>NC_136546.1:10149015-11534015 GCF_910591455.1 Pholis gunnellus
GATTGAGATAGCGGCTAATGGTAAGATAGCATGTGCATGTGCGTGGTGTCGTTGGTTTGAGAGTTTGTGAGTAATTGGTGTATATGTGTGTTTGTGTGCGTGTTGCTGCTGGGTGTGTCTTTGATGATGGATGCTGTGCCTCTGCTGCTTACCCCACTGCTCTTCTCCGAATTAACAAGGTTGCTAAGATACAGTGGGCTTATATTAGATTAGGTTATCTGCTGTTATTGCTGTTACTATATTTTACCCAGCACCGTGAAGCCTTTATTAATTTGGAAATTTACCCTGCCATGGAATGAAGATGCTGGTATTTGTGCACCGCTGCTCCTCGCCTCTCCTTTTCTGGCTCAAGGTGCTGAAAGCCCCCCCCCGAGTCAGATGTCTACCCCTCCCCATTACAATCTGGAGGCGGGTCCGTACCTCTATTCATCATTAAGCTCATTTAATCCAAGGCCTGGGGCCCAGTGTTTCCATTTGACACAGAACAAGCCAGTGAAATAGGAGACAGGAAGCGGTCATATCACTTTGGTTGAGGCTTATTGGTGTGCAGAGGTGTTGTCCCTCCCACCAGCAGATGTCAGCCCAATCCAGTGTTTGACCTCCATAGTAGCTTCTCCAGGGCTGGAGGGCCATTGGCACTGCTGTTAGCGGATAAAGTACATGGAAACAATAGAGACGCCAAGTGGGCTGTTCAGACGAGGAAGGCGATGCGCTGCTATCCTTCCACTTGTGGGTTTTCCCTTCTCCCTGCACGCGCATACGTATTCAGCATTTTTAGAACAAAATGTGAATGAGCGCTTTTTCGGGATGATTTTAACTGGCAAAGCTTGTTTGAACGTATTAATGAAATTTTAACAATTGGATTTCCATTTCTTGCTTAGTACTGGAATACCCAAGACAGCCAGATTCCCTTTAAGAGCAGCAGGGTATAGTGCCATAATGATGGATAAGCACTGTCATAATTGGGCTGGAAGCAGACTTTGGCTCAAGCAACGTCAGGCGTCTCTGTCTTGCACTGCGATTTGTAGCTCATGTTGTGTAAAATTGCTGATCCATGGCAAGTAGTCGCCGTGTGTGTGTGTGTGTGTGTGTGTGTGTGTGTGTGTGTGTGTGTGTGTGTGTGTGTGTGTGTGTAGGTTTGTGTCTCCATATACCTGAAAATAGTGTATGAAGCTGATGTTGTTGTGTGACATTTGTCTATATATGTGTACTCATGCACACAGTACGTGTGTGCGTGGGTGTGTGTGTGTGTGTGTGTGTGTGTGTGTGTGTGTGTGTGTCTGTAAGAGAGAATGTTTGAGAAGACCTTCTTTAAGGGAACCCCCATTAGTGTGGGATCCCAGGGAGATAATGAGTGCTGACTGCTTTATGTCCTGGAAATGATTGAGTGGAACATAGTAGCAGTTCATGAATCCTCTCTGCCAGTGGCTAACAGCCTGACAGCCCATAGCCTGCTAGCTAGCAAAGCTATTGTACTGCAGATGGTCAGCACCTAGAGGATACCATCAGAAAAAGCCAAAACTGCACTTTGACGATTAGCAAAACGCCCTGTCTATTCTCCAGACAAATAGCATCTATCCTACTTGTTGGACGGAGCTCTGTCCCAAAATTCCACATAATGTGTTTCGACTAGGAGGCGACTAAAGTAAGTACGCTCAAAAAAGTCAGTAACTGTGTCTAAACAAAGTGTTCTGTCAATGTCCCATAGTGTAATGGAATCATATCGAGAGGAAATCATACATCAAGATAATGTGATATACCATTATGTTGTCTAAATCCATAATAACACATGGTCACGTAGTAACTACAATCTGAATTGATAAGAATTCTGCTCATGGGAATAGCCCAGTGTACTTAAATCAAACTTTCTTCTTAATCTGATTAGTATGTATTGCATGCCAAAGTCCAACCTCTTGACAACAACATCATTTGTGGTTGGGACTTGCCATACAACTGTGTCATACATACATTTTTTTTTCCAGTGGTGGAAGAAATATTAGGATACTTACTAATACCACACTGTGAAAATTCCCACAAGTCCCGCATTCAAAACCTTTCCCCACGGCAAAATGTACTTAAAGTTTTCAAAAGCAAAAGTACTCATTATGCATAAAAATGGCCCCTGTCAGTGTTTTACTATTATATATGATCAGATCATGTGATTGGCCGCGTGTGTGTGCGTGCATCCATGTGTGCGTCTGTGAGTGAGTGAGTGTGGGTCTCTGTTTTTGTCCACAGCTGATCTCGCATTTCTGCTGCAGCAAACTGCATAATGTTTTGGCTGGCCCGCCATGGCGGCATGCTGAAGAACCTCTCTTGGTTGCGGTGACTCTCATTCATTCCAAACACCTTAGTGCCTGTTTTATACTGCCATTGACTGCCTGCTGACTCCTCGATCACTACTCTTCACTGGCCCCCGGGCCGGTAGGGGCCGCTGGTGACACAGCTGAGTGCATCTGCGATTCCCCCATCGGCTACACTGCGTCCACAGTGGGGGGGGGGGTATTACAGTTGGTGTGTTTGCTACCAGCTAACCGAATGGATGGTGTGTTTGGCTTACAGCTAATGGAACTACCAGCACACACACATTGCTGCATACCTCTCCGTAACAAAGCTGCGAGTTTCATTTAGTTTTTTGCAGGATTGTATGATGTTATATGACCACTTCAAACTTTTTCCCTGCATTCAAGTTTGAATGAACAGGCAAACAGAGCTTCAACATATTTTTGCTCCATACACTTTGTCTTCCCTTTTCAGCAATAATTCTTCCTTTTGTTTCTCCATTTATTTTCGCTCCAGACATTTTTCCTTGATCAGTTCTCTTTGGTCTCGTGATGTCTTCCCTTGTGCCCTGATCTCTCCCGCTCTGCTAGGGCTTAGCAATTAACCCTTTTAGGAGCGTACGCAAGTGTTTGTGTTTGGATGTGCACGTCTATATCCCATGTGTGAGTGCTGTTGCCCTGCTTAATGCTTCTGAAGCGCAGGCCTCCTGCTCTCCTCCCACTGCTGTAGCCTGGGGGACATCCAGGCACTTCTGCACTCAAGCGTACTCACAGGTGGAGGCAAATGTGAGATGATAGGAGTCAATACAGGCATGGGCACCAGGAAATGGATATTGAATTAAAAAAAAAAATGAAAATGACAGATAAAATATGGATAAATACAGTTAAGACATTAAGATTCTCCATCTCAAGCATGTAAAGTATAGAATAGTATAGTCTTGTTAAAATCACTGCATTTCTTCTGATGTTTTAGCCACATTTTTTAATTAAAATTGGCACACGCAAATAAAAGCTGATACAAAATAAAATAAAAGATGGCATATTAAAGCAAAAGTGTGCAGCTTCAAGTGCAGTCTTTGGTCGCACTCAAAATCTTGAATGTCAGATATGAAATTGATTGCACTGGCTTGAACCACATGATATGTGATATACTGGTAGTCTAGAAGCAGCGCTGACAACTGTCTGTCTGGCCTGACAGTAGCTGTCTGTCCTTTAGCGGTTGTCCAGCAATGTAGAAGCATTGACCTTTTAGCTTAGCTGCAGATTGTGTGCACCATGGTCAATAGCGTCCTCTGTTAAAGGGGTCACTGCATTGCGTCTTCACTTTGGCCGTGTAGGAGGACTATAGCGGTGTGACGCTGAACTTGTCGGTAGGCTCAAAAGAAAGCTAAGTGGACGTCCGCTGCGATTCCTACGTGCAGGTTTTAGGACACCGGAGATGTGCTGAGCTGCAGAATTACCTGGAGAAAGGTGTACAGGCGGAGCTCGGGAAGTGGGAGCAAGCGAGCGAGCGTCACAAATTCTTGCGCACCTTTTTGTCCTCCCCTCTCACTCCTCTTCCTCCATCCTCCCTCCCTCTTCCCCTGTCTTCAGCTCTTGCACAGGATCACATTAATATTCCTTTGAAGCCTGTTTCAACTGCAGCCAGATTTCCCTCTCTTCCACTCTCGCTCCTCTTCTCCCTTTTTGTGTTTCCCCCTGTTCTCTCCCTCTCGCTTTCTGACTCTTTTCCCCGCTATTGTTTTGTCGAAGGGATCGCTTTCCTATCATTTCGACTAAACCGGTGCAGCAGGGAGGGGCAGTTTTATTACCTTCACTCAGGAATTCCCCTTGTTGCACACACACACACACGCACACACGTGCACACACACACACACACACATATAGAGGGGTGGTGGGTACCGATGCCTTTGACAGAGCGTGTTGATTGGTTCAGAATGGTTGCTGCCTCTTGTAGGAGAGTGGAACGGCTATTTTTAGATCAAGGGGTAGCTGGGAGAGAAAGACTGAGGAGGGTTCTCTGTGTGTGCGTGTGTGCGTGTGTGTGAGAGTGTAAGGAATACTGCAGTCTTGAAGGAAGTTCCCTCTTCACACACACACATATACACACAAACACACACACATGCACTTATGCAGCAGTGCCCCTCTAAAGCCAGGGTGGTGTGTATTCCATGTGCTTGCTCCCCTTTTTCTCTCCTCCCGCAGCCTTTCTGTCTCTCTTGTTTCTCCCTCTCTTTCTCTCCTTCTGAGCTGGCTCGGTGTGCAAATGTCAGCACTCTCCCATTTATTTGCCAGAGCCCAGAGCAATGTCCTGCACCCTCTGTTTACCTCTGTCTCCACAGTGCTGCCCCGTCACCACTGCTTTTCTCCTCATCACCCTTCCCCCCCCCCCCCTCTTTAAAATAAAATCCCTCCACCCGACATCCTTTTCATCCACTCTTCTTACACCTGAATCTCCCATTCTCATACCTCCATCCTCCATCTCTGTTGCATCCCTTTCCTTCACCCCCCCCCCCCCCCCTTGCCATAGCACTTCCATTTTTTACACCATTCTTGCTTCACCCATCCACTCACCCCATCCCTCCGCCCCCTCCTCTCGTTCATGGATCATGGCACTTCATTGGAGTAACATCATGACATTTCCAGTCTTGTCTACAACTAGCACATCAAGATTTTGGATTAATTCCATTGCACCACAACCACCGCCACCATCCCCCCCCCCCCCCTCCCCCCTCCGGTGCTTCGTTTTGAATCTATTTTAAGACACGAGCGTGTCCGTTCACGTTTGGCCCTGTCAGATCACAAAACACCTTGTGCCTCTCTTCATCCTCCTCGTCTGTCTCTTTCTGTCTCCTCTCACTTTGTTATTTCTTTTCCCACTTTCCTCTCCCCATGTCTCCGTCCTTTATCCCTGTCTCACTCCATCCGTCACTCTATCCGTCCGTGATCACCAGGATGACTCATGTGGCTCGCACCTGCTCTGCAGTCGAGGGGCTTTTATAGGAAGAGGTTGGAGACGATGAAGGTGTGACTTCACGTAGGCTCAGTGTGATCAAACAGTGTGCAGGGCGGAGGTGGTGTCAGTGCTTTATTCACATTGTGGCCATATTTGATTGGCAACATGATGAGAAGACAATGTAGCAGTTGCACCAGACATGATTGTTTTATATACAGTCAGGTTCGCCTGCCTTATCGCAGTTGCAACTGACAAGTGGGGCTGCAACAAATGAGAACATCCTATCCTCCCTAATTTAGACACAGTGGATGAGCGCTGTACTGTATATGTCCAGGATACAGATCATTTTCACTTCAAAATATAAGACTGAATACAGAAACGGCACCGAATTATTCAGAGATGTGAGCGATCGGAGCGCCTTGGATGTTTTTTTTATCTAGTTTTCATCATCTTATCAAGACGAAAGATCATTTTGGTGTGTTTCGTCATTTTCTTCATCTGATGATCCGTTCAGTCACCCACCTTGAGAAATGACACGTGGCCATCTATTACACCGTTTAGAAAATTAGAAAACAGCGATTCTCGGTCTTGAAAAGCGAGTGAGTTAGCTGGCAGGAGAGTAAAGGATTTTTGGGAAGAAAAGCATTTCAGTTTTTGGATAGTATGCTACCTTTTTCCTTGTAATTAGTCACAATTATGAGAAAGAATCATTTGCAGCGAATCGTTGTCCTCGGTAAATGATGAAGTTGTGCTAAAAACCTTGCATTTCATTTTAGATTGCTTATCAGTTTGTGTGCTAATTTAGCTTTCTTGTGTTTCTCTCTGTCTTTCCAGTGAGTGACAGCTGTTTTCGGAACCTTGCAGAGGATCGCAGTGGCGTCAACCTCAAAGATCTCATCCATGATCCCTCCCTGTGAGTATTGGCCTTTTCATTACAACTCAACCTACAGAGATGATGAAAGAAAAGATCAGGCAACACCTTCATACACACTATCATTTATTCAAGAGTCCTTTAACTAACCTGAAATCCACGACACTTAAAACAGGCTCTCTGCGGGTGTTTGCTCTTGTGTGTGCAAGCTGTCTTCTTCTTGTGAAACTAAGAAACTAAAAATATCTCTTCAACACAACATGCCAGGGCTCGGTGTCGCCCTATGGAGAGAGATTCCCAGCGTGCATGGCAACAACAAAAGAGCTGCAGCACTCTTCTGTTTAAGGATGACTCTCAGTAGCTGGAGGAAGTCATTATTTGCTCAAAGGACCTAAAGGAGGTGAAATCAACACTTGGTTCCATTAACAGGGATGTGATCGGTGACACGTAGGAAAGCAATAATCTCCATCACAACTGAACTTCAAGTGTATGTCAAAACAAACTAAAATACTGGAAAAGGGTATTGCGCCAAATGCATTAAAACATTGTTTTTGCACCTTGGATTGAGACCAAGCCAAGACCAGACCACTGCGACGCCCACACTACATGACATAGTCACGATAAAATGAGGGAAATGCAAACCCCTCAAATTGAGATCCATATTCCATAAAACACCCAGAGAACACACATGAAGATTACTCTTCATTCACCTCTTTTATTGCCACATATGCTCTATACGTGTGTATGGATAAGTGTACATGAGAAATGTCTTGGTAAAATAATCAAAAGGCATTGCAGAGGTAATTAATGTGTGTGTGTGTGTGTGGGGGGGAATTTTAGTTTGTTTCCTCAAAGCAATCACAGTAATGATGTTAACAATAAAATGAGACGATGCACAGGCAGTTTAGTGATATCCCCGCAGTTGTGGTCTTGACCGGCCTTGAAATAAAATCCAGAGTCCTCTTTGTCTGAGAGCGAGTAAAAATGCGGTCGATTCAGCGATGAGACCTTCTAAAAGAGCTTCTCGGAAACGAGAGCGATCGCGAGTACCTTTCTCCAACCATACATAAACATAGAAGTGACTGACAATTGGAAATTCTTTAACTTTAAACCAAAGTAAACAGTCTCCAGTTCCACGAGTGCGAAGGTAATAACAAAGGGCAAGCTATTCACCAAAAACACTTATTACACATAGCATCCCACGATGTAATAAGACACGTGGCCAAAAGTATAATGCCCAATATAATCTGGTCTACTGCTTCCACTGAATATTTCCACCATAGCAGCCCACAGCAGAAAGGAATGAGGTAGTGTTTTATGTCCGTTTTGATGTCTCTAAGAGTTATAAGTCGAGCTCGAGCTTTTATATCGCTGCACATATCACACGTTGCTTTTTTCGAAATGCCGCTTCAGCCTGTACGAACTGTGCCCTTTAACATGCAACCTCAGACACGCTTCTCTAGACAAACCTAGTCATTCTCCATACAGCCATTGATTTGCTGTCGCTCCCCTGCTCCTCTGTCAAAATATCACACCAGTCAATATCACTCGAGTGTCACCAGTCGTCGTCGTCCCCCCCCCCCCCCCCCCGCTATGGGACCCTGGACTTGATCCATGCTTGTCATGTCCTTTACGGTATGTTTATTTTGAGGCTGATGTGTAATATGTATGTGTCAAGTCTGTGTGACACAGAGAGGGAGTGCGAGGAGGCTTGTGCCATGTCATGTGCGTCACGCTAGACAGAGCGCCAGAGAGTGATTATCCACCGCATGCTTATTTGTACAGTATGCTGGAGGGAAGCTTTGGAGTTGTTTAGTATTGGGGTTTTTTTTTTTTTCGTGTGTATTAATCCATGTATGTGTTTCTTGTGTTTCTTACGTGAGATGTCAGGTCATCTCGCGTAAAACCTTTCAAATCCCAACAGACCAGCATTGATTTTTTTTCGTGAGATCATTATTACGATGCTTTTTTTACACACGTGTAGTTGTGCTTGTGTAGTCTGCTTTACATAGCGCTATCCAGAAGTATCTGCAAAGTCACAAAATATTCATACTAAACATTCCAGGAAACAAGATTTAATGTTTATGTTTAGGCAACTCAAAGCACTTGATCTTGGTTAAGAATAAAAAAGTCAATGCTGACTGGAAGCACGAGACATGATGAATTTACTTTGGCGTAAAATTGCTTCACTTTGTACACCCACCCCAAGAAGCTCTAGTATTAAAAGTGCTTTGCAAGAGTAAAATACGTTTCTTAGCAAGAGTGCAACAAAAGACACGTAAGCAGGATTTTATTTGGGGTATTTTTAATCAAAAATAATCTTTTGAGTGAATCTTTGGATGTAGTCTATGTCACTATATTGTCGCGCAGCTAAAATGTCTCTTAGAAAATTAATGATGGGGAACAAGGGAAACATATTTTAGTTTGTTTTTGACGTTAACCTAACCAAGTAGTTTTTGTTACCTAAACATAACATTGTAATTGTGTTGCATTTTCTTTGGTTTCAATTTACAATGTTAATCCAGTGTTTAAAACTGCGACGGTAATCCGGGAGAGAAATGACGTTTCTCTCTAAACATATTTGAGAATGCAGTTTAGTTTTATGGGAACGTCATCTTGAAGGGACAGGGTGGCATGACATATTCTAATCTCCACCCTCGTTAGGATTCATGAGTTCCAAATTGAAGAAATATAAGAAGTGAATTAACATAATTTAATATTTGGATACAAATCAAGGCAAGGACTGCACTGGTGGCATACTAAGGGGCTTTAGATTCCATTTTAATGTCGCCACTATAATAGTTATAGAGAACTCTTGTTGTTTCCTATGGCTAAAATCAACTTATCATCAATTTTGCACTCTCCTGATGGAGAAAACGTTTGTTGACAGTTGATAAAAGGTTCAGTTGCAGCCAACTTATTTTGGTTGGCAAGTTTATGGATGTAATGCTTGTTGACAACGGTCTTATCTTTGGGAAATGAATGGACTTCCAGTGATAGTTGCTGGTATAGCTCAGTGCAGATGCAGAGTTAAAGGCTCTGCAAGGCACTTTGGATGAAGGTGTTGTATACGAGTTAACTGAGAGAGTTGATCTTGGATTAAACAGGGTGCTGTTAAACACTTGAATTGGACATTCAGACCGACAGTCGGTGTAAGTGTCCACACGTCTGCTCTGCTGTGTTGCGGTGATGGCAGCCGATGCAGACGGGCTCTGGCTGACCTCCTCCTCCGGCCTGAGATCCTCCGTGTCACGCCGCACCACGAGTCAGCAGCTCCATCAGGTTGACCAGCCGGAATGCTGTGCCCTCAATGTGCCACCCTGCTGTGACAGAGATACATAGACAGAAAGAGAGAGAGGGGGGGTCACAGCAGGACACATAACATAAACTATAATCACAGGCACCCAAACTTACACACACACACACACACGTTGGCACATGCAATCAATCAGTCTGCCCAGTTTGGCATTCAGGAGTATCCTGAGGTGTGTCAGGTGGAGAGAAAAATGATATGTGGCAAAGAAAGAGAGAGAGAGAGAGAGAGAGAGAGAGAGAGAGAGAGAGAGAGAGTAGCAGAGGAGGGTGAAACAAATGATACTCAGACTCAAGGACACACAAATGAGTTAGGGGTGGATGTGTGTGTGTACATGTGGGTATCCTTGTGTCTGTATTAGTTTTTTGAATGCATCTTTACCTTTCCAATGTGAGCGTGTGTGTGTGTGTGTGTGTGTGTGTGTGTGTGTGTGTGTGTGTGTGTGTGTGTGTGTGTGTGTCTGTAGGTGTTTATGTTTATATGTTGAAGGCTGAGTGAGTTTTCCTCCCGGGCTGTTAAGCCAACTCTCTGCCCTTCAGCGACTTGTTGTAACAACCTTTGTCAATTTTACAAATTGTCACGGCTAAGAATAGCCAGGAGTCAATCAGATGGGTGACAGTGGGTTCAATTTCAGTCAGGACACACACACACACACACACACACAGACACACACACACACACTTAAACCTGTACTGCCAGAGACCCTGTGCCATTAAGAATCATAATAAGTATGAAACATTTTTACTTGGATCAACTTTGTTGTCGCAAACATATTTGTGATCAATATGTGACTCAGTTGTGTGACAGTAAAGTCTCAATGAATCTGAGGCTCCACCTGGGCAAATGTGTCGTTTTACACATACAAGCAGTGCTCGTTCCGCCACAGATGTTAACTTTGCTGTTTGAGTAGATATATGAAGTCAGTTGGATATGTGGAGTAGCCACAATGGTTTAGAAAGACAAAATGAAATGGGAGAGAGACTGTCAGCAATGGCAGATCTGAACCAGGATGACATTTATTCTGTAAATAAATAGAACGCTTGTGGGGTGGAGTGGTCTGCAGAATATTTGAAAGTGTGTGTGTGTGTGTGTGTGTGTGTGTTTCTGAGGCAGTGTGCGTGTTGTTCAGTGGCTGTGAGTGGAGTCATGAGAGTGGAACCCCTTGCTGAGCACTCAGAGCTCTCATCACGGTAGGGGTTTGAAGAGGTGGGCTAGTCCACTCCTCCTCCTCCTCCTCCATCCTTCTCTCTATCAGCTAACATGTTGAGAGGTGACCCCTTGAGAGCTTTCCTACATATGGACGAACCAACAACTCGGCTGCAATGCTCCTACTGGGAGTGTGGAGATCCTCTCCTCCCTGGGCCGAGTGTGTATGTAAGAAAGCAAGGGAAAGAAAGAGAGAGTGAGATTGAGTGCCCTGTACAAAGAGCTTGTATTATTAATGAAATCACCCTGGCAGATGGGTCTTATCTTGGAAGTGTCCCACAACCACAGAGATTTGCAGCTGGCTCACATACACACACACTTTTCCTCTCTTGTTAAGTGTGCCCCTGACAGTCTATCCCTCTTTTTCCTCACTCTTTTCACTCCGTGCCTCTTTCTCTCTCTCTCTCTCATCCCGTCTTTCTCTCTTTATCCTCCTCTCTATGCTCGTCTTTTATTCATAGAAAGATTTGGCCAAGGCGTCCAGGCTTTCAGGCCAAAAACTACTGCCATGCTCTCCCCCCCTCACACCCCCCCCCCCATCTTCCATTCCTTCCTCCGCCCGCATCAGGATTTGTCCACACCTCGAGCAAAAAGCCTTTATTCCAGGCTGACTACCTCCGGCCTGCAGTTTGAGGAAGAGCTTTATATGTCGTAACCCCCTGCAGTAGAAAGAGACATAGATGGGTGTTGGAGATTAAAATGTTGCAGGCCCTTTCCCCTCTAATAGGCTTCCCTCAATTCAGAGCACATCCACCAAAATACAGCTAAGCGCTCTATCTGCAAAGAAGCCAGTCATGCTGAAACACACATTTATGCACATACTCATATATGTACCTATTCGCATATATGCATACACACACTTAACTGTATCTGCATGCATGTAGACACACATGCACAAAGATCGCCAGCTGTAATTGAACCATGGAAGACGCAGACCATATCACGGTCGTGAATGAATTCCAAATGCGTCGCAGTTAATTTCCTGTTGCCATGTATGTGGATGACATCAACGGACAGGAAGTAAACATGGACCCAAGCAGTTGTCTAGCATTGCAATTCTGTTGAAGCGGTCCATATATGGTATACCAACTTTCTTTCGCTATTTTTTTCATGGATGTAGCTACATAGCTAGTAGCTAGCTAGCTATGTAGCTACATAGCTAGTAGCTAGCTAGCTATGTAGTACAATTACAACTACATTCCTATTCTGCCGACAAAGCTCTGATTGATTTGACATTATTAGAGAGGTGCTGATTAAACTGTTATTTTGGAGGCTGTAGCTTGTGCTGCTAATGAACTGTATTGTGTTACATTGACAGGTGTTCCCATTATTTTGTCCAACTCGTTTGCTTAAATGAGAGTCGGCTAAATATAGAAACACTTCGCTGTATAACCCATAATGTACACATGTATATACATACACAAGAAAACACACACAACATATATAGTATACCTACAGTGATACATGCTGTATATTCACATGTATATTAAACTGACACACACACAATGTAGAATTATACACACACATACATAGCACACATGTTACACACATGTATCACTGTGTGCACACTACATGTGGTGTGTATAGTATACACATAGCGATACAATGCAGTACACACAAACACATATATTGTTTGTCAAAATACATCCACAAGAATACTGTACACATTCACATATACTGCAGCTGTTATACACTGTATAAGTCTGCATGCCCATGTGTCTGTACTACATTTTGGGTTTATAGACATGGGCATACATGCACACATGATTACACACATTACATCATGCCTCAACGATATTTCACGAACATGCAACAGAGTCAAAAATGTCCAGTCAACAGCATATTGCTGCCGTCGCACAGAATTGGCATCCCCGATAGTGACAAAAAAAATAAATAAATGAAAACACAAACCCGGCACACACAAAACCCTCCACACGCTCACGATGAACAACACAGCAACTAGAGGCTTCAGGCAGGAGGGGTTGCCTAGGAAACGGTGGGAAGGAACCCTAGTTATTTGTGTTGAGCATATTTTCATTTGGGCTGAAACAGAGAGGCATAAAAACCCCAGGAGAGGGAGAGGTGATTTGTCCTGACAGCTCCTTTACTCTCCCGAGGTGTAACACAGACACACACAAACTCATAAACAGACAAAATGCACATGCGTGCACACAATCACACACACATGCCCCCCCCCCCCCCCCCCCCCCCCCCCCCCCCGACCACAGCGCACATCAAGAGAAGTAAATCACTCGTGCCATCACATGTCAGCAGGGGGAGTGTGTGTGTGTGTGTGTAGATGTTGTGTGTGGGTGCACAAGTTATTGGATGCTCTGAGAAGCCCTGCATGTGCAGTGTTTCATGAAAAAGTACTCCTTAAATGATTCTCTCAGACTTTCTCTCCGCCTCTGTTGTCAGAACCTGCATGCATGCTCGCTGCAGTATTCTGGCGTTTCCTTGCTTGCTTGGCGTGTCTCCCTTGCTTGCTCCGTTGCACCGTTTGAAAACTGAGCAGAGCCGATGTGAGCTGGTGAATGATGCTTCCGGGGTGCAGGATTTTTTTTGTTAACTCGGTGTGTGAGGAGCGGGAGCTTGTGTGTGGATAAAGGCATCTGAAATGCAGAAAAAACAGCAGATGCTTTAATGTTCACGGAGTTCATTGGGAATTTGTCTGAGGGAGGGCCTCATGTCATTTAAGCGGCTGACGCGAGGGGGAAACATGATGCAGTAGTCTCCCAAAAATAGCGCTCCTTAAAAAAAAAGAAAAGGGTTACATAAGGGGTGTCTGTGCAGAGGCTTCACCTTGAGCCTGGGGTTGTTCTTTTTGGGGTGTCGTGCCCAGTGTGGCCACAGGAGGTCGCCATGGATCGCTGTTCAGCAGCCGCAGCAGCTGCTGCTCTGTCCTTGTCAGAGCTCCCTCTTCAGTAGGCCGTCCTGTGGAAAATCCTTTCAGGAGGGGATGTTCAAGGGCATTCTCTCTCTCTCTCTCCTCCTTACTTGCTGTTATATTCCTATGTCTCTCTCTCGTTCCTGTTTCACTCGACTGTCTTTCTCTCTCTCGTACTTTTCATACTTGAAGTCTTTTATCATCTGTTCTCTTTTCTCTCCACCATCAGTGACTTCACAAGCCTGCATTCTCTTAAATGACAGATGTACGGTTACTTTAAAGTCTTGATTTTGAGGTGCATGTTTGGGTCTTTTGTTGAGGAGTGTTTCCTGCTGTAGTTCTCTGAGAAATATAGAGGTGAGCCCACAATATCCCAGGGCTGTTACCGAATGCGCTGATCCACTTGGATAGTCCACGTATGGCAGCAGGACAGTGGATATGGACAGAAGAGACTTTCCTTCAACTGGTCATGCTGAGTTTAAGCTCTCCACTTCTGCTTGTTAAAGAAAACTCTGACCTCTGACGAGGTCCATAGTTCCCTAGCTGACCTTTTTAACCTCCCTGTGAAACGGTAGCAAGACAATATATAGGATTTTAATAAAGTATCTAATACATTAATAACTGTATCTGTAATCTAATGGCTTTCTTACCTTTCTCAGGTTGGGGGGTATGATCACGGCCTACAAGATAGTGCCAGATGAGATAGACGAAATCAAGGTACCTGTCTGTTTACGTGCTGTTTCTGTCTTTCTGTCGTTTTATCCATAATAATGAGTTACGCAATTACAAATAATTGTGTGTGTGTGTGTGTGTGTGAACAGGAGACACTGGTGGATTGGTGCGATGAAAAGGAACTTAACCTTATCCTCACTACCGGAGGCACCGGCTTCGCTCCGAGAGACGTCACACCAGAGGTGGGTTTTCTGGCAGCGAGCATGGCATTCATTTGCGTTTTATTGTTTGTAGTATTTTGTAAGGATGTAAATTGTATAATGAAGCTTAAGAGTTGTATTAAAAATACAGCCAGGAACATGTTACATAACAATCAACAAGGACAACTTGGGGTGAAATATGTTTTGGTAAGAGGTCAAGGGTCGGGAAGTGATATACAACGGCGATAGAGCGATGATGATACTGTGTACTGATAATAATGTGTCAGAGGGAAAGGCAGTTGAACGTTAGATCCCTCCTGTTACTTCACTCAGAGAACCTCAGCCTGTTTCTGCTGATTACACACATGTGTTGCGCCACTGATTAACACAGTGTAATCAGCCCCATGGCCACATGGGAAATAAAGAGGAAGAAGTTAGATCCTTATTGATTCACTTTTTTGAAAAAGATATGGGATCATGTAGCAAGCAATTCAAAATAATGGGTGTCGGGTGTCTGGTGATAGTATAATAAATAAACTTCGGGAGAGGAGGTCTACACACACAATGTCAGGTTTCCTAATCTTTATTGGACTGACACAAATTATCTTACACTTGGAATCAGATTAAGTAAATATTTCAGATTTCAACCTCGGATTATAAAGGTTAAGTACACCGTTCTTATCCAATAAGGTCATGGGGATTTTTCAGTATTAATACTGCAATCACCTCAACTTTTGTACTATAACTCGTATGTATATACTCGCCATATTCATTGTTTCTACCCCACCAGTTCAGTAAAAGGGGAAACTATAGGACACGTATTTTAAAGTTACATAAATACAGTATGTACTAAGTGGGGGAAAAAAAGAATGAGTACGCGATTTGAAACGAAGTGTCTGTTTCAGAAAATACAAAGTTTTAAAGTGTGTGAAGACTTTCATAAAGGCAGTATACTACTCTATATACAGTAGATGTAAGGATCTACGATTTGTCTTTCTCATCTCTTCCTTATGTCACACACACTTGTTAACCACAGAACTTTGATTAAAACCGTTTTGGGTTGCATGTACTCAGCCTACCTCACTCTCACACACAGACACACACACACACACACTCACATACAAGCAATTTGGCAGGGGATGAGCTGTGGTTCTGAGCACTATCATTGGTCCTCATCAATCATGGTAGACAGCAGCAGCCTTCCTGGAAGAGGGAAGACACGTACGAACTGTAGTCACTGATAATACCTGCTATCTGATTCAACCCTGTATGCTGGAGACAAGGACATCTCTCTGTCTGTCTCTGTGTGTTTGAAGGCTGTACAAGACACATATGACTGTGTTCTGTTTCGCTGAAAGCAGGAGAGAAGTAAGATGTCTTTACTCTTTACATTATTTGTGAGATGGGATATCATTACAGCTAAACCAGCGGGGATACATTTGGTTTTCGTAGGTGGGGGTTTTGTCCATTTCACTCTATTTGCAGGAACATAAGCAGCGCAAATGTAGCTGAGTTACCTTTTATCTCAACATCTTAATGGCTTGGAGCCTGGTTTGTCGTCCTGCTATACTTCAGTGCTAACGACTATTAGGAATTCATAGTAATTATGTATTCTACTCCATTACTACCACGCGTCTCCTTTTCTCTCAGAACTGTATGAGACTTGTGCTTGTTCGCTCGTTACGTTTGCAGCAGATATTTTTGGTGTTTTACTTTGCCATGAGTTACATTTTTCTTTAATATTCTCGATTACTTGCTTTCTTCAAGTACATTGATTCCTGGTGATTCATGGCTCTAGAAGCATGAAGGATGTATGGGCTCAAAAATGTACCGGGACTGAAGTTTACCTAGAAATGCATGCTTTGCGTCAGATCACTGATGGTGAATGAAACACCGAAATAAATAGATAAATAAAAGCACTTCCTACTTTCATGTTGCATGCTTGCAGAGAAAATGCAATAAAGAAATGTATTAGAATTACTCCCCCTTTTCTTACCTGCATCATACACATTATTAAGATTTCTTTTCTTACAATTAGACAAAAGCAGAATATTACCCAAAACATACAGTCCGTCTTTTATACTTTGTCTGAATGCATGCCTGTTGTATCAAACAATTTCATCTTCCTCTTCTCCCAATCAAAAACTTTGCATGATGAGGTATGAATCCAGCCTCACCCCTACCCTCTCTCTCCCTCCTTCCTTCTTGCTTCTATCTTACCCCTCCTCCGTCCCTCCCACACTCCTTCCCTTCTCCTCTCCCCTCTCCCCTCTCTCCATCTCCATCCTCTCCTGAGTCCAAGCCCACGATGCTCATCAGTGGCTCCTCATCCCTTTGAAGTCTTTTCTCTCCCCTCTCCCTCGCTAATGGTGCGTTTTGAAGTGTCATTCAACTCAAGGGCACCCAACACACACAGCTGGAGGAGAAGGCACTATCTTCTCTGCTATCTTATCTGTCGAGAACGTGCCGTATCAACTGCAGTCCGACACATGTATACACACTCACGCATACAAACAAATGCATTTGTTCACGTGTCCCCTGCAAAGATGGTGAAATTGGCAACACCACCACCGCTGGAAACCATATAAAACAGGCTGTAGGATCAATGAATTCAACATTAAACTTTTTTTTATTGCACTGGCTGACCAAGAAAAAGACATTTTCCTCTAGTGATTCCAAAGATTTGATCAATCTTGATTGCTAATGGGGGATGCAGATGGGGAGGGGACAGGTCAGATAAGGATTTTCCGGTCTTCAGACAATCAGAAGATGGATCATGCGAGAGGGATTTTAAATCAATATTTGAAGGGCAGTCCATATGTTTTTAGTCAAGACATGCATTCCGGAGGTGTGTGACGATTATCAGTATTTCTTGGTCATCTGCCAGACTGTTACAGACTTACTTCTTTACTTACCAATATTTTTTTAATGAGGTATTACTCTTAAGAGTTGATTTCCTGTAGTGTCGTAATTGTTGTCAAGTAAGTTCTGTTGTTTTTCTCTATTGTTGTAGTCACTCTGGATTACAGCCTTGGCTGTCACATGCTTTTGACAAATGACATAAAGGGAATTGGTCAAAATACAAGTTGGAGAAACGTATCAATATATAATGCGTTAAATGTTAAAGGTCTTTTTCACCATACAACAGGAGTACCCAGAGACACAATATGTCAAGCAAATTGCTCCTATAACCATATTCGCTTGATAACATGCTGCTGGACCCAATGGAATAAAGAATGTTCAGTTGTTCCATTGGATTTTTTTATTGACATTTATAGAGTCACAACGAAAACATTTATATCAGAAATAGTCAAATTATATCAGACATCAGTCTGTCAAGTCAATTTAAATATGTTCCCTTTATCCAAAGTAGCTGTAATAGTAGCAGTAGTAGTATTAGTAGTGGTTGTTAGTTGTGTACAAAGTGTATTTCATTTTGTCAGTAGCTTTTATAAGCATGAGCAACTGCTGTTCATCATATGGTTCCATCCATCTCTCCATATGAAACTGTCCTGTACTTTTTAAATTTGATTACATATGAACAGCACTACGGGAAGAAGCGGCGACAATATTCTGAGTTAAAATGCCTTCCTCTCTACACTATAGAGTTTACATTAGTAGTATTCATGTAGTACTTTTTGAATAAATTGTTTTAAAAAAGATACTTAAGATAGACACATGCTTAGTTAGACTATGATCCCACTAATGACCCTCCTCCTTTTCTCTCTTCTCTCCAGGCCACTAAGGAGGTGATAGAGCGCGAGGCTCCAGGGATGTCTCTGGCGATGCTGATGGGATCTCTCAACGTTACGCCACTAGGCATGCTCTCCAGGTCAGAAGCACACACCCTCACATCCCACACACAACTAAAGCACACTTACTTTTTTTTCACATCATTTTCAACGTATTAATTTAAGCCACAGTGCACAGGATTAAACATATACTGTATAAGCATAGACAAACACAGAAATCCACACATAACACACATAACATGCAGAACGTGCTAATGTGGTGACTTCACAGTCGAATCACTGGTCTACTACTGGTAGTTATTCCAATAGAGTCTTATAGATAAATAATATACATTGTGTTCGTTAGAGGGGACCATCCCACCTTTTAATGTAAGACAAAATGGTGAGTTAGTTAATGTAGTGCCTGTGATGAAGTGCACCGAATCAAAGCATTAAGGTGGTGGTAGAGGCAAATATCCCTTTTTTCCGCTGTATTCATATAAACTTTCTCCGGTGCGTTGCAGACCTGTGTGTGGTATCCGAGGGAAGACGCTCATCATTAACTTACCAGGAAGCAAGAAAGGCTCCCAGGTAGGAAACACAAGATATGACCTTTCTCCAGTGGATGATAGCGTTAAGTAGTTAGTCAAACGATTAGAAAGAAACAAATTCATCCGCTGACAGATCGGGGGCTGTGCTTGTTGTTGCGATTCAAATAACTGCACATTTGGGTCGAGGGTTAGAACTTCTGTCCCCACGTTGAAGTGTCCTTGAGCAAGACACGATACACCTGATGGTTAGGCCAGTGACTTGCATGGTCGCCTGCCGCCATCAGTGAGTGAATGAGAGGCAAATTGTAAGGCGCTTTGGATAAAAGCACCACATGCTGTCCATAAAGAAAGTGAACACAAAACCTCCTTTTTTGTATTGGGACAGTTTCAGATCCCAGTGAATGGATCTTTAACAGTTTAACACTTTTACCATTTGTTAAAAAAATGCCCTCAAGACAAAGTATTGAATTGAGGGATACGTAGAAAACCTTTGGCTCTGTGTCAGTACTGCAACTAGTGCAGCTATGACCTGTTTGTATGGACGGCATTAGCTTAGCATTGTGCTGCTAATGTGACTGCGTGTGCGAATGTCAACTGCAGATCGTTTGTGATGCATAAATGAATCTACATGCAGTCATTATAGGTGTGTGTGTATGGATCTGAGTGTGTGCCTTTGTGTGCATTCACTTCAATGATTGATCAATGATGTCTACAGTATAGAATATTTGTGTTTGTTATTTATTGGTACATTTGTAAGTTTCTGTGTTTTGATGCATTTCTATCTGGACAGAGGTATCGCTGCAGGGTGCGTGTGTGTGTGTGTGTGTGTGTGTCCACCCACTGCTGTCTCCGTGTCCCCCTCCATCTGTCTCCCTCTCTGCTGTGCTGACCCGCACATCTGTCTCTGTCTCGTTACGCGCCCGCTTCTCCTGATCGATTTTAGTATTTCTTTTAATCAATTACGCCACCTCTCCCCCATCTGCTGCCATATTAGTGTCTCCCTCATCAACCCCCAGTTAAAGTTAACGGCACAAGCCGCCCATTGCAGGCTTTTATTACGATGATCTCCCGTCATAAAGGTACCGGTGAAGTCCAGCTGAACCAGTCGGACGAAGGGCCTTGTGTCAGAGTGTCCAGCATGTGTTGTGTCTTTGGCCTAATTTACACTGCAGATAAAGTCTTTCTCATATGCTGTCAGATAGTGAACAATCACACTTTTGTGTATTGTATATGTCCTGTTTATTTGCATTTTGTCCATATTGTGATGATATCTTAGTTTTCACCTTTTGTAGATGATTTCAGTGAGGATTATTTTTAGCCTCAGAGGTGGTGGTCTGGAATATCTCCAGTGTTACCTGCATAACCGATCTATACACATCATGACTTTGAATGGAAGCTTTTAATGTTCTATTCGTGCTTTCATGAATACATGAATCCTTGTTTATTAAGAAATTGTTTTTAAATGAAAATGTAAAGGGTTCTCCAGTGATTTCATATTGTACTTTTGTTAAGTTCCGGCACTTACAAGAGACAGATCAAAAATGAAAAGTCAAGTCGAAGCAGTAGAAGAAGAGATATTCTGACATTTAGTTGTGGGTCAAGCTTTGCAAATACTGGATCCTACATTTCCCATAATGCTACACTAATATTGCATTTTGTTAAACCTCCCCCGCCTGGTAAATGCCTACATCTTTCAAACTCCACACCCCAACTTCAGACTTTCTGTTTAAGATTTGAAAAGTCCAATCTGAGATAACCCTGATGTGCACCTTTAAAGCATTTTTAATTTGTCTTAGTAGCTGAAATATAACAGATATTAAAAAGGCTTCAAATTGGTCAAACTGCAGTTTAATGTTCTACAAATGAAATTACAAAGTTGGTTAAATGAAACAGAATATTACTGTTGCAGTCTATGAAACATGCTCACTTTCACCTTTGATAAAAGATAAGAAAGAAAGACTTCGTTTCTATTCTTGGACATCACATGAGGACCTGCAGCTGTAATGTTGCTGCCAGGTGGTGTCTACATTTCCACGCACAGGAATGACATTCATTCCCACCTGCAACAATGATGTTTCTTCCTGTGCTTATGACATATATATATACCGGCACTGATGCATTTGTTACCTGTAACCAAGCATAGTTCTCCTTGTTTTGATTACATTTCCTCATGTGATGATGACTTCATCGCCAAAACATTTTAACTTTTGGTGATGATGCTTCCACCTGCAGTGATGATATTTACCTGTGGGGAAGACATTTATACCCACTGTGATGACATTTCTGTCTAATGGGAAAGTTTTGTTTTTTTGTAAAAGAAGAAAAAAAACACTGAACTGATTGCATATTTACCCTGTGAGATATGATCACTGTGTTACACCATTTGTCAGGTACTTACCCCCAGTCACAACCACAACGACCAGATACTGATTTTTAATAAAAAGGAAGTCGTCCAGGTTCTCAACCCATTAAGCTTGTTAACCCATAAAACAAAGCAATGTGTATTTCCAGCCACATATGTCCCTAATTCAACTGAATACAACCCTTTTTGTCCTTGTTTTATATGAAGACTGTTTACAGGATTGAAGAAGTAAATCATGTTGCAGTAAATTGCAATGAGAGGGCAATGATTAGAGGGAATTGTGGCAGAAGTAAAGAGGACTTTGTGTGGCAGAAACAGATTTTTTTCTGCCCTCCGATCCCATAGTCCATTATTTTCCCCACAGCTGCTCAATCTGCATACACTATGCACTTACCAAAGTACCAAATTGGTAATGAGTAAAAATCTGATATCGACTTCACTGAAGGGTTTCTTTTGAAGTAGGGGAGATAAAAGGCTTCACTTGTGTCATAATATTCTGAATATTAATTTGGCCCCCCACTCAACTGGTCCATATTGCCAATATAAAAATGGTCCTTTAAAATTCGGGGGCCCTGACTTTTGCACTAGTTTAAGTTACGTTTGTTGCAACTTTTGTGGTTTAGAAATTGAAGCATGTCCCCTTGTTGTACTAAACAACAGTACAAGTGTCCATTTCTTTCTTAATTTCTTGTCTTTTCTCACTCTCCCTTTCTCACTCTCTCTCTTCTTTACTTTGTGTTTATGTCGAACTCTCTTTTTGTTGCAGTTTATTTTTTGCGGCCTCTTACCGAATCTCTGTCTCTCCAACTCTGCCTCTTTTTATATCTCGAGATCTCGTCCTCCCCGTCTCACTCACTCTTTCCCTTTCTCTCTCTTGTCTGTCATACTCTCTCGTCATCTCCTGCAACCCCCCTCTAAAAAAACAGCAGTGCCTTCCCCTCATCCTCCATCCTTCCCTCTCGTTTGTGTTTCTCATCCGCTGGCAGTATATCCAGGGATTCTGCTCTTTAGTGTTCTTGACAGTTACTCTCCTTCAGGACAAAACAGAGAATAAGAGCAGAGAAAAAAAAGAAACACACTCCTGACGTACCTAAAAAAAATTCCCGGCACGCAATGAAAGCACAAAAGGGGAGAGGAGGAATGTCTCCAGGCTCTTGACACTATCCTCACTCCTTCTTTTGCCCAATCCTTCCCCTCTTCAGCCCAACTCTCCTTTCCCCGTCTTCCAAAATGTTCAGATGTGGGCTTCTAACACCCCAGCAAGAGGCATAAGCAGTCCACTGTGTGCTGTGGGGTTTGGGAGGTGTGTGTGAGTGAAGGCGGGGGGGTATGGGTGGAAAGGTTAGCTCGCGGCTACGCAGCAGGGCTGGCGGGTTCGTGGTAACCCATTCAATCTCTTTCATCTCCCAATCCGAGGAGTCTCACTGCTCTCTTTTTTTATTTTGTATTTTTCATGAACAGCGGTTGGAGGATGCTATTCTAGGCATGCATGCATCCCAGTGTGGATCTATGTGATTTTCAATTCAGTCAAATCAAGGTTAACACTGTCATGTTTAATCCAGCCTGTGATATGCACACATAAAATGGGACGTGAAGTGGAGAGGTTGCCCAGAATGCCAGTTTGCAGCCGGCGTAGATACTGTAAAGCGTGTGGGCGATTAATAATGTAGCTTCTCAATGCTTAAAATACACAGGAAGATAAATAATTTCACAGATTAGCTCTTGTCTTGGGAGTGAGGAGAATGGAGCATTTAGCCTTGCCGAGGAGCCCACAGGCACACTGACACCCAGAGAGGCACTGGAGAGGGGAAAGGAGATGGAGGGAGGAAGGAACAAGCTCAAGCTATTATAAATGTGGCCAGAAGGAGGCGCTGTGATCTGCTGAGGCTGAGGAGGAAATCTCTGCGTGTGATTCTACTGCCGCAAGCAGGGTCACACACTGTATTTGTCACATAGGACTGAGTAGATAACAGTATAACTGGTTATACTGTTTCAAGCCTTTCCCTTGAAACACATTCACTGTAGATTAGAGAAAGGCCTTCAGTTCTAACTTTCCCCGTATTTAAGTTTAATTCATATTTTTGTGAGATGTTTCCTAGTTTTTGGATCTCCTTTCATTTTATTTTGCTTTGGATGCTGCTTCCTGTTCATTTAAACTCAACACATCCTCCCTGTTTAATTGTTGCCTTAATATGAATTCAGAATAATCTACATTTCAGCAACGCACAGCACTTATTCGACAAGTAGTAATGTCATCCTCAACAATCTCTTGCTCTTATTTCTTTTTATTTTCCAAAATGTGTTTTCTTTCACTAATTATTTACCATTCTTCTGTTTCTGTATTTTTTTGCGCGTTCTTTCATATGAGTAGCCTTCCAGCAGCTCAAAGTGCATAATATCTCACATTTCTGTTATGCTTTTATTGTGATACTCCCTCATTTTTAGAATACAGACCAGTGTGATTTTCAGTGCAAGTCCATTATAATCAAAACAAATAACACAACTTCTGGCTAGTACCATACATTATCCCTGATGGGCTAATGAAGTCAAGGTAGCTGAAAACATTTGATGGGTTGTGAGGCATTTTGTGTGAAACAACTGCAGGAAGAGTTGAGTTTCCATCGCAGAAGCTCAACTCTGATTAAAAAATGAATAGCAACGTAGAAGAGATTTGACACGTCCCTCATTAATTAGTGAGGAAAAACAACATTTTTGTCAAAAACAGACACACAGAAAGGCAGACTGGTGGTCATAAACTGTTGCTGTACTGATGGAATAAGTACTGTGGAAATATACATCTTACTAAATGTAACATGTGACAGGTAATAACACTGCGTCTACTGGCCTTTTATTCTGTTTATTTTGTTCATTCTGGCTGCTATTGTTTGAGACTGCCATTATTTGAATATCGACTCAAGACAACTGTCACTGATATTTTCTCTCTCTTGCACGTCTCTGTCCTTCGCTCTGTCCTACACTTCCAGGAATGCTTCCAGTTCATCCTGCCGGCGCTGCCGCACGCCATCGACCTCCTGCGGGACGCTGTGGTGAAGGTAAAGGAGGCGGCGGACGAGCTGGAGGACCTGCCGTCGCCACCACCGCCCCTCTCGCCGCCGCTCAACAGTTCGCCCTGCCGCCACACCGAGGACAAGGGCGTGCAGTGCGAGGAGGAGGATGAGGAGAAGAAGGACAGCGGAGTGGCGTCCACCGAGGACAGCTCTTCCTCCCAAATCACCGCCGCATCCATCGCCGCCAAGGTACCAGGGCGGAGGAGAGGAGAGGAGAGGGGAGGGGTTTGCTGTTGCAGTTTTCATCTGACTTCATCCATTTCAAACTGTCATCTATACACGTTCATACATGTCATTCACACAACCAATGTGCTGCAGGTAGCATTTTAACATCAATAAGTCTTTACCAAAATGATTTAAAGGCCAGACTGTCATTACTATAACCATTATGTACTGTACAGCATCTAAATAGGAGTTTAGATCTCCTGAGAAAAGCTGGACTACAAGCAAGAAAGAAGTTAGTTTCTTCAGTAAAGGCAAAGGAAACAACCAGCATCTTTGATAAGGCAACAGTGGTGTTTGTAGAAATGTGGTCTTAAAGGGATAGTGCAGTTTTTACAATGTGTCCTACTGACATGGAACAATACACAGGGCAAGCTGAGGTGCTGAGTGCTCTTTTCTAGTTGGCATAGATGGAGCAGATGCTGCTAAAGGGCTGTAATGATGTTATTATATAAGGTACACAATCACTGTGGACATAACACATTGATGACAAAAATGCTACAGGTAGCACCTTTAGATGATAGATTTACTGTTTTTCAACCCATACCCTAATAAAATGCTTAACCCCGCCTCCCAGCTCTCGGTCCATCTTCTGCCTCAATCACAGGAACAGGAAAATATTTGGATTTGGCTATTAGTGCATTTTATAACTTTAAGGACCGAATGATTTAAATGAGGGCTATTATAATATTTGCTTATTTATATACGTCTCTTTCCCAATGTTATATATCTGTTATAGCTTCCAAAATCTGGAGAAAAAAAAGCTGCATTTGTAGAAGCGTTTGACATGAGACTGGCCTTGTTGGACATAACATGTACAGCACGTGGTCCAGATGTGTGGACTTGTGGAATGGCAAGCCTTCTTTCAGGTTTTATTGGCTTTATTTATTTGTCCCGGCTACGTCTTTGCCAGAAGCGATGTAAAAGTAAAGTCAATAAACCCGACGTCAAATATTCTTTCTGATTCTTTTCATCATTATGAGGACACAGCTGACCACACTGTAGGTTTACTGTTGTTAAAACGTGAGCTACATCAAGGTTAGAATGTCTTGAGTTGAAAAAGAGTGAATCTGTTCCTTAACATAAGTTTGTCATGTATCTCTGTGTATCATATATCATGACTGTGTGTCTCTACATACATCTGTGTGTGTGTGCGACTGTGTGTGTGTGTGTGCGTGCGTGCGTGAGTGTGTGTGTGTGTGCGACTGTGTGTGTGTGTGTGTGTGTGTGTGTGTGTGTCTACTCTGTGCACTTACATGCAACATCAAGTATCTCTCCATACCCATCATCCTATCCTGCCCTGTCTGCAGCCTGGACCCTGCTTTGTGGCTCTGTTGTCAGGGTAACATCCCACTTCATTGTCCAGTCACAGAAGGATGTTGGTAAGACTCCGCCCCCCGATATCTCATTATTTGTCATCATCATGTCACATTTTTGAGGTCATTTGTCTTTCATCTTCATCAACCCTGTGAGTAGGCGTGGTCGTTTAAGTTTGACATATGATTACACATTAGAGATGTTGAATTATTTGTCGTCTCAGCTGTTTTTTGTGTCTGTAAATAGGTTTGTTGCATCTATATATATAAATATATATATATATATATATATGTGTATGTGTGTCTTCCTGGATCTTCAATATCAGTATGTGTATGTGTGCTGCCTCTATGGGTCTTTGGTGTTTACATGCACGTGTGTCTGCATACGCTTGTGTGTGTGATCTCAGATCCCAGACTCCATTATCTCGCGGGGTGTGCAGGTGTTACCCAGGGACACAGCCTCTCTCAGCACCACGCCCTCGGAGTCGCCCCGCGCCCAGGCCACGTCCCGCCTCTCGACCGCTTCCTGTCCCACACCCAAAGTGAGTACATGTGCAGGAAAACACACTCGCGCACAAACATACATTTAGACAAACACAAATTTATCTGGTTTGTCCTTAAATCCTTGAGAGGACTTAACGTTGGCAAATTAAGGAGAGACATCAGGTGAATAAAGTTAACATTTGAACTAATAGAAATCACCATGAAACTTCCCCAACAGATTACCTACATTAAAACATTCATTTTGTGTTCTGAACTGTTTTGTTTAAATATGCAAATGGGGCACCATCTTTTTAAACGTGCACTAACTTGCATTATTCTGCAGAACAGAAAATCTGATTTGAAAAAGCCAAGGTTCCAAATTTGTGTTTCTTTTTTTGTAACTCATTCACTCAACTCAGCTATTCATTCTAAATTGATATAATTGATATAATATAACTAATAGATATCACCATGAAAACTTACTTACATTAAGATTGCTCTTTTTTGTTAAATATGCAAACTAGGAATTATCTAATGCTAATTAGACATTAATACAGGTGCAAATAGACAAATAAATAAACAAAAAATGTGTATTTTGGATGTTTTGTTTCCACTAGTCTGAAAGAAGACATGTTATTGATGCAAAATAGCCCCAATTCTCAAAATGGACCATGCATGAACATATGTTTTTGCCTGTAGTTTCATTACCCTGAATCGGTTGCACTAAACCTGGCAGCAGTCTGACAGGTTGTGAGATTAATGAACTTTAAAGCTTAAAAGGCAGGTAGTTCTTTAAAGCCCTGTGTATGCATTTTACTGTGTTGTAATGTGCAGATTAAATCCCCACACAAACCCTTAATCTGATCCCAATTTTAAATTTAACCTTAAACTCAAATCCTAAATCTAAACCTGGCCTTGAAAAAGTGCTCACCAAAAGTCCTTAATTTAAAACTTCAACAGGTGTTCCCCCAGGATATGAGTGAGAGAACATACACCTCTAACTATACGCTCATACACACACACAAAGCCTGCCTTAGCCCATTTTCCTGTCTGCTCAGCCCTTCTTTTTGTCTCCCACAGCTCAACTGCGTTTACCTCCACAAACTGGTTATTGTAGCTATACAGTTTGTTATTTTGTGTACAAACAAATACAGTATTGTTTCTAGTGGAATCACTTTTTTTACTAATGACAAAGATTTCTGATTGTGATTCATTATTTCATTTCAGTTATTTTTGGGGGGAGAGAGATTGTACTACTTCTCTTTTTTTGCCTCAACTTTATTGTTTATTGCATTTTGCATGGTTCAAATGTGTTTTTCATTTGTATTTATGTCTATGTTCATTTAAATTCAGGTTCAAATAAAACAAACGATAGTTTCCTGCAGTACCTGCTTCCACATTCAAACATCGCACACACAGCCTTGACTGGTGTTCTCTTCCAGTTTCTCAACTCCGCAAAGTGTATGTTTTGTGTCTGTTTCAATATGTCTTATATGTGAAGCCCCTGTTGTTTGTGTGTGAGTGTGTGTATTTGTGTTTATGGAGACAGCAGGTTGTGGTTCTCATGCTTGGATGCATTTGCCTGCAGAATTATTCCCCAGGTTTAATTCAACATATTGCAATTCTTTTTTTAACTATATCCCCTCAGTCTGCTTTGTCTGTCCCCGCTTTAATGGGACACTTTAACATTTTGTCGACATGTTTGCCTCTTTTTAGCTCTCATTTTGTAGTCCATATGCACCACATGTTGACGGCTCTCAGGTTAGTTTGGGGCTGATGGTGCCAGTTTGTTATATTGAAGAGTTCTAACTTGTTTTCTGTTTAAGTGACACAATTATTGATGCAAAAAGCATCAACATGCAATATGAAATGTCCGAGTGTCCGTCTACGTTTTCCCCCGATCTCTCATGCAGGTTTTTAAAATCCCGAATGGTGTCAACTCTCTCTCTCTCTCTCTCTCTGGCTCCTGTTTCTCTCTCTCTCTTTCACCTCATCTGTCAGTGTCACGTCTCCATGTGTCTCCCGGACAGCAGGCAGGTGCTATGGGAACAGATGAGAGGGTTGCCATGGGAACAGTGGGATGGGATGTTGGTGGAGGAGGGAGGGCGGGTGCATAGGCGGGTCATGAGACAGAGGAGAGATCTCTCTCTCTCTCTCTCTCTCTCTCTCTCTCGCTCTCTCGCGATGAGAGGGCAGCGCTAGAGAGCCGACTTAACCTGGGCAACACATTTTTTTTAGAGTCTGTTGGAAATGTCGATTTTTTAAATATGCAGTTCAGCCATATGTAAAAACAACCGGTCAGGATGTGGAGAACTGAGCAGCAAGTAATGAGACGGCTGAGTTTTTGACTTTCCGGGCTCAAGCCAGAGCTTTTATGAGACTTGAACCTGCAGAGGTTTGATTGAAAATCCTCGTACAATAGAGCAGCGGTTCTCAAACGTTTTGCAGTGATGTAGCTCCTTTGAAATGTTTTTTGCAGCCAAGTTTTTAGAAACCTGTCATACTCCCTGCAGTACTCCAATGTATGCCTTTAGAAACAGTGCAATAAAGTACAGAACAATGGAGTTACACGATGCGATTATTCATTACGTCAGTATGTCTTATTGACAACATTGTGTTCCAGTTTGGTGCTCAATCTTGAGTCCATGATCCTGGACTTGTCCTGACCCATGTTGTTGACCAAAACCTATGCCACATGTTTCCTTTTACACTGTGTGGTGATCACAGCTTGTGAGACTGATCATGGCGAGAGAGTCTCAGACAAGGTGTTTTTGACTGCAGCAGAGCTACAGAGTGTAGAGATGTAAATAATTGGACGGTAGGGAGCTTTATTCCTGCTGCTGCTGCTGCTGCTGCAGTTGCTGTTGTCCCAGTACAGCTACTGGCTCCACTGATGCAGTGAGGGTGTCCCGGCCCCCTGACCTTAAATACAAATACACTCACCTGTCTCTCCACTGAAGCCTTTCTTTGTCAATGACCCAGTTTGAGCATCGCTAGCTTGTCACAATCACTTGCCAACCACATTAGTAAGCGTTTGTGTGCGACTAGCGTGTGTGGACATGTGTGTCTTTGTGCGTGGCAGATAACAGACAGTTAATGACTTTTCTACGTATAGCTCTTAGCTTATTTAGATTCTGTCACAGGCTGTTTCCCAGCGACAAGCTGCCATATGTTCTTTGAAATTCCCACGTTGCAAGCGGCTGTCGACAGTATGTACACAATGTCCCCGGAGCCAGAGGCAGAATGGCTCTGTTCACTGATGCATTTCATGTGCCACTGTGTGGCTGTGTTGATTTCTTAGCTTGGTCTTGTTGGCAGCGCTGCGTATGGAGGTACGAGTAGGTCTTAATCTTGTCACCGCCAGAGCGGCTGCTGCGGTTCCCACACAAGCAGGGCCGACGCCACGGCTCGCGGAGCAACGCACGAGCAAGGATAGGAACACGCGTAAATACACACACGGGGGAGTGCATCAGCACTTCAGCTCAAGTAGCATTTGCCAAGCTATGAGACCATGTGTGTGTGTGTGTGTGTGTGTTTGCACGTAGTCTATGATGATGTGACTGAATTTTGACCATATGCATTTGTGAAAATGCTGTATGTGAACGTGTGTGTGTGTGTGTGTGTGTGTGTGTCAAAGGAGCTCTGTAGCTTCTATTAGGTTTTGCAATTAAGCATAAACCCTGTAAGAACTGATGTCCAATCCTATCTGTCTGCAGAGTAACAACTGGGAATACACACACACACACACACACACACACAGAGTAAATTTGGACACATCCTTAAGGGAGAAAGGGACTGTCTCATCTCATATGCAGCACACACACACACAGCCCACAGCCCAGAAATGCAAGCAGATACAAAAGGATTACAAACTGAGCAGTTCTACAGCCATTCATGTAACCAGATTTTCTTTCTCTGTCACACTGTCTCTGAATTGTGGACGCACACACACACAGGCCGACGCGCATAGACACACACTCACTGCATGCAGAAGATACAGGGACGGTAGTTGTACCCTTCCACTCCTGTGAGCATTTAGTACAGTTATGTAATGGTGACTTTGGATTAATGAAGCATATGGTAGATGGGGCTTTGACTCAGAGGATGGTTGGCAGTGTGTGTGTGTGTGTGTGTGTGTGTGTGTGTTTTGTGGTTGTGTCTCCTGTTACTATTTTCACTATAGATGGTTGGAATGTTTTTTATGTTCACTCTATGCTCAGGCACAACCACAAAAAATACTGCTGCCTTAGCTGGGTGTATATTATAAAATGCAGGATTGTCTTACAAGCGCTCAAAACACAATTTCCAGTTGCACTTTAAATAAATAGTCCAAAGTTGATACAGAGACATATTTTTTTCAACCTGTGTTTTCATATTTTTGTTCATTTGACTATTGACTAAAATAGTCTGCTAGAAACTTCTGCAGCTGTTGGCAGATCCCCAGTAGGTGGTTAGGTTCAGTGGATCTATTACTATTCCCTAACCTGGGGAGAGCTGAGGAAATCATCACAAATCATCATCATAAAAAGAAAAGAAGCATTTGTGTTTTATTACAACTGTGGTTTTATTTATGTTTACTGTAGTTGCACTTATTGATCACCTTCTTTTGTCAGTTGATGATAAATCAATATAAGAGCAAACACATTGCGTTTTACCTTATTTTCTGTTTTAATTCAAGGCTTAAGATAATAATAATACCTCTTCAGCCTGAGTGCTGCCCTTTGCCTCTACTCTCCCCTTTCCATCAGAGCTTTCACCTTGATGCATCTGCAGGTGCGACCAGTATTTATGTTCTATGTATTGTATAGTGTTCCAAACATCCCATCAACTTGACTGATATTGGCAGTTATTTTGATTAAAGTATGCAATGCTCTTACTCTCCCATAATGCCCCTGCACACACTCTTTCAGGTGCTGGCTGTGCACCTAGAGGACACTGCCTCGCTCTGCATTGGTCCTGTGGCATTTCTTTTGATTAATGGCTTGATGTATGGCTTTGGAGCCAAGGCCAGGGCTTATGGAAATCAACTCCTCCTCCTGCACTGGAATGTGGGAAATGAGTCACAGTGCAGTAGTGCAATTCAGCACACGCCACTTCCATGACCTTCACCGTGGACCTATTGTCACTCTGGTCACTGCCACAACACCATGTTAACATGTATACAAGTGTGCAAAGAAGCTAGCTCACGTCCATTTGTACAGACCTGGAACGCATACTACTGGGGAAAAAAACATTTGTAACTTGTTTTTTGTATCTGGAGCTGTAGGTTTTCTAGATGCTGTTTTTAAATTGAAGCTTTTCTGTGATTGAGGCTTGCAACACGATGGGCCTAAAAAAGATTATCTACGTTCCCAATTAATCTGCCAGGTATTTTTTCAACTAATGTCTTTAAACATATTCCACATTCATATGTAAAATCTGTAGGCAACTGGAACCGTTTTCTGTTTGTAGTCTGCGTAGTATTGATATCATTATATATCAAAAACGCCTTGTAAATTGGCTACTTGTGAACCAGCCCGGTCGCATCTCAAGTTGCTAATCAGACTGTAAACAACGAGCAAGGCAGGAAAAGGAAGTCTCGGCCCGGATATTTACTGGCTAAACCGGAACCCCAGAAATATAGCCCCTTGCCCCAAGGGGCTTATCCACCGTCAGACAGATGGCTGATGGGTTAGGAGATTGTTTTTCAACTAATCGATTGCTTAGTCTATAAAACGTCACAAAATTAATTGCAACAAAACAAAATGTTCGCAAGTTCCGAGAAGAGCACCAAATCCTCACGTTTGAGAGGCTGAAACTAGCAGATGTTTGGCATTGTGCTTGATAAATTACTTAAACAATGAATTCATAATTTAAATTGTTTCTGACTTAAAGCTACTACTATGTCCATGTGGACAAAAGCCGTAGTGTTTCCGAGCACCAGAGTCCCTTTAGAAAACCTCTCGTTTTACTGCAACAGGGTCTGACAGTCTGGTTCTGGTTTTCCTGTGCCTCCCTTCCCTCCAGCATCCGTATTACATTGAGACTGTTTCATACCCAATTAAAGGTTCCTTGTTGTAACTTTGATTATGAACTAATTGATTGTTTGCCAAAAGATTTCAGTACTCCGGGTACTTAAAGTAGATTGTGGGTACAATCGCATTATTTGGTTAATCGAGAATCACTTTGCTCACAGTCACAAGTGCAAGCTTGGCTATTGAACAGTCCCCCTTGCAGGATGTTCACAGCAGTCATAACTGTGATAGTCATGGTGTGTGAATTGCACATGCTGTTTGGCTTGAGCCCGATCTGTTCCCAGATCACAGAATCATCACTTGCAAATGAGTAGTGACAGAGGATCATTGACAGAGTGAAGTGATCAGACAGAGGGAGATGAATGATTTATGCCCTGGCTGCACGCGTAAGCACCACTCCAATGTCAAATCAGCCAGCTGTAGTGTGACGGATCAATGATCTACAGTGTACGGCAGCTTCTCTTCCTGCGACCCAGAACGGTACAAGAGACATGGCTCTGCACTGTCCATAACTATCAATAAGACACAGTAGAAAGTGTGTGCATGCATGTGTGTTTGTGTGTATGTGTGTGCGTGTGTGTGTGTGTGTGTTGTAACCCCCCCTGTCCCATTGGCGCTGTTTTAAGCTGTGAGGATGGAGCAGGGTGTGTTCTGCTGGAGTGGCTTTGCTAATGTCCGCTGGGTGCTTCGCTCTAGCTGCACTGTCAAGGACCTCTGCAGGGGAGTGTGTGTGTGCATGTTTGTGTCTATTTTTGTTTGGGTAAGCATTTACAGGAACTCACACTACTCACATTTTTGAGTGTTGACACAACGTTGTTTTTTTTTTCTTCTTCTTTTGCTTTTAACATTTGAACAAACTATAATTGTGGTCAGAAGGTAGCACATTAAATGATTTGTTTGAAATAAATGAGTGGAGAAACACAATGAATGCAGATGCTTATATACAGGGCAGCACCAGTCACGTAATAGTTTCATTAAGATTTTCATTTTTGACTTTTTTTGCCCCTTGTGTCACCGCTCAGGCTACAAAGAGGCTTCTGCTTTGCCCTCTGATTGGAGAATGTTTGTATGTACAGCCTGAAGGGAATACTGCAGGCAAGACATAGGGCTGGAAAATAAATCATTGAATATATATTTGCACCTACAAAGATGCTATAGTCGCACACAAGGTCGTTTTCAGTACTCTGGATGCTGCGGGGTCTGAGAAAGACAAACTTTTACAGATTTTCGTTTGTGCTTTGCCATCTTTTCTTTATTTCCACGAATTGGTTTTGTTTGGTCTGGTGCAGTGTGACGCTCCGGCACTGTATTCGACATGACGACACAGCCTGTGTTCTCCCTTACAGGTTTATCCCCCTGTGGAAATGACTTGTTACATGCCATTGAGTTTCACTGATATTATTCATGTTTGGTTTTACCGGACAGTATTGATCGTTTGTGTATCTCTGTTGGCCTGTGTGTGTGTGTCTGTGTGTGTGTGTGTGTCCAGCAAAGCAGCAGTACTACTAGATATGTGTTATTGTCCTCCAATGCAGTAAAGCTCATAAATGTGACTCCTCGTCTCCTGGCCTGCTGGAGGTGTGGAGGATTTATGATGGAGGGAGTGAGAGAGAAAGGCGAAGGGAGAGAGAAGGAGAGAAAAGAACAGAGAGTGGGAGTGAACGAGCTAATGAGTTAGAGAGGACAAGGGACTGAGAGAGAGTGGGAGGTGGGGAAGGACAGATGGATGTAAGTGAAAATGAACGAAACAGAGGATGGTTTGGCGAGCTCGGCCTGTGCTGCACGGCCTGTCTTGTCTCTTTGTTTGTCTATCTGTAGACATCTGTCTGGTAGCTCACCTCATATCAGCCTCAGCCTGATAAACCCCCCCCCCCCCCCCCGAATCATCTCATCTCAAATCACGACTGACTGAGAGGCAGAGTGAGGAGGGAAGGCGTGAGAAAAAGAAAGTGAGGGGGTTGGGGGGGGGCAGGGGGTAGAAAGAGTCATATTTGTCATTTCCCTCAACAGAAACACTCATGGGAAATGCACACACACACACACATACCCACACAGACATGCGCGCACACAGACCTTAGTCATGCGTGTATGATTTAGTGCAGCACCGTAAGGCTTCGGCTGTTGCATTTCCTTGCTGCTCTTTCGCTCTCTCGCGCTTCCTTCTCACTCCAGCCTTCCCTTCTTATCTCTCTCTCTCTCTCTCTCTCTCTCTCTCTCTCTCTCTCTCTCTCTCTCTCTCACTCATCCTCATTCCCCTCTCCCCTCTCCCCTCTCCCACTTAGTGAGTGTGTAAAAGTGTGTGTGTTCTTGTGTGCATGTGCCGGGGAGCTCATTCTGTTCCGACTCCAGGCATAAGATGGTAAGTAATGTCTTTCCTCCTGCATATCTGAGAGAATGTTTACAGGTTTTGAGTGTGTGTGTGTGTGTGTGTGTGTGTGTGTGTGTGTGTGTGTGTGTGTGTGTGTGTGTTTGTGTGGAAGTAATTTTTGCTCCTGTTTAATAAGTGAAGGATTTTGTATTATTAGCTGTGTGGAAATGAGGGTGGATTCATTGCGTGGATACAGTGTGTGTTTGTAAATAGAAGTTGTGCTCCTCTATTGATATTTGTACATGAGTGTGCTGGTGATGGCTGAAGGAGGTACGCCGTCAGGCCATGAATGAGTTTAGAGAGTAGAGGGGTGAATAATGTAGCGACGGGACTGTTGACTAGCTTAAACTAGCTTGTGGGCTGCAGGGTGAGGAAGAGGAGGGAGGATGAAGGGGCTTGTGTGGTGTATATTGTGGCCGTAGGGTGTCTGCAGCAAAGAGGGTGGGCATTGCACGTTCATAAAAAGACAAAGAAAGGAGGATGAGCAAGCAGGACTCCTTATTTTTTAAATCAAGCAATCACCTTCTTAGAAACGGAAGCAACTCCATCCACATCTCACCCTTCCTCGTTTAGCTGCTGCTTTTACCCAGAGCACCTTACAGTAAGATTCATGCAAAAGAGGAATCAGAAACCCCTTGATACCAATGCCTACGCTGCTATTCCTTTTCCCTGGAGTTACCATGTGCTCCCCTCCAGTTCACCAACTTTAGTAGCTTAGCTGGGGAGCTACTGTAAATGGAAATGAGGTTCAAAATTGATGAAGAAGTGTGGAAGCAGCACCTTCAAAATCCATGACGGCTTTAAACAGCTGACATGGAGAAGCAGCAGGATATTGATGTAGCAGTGGAGACTCTACCGATGGCTAAATGTCAGGTACAGCGATAAATTTGCAGCTTTATCGATGCTAAGTTACACAAAGGTTCCCACAGTGTGTGAGGAATAGATCCATGCAGGGCTTGTTAATGCCTTTTGTTCCTGTTTGCGCTACAAAGTTGTTGAGTCCTGCTGTTTTGCTCAGACGCCAAAAAAAAGGCTATAGGTGATGTTAGGACAGGCCAATGAAATTGAACTAAACATTTAACAAATCATTTCTGTTTATAACTGATTATAGATTTTGGGAAATATGTAAACTTATTAACTTTCTTTCCAGGGGGGATATTTTGGAATAATACCACTCACACATAATACGCCTACCAGCACCTCTAAAGCTCATTAATTAACATGTTGTTTAATGAGCCAACTAACGCGTAGTTACAAAATAAATGTCTACTGTTAAAAAATACATGAAACAAGCCTCCTGGCAATGGAGACAGTATAATATTCTTATTGCACTGACAGATTTATTTGACTTGTTTTAAGAAAATAAGACTCCTAAATTATTTCATAAGGAGATTTTTGCAGTGCACAACTCTTTTTCTCCTTCTGAAAATCTGCTTCGTCCGATCTTTACGTGGCCTGAGGGGGAATTTAAACATGCAGGTCAAGCTGAAACGTATATCATCCTCTGTTGGACAGCTTGATGGAAAAGGCAGTTTAATATTAATTAAGCTGTGAAGCGCGACACATCCCTGTAATAATGGTCAGGTGCAGAGGGATTGCTGAGGTGGCTAGTTCCTATAGGACGCAGGATGTTTTATAATGCATGTGATATATTGTTGCAGAGACCAGTTGAAAGTAGCTACGGCCTGAAGGAAAGTGCTCTTTTGTCTCTGATTAATGTACACACATAAAGCCCCCTCCCTTGCTTCATTTGGCTCGTAGCACCCAAAGACCATTTGGGTCAAGTTGCTGAAGGCTTCAAGTCAAGAATACTTCAGCTGAGTCCAGTGTGCTTGTTCATTGGACCATAGAGCACGTGAACAATTTTTATTCTTAAGATAAATACGGTAGATATATATACAAGCACACTATATCAATGAGTGTTTTTAGACGTGTCCATACTTCAGTACACATGCCGCCTTATGAGCATCTGTATGTGGGAGGTTTGCGAGCATTGTATGTGACGTTATATGTGTCTGGAGTTACTCTCGCCCACTGACTCGTAGAGTTTGCCTCAAGGGCGATGGAGAGAGAATGGAAAGAGTGCAAGAGAGAGACAGCGAGACAGAAAGAGAGAGGCGAACAGTCCGAGCGGAGGGGGGGGGGAGGGGGACAGTTAGACAGACAGCAAATGAAAGGAAGTAAGAGGAACGGATGACACCAGTCTGTCCAGCTGTACTGAGCATGTTCATTCACCATGAAAATGAGAAGCGCGCGTGGGGGGGGGGGGGGGGACTGGTGAGCAGCATAACACAAGCCTGTCAAATCAGCTGTGTTAGCTCTCACTCTACGCCAGGCTGGCAACTCACTCAATAGCTCATTCATTTCTAATTGATGCAGAGACGCGGAGACGGACGTGCCATAGGAGGGCAGTGATGAATGATCAGCGCTGGCCTGTAGAGCACACACAGCACATGCTTCGGGTCAGCTGTGCTTACTGGTTGTTTGGCTCTCCCAGTGTGGACTCTTTCTCTCCTTTGTTTATTCAGAGGGGAGCCCTTTGCAAGTTTTCCTTTTTCAAGAACTTGCTGTTCGTAAGCACAAAACTTCAAATCAACTCAAAGCACTGACAGCACACGATGTGATATCACTCCAAAGATGTTTACGCTGCTCAAACTGAATCTATTATTCACTTAAGATATGAGGAATATGTCATCTAATAATAGATATCTATGACGTGTGTTACATTGTTGTTGTGTTTGTCAAAAGACTTGTAAGGTAAAACTGAGTTTAAGATAAAATACTTGTGTCTCTCTTTTATTTTTGTCATGCTAATTTTGCGCCCACCACCTCGATTGTAGAGATTTGGGAAAGCATAAACTTCATGAATTTTACATCAATCATTTAGTCTGACCTAAAGTGATACAGGAGTAGAAATTACGATCTACTTGCCTACAACTTGCCGGCTAACTGTTGATATGCACACGCATTTACATGTGTGAGTCTGCGTTTCCTGAATGTCTACAACGGAAATGACAAACGCAAGTTTACAAGACACACATTCCTGCCAACAGGTTCACGCTATTCCACTTATCTGTAGGTGGTACTAATGCGCCATGAAATGCAGAAATGCATTGAAGCAAAAATGCAGTGAAGAAGAAGACTGAAAGCTAGTAATAATGGATATGAACATAAAGAATTTAAGATGCTATAAAATCAACTTTGCAAAGGTTTTGTTGTTGACATGTGTTGGTAAGAAACAATGAATGTAAGCAAAAGCTTTGTTTACAAGAAAAATCCACAGGGCACTTTTAATGGCTTTCGTGAGGTCAACTGTAATCTAGAACAGATCAGTCTTGTGTGAATTATGATTTATATTACAAGAGTTTAGGTTTCCTTCCAGTTTCTTGGATGGATTTCTGCTGACCAGGATCTCTGGTTGATGATGGAATTGCCAGATCATTTTTCTTACTTTTGCATTCAAAGGTTTTATTTCAAATCGTAGTATTTTCATGCAGATTTGACAGAGAGTTGTTTTTTACATTATGTTTTAGAGACATTATGTGAAGAATTCAACCCTTGTGGTAATACCAACGAAGACGGACTTCAGTATAATTTCAAAGATGGTCCAATGAAATAAAAAAAAATACTTCACATATGCAGCAGGTGGTTTCAGAATACTTTAATATTGAATTTCGATTATTTTATTATACAGAATTCATTTCATTGACAAATGAAACTAAATATCTTCTTTTTGTGTAATGAGGAGAGGACAAAGAATCATTCGAAGTTGGTAAATTGAGCTTTCTTTTAACAGAGTGCTACCTTGCTACTGCAGGAATTTAGGAGATCTTTGTGTAGTTCACTCCTGACTTTCAATGTGTAGCCCACTGGTTTCCTGCCAGTGTCCATTACCTGAGCTGTGAGTTTGATGAGGGCAGCTACTGTGAATCCAAACCATTTCAATTAGGAGGGAAGAAATGCTCATCTCCTTGACAGCCCCACTTTAAAAAGGCAATTTATCAAATAATCTGAAACTGTTACTGTTCCATGAGGAAAGGTAGGGAATAATCTAATGACTTTAGTAATAATTGACAGTGAGCTTGGCTTTCATGCCGACCATTATTTTGCGGGGAATAGATGTGATGTTTTTAAAAGGATCTTCCCGTTAGTAGCAAAAACCTCTGCCAACGCAAATGGCCATGTTTATGTTAATTTTTTGATTTTTTTTTTTTGACAAAATACCAGTGGAATGGAATGCCATACATTTGATGTCTTGGGCATAGGGAATGACTCTTCCACCAGTAAATGAATGGCATAATGACTATAATTATAAACCAAAATCCAGATCAAGATTAACTCTCAAGGCAGAAACATAACCTCTTTCCAATCTCATTAGTGGAGGTAATAAAAGCCTTCATGTGCCTGGTGGAAGCAACGTTATTAGAATGTTCTTACCACAGCATGAATGAAAATGCTCCAATCATGGCTGACCCCAGCAGAGCGGTAGTAGGTGATACTTTTCGGTGCTAGAAATAAATGACACTGCATTTTCCTCGCTCATTTTATTTCCTGTGTGATTTCCGGTTTACATGTCGTGTTAGTCTCCTGAGTACGACATGATGGGGAAGAATGAATATTAAGGAGACATTTTGGATCAATGGTGGACACTTCCATTGATTGCAGGGCTTACTGTCAGTACTGTGATGGTAATGAGGTTTTCATCCTTTATCAGTTATAATTGATCTGGATTTCTGGCACCTTTAAACCATTGGAATATATGAATTTTCCAGCCAATGTATGACCTAACATAGTGGGGAATACTAATGGAAAACTGCATGCTTTCTGTGACATTGCAGTTGAATTCAGTTGTACATTTTGAAGGCGTATGCTCGTAAGAAACTGATATGATTATCAGGACGTCAAGCACATATTTCATTGTATACCTGCGTGCAACCAAGAGAGCATGTCCATCATGGTACAGTTCACACATCTTCCACACTCAGACGTTTGAGCTTACAAGGAGCCCTTAAATCCTGGATTAGGACGAGTACATAGACAAGAATGGAATAGTATAGTGGCGTTGCAACCAGTCATTCAGCTCTCTGTGAAAGGGCTCAGAAGGAAGAAACTCCTCCCATTGGGCTGATTTTCTACAACTGTCTTCCCGGAGCAATAAAAGCTTTGAAGCTCAGGTATAAACAGAGTACATGTGGAATCTATTGAGCTATCAGGTCTCGTGAATATAAACCGGCACACTTGCAAATTTAAGCTGCGTTTGACAAGCTGAAGAATTGACATAGTGTTCGAAATGTGTGATGTTTCCTGTGAAACCTCTTCTCCTATTATTCTGAAATCCTACCTGCTGTCCTGACCTGTCCTGTCCTATCTCGTCCTGTCCTGTCCTGTCCTGTCCTGTCCTGTCATGCCCTTTGCTGCCTTGGCTCATCCGAGACAGTCACACAGAGAGCTGTCAGGCAGATGTCCTCCTGAAAGACAGAGGACGCCGTCTGCTTCACCCGTCAGTCTCTGTGTGCCTCTGTCCCCCTGCTCAACCCGGCTTTGGCTGTGTTAACCCTCTTCTCTTCTCCCCTCCTCTCTCTCGCGGCACCAGGCGCGGCTCCCCTCCTGTTCATCCACCCTAAGCATTGCTGAGGTACTCCTGCATGTGTTCTAAGGCAACGTTACGGCCGTCATCATGGCATCGGTTTCTACTCCCTTCCTCTCCAACCGCACTTCTTACTTCCTGCCTGGAATGATTGCTCCACCCCCTAAACTTCATATCCTTTCCCCTGTGTGCGTGCTGCCCTGCCTGCTGCACTCCTGCTGTCTCTCTGTGGTTTTACTACACACTACCCACAATCCTTTTTTGTACGTTCTTTCTGTTTTTGTGTGAATGTGTTCTTGTTATGTTTTTCTTCTAATTTGTGTCTTGTAGTAAAATGTTGCCTTCGCTCTGTTACACGTTCTGTATCTAACCCTCGCCTTGTTTCCACTCTCACACACCATCGAGAAAAAAAAACGAAAAAAATCACTTGGCATCTTCCTCAACTGCGTTTCGACCTCAGAATTGAAGTTGAAAGATGCTTGAATTATGTATTTGAATGAAAGTCATAATGCCTGCACAAACAAAGTGTGTTTACGCACCTCAGGGGCGTAAAAGGGCCTCTCTCTCACACACACACACACACACGCACAGCATCTTGTAAAAGAGAAAAGCCTCACACACACACACACACACACACACAGACACACACAGCACCTTGTAAAAGAGAAAAGGACCGGTAAATGTGCTGTAAGCCTTTGTAACTCTCCCGTGCTTGTTACTCTGGTCAGGCCCCAATGACTCTGATAAACTGATAAAGACATGGCCTCAGTGCAAGGGCGTGGAAGAGTGCTGACACTTGTCCAATGTGATATCGGAATCCATTAATTACCTGTAATTGTACAGTAATGACATCTGGAGAAGAGTTTGGAAGCTGACTTAAAAAGTAATGTCCATCTCCAAGGTGGTGGGAGGTACTATTCAATTTAATCTTATTTCTATCAGACCTGTTTTCAGATATTTTATCTCCTTTTTATAAATAGAAAAAAGTAATAGCAATGCAGTTTCTGTCCTGAACCGATTACATTACTGTAATTGAATTACTTCTAGATATACTATTCTAGATATATAGTTATACTAATATGTTCTAGAGCTAATATTTGAAGCCGATTTTAGCCGACTTAACTTTATTTAAAATTTGCTGGTAGACTTGCTGTTTTTTTTTGACACTTTCAACTGTAAAATGTGCTGCTCAGCATATGTCTATCTCTTAATCACAATCTTTTGATAACCCAATTTAAGAGGTCCTTACTCGTGTCGTAAAATTATTGTAATCCAAATACTGTTCTTGCAGCAGTACGATTGAAAGTTATTATAGTACTATAGTGACATTACTTGTGATCTGTATCTTCCTTCCAAGGCCACATGTTCCCTGACATAGGCCTTGGGTACGGCCAGGGGTCAAGCACTCACTTGGCTTCACTTAACTTCCACTTGCACACACACTAATAGAGAAATGTGTCCACAGCAGCAGCGCTCCACTGTTGTCAAATCCACTGATCTGGTTCTGTTCTTCATCCATCTGTGGTGTTGTTGGTGGTTTTCCAGTTGTTTGCAACATCTTTTTATTTTTTCTAATTTCCTTTGATGCGATTGCAGAATATGTGTCAGGTTAGTTCTGGGGTGTGTGTCTGTATGTGTCTGTATGTGTCTGTATGTGTGTGTGTGTGTGTGTGTGTGTGTGTGTCTGTGTGTGCGTGCAATTGTGCTCATAATTAGGAGACTGTGAGCAACTGTGTTTTAAAAGCACCACTAACTGATATGTTGTGTTGATCAGAGTGGGAGTGCTTGTCTGTGCGAGAGTGTGTGTGGCATGAAGGTGAGTGACTATCCTGTGGCTTCCCCCAGGCCTCACGGAGAGAATTCAGGGCTCACCTGGATGAGGTCATCACGCTCAAGTCAAGGTACTCTACCTTGGACCAGGTAAACCCGCTAACCTTCTACCAAGCTCTTATCTACCGGCATGCTGGCCACTAGCATCCCACATAGCACCTCACCACACTGGTGACACACACCAACACAAATGTATACAGGCAGGGGGGGACAGCTGAGGAAGAGCGGCACATAGAACACTTAACATTTGAGACAATATAGCATGTAGGACTGGAACAGGTTCGCAAACCTGGTCTTTAGTTTATTGGACTGTAGTTTACTGTCTTTACTGCTACTCCAAGATCAAAATAAATATGATATACACACTATATGGTGGCTTATGTTAAGCCGTAGTGGGAGATATTGGAGATGTAAAAGTGAAGATGTCACAGTGCGAAAGATCAACTTAGGGTGATGTTGATAGAGTAGACCCCATTTACACACGTGGTTATAACATGTGATCTTTGTCTGGATATCTGACATTCATTCGTGAACACACATTTCTTTTTAGCAAATGAGCCGTTTTAATTAGAGATGTCTCTAGAGAATGCTGTGTTTTCAGTGCTCCTCTCACTGGTTTGAGGTGATGTGTACTTTCTATGCACCGATAAAGATTTAGCAAATATTTTAATCAAAATGCGATGTCAGCTGTGGGGTTGTTGGCCTTATTAATGTAGCCAGCACTGTTGATTAACCACACCCACACATGATGAAACAGACTATAGCTGAGTTTTTAAATGTTTAAACTCCAAGTAAATTATAATATGTATTTTTTTTTTTTTTTGGCTAACTGTAACTTGATAGTTGGTTATTTAGTCAAGAATATTGAAAGGACCAGTGTGTAGGGCAGTGCGGTACTGAATACCCCTCCGTCCGTATTCACGTCCAATCTCAATGTGGGCAAAACAAGAATGCTTATTAACACCAGGTCTAAATGCAAAGCCAGTGAACTGATATCATTATCCAGATACAGATTGTATGTTAATACCAGGTGTAAATGGGGTCTTAGATTTTTGCAACCACAACACACACATTTTTCATTTCCCCATCGAACAGATTTCTGCAGGGGGAGGTGTGCAGTGCAGAGGTCTTTCATAGAGGTTTTACGTTAGTGTGGTGATACACATGGAAGTACAGTGGGCTAAACAAACAAAGGGAAAAGTGGTTAAAAGTCAAAGGAAATATGATAAAGCAGCAATTGAGTTGGACAGTGTCGCCCCACAGAGTTGCCCTAGACGTTTCCCTGTGTATCACCACCTTTAAGTGGTCAGCAACATTCCTCCCCATTGCCTCTCTCAGGATCTTCACCAGCACTCATTCTCTCTCATTCATCACACATCTGGTCATTTGATATGATTTGTGTATCAGTGACTGGTGATGCTGTAGCGTTTTTGCAGAGTGTGTCTGTGTGTGTGTGTGTGTGTGTGCCTGGTCTGAATTGGAGTGCAAGTGTGTGTGTGTGTGTGTGTCTGGATTAACAGATGATCCATGGGGCAACAATTGGGAAGCCCAAGAGAAGCCAACAGTGCTTTGCAGTCAATGGAGAGAGCAGAGGCCTCCTCACACTTCCTCACCACTCCCCAGGGAGGAGCACTTGACTGTGGATTGCCACAGTAGCATTATGTCCTGCCCTCTACCACTCTGTCGCCATCACTCCAGCATTTTGTCCTCTGCTCCATCCCTCTCTTGCCCCGTCCCGTGGGGGGCGAGGCGGTTAAAGCTGGTTCAAACTAGCCTCCCTTGCCCTGTCACAGCCCTTTCCTCCTCAGGGCGGACGGATAAATCTCCCCCCTTTTTGCATAACTTATCTCGACAGCTCCTTTGTTTTGTGCTGAGCTCAGCACCTCAGTGGTTACATCCCATCATTTCCTGGAGCGTCTTCTCAGCCAGCTGGTTATTGATCCCATCGATTTTCCCGGAGGGGCTCGCGGTCCCCCGAGCCACCCGTCTCGCTGACCTGGCCGCGCTCACTATTCTGTGTCCGTAGCCGCCACCGCCGCCACCCCGTTCCCCAGCCCATTGATCTTCCTGGCAAATCTCCATGACAACCCGTCGTCAGGCTGTTTCCGTGGCGACGACAGGGTCGGCGTGTAGAGTGATTAGTGTTTCTGGCATGGGGGCCACTTTCTTTTACTTTTTTTATTTTCCTGTGTGTGTGTGTGTGTGTGTGTGTGTGTGTGTGTGTGTCTGCATTCCCAGCATATACTGCAATATGCCATTAAGACGAGTGAAGGTGTCGAGCCCAGATCTTCAGACACACACACACACACGCTCACACAGATATGTCAACAGTGGCTTTCAACTTTATTTCATGTACGTTTGCTCACCGGGGGAGTTTACAAGACATGTGCTCTTTGTGTCTGTGCGTATGAGGCGTGTGTGTTAACATGTGCATCCCTCATTTGAGCTCACTCTCTGTTCTCACCAGTAAAGGGGGGCTTGCAGTGGAGAGTAGATTAGAAATGAGTGTGAGAGTGTTTGACAGTCTGCTTTTTTGCCGCCCCCCCCCCCCCGTTCCCCCCTCCTTATATGTCCAACAACACCCCATTCTGCTTTTTCACTCATTCTCCACGAACACTCACTTCCCAGCACACACCCTCCTGTAGCTTTTCCACTGTGTTCATCTCCATATGCCAACAGTCTCTCCCCCCCCCCCCCCCCCACCCCATGGCCCTCTGATGGTATGATCTTTTTCTGCTTAGCTATTTCTTTGCCATACTGAGGTCTTGTTTTCCCACCGGTGTCAGTTTTAGTGTCGTCACTCCACACTGCATCAAGGTTTCTAGCTGTTTCTTAGTTAACAGTGACTGTATATTTACTGCATTAGCCGCAAGAGAGATTCATGATTCATTGCTGTAGAGGAATATGTGAAACTGGATTAGGAAGCTTGTGATTCTTGTGGTTTGTCTGTGTGTTTAAAGAGACTAGCTAGGTAGTGAGATTCTGCTGTAATTGTCCTGCGTTAAATGTGACTTGTTTTTATTTTAGATGTCTTTTGCAGTTCTTTTTTAGCAAGGCACACCTTGTGCGAAAATGTCCTAGCTGTCGTTAGTTTTCACATGTGCTTTTCAATGTCTGCAAGTTTTGATCTGTGTCTTGCTGTAGCTGTATTTAGCTCCCTTAATCCCCACCTTTGTCTTTTTTCTGTCTCTTTTTTTTCATCATGCCTCTCCCTCTCTCTCCATATGAGGGCTCAGCAGTTGTGGCACAAATCTCCTAGCAACCACAGCTGGTGCCATCATGGAGGTCTACATGAAAAGAATAAGCTGTAATAAATATCTGCAATGAGATTTTACAAGTTAAAAGAACAGATAGCGGATTTCAAAATCAATACGATTATCATGGATATATACTGCACCTGTGAAGAGTCTGAAAAGGTTTAAAGTAGAAGATGATTGAGTATTTGCAGCTGCAGGATGGTGTATGTGGGATTGTCATATAAACAGTGTGTCGTGTGTTCATGGTAATAAAGACAATGCACAGAGGAATAATCTATTTTAGGAATACAGAGGCAAGACTTGTTAGTTGTGTCAATTCATTAAATCAGTGATTTCATCGGATTTGTTGAGTGGCCAGATAGCTAACCTTATAACGTTATCGCGGACCGAAATGACACTTATCGTTGGCCAAAAAAACATGACAAGAGTGACGCTCAAACAGTTTCTTTTTTTTTTTTTTATAAAGTTGAATAATTCAAAGTGGTTTCAGCTGTTCATCTTTTCAAGAACTCATAGGGCCTCCAGCATGGCTGCCACAGGGTGCATTATGCCACCTGAAAGCCCGCTGCGCTGTCTTTTCTTTCTTCTTCTCTTTCTTTCTCTCTCAGTTCTCTCCTCGCTGCTCCCTTCTCCTGCTAGGGTTGCTTGTCGTAGTGGATGCCTGTCTGTCTGTTTGTCCCTTCGTCCATCTGTCCGTCTGTCTGTCTTGTCTGTCTGTCTGTAGTGTTGTGGTTGCCGGGACAGATTCACTGATGCCTGTGATTCGATGCTTTATCTCCACTAGCTCCAGTGTAGGTTGGAGGGGCTTAAAGATGATCGCAGGAGGACCTTCAGCTCTCGAGTAACTATCCCGCCCCCTTACCCCCCTCCTTGCCTTTCCCTCACCCTCCTCCGAGGAGCGCGCAAAACAAACGCCCCGCTCTGTGTCCCTCCCCTCCCCCCCCCCCTCCCCTCTGTCCCCTCCTCGCTTGCCGAGCTATCTCCCTAGCTCTCGCTCACTCTCTTTCTCTCTATGTCTCTCTATCTGCCTGTTGCTACTGGTCTCTTTCTCGTCCTCAATCTGTCTGTCGTTCACTCTCGTCACTCTGTCTCACTATTTCTCTGTCCAGTCTGTTTGGAGTCTCCCTTTTCTACGTCTCCCACGCACACTTTCTCTGTCTGTCTCTCTTTCTCCTCCTCCATCTGTCTGTCCGTCTCTGTTTCTGTCTTTCCGGTTAACATGCTCTGCTTTCAGTAGCTATGTCTGGTGTGCTGGATGTCTGTTAAGTAGATGCCATCAGGCCGCTAGAGTGGTCTTTATTGTTTTGTTCTTTTCTTCCTGTTTTCCCTCCTTTCTGCTGTGTCTCGGCTCTGTAGTTTAGTGAAGTCTGTCAAGTCCGTGCTTCCTGTTTTTGTTTGTTTGTTTTCCTTCCGGGCTGTGGGACCACGTCATGCTGATCCTCATCCTTCCACCCTCTGTCTCTTTCTGTCTATCCAGCTGTTTTTTTTTCTTTTTCTATCTCTCTGTCTCGCCATCCCTCCTCCTCCACCATCCCACCCACCTTGCCTCCCATCTCTCACCCTCTCACCTCGGCTGTTTGGTGCCTAGTGGTGTCACAGTATTAGCCTAGTTATGATGGCAGTGAGGGAGGCGAGGAGGAGGGAGAAAGGGGTGGGTGGGGTAGAGAGACCTTCACCATGGGTGTTTTGGTTCTCCATACACCACACACTGCCCACACCCAACGTATGTGTGTTATTGAGATGCAGCAGTTGCAACAAAGAAAACTGCCAGAACACAGAAAAAGTGATAGACATAGGACAGACAGAACAACAGACAACCAGGCAACTATGCCAGTCAACACATCTGAATAAAGGTAAATGGACATTCAAATCAAGACCAACAATTGGACAAAACACACTTAAGTTTAAATATCAGCCCTGATTTTCTACAGACTGTAAAATGTTGGAATCAGATGGCATCAGAATTGATTTTGTCCAGAGTTATGTACTATTTATGTATGTTGGTGTGCAGTACTTGTAAAAAGTAATACTTTTATTCTGTGCCAATCTTGTAGCCTGATAACCGACAACATGTGATTCTCCTTCCCTTATTTAGTCCTTCCCTAAAGCTGAGCTTTCCAAAAGCATGCTCATACTGTGACACAGAATCCTCTTCATAAGGAGCTGTATATAGTTGTTGTTTTCAAGTGCTGTGTAGCATCTTTAACATCAGCGCATTGGTGCTATGTTAGTTTTCTATAACCGTTAACAAACAGCATGATCACCAGGAGGTTGGCAGCTTCTACCAGCATTGGTGAGATGAAAAGGGGACCACTGGCATGTCCACGTCCCACTTCTACTTGGCAGTCGCCACCTATTGTATAGCCTCTTTTTGCTCTTGCCTACGTTTGCCACTAATTATATGCATTACACTTTAAGTTATGCGCAAACTGTTTATGTTCCACTAAGAGACTTCTGATCAGATCTGTTGTACATTATTATACAAGAAGATGACCCTAGCTGTGTCCCAATTCCACTCTACATACAAATGTTAAGCAGGTTTTGAGTTTGTAGTGTTGTGTGTTCGCTGAGAGACCCGTTTTTCACAAGCCACGCATCTTATGAATATTCTGACATTAAAATAGCATTTTTTAGAAATACAAGTCCTGCAGAAAATTTACTTTGTTCGAGATCTTTTTCTGTCTCAGCGAGATCCGGCAACTCTCTTTCGTGAACGCCTCAGCTAAATAAAGTTGTAATGCTAAATATGGCTGTGTTATCTAATGTTAGCAAAATAAAATATAAATACGTTATGCAAATATAACCCACTCTGCTTTCATCCAATCACACAACACTTACAACACTTACAAATGAGGTGGAGGGATGTAAAAATATGTCACAGTGCAGAAGCTAAAGACGTCCGTTTCACTAGGACTTAAAGTATTCTGCGGAATATAAAAATATAAAGTTGTGGATGGTGGTGAAACAATTCCAGAAACACCTCAGAACAACAAAAGGTTCATTCTTGACCTTGCAAAGAGTATAGCTTGACCATTTCAACTCAGAGATCACTTACTAGCTATTTTGCTTAGGTTCTCTGGAGGTAAGGGCTATGGTTGACATCAGGACAGCCACTGAGCTTGCGTGTCAATACATCATCTGAGCATCCTCTGATGAAGACTGTATGAAAGTTGAAAGCTCAGGAAAAAGCTAGGTGCTGGACCTTGAGTTGAGTGAAATCTCTTTTTTTAGGTTCGCATTCCAAAGTCAGTCGGTGAACCTACTGCATCACTTCCTGTTTGTACAAAACGATAAACTACATTGATTTCTCATTTATTGTGAAACCAGTATAAAACTGTATGACAAATAGAACATAGTACTGCAATTCACAGTATGTTGAATGGAATTGGGACATTATTTATGGCATATTTTGATTTTGAAAACCAGGGTTTATGGGATTTGTGGTCTTCATTTGATCTCACATGAGATAGAGGCTACTTATTGTCTCCACCGTGGTTTTCCTTTTGTTGTACTGTTGCAACTAATTTGGCACAAACACATTAGTTGTAAACAATAGCGGCACCCACTTTTAATTGAGTTTGTTTTCCATTCACTTACCGTTCACAACAGTAAGCTGCATTCGCAAGATGCTTCTGGGAAGCTCAGCTCAGTTTTAACCCACTCTGCTCTCCTCCCCACCTTGCCATAGATTACAGGTAGTAAAACGCTGGTGCAGCTATCTATCATGCTGCATCAGCGCTCTCCAGAGAAACCTTACCGTCCTGCACCACATCTGAACAGCCGCTATCTAAACTCGACACTACATTTTCACTACATTTGATGTTACACCGTAGCACAGTTAATACATCTGTTATGACCTTGTGATGAAATATTGTCACTCTGTATGTTGTTGCCCTTGTCCATATGTTCCTTTTTAGTGCTTCAACCTAATAGTGATGTGTTACGTCAGTGCATTTATCAGTGTGAATATCACCTGTGATGTGATGATGTAGTGTACAGTAAGTGATGATAATGCTAATGCAGGAGATGCAGCCATCTCCCAACAGCAGGACAAAGTGCACAGTGTAGTGTGACACGGCTCTTGCCAATGCTTCTGACTGTTGTATAAACAGCTTCTCATCTTAAGCATGTCAAAAGAGCAGCCTGGTTTATCTCAAATTACCACCACCTCTGCTCTCTCTCTCTCTCTCTCTCTCTTTCCCTTTGTCCTACGTCTTTCTCCCAATCGCCCTCTCCATCTTTAGGTGCAGTCACGATGCAGCAGCAAAGAAAATATCCTAAGATCAAGTAAGTACCAAGTTTCCAATTCAAAAGCACCCTCTCTTTCCTGTGTGTCATGTCGGTATGTGCTCTCAAATGCGCATAAATAGATATTAAATGCACATGTGATGTGACAGTGCAAGGACGGTTTGTGTGTTTACCGTGTGTGGCTGCTGTCATGCGCGCCCGTGTGTGTGTGTGTGTGTGTGTGTGTGTGTGTGCGTGATGTTTTGCCAGAGGTTGTTAAGCCTCATGTTAAGCATCAGAATATGCTGTGGAAGCGTAAGTGTATGTTTAAAGGAGAGAAATTGGGTCAAGGGAAATCAAAGCACAGAGCCTGTTCCTCGCTGTGAGGCAGAGAGGCAGAGAGAGATAAAGAGAGAAGGGGAGAGAGAGAGCAGATTACATATTAGTTACACCTTGTTTTGTTCCTTTTACCTTTTGAATTATTAGAGCGGTATTATTAGACCAACATGGCTGCTATCGAGCACTTCTGTCATCCAGCTGGGTTCCACAGCTCCGGCAAACAAACAGGACTATTTCCTGCCAATCCCCCCCCCATGGTGTTTAAATTGTGTTATTGCACACATGCACTAAAAACATAAATTAATCCCATTATCTTGGTGACAGGGATGTGGAAACCCATTAGATTACACGTGTTTATTTATTTGATTGTATGTTTTGCATGTGTGCGTTTTCATGACTTGAGTTTTGGATTTCAACCGCTATTGCTACAGCTGCAAAACCAGTGCGCTAAGATCAGTTTGAATTTCTTTTTTTTTTTTTTTTTCTGTGGCTCTCGGCCCAAAAAGAACCTTTTTAAAATACAGTTTTGGTCTCCAGAGATAGTTGAGTGGTTCAGTTCCCTGACTTTGGAGCCACATAGATGCCTCCACTGTCTTGGGATTGTGTCCCAGCAGAGTTCTCTCCTCTCTCCTGACCCTCTATCTACATCTCAACTTTCAAACTGTCTAAATGAAGAATTTAAATGCTAAAAAGGGGTGAATGGACTCAAGATTTTCTGAAGACTGGGCGCTTGGCTTCAATTTCAAAGCTTGGGAAGTTAGAGCTTTATGTCTGAAACTGTCACTGTCGTCGAACGAACGCACTATATGTACTTTATGTGTCAATGTATGTTCCTAAAAGACCTCTGCAATAAAACAACATATCTCGTGTCTATAACAAGTTTACTAGTTTTTGCTAAAATTAATTTCATTAATTTTATTTTGGACAGAGCAACCAAACTCTACACTGTTCCTCTTTTGTGATATAGTTTGATTTTGTGACAACCATTTCATGGTAGTGTTTGTAATGTCCCTTGTCTTCCCAGGTCACAGTGCAGTGGACATCACCAAGGTGGCCCGGAGGCACCGCATGTCCCCCTTCCCCCTCACCTCCATGGACAAGGCCTTCATCACTGTGCTGGAGATGACCGCCGTCCTGGGCACTGAGATCATCAACTACAGAGGTGAGGAGGACAGAAACCCCGCAGATCTAGCAAATCTTCTTCACACCCACTTAAATGCCCTCAATGTGTTCATCCTGCCCCTTGACATCTTCAGTTCACATTCTCATTATGTCTACTGACACCTTTCAGATTGCAGCGCACGTGCTCACTAAGTACACATGACAGCGTCGAAACACTCTCTGCCTGAATCAGCAGTCTGTGTCACTCACACAATGCACGCGCACACAAATGTGCTTCATGGCTACGAGGGCACATAACATACAAACCTTTCCTAACGAGCCATGTGTGTCGTTTACATTTATTGCTCCCCGAGATAGAAAAGACTATTTTCAAGTTATTGATCAGAGTGAAGTTTAAGCTGCTATAATCAACGTGTATTAATATTCACATAAATAGTATACATGTGAAGGGTCACACCTAGTGATCACAGGGAATTATCCCCTGACTCTGCAGTTTCCCTCAGATTTTAGGAGCATTCTAGCATCTTTCAGCTCGTTGTTTTGGTTGTATGACCTGTAACTTTACTGTTTTGGCTACCTGTCATCAGGTTTAAAAGTGAAATGGAAAATAATTATGATACTTATGTTTCATTTTAGTCACGTGGTTACGTTGCAGGTTCCGTTTCTTTCAGGTTTAAAAAAATATATATTCACAACGTTGCATGTATACAAATATTTAAATTGGAAGAGAATAATATAAAACAATTTATAAAGTTACTTTTGGATAAATTCAACTTCATATAATAACATTTGGTGTGCTAAATGCATCTTTGTAGTTGTATTTTGTTGAATTTGCATGTCTAAACAGACAGACACGATACAAACATACAGAGAGAAGTTAGTTTAGCACCCGTGGGTCTTGTAAGCCTTCTGGCAGAGTGGCCTCTGCGCCTGCGGAGGGTGACAGAGAGCCAGGCTGACGGCCAGAGGGGAAAACACACTCTTTAATTCATCTCTGAAAATGGGGTAGAGAGGATTGGGGGCAATAACACCCTGCAGCGCACATGATGTTGAGATGAATGATGGTAGAAGGAACAACACTTTTCCCAAGTGTAAAGTGATGTTTCATGTTCTTGGGGAGGGAAAGGAATTTCAGGATTTGCAGGAGCACAGCTGGGACGAAGACAGTGGGGTAAGGAGGTGAGGAAGATGGGATATGAGAGATGAAATATTTAGAGAGAAAACAGCTGGACCAGATCCCCTGCTGGATTTAGAGGGGTCTGCACGTGGGTGTGTGAAGTGTGCACTGTGTCATAGTTTGTTGATATATAGCCACTCATGGTGCATACCATGAGTGTGGAATTATAAGGATCTATCTCTTATTTTATCATCATAATGGTGTAATACACTAAATAATCTGCATTGAATGTCACACTTCCGGTACTGTTGTATTTTTGAGAATGTTTTGTTTGGTAAGAAAGTTAAAGAATAGTAAGTTCTTGACAGTGTAATATCTCAAATCTGTATTTCCATTCGATAAAACTTTTAAAGGAATAGATTAATATTCTGTGAAATACACTTTAACTTTCTTGCTGAGAGTTGGATAAGAAGATTGATATCACTCTGGTGTCTGCACGCTACATGTAAAGCTAACGCCATCAGCAGGGTAGCTTAGCTTAGCTCAAAGACTGGAAACAGGAAATAAGAATTATTCCCAAAATGTCGAAATATTCCTTTAATTCCCATCAATCTATGTGCAAGAATATGTTGTATTTATATATACTGCACATGGAAGTATGTGCACAGATGTTTACATCCCATCTGCACCGTAGTTTATTTCTTAATACATACTTATTCCCGTATTTATTTTGTATATAGAGCCAATACAACTCAGCAATATACAGAAGTGCAATATCTTACTGTTTTCACTGCACTTCTATTTATACTATATAATTTATTCTTTTTTATTTGTATTACAGTGTTATAGTGTGTGCACGGTCAGGGTTGTTCCCTAATTTCGTTGTACTTTGTGCAATGACAATAAAGGAATTATATTCTATATATAGACAGGTGCTGTATGTTTAGCATGAGTATGGAGGCGAACATATGTTTACATCACTGCTGTCTTCTAAAATTTCAGATTGTTTCTAGAGAGACAAGTGATGTCACAATGCCCCTTGATTTAATTATCATAATTTAACCCTTTTAAAACCTGTGCTTGCTGGCAGTGATGTTTTCGCAAAGCATCGGATCAAACACATATTTCAGCTTCGGCAACAAGACATCACCTTTGTTCTATTTTTATTCACAACTCCCCTTCAACACATGGTTTTAACAAGCTGTTTGCATAGCGGCTTGGATGCAGTAGCAAAATACATCAATATCTCAGATGAAATGCTGTCGACTTAAGAAAGACGTAAGGATTGGACGCGTCCAATAGGCACGTGTGTCTTCTTCGACGACTGAGATGCATTATTTACAGCGGCTCGTTATGACTGCCGTAAGCTGATGTGTGTATGCGTGTGTGTGTGTGGGTGTACTTGCATATTTTTTCCCCTTCAACACATTGATATCAAAGCTTAGATCTTCATATTAACGCCCACATAGCATAAAGGCTCTAACAAATGCTATATATAGCCACACAGCAGCTTACGGTATTTTTAGTGCCAGGATTTTTCTCCTCCACCCACTCTGCCTCTGTCTGTTTCTGTCTTTCTTCCCTTCCCTCACTCTCTCTGAGCTATTGTGTGTGTGCAGAGCCTATGTTCTTCCCACAAGGATGTTTCCTGAGTGTTTTTAAGTTGTCTGGCTGGTTAAGAAATGTGAATAGCAACACTTGCAAGCTCCCACTTGTTGTTCGGGAATCAGTAAAGCTGAAAAAGAATAAGAGAGTGTGTGTGTCCGTGTGTGCTGGTCAGGTAGTGAGTCATGCAGAGAGATCCTGATGCGCGGTGTCACACTCTGTCTCTCTTTAATAACACACACATATATACACACACCTCCGGCGCATATGCCTCTCTGTATCTTCATCTGAATCAGATGCACTTTCTCCCTCACCCTCTCTGCCTCTGTCTCTCTTTCTCTCTCCAGCTGTCGCTCTCTCCCTCCGCCACCCTTCGCCCAGCTTCTCCTCCTCTCCTCATACCCATGTTCTTCCTCTTCTCCCACAGATGGGATGGGTCGAGTCCTGGCTCAGGACGTTTATGCCAAAGACAACCTGCCACCCTTCCCTGCCTCTGTCAAGGATGGTTATGCTGTGAGAGGTAAGCATCGTACATTATGGCAGGTGAATTCAAAATAAAGTCCTGTACTGTTTTGTTTTTTTGTTTTTTCATTAGATGGAAAACATTCAAAGTAATATTTAGGCCTCAAAAACATGTCATTGTAAAAGGAGTGAGCAGGCCAGAGAAGCTGCCAGTGATGTCCAATTTCACTTTAGTAATTAACATCATAAACAAATTTACACTTTTTATGTACACACATATATGCAATATTAGGTGCAGCTGAGTTGTTGCTCATGAAGTACAATGAGTCCCTAAAACTAGAAATAGAAAAAAAAAAATCTTCAGGAACGTTTATGAACACAGTCGCACCAGCTGTTTGTTCAGAGTTCAGCCTTACTATAAAGTAAGGGTTTACTAAGTGAAGACTGAATAAAAATAGGTTCCATCACACAAACTATCTCTAACAGAGATTAGTTGCCAGGTTGTCTGTTGCTCTGTTGCAAACTGGCAGAATGAATGTCAAAATTCTGTTTAATAGTGATACAAACATTTTATAAAAATAATACAATATACCTGAAATGACAGCATGTTATACCAATAACCTATCCTAAACATATAGTCATGCATTGCGCATAGACAGGAAGGACATTACACATAAACTTGGTGATAGATTCATGAATCACCCAATCCAGTTTACCATCTCTTGTTTTTTCTTCAGAGTAAGTTGCAGAACATAGACAAAGCCGGAGAACTAACCAGGCCAGTGTGTCTTTCCTCCTGTACAAATGACCTGATTGTCCTAGTTTGAGATGAACAGGACACTGGGGCAGTGGAGAACTGCCTCAGTAGCAATGTAAGGGCTTCTTCTGCCAATGTGAACTGAGGAGGGATTGAGTCTTTGCATTGTGGGACATTGGAGGGGGCTTTCCTCCATATCTGCCAGGTGGCGACAAGTTACAAGAGATATGGGGTTTACCTCTGCTTAGAGAGATTGGTATCATTCCTATGGCTGCACTAACTCCTTAGAGCAGTTTTCAGGTGAAATCCAGGTAACGTTATGTTGCCTTGTTTTGGTTAAAGAAATCAGTGGCAGGGCGCCCTGCAAAGCGTTGAGGGCCCTGTTAACCTGGAGAGCAGTGTGGCAGCTTGCTGGCTCCAGGCACCTCAAAAACTCTTGCATGTGACATCTGCTGTTGGCTCCTGCTGATGGAGTAGGAGGAGCAGAACACCACAGGTCTCTCTGGATTTTATGTGCCTGTCCTGAGGGCCTGGCGTCTGCCGAGGCGTTCATGTGCAGATTTGAGCGATTTGAGTGCCTAGACTGTGCAGCCAATAACCTTTTGCTTTCTCCAGAGCCAGTGGGTCACAACAAAATGCTTGTCATCCAGTGTTTTTTTTTTATGTAGAAAAAAGAAAGTGGGGAAGCATTTAATCATTTGTTAAGATATGTTAAACCATGAAATTTAAGTCATAAAGTTTTTCACTCACCAAGGACACTTTGCAATGTCAAAGGGTGTTTTAAAGTTTGAATTGGGTTTTTATTTATCTTGTGATGAGCTTCCTGCTTGGTCCTGTGTGTTTGTAAAAGAGCAGATATAAGAAGCACATATTCTATTTTCCCATTGGCTGAAACAATACTGAAAGGGATGGTCTCTTCACACCTCAGAGTGGAGGGCATTATTTGGAAAAAGTGCATAAGAGGAGGGTTTAACTGTAATTAAATCTGTGAGCCCTGCAAGCATTAATAATACTGTGCATGTCTGTTTTTTAGATGTTTAATTAAAGAACAAATGTCTTCCTTCTCTACTCATTTGTTCAATCTGTAGCCCACTGAAATAAAATGACTCAACTAAATGACACACTCCTACACACACACACACTTTCAGCTGCACACATGTGTAATGCTATTAAATCTTTCTTTTATTTTAGCGGCTGACGGCCCAGGCGACCGCTTCATCATTGGAGAGTCCCAAGCTGGAGAGCAGGTTCGCGCCCACGTTGACACTTTAGACACACATGCTTTTTTAGCAAACAAAAAGACCCTCACACACACACACACACACACTAACGCAGTCACTGTCACGCAAACACCCACTCAACCTGTGTATGAAAATAAAGTACTTTACTTTTGTCCTTCACCTCACGCCTTGACCAGCTGTAATTGCACACCAGTGTGTTCCCTTAGCAGGTGATGAAAAGCCCTTCGCCTCCAAGCAGGGCTAGAGAATCAGAGTGCTGCCAAACTGTAAAACAGATTAGACCTCTGAGACAAGAGTAGGCTGCAGAGATTTATCGACTAACTCAACTTCTCATCTTGAATAAAATAAGCACACATGCAAACACATATTCTGCACATGCCTTCATATCCCTTTGTTATGTTTTGACTTTGTCTTCAGTTTGTGAGATGCTTTTTGGGAAACTTTGGGGAAGACTCTGAGTTACGTCAGTAGAATGCAATCTTATCATTTCACTTAATTTGATTTTACTTTAGGCCCCAGGGTGAAAAGAGCCATCGCATAAAAAGGCATTTGCGTATTTTTTTTAAACTTTGATAGGACAAAATATATGACTGAAGTTAAAGGGTAGACTCTGTCTGTGTCTCCGTGCAGCCCACCCACACAGTGATGCCTGGGCAGGTGATGAGGGTGACGACGGGCGCCCCTATTCCATGCGGGGCTGACGCTGTAGTCCAGGTGGAAGACACCGAGCTGCTCCGCGAGTCTGAAGACGTAAGCCTAACTTCTGGTCTTTTACCCGATGAAGAGGCAGGAAGTTGTCAGAATCAGGGCTGTGCTCAACTCAACTCAACCATAACTTTGTTTTGACTCACATTTACCTTTTATAAAGAGATTAATCTATGCCAACACCATAGCAAATGAACACAGATGCTGATTGTTTGAAAGAGTAAGTTGAGCCGAGAGATGAGCGGCATACACAATGCATTTTGGTCTAGTATAGACCAAGGAAATCTGAATCTGTTCCATTTGATGCATCTGACAGCTGGTTTATCTTTTAGGGCACAGAGGAGCTGGAGGTACGAATCCTAGTACAGGCTCGCCCGGGGCAGGACATCAGGTTAGTGTGTTATGTGTTGGTTGCTATTAAGAAGCCAAAACCAGAATCACAATTTTATTGATCAAATACTGAAGATGTGGATGTCACCCACCCACCTTTTTGTTTGTTAGCCCACCTCTTTAAGCAGTAACAAACTGATAAAGGTTTCAGTGTGAAAAGGGTATTTTATGTGAAAACTGAAGAGGCTGACAGAATTATTGAAAGTACAGTTGGTTTATTTGGTTATGCTGCTGGATCCGTCATTTTGATCATTGTTGATATTTTATTGACCTCATTAGTGGTTATGGCAGTTCTTGTGTAAAATACCGTTGGTTCCCAATATAACTTTGCACCTTAGACAGCAGGATATATACTAATTTAAATTGCAAAGTGCATTTTTCAGAATTCTTCCATTTCTCTTTCTCGTCCTCTGAACCATCGTCTTTGCTGTCCTGCCCTAGGCCCATCGGTCATGACATTAAGCGTGGGGAGTGTGTGCTCTCAAAGGGCACCCACATGGGCCCGTCTGAGATTGGTCTCCTGGCCACTGTGGGAGTCACAGAGGTGGAAGTTCAGAAATTCCCTGTGGTGGCCGTCATGTCGACAGGAAATGAGGTAAGGGATTAAGAAAAACTTGCATGTCAACAATTTCTTTTTTTTTCATTTGGGAAATTATACTCCTCGTGCACTCAACCCACACTGTATCTGTATTTGTAAGGTTCGGCCTCAGCTGCTAAAGGTAACAACAACGTGCCGTCTTCTCTGACAGCATACCTCGTTCATATTTATGCACAATCAACATTGTTTGCTTTGACTGCGGACACCAGAACAACATTCAGAGCTGAATGCGCACTCAGCCGTTTCATGTGTGCTTTCAGTTGTGAAGACTGTGTTTATCTGTGACCAGGTGGTTTCTCTTAAACGCTGGGATCATATTTGTGCATTTTCCGTGTGACTGATGTGCTGTTTAAATTTCATGGGGTGTGTAACCTTCATGGAGATCCTCAGCAGACTCTAGATACCCATAACACCTTGTTCTCGGTGCTATGCAGATATATCTGAATTGTGTAAATCAGCCGAGAGTCACCTACCCCATGGCCACACTCCAAACCTATTAAGTGGTATATTGTCTTCATCTCCCCTCTTTGAGCTAGACTGATGAAATAGAGAATTTGTCTTCTCATTTTTACACACTGTTAATTTGACCATCTAGATTTTGAGTACAATCTCTGTACTAATGCTGCAGATGAAGAAAAATAGGAATATCTGTGCAGAGCTGGCATTTACAACTGAAAGTATGCAGTATGTCTGCCCATAAACCCACTGTGAACCTGCTGAATTAGATGCATGTTCATTTGTGGTGTTGCTTTCCTTTTATACTTGCAGTAATTAGCAGTGCTTGTTGACGTTTCCTCAGAAACAGAAAGTTCAGATTTGTAGTTCCAATTTGTAGTTCTGTTATGAAAAGAAGGGAGGTCAAAATTTATGAATGTAAATAGAAGACGAACATAATGCTAATACCCATTGAACCAGTTAAATAATTGACTTGGCAAGTTGTTCTTAGTTTTGTCTGAAAGTAGGGCTGCAAATGATGATTATTTTTCATTATTCATTCCATATTTATCTATTGATTTTTTTTTTTCAATTAATCGATTGGTCATTTATTCTATAACATGTTACAAAATAATGAAACATGCGCATCACAGGTTCCCAGGGCCCAAGTTGATGTCTTCAAATTGCTTGTTTTATCTTACCAACGGTTCAAAATCCATTCAAAACGGCAGAACCAGAGTTTGAATGGCATTTATTGCTAGATAAATAATTTGAATAATGAATTGATTCTCAAAATGTATGGCAGTTAATTTTCTGTTAATCGACTAATCGATTAATCATTTCAGCACTATCTGAAAGCACATGCAACACCAAATGATCACTTTAAACTTCAGACAGTGTCTTCTTTACCTCTCTCTGTCACTGTAAAATATTGTGTATTTTGGAAATTAAATTTCTGGCAATCAGTGTATTGTCCTATTTTTCACAACCAACCCATTTGATACCAAGAGCAGGCTAAACATAGTAATAATATGAGAGTAATCAAAGGATGATTGCCTCCAACCTCCCTGTCGAGCTGAATAATTAGTTTTGTACTCACCAGACTTACTGCCACCCAAAGATATGCTAAGAATATTTTCTGAACAATGTTAAAGGCAGATATTTTCCTTACACCAAGTTGAAAAAGTACAGCTATTGAATGATTAACAAGTGTTTCTGATCAACTCTCCCTGTGTGTCGTGGTAGCTGCTGAACCCAGAAGACGACCTCCATCCTGGGAAGATCAGGGACAGCAATCGCTCCACCTTGCTGGCCACCATTCAGGAGCATGGCTACCCCACCATCAACCTGGGCATCGTGGGAGACAAGTAAGCCATCATGTTGATAATGCATTTGTCACACCTCCAATGCTAGAAAACTGCATTTAGAGTGCAGATCTCCGCCAGCTGCGTCTGCAACGACCACTGCTGTAATGTTTGATTGAATGAATACAAACCACAGTTAACCCCTCGACTAGACCCCAAGCAATTCAGAAGCATTTTTCTCTCACACGAAGATAAGCTTTCATTTTAATCTATCCAGCTGTGTGCATCGGCTCCGTGCAGCTGACCTGCAGTTCGCTGTGTAACGCTTCACGTTGTCTGTTCAACGCTTCCTCTGAGCAGAAATAGTCAGTCCTGCTGTGTGTTTAGTTCCGTTCGCTGCTCGCTCTGTTGGCCGTACACACAGCACATTCTGCTGCCCACCAGCTGCTAACAGCTAACCAGGTCTCCTCCTACCGACATGAGAAGACGTACTCAGCGCTTTGTTCAGTTTGTCATTTCCAGAGTGCTACATTAATCGCAACAGAAACTAAATAAGACTCACCAAAACCGTCTTGTTCCAACAAGCATCGACTCTGGTTTGGTCAAAATAAACACTTAATTCACTGAGTTAGATTTTTTTTGGAAAGTGCTGTACACGCAGTTTTCCCCTGCTGTATCTTTCTCCCCCCTGAGAGGCCGCTGAGCAGCCAGTTGAGAGTAGTGAGGAGTCAGCAGTCAATCACGGCATAAAACAGTCAATTAAAAATATGTTATCAAAAAGTGTGAATCACTGCGACCACACGAGGTCCCTGAGCATACAGTCGTAAATAAGAACAAAAAATGTTCAGCTGATGGCTCCAACAGTATGCGAGATGAGCAGTGGACAGACACAGAGATGTACACACACTCACACACATGCAAATGACCAGTTACATAAGCTCCTGACAGAGATAATAATAATGTTCATCATCTTCCTATACTACCTCCAAAACTAACTCTCTATTATCCTTTTCCCTCCATTATTTCCTCTTCTGTGAGTTGGTGGTTAACATGTGTGTGCGTGTGTGCGTGTGTGTGTGTGTGTGTGTGTGTGTGTGTGTGTGTGTGTGTGTGTGTGTGTGTTTCTTTGTGCCCCACAGCCCCGATGACCTTCTCAACGCTCTGAATGAAGGCATCAGCCGAGCTGATGTCATCATCACCTCAGGAGGAGTGTCCATGGGAGAGAAGGTATGATTGCGGAATAAAAAGCGCACACGTCCAATCATGGCATTGTCTTTTACTGACACCTTGTGGTGGACGGGGGGAACGACCATCTTTATTTGAGAGTAAATGATGATGAAAGCACCAAAACTTAGATACTTATTTGATTGTTTGGTTTTTATTTTACTTTATATTCTAGGTGATCTCCAGTACCCACACAAATGCAAAAGTATTTTAAAACTTTACTATTTGGTGAAGGCCGGATTTTTTTTATGTATTGCTCTTTTGTGTTTTTTTTAATGTTTTTTGAATTTGAATGTATTTTTTAGGACTACCTTAAGCAGGTGCTGGATATTGATCTTCATGCTCAGATCCATTTTGGTCGTGTTTTCATGAAACCAGGGTAAGAAAATGACAACTTTGTTCTCATACAACTTTTCCCAGTTTAGTTATCAAGTGCTCAGCAGAAATTATAAATAGATTAAATACCAGCTGCACAGTGTTGCATAAAATGGGAAAATGTGCTAAAATGTTGTTTTTCTTTTTTTTAGTCTCCCAACAACATTTGCCACCTTGGACATGGACGGTGCTCGCAAACTAATCTTTGCCCTCCCAGGTAGTGTGTGAAGTTGAGAGAAAGAGTGATTCACTCCACTGTTTCCGAGGAGGTGTTACTCATATATTTCTCTCTCTTTTCTCCTTTCGCTGTCCTCTCTCTGTCCGTCCGTCCGCCCTAGGAAACCCCGTGTCCGCTGTTGTCACCTGTAATCTTTTTGTCATCCCTGCCTTGAGGAAGATGCAGGGCATTTTGGACCCTAGGCCCACCATCATCAAAGCGAGGGTAGGATGCACAGGGCAACCAGGAAAGCCTGACTCTCTGGCCAAGACACACAAAGTCAAAGTTCCTCATCTGTTGAGGCACTGGTGGTTACAAGAAGTGGTGGTTTTTTTTCTGTTTAATGACCAGACACAAGGTCTCCACTGAGGTAAAAAAAGGTAGACAGACCAGTCTCTGTATGCAAAAAGATCCTTTCTCTTCCCATATGTGAACATTTGAGTGTAGATGCAACAGCCTGCAACAGAGAAGACACATTACAATTGCACTTAAGTTCCAGGGTGTATCGTTGCAGTCCATTGCATCTTAACTCATGACTTAATACTATTTTATTCATCCGTTTGATACATATTTATGACCATTAAGTTGTGCTTTGACTTGGCAGAGGAAGCAATCACGGGCCAACACTGACCTGAAGGCCTGCTCCCTGGTCATGAATATTCATAATTGTAGAGCAAGAAAAATCGTAATGATATCAACAGCCGCAGATTGTGTCTCCAACTAGCATCATCAAGTGAGAGGTCCGGTCTCTTGCCACCACGGGTGCTATCCAGAGAGCTATGTTACGTAATGTGCTGTTATAGAGCAGTTAGAAATCAACTTGAATGCATTACTGCCACTTAGTGGTGGGACCGATGGCCTGGAAGCACAGGTGTAGCCGGATAATGACCCTCAGCAGATGGCATCAGACTCAGGTCAAACTGGAAAAAACGTTGCCAATGAAGTTGGAAGAGTATGGTTTGAAAATGCAAAAAAAAAAAGAAGGTGTTTGACAGAATTTGGGTGAGCAGATAGCCTTTTACCCATGTTAATTATATTTTGTTGATTTTTGCCATTAGAAGATTTCCATTTTTTTAGCCACAGTTACTGTGCTGCGTTCAAGTGCTGGAATAAAAAGTTAGATATCAAGGACTTAGAAAACCAGATCCTTTACCACATGCTAAACAAACATGAAATGCATCGAAAGCTTTGTGGGGATTCTTTGGCACACATTTGCCCACTTCCGAGGTGCATGGAGGAGGCCTGTCATGTGGGTCATGAGTCCAAAGACAGTCTGCAATCCATCATGAAACCTACTGTTACTTTTAGTCTTTGTTGCTGCCATAATGGTGAGGTTTGCAACATCCGACAATACAATGAGTTCCAGGGTTCTCAGCAATGATCTGCCAATTTAGTATATGTTTCTGCACTATATGAAATTACTCTCTACAGTAAATCTCTAGGAATTACAGACAAATACCCACGGTGATGAAGAAAACTTGTTGACATACATCATTATAATTGACGTTGTATGTTATTTCTCTAGTTGTCTTGTGATGTGAAGCTAGACCCTCGCCCTGAATACCACCGCTGCATTCTGACATGGCATCACCAGGAGCCTCTGCCGTGGGCACAGAGCACAGGTACCAGAACCAAGGCCGGTACAGTACTGTGAAGGATTCTGTCTGACAGCCACACATCTGAATCAGACTCTCATTTGTTCACTGGTTGACAGCATCATTTATTGAATTTACTGTTCCCTGTCTTGCAAGGAATCCAAGGATTAAAAAGCAAAACAGATTTATGGAATCATTTTTAAGTTCACAATGATGAGTTCATAAAATAAACGTACTGACCCACTGAATTGCAATTACTTCATATTAACATGTCCCTCACATTTTTTCTATGCAAATATTTTGGTTCATTTTGGGGATATTTTAAAGTTGATATCCGCCAGAAAAGAAAACGCGTGGACCAGGGGGGGAGTCCTTACCGCAGCAGCATTTTGCTGCATGTTGTCTCCTCTCTCTCTCTCTTCCAGACTATCTCTCTCCTCACTAACTAATAAAGGCAAAATGGCCCCAAAAAAGATCTTGTGCATTCAGTGCATAGTGGTAGTTGTAACCTCAGTAGGCCCTCATAAGTGTAGATTGATTACATCTGTTACTCTATATAGACACACTGGAAGTATACATTATTCCACACCACAACCACCTTAGGTTCACTGATTAGAGACACTGGCCACTGTTGTATATTAATATTAGCCAGTTTGACAATGAAAAATATGATAACAAACGGCAAACTTAAGAGAATGTGTTGACCATTTTAATAAATAACGGTATGAAACTCTAAAATACAAACTCCCAATTTCCTTCATGGGTTGAATTCATATCTAAAATATGTTGTCCTCTCTCTGCTGCAGGGAACCAGGTGAGCAGCAGGCTGATGAGCATGCGCAGTGCTAACGGGCTCCTGATGCTACCTCCGAAAACAGAGCAATACGTGGAGCTGCACAAGGGCGAGGTGGTTGACGTCATGGTCATCGGCCGGCTATGATGTCATCACGGGGGGACGGAGCGTCGGCGTCATATAGCGCGGGTTGGAATGGGTGGTTCACGGTGCATGTCCACATATCATTGACTATTCTGTAATATGCAACGGCACAGCTAGTTTTTATTGATTTGGATAACGTTGAGGTATAGTCAACATCTTGATCACAACCTAGATACATATGAAAAAAATTAATTTAAAAAGATAATAGTATTTCAAACAAAGAAAATATAACTTTTAATGAAAAAAATCTAATTATAAAAAGAGATTTATTCTGTAATATATTATTATGATTATTCTTATTATTATTATCATTATTCTTCTTATTATCATTATTATATTAAGGCAACTTCGTTCCTTTCATTGCAATTGCTTTGTGTGTTCAATGCTAGACCTTATCTATAGCAGTAGCATTTTAATAGACAGCTGTAGGTGCCTGCCAGGACAAAAAAAGAAAATTATTATTTTCTCATCTTTAGTGGAAAAAAATAATCAGTTTTTTGAAAATGAAGAAAACATTGAGGAAGACTCCAGATTTCCCATGGTGCTCAGCTAAAAGGAAGAGGGGGCACATCAAGACCACTTCCTCTTTTGAGCGCCCATCAAGGTGACACTTCTGTTTTTCTCTCATTAGTATGCATCATAATGGCTTCACAAAGAGCTTTGCTTGTTGTTTATCTTGTGAGTCTTGTTTATGTGCGCAGTGCCAAATGCCTGGGCAGGGAAGAGGTGATGTTGGGATGGGGAGGTGGGGGGGCACAACCCAGTCTGCCCAGACCCTGAAGCTTCCTTATATTCACGGTGACCGGGTGTAAACTTTGCCCCAAACCCCCCATAGGGGCGAGCTTAACCTGGGAAAAATAATCTTTTATTTGATCAACTATTTAAGAATAAAAAAATAAATAAAAGAAGCAGCTTCTTTAAGTGCTGACAGCCTTTTTAACCAACTTCACAAAAAATGTACAGAAAAAATAAGAACCATATTGTACAGATATATGTGACCAGCACTCCTAAGGAAATTATTAAGCAATGAGGAGACATTGAACAACGCTGTACTATAACATTTTCTGTAATGATATGAAACTGATGAAAGAGACTAAGATAATAAAAATCCTTGATCATTATGTAAAAAAAAAAGTTCTTGTTGGGTTTCCTTTTTTAATAAAATATATCTAAAGAAAAAAACAGTGATTTTCTTCTTTGGTACTAAAAGTTTGGTAGATGGTAGCCTAAAGTTGAGAGAAGTGCATGAATTATGAATGAATGAGTAGCATCTTACCTTCCATAGCGATCATTGTCGAGGTCCATGTGGATACAGTTTACAAATGTGAATGTGTTTTAACTGCATTAATATGAAGGTTTTCTGAGATATACTGAGAAAAAAAATCCCTCCTCAAAAGTAAGTGACTCAAGTACGTATTAAGTACACTTTTGATGTACTTGACTTGAATATTTCTATTTTATCCACTGTCTTTATTATAGAAGGAAATGTATGTATTATTTTCTCCACTGCATCTATTTGGTAACTATAGATATTTTTCAGATTCAAGTTTTACATGAAAAGCTTATGAAATACAATGATGTTTGAATATGAATCCAATGATTTCAATTCTTTTTACAACCTCGTCCAAACAAAAGCCGTGTTGGGCCCCTTGTCAGAATGTTCTGTCTATCAGTTGTTGGCCTCTCCACCTTCCCTTCTAAACTCCTCACATGGTTTCATTTAAAGGTATGAGTCTCAAAGATCTCTGTTTCGTTTTCTTTGACAGCATATGGCGATAAGCTGTAATTGCCGGTGTGTTTTTGGATCTCACTTCCCAGTGATACAAATTCTGGAATTCCCTGGAATGTCACCCAGTTCATATTACTGCAAATACAAGAGCTTACATCTGTGGGCCATAGGCTCAATTACCCTTGTGTTACCTCATTTGGCAAAAGATAGTGACTTACAGACATTTTTTCAAATGAAAATCTTTGAGATTATTATTTTAAATAACTGTTCATGGCCCAAAGACGTCAAATCATCCAATATTTCACAAAACAGATTTGTGTAAATGAATACAAATTTGTATTTAAATTGTTTTTCATTGTTTTCTATCCCATTACTTATCTCATGACCCCCCAAATTATTCTTGTGACCCTAGGGGACCCGACCCATAGATAGAGGATCCCTGCACATATTAGTTATGGCTAGTTTTAAGTACTTCTACTGCAGAAGAAGTACTTAGACTTTTAATATTTTGAGTATATTTTCACTTCATTCACCACTGCTTCTTAGATGAACAAAGAAACAAAGCTGCATTTGAATTGAAGCACTGCAAAGCAAAGGGGATTTTAACTGTCTTTCTTTCTAGGAAGGTAAGTATTTAAGAATCGGGTACTGGCAGGAGAGAGCCTAATGAGGAAAGGAGGTTAAGCGCAGAGGTGTCAGAAAGGATTAACCTAATAGAAAATACAGCAGGAAAAAGGCAGCTTCAGGCTTTGGTGTAGATATTTCTGAGGCTGCACGAGATTAGACAGTTTCTGTTCTGCTCTGCAAGGTGAAATGACAGTAGATCCCATTAGTTGGTGATGATTAATAGTGCTGTGACGAGAACTTATTTCAATTCATCTTTGTGAATGGGTTGAATGTAAAGGGATCAGTGTGGAGATGACTGTACAGAATAACGGCAAATACTCTTTACCCTCAATTGCAATGAGTGTATTTTTCAGGATGCAGTATAAATTACCGGTGCTGTTAACTCACTAACTGAAGGGTTTGACTGTAATCTGCATTTTGTGTATACTCACTGTTAGCCTGTGGTGGAAAGTGATTAATTACATTTACTAATAATATTATTAGCCCCATAAAGTGATTTAAAACGCTGCTTACACACAAGCATTTTCTGTGGAGCTGTTTTTTAAGACCAAAGTCTTCTGTACAGTCATGATGAAGGTCTTTTAGGTCTTAACAATCACATGACATCCAAACATCTTCACACAGCGATGAACAAAATACCTGAAACAACTTCACAGTCTAATGTAACACCACTACAAACTTAATTATATTTCTTTTGCTCAGTTTAATTCCTTCATGAGGAAGTTTTCCTCACCTGACTTGGGAAGTGCGGTCTGCTCTTTTATTTCACATCCGTGTTAACTGTTCCAATTATTCTGTTAAGAAAATAAAAGAAAATTGTACATTTTCAGAAATAGGATGTGCCTTTTGTAGCTTAAACTGACTCCAAAGACAACAGTTTCTGACTCCTGTTGAAGAAATACAGCGAAATACCAATGTTTATGATTTAGAAGGCTGTGTAGCACCTTCAGAAACTGATGTAAAGAATAAAATGTTTTTTATAATTGATTGGATATTAACGAGGTGTTCAGCCATGCTAGCAGTGTGGCTCTGTGGCTGTGTTGGCCCTTTGGTCCAGACTAAAATACCTCAACAGCTAATGGATGAATTGCTATGAAATGTTGTCCATACATTAATGTTTGCAGAGAATAAACCATACTTACAAAGGCTATACCTGGACTTTTTTACCATGAAGTTCAATTTTGTGGTTTTGAGTGAAATAGTGGAGCATTTAGCAGCTAATGAGCCATATACTTCCCTCAGCTGGCAGACATCGAAAACAGAGCTAAAAGAGAGTGAATATGGGTCTTACATTCCCCAGATGGCCAGAAACACAACCCTAAATTAATAACAATATTGCTCCTTATCTGCTGGATGTTTAAATAAGCGACTGTTTGCTAGCAAATTTGCCATTTCAACTAAAAACTTTAAAACTTGTCAATGCTGTGTTCACAACTTGTTTCCACAGCCAGTTGTTGCAGGCTTAAGTACTGTCATACATGTTCTGTATTAGCTTGTCTCAGCTCTTCTTTAAAGCTTTGTGATATTTTCACTGAATTAAATATTCAAACCGAAATGTTTTTTGTAGCTGTAGCTGAACATTCCATCACATGGAAATCGTTTCTATTATTATTTTGTGCATTTTAACGTATTTGGTGTCTTTGTGATCTTAGTGAAGTGCTGTGGGTTTGAACAATGTTTATCGTCATAGTCACTTTTTAAGGGGAAAGGGCACAACGTATATAAAGTTAAAATGATGTTTTCATATAATGCATCAGTAATGAGTACAAAGGTTATTCATAATAAGTGATCTTTTACTTTTAGTTTAAGTACATTTTCTTGATACTGGTTCTGTACTTCTGCCTATAAGTAGCTTTGACTTTTACTTAAAGAAAATGACTACTTTTACTTTAATTTCACCACTGGTTATCACCATTGTCCGAAAGCAAATACGTACATTTACTCCAGTATTGTACATTAATACTATTTTGAGGTACTTCACTTGAGTAATTCCATGTTAAGCTACTTCATAGTTCGGAGGGAAATATCACACTTTTAACTCCACTAGATTTATTGACAGCCAAAGTTACTGGTTTCTTTTTAGATTCAGGGTATTATTGATAATAATAATCAAATAGATATAAACATGCTGTATTATTGTAGACTAAACTATCTGACAAGTCTATAAAGTAATCAAAACAACCACTACCTTCACCAGCTGCAACATTAAAGTGATGCTTTCACATTAATGCACCTATAACCTCAATTCCATTGTCATTGTTGTTGTATAGGTTTAAGTTCATATATATACTTTTAGATATATATTTATATTGTACATAGTCGTTTAATGTTTATACTTACATCTGTTCTACTTTTTCTGTTGTCCGTGTTTTATTTTTTACATTTTTCTTGTTTATTTGTATATTCTATGTATGTACGTTGTGAGCGAAGTGAAAACCGGAGTCAAATTCCTTCTATGCGTACGCATACATGGCCAATAAAGCTGATTCTGATACCTATAGTCCCAATAATGAATAATATTCTGACATGGGCCATTCCGAATGATGTGTATACTACTTTTAGCACTTTATATTGATGCTAATATTTAGGTAGTTCTACTTAAGTAAGTACAGTCGGGTTTTTTTATATTATGGTATTGTTTCTTTTATTTATCATCTTTGAAGTGTGTAGGCCCACTAGGTGTGGGAGATGTGGTCATCATCATTATCATCATCATGTGGTCACCACGAGTCTGGCAGTGGGGGGGCGCTGTGGAGCCGCAGTGTTGCCAGGGAGACGACTCAAAACACCAGGCTCAGTTTCACAGCAATGGCCACAAGTGTCCCGAGCACGGGGTCCCGACTGTGCCTGGACAAAAGTCACTGCAGCGGCTGAACGCGATCCTGTGAAGACCGGGGGAAAGAGACCTCGCGCTTTGCCTGACCGTCAGTAAAACACATGTGAGCTGAGGGTTGGATTATGGAGTAATAACCACTTCTTCTTCTTCTTCTTCTTCTTCTTCTCTGAACCCATTCAGCCGTCTGGTTTTAAAGTGGTGAGTAAACGCAGTCTGTTGCGGGACAGCTAACCTAACCGTTGAGCTACGCAGTTAGCGGTACCAGGCTGCTAAGCTAAATTGGCTTCTGTTGTTAATACAAGTTCAATTACACACAGGAGGATGAACAGCAGCGTGTTTCTAAATGTATGTCTGCTGTTGCTGATGTGGATGAATGTGCTACATCGTTGTACTTTCGTAAAGTTGCACTTAACGGATATCTGTTTCCACACAATAGGATGAAGACTGTAATTCCCCTTGTGACTCCGGGAAATCCGTCTCACTAATGACGCCTTCGTTTAAAGTAGCCTCAAACCAAGCCAGCTGACGTTAGTTTATAAAACAACATGACTAAAGAATGATTTCTATTTTCACTCTTAAAGTGTATGCATGTGAGCTAGCTAATTAGAGATATGATGTTGGAGGGTAAACCAACCGAAGCTCAGTTTACGTTAACTATCTGTCCTTTACGTTACTTTTTGTGATATACCTTACTTTATGATAATTAGGTTAAGTAGCTTAACAGATAACCACTCCTATAGCGTAGGATCTGTCATTGATTGTCATTTATACAAGTGATGTTAGGATATTTCACCTCATTAGCATGAAGGGTTTATTTGTACTGTCTTTATATATATAACTGTGTATGTTTGTATGTTTCTGCGTTGAACAGACTGTGAAAAGAAATCTCCCACTGGGACAATAAATCAAAAATCTTAGTTTGGAGGAAATTACATTAGGACATACATTTAGAAATGCATCACTATTTGTAAATAGTATTTACAAGACTGCTTGTATTAAGAAATTAACAATATGCTCTCATAATTAACAGCATAGTCCAGATCTTTCAACCATATCTCCTTTAGCCTTGAGCGAGTACGTACCAGTGGAGTTGTTTTCAACATGCATTGTTTTGCACACAAGTCAAGGTGCAGCACTGTTATCAAAGGAATATCACACATTTGCCTCATGGGGCTTCACAATCTGTACAACATAGGACACCCTCTGTCCTTGGAACCTGGCATTGGATGAGAAGAGCAACTGAGGAGGGAGCTCTCTCCTAGGAGGGACAGGCATGCAATTGATGTCATGTGTACGGAATAAACAACATAATGAAAAACATAGGGGAGGATATTCTAGCACCATTACTCATAAATTCAGTATTTTGTATATTTGGGCATCCAGTGTCTACTTTTCAATTAGTGGGCTTGCAGATATGAGCTTGAATGTCACTATCTAATTTTAAATCACATGACATGATTAGCTCTTGTTTAATTTTGCAGAAATATGTCACCATCCCTGTAATCTTGTAAACTTTCTCCACACATCTTACTGACACCAAACTGTTGGTATTGCGTCGTTTGTTTATGTCTCGGTGGGTGTGTGCGCTTCCATTCGTCTACACAAGTCCCTTCTGTCTCTCCCTTCCCAGCATCCTTCTCAGTGCTGTTGTGGCCACTGAGCTAGACTAGGGCATGAGGTCCCAGGCTTAATTAAGCCCACAGGAACAGATGGCCCGCTGGCAGTCTTTGCTGTTTGTCAGCCGTACACCGCCACTCTAAACGTAGCTAAATGCTTCTGCAGGGGAGGGGTTCAGGAGCTTGGTCCAAGAGCCGGGGGATAGACCTGCCAAATGTAATTAGCTCTGGGAAGTAGGTAGAAGAGGGGGAGGGATGCCATGAGCTAGCAGGTGTCATGTGTGTATGACTGACTATATGACAAAGGTGGCTTTTAGTGACAAAGACATGTTTATCCTTTTGGGTACTTGAGGTTTTTCCTGCATCCACACAGAATGATGTGTTTAAATGTCAGGCCTAAGTAGTAATAAGGTCAAAAGTGTAAGTTAAAATTCTCAATTCTGGTTCCAGGAAATATGCAAATGGTTGTGTCAAGCCTACAATGTGTTTAAGCCATAGCAGGTTTAGAGAAAGAGAGCACTGCCTAAGCCTCTGCATGGTATTTCAACTAAAGCTAATGTCATTATGTGAAAAATAAAGCCAGGCTTTCTAAATAGCCTATTTGTGGCCTGCAGGGAACACTTTCACTCCTCACTTTTCTGTTCGAGGAGATAGATTACATTTTTTTCACACACACTGAACTAACATAGACTCCAAGTGAATATCTCCCAATTATACTACAGAATTTGCGAATCCAGATTAATACACAAATAATCCTTAAATAGATAGAGAGATCAGGTAGTAACCTGGTAGTTGTGTGTTAGGCATCACATTCAATGCATTTTTATTTGAGTGTCCGTATCGGCTACAGGTGGATATTTTGATTAAGCTGCTCATGAGGACGGGACAGTTAGGGACAGGTGTACCCACGCAAATGGCTGGATGATGTTGAACTGATGGGATTTTAGGTGACTGAGGCCAGAGAGCTTTCCATGTTAGGAGTTAGATTAGTGGTGCGATAGATGAGAGGAGGTAGGAGTAAAGTTGTCCCCTATACATTAGGACTGGGTAATATGGCCAAAATATTCTGTCACGATGTAGGTAACTTCATACCTCAATAATGACATATATCATCAAAAATAAGAAAGCCATTTAAAATAGTAACATCTAAAGAAAAGCTATATACATGTATTACAATGTGTATATAGGCATATATTATGATAATGATTGCTTTCTCTGCAAACAATAAATAAATAAAGTACATATTTTTAAAATTCAAATGAACCCAGATTCACCCTTCAATGCCTCTAAAGTATGACAGAAAAGAGAATGTGATGGCAGCCAGGGCTCCAGAGTCCTCCGTTATATTTTCAGTATTGTCAATTAAGCTCTCAATCACTCTGTCAGAGCTACAGCCAAACTGGTGCGCATCTTTTTTGTCAATGATATCGTGGTTGGAAATACATTTTTCCACCTGTGGCTGGTGGAGTCCACAGTCTACCAGCTAGGCTAGTGAGTGAAGCAAATCTGGCTGCCACTTGCATATTTTACCAGCATTTGGCTCATTTCAAACTCTGAATGACACCATTCAACGTCTGTTTATGATGAATAATGTGATAAAAGAGACAGCCAACAAGTGATTTATTTTAACCTTCTTAAAAAGAAAAGACCTGAGTTTGTCCACCATGTAAACACTTCAAGTAACGTTAATGAAAAATGCTTAAGATAACAAAGGAAATACATTGTAACTCTCTGTTTGTATTTCAGGATGACAGATCACAGAGAGAACATAAAGGACGTCCTCCGCTGGCATGCTATGGCCTCTGTTTTGAGCAGTGCCTCATATTACTCAAGCAGATCTCAGTAAACACTGGGGTGGTTTGAGCTGTATGCTGCTGCAGCAGGGACGATCATGTCCCATATGAACGGTTATGTGCAAGAGGGCTCTGGTCAGGTCAAGAGCCACAGGGAGAGGGCAGTGGACTGTCCAGGGGACGAAAGTAGCCTTGTCAAATCTCCACACTCCAGTGCCCACATGGAGAGGATTCAGCACTACCAGGAGGAGCTTAAGAAGAGGAGAGAGGAGGACATCAGGGGGAAGCATGACATCGACCCCAATGCTTCACTGAGGCTCAAGAAGCTGTCACAGAACCCCAAGGTGGGCATTGACAATCCCACCTTTGAGGGAAAGGAAAAGGCCACCAAAGACACATTCGCCCAGGATCCTGTAGCTGGTGAGTTGAGAGGAGGAGGGCAGTACGGGTTAGAGGGTCTTTACTGGGGTCTAAAGGGGTGGAAGGAGGAAAGAAGGCCACAAAGGAGGGCAGCCATCTAGACTTCAGAGAACACTAGGGAGAAAAAGAAAACAAAAGGAGTAAAACAATGACTGTTGAGGGCACAGAGCAGAGGGCCGTAGTGGAGGAGGGTGATGTGATTTAGGGGCTGTCTATTTCCACTGGTTAGGGACTTGGAGAACCCATTACATTATGAAGCGGATTTGAATCAAAGGGCAGATTCACACATTATTTTCCCCACATGGAACCAACCTTGTCGGAGGTCTGCACGCTCCGAGGGCCCTTCTAGTTGCAAAGAGTGTCTAGTGAGAATAGAAGTGAGAGTTGATTTGCATGCAGAAGGTTCTGACATCTTCTATATACAGCCAATGACTTACATCAGATCCGTTTCTTATAAAGACCATCCAGTGCACAGTTGTGCATTAGATGTTTGACACACCTGCTGGAAAGGTGTGGACAGGCAGGCCATACACCTCTACACCTCAGAAACCAGTGAGGTAGAATCTGGGTGACTCAAGAGACTGAAAAGCTCTTCATTAAATTCTTTAAATATGGACGTCTGCATATCATATGAAGCTCCTTTCTCTTAGAAATAACAACTTCAAACCTAATTTGCAAAAGCACACACATGACTCTTAGCATTTTGACTCTTCCTGAGTTATGAGATGGAAGACACGCCCGTGTGTTTCTCTGTATTGCCTCTGTACTGTTCCCTCACTGTCTCTACCTCTTGCTCAGAACTGGCGGAGTTGTTGCAGGCTCTGAAGTGGGCGCATCACTGCCTCAGTGATGCGCAGAGCCAGCAGGATGTGGAGCTGGTAATGCAGCTCCTTACCAAGGAGGACTTCAAGAATGCCTACACCATCTACATTGCCGTATCCCAGCAGATGACGAGAGTCATTCCCACCTCACCCCTCACAGCACAAGCAGAAGATCTCTGCCAGGAGGTACTTGTTCGGTTCCTGTTAACGTAGTTTACACTGCTGCGTCTTATAGTTTGTTAACAGCTCCAGGAGAAACTGAATCGGGGAAAATAGAAACACTTGGACCCAGAGTAATGAATAACTCACTTTCAATTTTAGAAATGTTTTAAGCATGCCACAAAATCTATTCTGTAGCTCATGAGACTAGCAGTAGTAGAGTAGTAAGAGGCAGCAGTTTGTGCATTCAGGCATAAACACGCTGAGATTGTATTTGCCAATTTGTGTTTTGGACCACATTAAGCCTATTTTTAGAGGCAAGTACCTCTGTGGGTGAATTATCTGAACAAACTCAATGAAGCATGAACAATCTTTGCTTCTGGTGATGATTCATTCAACAAGGCTGCCCAAAAGACAGCCATGCCAGTCTGAATAATTATAAAATGTAAATTGTCTTGTGGTTAACAAGGTGAGTGAAAACAAAAATGAGGCATTTGTTGGATCCCGGCCATGCGTGGAAATGGAGTGTGCTGGGAATTGAAAAGAGGCATAAGAAAGGAAAAAATGATATTGGAGAATTAAGGCGAAAAGATGGTGAGATGACAGGAAGATGGACCACGAAGGAAAGGGAAGAAGGAATTATCCTGAGCCCCCCCCGTACAGAGAGCAAGAAACCATCCCAGTATTCAGGTTTGAGTAGGTGGGAATGTGCCACACTTGACTTCCTCGTTGACAAAACACAAGCCGCTTGTTCCCACTGAAGCAAAGCGACAGTAATTGACTAGTGTCCCTGTGGAGCCCGGCCTCTGCACGTTGACTGTTCAAATGCAGCCACAGTCACACAGAGCTCGGTCCCTGACAGAAATGGTGACATGGTTTGCTGTGAATTAGGCAGAAGCTCTATACAACAATGACAGGCTACACCCAGAATAAGCACTTCATTAGGATTAATGTCAACTTTTGATGGGTGTAGCGTGAAAGAATGTAATACAGGCTTTTCAGCGCAGTCAGACTGGTGCAGTGTGATTTTTTTTTTTAAAACATTTTATGGCAAGATGTGTAAGAGTCAATCTTGTTTTGACGAAACAGGCTGCTAGAGTTCATTCAGAGGACACCGAGCATTACGGCTACAGAATCTGTATTCCAGTCTTGACAGGAGTTTGAGGATAGAGGGGCTGGGTTACATGATCTGTTTTGCTTCTCTCCCACCAGGCACAGATCCCGAAGTGCTTAACAAGACGTAATAGTTTGAGCTGCAGTGTGTCCTAACTAAGTGGCTGTGCTGTGTGTCACTCAGTTGGGCTGTTGGGTAAACTAATCTCCCAGCAGCCCATGGTGCTGGCTGAGCGGTGCAGCACAGGGCAGGATCTGGGCGGCTAGAAAAAGAAACTCCAGCAGCTTACAGGAGCGCGGGTGGAGGCGCAGCGCTGCTGGGGGGGGGGGGGGGGGGGGGGAGTGCGTCACCTTGTTAGTGAGGGTATGATTAGTGTAATGGATGAACTAAGCTGCGAACAGGAGATGAAGAGACGGAGTGTCAGAATACCAAAATGCCTTCTGTTATGAAGTCCAAGCCACAAACATGAGCAACTTCCCACTAAATGACAGCACAAGAACCAAATGATTAAAATAGAGCCGTGTAACAGAGGAGAAGAGAACGGAAGGAAAAAAGGTAGCAGAGTGGAAAATCTGAACAGCCGTGGAAGAAAAGAGGAAGTTATTCTTGTAGAATCTGTGCAAATAAACACAGAAAATGGATCCTTGTCTAGATTGTGTGTAGTGTTTTTCCCACTACAAGACAACGTGATTTTTTTTTATGTACAGTATAGGTTTAGTTTATGTGCAGCCCAACTTTGGTTATGTTGACGTTGTAATCCTGAACATGCTGTGCTGTGTTATTATACAGTTAATTCTGTTATTATACTTTAGGATTACAACAATAGGTGTTGGCTCAACCTGGGCCTCGCAACTATGAAATCTGCTCTTCTCAATCTAATACATAGTGAACAATATTGTCGGGTGTAAGCGTCAGAAAATAACACCTGTTGGAAAGAGTTAACTTCAGCAAGATGCTGAACACAGTCTCAAGACAAATCAAGGGATACAAGTAAAGTAAGATGTGAAAATACAGTTTCCACCAATTGAAGAACCCGTTATATAATTAGAAAACGATGCATGTAAACCACTCATGAGGTTTCTGTATGTTTTGTGTTTGGGATATCTCAACGCAAATGGAACTGAGTTGGGATGTGTCAAATGTTGACAGTCTCCCCTGAAGTTTGTGCTATTGAGTGGATCAAAATCTAAAGAATGCATCCTCGCTGTGGCATTCATTTAAGTGAGGACTTGAGTCACATAGCTTAGGGCCAGGTAATTCTAAAAACAAAGAACTAGTTTGTACAATGTCTTGTCTTACCACGTACTTGTTCCAAATGGCCACACTCACCTACGGCTGTAAGACGGCCCTCATAGAAGGAGATGATGTCGCGGTTATCGTTAAATACGGTGACTAGAGTTGCACGTTCAAGGAAAGTCTCTCCCTGAAGACATTCAGAGTGCTGTGCTTGGTTGTTCACATGAAAAGTGAAATAGTTGTGTCACGCATGGAGAAAAAAAAGAGCGCTTGCGAGAGAAGTTCAAGCCCCGGGCTTTCCTTCTCACCTCCGCACAGCTGGCCAAGCAGCGTGTGTAGTGAGTGTGAACGTCCGGTTGTCGGTTACAGCAAGTTACAGAAGTTGTCGTTTTCACAAACCATTCCGCCATCCGACAAGCAGTTCTGATGGAGTCTGGCAGCTTTAGACTCAAATCTGACTGAAGTCACAGTTTTAATTAGTTGTCTTAATGTTTAAGAAACAATACTCAAGTTCTAGTGACTTTAAAAAGTTAAGAGATTAGAGAAGAGTTAAATTAAGAGATTGGAGATTTTTTAAGGGTTTTAAATTGGTACTAAACTCTTTTATTTTGTTCTTGACTTTACTTGGTCGCCCTGATTATCTCTCTTAGTGTCATTTAGCTCACTGTAGTTCTGTGTCTGTGTTTGTGTTCAGGTCCAGAGGATTCTCCAGTCCAGCCAACATAAGGAGGGTTTGGAGCTCAACGCTCTGCTCACCAATCCTCACCTCCAGGTCAGATGTCAGATCTCAGTTGTGAATTTACATTAATAACCAATGATAGTGCCTTATAGACTAACTAACTAGTAATACCCAGATCATTTGAATACTGGAAATATAAATATTGTTATACTGTACTTAGTCCATTAGGGTAATTGTTTCTCTTGCACCTTCAACTGTGATGTCAGACGTCAAGATTTAGTTTATTATAGTCTTTCATAAAAGGAAAGAATAACACTTAGCTGCTAACCAGTTCAAAGGTAATTGGAGGACATATTTCCATCATGATACAGTGGCAGGGCGGATGTCTGCTTCAGAGATGATATCTTTTATGACAAATTAGTTTTAGTTTTATCTTTAGTTTTTTAAGGTTAACTAGTCTGTGATTTGCTCCAAATATTGATCAAGTGGGTGCCTCAAGGAAGGCCATCATGTAAATGTCAGCACTAAGCTTTTCCTGAAAGGACCCACGTAAACTCAATAATGAATTATGATTATGAAATAATTGCGACAGGCCTACTGACGAGGTGGATGCTTCTCTTAAATACAGTAATGTTGCCAGACAGTTACAAAATGTAACTGGTTAAAATTATGTTATTTCCTGGTATAGTACCTGAAAACTTACGAGGTTCCTCTTAGGTGAGCCACTTCCTCCATCTTTACTGAAACTATTAGACATCACCGATACGAGCAGACCACTTCTGCAGCTGTGTAAGGAGTCACGTTATGAAAAGCCGTACACACTTTGGCTTCCTGTGCATCTCTTCAGTGAAACATGAAAAGAATCAAACAGATATTCAAATGGCATTGCTTTGAAGTTGCTTTGTCAGTTTAAGCTTCAGTGATTCTTCTGTAGAAAAGAATGTCACCACATTATCAGACATTATCATCCATTAGAGAGGCAGTAAGGTGAGAAAAGACCTCAGGTGGATGACTCAGCTGTGATTTTATGGTTGAGGGTTCTCACAGGGGAACGCCAGGGGTCGGATTTTTGGCCTACATGACTTTGAACTACCAATTTCTCTCATTGCCCTGTTAAGCCCTCCACTGAGCTGGATCCATGTAGCCAGCGGGGGCAATATGATGTGAAGTGAGCCCGCCTTGTGGCACAGAAAGTGGAACAGATTGTGTTGTTCTCTGAGGGGGAGCAGAGGCTCACACTGTAGAGTGCAGGTAAACAACCTCATACCCAAAACTAATGGACAGGTACACGTGTAAGGAGTATAGGCTCCATTTCATTGTTTTCATCCTTAGAAATAAGAGTTCCAAAAGGGTTGTTACTGAAAGGCTGAGGTTCTCCCCAGAACCATTTGCCTCTGAAGAACCACTTTTTGGAATAAAGGGTTTTTCAAGGGGTGTGTTATTTAAATCCAATCTGACACTCTACACTAAAATTAGAGCAATGATGTTCAAAAACACTGTCAGGAATTAAAAAGGGTTTCTCCTATGGGGATACGCCAAAGAACCCTCTGTGGTTCTAGTTAGCACCTGCATTTCTAAGAGTGCAGGACACAGTTTCTTGGCCAGCGGGGAAGCCAACGGTGTTTGATGATTGATGGTGGTGGATCCTGACTGTTAAATGGAGGTGGAGATTAAGACGGATTGTGTGTACGCCAAAGCTTAGCCCGGCCTCTGCTCTCCGAGGTCCCCTCTCCTGCAGGATAGGGAAACTAATTTGGACCGACGGTTATTAATTGTGGGGCTCAGAGCGCTTGTCACTTTAAATGAAGTAGAGGAGCAATCTCTGTATTATATCTGGTGGGTTTGCTGACTGGTCTTGTTAAAAAAGTGATGGGTTATAGGCAGGCTTCTGGTAGCAGGTGCATGTTTAAGTCATCCGTTTACACTGTCAAACCACTCAATAAATGTTTGTCATGTTGTAATCCATGCTACATGATTACTTTATTTCCATACCAACCATAGTTGCTATAAAGGACAACATCTATACAGACGCACAATCAGAACACAATCATTCTCTTGAACTCATGCCGCCTCCTCCTTTATTTTTCTGTCCGTGTTCCTGTCCGTTACGTGTCTGTAAAACCTTTGTATGTCTGTACTGTTTGTCTCTATGTGTTTCTCTGTGTTTGTTTAATGTGGCAGGCACTGATGCAGGCTCATGACAGTGTGGCAGGGCAGGAAATGGCAGAAGAAAGTCTGACTCAGTACATTGGAGAGACAGTTAAACTGGTCCGACTGGAGAAGGCCCGTGACACTCCACTGGTGAGGCGCCGTCTAATACTACCCTCTGTTATTGCTTTGTACACTCAGTATGTCTTTGTGTATTTTCTCACAGCTTCACAGCCGAAACAAGGATAGTTGTTACACATCTCAAAACCGTAGTTGGTACTTTAAGTAACTACAGTGCTCCACACTCACATTTATCATCTGGGTGTGTCGTTGTCAGTGTACCCACAAACCAACAGGGCAGCAAAATGCCTGTCAATGTGAGCTCCAGAGGAAAATTTGAATGAAATTTGAAAAAGACACAATGCTGTTCACTGTATGTGACATATTTCGTTGTATTCAAACTGTTGCCTCCCTTTCTGCTTTTAGACATGTGTTTCTCTGTTCACTCTGTATTTTAGAGAATATTATGGATTTAATTTGTGTGCGTGGCCATCAGGGTGCAACAGTACGTAATGACATGGACAGCGTGTTGGTGAGTCGTGTGGTGAAAGGTGGAGCAGCAGAGAAGAGCGGCCTTCTCAGTGAGGGAGATGAGATCCTGGAGATCAACGGGACATCTATTCGTGGGAAACATGTCAATGAAGTCCATGACTTACTGGTGAGGACTGTTACAGCTTTGTTATAGTGTACCCATGGGTGCTTCAAATGTCTATAAATCTAAAATGATATACATTTAATACTATTAAAGGCATCTGAATGTATTCATAAAGTGGGCCGGTACTTAGACCATCTGTCCCTCCATAGCTGGTGAGATTAGGTGTCACCCACAATGCATATCCACCTCTAGATTAATGTTAGTTAGTTTGACAAACATGTATAGCCTTAGAAATGTCATTAGGTGGTTGTTGTTGATAGTGTTCGTGGGCTTCACTATCAGTACTTTTTTTTCTTATATACAATTTAGACACAAACACTAAATGCTGTTATTCTGAAAAAAGAAATAGCAGTAAAAGAGTGCTAAGATTTTGAGGTAAATACATACAGTAAAAAATATGATTTAATGGAAATATGATCCCTTTATTGCTTCTCATCTTTTCCATCAGCAACAAATGCAAGGGACTCTGACCTTCCTCCTCATCCCGAGCTCTCAGATTAAACCTGCCCCACACAGACAGACTGTGGTAAGTCTCTCATGATGTGAGTGTGAGCGTGTGTAAGAACGCATGTTTGCACGCATGCAACGCCAAACCTTGACGTTGTAAATCTCGTCCCTAAGATGCACGTACGAGCTTACTTTGACTACGACCCCTCTGATGACCCCTTCGTGCCGTGTCGGGAGCTGGGCCTGTCCTTCCAGAAGGGAGACATCCTCCATGTCATCAGCCAGGACGACCCCAACTGGTGGCAGGCCTACAGGGATGGAGATGAGGACAACCAGCCTCTGGCTGGACTCATTCCAGGTAGGGATCAGACCAGCGCTGAATACCAATATTCAGTATGTATATAGATATATAAAAACATAGTTTATTGTTTTACAAGGGCAGATAAACTGCAAGGACAAATTGCTACCAATACAAAAAAATCCTCTCCTGGTATGGTAAGTTGTTTGATTATGTGTTCATGTGTTTTGTTTAATCACTCCACTAAACTCATTGTAAACACATGGTAAACACATTGTACTGTATCAAAACTAAAACGCATATGGTATGTCTACTTACAATGCATACAGCTGTATATTTTAAACATATATTTATGTATTAATTGTTTAAATTTTTTCTGTTTGGTAGTTTCACATTCTGTACAGTGCATGTGGCTAAAATATGTAAGAAAGGGAGCAACTAAGTTGGAGTTACATGCAAATAAGTGTCTTTAACTCACTAAAACGTAACAACACTAAACGTTGGGGGACCAAGTCTGTTTTCAGAACAAGGGCACTGAGTTGGTAAAGCAAAAATTTGCAAATAGATAATAATGCTGAATAATTTGAATACATTTGTTGATTAGAAATTGTCCAGCCAGTGCACACATTTAGGTGAATACAAAAGATATAACTATAATCTTAGTAGAATTTGTCACACACAATTTTTTGTAGACTGTATGAAAGCTTTCTTTAGTTAATTAGATCCCTACAGTCGTCAGCAATAGCCTTGTAACACACAAACTGCATTGTGTGCATGTACCATCATTCAGTAGTGAAACTTAGAAAAGGCTGAACTCTCAGCGAAAAACAACAATTACAGAGTTAACAGTCTGTAGTACATGAAGGATACACATCTGCAGGATAATAACTCTTAAACCTGTGAAGATTACGTTTAACTAAAAACTCTTGTCTTAAGATAAAACAAACAATGATACTTGATACCAGCGTATCAATAATTCATAAACTACACAGGACTTCTCATCCGTCCCTAGTAATAGTTTTGGATATTGTGCAGCCACAGTAAAAGTACTGTGAGTAATAAACCTGGAACTACTATCCTGGCAGCAAACACCACCCATTTGGCACATCAAGCAGATTAAAACAAACACCTAAGAATTATTCGCGATTACTCTCTGACCCACGTCTGTTGTGGCTGGAAGAAAATCAGGTTAAGTAGTGGAAATGGAAAGCGGGGCCTGTTTGTGCCTCTTCCTCAACACGTCTGGAAACACGAGGAGGATTATGAAAAACAGTGCTAGGCCTAGAAAAGCTTGGTGGTGTTTTTTGCAATTGTCCATTCCTGAGTGTAGTTGTCTAGTGCATGTTTTCCATAAGCTAACTATAGAGGAATATTAATGAACACCAACAAAAATGTTCAAATCTGTACATTTTTGAATTCATATGGGCTTTTAAAATGGAAACGACACTGGGTTTGTGTGTCTATATGTTTACTTTGAGTTGGAGAGATGATCTGCGTGACCTTGCTTTTCACCTTTTTCAGGAAAAAGCTTCCAGCAACAGAGAGAGACCTTGAAGAAAACTATAACAGACAGGAGTCCAGAGCACCAAGGTAAGCGTGAAATGTGTAACCACGCACTATGTGGTGAGGAAATACAAGATATCATTTTGTTTCCACCCTGACTCACATGAAAATAGAGTTTGTGGTGTCTAGAAGTAAACTGATAAAAACCTATTTTAAAGCAAATATTTTTGACTTGTCATTTCTCCAGGGAGGCTTTGGTATGCAAAGAAAAACAAGAGACTGAAGAAGAAGAGCACGACTACCTTGAGCAGAAACATTGGTAGGACTCTACTTTATCTTTCTTTTTGCACACTGTGTTTCTTCAGAACATTTTTAGAAGTGGGTTGCTGGTTTGAGAATGTGCTGTTGAGAAGCTGCACCCGTAATAACCCACAAAACTCCTATTGTCGCTTCTCATTTACCACAAGTGAAAGACTACCTCCTGTCCTGGGAAGCTCTCCAAGTGTCCACACATTGTCAGTGTTAACCCTGCACGTTAGCCCGAGTTGACACGTCTTGTCGCTCTCGCAGCAGCTTGTCCAGACTCGTGTGTCACAGCTCAGATTAGTCCTGTCTTTACAGACGGGATCAGAGGGGGCACCGACAGGTGCCCAGCAGGTGCCTAAATGGCTTGAAGGGGGATGTGTGATGTTGTTAGGAAACGCATATGTACTCGAATGAAGGTTGAATATGAAGCAGGACATTGATGTAAAAGACAAAACGTCCACACAAACACAGGAATGATAACATAATAGTGTGGTATTATTACCTCTCACCGGCCTCCAAAGAGAGGTCAAATCTCACAGATAGTTACATAACAGCAGCCTAAGAACTAGAGAGAATTGTGTATGTCAGTCAAGGGGGTTTCATTATCCCTTCCCAAATGTCTCTTCAGACTACGATGACATCCTGACCTACGAGGAGATGTCACTTTATCACCAGCCTGCCAATCGTAAACGCCCCATTGGTCTGATTGGGCCTACAAACAGCGGTCACGATGAGCTGCGTCGAAGGCTTCTGTCCATCGAACCGGAAAAGTTTGCTGTTGCTGTTCCACGTAAGTCGACGTCCTGTCAAAGCACGGGGGATATCTAATAATGAATGATTCATCAACAATCCATCATTTCAGATGAGGAACAAAACAAGTGTTTTGTGATTTGACATATCACCTTTCATCACCTGTAACTGCACAACATTCACACATTTCTAATGTCAAAACATTTAACTGACAACTTATAAAGTTAGACTATAAGTTAACTGAATACTATTTAGTTTTAATTTGTGCCAATTGTTACGAAACAGCTCGAGGATTTTTGCAATAAATGAAAATGATCTATCCTTCTCCATGGCTCAGACACAACCAGAAACTCCAGGATACATGAGCGGAATGGGCGCGAGTACCATTTTGTGAGTCGGCCCGGCTTTGAGACCGACTTAGCGGCAGGAAAGTTCATCGAGTCGGGGGAATATGAGAAGAACTTGTACGGCACCAGCACCGACTCAGTTCGACATGTCATCAACTCTGGACGCATCTGTTTGCTCTGCCTCCACACCAGGGTAGGAGACTTGAGTACTTGTTACTGCCTGGACAATTCCCAACATTGTTTCTGTCTTACATGTTAGTTACAAAGCACATTTCAGCCCTCTGTCTTGATCTCAACCACTGCGGCTTGGCCCGAAGCATAATTAAGCCTTTTTCAAATTCAGGACATAAATGTAATTGTTTTTACTGACTGATACAGCAAACTTTTTACAGTCGTAATAGTGCTTGGTTTGGTCTGATATTTGCGCGTCCCTGTTCTTCCTCTTGTCAGTCACTGCAGGTATTCAGGTCCTCCAACCTCAAGCCCTATGTCATCTTCATCGCTCCTCCTTCTCAGGAACGACTACGCTCCCTGCTGGCCTCAGACGGGAAAACACCAAAGGTACCCGCTGTACAGTGTTGCAAAATGGTATTTCCTTCATAAACGTTGATACACACACTGTAAGTTTCATAGTTTACATCTTGCATGCAGTTATTTGCATAACAGATGCAACGTATTTCATCAAAATGAAGCATTTAAGATTAATCCCAGAAAAGAAAAGGGTTCTTTAGTCACTTTTAGGCAAAGCAAAGAAAGAAGTTATATTAAAAGCTTTTTGTCCGGTTTGGACCTCACGGGGTCTTTATCATGGCGCTAATAGTAAAAAAAGGTTGTTTACTCCCGGTACTCTAAATACACAAACACATTGAAATCGATACACAGCTATCACAATATCAAAGTATTCAATGCATAAAGTAATAATGACCGTACAAGCCTTTTAATATTTATGTCCAGTACGTCTAAAACGCGATGTCTTGTTGTCTTTGCACAGCCTGAAGAGCTGAAGGAGGTTATTGAAAAGGCCCGCGAGATGGAGCAAAATTTCGGCCACTTCTTCGATGCAACCATTGTGAACATGGATCCCGACCAGGCTTTCCACGAGCTGCGCAGGCTGATAGACAAGCTGGACACTGAGCCACAGTGGGTGCCCACCTCTTGGCTGTGCTAGAGGTCACTGGGTGTGACTGGGTTGAAGGAGTCAAACAGAAATGAAGGATGAAAAATGAAGGATGGACAGTGCTGATTGTCTTTGGATTTTCAATTGCACATTCTCCTCGTTTGTAGAAGAGGTGATCTTTACCACATGTTGCAGGGATGGACTCTTTCTCACATTTCATTATGTTGGTGTGTGTGTGTGTCTTTGTGATTTTTTGTTTATTTGTTTATCTCAGTTTTATGCAAAGTCATTTATCAAACACGTAGCTATGTTTCTATCCTATTCTCAATAGTTATTTATAATTGTAAATATATATATTTTCTAGCCAAAAGGATAAAATATTTTATTGATTTTTTTTGTGTGGGCGATATACAACTGGTACACTCGACTTGGAGAGTGTTATTGTCACAATTTTGAAATGGCTTCCTGATAAAGCAGTAAACCAAAAGCTGTTTATGTACGAAACAGAAGAGAGGTGATGACTGCAGAGTAACGTCTTCCATTCAGTAACACAGATGGAAAAAAACTGCTGTAACCTGCACAGCTCCGAGGTTCTTCGTCTACACCAGTGTCAGTATTATTTTTTGTAGTTTCATGTCTCATTTACACTGTGATACCAGACCTCCAATCTAAGGTATTGTCTCTAGCTGGTAATCATTACTACCAGTATATCGTGCTGCAAAGTACTCCTGTAATAGTTTCCACCAGTTAGTTTAACTCCAAGAAATATGGTATTGCTTCTTTGCAGAGAACTTATTGAATCGTAAGCACAATTCTGGAAAAGTGTTAATAAAATCAGATACATATGTGAACGTTGGTAATATTGGTGTTACAACACTAATGTGTACTAATTCAAACTTTGCAAAGTCCGACCGTAGCTAAAAATAATGTGTTAAATGTAGCATTCTGATGCAAGATGGCTGCCATTCCTCATCTAGCTGGGTAAACTGAAACACTTGCACAAAATGTTTCCGAGCACATGTTGAAAGAAATGTGATCCTGCAGACTTACCCAGTCCTCCTTTACTTCACATGTGGAAATGAAAAGCTTCTACATTAATGCAAAAGCCGATGAGATGGAAGAACTGTTGTTCTAATCGTGTCAAGAAATCTCTGCAATGGTTGGATACTGATGACATATTTATTTGAATGAAGTTTAGGGCTTTGTTGACTTTACAGCAGGGCCACTTTAGGGTTTTCTGGTTCAATGGTAAACATCCTCAAATGAGGTAACACCAACCTCCACAACACAGACTCACACACTTTGAAATCTACAACAACCGTAAGCTTCACAGCATGCAATGGCTTTGAATGTTGTGAGGAGCTCGAAATAAGTTAATCAGTTAATCCCACAGAATCCTCCTTTAATTTCACTCGCAAAACCATGTGTAAACCTACTAATATTGTGTTGTGAATCGTGAACTGACTCCCTTGAGGCTGAACAGTGAGACGACAGCTTGGTTCTGTACAGTGACGAAATCTGGAAACACACGGTACCTTCCAGCACTGAAGCAATAGAACAAATCATCACAGACAAGTACACAGAAAACAACTTTCATCACTTGCATGAGGAGACATCGACGTGGCCTTAGAGGCACAGAATAAATAGGATATTATATGAAGTCGGGGACTTGTCTGCCTTGAGAGCGCTTCACTCGAACAGCATGTCTTCATCCGTCTCCTCCGTCAGCATGTTGGTGGGCTCTGCGATGGGACCCAGTTTAGCCAGACGGGCCGCAATCTCTAATTCTGTCCTTTCCCTGAGCTGCTTCTTCTTCTCTTGGATTTTCTTCAACCTGTCAGAGGAGAAATGATTTTCAGTGTTATAACAAAAATAGAAGGTTAGAAAGAAGAAGTTGTTTAAATAAAAAAAGGGGGATTTATTGGACTGCTATAAAAAAGGTGTTCACCTGTAGAACTCCTCTCGTTCTCTCTCATCCAGTTCTGTGATGATGTAGGTGAGGGTGCGATCGATCCGGGGAATAATCACTGCAAAGTGGGATGAAGATGAGCTTTAACTGAACTGTCCTTTAATTCTTTGAGAAAAAGGGCAACAGTTGCATGTTAAGTGTGAATTTACCGTGCTCAATAGCGTTCACACGGCGGTTGGTAATCTTTATGGCTTCATCCAGAGTGACAAAAGATGTCTACAGACAGAAAGTGGGAAACGTGTCGGAGGATCTCAATCACACTAACTTTTTTTATACTTATACAGAATTTTGCAGTAATTTTTATGTAAATGTTCAAAAAATGCAGGTACCCTTTAAACAGTATAATAATGTGGCACTCTGATAACTTTATGCTGTTTGGTAGTTTAATCTTTATTCCACCATTGTCCATTTCACCTGAGAAGAAATAAACTAAGCTGAATTAACAGCTTAGTTTATTAACAGCGCCCCCTACCTGTAAGGAGGCCAACTCTACCAGCAGCTCAACAGCTCTGGCATAGTTCCTCTTCAACCTGGAGAGCTGCTCTCCTCCTCTGGCCAGACCAGTCAGCTCGTAACCTGAAAGACACTGGGAAGGTGAGAACGCGCTCACTTACTCGTCACAAAAACTAATTTTATCCAAACATGACTCACTGTCGCCGCCTTCTTGGTAGTGCTCAAAAACTGGAAGGGTGACACCTAAAATAAAGAAACACATGTCACTTGTATGTAAAATGGAGCATATAAAAACGTGTTTTACCAACAGTTAAGATTAAAAAGAGGATATGTTTAGACAAACCTGCCACGTTGTCTTTCTTGGCACGGACTTTCACTTGGGCTTTGTTGACATTCTGGATTACAGTTGTGCTGTGGACAGAATTACAGATGTGAGTTACAGATGCACCTTAACTAAACGCCACATCACATGATCGTCCTGCTAGATTTTTACCTGAAGTCGCCAGCTGTAAATTTGGCTTCAGCCAAAGAGAAGGCCGCCTCTCTCATCACCTCTCCCATCTTAGTCTTAGTCTGGGGGAAAGAGATAAGAAGTCCTCATTCAGAAAAACTATTAAGGCTACTTAAAGAAACGGATGCAAGGAGAACAAAGCCGGTTATCAATCATTCTCAACCTACTTCGATGATTTTGCGGAGGATCAGACGGAAGCGCATGCAGAGGGCATCAGACTTCTTTTTGAGCAGGTTGCGGCCGGTCTGCGCCCCTTTGAGCCGAGCCTTCATGATGGTCTGAGCCCTGCAAGCCAAAACAAAAACACAAACATTTTGAATGCTGTATTTGAATCTCTCCAATTACACTGCAAGTATACAGGATTTAAATAGTATACAGGGGTTATGTACATGCTTTGACACGCATGGGTAAAGAAAACTGTTATTTTAGCTGTCTGGATATTTGTTGGTGTTTTATTTTATAACCCACTAACATGCAGGATCCATAGTCTGCATCAGTGGCCCTGATTAACCCCCTCAGACAAACAGGAAACTGCTGATCAGTAGGTCACACAATGTTACAGTCAAGACTTATACTGTCTGTGGGTCAGTAGAGTCAGACATCATCTCAGACTGACAGCTCACACTGGGATGGTGTTAGAAACATCACATGACAAGCACTCTTCCTCTTTTAAACAGTAACCTGGCGCGAGTGAGATTCATTTAATTTAGCAGGAGATATGCATAGTTCATCCCAGAGACTGTGACGCAACAAATCAACAAAACAGAATCATGATATCTGGCTATGAGGCTACGGTGGGTTAGCAACTAGCTAGCAAACAAGCTGCTTACATTCTGGAGGGGAAAACGTCGATTCGTTCTTTTCCAGACATCTTCTCGTCCTTTGGTCGATGACGGCGGCCTTCTGTTGACTGACCTTTCGGAAAATAAACACTAAAACGTTCGCTTTTATTCTATTGTATTAAACTATACACATAACCTAAAAAACCCGTTGGTTTTCGTGCAGGATTAGAAGCCTTGGTCGAGGCGATTGTCGTGATCTTGTCCTACTGCTCTCTCTCTCTCTCTCTCTCTCTCTCTTTCCGTGGTGATCAGCTGGCCTCGGATCATATGACCGAACCGAGCGCGTTCTGCGCATGCGCGTGTGGATAAGCCCTGACGATCTTTTCCGGGTCGAGAAAATTAGCAACACCCATGAATGTGAGCTAGCGGGCCCGAATCGTTCATCTAAAAAGAACCCGAAGGAAATATAATCGGACATTTAAACACGTACAGTGCACAGCATTCACGTGTATCGTTGTGTAACCGTATGACACAGGTGAGGTTTTCTTTTATTAAGATGAGTTTTTAACGGGCTGTCGCGCGCACACTGAGCTGCTAGCTAACGGCTAGCCTCGACAGCGGTACATGTGCCGCATGTGAGTTTTGAACCGGGTTGTTAGCTGTGAAGCTAACGGGTATTAAAGTAACTGTAACTTGAATTATCGTGTTCTGGTATTTAACTCCGTGATTGTCACTAGTTACGGTCGCTGTTAATTTGCTGCGGTCATTTTAAGCGAGGTTATCTCTTATTTGTGGTAATGTTAGCTAACTAAAGGGCATCTCGTTGGTCTGCATTGCATCATCCCATTCATAGACAATAAATGTGTAATATAAGTGCCCGTTCATACTGCTGCCAGTTCATTTAACACCGCTTCATCTCCCTGTAGTTGTGTTGGGATTATTTCCCAGTCTCAATTCAGTGATAGTAGTGAAAAAAACACCCAGAAACCAAATGAATAATTGCCATTTAAATGGCTTTGACTGTTCAGTACATATTCGAGAGGTGTTTGTATTATTTGGTCTACGTTACCCAAGTTTTATAATTGAGAGTAAGTTAGACTAAATGTTACCATCAGCATAGAGCGATCAAGTTAAAGCATCCCTAAAATGACCATAAATATGAATCAACGCCTCTCTTAAACTATATGTACTTTATAGCCTTCATGGAGCTGTTTAGAGTGCATTACTAATATAAGAAATTATTTAACCTAACCGTGATCTGCATTGATGATGTAGCAGTGGATTCAAGAGTTATTGATGTGTCGTTGTTGGTGCATTATTTGCTTGCTATGGCCTCAGTGGGTTCCAACCTGTTGTGCCTTGTTGTGGCCCCTTTAGAATATCTACCCCATCACAGGTAATGGCCCTCGTAGTTAAATATATTTATAGTTGTGCTCAGTGATTCAGCATTGCTCCTCTATGACGTTGGGTCCAACGTCCTGTCAAAGCCAAAGCAGCAGAGGAGATATCCTGACGTTCAGTTTCTAGTTGAGGTCTGCAATTCCTTTAATTCACCATGATAGGATCTTGTGTTCCTCCTGCTGGGTAAATACCCACATACTCCGTTTGTAACAGATGTTTTCTGTTACAAAAAATTAAGAAACCTCCCTCCAATAAACTACTGTTTTTACAGGCTGAATGATCAAATGTTTTACCCCCCGTCTCTCCGTTTTGTTTCTGTTCTCCCAGCGATGCCGGGGCTCAGCTGTCGATTTTACCAGCACCGGTTCCCAGAGGTGGAGGATGTTGTGATGGTGAATGTGAGGTCCATCGCCGAGATGGGCGCGTACGTCAGCCTCTTGGAATACAACAGCATCGAGGGCATGATCCTCCTGAGCGAACTGTCGCGTCGACGTATCCGCTCCATCAACAAGCTCATCCGCATAGGCCGCAATGAGTGCGTGGTCGTCATCCGAGTAGACAAAGAGAAGGGTGAGTTCAGGGAGGGTATTAACCACTGTTTAGTGTTGGATATAGGCCCTCGTGTAGGGCTTGGCTGCCAGTGCCAACGGTGGCAGGTAAATTGACCTAATGTACCAACCACAGCCTTAACTTCAATGTATATACTGACAAGAGAACGAGATGCCAACTGTTCCCTCTGTTCTGCAAAACTCTTCTTTACCTCCGACCACTAGAGTAGTACTTTTGTTGTTTTGTTCCTTGATACAGCGACACTTGTATACTAAAGGTATAAATAGAGTATTGTGGGCTTGGTACAACATCTTCTAGGTCTCTTAAGTAATGACATAATCAATCATTATCAGCCCATAATCAATAATCCATGCAAGAACACCAGGAGTTGGGTTTTCATTAAAACAGAATTATGATTAGTATGTTAACTGCATGTCAAATAAATCAGAGCACATAAGGCCCAATTGTCTCCCAAATTACCATTTGGCCAGTTGCTGACCAGCAATGTAGCATTTAAAAGGCTTTTTTTTTTTTTAGCTGAGTCCGGCGCAGTGCTCACTCCAAATAAAACGCACCGCGGCAAACAATGAGGGCAAAACATCACCACCGATCTATTTTTAACCGATTATTGTCGTCTAGCTCAGCTAAAAACACCAGAACTCCATATTGGTCAGCACGTTGGCATGTCGTTCACTACCGAGCCGGTTTGTAACCGGTACTGACAACGTTATCGTGTTTGTGTGGAGAGGCTAGGCCTTGCTCCCGGTGTATATTTTAATGTATTGTGCATACTTATATTATTCTGTGTGGAATAAATACACGCTGTGAAAACAAATCTCCTTCCGGGACAATAAGGATTATTTGTCTAAATGTTGTTTTTAGATTAATTAATGTTGTCGACTGCAAAACGACATAAGTTTATGATTTGTAATGATAGAGCAGCCTGAGAACAGCAGGCAACTTGTGAAGCCTAAACCATAAAGTTTTAGTGAAAGATGAGTAATGGATGAAGAGTTAAATCAGTTCACCGTATCCACGCTGATCTAAACTTCTCCTTCTGGACTCTATTCTGAGGTTGGTGCTGATCGGCGATCAGATTCTATATCAACGTTTGACGGGATGATAGACGATTGTTTTTTCCTACTCCTAAATTAAGGCGTTTGTAACTAACTTACTATCAGAAATAAAAATATTCTCTGTCTAGAATATGCGCCCTGCTTCACGTCCGCCTGCTGAGCCCCGTTATTTAAAATCCTTAAATACGAACCAGTTTGCGTCTGTTTTCCATGGATCTGATACCACGCGTCTCCTCTCATGTGCCTGCTCAACAAAACCTTTTACATGTGAAGCTTCTATTTAGGTTGAAATGAAGCTCCAAATGTCTTTCATTTTATTTGATGATGTAATCACCCCCAAAAATAAGATGTTGTGGTTATATAAATGTATTTTATGGTGCTTTTAAATAGCGGCGAGACCGCTCCGTTACTCCCTGTTTTTTTTAATGCGTCGAGCAGGAGAGCGTTTTTGTGACAGTAGTGAAAAGTTACCATGATGCATCTCTTCTCTGCTTTGTCTTTAGGATACATTGATTTATCAAAAAGAAGAGTTTCACCAGAGGAGGCCATCAAGTGTGAAGATAAATTCACCAAATCCAAAACTGTAAGTCAAATTTAGGCTCAGGGTTGTAACTTTTTTAAATGAATTATTGAGACGATTGCCAACATCGTTTGTGTTCAGCGTTGTCAAAAAAAGTGAACTGTACATACATGACAACGTTAAAGACGGTACTCTAAACGTTTTTCTCTTCGTTGATCTCTTGTGAACTTTCTGACGCGGTTGTTGTTGTTCGCAGGTGTACAGCATCCTGCGACACGTTGCGGAGGTGCTGGAATACAGTAAGGACGAGCAGCTAGAGAGCTTGTACGAGCGCACCGCCTGGGTGTTCGATGAGAAATACAAGAGGCCAGGATACGGAGCTTATGATGTCTTCAAACAGGCTGTGTCGTAAGTGGTCGTTCCAAGCTCGCTGGTGGGAGGCTACCAGTCGCTAAACGTGTCTTGCCTGCGTGCAAGCGATGCTTAATCTGACGAGGTCAAATCAAACTGTGTTCATCTCGCCTGCACTAGAGATCCGGCCATTCTGGACTGCCTGGAGTTAACGAAGGAAGAGAGGGACGTGCTCATTGATAACATCAACAGGCGACTCACTCCACAGGCCGTCAAAATCAGAGCAGGTAACGATATGAGATTTTCACAGTACGATGTCCGTTTAACTGTTATTATTATTATTATTATTATTATCAATTACAATTTTTAAAGCGACAAGAACAGCATTATAATAATAAAGGTGTCTTACGGTGCAAATTTGTGTCGCGTTTGGTGAGAACACGGCTTTATATACTGATTTTAACAATGATAATTAACTGTACTGTAGCATGTTAAGCTTTTTTTTTTTAAACTTATGATTTTTCACAATTTACATATACTAAAGGTGCACAAAAGCCCAGATAGAGTCCTCCTGTCTGTACTTTAAACTCACACGTGTCACTTTTTTTATACCGTAGATAAGCAAATGTACACCGTACGATGGCAGTCCGTTTTTGTACCGTTGTATTCTGTGATGCCGTTACAGCCACACAGGCAACAATATGCTCTCATATACTGAAGTTTATTCCAGCTGTATCATGACTCTCAGTTCCACTTAGAAAAGGAAGTAACATGGTGAATGTGTGACCTAGAACCACACCGTGTGCTCAACTTTATGTTTGTCCCGCCTGCAGACATTGAAGTGGCGTGTTACGGCTACGAGGGCATCGATGCCGTGAAGGCAGCTCTGAGAGCCGGGCTTGGCTGCTCCACAGAGGCCATGCCCATCAAGGTAATTCTCACCGCTTCACCCGCTCTCAGCCACATATTTGGTGAAACTTTGACCGTGCTAATGCCAGCGTTAATTAGACTAACATGGTCTTCTTCTTCTTCTTCTTCTTCTTCTTGGCAGATCAACCTGATCGCTCCCCCTCGCTACGTGATGACAACGACCACTCTGGAGCGCACAGAGGGCCTGTCTGTCCTCAACCAGGCCATGGCTGCCATCAAGGAGAAGATTGAGGAGAAGAGAGGTGTCTTTAACATCCAGATGGAGGTGAGTGACTTCACTTTCTCTGCGCCAAAGCCATCCCATGTCCTTTTGTGTGTTTCTTTTGTTATATACGGTTTAATGTTTTCTAAAATGTTAATAAAGTTTGTAGTTAGGGTGTCCAGTGAGCAATGCTTGTCCTGTACTCAAGTAATGTACTTAGGTACTCATTTGAGGTATTTGTATTTTACTTGTGTATTAATTTTATGCTACTTTATACTTCTCAGGCGCAAATATATTACTAGTTACTTTACAGATAACAGTTTTTCATACCGTTCTTGTCTGGTGAAAAACATGTCTTCAAAACTGGTGATTTTGTATTTTTAAACTTTTGATCATTTAATACCAAACAGAGTATTAGTACCTCTGTTTGAAAAGAATATTTCTGAATACAAAATGAATGTCTTTCTCCAAATATTAGAACTTCATTCTCATGTTATTTCCTTTTACTTGTAAAATTATCAAATGTTGTCTTTTTCTCATAAATTACAACTTTATTACTTTTCCCCAGAATGTTACTTTACCTCTCAATCTCAGATGAAGAGTAGCCAAACACGACCACAAAACCTCTCTGTTTAGACATGTTACTACTTTTTCTCATTTGTTTTTCAGCCCAAGGTGGTGACAGACACGGATGAGACGGAGCTCGCCCGGCAGCTGGAGAGGCTAGAGCGAGAGAACGCAGAGGTGGACGGAGACGACGACGCAGAGGAGATGGAGGTCAAAGCGGAGGACTAGAGGCGATCGTGGCATGAAGGCTGTTGGTGGAAAAAAAGAAACTTCAAAGGAGAAATGTGGACAGACCTGGCCACAGTCACAACAGATGTTAACTTTCACATTGCAAACATTAACTGGCGTTAATAGTTCATTGGCAAACGTCCCGGTTTGTTCTCTAGCAAGGTTTATTTCAGAAGATGGTAACACAAAAAGCTGTCTTCCTATGCAGATATTGAAGGAAAGTTAAATTACATATTAAACAATATAGTTTCTTTTTTTTAATGACATCGATTTGAATAAATAAATCTAAAATAACGAGCTGTTTCCGAGCAGTGGCCTTTCCTTCGCTCTTGCTTCAGAGCCCAGTGTCTTCAGTATCCATGGCTCTTCATCTCTGGCTGCTCACTGGATGTGATTGATTTAAAGGCTCGTCAGTATCAACACCGGTCTATCGTGACGTTATGTGCTCTTTTTTTTTCTTCCAGTTAGAGGGTTTTTACTGGCAAGACCTGCTCTTGTTTAGCTCACATGGCATCAATAAAGTTCTGGAAGTTTTGATCTTGATGTGTCTTTGTCAGCTGCTGTGAGAAGATTGAATGAATTGGCACCCGACCTTACTTTTAGTTTAAAGGATTGTGTTCCTTTTTGTAATTAACATGCATTTCAGCACTAAACAATAAGGTACTCCAACTACAGAACTCATTGCGACTGGCTATCCCTCTCTAACTCTTTGTTGGGTAAATTAAAGGACAAACCAAATAATATAATTGTGGCGTAATGTTTTCTGTTCTGTTAGGAAGCAGGCTGACATTTTAAATTGAAAGAACCTAGAATGTTAATATAGACAAAGTCAAGTGAATAAATCTTAGTTTAGTCATCGTAAGGCATGCCGAAAAAAGTCATGTAGTGTCGAAAAAAAGTCATACGGTCATAGTATAGCATGTCAAAAGTAAAAAAAGACTATAGTATGTAGGAAAATGTCATAGTGTAGTATGTCAAAATTATTCATAGTATATATAGCGTGTTGAAAAAAGGTACAAATAAAATCATAGTATAGTATGTCGAAAAGTCATTAAGTCATGGTAAAACATGTCGAAAGAAATCAGACTCATATCAAAAGTCATGGTATAATATGCCATAAAGATGCCTATAAAAAGTCAGTATGTGTAGCATTAGAATATCAAAGTCATAGTATACTATGACATGAAAACAAAAAAGTAAAACTTACATCATGTCATGGATATGTCAAAAACATAATAGTTTGTCATATTTATCATAAAGTTATAGTATAGTATGCCAGAAGTATTTATAGTACGACATAGAAAGTCATACTATAAGTCATAACACTCCTTAACAGTATGTCATAAGTTATAGCATGCCATGAACAATTGTATGGAATAGTGTAGTATGTAATAAAATATCATGACATGGTATTGTATGGCATTCAAATTACATAGAAACATATGTTATGCCATGAAAAAATACATTATAGCATGAATATAGTATAGCAGTAGGATATCATAAAAAAGTAATTGTATTAAAATACATAAAAAAGCTATAATAATGGTATAAATAATGTCCCATCATCCCACCAAGACTAAAACTCAAACTATAGAGCAGTGATTTGTGAAATAAACTAATGTAGGTAGTGAAACGGTTACACAAACGGTTATAAAAAATCAATTTTATTCAAATGTTCACAATACAAAAACAAATGGAGAGCATTGTCACAACTTCATATCATTTTTTCCTGTTCTTAATTCATTTTCCAATAGTGGTTGTGTGTGTGTGTGGGTGTGTGTGTGTGTGTGCTTTTACAGCTGCAGGGATGTCTCCATCCAATATATATTCTGTGGGTGTCGTCAGTGGACGCATGTCAAATGATAATTAGGAGCTTTTTGAAGCGGTCTACAAATCAATCAGGAATGTGATGAGGAAAAATGAAGCGGATTAAATCTGAATCAATGAACTCTTCAATTGGAGTTGTGTCCAAAACCCTAAATAAATAATCTTGTAAAAAAGATCACTTCCTTGTTGTAGTTATGCAAACTCTAAAGTCTCATTTAAAAAAAAAAAAAATGAGCACACCGTAGAGACTCCGATTGCTCGTAACAATCCTACAGATGACTCTTCCCAAAAAGTGTGTCGACATGGATACAAATAAAATGATCGGACTGAGAGACCTCAACTGGCAACGCAACAATGGTCCTGGGCGACAGTCAGCAGTTTTGTCTGAGAATTAAGTCATCAATTACGTACTGTATTTACACGAAAGCACACCGACACAGTCAGCACCTGCAAACAGCGAGCGGGGGGGGAATAAACCTGGACAACTGGTGCAAATGTGAGAGTGAGCAGAATCTGCAGTTACGGTCGGTACTAGTAGGGACACGCCGCTGTTTTGGGGCGGGAGACATAAATTGCGCTACACTATTTTACACAATGTATGAAAAGAAAGCTGTTGATCTTCATTCAGTGGTTCCGCTTATTTCGCCAGTCCGATCTTCTTCGCTTCGGTTTCATAGATGAGCAACCTCCACATCTTCACTATGAAGACTTCAGCTTCTTCATCGAGGACCTGAAGAAGAAGACAAGAGGGAACACATGAAGAAGAAGACGAAGACAGGAGGGACCTTTGTTACAGCTCTCTTTCCCTCGTTCAGTCATCTCTTCACTTTCTAATTAAAGGATCAAAATGCCCAAAAGTAAAAACAAGTAATACAATAGTAAATATCACGATAATGAGATTTTCTCGATATCACTCGGCCCCAAATACGGTCAAAAGAAAAACACTGAAACGTTCCCGTTATGATGCATATTCAAATGTTGGGCTTTTGTCTGACCTACTGTCAAAAACCCTAAAATATTCAGTTAAATATCACATGACAAAGAACAGCTGAAAACCTAAAATGTAAGAAGCCGAATCAAGCAAATGATTTAGATTATTGCTTAAAAATGACAAACAATTAACTGAATATCAAAATAGTTGCCAATTAACTAACCAATTAATTGTTGAATTGACAATACAATCCTACTTCCCATGTCTTAGCATTTTTAAGACATTTGAAAGATTGATTTAAGACATTTAATGCTAATTAAAGGCCTTTTAAATGAATGAATTCAATGCCTTGAAAGATGTTTTTTTAAGGATCAGTGGGAACTGTGTGTGAGAGGCTTACTCATCCGTTAAATTACTCACCATAGCAACATCATCCAGGATACTCTGTGGCATACTGTTAGCCATCACCTGGGAAAGAGAAAACATCAGGATCGTATCACGCTTTACTTCCTCTCAAAGTGTGAAAGACGTCACCTGCACACAGACATCACATGATCAATACCTTGGCGCAGACGAAGTCCACCAACGTGGCCTCTTCCTCTCCGATGTACTCGATGATCTTCTTATTGATCCAGGGCCGAACGCGTCGCTCCATTAACGTCTAAACGGGACAAGAGATGAAGGCGTTAACATCTAGTTCTGTTTTGAATGACTTGCTGAGAAAATCAAGAGGCAGAAGTGAACAAATCCTTCAAAAAGAGGTTTAAAAAACACAAAGTTCAATGAAATACTCCATATTTTCCTTCTCTCCTCACCGTGTCGACCATAGTCCAGTCCAGCGGGTATAAGAACAACTCGGGCTTTGCTGTGGGGATTTTCTCTATCAGGGTCTTGATGTGTTTACGTTTCTCCTCCGTGTCGTCCCCCTTTATGCTGGAGAGCCCGGCCCCGTCCACCCCGAGGCTCTTGTCGTCGTCGTAGTCCAGGGGCACCAGCTTCCGCTTACGAGGCTGCTCGTCGGTCTCTTCGTCGTCGAACTTGTCGAAGACGCTGTCCACGGGCAGCTTCTTCCTCTTGCCCACGCTGGGTTGACTGGGGCTTCCTGAGGCACCTGGAGAGCACGAGGAGCTTCATGAATACGGTTCTCTGTGACTAACTAAATGTACCTTTCATGTGCAGACACTTATGTGTGGAATCAGAGCACAACTGTGGTGTGAGGTTGTGAAAATGATGGATCAGGATGTTTGCAAGCTGTGTATTCTGGTCTGAATCTAGAGGATTTCTCCAGTTTTTGTTGTTGGACATTGTAACAAAATCTAGACAGAAGCTATTTATTTGACCTACACAATACAATACATTCATTTATAAACACAATCGCTACGTGTGTTCCATGTCACAGTGAGGACACTTATTTTAGACTTACCCAGTTTGAGACTGAGGCCAATCTTTGGCCGGTTTTCCTCCTGCGGGAGGGCCTCGGGGGGGGAGTTCTCGTGGGGGATGATGATGCCGCAGGGCGACTCGTCCCCGGGTGTGTTCGGGGACGCGCCGCCGCTGGCCGACGACACCGATGGCGCTGCTGTGATTGGCCGCATTGTGGGCTTCAAGCAGGGTTTCGTGTCTGGGTTGTCTTCATCGTTGTCATACTCGTCTTCTTCACCCTCCTCCACCTCGTCGTCTGAGTGGGCGGGCCGTGGTCGAGGTTCTGGTCTTTCCGGTTCCTGTCTCCGGTCTCGGTGGTCTTTTGAACCCCTGTGGCGTTCCCGTTCCCGCTCCTCCTCGATCTCCGGCTCTTGGACGATGGGAGGTTGTCTCAGACGCTCCTCCTCTTCCTCCTTCATCTGGACCAATAAGAGGCAGATAGGCAGAAGATTAACACCCAATCGGTGTTTTAGAGAAAAGAAGGTCAACATACAACGAAAGCTGGACACCCCAGATGTGCAGAGAGACTCTGATGATAAAGTGACCTTCACAAAGACAACAGACAGCACGCGGACTCACTACAGATTAACAGGCAAACACACACACATCATTATTAAGGACAAGCATACCCTGCGTAGCTCTGCGTCTGGGTTTGGATGTCCCTCGTCTAACAGCCTCTGTCTGATCTCCTCCAGCTCCTCCTTCTCCCGCTTCCTGTCACGCTCGTCTACCTCCATCTCCTTCTCTCGGTCTCTGAGACGCTTCTGCAGCGCACTGCCCCTAGGGGTCACATCCGGAATAACAGTCTTCAGAACAACAGCCATAGCTGCAGTATGGCATCGGCAACTACAAGTCAGATCTGCTGTGATGCTTTATTCTTTTTACATGTTTGCATGCTGCTCACCTGTAGTACTTGGGGTCATCTCTGTCATCATCGTAGTCTTCAAGAAACTCTTTCAACCGTTTGCCCTCTTTCACCTAAAGGAACACAGGACCGCACTATTTCTCAAGGATGATACATATTTCTCCTCACAACTTCTATTATATCTTATTTATCTTGTTACCTGAAAACATATGAACACAAAAAACAAAGGGTCCATCTTGGCAACACAAAAACATGTATATATATATTTTTGAAATGCCAACTAGCAGACAGACACTAATAACCCATAGAATCATGACAGCCACGACAAGGTAGTCGTAACTTAATGTTGTAACTTTATTCTGAAATGGAATTAACAGTGATTAATGAGATTTGCAAGGTTTAAAAAGGTAAACACAGGTAACATTCTGGCGTAAATTACATTCAAAGTAAACTCGGACGCCTCTATGAACCTCCACTGCTCGTTCAACGTGCTCTCACCATTTCCCGTCTGCGCTCATCTTCCCGCTCGGCCTCTTTGGCGTAATCCCGAGCCTTCTTCCTCTCCCGTAGCTCCCAGTTTTTAAGACGCTGTCATCACAACAGTATCAGGTGAGCCACGACCATGTTCAGTCACATCAAGCAAAAACAGTAATTCACACTTTGTTCTTTGAATTTATTTGCCCCCGTGATAAAGACACCCTTAAAAAGGTGATGCCTAAATATTTTAGGGTTGTCTCATTTGGACACAACTGCATTTAATATAGAATTGAAATGTATTATCCTGGGTATACATGGACATTTAGAAACTTAGGATCTAGGAGCAGTGATTTCTGACCCAGGGAAACCTTCCCTACCTCCTGATAGGCTGCTTCCTTGTCTCGGAGTTTCCTTTCCAGCTTCCTGCGTTCGTACGCTTCCTCTTCATCTTCTTGGTCTCGTTTCTTGTCTCTGTCTCGGTCTCGACTGACCTCCCTTCAAAAACAGAAAAAGGGTTAAGAACATATTACCCTCGAATCGGAACCAATATTCCAATATAAGTGTTAAGTTTAAGTTGTAGAAGAGACGGGAAGACGTCAATCAAGCATGGTCTCTATACAGTTTACCCACATGGTCTGAGAAGAGGTTAAATCCATCAGTGTGAAAACACCTGTGGGACTGTGTAGTGTCTATGAGCAGCTGTGCAAAGTTTTTACTGAACCCACAAATGTAAGCCTCTGTACGACTTTGGATTCATTTTGTTGTAAATTCAAAACAGTGGTCCAAGAACAATTGCATGAAAATGAACAAAGTGTCAGCACATGGCCAAAGCTCCTAGTTTGCTGCATTTTTCTAAACCAGTACAAATGGCTCAGATTGCACATTTTCTTTCCAGTTGCATCGTAGTGCTAAGCTTCCGGCTTGCCTTAAAATCTGTATTGTACAGTCAGCCATATACAATGGTTGGTGACTATTTATTGTTTTCTGTTAATCAGCTGATCTTCCAGTCTTTTTCACCTGGATCGGCTGCGTTCGGGGCTCCTGTCCCGGCTCCGGTCCGGCTCCCTGTCCCGGCTCCGGTCGGGCTCCCTCTCCCGGGTCCGGTCGGGCTCCCTGTCCCGGCCCAGCTCCCTGTCCCGGCTTCGGTCGGGCTCCCTCTCCCTCTCCCGCTCCCAGTCTCTCTCTCGGTCTCGCTCCCTTTCTCTGGTCCTGCGGTCGCGATCTTTGTCTTTGTCCTTGTCTTTGTCTTTGTCTCGTTCCCGCTCCCTTTCCTTCTCTCGCTCCTTCTCCTTCTCCCTCTCGCGGTCCCGGCGTTCCCTCTCCCGCTCTCGTTCTTTTTCCCGATCCCTCCGGTCCCGCTCAAACTCCAGCCGCTCCTTCTCCCGCTTGTCCTTCTCTTCTTCTAGTTTCTGCAGAGCAAAACACATACAGGTTCACCCGATGCCACACAAGATCCAATGAGTCTTTGCTCTCAATTTCCCTACTGTGCACAAATCAAGTGGTTTCCAGATTTTGAAAGGCGTCATACAGGAACATGCCCTATACTAAAAATCTGTGCAAAGCTTGTAAGAGAATCTGGACGGATCAAAGGCAGCGCTGCTTCAAACTACCGTTTATCAAGAATTTAACTGGAAACCACTTCAATGGTCAAAACGATCAGTGGAACACGTTCAACTTGAGGCGTTCATAACGAGAAAAAGGCCGCAGCAAAAGACGATGCTTTTTCTCTGCTTAGGAGTCGTCCTCTCGGAACAAGGGAAACAAAAACAGAAAACAGGCGTCGGCCGTTCGGTGAACTAGTTGTTTGTGACTTACAGGTGTTGAACTATGGATTCGGCCGTTCGCTGCCCCTACAAGCCTTTTAAGTTAGGCCTGGGAGGAAAGCAGGTCACACGGTATACAAGGGAAAAACGTTATGGGATTCTGTCTTGCTCAAGCATCATTATCATCAGAACTAACAGCCTTTACTTCACAAAAGGGTAACATGGTAATCAAGAAATGAACAGCAGTTATTTCTGTACAGATAAATGAATATTGTAGAAGCGGTCTTACCCCTGCAGAAGTCTTCAGCAGCTCCTCACAACTCACTTCAAACAAACAAAGACATACACGCATCCCAATTCTGCCTTTCTGGGCATTACACACAAGGCTTTGAGTGCAATTTGTGTATAAAATTAAAAGAACTCTAGCGCAGAATGAGAGCATTTAATACAAAAAGAAACTAAATGCTAAGCTTGGAGAATTTCCATTACTTTTCGGGCACTAATTCAACAAAGTAAAGTAGGGACAGTGCAACAGTAAGAATGAACTCAAATTGCTTGACTGCATTACAGTCGCATACAGCCACAGTCAGCTGGTCTGCTGCAAGAAACACAAGACTCCTCTAGAAGCCTCGGGTGTAATGCATCTCAAGAGAAGGAAATGTACGACACGAGAAAGAAGATGGGAGACCGTAGCAATCTGTGTAGAACTTTATTAGCCGAGGTCAAGTATTATTACTTATGTGCCTCGACTCAAGCACAAATCATGTCGGATGTTTTACTTACCTCTGTAGAGTGTTTACCGGGGCTGGCTTAATAAATGAAGTCTAGCAGACAGCGCAGATTATTATTCTTTGTTGTCTGTCGTGTTTTTAAAGCAGCTGTTTTTGCACAATTTATCGTAATTCTGAAAAGTCAAAGTGATGAATTTGAAACAGAAAACATGGTCAAATCCTCTTTGTGAAGTTCTGCATTTTTATGTTTTTGGTTTAATCTTCTGAACCTGGTCGCAGGGCTGTTTTTTGGGGTAAAATATCAGCTTTTTTCTTAGATAACAGAAAGCATGGACTGTTTACAGTACATCCTGTACAGTTATATCAAATATATACATGAACTCACTGATCTATCTTGAAGGAGGACAAATAAGGCAGAGAGAGTCAGACGAAGAGCAAGAGATGGGGGAGAGAAGTCACGCACACATTCAGAGAGCACATACCTCGTCAGTCTTCAGATCAGTGTGCTGCTGTGGAGAGGGCGCCCCCCCACACTAGCATAATAAAAGCTACAGCCAAAGTCACTGCAGTGGTTATTGACACGAGTCCTTGTGCTTCAACATGAACACCATTAAGACAAACCATGATTTACAGAGGACTCGCACAGGTTCACCGACTCAAGCATTTCGGGGCACCGCCGGTGATGTGACAAAAAGGGTGTGGGAGGAACTTTTTGTATCGTCAAATGTTTGGCTGAATACAGATCGTCGTGAGGCCTGACCGACACACAGACGGGGGCAGTTCAGTTGCCCCTATGCAAGTCCTCAAGAGGGGGGACGCCCAATATAAGTATATAGTAAATAAAGGCTGATACTTACATCCTATCCTCGCAACTTTTTCCAAAGCTCTGAGATTCATCTTGCTTTAGTCACCATATGATCACTATCATAATGGTGGGGTTTAATGAATAGATTAGCTTTTTAAGTAACTTTACATCGTCTCCATGCATTTTTGTGTGATGAATGAAGAATGGATCTAGAATAGTCACACCTAGAGTTTCACTACGCTGGTCACAGGTGTCAAATCTGCCTACTTGTGCTGTCTGAACATTTAACATGAAACATTTCATATAATATGGGGCAAATTAAGGTGTATGGTGGTGGAAATTTTAAGGAATGCCAATTTGTAGCGCAGTATGCATGTTACTGAGATCAAAAAAAAGGTTCGTAAATGTGTCGACTGAATGTGCAAGCTGTAGGAGTGAACTATGTGAGCAGCTGCTGTCCAAAACCTGTAATGTCAACTACAAGATCAAAGGAGCCACTTTACCTTGTGGGTGTCTCGAAATTTACTAATTTCTCTGGAGATCAGGTCTCTCTTGTCGTCCTCCATATCAATAGTGTTAAGGTCGTCCTAAAGAAGAGATACAAAATATACATTAATACTTTTACATTTTTAAGTTCCAAAAGAAGAAGAGTGCAAGTCAGACAAACGTTGGTATACCTCTTCTTTTTTCTCCCGTTTCCTCTTCCGTCTCTGGGAGTCCTCGTCCTGTGAAGGCGCGTTGAGTTCTGCAGCATATTCCCTCATCAGTCCATCGATGGCACCTTTAATAATCTGATCCTTCTTTTTTGTCTCCTCGTCTAGAACCTCATCTTCATCATCTCCATCTTCAGGCTTCTTAATCTGCCGGTACAATAAAAGGTATAAAGAAAACATCCCAGTTCAGTTTCACTTCTATAAATAACTTGGAATCTCATAACAAGAACAGAATTATACCCCATTCGCAGTCTTTCTCTTGGCCTTCCACTCATCCAGCTGAGCTTTAGTCTTGGCATCCACCTTCACCAACAGGTTTTTTTCTCCAATCGGCAGGTCGTGAAGCAGCCGAAGTGATCGCAACGTGGACTCTGGCTCCTTGTACTCACAAAACCCAAAGGCTGCAACAGACATTGAAATAAGACATGACAACAAATTCATCTATGGTCATGAATGGTTTGATGGGACGACGAATACAAAATATTGTTTCATTTCTGGTTGGATTGAGGTGAAATCATTTTGTGAATTTACCAAATTAGCCATAGATTAAAGTATACCTTGATGTAATGAGACTTGATGTATTAGGAATTACCTTGAAGCTTGCCTGAGGCTCCTTGGACTCTCTTCCAGCTCAGAACAATTCCACATTTCTATAACATGAGCACAGCGGGAGGAAGAGTTCACAACTCAGGTAGAAGGGAATTTTTTTAAGAAAAGCCACAGCACATGATCCAGTTTCAGCAGGTTGCCCACACACAATGACTTCTTTTTTATTTTACATACATATTTCATAACTGTGTGACATGTAATATTTGTAAACCCTTTCCCGTATCTTACCGCGAGCAGCTGTCTGATCAGCATGTCTGAAGCTTTCTCCGAGATGTTCCCCACAAACACTGTGGTAGTGGGGCCGCTGTTCTCATTGTTCTCTTTGACTCTCAGTATTTCCTTTCGGTGGATCGGAGGCTTACTGATCACTTGCACAGAAGGCATCATTACTGACGTGGGGGTCATGATGTGAAGCGGGATCATTTGAGCTCCTACAACAGACAAAGTAAATGTACATCAACTTCAATCCCAGAGGCAGAAGGCTGCTAGTGTCCCTTCTAAATCTAGTACACTCCAGTAGACAAAGTGAAAGAGGCTGTACATGTAGGGTGGCCCACGTGGTTGCTTACCTGAGGGGAAACCAGCAAACTGAGGGGGCATCCCAGGAGGAGGCAACAGCGGCCGGTTCATGTGAGGGGGGAAGGACATTCTGGGTGTGATTCGGACCAACCTGAAGGAACAGCGATGCCTATTAGCAGTCTACATATGTACACGATGTGTTAAACTCACACTTGAATGAAGTCATCCAAACAATGTAAAAGCCGAGATTAAAAACACGGTTCAAACATAACACGCGTGTTTTCTTCTTTTCGTTGGAGAAACCACTGAGATGTGTCGGTAACATTAGATGAGCATACAAACATCGATTTAGGACTTTTGATATCCAACTGTAGCGCTATTTGAAGTAAGCGTTGCTAAGTGGAGCAACTTAACGTTCGCTAACTTAATATAATTAAGCCCCGACGTTTGTTTATTATGAATTTGTTTATGCACGACATGTTGCGTTTTCACTAAATAACTCAACTCTTATTTAAAGTTACCAAAACAAACAACAGTTTAGCTGAAACTAGCATCAAGCACGCTACCGTACCCGGCACCACTAAGCTAAGCTAACATTAGGCAGAGCTGGTGTTACCTAACAAGTAAAACTCACTTTAGCGGGCTCAATATGGGCTCGGAATAAAATGTAACATGTCCATATATACATACCCAAAATTAGGTGGCGTACGAAGGGAAAACAACAGCTTTCACAAGGTTATTAATTATGAAAATTTCTGTAACGTCCCGAATGTTGGATTAGCACGCTAGCTAGTCACGGGCCCTCAAAAACATTGACGCAAGCGCACTACGTACCAGACTACAAGCGCGCTTGTTTTGTACATCGGGACGTGGCAGCTGGACGGGGCTAGAAAATATGAGTATTACTACCTATAAAAATAAAAACACCACAATGAATGTGCATTGTTAATAATCGTATTGCTATCATTGTCGTTATAATAATAGTGATGATAATAATAACAACAATATCTTAATATTGTAGTATGCTATTAATAAAACCAATTATTAAAATCCTAATAAAGGAATATTTTATTATAAAATAATACAATTTTAATGCAATTGTATTATAATATATTATTTCAAGCTTTCCGTTTCACTTTTCAACTTTAACACCATTTTTAGGATCAGGTGAGGCATCAGGAGTTCATAAATACCAAGTGTGTCATCTGAGTACAAGGGTGTATATATTAATTATTGATTATTGATCAAAGGCGTTGACAGAGTTTACCTTTAAAATTAGAATTGCACCGGTTTTATTAGCCTTGCTCAACGCTTTATAATATATATAAGACATTTTAACTAACGCAGGGATCATCACATCATCAGACCACGTAGCGCTATAATGTATTTATGTGTATATTATCACTCTAAATAACGTTAAAGCGGTTGGTTACCATGGTGTTTGTGGTGTAGGTATCGCTCGTGACAGCAGCTGGGCCGCGATGGGCTGCGTCTGACAAGCCGTGACGTCACTTTAGGCGGGTTTTTTTTTTTCGTGGAAAGTGCTAGAAGAAACGAAGCACACCCTCTTGGTTTAAAATATTCCTCCATCAGATTGAAAAGACCCTCACTCTTTGCAATGAAATAAACGATATACTCGTGATTTTGATTGAACATGTGTATTAGTTTGGTGCAGGGATTTTTTGCCTTGATAGTATGTGGCGACAGTAATAAAGACTATTCGTCACTAAAATGTTGGTCTATCCAGTATCCATCTAGTTCTGTCGTTTTGACATAAACCGCCACAAGGTGGCAGCAATGTTGCGCTAAGCACAGGAACTGACTTTCTTAGTTATATTGCAGTATTTTTCAAATATACAAGGTGTACCTTACATTACATTGTCTTTCAAGATTATACCATCAGATTAAATCAATAATATTCACTCGCTCTTTATACATTCATGTCAACAGCTCCTTTGAATTATCATAATCAAACAGTCGGTTGTGTCTGTCTTCTAAACATAGAGTAGAGTAGTAGTGGTAGATGGTGCACCGCGGAGGGATACGGCCGCACACTGAAACGATTGAGTATAAAGATTCCGGTCTGTTAAAAGGAAGTTCCTTTCCATTTCCCTGCGTCAGAGAGCAGAAGGGACTACATATTGGTGGCATTTATTCAAGATAAGTCAACGGAATAAACAAGGTAAGAACACGAGTACTTTGCTTACACATGGGACACATTGTGCTCTTTTTTTAATGCGTGTTTTTGCTAACCCGTTACTCAACTATGGCTGTTTGTAAACCACGATGCGAGCTCATGAGTCACGACGGTAACCTTAGCTTTAAAATGTCTCGTGGGCTAACGTTACAGCTAGCAGATTAACGTTGACTGCTGTCCGTTCACATATTTCGTAATGTTTTACCGTAACTATGTAGACATTTAATGTACTGATAGACGATTTGCGATAACATTATATAAATGCGGCTCTGTGCCGCACTGTTAGGCCGGGCTTAGGTTGCATTAAGGCAGGTGTGGTGAAGATGACATCGCGGATTGTTTAGCTAGCGATAACCGTAAGAACATACATCCGATACTGGACCAGATCATAGAACCGGGTCCTCATTTCACATCCAAATATAGTCCCCTCAACATTTTACCTAAAGTATTACGGTAATTTCTCGGGTTTGATATCAGTTTCAAACGTTTATCTGTTGACGTCCAGTTGACTAATTCATATAAAACTGATATGGGCTTTTAACATATGGCCTCAAATTTGTTATAACTTTAAAATAGCTCAAATTAGTCATTGTTGTGTATTTTTTTTTTACGGCTGATTAGATAAGGCCGCTTTATCGTAACCACGTTTATCGCTGTCCCCACGTGGCTTTTAACGTTAAACTTCATGACGTTTTTATTACAAGTGAACATACAGCTTCGCATTTCCTAATGTTATCCTTATTTTTGTCTGTAGCCGCCCATCAGCACGTGTTTGCGGAGTCCATTGTCTGTCACTCGACGCCATGTTTGGTTAATGGCCGCTTCCACCGATTTGTAGCAACACTATGGCAGCGGTCCAATTTTCCCCAAACTGGCTTGTTGACATAATCTAATTATGATGATCATTCCTCTAATGAAGCCAAACGAGTTGTCACTTTGAGGCAGAATGAATCTCACACGTAAACATGGCCATTTTAGCCTTTTTTTTTTTTTTTTTTTTTTTTTTGGTCTGTGGTTGGCTTCTACTGAGTTGTTTTGATCATCATCCCTTTTTTCCAAATTGCCATTTAAACCATTGATTTGCTAAACATTACTTGATTTTCTTTTGTGCAGATGCCTGAAGAAATGCACCAAGAGGAGGAGGTTGAGACCTTTGCCTTCCAGGCAGAGATCGCTCAACTGATGTCCCTGATCATCAACACTTTCTACTCCAACAAAGAGATCTTCCTTAGGGAGTTGATCTCCAATGCCTCTGATGTAAGCCTGCCGGAGCTTGGCATTGTTTTTACATATTGATTTGACTGTTTACTTTCAGATGCCTGTGTTTTGACAGGGTATTTAATTATTAATGTAGAGGTATTATTATAATTTTTATTGTGATAATGCTTGAAAATGATATCTAAAGTATTGCTGTATTTTTGTCAATGTGTTTTTTCAGGCTTTGGATAAAATCCGCTATGAAAGCTTGACTGAGCCAACCAAGATGGACAGTGGCAAGGATCTGAAAATTGAAATCATCCCCAACAAAGAAGAGCGCACCCTGACCCTCATCGACACTGGAATCGGCATGACCAAAGCCGACCTGATTAACAACCTGGGTACCATCGCCAAGTCTGGCACCAAGGCCTTCATGGAGGCCCTTCAGGTATGACTAGGAACATGATTTAGATGGCTGCATGTAGAAAATCGATAAACTATCACATGACAAGAACACTCTGATGTAACCGTATATTTGATCGGTGTTAAATAGCAACAATTTTGTTCCCTCTAGGCTGGAGCTGACATCTCCATGATTGGTCAGTTTGGTGTGGGTTTCTACTCTGCCTACCTGACTGCCGAGAGGGTGGTTGTCATCACCAAACACAATGATGATGAGCAGTACATCTGGGAGTCCTCTGCTGGAGGTTCTTTCACAGTCAAGGTCGACACCGGTACGTGTCCTGCTACAGTTGCAACATTTGACTATTTGCACCAACTATTTCTGATTATGCCGTTTACACAGGGTTATGACATGCATGTAATGTACCCGACCCATTGTTTGCATCATTCAGCTAGTTGTTGGACCCTATGCAAACTTATTTTATTTAAGATGTTCAATATCTTGGAATGGTTTGATTTTATTAGTCATTGCCTAGTTCCTTAGGTTAACGTTCGGCATTAAGTAATGGCAGAAGGTCTATTTGCAGTGTGAATGCACAGTACCACTTAGACATCTACTAGCTCCTGTCCTCATAGCTGTACAATCCTATTCACAGGAGAGTCCATTGGTCGTGGAACAAAGATCACCCTGCACTTGAAGGATGACCAGACGGAGTACATTGAGGAAAAGAGGATCAAGGAAATTGTCAAGAAGCACTCTCAGTTCATCGGCTACCCCATCACCCTGTTTGTAAGTATTGCTTTTTGACATTTTGGTTTTGGCTAGTTAAAACTGTTTGCGTATCGGTTAAGTTGAATTCTTCTTTTAATTCGCAGGTTGAGAAGGAGCGCGAAAAGGAGATCAGTGATGACGAGGCAGAGGAGGAAAAGGAGGAGAAGGAGGAGAAGGCGGAGAAGGAAGAGAAGGAGGGCGAAGACAAGCCAAAGATTGAGGATGTAGGCTCAGACGATGAGGAAGACTCCAAGGACAAGGACAAGAAGAAGAAGAAGAAGATCAAGGAGAAGTACATCGACGAGGAGGAGCTGAACAAGACCAAGCCCATCTGGACCAGGAACCCCGACGACATCACAAACGAGGAGTATGGAGAGTTCTACAAGAGTCTGACCAACGACTGGGAGGATCACCTGGCTGTCAAGGTAAACACTGCAATAAATAAAACTGCTGTTGAATAGTTCATATGCTGAAATTAAGTCAAACTAATCTGAGTCATTTTCTTCTTTGCAGCACTTCTCAGTGGAGGGCCAGCTGGAGTTCCGTGCCCTGCTCTTTGTTCCCCGCCGTGCACCTTTTGATCTCTTTGAGAACAAGAAAAAGAAGAATAACATCAAGCTGTACGTCAGGAGAGTTTTTATCATGGACAACTGTGAAGATCTCATCCCAGAGTACCTGAGTAAGTTCTGTTCTACATCGCTGCATGATTATACATGTACCCCAGTAAGGCAGTTTTGCAAAGATTGAGTAGTTAAGATGGTTTCAATAAGCATGTGTTGTGTTTATCTCCAGACTTTGTTCGCGGCGTGGTCGACTCCGAGGACCTCCCCCTGAACATCTCCAGAGAAATGCTGCAGCAGAGCAAGATCCTCAAGGTCATTCGCAAGAACATCGTCAAGAAGTGTCTGGAGCTGTTTGCTGAACTGGCTGAAGACCGGGAGAACTACAAGAAGTTATACGAAGGCTTCTCCAAGAACATCAAGGTATCCTAAATACACACGTGACGCATTGAAAATCTCCAAGTTTTGAATGAAAGTTACTCTTTTGTAATGCGCTCATGTCTTCAGTGCATCTCAATGGACTCATAAGGTTTACATTTTAATCTTAACTGTACCCTCCAGCTTTCTGAGGCAGTCTAGTAAGAGCTTGTTATTGGCCGTACGTTCTACAGGCTCAGTGTAGTACATCTCATGCAGTTGGGCCAGTGTACAAGGCTCTTGTGTATGCTACACTTGGTACTGTACTTATGTGCAGTAGAATAGTCACTTAGAGCTGTAGATAAATTACTTGATTAGTAACTTGTATCCTGATTGGAGAGATGGAGTTTGTATTTGCAAGACAATGCAACAGCTGTGTGATCAATTAATCTTGTTTAGATATCGGGTACTGTTGTGTGGGATTGTTTTTGTATGAGCGTGTAATCATATTTGTTAAATCTGTAGCTGGGCATCCATGAAGACTCTCAAAACCGCAAGAAGCTGTCTGAGCTGCTGCGTTACCACAGCTCCCAGTCTGGAGATGAGACCACCTCCCTCACAGAGTACCTGACCCGCATGAAGGAGAACCAGAAGTCCATCTACTACATTACTGGTGCGTTGGGCTCTGAAAGATTTTTCTGATGCCATTAACTTGTTTACTAGCTTTGCGGCACACAGAAACATAAGTTCACTTTAAGTAGCTTATTTATAAGCCAATGTTAAATCTGTGAGGATAACGCTGATGCTTGCTTGACTTCTTCAGGTGAGAGCAAGGATCAGGTGGCCAACTCCGCCTTCGTTGAGCGCGTCCGCAAGCGTGGCTTTGAGGTTCTGTACATGACGGAGCCCATCGACGAGTACTGTGTCCAGCAGTTGAAGGAGTTCGATGGCAAGAGCCTGGTGTCTGTTACCAAGGAGGGTCTGGAGCTGCCAGAGGATGAGGAGGAGAAGAAGAAGATGGAGGAGGATAAGGCTAAGTTTGAGAACCTCTGCAAGCTCATGAAGGAGATCCTTGACAAGAAAGTGGAGAAGGTCAGTAATCCCAATGAGTTCATATTAATTTTGACCTAAATTTCCCTTCATGCGGTAGGATTTAGGTCGTTATGAACTCCAGTTGACACTGTTTTGTTTGGAAACAGGTGCCCTAACTGGTCCTAAGTTGTATTCTGGTGAGTTTTATACATCTGCAAGGAGGCCCCTCAAGTCTTTTGTGTGTCCCGAATGAGTTTTTCACTTACAAATGTGTTTTTGACCAGTGACTTCTCCATGATTGTGGAGATGTAAAGTCACCCTTTTTTAGTGCAACTCGGTGTGATCTAACAGATGCCTGTTTAATTATTTTCAATTGCTTTAACGGATGTGAAACTACAATGTGTTTGTATACAAATGTTGACATTTAAGATGTGGAATTTGCCATGCTGGTGTGTTGAGCATTTATTTCTAACATGACTGTTCTGCATGCTTTTATTAACTCATTTTAGATTGGGTCAGCTATGCATGTGTTAAGTCCTAATGTCCTCCGCTTGGCTCTCTATCAGGTAACCGTGTCAAACAGACTGGTGTCTTCACCCTGCTGTATTGTGACCAGCACTTACGGCTGGACCGCCAACATGGAGAGGATCATGAAGGCCCAGGCACTCAGGGACAACTCCACCATGGGCTACATGATGGCCAAGAAACACCTGGAGATAAACCCGGACCACCCCATCGTGGAGACTCTCAGGCAGAAGGCAGATGCCGACAAGAACGACAAGGCAGTGAAGGACCTCGTCATCCTGCTGTTCGAAACCGCCCTGCTGTCCTCAGGGTTCTCCCTGGACGACCCACAGACCCACTCCAACCGCATCTACAGAATGATCAAACTCGGACTGGGTAAGGAGATGCAACCGGTCACCATTGGTAGTTTTTTACATGCTCGTTACTTGTATTGATCTCTAACAAACACTGATTCTTGTACCTGTAGGTATCGATGACGACGATGTCATTCCAGAGGAGGCAACCGCTGCATCCATCCCAGATACGATTCCTCCCCTAGAAGGCGACGGTGAAGATGATGATGCTTCACGCATGGAAGAAGTTGATTAAACCAACACTCCCCCCAAGATTTCTAACACTTTAGCCTCACTTTTCAATTGTTCATCCTCTAAAACTGCAGTAACTGCAAAAAAAATAAATAGTCATTCATGTTGTGTGGTGGACCAGTTTTGCTCTATCGTTCAGAGCAGTACTCTGCAAGACCTTTAAGAAAAAGCAGTTTTGGTTTTTGCTGTTTAAGTTCATGGTGACAACACATGTTTTAACAAGTACCCTGTTGCACTGAGTTTTAAATGTTGGCGCGGTAAGTGTGTGAACATGGGAATGGTACATTCCATTATCAGATCGGTTCTGGTGGAGGGTTCGGGAGGTTCTGCTCATGTGCAACACTGCACGCTGCATGGAGAGACGACTGTATGATTCCTTTGCCCGAGTCCAGGCTTGTCTGTATTCCAAGTCTTGTTTTGCAAAAAAAATTAAAGCTGTAATACCTTATGTTTTGTCTCGTTTAAATTTATACCGTCTGACAAATGATTTCATCTATAGCACCAGTTTAAATCAACAACCTTGTAGGGTTTTCCCTTAACATTCGGAAGTTAACGTTCTGAGTTGAAACTAGTTTAGATTGTTCTTCCAGGTGACCACCAGGTGGGGGTAATGCTCCATAATTATAAGTATTATAGAACTTACAGTTTTGGGGTAACCCTTCATTGCAACTGGATTATAAACGCTAGAAAAGTAGTTGTGTATCGGATAGCTACAGACTTGGGTTATGTTAATGCTCTCTGTACAGTTCGTATAAGACTCAGTAAAGTGTAGTCAACCAAAAACAAATGTGGCCTCTCAATAGTTTAAAATTGTCAAATGAAACTTCCATGGTCACACCTGCAAGTGTTCGGTTTATGTGAAAGAATATGCCTCAAAGAACTACAATATATTCTTAGCTGGATGGGAAAAGCTCCTCAAAATAACCTTAGTTGGCCGTTGAAGTCTGGTGCCAACCAGTAGGTTGGTTAAAAAGTGATAAGTCTGACGGACTATATTCTCTAGCCCTGACCTAATGCATCTTCTCTAAAACCTCTTACCCAAACCAAGAGCAGACACTTACCTGCTTTAAACTGCATTGTGTCGCCATTGGCTTGTTGGGCAGGTTAAACTGAAATATGTTTGACATCAGAAATGTTGGTGTCACGTAAACCTGTAATATAAATGTCTCACACAGAAAAACTTTTTTCATATATTGTATTTCTATAGCCACATCCGATAGTTATCAGGAAATGTGGATATGTATGTTCATTCAAAAATCTGTTTTTCAACCACAATGCAAAAAAAATGACTCGTGATACCAGCAACATGTGGGTAAAGCAATGTGCAACAATTTGTCACGTGGGCAGTATCGTAAAATACTGCCATGCGTGAGTTTCCTGAAAGTGTGAGGCATTACTTGAACTCTTTGGGGGGAAATATCAAATAAGTGGTTTTCCTGGAAGTCATGTTTCACACAAGTGTGAGGGGGCGGCAGCATCTTTTCTGCTCATCAGTAGAAACTGAAGTGTGGGTGTGTGTCCCTCCTGAACACACACTCGCTCTCGCTCCAGTCAAAGTGATAGTGGGAACTTCAGCCGTGTCATTCAGAAACATGCTGAAAACGTTTTTTGTAGCGCCTCCTTAACTTGACCGCCTCCTTAATTTTCTGCATCTACAAATCATTTGCATAATGGTAGAGGATTTGACAAATGATATGTGTGAGTATACTCACCACATAATGGCCCTCAGAGTGCAGATCTCCGCCAGGTGTGTCTGCAATGACCGCTGCTGTATCGTGTGGTTAAATGAATACAACCCACACTTAAAAACACACCTTCATTCAAACTCAAAAACAAGCAGCGACGTCAGACGTTTCATACAATCTTTCCAAAACAAAATTTAACTCACCAAGCTGTCTGCCCGCGTGGCGGCGATGTATTCAGCAGTAAGTGCACTGGTAGCTCCGTTAGCTGTTAGCCAAACACACCGTCCTAAACAATAAAAGTGAACAAACTGTCCCCCTCCCCCTCCCCACTGTGTCCCTGGGCACAGAGTAGCAGATGCGAGATGCACACAGCTGTGTTATCACTAGCGGCCCCAACTGGCCAGTGTTTTTGAGTAAGTGTGAGTCACCGCAAACCACAAGATGTCCTTCAGCAAGCGGCCATGACTGATGCACACACATGGACACACGGCGGGATCCTTCCTGGAGAGATGATGGTTGTAAAAATGAATGTTTTATTTTGTGTGTTATGCGTTAACGTTGTAACTCTAGACGCGTCTCACTACTATTCTACATGGAGTTTCTAAGTTCATTCTTGACCTTAAAAAACAAAGTTGACAAGAATGCACTGAAAAAATGGCCAGAAAAACTACTAAATTCTATTAAATCATTGTATTTATTGTGGACAGGGGTGTCTGCATACTTTTGACCATAAAGTAAAGACTGTGTCCAAAAGAATTAAGTAAAAAAAAAAAAGCATATTGATCTTAAACACTCACAAGTGTCTTTTAAGAATGATACTTATATAATAGTTGTAGTTATGTAGCAATACAGGATGCTGATGTCTGGTGACTTGAAGGAGCCTCCCGGGTCTGTAGTGAGCTCTCGATCTGGTTCAGCTGGTGGAAATTTCCTGGTTGAGTTCATCAAGAGTCAGTGCAGGTTCCCCTCATGAATTTGAAAGGTGAATTTGGTCGGACCTGCTTTTGTTTCGACAAAGGACTTCCTGTGGAAACATTTGACTCCTGTGTGTGAAGCTGTTCTCAACCCACAAGAGCTGAGTGCATTAGTAAAGGGGGAGGTTCCTGGTGTTTCAGCGGGCTGGTGTGTCACATTTGCTTGCAGTGTCACAGTTCGTATGACCTTTGTATTCTGTCATCTCTTCTCTCTGTACTGTCTTGTTCGGAGAAATGCCACGAAACCGGCTTAAAATGTGTCAGCTGGAAGACTGCATATTGTTCAGTCACACAGTCTCTACGTCTATACCTTAGTGTGTTACTGCCTCCGAGATAATAACTGAGGTTGCGGGTTTTTCTACCACTGAAGGTCTGCAGATAACATCAGATAAGATGAAGCTTGGTATTGCAATGTATACTGCAAAGCGCACCATGCTGCAGGCCTGTGTGCACAAGAGGTGTAATTAAGTTTCCATGACATTGACAATGCGAGGTGTCAGAAACAAAAAAACATAATTACTACTCATGATCTGAAACAACTTTGTTGCGCACATGAGGCATAGTGTTACTTCTCATATTTAACAGCACTTTGTAAAGGAACAGGATTAGCACCCACTTTAAGTAGGAGGGAAGCAAGATGAAGAGAATTCAAAAACCTTTTTGTAATGAAGTATAACATGCAGCAACCCACGGAAACGACAACCTTTATGACTAGATGTAACGGAGTCTGTGTTCCACATGTACAGTAAAGGAGTGAGCTGCGGTGGCCTAAAGGTTAGACGGGCAGCTGTGTGGTCCCAACGCTGCTTCTTGAGCCCCAAAACCAATTTAAAGGAGAAGATCATCATTTGGGTCCGTCACACAGTCATACTTGTGCCAAGTTTGGTCAACCACACACACGTATGTGTGTGCAAATATCTGCCAATGTGGGTTTTGCGCATGTGTGGCCAGGCCTTAATGCAGGTACTTGCCTCCAGTTAACTTCCATCGCATGCGAGCAAAGGGCCGAGTAAAACGTTCACATCATCGAAACCATAGCGGTGTTTGTGGTTGACCCCACATTCAGCACGAATGTCACTTCAGCAGGCGACGGTCGATTGCCTGCATTTGTCCATGTGTGACTGTGCCCTGAAGCTACCATTAGCAGCCGGCTAACTTAGCTTAGCACAAAGACTTAACACAGGGGTGAATCAACTGGCCTGGCTCTGTCCAAATGTTAACTAAATCCACCCACCAGCACTTATAAAGCCAGGTTCATCCATACAAATGGTGTTTTTCAGAGGGTAACATGCCAAAATACTGCTTGGTCAGGACCAGATACCCTGCAACCTGTGAAGACTCCAGGATGTGGCTGGACCTGGCCAAGTAGTCTGGCACATAACCCCCAGAAACCCCTAGTGGAATTGGTCAACTTTGGACTGATCCAGGCTTACTGTTTCCCCTATCTCCAGTCTTTGTGCTAAGCTACGTTAGCTAGCAGTAGGCTCATATTTAGTGCCCAAACATGTAGCCTAACTGTTGTCAATTTTCTCATCTGTCTCTCAGCAAGAAAGCTAATATGTGTACCAACCAAAAAGGCCCACATCCACCTGCTCTATGAGGTATGACCAGAATACAAAGATTGTTCTTGGAAGCTCCCGAGTCATGCCGGGCATTGCTAAGACAGTCAAATACCAACACCGGCTAATAAAAGTTACAATAAAAACACTCATCCCTTCAGTCAGATCGAGAGCCCAGAGTGACTGGTTTTTGGGGGCTGAAACCAGAGGTCTCCATGCCTGCGTCCTCTCTCTCTCTCTCCCCCCGCATCTTGTCTTTCATTTGCGTTATTGAAAAAGAGGACTGGAGACGCTGACATTGTGACGCACAACTCCAAACCAGATGGGGTGGAGGACGCTGAGAAAAGATGTGCGGGGAAATTCCCCCATTGAGTAGCTGCGAGGTTGATGAACGAAGGGGAAATGTTTTCTCGCTCTACACAGTCAAATACTTGTCTTCAGTTTGGTGTTCAGTGAATCATAAAAGTGGTCTGGTTCATGAATTAGTGTAGAATGCAAAGAGACGCTCAGACAAGTTTGTTTCGAAAATAAGAGCGGAAGAAATATTGAGAGATGGCAGAGAGGAAAACCTACTATCGACTTAAACCCATTTGCAGATGACACCCAACGCTATATAGAGGGTTATCTCATAGACCGGAGCCCCACCCCCCCCCTTTACTCCCTTGAAAACTGCAACCAAAATCTCCTCCAACTGAGATTCTAGTTATTTGAACAAAAGCACAGAAATAAACTGTGCATAGAATTTACGACACCTTCTCAGCACATGACACCTCGGGCAAGACATCAGGGTATTTATGATCGACTAATTTAGCTTTCCAGCCACATTTAAGGAACACAACTAAAACAACATCCTTAATATTGCCAAGCAGAGCAGACATGCAAAGACGTCTGTGCATGCTTTTACTACAAGTAGGCTTTACTGCTGCAATGCACCGAACTCCCCAAGTCAGTTAAACAATTACAGCTGAAATGTGTTACTTCTACTGTGCCGCCATGTTTAGCCACATTAGCTTTGCACATTAGCGTCCGTCCCACTTTGGTCCAGTCTGATAGAACTGTTGGATGGACTGCCATAACATTTTGTACATATTAAAGTTTTTTTTTCTGGTGGAAAAAAAGTTAAATAAAAATAAATAAATCACCAACACTTTTGCTGCATCCATCTTATTTACCCTTTTCCGCCAGAATTGTTTTTATTTAGAATTATTTTTTTTAATTGCTGCCGGTAATGGGCTTCCATATGTACTTCTGCAAAATCGTTGAAATCATTTTTACTCTCTTCTATGTGGATGCATTTTAAAGTTCAATTGTTAAAACTCTGCTCATTCGTTTCTTTTGTTGACATTCATTATACGTAAACCTAAAGCACTTTTCGGTGCAGTTTGTGTCTGAACGGTGCAACATTAAAAAAAGGTTCATTGTATTACCTGCAAAGCGCACAGCACCGGCAAATTCTGTCGCACGAGCAAAATCACACCCCTTCACTTCATAGTGTTAAGTTAATTTAATATGTTTTATTATTAATCCAGTTACCAGAGGAAATAGAATGATAAAAACAAAGTACCAGTAAAATTGCACTTCCCTTGTATGCATTCTGTCCTGCAAACTCCCCCTGGGCCAACATCATCTTCACATCCTTATGACGGCAATGATCTTCATCATCACCATCATCCACTCAGTGTTCTTCCAAACATTCACATGTGACGGTGAAAACCCATGAAGCAGTCCTTTTACAAAAGTACACGACAGACAAGTTGGAAATAAACAATGACTAAGAGATATATTTACAAGACTTTTAAGCCCAAAGTTAAAATATTAAGTAGAATCTGTGTTGAGAGGACAACAACAAAAAAAAAAAAAGGTTTTCTGTAAAATAACACCGTGCAAAAAGTACCCACAGGTTCGCTGATGTCGGGGTAAAATTATACAATTTATAAGAAGTGCGCTCTTTATTACACAAACTGTTGTTTACCACCCTCTATTACAGACGGCGGCCCCTGTAACATGTTGATACACCTTAAATGAAACAGTAACATGTGCATCATGTTTACAGCTTTACAAGATATAAATCCCACATAAAGACCCCTGCTCTCCAACACGGAGGACTGAGACAAGCGTCTGGCTGTTGTGACCGAAAGACAACTCAACAGGTAGAAAGTTTCAGCCGTTACTGAAGTCTCGTTCAAATACTTGGGATAAAGTTGGGAAAAAAAAGGACCCGTGAGCAGGATTTAGTGTAATCTAGTGAAGTTAGAATTCAAGCTCCCACGTTAAGGCCCTCTCCAGAGCACCAGGGTTTGGTTTGTTCTCGGCTCCGGTAGAAACACGGCGGGCTCTGTGAAAGAGGACCCGCTCTCCCTATGTTGATATGAATGGCTCATTCTAAGCTAACGGAAAAAAACAACGATTCTTTTACACTTTATACACTCGTGAAAACATAATATTGAATATCATGCTCCATTTCTGGCAGTAGATCCCCCTAAATCCTACACACTAGTCCCTTTGAGTCATTCATGTTTGAAAATGAAGGCTTAGCCGTACACCTCAACATTTTTTCGGAATTTTTTTCATTTGGCTGCACAAGCCACGTACGCTGGGTTTAGGACAAAAATATTCTACTGTTTTAAGTGTGAAATTGGTGAAGAGGCAGTTTGCAAAGTCTATGGTCTGGGACTCGTGTATAAGACAATCTTACAGGCACTCAAAACTTCTGTGACTGCTGACGTGACAAATCACATGGACCCCTTGGGGGCATCTTGGTGTAAGTGTCAAAACTTCAAAATCCCTTTCTGTACCATTGCTAAGAAAAATGAAAAAAACAAATGAAAAAGAACAGTAAAAAACAAACAAACCAACCCGATACACACACAAAATAGACAAAAAGCACCACAGAAAACGTGGTCTCAGTTCGGTGCGACTTCAGAGTGCTACACCTTCTGCGGGGGCGGCAGTGTTGACCGCCGACCCGACTTCATGCGGCTACGTGCGTACACCCGCAAGAAAAGTGCCAAGAAAACTACCCCGACGCCAAATCCACCCACTATGGTAACGGCGTGACCGTACAGGAAACAAGAGAGGAGGATGGCGATCGCCTGCCGCAGGGTCATAATGATGGTGAAGACTGCGGCACCAAACTGGTTGATGGTGTAGAAGATGAAGAGCTGGCCGCACGCCGAGCACACGGACAGCAACACGGCGTGAAAGGCAAACTCGGAGTGGCGCGTCATGAAAGCCACCGAGTCGAAAAACGCACCCTGCTCAAGCAGCGAGCCGACGGTGAAGAGGCAGGAGAAGAGGTTCACCCCGAACATCATCTGCACCGCCGACATTTTGTACTTGAACAGGTTGTCCTGCCAGTTGGAGGTGAAGCTGTCGAAGACGATGTAGCCGACGAGGATGACGACCCCGCTGAAGGTGGTGACGGTGGACGGGTGCTTGCTGGGCGTGCTGGACAGCAGGAACATGCTGACGCCCATTGAGATCAGCACGGCGGTAAAGTACTCCCAGTATTCGTAGCTCTTGTGGGAGACGAGCTTGCCCATGAGCATGACGGGGATGACCTTGGAGGCCTTGGCCAGGACTTGAGTGGGGAAGCTTATGTACTTGAGGGCCTCGTACTGGCACCAGCTGCTCATGATGTTGGAGAGCGAGGCGAAGGAGTACTTGTACATGGGTGCTCCGTGGCGAGGCTGCTTGAACAGGAGGCACCACAGGCCCGACACGGTCAGCGCCAGGATACGGTTCATGAAGACCAAGAACTGAGAGTCCTTGAATTTCTCGCCCTCGTCTTCTGGAGTCGTGGCGCCATAGGAACGCGTCATCACCCTCTCTTGCAGGACTCCCCATGTCAGGTACGATACCTAAGAAGAAGAAAACTGACGTAAGCATTTCAAGAGTGTTCTTGTACTTGGTAAAAGTTGCGCATTGAAGTTGATTCTTGACTTTCGAGCTTAGATTATGTTGTAGAAAGTAATGCATTTGGGTAGTTTAGCTTTCTTTTGGCTGTGAAGTGATCCCTTACTAACGCGACACTGAAGTCAACGAGGTATCAGTTGGTTCAAACTACATGTAAATACCAGGATGTATCCGTGTGCCATAGCCTCACAAGGACACGCTGTCCAGGGAAACAAAAAGATGGAATTTTGTACTAAAAAGACTTTTATAAAGATATCCATCTGATTTGGTGAACTCAAACGTAAAGGTGCCAAACAATTGAGAGCATAACTACTGCCTCTCAACATGGCTACGGCGGTGCTAACAGCGCTAACTAAAGCAACAGTGCTGACGGAGCTAACAGTGTTCACCTGAGAAAAAAACGGAGTGTTGGCACTAAACTAAACGGCGACTGTGAGCTAACCAGAGGGGGAACGCTCACGTGCACAAACACGAAGCAAAAGGCACGCGGGGCCAAAGAGGCTCCGATTACAACACGCAGAGGGAGAGTACCGTCATTCTCTGCTCATGTAGACATTGATCTACTATATCTTTACATTAAAAATAGTTTTTTGATGCCGTTTCTTTTCTCTGAATGGCAAATAAAGAACCTTTAACGGCAGAACTTTACAGTGCATTTTTGCACAAAACAAGGTGTGTGGATTTCTTTTGGCTCCTTAGCTACTTATTGATCCATGAAGTTCACGGCTTAACTTTATGTACACTAAGACGCTCTGAGCTGAGGGTGCCTGCAGAGTTGGGTGATGATTTATTATGGGTTTGTCACAGCAAGCGAACCCTGTCACATTAGGTGTGGTCATTTGGTCCATTGTTAATAGTACAACTTGGGCCCATCCTTTGACGTAGCGCTCCGTTTGGTAGGTGGCGAAGTTACGGGCCTGCACCAGTTTCCCAGCACCTCCCTTTATACAAACTTCACTTAAGCATCTTTTAAAATAGCGAGAGTCAAGCTGAGAGCAGAGCAAACTGTAAAACAAACATAAAACAAACTCTCCCACAGCTGCACAAACAGAGTAAGACAGTGCATGGTATTAATGGGATTAGACCACATGCAGCTGTTGAAGGATCCTCACCTGAAGTCCGGCAGCACAGAAGATTAATTTGACGACCTGTCTGACCGACGAGCCGGAATCACCATCGTTCCTGGGTGCAAGTGACACGTCATCCAACAGACCTGTTTTGGCCTCACTGCCAAACACACAGGTCTTTATGACAGGGAAACAAAACCCGTTACCTGAAAGACAACATTAAAAAAACAAAATGATTGAACTTGACATCAAGGTGGTCAGGAAGGAACAAGTTTGTGTTCTTTAACTGGCATGCATCTCCAAATTAGACGTCTGTATCACAAGCCCAGACCTGTTTCTAAGTAGTTGGTGCGCTTGAAGTAGCTAATGAGGAAGTAGCCGGGGATGATGATGGTGGAGTATCCCAGAACGTTGACGAGGAAGCGCAAGATCCAAACATCATGCCAGCCGTCCAGTAGTGACAACTCCTCAGCAGCCACAATGGAAGGCATGAGAAGCAGCACAAATGCAGGCAAAACCCTACAGGGTGAAACAATAAGGTACATCAGACCACATCGTACACAGAGAATCACTATTCAATATTTAGCTAACTCAGACTTATTCTCTCCGTAAAACACAGTTAAGCTGATCAATACATTGCTACCCATCATTTCAATGCTAGTGATGAATATCAAGTGGTAAGGATTGTGTTTTTCATGTCTGTTTACGACTTTCTTCATGTCATCTGAATTGCTCCTGAAGCAGACAAACCTGAAGTGACATAATAACACAGCCTTTATTAACAGCACTCAAAACGTTCTTACTTAAGTAAAACTATTAAGTTAATCTTGATAACCTGTGATAAAAACCCTGGTTCTCTATGGAAAAGGTGTGCTCCTTGCTGTCGTGGCACTGACTGTGTATTGGCTTCAACCTGAGGCCGGGCCTCCTCCCAGGGGGGGGGCCTGTGAGCCTCGACTCAAACAGAGCCTCTTTGTGTGGGACCCGGCCGGCCAGCGGTCCACTGCAGAGAGACCTGGGCCCTGAACAAGCAACTTATTACATGGAGGAATGCACTGCACTGCCAACCCACAGGCTGTCACACCAAAAGCACACAGAGACAGCTGCCAAAAATGTACCTGAGGAGTGAGAGGGCTGGTGTCTTGCAAGATTAACGCTTTGTGACAGAAGATAATATGACAACATCCCCTCGTTTACCAGTCCCACATGTTAATATACCACGCTGCTGATGGGTGTGGTCTGTATTAATAAATCTATTCATAGTAAACACATCAGTTGGAAGGGAAACGAGCCAACCCGGTGTTGCACCAAATGATGTGACCCATCAGATGATCTTGCTTGTACAGTACTTTCAGCCTTATTGCCACTGCAGTGTTTTAATCACATTATCATATTTTGATGAGTGTTAACAAATAGGGTGACTCCATTTAAGTTAGAGGTATAAGTGCTCTACACTTTAGCTTCACAGCCATCAAGATATGAGACTCTCTGGGAGACAGTTTCTATTAACGCTCATCAAAGTAATACAGTATCATATTAAACACATGCAGTAGGAACATAAAGCTAACTTAGGACAGCTACTATTCGTGTCACAGATTTTTTTTTAGCTAGCAGGTTGTTTGCAGACTTCAAAAACACGTTGATCGTCAAAGTGATAACGAATAACTGAAATGAACAGTTAACCGACGTGACTGCCACGCTGACAAGTATACAAGTCAACAGTCAGCCGAGCATATCCACACCTAAAACTCATATTTTCCAGTTAGCTAACGTTACTATTGATCTCCAGCGTTACCTCCATGAAAAAGATGGCATCTTCCCCCCCCTCTCTGTGGCCCGACACCCGGCGACAGAATCAAACGTCTCCGCTGTGACAGAGCATGAAGCCGCACGAACCCGGCTGGTAACGATATATTGAAAATAAAGGATTGTCTTCTTTCGGACTAGCCGCTTTTAGCTCTGATGTCTTCAACTTATCCTCCTCAATGGCCGATGTGTTGGTTCCGGTTGGTTCACTTGGGCAGGAAAAAAAAAAAAGGCTTCTTCCTCTCTGCTCAACGCCGGAGGATGGAGAACAGTGCCCGCCCGGCGACCCTGACCCCTGTAGGTGTGGAGGAGTAACTGCAATCAGAGGAATAACTACTAGTTAGATAGAGGGAGCTAGGTAAGATAGGTAAACACAAGGTGGAACATTATGTATGTTTAGGTTCAGTCAAATGCAAAGCTTTTAACCTGGCGCTGCTGCCTCCCTGTGGTCCTCAAACTCCAGGAACACAAGTTAAGTAGTTAAAATAAACATTAAAATGCACACATTAAGGAGAAATAATAAGATAGTGACACAATACACATAAGAATACAGCAGAGAATACAGCAATAAAAGTGTCTATTTTGCAGAGTGAGTATCATTACTTTGCATACTCAGCTGACAATATAATTTACATAAGTAACAATTTAAATTTGTTTTTCACAGCAGACATAGCAGTGAAAGATGATACTGTTCATGATGACTCTGTTCCATTAAAGTAAGCATATGACATGTCACAATGTCATCTGTGGAACAGGTCAATGCAGGAGTTTTACTTGTAACGGAGTGAATTTTATATTATATTTCCACTTTATTTCCTCAAGTGAAGGATCTTCTCCCACCCCTGCTTTTATGATACATATTCTATAATTTGTCTTGCCCTTACACGCTTTTTATCAGAATTACTTGGTCTACCAGAAGTTGAACTATGCGTCGGCTTGGCCTGCATGTTAAAGAAACACTACATTATACACATTTACAACTTTACTTTATTTATTTATTTTTGCAACTAGCTGTTGACATGTATTTCATCTTCTTTTTGTTATTTCCAACATTACTAACAGCAGCATTTGATCTACATGGCTGATGTAAAATGAGAACATTATTAAATGTTTTGAGGTTTTATTTTTTGCAGAAGAAAAAAAGATTTGATTCGCAATAACAAAAAAGACTCAACTAATGCCACTAGTATTGGACATTAACTAACGCTCACAGACATCAGACATTAAGACATCACAGTTTTAATGATGCAATATTAAAACAAACACCGTGCTCATTTAAAGAAGGAAAACATGCAGTATTACTGAAGAGAAACTCTCATCACCTTTGTTTTTAACATAGCCCATGGCAACACCAGCATAACCTACAGTACAGTGTATTAATAGCACAAGTAGCTTCAGGCTCAATGGGGAAGTAGGTACAGTTTCACAACTCTGTTCTAGCCGTTTACCACAGAGGTTTGTCTAGAAGCTGTTACCATAATAACTTGTATTTCTGCACATGAATCTGCCACCGTTTACCTGGCCAGAGGAAAGATCAATGATTGCCTCAGATAAAGTTAAGTGTAATTAGTTGGGTTTTTCTTATGACCTTTGGCAAGCTTATTATTCAGCCTGCTATGCTGTTGGTATGTGCTTAGAAAAGAGATACAGCTGAGTGGAATTTCCCGCCGCTCCACAGTCATTGTGTTATAGGAGCCATGAGGAAGAAGCCACTTACAGGAAAACAAAAGATACACCTAACAAAAGCAGCTGACAGGAAACGAAGAACAGAACTCTGTGTTTTCATGAAAGAGCTTTGTCATAAAGTGCGCGCTGTACTCTATCACTCTCGTGATTTACTGGATAGACATTGGTAAAAGTAAAAAAAGCAAAGAACAAAAGAATACAGATATTTACAGATGAGCTTCAAGGGGCTCCAAAAGCTCATTCAATTACCAAACCTCTCTTTTCCTTAAAATGGCAAATACAATTTACATTTATTCTGTCTTTATAAAGGTTTCTGATAAACCTGCTGCTACCACTGCAGAGCAGACGTTGGACAATGAGTTTGGGTGTGTTCAGATATCACAAATATCACCGATGCTCCTAAACACAGCTTAAAATGTCCCCAAAATTCCCTCTACCCAGAAAAAAAAAGCACAATATGCGAGCAATGTGAGTTTTTTTCTATTTTATTACAAAATAAACAAACTGCTTATATTAACTAAACAGGGCAGAGTAATTACACACCAAAGTAAATGAACAGCTACTGCAGATTAAGGACTAGATGAGATAAATAGAGAAAACTGCTTCACAACATGAAGTAGTAAACCTAAAGAAAATCAAAAGGATGAAGCTGCATTTTGTGTCATATATTACATTTTTATTTGGGCTACCAGTTTTCTAATAAATAGCAGGATGTGATTAGTTTGTCTTAGTCTCTTTGGGACACACAGTTAGTTTTACATTTAGTAAATGGAACATTAATTTTGTTCCACAAAAGGACTTTCTATGGCAACAATGAAAAGCAGTGAAATTAAATGCATCATGGCACTGATGGAAGTTTGAGAAACAAAGAAATTTGAATGTTCAATTTCTAGCCATTAAAACTAGGTTAATGTGATTAAGAGGTAGAATTTTTGATGGACATTGAACATGTAGATAGACAGTTTGGCACTCGCATTGAGGCGGCTTTCGTTTCAACCCCTCCAGACGCATGCGGAAACAAGCAGAAAAATGTAACCAATGACTCAGGAACACAGACTTTTTAAATCAGTGTTCAATTAAGCAGAATCACTCTCTTTGTCAGAGGAAAGGAAGATTTATATGTGCACACATTTGTCTAGATAATGGATAAATATAAATCAAATACTGTACTACAGAAAGAGGCACTATTTAATGAAAACGTCCAACCCAAATGCAGCTGTTTTTTTCTTTCTTTTTTTTATAAATCAAAACGTTTCAGCCGCAGTAAAGCTCCAGAAGACTGTTGTTAAGCCTTTGAGCCAACTCAAAACTTCACACTGACCACCGACCTCCCGGAGATCTGGATGTCATCAAAAGGAAAGAGAGCCAGAATCTGAAAGACAAGGATACAAGAAGTCACATTTATTTCACTTACGGTCTGTTGCAGTCCTCACAAAATGACAGGAAACCCTAAATACCTGACACCCAGTATGAATACAAGTATTGCAGTTAAAGTCATGGAAGTAAAGATGAGAATAAATGCTGTTGAACTTGTATCCCTATACAGTAGCACACAATACATTCTGAAGAGTGTACACTTAAAGGATAGGGCTGGTGTTATTCTACACATTTTATTGATGTCATCAAATTCCATGAAAAGACCAAAACACCGACTTGTCTACCCTGTCTGGTGCACTCAGTCCCAAAATCATTTCCTTCTACTGAATCCATGAATCTTTAAAAACGACTGACAACTGTATTCCTGTAACCGTCAATCACAATAACTTACGTCATCATTGCCGTCAGCCAGATCCAGCGCCGTTTCGTCCTCCATGTTTCGCAGCATCGTGTCAGCGCCAGACTGGCAGAGGAGGTGTGCGATGGCGGCGTCCTGTCTCCCCACTGCGAGGTGCAGGGGCGTGCAGCCGTTAAACATGGCGGCATCCACGTTGGCCCCCCTGCTGAGCAGCAGCTTCACTGATGTGATGTCATGCAGCTCGGCGGCGAGATGAAGCGCCGTTTTCCCGCTGGTACCTTCCTGCGAGAGGCGTAGGCGGAGAAAACAGTAATGAGAAATTCCAGAGTTACACAAATGGGACAATACCAGAAAGAAAGTCAATTACATTTTGTGTTGTTTTGTATTTTTCTGTTTGAAAGTATGGACATATTTCTATTATTTAGCATTCTGCAAGCTTGGAAGAAAAGGATGTAGTAAGTAACAATAAGAATTATTATTATTATTATTATTATTATTATAATAACTAAAATGAATGTAAGGCACAGCGATATCTTTGACTGGTGATTTAAACTGAGAGGAATGTCTGTGCTAGTTTCGGGACCGTTCCCTTCCATCAATAGAAAGTTAAGAGTGGCTGGCCAGCCTAATCATATCCCAAATCTAATTATGTCTCCATCCTACGGGAAGCCCTGAGCTCAGCTCATATCACTATCAGCATTGCACGGGTGCAGCAGATTTATAGACGAGAACACAACATAAGGCCAGGAGCAGTAAACACAGTGCGATTATAAATACTGGAACACTACTGGAACATCCTACCCAGAAACCAATTGAAAAAACTTTTTTGTTCTTCAAAATATAAGCTGAGAGAGACGACACATAGCTTAGATCTTATAAGTGGCAGGTCAGGGTCAGCTGGCTGCAGGTAGAAGCTTACTGGGACAATCTGAAGCTGATTTAAACGATAATTTCACACCAAATTACATAGAAACAGAAGCATTCTAGCTTTGTTGTTAAAAATGATAACGAGCCAGGTGATGTAGTTCAGTAAGGAGTCATTTCACAGACTAACCTGGATATTCAAGTCTGCTCCCTTTTTCCCCAGGAGCTTCATAATCTGATGTTGCCTGTTCAGCGCAGCCAAGTGAAGACAGGCAAGACCTGCAAGGACACACCTTGTTTCAAATATGGAACGTGGGGTTCATTTTGAGGTCATAAGAGATAGAAAAATGTAAAAAGTACGTTTTTCCAAAAATCAAACTGAAAACATGCTGCAGATCAAAAAACGACAAATTGGTTTTGCAAACACGCCACATCTGTGCTACTCTTGCAACTGTTTCTATTTATAAACAAAGCTTTAACCAGAAAATACACATCCACATTTGATTTGCCCCAAAGTGCTGAAGCTAGAGAGTTAGCAAAACCGCATTTGACAGATTTATTTAAATGATGATGTTTCCTTTCATGCTATATTGGTTTAGCAATTTCCTTGAAATATCTGACAACATTAAAAGACAAGTCTTGGCCTAAACGCACCAAAAGGCTATGACATATTTGGACACACATAATCTGGGAAGTTCAAATTGAGATACCCACGGACAAATAATCGGCTGATTAAGGCGCTGCAGCAGTTAAGTCTTGTTCCTCACCTCTCCAGTTCTGGGTCTCGAGGACCGGCGCCAGCTTGCTGGGGGAAACCTCTCTGGTAATTTCGGTGGCGCACTCCGTCTGCCCATGCTGGCAGGCCACATGCAGCGCTGTGTTCCCCTCCTGGTCCTGCAGCTCCAAACTGGCCCCTTTCTCCACCAGGCCCTTCACCACGTCTGTCAGGTTCAGGTAGGTGGCCAGGTGCAAAGGGCTCTGAGGATCACAACGAAGAAAAGGATGAGCAACGCTATCAAAACTGCAGGTCTCTGTTTGAATTAAATACCATTTATTTATCATAACCAATGCAAGCCAGGATGTTAGGTCAATAACGTGATTGATTGAGTAATTGATTGAAGATAGATGATAGAAGAAGTTGGACAAAATAAAGAATTTGAAGACACTTTTCACCATTTTCTGACATTTCTTCCACAAGGTCTCATCAAAAAATGTAAAATCATTATTTTACAATGTCAAGAGCAGATAGTTGCCGAGGTTTCTTTGTAGTTATTGTCCTTTAACTCTGCCTATTTTACTTCAGTCACTGCTTTTCCCAGAATGCCTTTGAACTACCACCAGAGAACCTCTTCCTGTGTAGAGCATCAATGAAATCCAGCTGTTGGTGATACGTATGAATACAGAAAATACAGAGAATATAATAAAGCTGAGAAAGTGAGAGTTGCACCTTCGGTCCAAATCAAACAGGTGCTTGTGTTCGCACTGCAGTCTGATCTACTGAGGCCAACGGGGGAGTAGAATTAGAGCTCTATGATGGCTTTCATTTAGGAGTATAATTTATCATCAGTAGGACTGAATTGCATCTGTGCAACACACAGTAAAACTACAAAAAATGCCCAGAAATGCATCATCATTGGTTTTTCTTTTGAAAAAAACCTGACAGGGCTAAGAAGAATTCATCTTGTGAGGTCTCAAAATGACTACTGAGAGGAAATTAGGCAAACCAAAATGGCTAACTGAGTCACTGCATTAAGTGCTGAGTCTTAACTTCAGATGTTTCCTTTTGACAGTTCTGCTCAGTCTTTATTTTTGGTTTCTACACGAGCAAAGACTCCGTCTGGTCTGACATCTTGAAAGACTGGAACAATCTACACCCACATCCACACTAGGATAAACTCCACAGCTCCCTGTGGTGCCATTTCTACAGGAGGTAGAGGAGGGGAGTTTCCATTCAAAGTCCCTTATGAGTTAAAAGTGGAACCACCCACAGTGACGTCCTTGAGAGAGGACGGACTGCAAATAAAGAGGAACAGCAGCTCTCTGGAACTAATGCCACTGTTTCCACAATCAAGGCACAAGACCGCGCGGAAGTCACTTTGGATCCCAAAAAAAAATTCCAGGAGAAGCTGCAGTGTGCTTGTGTAGCGGAAAGAGTCGTGTTGCTCTTACCTGGTACAAGTTGTTTTGGATGTCCAGGACTTCTTTTGGGAATAGCTGTATCAATTGTTGAGCAATGAATCTGTCTTCATGGATGATTGCTAAGTGCAGGATTCTACAGGAGCGGAGGAGAGAAAATACAAACATCTTTATCCATCTCGATTGCAAAAAAACTAGCAAACTTAAGCTGTCGTAGATTGAGCAATCGTCGCCCACAAAAGCAGTAGTAGAGTAACGGTGCAAAAAAAAAAAATACTGCATTTCAAGAAGAGACAGAAAACGTTGCCTCACAATTTTCCTCAGTATTCATCTCAAGAGACTACCTCGAAATGTAACACCCAGTGGGCTAAATGGCGAGACTTAGTGGTTGGGGGTATTGAGCAATACAAGAATTTTTTATTTTTAAATAGCATAGAGACGTTAAAGCCACGCATTAGAAGGTGCATCCTTGTAGGCTTTAGTTGACAAAAAAAACAAAAACAAGGACACGCTAACCTCAAGCACTGAGTGGGAAGTTGTAGCAAACAAATGTGTGCAAAAAGCAGGAAATGGCAGCGAGCATTAGCGCTTAATTTAGACTAAACTAGAACAATACAAAGAGCCTCGTCTGTAAAACGATTAGAACAGATTCAAATCACATTTTAGCATCAAGTTGCCTTAAACGTCGGGCTGTATAGCAAACGCTGAACCTGACTTCTAGTCACAGAGCAGCACGAGGATGTTATTGTATTCAAGCAGACATAAATCTATGTTTCTGCAGTTACTGTGCTCTCAGCAATGAGTTTAAATGTTTATCAATTCAGAGAGCTCTCTTTCTTTATCTATGTCTTATTGATTGGTTGATCAATAAAATCTACTTGTATTATCTTGCTGCAATGATGATTATGATCCTCGTTTGATTATTTAATATAAGTGGAATAAAGTTAACGACTGTTAATCATTCAAAATGTGTTTGAATGTATTTCATTGGGACACAAAACATTATATCAGGGGTTGGAATCAAAGGGTAAGTCACGATATGAGACGACCGCGATATGTAGCCAAAGCCTCAGATTAAAGATTATTTTACAGATTTCTTGCAATAAGTGGAAGTAAACCACTATTTTTATTATTGACAAGATTTTGCATCTTTTTTTTCAATTAGCTGGTATTAATTTCACAAATGTTCGCATTTTCTGCTTTTCTAAATTAAAGCAAACTGAAGAACTTTGAGTTTTGTTCGGTTTGAACTTTGATTGAATTGGACTATGGCCTCTTTCTGTATTATCTGGTGTTTTATAGACTAAACAACTCATCAATTAATCAAGAACAGGATTGATCATTAGTTGCAGCCCTAAATACAACTGAACCAGTGTGTGCAGTATATATCATTTACTTTTTTTAAACACAACAAAAACATAGCAGCTACAAGTAAGTTCAGACCAATTTCAAACCATAAAAAACTAGAAAAAGCTGAACGGAGAGAAAACTGCACAGTTTTCCGATTCAAATATCTGTGTTGAATAGAAATGAATCCATCAATAAATGATCTCAATATTGGTATAGGTGTACTGATAACGTGTCCCACAGGAAAGTACCATAATCAGTTTAAAGTCACCACTGCCTGATTTAAATGTCTGCAGAATAATAGATCTGCCAACCAACTGTTGTAGCCCTGTGAGCAAACCTCTTTGTGTGGAAGGGACTTCCTGGTTTGAGTAAGACTTGAATGAATAAAGAAAAAAATCCCACGGGGGGGGGGGGGGAGAAACAAGTCCTGTTTGCATGATTCTGTCTCAGTGTAAGCAGCACAGTGTGGTGTGTTTCAGGTGTCTTTCTCCCCCCTCACAGGTATCTATAGTTAGGGTGCGAGAATGAAACCATGTGGCCCCAACAACAAGCAAGCGGAAATGAAAAGAGGTCAGAGACACAACAACACTTCTACAATAGCGAGGACGACGTCAATCACTGGATTACACTAAGAGCGCTGCAGGAGCGGTGAGCAGGCCCGCTTTCACGTCGAAAAGACTGATGACTTGGCAACATGGGATGACATGAGCTGATCAGAATGCGTGTGATAGGTCAGGGTGTCTGCAAATAAAAACCAGCAGTTTCATTGACGCATACTGAGAAATGAATGGCGGCAAAGAGCCATTGTGACAGGTCACCAACTGACATAGATGTGTGGTGTGGCAGAAGTAAAGATTGTGGGACCATGCACACGCCGTCCTGTACTGATCAACAAGTTTCTGGGATCAAAAAGCTGCCTCACAGCATGTGCTTTGTCTGTGCTGCATGGGGAAGTCCAGGCCTTTTTGTTTCACTTCTGTTTTCTCACTGAGAAAACGCCTCACAGCAGTCCGTCCACATTCATGACAAAGACAAAGTTCAGTACAAAAAGTGCAGTATCACAGCGCTCTGAAATCCCCCTACAGAACCAGTATCACACGAAGAATTGGGCCTACAAACTCTATGTCGTCTACAGACACCATTGACTTCCATTTATGGGTATTTTAAAATCATCTCATCATCTCCAGTGGAATAAAAGATCATTTATTTTTAGCAGCCATTAGAGCTGGAACAACAGAAAATGAACCAGCAACGTGTTTGATAATTTAGGGTCATTTTAAAGCAGCAATGCTTCTCAAATGGGAGGATTTTCTGTTTTAGAACATTTTAAAATTAATATGTAAGTGTTTTGGGCTGTTAGTCAGATAACACAATACATTTAAAAAGGTGTCCTCTTGGACTTTGGGAACTTAAGAGGGGATTTCTTTTTTGGTATTTTCTGACATTTTATTGATTAAACAGAAAAATCGATGGTTTAAATAATAATTAGTTGCAGCCCTCACCACAAGTGCTAATAGTGTAACAAGAAAGCAGCTGAAGTGGAAATTTAAAATACATTCACGAGACATGATGATACAAAATTCTGAGGTAAATTTAACGGTCTCTTTTTCCAACTTTGGCCATTTTGGGATAGACTAGCCTACTGCAGACTACTACATGAGAGGCAAACATTATTGGTGAAAAATGTGGTTTAAAAAAAAACTGTGCAGTTTGCAACAGTGGGGCGTTGAGCACGCTCAGAGAAGCTGTGCTCGTGCATAAGAAATTGAGAAAAATGAACAAAAAAAACATACGTGTCTCCATCTTCAGTGATAGTTGTGAGCAAGTTCTCCTCCTGTTCCGTGAGTTCAGAGCTCTGTGCTCGCTCCTCCTGGGCGCTGGAGAGCGTGCAGCCCCCTACTATCTCCGACAGACTCTCCACCGTGATGGACGAGGAGCCGTAGGCTGAGTCCAGGCGGTCCTCTCCGGTGGGACACTTGTCCCTCGGCCCGCTGAAGTCGGCGCTCGGCTCGCGGCGCTCCTCCGACTTCAGTATGGAGCGGTACGAGTCAATACCCGAGTCCGTGCGGTTATCCTCCAGCAAGTCATCTTTCCTACAGTCGTCGCTCGCCATGGTAGTGGTGGCGTCGCTGGGCTTTCCCCTCCCTCCTTCCGCGAGGATTTAAAGGCTACTATCGGTTGCTCTCCGTGATGTGACCGTACTCCGCGGACAGCCTACTGACACCTGAGGAAACCACCGCTCCTTTGTAAAACCAGAGGAATGAGCCGCTTCGTTTCATGCCACTAACCGATAATGCATTACCTCACAGCAACAGGCCTTCGCTCCTAATCGATTATATATGTTTTATAAAGTTTCAAACTATGGTATGGTAATTCCAAACTTCGTGAAAAGGGTTAAAATCAAGCTAAAACTAGAGAAGCGGCCGTCCGTCGTCGAGATATCCGGTAACAGCGTGAGCTCCAGGCAGAGCAATGAAAGGCGAAGCTGTTTTTGTCAAGCGGGGGAATCCCCAGTGCGCGTGAGCAAACGTACACATGCATACACTCTCGCGCCACACATAACTTGAACTGGAAGAGCGTCAAGATTCAACTGTCAAAGTAATAGCGGAAGTGATGAGATTTTCAGAATAAGACTGTATTAAAAAATCACCACAACTTCTGTGGGTCTAGCTCTGAGTTTATTGAACTAACTAAGTAAAAAAGGTTATACTTTAAATCACAACTAATCATTTAGCAAGATATACGACGTTAACTTTATTCATCCCAAGGGAAATTGTTTAGCTACAGCAGATTGAGTATAAAATATAAAGTACAAATAAGCAATATAAAAATATAAATACGGTACAAATCCAAAATATTCACAATGCCAAACGTATTAACAGGTTAAAGGCAAGGATCATTCTTGGTGAGTTGCATATAGATATGAGTAATGATGACATAAAGTCATAATCTTTACTGTAGCAGGCGTGTCACTGTTTGCAGCATGAAACCACAGACACGTTATTATTCAAATGATTAACCAGAACAAGCTAGTTTACATAGATCTTACTGAAACATAAAACATATTTTATTTATCTCTGTCATAAAAGGGATGAAAAGTTCCTATTTGCCCCATATTCTCTGTCTTGGGTAGAGACCTACAAGAAAAGATAATATATGTAAGCAGAGTTTACATTTCTGACCTCCCAAAAGTTCAGGAATAACCCAGCTATCATTTATTTTTTCCTTTACCGTCTTGAAAATGCTTTTTGTGGTTTGGCCATTAGAGGGCTCACGACCGCTGAGGGCCAGATTCATCATAAGATAGTCTATAAAACAATATTGACTGTCAGAGAGAAACCTTTACTGCTGCCAAGAACCACCATCTGTTTTCATGTTATCGACAGTAATGTTTACTCATTCCATTTTATGCCAGGAGTCCAGTCCAATGTCGATACTGTGGGCTTTGATAAACAAGAACTTGCGTGGATTGTAAGATAAAGGGTTCCTGTGTTTACAAAGGTGAAACAGAAATGGCAGGAATGCAGAATATTATTACACATATTCTTCTTCCTTCTTCTATTTCACATAAAAAAACTAAGTCCTTAATCTAAAAATCATAATAAGTCTGTTAACAGGTTTTGATCTCAAAGAGGATAGCATTAAGAATTCTGGAAGCATGAAAGAAAATGTTGCTCTGTCACTACTGGATATAGCTAGATTAATCAGTGGTTATGTGATTACACAGAAGAACTATGAACTTATGAATGACAAAGACAAAATATCACTACAAAAATATTTATACTTTAAATCTTTAAACATTGGCTTGAAAGGGACGTCAGACTCTATCACACTGTACATTTTATGTTCTTACAAATATGTATTCATAATTAATCTTAATGAACATTACAAAATTGCTCCAGCCCTATTGTATTACATACGTTATGTTTTTCCTGTATGTGTTTGTTGCTCAATAGTGAGTTTACTGTAGGGGTTAAATATTATGTTTTAATATAAAATACCAAGCACAAGCCTATATTTGGCTGTATATTTCTGCAATAAGCAACTTTTTTTCTAAATGTATTTCTGACAGTATTAAAGCCTTCATTTTTAAAGTGGATATACTTATTATTATCATAATTGGCCCGTACAGAGATGGTCCTGCAGCTAATGGGATGCAGGGGGGTGGGCCCCTCTCTGCAGCACCGCCTCTGTGTGTGTTGTGATTCTACTTCTGTGGGTTATTTACATTGTGGCGTCGGGCTGGCAGCTCACACGTGCCGCTGCCTTTCGTCTTTGTCTCGCTCCACAGCTTCCCTGGCTGCTATGGGCACTGCCTACAGGGAGAGGAGCTGACTGCCGCCTTTGCCATTTCCTAACATTGCATCCCTCGCAGCATTCTTCGCGGGAGGAGTCTCAGCCTATTTTGCACGTCTTCGGAGGCACAATGACCGGATTCCAGTATCCGTTACCGACGTCTGCCCACCTGGAAGATGCTGGGATGATGCGTGTTTTGAGCGTTTCTACTTGGGTTTCCGGCCGGACGAGTTTCTTATGGATGATGCACAGTGGGGTTTCACGGTGGCTTTACGTATCACCCTGATTTGGAAACCCTCCATCCCACCAGGAGATCCATGACCTGGTTGTTGTTGTACCGTTGTCATCATGTCCCCAGCATCGGCTGCAACGGCCAGTGAAAGCAGCGCCACCACCGTCCCCGAAGAGGAGCAGGACAGTCTCCGAGAGGAGGTGAGGACTCATTGTTTGCAATGTGAAGGCCAGTTTTCTTATCCAAATGCATGGTTGTAAGAAACAGTGGAATCCCAATTATCTAACTATAATCATCAATTTTTGGAGATCCGGGTTTAAATGGGGCCAACGTACACGGGACGCTTGGAGATTAGTTGTATTAATACAGTTGTATTAATTGCCTACTATGCAGTAGGTTAATAGATGAACCTGTGCGTCCAAGCGCGCACCCGAGAGTGTGAACGTGCATGGTCTCCCTCTCAGACAAGTTTCCAAGATGGGGTTTGGGGACCCCTTGTGCGTCCTGGAAAGGCTCCCAAAAGGGTCTTCATATAACTGAAACTGTCCAATATCACTGTCACTGTTACAATAATGAGAGAATATAAGAATGGCCATTTTCTTCAAATGTTTCCACACAGTTATTTTTCCATAAGAAAACTCCTAACATGAACAACATCTTTGTGGGTTTGTTACTTCAAAGACAAAGAAGTCTTGCTCCAGACAGTGAGTTTAACTCTCTGCGAGGACTGAAGTGAAATATCTTAATAAGGATATTCTGTTGCTGTCAACATCAGATTGTATTGACTCCATTACAACAGAGGCATGCACATTCAAATGTTTCTTGCATGTGGAAATATAAATGAAAATCATTGGGGATCTATTACCTGAGCAAAAAAAAAATAGTATTTTCTGTTGTGACTGTGTAGGCTTCCCCTTCAAACACACATGTTGGATAAGTTACATGTCCATTACACAAGAGGGTTTTTATATAACCCCGCTGGTCTTATTATGTCAAGAGAAAGTGTCCATGAGTGAGAGAGGCACTTAGTTAAAGGCGCCACAGTGGTCTCGTGAATTGTGAAGCTTCTCCAGTCTTGCAGGTTCTGACTGAACCATTTGTTTTCTAAAATATTGATTAGGTTTCCTAACAGACTGTTTTATGGATTTTAATATATAATGTAAAGTGCATTAGACAAAGACAACCTAAAAGTGCACGGACATTACTAAAGTAAACCACTATTAGTAAACCTCAAAGGTATTGGGATACAAACAGGCAGGCTGGTATGAAAATAATAGAACATTTTTTTTCCATTCTCTTTATGTTTAGTTTTACATTTTGTAGTCTGGGGTTCAAATTGTGTGCATTCTTGTGTAAAGGGACTGTACAATACATACGCTCAATTGCTGCCAAATGTCAAATTTAATGACAGAGCGTCCTGCCAACTGAACCTGTCGGAAATCAAAAATACAGTGAGGGGGGGGGGTTCTCTCTCATCTGCTGTGGGTGTGCCTGCATGACAAATGTGTGAGGTATTTCCAATAAGAGGTCTTTCTTGCTATTCAAGGAAGCCAGAGGAATGACTGTGTCTAATGTATCAACAATGTCAACACCACTATGTTAATGTAGTGAGTCACTTCCTTCCTTTTCTGCCATCCATAGGCCTAATGAACAGCTCTGTTACGATCCCAAGCAGGGAGTTTTTAATTGAAACGTAATTTTAAAGTTACTATCAGTCCAGTTAGCATCCAACTCACTGTTCTTGAAGCCTCTATCTCTGGTTTAATACTTGATGTTGAGGCTGAAACTGGCGTGTAATTGAACCTTGTGAGCTACACCTTAATTTACATATCTGCAGATTTATAAGACTGCTCTTTCAAGATTATAATTTTGCTTATTTCATTTATTTGCTTGACTTTAATCAAATACTTCCACATATATATTATGTGTATATTTGGTTTCCATGAAAACTGTTTCCTTCTACACAACTGTTTGTCGTTATTCCTGGTGCTTAAACAGAGGCTGTAAAGTGTAACATGAGCCACAAAGTATGTCATGTTGTATTGATTATAGTTGTTGAGCGTGTACAGAATGCTAGTGAGTAAATTCTCCTTCTGCAGTACGTTAATCTCAATGGGGAATTTCAATGTTAATCCCTTTCACCCTGTGGGGTGGAGTCTTAGGCTGGCAAGGGACTTGGGGACCATGTGGCCAAGGTGGGGGAGATAATTATGGAGGAAAAACATCTATTATTTATGCTCGTCTGTAGCTCGAAGAGCCCAGAGCTGACATATCGAATTCAATACATCAATGCAGTGATGCTGGTTGTTGTGGTCACACGTATGCAGAGGCTGACCTATGCAAGAGATCGAGAAGATAACCGTATTTTTTCAACTGAATCAGTGTGTCTATACAATAGGCTCTGCACAAGTGGAATGTCTATAATGCAAATTCTTTGAATTCATTTTGTTAAAATTCATTCTTGCTGGGGCTTTTGAATGTCTGCCAGGTTTGTGTGAGCAGGGTTCCGAAAAAGGCGTGACTAGCTCTTGATGCAGGCACTGGGGCTTAATGTGCCCCGCGGGGATAAAGGATGGCACCAGCTTTATGCTGCCAGAGTCAAACGGCTGCTTTTTTTCTGGCCGGCTTGACATTAAACGTGGTATCTACCTCTCATAATATTTCTGCTCTTTTACTTATTTCCTATTCTCAAATATCATTTCTATAAACACACACACTATGGCCACATGCACACTCACATGCCAGGCAAACAGAAGCTCAACATGCTACTGACATCAATGTATATTCTCAACAAGGTGCTTTTGCATTAATCAGCAATTTCTTTCTTGAATTTGATTATAGGAGCCGGTGACTCTTTTGATAATAAAAAGCACAGACCAAAGCATAAGCAATCGGCTCACGGCTCATGCATAAACTATGCCAAAGCACTTACGACGCAGAATATTTCCTTAAATATTTCATATGCACGAGCCACTACTTTTAAAAAACTTTTTCTAACTTTATACCAAACAGATATTTAGGTCACACTCAATTTTATATTGAAGTGTGTACTTACAGGTAATAAAAGCCTCTACGTTCCTAATTGCTTTGAGTGTTTTTTTGTTATATTCTGAGAAACTGTTGTGGCAATACACACAGATGTGCCATTTACTTCTAGGAAGGAATATAAACAGAATCTATTGACAGTATAGTTCCATTGACGTATTGCTGTCTTCTCATCTTTTTGTAGCAGCGGCCCCAGAAGCAGTCCTTGACTAAATCCTTGTGTCAGGAAACTCACTGGAAATGCCTGCTGCTGTCCCTGCTGATGTATGGCTGTGTCGGGGTGATGGCCTGGTGCCAGGTGACCAAGGTCACACGCCTCTCCTTCGACAGCGCTTACAAGGGAAAGTCTATGATGTACCACGACAGTCCCTGCTCCAACGGCTACATCTACATCCCTTTGGCCTTCCTGGTCATGCTCTACGTGGTCTACCTGGTGGAGTGTTGGCACTGCTACACCAGGAATGAGCTACAGTACAAGGTGGATGTTGACAGTGTGGCGGAGCGCATCCAGCGAATGCAGCAGGCTACGCCCTGCATCTGGTGGAAGGCCATTAGCTACCATTATATCAGGAGGACGCGGCAGGTGACACGCTACCGTAATGGAGATGCCTACACCACCACGCAGGTCTACCATGAGCGAGTCAACACCCATGTGGCTGAGGCGGAGTTTGATTATGGGAACTGTGGGGTTAAGGACATCGCAAAGCACCTTTTGGGTCTGCAGGACTTCCCCATCACCAGGCTGAGGTTCACTAAGTGCTTTAGCTTTGCCAATGTGGAGTCAGAAAACTCTTACCTGACCCAGCGGGCCAGGTTCTTCACAGAGAACGAGGGCCTGGATGACTACATGGAGGCACGCGAGGGGATGCACCTGAAGAATGTAGACTTTAAGGAGTATATGATTGCCTTTTCTGATCCTAATCACCTTCCCTGGTACGCAGCCAACTCCTCTTTCTGGGTGGCAGCTGCTTTCACCCTCTCCTGGCCTCTGCGGGTGCTGACAGAGTACCACACTGCCTGTGTACACTACCATGTAGAGAAGCTGTTTGGCTTTGACTACGTGCCAGTAAGCCCGTCTGAGGAACGACCACATTGCAGACACATCCCACGAGTCAACACGATCGACAGCACGGAGTTGGAGTGGCACATCCGCTCCAACCAGCAGCTGGTGCCCAGCTACTCGGAGGCTGTTCTCATGGATCTGGCTCAGCTCTCAGGAAGCTGTAACAACTACTCCGTATGTGGAGGCTACGGTAGCTACAGGCAGAACTGTGAACGCTGCCACCGTGCCATCAGCAGCTCCTCCATCTTCTCTCGCAGTGCCCTCAGCATCTGCAACACGGGGAGCCCCCGCATCCCCTTCAGCGCCAGCCGCTTCTCGCTGGGTCGGTTGTACGGATCCAGGCGGAGCTGCCTGTGGAGGAGCAGCGGGAGCTTGAACGAGCGGTCCTGCCCCACAGAGAGCACGCACTGTCTGTCAGGTCAGCAGACAAGTGAGGAGAACCCTCCAGCCTATCAGGACGCTCTGTGCTTCCCAGTGCTCATTGTACATCGCAACGAAGGCTGCCTCAACCACGACCACCGCTCCCTGCACAGAAACGGCTCCTGTGTGGAGACTTCTCTATGACCCGCAGCTGCCAGACTTATCTGAGCATGGGATCTAATGATACAGGAACAGAGTGAGGAAACTCTGTACACCAGGGGCTGGGATAACATTGACTTCTGCTTCTCTCTTTTTACAATAGAGGTAACTTAGTCACCTACAAGTTACCACAAACAAGGATTTTTCTGAAGATACAGTAACTAGAAACAGGGAAAGTCCTTACAGTACAGTCAATAAGTCAGGGAAAAGGTTGATGCTGTCGACGAGAGACTGTTGTTTAAATACAATGCGGCTTTAAAGGACCAAATTGCCAAAATGTTATGTACTGTCCTACCATAAGGATAAGAGTCAAATAACCAAGGAATACCAAGGGGAGTCACATCCTGCTGTAAATGCCATATTTGTAGATCTTAGTCAGAGACAAGGACATGAGTAACACTTTCTCATATTTGGAGCCTAATATGGGTTTTGAAATTACCAAGAAATTGCCAAGAAAAGAAAGGGATACAACAATTAATGGACGTCCGAATGAGAAATAAAGAAATATTGAGAAAATCATTGACTCACGCATCATGTGAGTCATGGGAATTAGGTGAATTATGAGAGGAAATGCAGAGATATCAGCCTCCTTGTCAAAGCATATACTGTAAAACAAGACTAAATGTTTTTGCTGAAACAAAATACATGTCTTATGGCTCTTATAAAGTGACGTTAACTTTGGCCCAAATCTAAAATCTAAACATCTGCATGTGTAACTGGCTGATTTAAATCTGTTCTTTCAAAGCCAATGCTAATGGGAATCTATTTCAAAAGGAACACATTTCCATAGTATAAAAATAATTCTCCGACGCAGATGCTGAAATATCAAGTTAGCAGAAATCGGCTTGGCTGCGATGACATTATACTTACTGGCTTTCTAAATATAGCGACACAGTCGATGAATAATTTAGCACAGGGGAGCAAAAGGACACAAGAACTTAAAATTTAATCAACAACACTTCTTCAAACTGTTAATTACTATAAACGGCACATTTTCTATAATGGCCAACTACAAAGTAATAAACCTCACCATGATATTGATGAATCATTGTCGACTCAGCTAGACTAAAATCTGAAAGCTGTAGTAAGTTTAATATTCGGCAATATTTCTATTCAGCCTACCTCCTTATTTAAGTGCCTAGCGATCAACTGTTATGGACGAGCATGAGCTATCATAAGTCATCTCACCTCAACATCTTCCCATTAAAACAAGTTCAATTTACACTCATAATAACACACAGTATACATAGGAGAAACCTTTTATTATTATGGTTTAAAATACATAAGGTTTTAAGAATCGGGCCCTGAATGCTTTCAGATGATTCTCCTCATGATATAACACAGCTCTCGTATACTGCTGCTGCTGCTGCTGAAGCATATCAGAGAGACAGCCAGAGAGCTGGCCATCAAAGACGCTAGAAATAGGAAGAGGCCTGGATTCACTACTGATAGTGTCAGATTTAATAATATGACAGGATTACTTTAAAGAACAAAAAAAAAAAGAAGACTTCCTCTCAAATGAGTGCGTGCAGTATCTCAGTCATGGTTGATTTTATTTTACTGTCAGGCCCAATTCCATTTTACAACAATTAATGTAAAATGGAAACAGAGATGAAAATTTTCAAACAAATATTATATAGAAGTAGTAACAATTTAGCTGATTTTAACCGTGAAAATCGTTTATGTACGAACGAGTCCTCATCTCATGAGACCTGCAGGGAAAGATGAACTGGAATGGACAGATCATTCTCCACCATTAAGATCATTAAAACCATTAAAACGTCCGAGAATATTAAATATCAGAATCTTGCCCTCGGGCGAACATTTCGTGTTACTTCCTGTTACAACTCTATCCTTCACAATAATGAGCCTGTACTGTTAAATTGTGACCAATTAGCCACTACTCATTACATTCCATGTTAATAAGTTTGGAGTTGCAGACTATCTTTGTAGCAATACCAGAGAACACTCCGGAAATAGTCAAAGGGAGCGAGGCATGATACAAACACAGATTTAGCATTAAAACACTCTGTAAACAGTTTTTACAACTCATGGGTCATCTATGCAAGCCCCTCCAACTCAGGATAGTATTCAGGGCCAAGATTCTGCTTTGCAACAACATCCCAAAAACCTGGGTCATCACTCCTTTCTCTAAACTTCAGGTTTATTTTGCTTTTCAAAAGGCTTCAGCAAGGATCAGCTGCGGAATAACCGGTTTTTAAATGAGAGGTTTGTGAACACAGGATGACGAACCGTGCTGACATTACATTGCTCATGTTCCCAATCCAGATAACAAAGGTGGAGAAGCAGGTGAGAGACAACAGAGTAACATGTTAGATATCTCCGCCTCTCCAGGGTTTGGTCCCACCAGCTATTCATAACTCCATCTTTAAGTTCTGAGTAACTACTAGCTAGTATCGGGTTGCACCATTCAGAAATGTCTTAGCAAGTAAAGATCTGTGTAATGTGTAAATTGGTTAGCGTTAGCACCATAACTCCCAAATGTTACGCAACCTAACTGTTATTTTCGTCATTTAGTGACTGACATCAAGTTTTATAAATTGAGGTATATTGAAAGGTATTGAGGTATATATATACAGCTCATATATGTTGACCATATTACCTTTTCAATATAAATAGATCATGTACAGTGTTAGTTTAGCGACAACTTATCTCAACGTAAGAAGTAGTTTGTGTGGTGCAACCCATTATAATTTAGCAATGTGTAAACCTCCACTTAGTAAATATTTATAACGTGGAGATGTTTGAACTTATGACCAGCTGGGGCCTGGTTTTCGTGGCACTTATGTATTTAGAACGCTCTCTTTGATTGTTAAAGAAATAGTTTGTATATAGATACATACATTTTGGGAAATACACTTCTTTGCCTTCTTGAAGAGAGTTTGACGAGGAGATAAATACCACTTTGATGTCTGTACATTTAATATGACACTCCCACCAGCAGCGGGTTAGCTCAGCTTAGCAGAAAGACAGGAAACAGGGTGAACTCGTTTGTTTTACCTGAACAAAAACAGGTTATTTTACGCAGGACGTTGGCTGTATTAGCCTCAGACACACAGATGACAGTGGTATTGAGCTTCTCTTCTAACCCTCATAAAGATAACAAATAAAAGAGCGTATTCTCCAAAAATGTCAAACTCTCCCTTTAATGGTTAACCAAATTACACATAGGGATTGAAATGAACCCATTAATTAATACATTTTCTCCACAAAGGCTGGATCATATCCCAGAATGCATTGGTCAGAAGTCAGAGAATTATGTAAAGTCCATGTACTGTGGGATAAAGTGTAAGCATAAGGAAAACCACAAGGAAGAGCATGCAAACTCCACAAGAGATGTAAAATGATTTGGGATTGAAGTCACTGTTTTATACTGAAGTCATCATCACATTCTCTCATTCATGATCAGCCTACAAGCCCCTCGGATAGCATCACTGTGATCCATACATAGTCGTGTGTAAGAATAGAAAATGTGTTTACCGGTGCAATGTTTACATAACAACAGTGACATTCAAAACAGTTACAAATCTGTCTGGAAGGTTCATAACTAGACATTTTCCCTCCATAGACGAGCATAAAAGCTTTTGCCATGCAAAGCACCTCGACCCTTTATCATGCGTGTTTAGTAGATTAGGTAGTTTTGATATGTACTCTTTCACTCGAGAATGCTCCGGGGTTTGTCTTTTTGTATTTAAATGATTTTGTGGATTTTCAAGACTGTAGGGCAGAAAGGATTTGTACTGTAAATAAAATAGAGACGCGCGTTGGTGTGGATCTATAAGCTGAATGTGTCGTGCACACTTAGGTAACTGAAGCAGGGATATTTTTGATGTGCAGATGTTAAATGGTGGGTTTGTTCAGTCACAAATGGCAATGCAATCCTTTGTAAAAGGTTTCAGGCAACACAGCCAACGGAATCTTTTTGCTGCTTCTTGTATACTATTTTGAATGATGTATGTTGCCCTTCAACCCATTTTTAAATTTTTTAAATCATATTTGGTACACCTTTATTTACCTGAAAATGTCAGAAGGGTTTGACTGATTTTTAGATCGGGTGCACACACAGAACGGTTGTGTGAGTATTGATAATGATTACTGATCTGAAGAATATCAGTATTCTTTCATACGTAGATTGATCTATGTGTCCACCGTCAACTTACAGAATAGCTTTGCCTCTCTTCATATGATTATAGAAAGCAACTAGTGATTTTGCAAGTAAAGATGTGTTTTTGCTACCTGGCAAAGGTGTTACAATTATATTATTAATCTGTAGATAGAGGTTTTAAAAACAACAACACAAATCTGTATGTATTCCAACTCCACCACAACGTTGCCTTGATGTTTAAGGAGTTAAAACCAAATCTGTGTATCAAAATGAAAAAAAAAAAGGCTCCTCAATAAACGGAATTGCTCACTGAAATATGTGTCAAATACTTCTTTGTGTTTTTCATTATGTGGTTCTCCACGTAACTGGAGAGGTCTTTGTTTCTGTGCTTGTACTTTTTACTTGTTTAAAGTTATAGTTCATATATGGGCTGCGACGTGATGACAGGGACATCCTTGTGTGAAATCATATCATCTTTATTGTACCAATTATCTGTGGCCATCAGAAACATGCACCATGACATTTTAAAATGAGCATCAAAATGAAAAGCTGACAACTTAATGTAATACGGGTAGATACATATTTCCTCTTACAGCAACACTCACTATGAACAATAGGACTATATGCTGTGTTCTTTTTTAAAAAATCAGTCGTGCCCATGCTCTGTGGCGAAATGAATAAGGTAAAGCAGGAATCAGTGACTAATAAAGATGGGTTCGTACTTCGTAAAGAAGTTGTTGGTGTTTACTTGGTTTCGCTCTGCCGAGCATGTCTCTTCTGTTCTGAACTCTGGTTGGTCCAAACCACCTGGTTGATGGAGGAAGCGCTCTGCTCGTCAACCTCCGTCAGACGGATATCGCATTCTGTCACGCTGGTGTTGTGAGACATCGCCTCCCCGAGAGCTATACCTCCATCCTGCACACACACACACACACACAGGGAGAGAGATTGGGAAAACAACACATTTGGTAGTGATGCATGTCCACGTTGAACACATCACATGATGCGCTGCTCTGAAAAGGTCTGAAGACAGTCTTGATAACCTTGAAAAAAAAATCACCCCTCGGCAACTCTAGCTGTCTGAAAAAGCCCACACTATCTAAACTGCCTATTGTGAGTGTTATCTCTGGTTTATTGTTGTGTCTGAAAAGGGCATTTCTATTTTAGTGAACAGTATAGACCAAGGTCACAGATATTTATGATATTGCACAGTGCATTTCTGCTATGTGGGTGATTTTTGATCCTCCGCAGTGTATTCCAGTCAGACATATACTGTACGGTGAAATCCTGAATAGGAGGGAGCATGAGAAGGGGATAATCTGATCTGCCTCTCACGGGGAAACAACACTTACTTAGCTTTCCATTATTGTGTGTTTTCCACACATGTCTATGAATAATTGAAAAGCCTTATCCTTTCAAGCTATTCTGTCTGTTACTTCATGGTACTATCTCTGCAGGCACTCGCATGCTTTTGGGAAGGAAATCCAGTGTCTCAAAAATAACCACTTGCTGTGCACATTCTTATGATCAAAGAAACACATTTTAAAGGACAACTTGCAATGTTTTCGTTCGTATATTTATTTTGCCTCCACTTGGGAAAAATAGACATTTCTCTGTATCTTGACAACTATTGGATGTCGGACTTTTTACATTGTTGAGTAATCTGACGGTTACTTTCTCAATTAATCTGGTCTGTAAAATGTTACAAAGTTGTGAAAATAGAGAGGCCAAATTGACATATTTAAACTGCTTGTTTTGTCCGATCAACAGTCCAAAATCCAACCAAAACATTTATTTTATCGTAATAACATTTTCAAACAATATTTTAGAAGATAGAATCGGTTAGGTTTTGTTATTTTGCCTTAAAAATTACTTAAATGATCAATTTTCTAATGAACAACTAATCCTTTAACAGACTAATCATTTCGATGCAATAACATGACATTTGGCACACACATACATGATCTCCAGAGTTTGAAGTCTAATGACCGTGGTGAAGCGCAGCTGAAGTTAAACAAAATACATGTTTATGCGACATTAGTGCAAAATTAAGCTTGATAAACTGAGTCACCAATGACCTAGAATTGCCACTTTACAGTTGGAACCCTTGTGATATCAGTAACAATATGGCCTTTTCTCTGGCACCACCCTCAGGTAAAACATTATATTTAGTGCCCCACTAGTAAGGATCTAGAAATAGCAATTTCCTTACCACGCCCAGGTTGTTGCAGGAGAGATTGATGCTCTTCAGGGTATTGTTCTGAACTAGAACCTTGGACAGTGCGATGGCAGTCGGCCCTGTTACCCGATTGGCTCCCAGGTGAAGGTGAAGCAGGGTGTTGTTGTTCAGCAAGGCCTTGCCAATAGCCTGCCCCCCCTCATCTCTCAAGCAGTTGAGACGCAGGTTGAGTGACAAAAGGGTGGAGTTCACGGACAAGGCATGAGCTATGGCTTTAGCTCCCGGGCCTCCAATATTGTTGTCACACATGTTCAGGGTCTCCAGTTTACTCCTGTTGAGCAGCTTGCCGATGGCTCTGGCTCCTTTGTCTCCGATCAGGTTGTGAGAGAAGTTGAGCTCCCTCAGAGACGGGTGGTCCAAAAGGTATTTCACCAGCAGCCGGCACTTTTTATCCTCAATGTGGCTTTGGTGGAGCTTCAGAAGCTGTAGAAACAAAATATTATGAAGATTAGCAAGATTAAATATCTAAATATCTTTGGGGTTTTGGACTGTTACCTGGGAAGTTATGGTGGGCATTTTTCTATATTTTCTGAAATACATTAAGTGCAAATAAATCAACAGATTAAACACTGAGCAGATGCAGCCCCAATAATCTCTTGGACCGTTCCGATATCATGCACAGAAATCAGTAGATATATTCCATGTTCTCGTGCAGTAGTAAACTAATGTGACAAAACTTTTGTGTCAAAGACTGACTTATTTAGGTTGCAGCCAGAGGCTGTGCTGTCTTTTCTTTGATGTAAATAGAGCATGAATCGAATGCTTGGGTGGTGCCAACAACAATTATCCTGTTTCATGACATTAGGGACTGTAAAATGTCTGTCAATGATGCTTTGTAACTGGCAAGAAAGACAGACGTGTGGAATTACAACAAACAAACATAGTCCATATAGTCAGGCTCTGCAAAAGGCATAAACCAGTGAGGCGCAATCAATATTCACCTTCAAAGTCTTACAGGACATTAGGGCCTTGGCGAGGGACTCACAATCTCTGTCGGTCATCTCAAACATCTTCCATTCAAAGTTCATACCACATTGTTTCACCCTGTACACTAAATGGAGCTCTTCCAGTTGTGTCAGCTTGTTGAGCAGGATGTTAAAGTCAAAGTGGTCCATAGACGGTCCGTCGTGATCGGTGTGACTTGTCAACTTTGATCCATCCTCATCCTCTTCTTCCTCCTTCTCCTCCTCCTCCTCCTCATCCTGGGGCTCCTTGATAGGTGGCAGGAGTTGGGAGATGTCCAGCCTCTTGACGTAGTCCTTACAAAGAGGTACCATCTCTAGAACCGTCTTCGGCTCGGTTACATCTGGGATAAAAAGCTCAATAATGTTCTCCATGTGCCTCTCAAGGAACATTCGTTTCCAGCTGTGGCCATAATGAGCGAGGTCACAAATGTCCCACCGCTGCTCGCAGCACCGCTTCCAATAGACGCCATCGCTGATCAGGTTGACTGTCACTTGCAGAGGCAGGGAAGTAGACAGCGTCTCCTGCACAAAGTCATTGATGATAGGCGAAAGGGCTTCAAATATGGGCTTTTCTGCAAAAAGAAGTTTGCATAAAGTTGCATTTATATTACAAGTAAGTGTGTAAAAGTCTGTATAACAATGGTACTAAAAACAAGAGCATACCCTCAATGTTTTTCACAATGCTTTGCAGACAGAGGTTTGATAAACAAGGCACTAGAGTCAGCCGCCAGTCTGGATCTTCAGCAATGATCCTCCTGAAACCTCTGGAGTCTGTAGCTGTGGATCCAGCAGAATTGGGCCTGGACATTGTTGCAGGGTTTTTGTATACTCTCTTCTGTTTAAAAAGAAGTAACATTACATTACACATTAAAAGTGGCACATCCTAACAATTGTAGATAGCAGTCCCTTCGCACAAAAGTTAGCTAATTTGCGACTAGTTTACTACAAGTGCTATCGTGAATCGTTAACAAACCTGGAATAAATTGGCGAACTTGTTTTGTTTATGTTAGTTACATAAGCACAACTCAATGTAAGCCTGTCTACCTGTAGTGCGCCGGTCTGGGCTTCAACCGTCTCCTTGGTCACAGAACGCTCTAAGTCTACTTTGTCAACCCCGGAAATATTGCGCACGCAGCCTTGAAGTTATCTTACGGCAACAGCGATTTACCTCGCTAAACATGCTATAACTAGCTAAAAGCTTTTGGGCATTTACAGTGTTTAGAGGACATTAATGAACAGAACTTTTGATAACACAACGTTGGGAAATAGTGAGTTCCCTTGTCGAAATTTTTAGTCAACACTATCTCTGTATATATTTTACTGTCATGGGGCGGAATTTCCGACATTCATGGAACGCACCTCAAGGGTTGACCCACAGAAACAACACTAGTGAATGTATTGTGCTACCTATGTGAAATCATATCATTAAATAATAATTATATATTTTGTAGAACACCTTTGTGAGGATATAAACTGTGTAACTTCCCCCGCAGGCACTATAAACACAATGAGAAAAAAACGTTTTCCAAATACCATTTAATTATATTAATCAGGAATCCCAAACTACCTTAAAGGCATTGGTATCTATTAATGATTGAATGCAGGAATAAAACAGCTGCCTGGGGAAGACCACAACATTATGATTGGACTGCCTAATAAGTATTCACTTACAGTAATATTCTAACGGTTGGACAAAAATGAGAACATTGATGAGTACACTGAGTACATATGTTTTTAGGGTTATCAGTGTTGCACGAGGCTGTGTGCTGGAGATGCTGCAGTGTTTGTCCTGATCATGCTGTGAGGAACATTTGGACTCTACAAAGCTGGCAGATGGACCTTGGATGTGGACCATGGGCCTTTTGGATAAGAGCATATTGGAGTGAATCCATCTTTTTTACCAACAACAACACAAAGCAGGTGCACAGCTAATGTAGCAGAGTACAAATCAGTAAATAGAGTCAATAGCACTGTATGAGAGTCCTGACTGTTATTAAATAACACAGAAATGAAGGAAAATGTACAGTAAATATGGGGTTCCTATCTCCAACCAAATCTGTTGTTATTGTATGCATGTAAATACTGAGATAACTTCAAATTCAGGAGAACTACATAGAACACACAAGTCAAGACTGGTCATTATGCATGTATATTAAAATACATATTATCTATTTAGCTACATAACATACATTTGTAAGTGCTTCAGTGGAAGATGGTAGGATGTAATGATGTAATATTTTGTTAGGGCTGTAAATACATTTTTCTTTTACTATCAATTAATCTTTAGATCATATTCTAGATTTGTATTCCCATTTAAAAAACTCCAAAGATGTTAAGTTGACTATAATATGGCAAACAAAAGCATCAATTCTGCACATTTAAGATGCGTGAACCAGTGACTTTTTAGCATGTTTGCTTGAAATCGTGACTGAAACAGTAGTCACTGATTTATTTATTGGTCTATCAACCAATCGCATTCTAAGCTCAAACTACTGTCATCAATTGCGTAATTGTATAACATTTTCACATGACCACACATGCATGGAGGCAGGTAGAAGATGCAGCAATAACTGATTGTGTTTCCCCATGTGGAGGGCAGAGAGACAGAGAGAGAGAGAGAGAGAGAGAGAGAGAGAGAGAGAGAGAGAGAGAGATGGATGGATGTTACTGACATCAAAAGGTTGCTCCAAGAGTCGGGATGGAGGGTTGGACGGAGAGACTCCGACTGTAGCCCCGAGGCAGTCCATCACTGTCGTCCTCATGTAATACAGCCTGACAGACACACGCTTCTCTCCTACTCCGGCTTTAATGGACTGGCGTGACATTAGCCATCCACAGTGCAGGAGGGAAACTCCCCCTGTGAGCTGCTGTTCCAGTGCACTCTGGGTAGATTCAGTGTGAAAAAAACCCAAAAAACAAGCAATAGTTATAAAGTCTGTTACAGGAATTAACTGCAGTTTATCAGCTGCAGTTAATTCCAATAGTAAAGTACACCGTAGCCAGGTGAGGTTAAGTAGAGCTTTCAGATGAACAAGCCTTTTGACAGCAGACATTTTGACTTGTCATGGCGGGACAAAAACACAGGTTACTAAAAAACAGTATAAACCATAAAGCCATGACAGTGAGCCAGTGAGCCAGTATGAAGGACATACAGTACAAGGACCATAAAAACAAAGCAGCTAAATGGAATTCAGCCATCATTCATTTGATCTTTTTACACTGCACTCTTCCTACTGTGACATCTTGTAATATCTCCTGATAGAAAGAGAGACACACGACTCTCTTCTTCTATTGCACCAAATCACATAATTCTTCTCTGCCATTATTAGGAACTGAAAAGGTTTGGATGTTATTAATAGTGTCATAAAATAGCCTGATAGTGCAGCAGGATATCTTAAGTGCAGTGTATTGCATATAGAGTATTGAATATTTATTAATCAAAGCTCATAGTCCTCACGGAAGCAAAAGCAGAGAGAATTCACAGAGAACAGCAGCAACATGTATCTACAGTGGGAGGACGGAGTGCTTCACCTTGCTGCTGAGGCCGGTGTCATCACACTTCCATTTGCTTTCTGAGCCCAAGGAGATGTTGCATTAGTTGCTAGGAAACACAGCATCTGTGCAGGTACCAAAAGACAGAAGGATTTTTACAAAATGAAGTTTCTTTCCAAAGATGTAAAATCTATTTTCGAACACGCGACACCCACTCCAGCAGTGATCGTCGACACGGAGATTCAAATGTTGACGTTATTGATGATCATAACTTATATTATCCAAATAGCATTAACTTTACAGGAGTAACATAAGAAAAAAACCCGTTTTATAATTGATACCCTTTGCTGTATTTTGAATGAAACTTGAATTGACTGAAGATAAACAAGCTCACAACTCTGTCGTCAACATAAAGCGAACTTACTGAACATGTATCACGTTATCTTGCGAGATGAAAGCATTCAGTTGCTTGTGCATGTGTGTCAGGAGGACCAGTGTGATACGAGGTAAACTCTGGAGTGTTGCCAAAGGGAGGGATTAATGTTCGGTCCCAGGAGCCTTTCAGCAAAGCACTACAGCTCCTGTGCCAGGCGAGGCAACTCCCAGATGGGCAGAAAGCGTCGCTCGGTACCGCTGAAGGAAACGTTAAATAACAACGATGAACTAAATGCAAACCTCTTTGGTGGATCAGAACGTTTGGCCATGTGTATGGAATTACAGTATTGTCACATTACTAATCATTTTTCTATGTTGGTCTAATTTAAAAAGAAGACTTGATTAAGGGAAATCCACCTCTTGAACCACACAAATAATGGATTAAAGGACCACAACAATCGTTTGCATATTTTTGGTAATTTACTATAAATCATGTAATACTGTAACGCTTTCACCTTTAAAAAAAAACAAAAAACACAAAAAGCAAAGTCAACAATGTCCGACAAAGCTATTTGTAGTTAGCAGATACTTTGTCTGACGTCATCATGAATGCTTTAGCCGCATTACTGTTGTGTGCTAACAGAGTTGCAAGTGAACTTATGCTTTCATGCTTTTTTTCAAGCTGAATGACTTATTTTCCAAGAAGCTTATGAGCACATCTCTGGTAAACACAGTTTTAATGTGGTGCTTTTGTGTGATTCTTTGAGGAGGAACTCAGTTTTACAGATCTGTTGACAATGAGTGTTAGTCGATTTCTTTGGCCCTCCTCCTTCGGATATTCAGTCTGGACCGACCCACGGAGCGGGACAGTCACCTATACAGTGACGCCGCCAACACGGCTCGAAACAAGAACACTGGTTTGATCCTTTCACTCCCAGCAGAGGTTTGTTGTCTAGCTGCCATTCTCCGTCTCTCTGATAAAAACAGCCACAACTTGCCAAGTCAGGCTTCACCAAACATTTGTACTATTTGTAGTAAATGGGACCTTTCAGCTTTGAATCAATGCTTGGACAAAGTCAACATGTGACTGCAAAAGTGCATAGGAAAAAAAACTTTATTCCTCTTGTTGAAAATAAAGACAAAAAGACTTCTGATGACTTTACAAAAACGAAAATCTGGTTAACGGACTCATGATGAGACCAAACGTGTCTATCTGAGAACAGTCCAGGGGTTATGGAAACATCAACACCAAAGAAAAGTCCCAATTCCCTCCGGAGAGAAGGGCCTAATCCTCAGACTCATCCACACTTTCATCAGAGTAAGCACAGTAGGGCGGACTGGAGTCCAAGTGGATGCTACTGTCTGTTTCCAAAGAGACCACAGAGCTCAGGCTACTGTCGATGGACACCATGCTGCTGTCGCTGTCGCTGCTCCTGCTGCTGTCGTCATCGTGGATCACCATCACCTGGGCAGAGTCCGCTGTTGGAAGGAAAGAAAACCAGTTTCAAACATTTCAAAAGCGCCACTTTCCAAGTCCTTTACGCGCCGACTGTAAATAAGCTTTATTCTAGACCGTCAACAAACTCCGTGACGAGATTAAAACCGACGATGGGTCAGTTCCTCTCTCAATACTTTTTGACTTCACTTCCCCGTCTGTGGTCAAACCACATGTGATGCCACTGAAGGGTCACAAAACTGTAGTTTCACTTCTCAAAAAGGCTGGACACTTTTCAGCAAACATTACTCACACAGGCGTAAAATAGTGTATTTGGTGGGGACTATTTTCCAGTGCGGATGACTACACATTTAAAATATAGAAAATCACCTTTACCGTGGACTTTATGAATCTAGGGGGAGAACATATGTGATATCCCCAACGCGCAAAGCCTTTGTGATTTACCAAAGCAAACATTAACTCAAATTGTCAAATGGCGAAATGTTTTGAGAGTCAGGAACGACCAGCATGACGGAGATCAATCAGACCACATTCCAAACTCAAGGCTCGGGGTTATTGTTTTAGTTCCTACAAAATAAAATAAATATTCCCCTCAGTATCTCATCAGCTGAACCAGTGCCACATTTTAAAAACCTCCCCGTATAGATCAGCATTGGGTTTGTCGTTTGTATTTTTTATTTGACGTTTACTTACCTAATTACCTTTAATTTATCCGCTGTGTTTCTGAATTCTGTTCAATAATCTTGATCAAATTTGCAAAGTGCACATTCGTCATGTTTTTTCACCTTTGTTTATCGAGGGAGAGCAAGCTCAATATGAGAACCATCTAATATGCACAGTAGCAGTATTTCAATGCTAAATACTGCTGTTTATGTTGCATTACATTTTATTTCAACTAAAATAATATCATACAACAGAGAGATAAAAAACACATGAATCCGCCTCATTGTACTGCCACCTTGTGTTTGAAATTCTCACTGTGGACCGCCCACTTTTCCCCACTCCACCAACAAGCGTATTATCTAAAATCATCTATTAAGCCGGGACAAACAGGAAGCAGCGAGTGTAATTACTCTTTAAACTCTTTGTAAACCACATTTCTCATCGAGCCGCTGAGCAGCTTCCCCACACCAGCCGAGGGCGGAGCACTTTGCTCAAGGACTCCACCGTGTTTACTGCTCAAGGCGAGAGGAACATTAGTCACTGAGCTCACCGAGACATGTCAAGGCTCTCCAGTCATTTGACTTGATGGATGTGGCACAGCACACCATTGATAGTAAGTACTGCGTCAGATATTAATGCTATGTGGGTCATCATTCACGAGCGTGATCCTGATGTTGAGTCCGCTACACCAGTAACAACTCCTAGAAACATACTGTCCGGATTACTGCTGCAGGTTTGGGACACGGGCAGAGTCAGAACGTTAACATATTTAATATAAATTGTATTCACATGGTAAAAATGTGTCAAATTGAGTCAATTTTCCAGAGTTTTAGTACAACAAAACCTTACATTTTTGTCAAGTATCTAATAATTCCAACTAGTACAGATTTTGTCCAATTTCACTTGATATACTTCCCTCAGACACAAGAATTGCACAAGATAATAACATAAAGAGGTAACAAACATGATCAGTCAAATGTTATACTCAATATGCGACCTGGGAAACTAAACGTTAGAGGCCATGATGATATATTATTGAACTTCTCCCCGTTTAATAAATCCTGTTCTCACTGTACAAAAGCCCCAACATCGTAGTCTTTGAGTCGTTTGTATTTTACATGTTTTTTTATTTTATTTAAAAAAATACAGTAAACTGGTTCTTATTACGTCTGACTTGCTCCCGTCTTTTAATATTTAGCTTTTTATTGATCTGTTCATGTTTCTCTTTAAAAAAAGAGTTTAGCAATGATTTTAATACCAGCCAGGGGGGGGGGGGGGGGACGCAACCCAGAAGAGTTGATAACGCACCTCTCACCTTTCCTCTCGGTGATGACGGTCTGTCGCCTCGACTTCATGTCCAGGCTCAAGTTCTCCACCATGCTGTCGATGCAGTTGTCTAAAGCCAGACAGCGAGTCTGAGATTGGATGGCCCGTCGGCAGATGGGACACTCGTCTTTCTTTTTGCGCCACTGCCGGATGCAGTGGCTGCAGAAGCTATGAGCGCAGTTCAGGATGACTGCCTGTGGACAATATCAGTAGAGATCAAAACGTCAATGTTATAGTAGAGGCGTTCATGTTTTTGTGTTTATCTTCTGAAGTTGTATCTGCTCTGCTCATTTTCAACACCGTGCTTGATTAACTCTTGATCCTACCTCGATAAAGAGCTCGGAGCAGATGATGCACTGAAGCTCGTTCTCCAAAACTTCAGTCACTTGTGTAACTACTTCCTCCTTTTGGGCCCTCTCCTTTTCTTTCTCCTCCTGCAAAACAATTTAAATCAATGAATAAAGCCCTGCTGATGCCATGCCAAACAATACGAATGTGATGCTCGAATGACTATGAACGTTGTCATACCTTTGTCAACTCCAGCTCTTTGTTTTTGGCCAAGAGAATCTCTTCAAAGCCTTCCCGAGAAAGGGCAAGTTCGTCGATTACTTTCTTTTGCTTTGGACGTTGAAAAATTAAAACAAATATTTTAACATGTTTATAGCTACATCATATTTTTGCATAATAAATATTGTGTCTGGTTAAAACCATCATACCTCTTGCAAGGCCTCGTCCAACTGCTTTTTCAAAAGCTCCTCTTGCTGCTGTGTTTTCTGCGCCTAAATACATTAAGAGTTCATTAAAGAGAGTATTTAGTAAAATAAATATACAAAAAAAGACGACAGTGTTGGCTTATATATCATTAATAGACAAATATGATGCATACCTCGCAACTGTTTTTAGAAGTAAACAACTATATTGTTTCATGTATGAAAGGAGCGACTGAAACACCTCTCACCTCGAGCTGCCTCTTGGTTTTACTGAAGGTCTTCTCTAACGTCTCCATCCGGTGCATCTTGGCTCTGAGCGTCTCCAGCTGGCCCCGCAGCTCCCGGACATGCTCCTCTCTGAGAGGGTCGGCCTGCTGCGGCTCTCCCCCCAGAGAGGCTACCTGCCTCTGGGTGTCGTCCACCTGCTCCCTCAGCCTCAGGATGTTCTGGCTGTACCTGCAAAGGGAACTTTATTTTTCTAACCTTTTGTTTTTTGTTTTTTTTTAAAAAAAAGACTGCAATTGATTCATCTTTCGGAACACAAAATATGTCAAATGTAAGGATAATATATATATATATATATATGAGAGGCATCAACTTACATCTGCAGGTTGTCCAGATCACAGGGAGTGTTGGAGCCATCTGAGAGCCGGTCTACTTCCTGGACTTGTCTGCTGGGCCCAGTTTCCTCCAATGGAGAGTGACTGAGCCTCTGCTGCCGAGGGCAGGGCTTTGCAAAGGACTTGTCTGCAGAAGAGCAGCGGTAGAGCTTGGGCTTCGAGGTCGACGGCTCAACTTCTTCCACGGCCAACTTCCTCTTCGGCTTCTTTTGGGACAAGGGGGACGCTTTAGCGCCTTCTTTATGTCCCTTCGCCAAGTAGTGCTGAATGTCTTTGAAGGGCCGCTGGACGAAGATGTAGTCAAACTCCACTTCTGTTCCAATTACGGGAACCCCGAGTTGTATGGAGTCCCCGAGCCTCAGCTGATGGGACACTTCAGCGGGAATACGGTTTCCATTCACCCACACCCCGTTGAGACTCTGAGGGAAAAACAAGCAATACTTTCTTTATCAGCTGCAATTGAATATAAGAAAGAATATCAAGAACATAAAACCACTTTATTAGTGTCACCTAAAAGGGTTTTAATGGACAGTGTCAGGGATTTTATATTAGCTTGATAGGTAACATTTGTAACGTTATTTATATTGAGCTACATCTTTATAATATAGAGAAAGCAATCTTACCTTTCTGTCTGTCACTGTCCACTGTCCATCTTCCCTCTGTCTGATGGTACAGTGCAGCCTGGAGATCATCAGAGGACAACTCGGAGACAGCAGCTGGTGGGTCACATCCAGACCACGTCCTATGGTGATCTGGATCATAAACAAGCATGCCAATCAGCCAGTTAGCTCCCATATACTGTGCAGCTTAATAAAACATAAAACATTAGATTAGGTACACTGCGATAACGACTTGTTAACCAAAAACGAACACTTAATAAGGAATATGTTTTATTTGGTGAATTGCAAACTTGAGCAAGTTTTAGGGTAACTAAATATAGAGCAAATGGAGCTAGCTGGCTAGCATTAGCAAACTGCACCTCAGTGTTTTCGAACAAGCGAAGCCAGTCTGAGTTTCTTCCGACTCTCATCAAACACAACACCTCTGAGTCTGAACAGTCGTCCTCCTCGACCACAGACGAATCCGTCGTTACAGTCTCCATCTTATCTCATTCTGTCAGCGGCTACTACGACCTGAAACTCATCGCTAACAGTGTTGTTCCTACATAGCTAACGTTGTGCGAAGGTGTCAAGGTGGAGATGGACAGGACTAAACCGGAAACCGCTGTTTCTTTTTTCAAAATAAAGGCGTTAGATGAGGTTGAAGCGGAACCGATCATTAAAAATGAACATTTAAATACATATATAACATTAAGTGATTGATCTTCGCTTTTTCAGGCCTAAAAAAAGGCAAATTACACTGTCCAACAAACCTATTGCAATAAGTGCATATTCAGAATAAGAATCAGAACTTGTGAAAATGTCATAATGATGTGATACTAAGTCATTATTTTGAGATAGTATCTCATTATAATGACTTACAGGATCTTTATTCTTTCCTCAAAGTGGCGGAAATGGGCTTCCATATAAACTAGCTAATTTACACGATGATTACAAATAATGATTGCGCCTTTGAATTAAACAACCATTTTTATTTTTGTATCTGCAGGCAGGGCTTCTCTTCTTACTTAAAGTCTATATGCCAACAACACGTTTACGACACAGATATCCTGTTACCGTCCGCTCGAGCGACCCGGCGTCCCGAAACGTGCGCACCCGAGCTCCGGGCGGGACTTCCTTTCTCTTGCGGATGCGATATCGGATGTGAGCAGGCAAGAAAGGGCTTGGTCCGGGTATCACTGGTGTGTGTGTGTGTGTGTGTGTGTGTGTGTATGTGTATGTGTGTTTGTGCGGCTCTGGTACAGCAGAGAACCGGGGCTGACGACGCCGCGCTGCAGCAGAAGCCTCGTAGACGAACCTCCTCCCCGGCTATGCTGCCCTGAGAGTATCCGCCCCGCCAACATGTCTGAAGTCAACAAGACCATTCAGAAATGGCACGCCAGTTTCAAGAAAGGCACAGACTTTGACTCGTGGGGACAATTAGTGGAGGCTGTAGACGAGTACCACATGTAAGTTGCATTCAACATGTGTATCGTGCCTCTCCACGCAGCTTGGTATATCCCGGGCGGCATGCTTCTTCTTGCAACGTGCAGAGGAGATAACAGCGCGTAGATAAACAGTAGGCTGCATGGTGCTTCACAAGAAGTTCTAGCCTCCGAGCTGTCAAGTCAGCTCCTCACAGCGTTAAACAAACCGCGTCCATGACGTGATGTGGCGGTGGTTGCAGAGACAGCAGGGTCTGGATGTTGCATCTCGGATTCATTCACCACCAGTTTGAGTTGAGGGAGAGTCTTTGGAAAATAAAACCCAGAGCTGCGTGCAGTGTGTTTTATTATGTGTCATGCAGCGCTAGAAAAGGGGCCAATATCCCCCCTCAGAGTATTGAGAAATAGTCAGCCACACCCTCTTATTGTTGTGGGGTTTCATGTGTTTAGTGAGGACTGTTTCCCGCTTTCAAGACCATATCTGGTCTTTGCACATTTTTAAAGATGTGATCTGCTGTGTCAGCTAATGTTTTATCAGATATTGCACTAATAATATAAAATGTAGACCCTGACGCGTTTCTTTTAACCAGAAGGGGGCGCAAACAGACATCATTTAGCCACCTCTACATTACAATCATCTTCCAAGTTTTACTGCAAAGCATTAACCCACTTCTGTGTTGTTGTTGTTTAGTTTAGCGAGACAACTGCAGAAAGAGGTGCAGTCAACAAATGCGTGTGACTTCACAGAGGAGCAAAAGGTAATCGGTACATCTCTCTGTTATCTCTGGAAATAAAGACCGGTATTCTGCATAAACTAACACGATTTTTTTTTTATTATCTTCTTTTAGAAAACTGTAGGAAAGATTGCAACATGCCTGGAGATGAGAAGTGCCAGTTTGCAGGTTTGTGTCATTTTTTAAAAATGTGGAATATGTGGAATCTTAGAAATAGCCAAGGCAATTTATTTATAGAGCACATCTTTAAAACAACTAATGTTGACCAAAGTGCTTTACAGAGAGGGGAAAATTCCATTAAAATAAAATATCAGAAATGAGGTCAAAGCAAAAGCCTTGTTTCTTCACTTGTCTAAAGATGATATTAAACGTCTTCTGTTCTGCAGTGCACACCGTCAAACGAGGACTTCAAGTTAGAGGAGCTGAAGAAACTGGAAACCAGTAAGTGAAGCGACTGGGAGTTGAGCTCCAACTCGTTTATCCTCCTGTTGTGGCTTCGTATTCTGATCTTCCTCCTTTTTGTCGACAGTAATTCAAAATATCTTGACCTACAACAAAGAATTTCCTTTTGATGTGCAGCCAGTGCCCTTAAGGTAAATATCCGTCGCTAAACGTCCCGCGTTCTTTTCTGTTTTCTGTTTTCTGTTTTCTGTTGTGTGATGTCGATTAAACCTGCCGTTCGTCTCCGTCAGGAAAATCCTCGCTCCAGGTGAAGAGGAGAGCCTGGAGCTGGAGGAAGAGGAGGAGGAGGACGCTGCAGCAGGAGCCGGTTCTACAGAAGCTTTCCCCCCGAGAGCCCCCGGTACTGTGCACCCTGTAACCGTGAATAAAACACACCTGTGTGTCCTGTTGTCCTGTTTTGGAGGGCTGTTTGACTGTGTGTCTTTTTGTTTCTCTCTGTGGGTGCTGTGCATGGCTTCATCGCTCATTCCTGCCTGCTTCATTTGCAGCTTCGCAAGGTACGAGCTTTTATCCACCAGCATCTGAATGAGTTCTCTCCTGCAGGACACGCGGGTTTTTAAATCACGGCCTTTCAGAAGCGTATCATACAGAGTTAATGTTATTATTCATGAAGGTATGTACATGGAGACGTTTTCTCTTTCATCAACAGAGAGCTTATGAAGTCAGCCTCTGTTCCACAATTTTTTTTCCAAAGGGAATTTCTTTTGTTGATCTTTCCGACAAGCAGAAACATGAAAGTAAAGTATTGTTAAAATTCAAGGTAAATGCACATCTGCTGCGTGGAGTTAGCGACTAGCTGGGGAACATCTTGGAACATTGAGCAGCTAAAGAGACAGATGTCTCCCTCAGGAGGTGGCGGAGACCAAAACTGAGCTCAAAGGAGAGTGCATGTTGGACACGTTCATCGGGTGGCCAGAAGCAATTGTGTGAATAGGCAACTATTTACAAACTTTACTTTTTTAGGTGATTTATGTCCATTTTGTGTCGTAAGTGGCCCAAAAAAATCAATGTATGTGGCTTTAATGTATAGTCAGAAACCTCCTTTTATCATGCTTTAGCTTTCCAGAGTTAATGTCCGTAACCGTTGTCCTCCACAGGTACCCTGTTGCCACGCTTACCCTCAGAGCCTGGGATGACGCTACTCACACTAAAGATAGAAAAGATCGGGTTGAAGGATGCCGGGCAGTGCATCGACCCGTACATGACCATCAGTATCAAAGGTAATGATCGACTCACCTGCTCGAGAGCTTTGGATCGTCCACGTTTTTCTGTGAAGAGGCGGCACTAAGTGCATCACCTTGAAGTCTGTGAGTATAAAATGTCCGTTCTGCCAAAAAAACACGAGCACATTCTGTTTTTCCTCCGCCTGCAGATTTGAACGGCGTAGATGTGAACCCTGTGCAGGACACACCTGTGGCCTCCAGGAAGGAAGATACCTACATTCACTTCAGTGTGGAGGTAGAGATCCAGAGACACGTGGAGAAATTACCAAAAGGTAATACCTCACCGCTTATACAAAGTCAAGTACTATGAATGGAACAACTCAAAGGACAGTGTAGCCAACAACATATATATTATTGGAAATAAGTAATAAGCCCTTGAGATGTGCTATCTCGTTTTTACTAGTAAAACAATCTCATTTAAGAAAAACTAAACAAAAACAATGTTGAACCAGAGAAATGAAGCGGACCAGACTTTGCAGCAGATGGCGCTGTGTTGCAATTGGTTCACGATGAATCCCTGTTGTTTTTCACATGCAGTCTGAACAGGAACATGATTTAAATATTGTACTTGATCAAATGCCAATTAACCACGATAGTGAGCTCAGGTCTAACTTTTAACACACTGGGGTCTGGATCGGCAAGTGTTCTTCTGAGTGTGGTAGAGAGAGAGAGAGCTCAAGTGGATTCCCAAATAAAAAGACATTAAGGAGATTCATACACCGTTCTCCAACCATGTATTTTGTATATGAAGCTACATGCTTCTGAGACATTATATCTGACCCGAACTAAAACAAACTAAATATTTGAAAACTAACTCTTTCTGAAGAACTGACACTAAACTAAAACTAGCAAACACAGTAAAATGAATTGTGAGTAAATTGTTATTAAACTATATATCTATGTTCCTTTTTTAAAGATTTGTCTCTGCAGCTAATAGAGGACAGGCGGTAAAACAAAATATAGAATAATGTCGCTCCTTTTAAGTTTTGAGGTAATTATTGAGTGTGTTAACCTTCCTATTCCCGCTATACATTCTTCCAGGAGCAGCCATCTTCTTTGAATTCAAGCACTACAAACCTAAAAAGAGGTTCACCAGCACTAAATGCTTTGCCTTCATGGAAATGGACGAGATCAAACCCGGCCCCATCGTCATCGAGCTGTGAGTCCGCCGTCGCGTTAAAACGATTTAAAGGGATTCCTTTTGTGTCTTGAAACAATGACGTGTATAAATACGGGACCTTCTTGAATTTCAGGTACAAGAAGCCCACGGACTTCAAGAGGAAGAAGCTGCAGCTTCTAACAAAGAAACAACTCTATCTCCATCTTCATCAGACAATACACAAGGACAGCTAAGTGGCAGCGCAGCCCGGACTTTGAACCTCCTCTTTTGAATCTCTCTCTTACATCCGACACGACGTGGCGCTCCACCTCATCAACTCCAGCAATACCCAAACAAGGTTGTAGTCATTTGTTTTCTCTATGAGTGTATGAAGAACGCAAAGGGAGTCAAAGATCAGTCACATCAGCTTCAGCCTTTTGTATTCTTGATAAGTGCATGTAACCTGTTGCAGGAAACCCTCCTCCAAAAGGTCAAGAACCTTTAGTTTAGTTTTTTTGACTGGTTGGAGGTACGGGGCTTTCATAGGACAGAAGAGTTATAAAACAGTTAAACCACCTTATCTCCAGTCTTCCTTAGCTCACTGATTTTTGGGAAAAACATGGGATGTTATTGCAGGTGCTCAATTAAAATCATTATTTTATGTTTGTGCCGCTTGGTCTCTGAAACATTAAACGATGTGGACATGCCGGTGAAGTCATGGCAGAGTTTATAAAGCCTCTCCCCTAAATAAAAAAACATGCGTCCTAGCCCAGAACGGTTTGTGTGCCATAATTAGACTCAATTAAGACCTTTATGGTTTAATTATCAATTAAATAGATTAATTTAATAAACCTGGCATTGCATCTATCTAGGTAGAAATTGTGACAAAAAGATTAATTTCCCTAATAAATAATTCAGCTTTATTTATTATTAAATTAAACTTGTGCTTCTTTAAATATGAACTGAACTTTCACATTAGTCATTTATTGTGAATAAAAGTATTGATCAGAGCAGCTTTGTTTTAAGGAACTGGCTCTCTGATTGGCCAGCTGTTATGTGAGTCTATCCAATCGGAGCTTTACATTTAGAGAGGTTTTTACATTAAATCATAAACAAACTATAAATTATTTCATACATATATAAATTGCTAAAATATTCAAATTGTCCTGGTGGCACACTATATTATGGTTTGTTGTTCAGTCACAGGGGCATTTATGTAACACGGTGAAGTTATAGGTTAAATATACATTAATGCTCCGACCTTTTAAGAATAATCAGTATGTATTTGATTTAGTTTGTTTACACACAGATTCATGTTTTTTGTGGATGCAGCATGGGTTTGAATGTTTCTCGACTTGATGTGCACATCTGATCGCGGCCCATTTTTTTCTTAACCAGAGATCCAGTGTTCAGGATGTTCATCCCCTGCCAGAAGTGTTTTTAAACTCTAGTGTTACATTGCAGATCAGATGCGTTCTATTTGATCTATGTCTATAGGATGCATCTTTATTGGCAGTCAAAAGAATTTCCTCTTAAAGCCACTACTTTTATTTTGAAATTCACATCACCAGTTATAAAGGGCCTTTAAAAAAATAAAGTTGCATGTTCCTTTTTGTTTCCATTCAGACTTTGCAGATGTTCATCTTCACTAAAACGTCTACAATGTAATATTTGAGTTTAGATGTTATTTTTGTAATATACAGTAACTTGTGTGTGTATGCAGCACCATGATGTGGTAGACCTGAGGAGTGTTTTCTTGACAGACTGAGGGGAAGTGTATCAAACATTTACAATGCTTTTCATTTTTAATAAACTACAAATGAAGCAATTGAACAGACTGCATTTTTAGGATGTGTCATTTATGCAAATATTAGGCCCCTGAATGTTACGAACATGTTATATTGCTGCTGTGTGGGTCAGATTAACTATAAGTATTCACTCAAGGCTTCGGACAATCCTCTTCAAAGGACTATGACTTGTTTTTCAGAACAGAACAGCCGGACAAACGTCTTGAATCATCAATAAATGCTCCCAGTGTCATTCCACACACGTAGCTAAATATGGTACATGCAGTTGTTGGATAAGTTCACATGTCAACTGACAGCAGTCCAGATGTATGCCTTATTTTCTTCCAAATAAAGCAAATGCTGTAAAGACATGTTGAAAATGATTTAGGTCCAGTGTAAAATAAATCCACTGTAAGGGAACTGTAACCAGTTAGTAACATAACATCGACAGCTTTTACATTCTTTATTATTAAAAGTTCTACCAACATAGTAAAATAAGTTATACATCTGGCCATCAAATTACACATCTGCTTTACAGTCGACTCGAAAGCAACAGCTTTGGGAAATTATGGAGTTCCTGAAATGCTAGAAGCTAAACTCTCCTTTTTTTAAAATAATTTCCACAGGAAATGACATTTAAAAAATTGCCCCTTACAAATCATTGATATATACTTTTTTAAAAGATCAACAAAAATGAAAATACTCTGGCATATAATTAATTATTGCACAATAAGCTGTTTAGAAAAAGTGGCAACCCTCTTCACGCATTGATTTCAGACACAATTATTGATGCTTTAATTTAAGGACTTTTTCTTTTTATAAACATCCTTGCAATTCTTTATTTTATAACTGAAATATGAAAATAATCATGACCTTTGTTCAGCCTGGATCTGGGGTGATGATGTGACGTGTTCAGGCTAAGTTCAAGTCCTCTGCCACAGCTGGAGGCATCTTTAAGGCTTGACCATCGCTGGCCTCGCTGAGTCCTGAGGGGCCTCCTGCTTCGCATGCAGGTCCTGTCTGGGGCCGCTGTGCGAGTTATGGAGGGCGTCGGGTGGAGCGTGACCGTATGCGGGATGGTGAGGGACGCCTGGAGGCAGGTTCATTGGTGGGCTGTTGTGGTCTCGGGGTCCTGGGTAGCGCATGTCAAGGGGGACAGGTGGACGTGGTCCCATAGGTCCACGGATACCTGGACAGAACGATTAAAAAGAAAAAAGGAAATATATTCAAATTTATTTGTTGACAGCCCTACTACTCAATGACCCGAAAAACCATGGGATCCAGACCTGTTGTATACTGATATAACAACAAAAACTAATAATAAAATATGAAATAACAGAGGGCAGATCGTACCATGTTGCAGAGGCATCGGCCCGAAGTGATGAGTTGGAGGGGGACGGAAGTGTGGCGGTAGTGGACCCCGAGGATTGGGGTTGAATGCATGTCCGTTGGCAGGGCGAGGTCCAAAGTCTCCTCCCATTGGCCCAGGCAGTGGCATACCTGGGTGCCCATTGGCTGGTAGTGGAGGCCCATGATGAGGAGGGACATTAGGAGGAAGAGGACCATGAGGACCCGATGGAAGGTGGTAGAGGCCAGGTCTTAGAGCTCTGTAAGGTCCGGGAGGCGGCAGGCGGCCGTGGGGTCCAGGAGGGAGGAGCTGTTCGTGGGGTCCAGGTCCAGGGCCAAGGGGAGGTCCTTGGACCATAGGGCCCGGTGAGTCCCTGATCGGAGACGCTAGGAAGGATCCAGGCCCCTGAAAAAGACACGATGGTGAGAAAGAGCAGTGTGCGGTCGCTTCAATTTGAGCTGTTACTGGAAGTGAGTAGATATGGAATCAAATTTTAGTCATGCAGTGAAAAGATCCACAAACCAAAAGATCCTTTAGCCGGGGCTCAAATCACAAGGCCAGTAACCTCACACCATGATTATAAACCACTTTCACAAACACTCGACCCCTGACACACACACACACACACACACTTGCAACTTTCAAGGACCCGAAATATTTTCCAAGACACATTTTAGCTGAAGTTTCGACACGATGAAAAAGAAGCTCTGCTTCTCTTAGTGCTGTGAGAACAGGTGAAACCACACACTCAGCACCAAAACAGTTAAGTCAGCCCCAGTGAAGCAAAATGCTGCGAATCTCTTTCCCAAAATGCAAATCCAGCTTCAGGGAAGAGGGCGGCGAGCGTGCGTACGCCTTCACACGCCTGGACTGGCCAGCCTCTATACTCACTGGCTCTGGACTGTCTGTGGAGGCCTCAGCCTGTGTCTCTGCTTTAATCTGTGGATCTACTGCCTGTGTCTGTTTTAGAGCAAGGACATACACAACGGACATGTCGGTAGGAGCTCCAGCCCTGCAGATGAAATGAGGGAACGGTAACGTGTAAAAAATGATCGGCTGAGAAAAAGACTTACAGATCCATCTATGTTGGCAGGGGACGAGCTTCGGGGGCCCATCATGTCTGGAAGAGGAGAAACGGCACAGTGCTGTAAACGAGGCTCAAAGCAAAAGGTGAACTCGTTGAAACACAGAGACGGCAGAGGACATACCCATCCCAGAGAGGTGTTTGCTTTCAGGGTAACGACCATGTGGGTCTGATGGAGGCCGTGGACCTGAAGGGGAGAAGAGAAGAAGATGGATTGACTACTGAAATTCCTCAGGACTCTTGCCTGTAGCACTTTTCCAGGGAAGACAGTTGGAAGAAGCAAACAAAGGATGGCCATCTCTACTCTAAGAATACAACAGTCAGAGGAAAAAAAGCATTATGGATGACTTTAAAGCCCCTGAAAACATGGTTTTTACCTGTAATTCATGACTAAATAAGCAATTGATCCTTCTGTATCGTTTAAGATTTTAACATGCAGTTAATCTTCTCCATCAGGACTGTTTAGGTTTAGGATTGTGTTGTTTAAAATAGGTTTTTAGGGTCTTCAAATTTCTAAATGATTCAACAAAAAGAAACAAAACTAGAGCAGTAAAAAGGGAGCTGAAGACAGAGATACGAGGATGACACACTGAAAAAAAAAAGAACTCAAGAAGGTGACAGATCTGAAAAGAAAAGTGAAGTCAGGTGTGGAAGAGAAAAAAAGATTTAAAGACAAAAGGCTGTAGCGGAGGGATGATGTCCGACTGTGGCGACGGTTAAAGAAGGTGAAGTAATCCACCGGGACTCACCGTACGGGTCAATTCTTCGCCCCAGTGGGGCAGACGGAGGGCGCCTGGGGCCCTCTATCATTATTGGAGGGGATGGTGCACCCCCACTCACAGGAGAGGGCCCATAAGAATCACCTGTTACGATCAAAACCATCCATTTACCAAAGGAAAAGAAACGGGGGACAACACACTACAATCTACGCAGAGACGAAGTCCTCAGTCCTGGGCTCTCCGAAGACTGTCGAGCACATTGAAACCATCCTCTTCTCAAAGCTCTGCAGAAAACAGCAGGAAAGGTTTGTGGCGTGTTTACCTTGGCGAGGGCCGGCAGGTTGTCCAGAGTTCGGTCTGAAGAGAGGAGCGCGGCGCTCATTGAGCTGGGAGGTGAGTACAGCCAGTCTGGGTAAAAGAACAAACGAACGCTTTTGGTGAGATGCAAATAAGCTCCGTGGGTCGGGGAATTAGTATTTCCATTATTGATTGATGAGTTTGTTTTCAGAAAATTGTGAAATGGTTCCCAGAGCTCAAAGTGACATCATCAAGTTACACCTTTTGTCCAAGAAAACAGTCAAGAACCAAACAATACCCAGTTTACAGTGAAATTTAAACAGGGAAAAATAGCAAAACCTCACATTTGAGGAGCATGTTGATTAAAAATGAATCAACCATCAAAATAATTGTCAATTTCCTGATGATAAATCTAATCATTTTAAACCATTTTTTACTAATTCTGCCAACACTTACTTTTCACGGAGCTTTGATGACTCAAGCTTCTCTTGATTCAGAGCTCGCTCTGCATTACGAGCATTTACCTGGAGACGTAATGGAGGATTAGTGTGTGACTAGAATCTGAGCTGATTATCAATCTTAAATATCCATTTATAGCATATTTGCAAATGTGAAATAAAGTGTGCCACTGTGTGCTGCATACCCAGTTTGAGTGAGTTTTGTTTTCCTGTTCTTTTATCTAAAAACAGACAGAAACCAGATATTTAGTCAAGGGTTCGGTCCGATGTCTCTGTGTACTCGCTCATTTAGAAATGAATAGCCACCTGGTCTTTATAGACTTGCTCCGTCTTCTTCATCTCGTCCTCGATGTCGTTAATGCGTTGCCTGAAGACTTTAACCTGCTCCTCGGCCTCCACAGCTTTTCCTCCCACCTCGGACAGCTGACTCTCTTTGCTGCGTCGCTCCAGCTCTTCCTTCGTTAATCTCCTGCAAAGCCACAGAAACGTCTTCAAATAACGGAAACACCGGGCTCCTCCACATCTCTCCGATTCAAAGACGTACGATGCTTAGTCATATTCATCATGGTGAGAGGACAGCAGATCTTCTAGTGTGTAACAGCAGTTAATAAAATTAAAAAAAAAAAGACGTGTCACGGCTTCACTTACTGCTGCAAAGCGTTTTCCTTCTGCTGATACATCTCGACCATGATTTCGTTTTTCTGCTGGAGGATCTTGAACTGGTTTTCAACATGGCTCTTGTCACTTTTTAGGGCTGTGATTGCGTGCTCCAGCTCCTGGTGTTGCTCTGTAGCCAAACACATTGGTGTGTTTAGAGAGAGGCAGGAAGAAAAAAGAAAAAAACCCCACTTTGATCAAAAGAAAGATGGCCGACATACCTTCCAATGACTTTCTAGTCTTTTCTTCATTCAGTAGTTTGGTCATGAAGCGATCGCGCTCTTCCTCGACCACAGTGAGAGTGGTCTGGACCTGGAAACAAATGATGGGAACATTTTAAAGCAGGTCAACACTTTGCCTTCTTAGTATTAACATTTATCATTCGTGACTACGATTTATTTAATAGTTATTTCGACATCTTACCCGAGAAACATCCATCATCTGTTTGATCCTGTTCTTTACGGCGGTCTTCTTGTCTGAAAAAGACACTGAAAGACCATCAACCAGTTAGTGTGAAACATCACCGACTTTGTGACCGACAACAAACACATGTGGCGGTTTAAAATCTACTGAATACATTTGCGTATTACTGCTTTCATTAGATTAGTAACAGCGTGGGACTAACCGGGAGCTACTTCACCATTGGCTAACACTTTGGTGTCAGTCTTTTGCAGATCACAAGCGTCGAGGTCAGCCAGAAGTTCAGACAGCACCTGTCAGGAGACATGTTAGTTTGGGGGTAAGTTCATCATTTAATGCAAGTTAAGGGCGTTAAGGACTAACAAAAACAAACAATCCTGACCTCCACGTTGTGATCTTTGAGCACCACCGAGTCCTCCAGCTCTTTCTGGGACTTTTGGTAGACTTTAATCTGCTCGTTCAGCTCCTTGTGTTTGTCCTCCCAGCTCTTAATGGTCGCCTTGAGCTGTAAGAATTGGCAAGTCAGGAAATAGTATGCACATAAAATAATGATGAAAACAAATGAAAACATGTCTCACCGATTTATTTTCTTCCTTTAGTGCCGAGTAATCTTTCTGGAGACATTTGTGATGAACTTTTCGGGCATCTTCGCGAATCTTGGCCTCGTCCAGGAGAACAGCGGTCTGTAGCGAACGCATGCGGTTGAGAAAGAGAAGCTGAAACCAGAAGCGTCGTTTAACCTTGCAATGTGTGCAAAAGATTATGCAAGGACTCGTACCTTAGAGAGAGCCTCCTGGATCTTTTTCCTGCTGAGCTGGAGCTTCTCGTTTGACTTCTCTAACTTCTCGATCTGTTAAGAGGAAACCGTTCAGCATCGCGAGTCTGAGACGACAGCTAAAGACGTAGCGGGAAGGTAAATATATGAAACAATTACCCTGGTGCCATTTTGCAGTGAGTTTGCCCTCTCGTCTTGGAGTAGTTTTGCATATTTGTTTTTTTCCTCAGCTGCGTGCTCATTCTGGGTTTCTGCCTCCAGAACTTTACTCTGCAAATAGGTAATGAGAGAAACTTCAGACAGTCCTTCGACAACAAGAAGCCATTTACACCCAACACTCGATGCAGTCCGTAGTGCTTACCTCCAGGTCTTGCATCCTTTTTATTGTACAACTAACTGTTTCCTTTGACTGTTTTTGATTTTCTTTCAGTTGTTCAGTCTTCAAAAAAGAAAAATTGTGAAAGTTACAGAAACAACACAACGTATATTTTGTTCATAAGTAGTTCATAGATATTTGACCACATGTTACTTGTAGCTCACCTGTTTTTGGAGTTCAGACATTTTGGTGAGAGAGTCATTCTTCTCTTTTTTTAATGCCAGGATTTGCTCTGCCAGCCTTGTTTCATCCACTGAGTCCACAGGAGTCAAACAGAGAGTACACAGTCAGTTGTACATTGTACACTTCTGCATTTTGTAATGTAGTACAATATATCAAAATAAAAGTAGTAAAAACCTACCGAGATACTCTCTCCTCTTAACCTGAAAATATTTAGAAAGCCAATAAGTAAAGATCTGTTTGGAATAACTGTCACAGTATGATCACCATGTACATAATATAGCTTTGTCATCTCAGGAACCGTGTATAAATGATAAACTGTGATACAGATAAGAATGTATTATGTCGATCTCAAACCATGGGTAGTTGAGCCGACAATTCAATGATGTGTGCCTCTTCAGAGTCAAAACCTAATGACATCTAAGCTCATACAATTACAGTATTTGTTGTTGTTGACAGACCCTAGCACATCCTTTGAGCAGAGATGAGAGCAGCACACTTACTGCCAACACGGTCCTCCAGAAGAAGAGGGTGAAGGTCACCACTCCAACCAAAGCAGTGACGACCACAACTTGCCACGGACAACCAAACAAGGTTTCCCCCGGCTTCCACTCTTCTGGCAGCAATGAAATCACCTGACGGCACACAAACAAAACCAAAATTAGTAAGGAATGATCAAATAAAGCTGGTTAAACATCATCTTCCATGTCTCAAAGCTTAATAAATTAGGGGGGAGGGGGTACTCTTGTTTCTCTTATTACTATGTGAATAATATTACGAGACTAAAAATAGAGACAGATGGCTAGTCAATATTTGCCAAAGCACAGCGAGACACTCCAGCAGGCCTACAGTAGCTGCAGCCTCACTTCCACTATTTGCATGCACCCCTAGACTGAGACACTGTGCATTCATTAACAGAATGGACTAAATACATGTGTGACATGTTACTCTATTCACACCACTGAGAGGAAAGCTCGTCAAGATCTAGAGCACAAGCACACAATAATAAACAAAGCATTGCTGGACAAACAAAGAAGTATTAAACTGGGTTATAAAGGGCTTCCTTCACCTGATCCTTCCAAAATCAAGATACGGGCAATTTACAACTACAAGCCAGGTGTGCTTCAATTTACAGTCGTATTTTATGAATTGTATCAGTGGTCAAAATAGACCATAACTTTACTACTTCATTAACGTCGAGTCATACTAAGAAGAACTCTTGCCTATTGCTCCAAACACAGAGAAACCTTTGAACTGAGCATGTGGCAGTTCACACAGGAACAAACACACACTCTCATGAAACAGAGGGATTACAAATACATTTACACAGCACATCTCCTGACAGGATTAACAGGCTCTCTTCAATCAGCTGCATTTCACTCACTTCCATTACGCTTTGTTCAGTATTTAGCAATGCACAAAAGCAGGACTGCAACCATACTATGTTTCACTCACTCACACACACACACACACAAACACACAAAAACAAGATATGAAAGAGCCATATGGAAGTTATAGATATCTAAGAGGCAACATCAACTGCATCAGGTTTGGTGAGTAAACTCAGGAGAAACGTTAGTTAACGTTCAAGTCAATGTGCATCAGCACTAATGCTCATGAACACGTCAGCATAATGAATCAAATGTTCACTCACGTGATGCAGCTCCTTGAGAAACAACATGTAAACATGCCCCGGTTCCATTACAGGTCTGGTTAATAAAGCGTCACCCTCCATGTTATATAGTCTTTGCAACACAAACGGAACTAGCACGAGTAACGTTGTGCTAGTTTGACAGATGTTCGCTTTGCTAGCGCGTCACTGTTCTCCTCAAAGTAAACCGCACAGTTAAGCTACCGAGGTTAGCCGTTGAAGCCCTGATAAATAGCAAAATACGTCGTTACAAAAACTGACAATGATAGATAGTCGAGACAGGTGATAAGTAGGACTTGGCAACAACAGTCTGCAAACGGTAATAACAGACGAGTCGTCGTGTCCCATTCACTATCAAAAATACACCGACGAGCAGGAAACGTTAGCTGAGCTGGAGGTTCAAATATGGATTCATATTAGACTACAAAAAGCAAGTGAGAACCTAAATTAATTTGACAGCCCAGAGTTCATCATAATGCTGTTTTTTATGATGATTTGTTTCCCCAAAACAAGGCCCGCCGGTTGTGCTAGTGTCCAGCTAGGCTCAGGCTGAACTTCAGCCTACGACACACAACATGACAGGGGGAGGCCCGTGGGACGTTCAGGCACAATCGGAAATTTGACTTCCCCCCCACGATACACAGGTCCCAGCACTCACCCTGTTAATCATTGACAGCTCGTGCTGTCTAAATGTGTGAGCGCAGGAGGATGCAAGTACAATCATAGGCCAGTTAAGTGAGACCTTATACTTTTGTTTAATACATTTTTACCTGTATGAAAAATAATATTGGTAAAATTAGACCAAATTAAAACATTTTTTTAAATTGTCATTATACCTTTACATGTGTGAGAAGGCCTACTGAGATTGTAATCAGGTTTTTGTCAGTTCAGTTCAAACCTATTTTTTACATTTATGAATGGAGACTATTTTCCAATTGGCAATATCTTTGCAGACCTACCGACCGTGTGCGTGTGTGTGTTCTGGGCCTGAACAGGAAATACCAAGGAAGAAGGAAGAAGGAAGAAGGCAGAACAGACAGACTCTGCCAAGATCTTTAGTAATTATTGCAGAAGTTCCTTTTCTATCAAATTATATTGTTCTATTCCCTTGTGACCCAGTACTGGTCCACGGTCTGGTGGTTTGGGAACCACTGGTTTAGGAGATTGTTGAAGTCACAGAGTAAAGAGATGTTAAAAAGATAAATGCTGAACTAGTGAATGGAGTAGCTAGAATTCTTAGACTTGCCTCAGTGGTCCACTCTGCAATTTTACTCCTGATCAACGAAAGGATGCAGCCCATGTAAACCATCCCAGTTGAAAATAATCCCATTTCTTCTTCGTGAATTTCAGACACTGGTTCCACGGAGTCCAAAGAATCTGGTGGAACAAAATGTACCTGTTAGTCAGGTTATGTGTGTTACGGACAAAGTACAAAAAATGTAATGCATTCAAAATAGCCAAAGTATCATGTGATTATCAAACAATTCCTCCAAAACCAGGTGAATCGAGGAAAGACTGACTTGGGACTGATGAGGGGACGGATTTGCTGACCCCAAGAATGACATTTTGAGCCTAATTGTGCTAAATTCTATGATAACCCAAGTCCAAAGTGCTAAAATCAGGGTTTCATTATGCCCCCAATAGTGAGGATTTTTTAATATAAATGTCAAATGTAAGTTGAGGGCTTGACAAAAAGAGTAAAAGTATTCTTTCAATTTAAGGAATCACCTTCAGAATGGAAGCCAAGTGAGCAACTATTGTTTCTAGGTTGAAGAAACTAGTTATGGACGCAAAATACCAACCTGAGGGCGAGGGCTCAAGCTCGACACCAAGGCCCATGTCTACGGGATTTTCCAGGGTGGCTTGAGGGACCTCCTGCCTCTCATCTGATGCACTGAAGCTAGGCTGATTGTCTTTGTCTTTATCAAAGTGTCCGCCATCCTCCTCCACACCGACATCCGGTCCACCGTGTGCCTTGTCCAAAGCCACCCGGTCTTCTTCAGTCTCTGCTGGTCTTTCCTCCTGAATTGTTACTACGAGGTTGTCATCGTTCTCAGCCTCAGGGACGCCGACAACCTTGTGTTCTTCAACAATGTGGGGCGTGTCTTCTTTTACGTGCAATTTGTGTTCATCTACAACAAAAACACATGAACAATTAGGGATCAGTCAAGGAGGTCATTTTCCAGGTCTGTCTTAAAAGGTTTCTGGGTGGTAGTCGGGTAGGAGAGGTTATTTTGTTTCTGGGAGGTGGAACTCTGGTTTCCATCAAACATATTTGATCTGGTGACAGCAGGTGTGGTCTATGTGGCTTTGTCAAGAACACGGTGTTTGTTCAGTAGGAGGTCAGTGTGACTCTCTTTAATAGCAGAGAAAACATTTAAATGTAAGGTAAGCAGAGCTAAGACCGGTAAATCTGTATTTGTATTTTAGGCCACACATCACATCTGTAAAACAAAAGAAAAGAACATTTTCATCTCGAGAATTACACACAAAGGACAGAAGTGGCCCACTTATACAACATGGTTGAATAACGATGCAAGTAGGACAAGATTTCCAAATCTGAAAAATGGTGAAGCTGTATGGCCAACAATAAAATATGTATTTTTTTAGGTTTTAGCAGTGGCCGCAATTCACTGTTGTGTGCAGTGTTAAGTGAAACTCTATCACAAATGGTCACCTGAGACACAGTCTTATGTCAAGTGTGAGCTGCAATCCCTTTTAACCGGATGAAGACACAATCTGGATAAATCTGGGAACAAGACACTCGTCTGAATGGGGCCTAAAAAGAACAATAAAGGGCTGCATATCTGCTGTGCCACAGCATCAAATTCTGCATTCACTTCATCTGTGGATCATAAGCTTATGCAATATACTGTACTTGTGTGTGAAAGGCCCAAATCAGAGGTTCAAACTGAATATGCAACGGTACAACCACAGACCTAAAACAAAACCTACCGTGGTCAATATCTGATGCCTTTTCTGCAGCCAAAGGCGCGCTGTCACTGGCTGTAGAATACTTCTGTCGTAGGCTGAATGCGAACTCCTGGAAGTCATCCATTATTTCAGTCTCCTCATCCAAACCGCTTGTGTCTGCATGTATTGAGCTCCGGCTATCCAGCATCTTCTCGATCTCGTCCAGGATGTCGTTTTCAGAGTGCTCCAGGATGCCCTCGAGTGCATTTTCAATGTCTTGCGTGGTACCCGTGTGTGCGCGACGGGAAGCCTGCAACTCTACGTCCAAGTCAGAGTACATGGCCTCCACTTTGAAGAGATTCCTGAGGCCCAGAAGCTTTTGGAACCTCTCCATGGTCACCTCTGGGAAATGGCCTCGGAGCAGAGTCAGTCTCATCACGCTGTCGCTGTATTCGGGCTCTGGAGTGGACACAGTGGGCGGAGCCGTTTCAGGGGAGGCTTCAGAGTCTTTGTTGTCAGATCGTGAGAGAGAAAGTGCATTTTCATCTTCAAGTAATTCTTCTTTCTCCTCTTTCTTTTCCTGTACCTCTTTCCACTCGTCTGCAAGACGTTCCTCGTGACTCTCCGGTCCCCCCACAGATAATTCTGGTTGACTGTCATTACTCTCTAAATCGGTCATCTCTAAATCTCCCACATCTGAATCCTCTATCTCCTCAGTGAACGGGTCTGGCTGTGTTTCAGTTAGGGTACCAGCTAATTCTAGATTCCTCACAGTTTTGTTTTCGTCCAATTCATTGTCCAAATCCTCACTATGCTCCATTGCAACACGACTCTTACTATCATTATTAACCTCTGAATCTTTGGACACTTCCTCCTCCTCCTCATTGTCCTCTTCCTCTTCTTCTTCTTCTTCTTCCTCACTCTCAATGGGTTCATCTGTTGTTTGAATATCAGACTTTTGAGCCTCATGATCATCAGAAGTATCATCTTGTGATACCGGATCCACTGATATTGCAGCTGCTTCTGTTTGATGGTGTATCGGCACATCAGTTGGTGTTGGATCTTCCTCCGAGGCGTCCTCAGGTTCAATCACTTCTACATAACCCTCATCGTCGTCATCATCATCATCATCAACCAAGGCTGGCTCTAGGTTCTCAGGCTCTTTAGATGATTCTACTGGTATTTCTTTTTCTTCTACGGCAGTCTTTTCTTCCTCAAAACTCAGAGTCGTTGTTGGAGCAGCTTCTTCGTCCTCGTCATCGTCTTCCTCCTCTGAACTCAAATCTTGTGCTGTCCTCCCTCCCCCAGTCACAACTGAAAAAACAGCATCTCCGATTGACGTCCACACGTTCTTCTTCTCTGCCTCTGCTTTATTATCATGTGTAGTCGGGGGACTTTCCTGCTTTTTGAGGGAATCTGATGCTGGAGTGTTCACGGTTTCTCCAGAAAAAGACAGCAATGGAGTTTCTGCTTCAACATCCGTGTCTTCTTCGGGCGGATTTTCCACATAGTCGCCTTCTTCCTCTTCATATGGGGAGACATTCTTGGTGATTTCATCTTCGGTGACGACGGCATCGAAAGTTGTTCCAAGGGTTGTTTTTAACTCGGGGATTTGCGCTCCTTCAGAAACCGAGACGCGGTAAGCAATGTCTCCTTTGGGCACAGCTTCTACTTGAGATGTTGAGGGTGTTTCTTTGGTTTCACTCCTTTCTGACACATTTTCAAGAATGGACACGACTGTGTTTTTCTCAGCTTCTGTGTGTTCTGTAGCTCTTTCAGTAGCTGCTGACTCAGACGGCACTACTTCTGCAGAAGGTGATTCAGTTGCTACGTCAAGTTCAGGTAAAGAGGCACTTTGTTTATCTGGGACTTCATCAAGGCTCTCATAGCTATCATGATGCTCAATTTGTTTTTCACTGTCAGTCGCCACTTCTGCTGATGGCTGTGTTTCTTGCTGCTCATCCTCCGCCACTTGAATTTGGTCAGATGTTACATTATCTTCACCATCATTCTCCTCCAGTGAAGAGCCTAACAGTAAATCTATGTCGTAATTGTCAAACTTATCAAATCCGGTGTCAAAACAGACAAAATCCGTTTCCTGAAAAGAAGTTTAAAAAGAATCAAAAAACATCCAGCAACATTTTTACATGCCTCATTGATTCACTTAGTGAGCAACATATTTTCATACCTCCGCTCGAACTTCAATTTCTTTCTCGGTATAAAGGTGGTTAACCGCAAGAAGGTCGTTCGGGAAATAGCCAAAGTGACTTCCAACCTATTTCAATTACAAGAGAACATGTTGAAGGTTATAACAACATAGCATAAGCTAGATGTTATCCATTTCTGATTAAATATTAGTATACGTACACTTCCGGCCCATATGTCGGTCCTTCTGCCTGACAATTTGTAGTATACATAGATAGTTTCAGATTTTTTGACTTTCAGGAACCGACAGTCTGGTCCCGAGAAATCTTTGATAGCTTTTCCCCGACACAGAAGCACTGTGAAAGAAAAAGTGGAAGCATTAGAATCGTTTCAAAAATATAAGGATTATCAATATGTTATTATTCACATATTGCTCTTTCTAAAATTCAAAATGCCTGCAGACTATTTTCTATCAGTCTGTTATTTTCTCGATACAAGCATTTGGTTCATGTCAGAAAATAGCAAAGAAATGCATATTTCAAAGTCAAGTAGACAAATTAAAATGTCTTGTTTTGTCCATCCAACAGTACAAAACCAAAAGATATATTTGGTTTAATGCGATTATAGATTAACAAACGTATTCACATTTGAAAAGCTGGAACCAACTGATTTTTGGCTCTTCTTTTTTATAAAAAAATAACTTAACTGATTGACTGTTTTTGAAAATGATTGTCAGGTTATTTTCTGTCAATCCACTAATTTCAGCTCTACAATATTTCCACAAACAAAAAAATATGCATCACAACGAACGACTGAAACTGATTAAACTAAAACGAGATGGCAAAGAGTGAAGCGTTATCTGCATTGATGCAGGGTGTTATTGAAACCATAATATCATGATGTATAGTCTCATGTGTTGTTTTAAAACATTTAATGAATCTTCTTGTGGCTTTTCTTTGATTAATGTGTCTAATCTTTACTGTTTACCAAACTATCTTCTCCTCATGATACGTCAATATAACCATTTCGCATCAACCTAACGTTGCATCAGCATTTTGGGTTGCGGTCAACCTTCAGGTAAACAACAACAACAACAGCTGTAACAACGGTCTCCTCAGGCTGTAACATACGTTACTTTAAATTGACTGGTTATGACACGCAGACTAGAGTGTTGTTAGCCTGTGCTGAGTAGCATTAGCTACAAAGAGAGAAGGAACAACCACAGCCAACGTAACAATGCGGTTAGCGCTAGCTGTACGTTGTCAGCTAATGTTTACTATCGTTTGTCCAACGTCAACAACGTTAGCAGAGCCTTGGCTAAAAGCCGGTGGCTAATTAGCTGCTAACATTAGCCAGCAGGGCAGGCCGGAGCTATCAGGCAACCGGCCAACACTACCAACGTCTGCACGAAAAATAATAATAATAACACTAGCTAATACCTCATGCTAACATGAGCGGGGCCTGGTGTCAGTGAGCAGCACACAGATAAGCAGCATCTGAACTGCCACGGGCGGTTATCCAGGTCGCAAATATCGACTGGCAACAGGTCCAGAGATAAGGCGCAGTTTATGGCTAGCTGTGGTATCTGGATGAGGGAAGATTGCATCCTCGATGAGCTGGTAGTCACAACAAGACAGCAAACTTACTGCTGCACTCCTCGTCGGCGCATCTTTTAAGGTCGGAGAACCTTTTTTCCAAGGCTGCGGTTGAAATAAAATTAAATAAAAGTAATAAAAAGCCCTGTCGGTAGAAGTGTTTGGCTGCCATGCTGGCAGTTTTGTTGCCTGGCTCGACTCTGCTGCTGGAGCATGAGCACTGGGAGCTGGAGGAGCCGACACGTCAGCAGATCAGATCCGGCTGGGTGTAGGCTCGGATAGATTTACAGGATATAAGGTTTGGATTTGGCTGCGAGACACGATCCCACCCTGGTGCAGTGGTAAAACTGCACAAGGAGTCAGCCTCGTCAGTCAGTTTCTTCTGGAGTCATCCAGTACATCTGCAAAATGCACCAAACGATGTAAGAGACTGAAAACCAGGGATATTCACCCAGAGGATTAAAGGTGCACTGAAGTGACAGTAAATCTCCACAGAGCCCTTTTTAAACACATTTAATTCAGATAACAGAGGGGAAAAAGGCAGTTTGTTGATGGTGGCAAATGGACTTAAAAACATAACAAAACTGTAACCTAATATTGAAAAGGAAAATCAACAATTCTGTTTCAAAACAATGGATCCTATTTGAAAATGTAGAGTTTTAAAAATAAGAGATAATCATGTCATTAAATGTTTGCACACACCACTTCAAGATAGATAGATAGATAGGTAGAATTTACCATTACACATACAAATAACAAAACAAAAAGCATGACACAGAAATAGCATACAGAAGCCCAGTTTCACATCCCTTGACCTCAGGTTAGGGAAAAAAAAAAGAAGCTATAAGCTCCGCCTCTTCCGGTTACATCAGCCAATAGGCGTGCATCCTTTCTATCTACTTCCTTAGCAACTGCCCAAAGAGCAAAGTGGTGAATATTTAACAACATGTGGAAGTCACATTAATCTACAATAGAAGACACCGCATCTTATTGATTTTTCAACAACAGCAGAGACTGAATGAGTACTTGTATGTTAGATTTGAATGTTAGCTCACCGGTGCAGGCTAATCTTAGCTGTTAATTTAGCATCGGCACGTTGTCTACCATACCGTAATCGTTAACGTTACTCCTCAGCAGGTAGGGACTCATCCAACTTTGTTTTACTAGAGAATAACAGTGATTTTTCAGTATCACACATATTATTTATACAGTAATAGATTTATATGTGGTGGCGTTTATTCAAAGCGATTGTGAGAAAGCTAACTTAACCAGCTAGTGAGTTAGCCTCAAGTTACAGTAACGCGTCTCTTCTACAGTCATAAGACTACAGTAAAGTTAACTAAAGTATGAAAGATCATAACTCAATACTAGCACTGCTGTGGGTTCATTTGTCTAACATTACACCTTAATTAAGAATAATTCAACTTGGACTTTTCACAGTTTTCTGTTGTTTTAAAGGACAAATAGATTAAGCAAGAAAACTGTCACAATATGAATTAATAGTTAAACTAATTGTTCAGACATGGCTTAGCATGCATAGCAATCTGCTGTCTCGTAAGTAAGTTTATTTATTTTTGTCTCCCTGTAGGTGGCCGTCACACAGTGAGCATCAGAGCAAGTGATAAAGGACAGCTGTCTAACCAGAGTCTGAGTGCTGTGATCATTATGGATGACTTGCAAAGAGAGCTAGGGCCTCTTGAGGACTTAGAGGATGACAACGATTCCTCAGACGACACCTCTTCAAAAGGGAAGAAATCAAAGCTCCCTCTGGTTAATAAGATGTATGCAGGTGAGTTGATATATCGGCCAATTTCAGACATATAGTGATCAGTGAATATGTTGGCTGATTAATAACTTAAAATCTATTGTGAAAGATATGTTAGAAGTAATTCAGAAACAATGTCTCATTTCATAGATTGTCACCAGAAACACTGAGAAGTTTATTTTTTAGCTGAATAATCTTCCAAACAGTGTAACTTGAGAATTTTAGTAAAATAAATCATAGGACTATTATAGAAAATGTAGTTTATGTTAGGGGTTTATGTAAGAAAAAAAAAAAAGAAGACTATTGGATAATATATTAGTGTTTTTACACTGTTGAATATTGAAATCAGCCTCAAAACTCCAGTATCAGTTGAGCTATAGAACATATAATAGTTAATAATGTTTTGGACAAATGCACTCATCGTGAAAATAACAACTTTATTTCATCCAAAGAGACATCGAGGGAAACTGGGTTTCACAAGAGTACCAGAACCTGTCTGGAGCTGATCAGAGAAGCCCTGCTGCACCATAGGTGGCAAGAGGCCGCAGAATATATGGCGTGTTACCCACAAATGTTAGACGACACAACCAATGGCACAGGTCAGCAGTACAAGGAGGTATGTCTGCTTTTGTCTGCGTTAGTATGTTTTTGTTTCATGCAGACAAGCCAACAACAGTAGTTGCTACACATAACTAACTCTACCTACAGCCCAGCATGAACAGACAGTACTTTGACTCTTTTCACAAGTTTCCACAAAAGCCCTGTTTCTAAAAACACAACTTAATTCTCTTTCACAGTCATCCAGAAAAAAGAAATTAGCAAAGATTCCAAATATTTCAACAGAGTATATTTGTAAATAATTGTTTTAATAAGTTATGTAAACAATTTGATCAAACACTACGCAAGTTTCCACATCCTTGATATTAACTCTCTTTTTGCAATTTCAACTCCAGCTTATTTGGAGAATGAGCGCTGAGATCCTTCACCATCACCCCAACTCAAAGATGGAAGACTACAACAACATCTATGAACGGATGAAACACTCAGGAGTTAAACATTACCTGATGGTACGTTAGCGAGTAGACCTGAGTACACACACTTTTTTTTACATGAGTGAAAGACATCTGAGACCTGTTCCTTTGCGTCTCTCTAGATCTCCCTGGAACATTCATTCCACCTGCTGCATAATGGTCACATCGAGGACGCAAAGCATCAGCTGTCTGTCGCTGAAAGTTGGAGGCATGGGAAGGAGTCAGCAGCTCAGTATCAGAGGATTAAATTGATCCACGCCTACAGGAGCTTACTGGATTATATAATCTGGTGTGACAAGAAGTTTACCTACATCAACAGCACTGGTAAGGTGATACACAGCACAACACCCAAAGCATCCATTATTTACTTGTCAGTTTGGTGGGCCTGATGCAAGCTCTTGTGTGATGTCACGCTGCCACCTACAGGTCAGACCTAGTAGCTACTCGGGTAAAGAGGCGATCAAGTTGTAGGGAACCTTTTTGAGTGTGCAATCTTGGCACAACATACTCTCTGGTGTAATTCGGTGTTTGAAAAATCTCTTTAATTGTTTGTGTGAACTGACCCTACTGTTTCAGAGTATCCCGACGGTTGTGAAAACCAAGACATGGACAACTACTTCAGACAGGCCTCTGTGAATCTAAAGGAGATTTTGAAAACACCCGGCGTCTGGGATCCCTTCGTACTGAGTTACGTTGAGGTAAGAACTCATTCCCAACTGCCTGATTTAATTAAAGAAACGTATATGTTTAATATCATAACATTAAACAGGATGAATTCGCAACCATTTTGATAATCGATAAATCATTTAAGTACATTTTAAGCAAAAATGTAAAAAAATTCCCTTCCCTAGACTAGACCTACCATACACTTCAATGCCATGAGTCCGTTTCATGCTCTTGGTTTTCGAACTAAACTTCTTGTCTTTCATGTTTTCAAAAGTTCCTACTTCTTGTAAAATGGTTGTTTAAATGTGGCAGATGCTGGAGTTCTATGAGGATCATGAGGAGGCTTTTCAGGTCCTGAACGACTACGCATATGACGCCACTTTCCCACCCAATCCCAACGCGCATGTCTATCTGTACCGGTACTTAAAGCGGCAAAATGCTTCAAAGAGAAAACTGGTGAAAGTATTGAAGGTACAACCATATACAAAAGCACTGCATTTATACTGATATACTGTATTATAAAGAGAGATATGATCCCTGTGAACCATTTTAATTGTGTTGAACTAGAAGTTGTGCCTTGCAGTTATAAGATGTAGAGTTAGGCACATATGTAAATACTCTGTGTCTAATGCATCTATAAAACTTGACTTCCTAATGCCGTAGGTCCTCCATGCATTAGTCCCAAGCCACGAGTTGATGTTGGAGTACAGCTCTCTCCTGTTTCAGTCAGGTAAAAGCAAATTTGTTCTTAAATTAAGAGTCTTGCCAGATAATTAATTATACACACAATTCAAATGAATGAAATTCATGAGAAAAAAAAATCATTAATTTGAGTTATTTTTGACTGAGTGATGTCTGACTGGAAACATCAAGAGGCATATTCTGATATAAGTCATACGTCTCCTTTTATCATTTTCTTTGTTCCATAGTATCCATTTTTTGATGTGTTTTTGTTTTTCAGAAAAAAAAAAAACTGACATTCAGAAAGCTTTAGGAGTCGTTCTGGAAATGCTGGACTTCGCCTGCTGGAGGAGCAACCTGGATGTGTGGAAGCTTCTAAAGGCCATTATTCAGAAACTACAGTTACAGTTGCGTATTAAAAGTTTGGAAAATTGGAAGCTCTGTTTTTGATAGTCTGCAGATTTTTTATTATAAGACAGTTATTGTTGCTGATCCCAGTCGTACTGTATATTTGTGTATCACAACAGAGAAGACTGGAGGGACTCCGTCGCTGGAAAAATGGCTCCAAGAAAAGACTGGTGGCCTGCGCTGCACTTCACAAGCTTCCACGCCAGTAAAGACTCTCAGGAAAACCCGGAGCTCAAGGAAGTGAAGGCATCACTGACAAAGATCCTTTGTCCCGGTAAGAAGTTGTGCGTGTGCAAAAAAAAAAAAAATCACTTCTGGAAGTATTGTTTACTGTAACACAACATTTGCTGTTGTCAACTGTTGTTGAAGCGAATATATATCAAAAGTCACCGCTCTTTAAGTCTCAATATCCTGGTGAGTGCCAGTGGTAGAATAAAGAAAGGCACCGTATCAGACATCAATGCATTTGAAAACCCTATAATCACATCAATATTCCACACGTAGGAGCTTTGGTGTAACAGACACTTTCACAGTTACCACCGTGGCAAATTTTACAAGATGCAAAATTAGCTTTTTAAGCCCGAGCTTCTCGCAGGAAACCCTGCATTTTAAGATTTCACAGTTTAAAGGAGAGTGAAGATTTTTTGAAGTGGGCTTGTATGAGGTACTTATCCATTGTCAGTGTATTACCTACAGTAGGAGGCAGTCAGCAGCAAAGCAATGTGCTGCTGTGGATGAGGGCGGCAACAAAATTAAATTACCAAGGCTTGTTTCATTAAACAAGAAAGGCCCACTTAAAAAAGAGTATAAGCTGTGTTTGTGTTGTTGTGTGACTTTGGCGAATCCAAACTACCCCTTTTTAAAACAGCAAAATCACACAAAAACACCTGATGTTGCCTCACCCGTTAAAAGGATGATCTCGGTCACTTCCACACAGTGAGGCACACAGCTTCACTGTGTGGATCAAACACTGGTATGGGATCAGTAATCAGTACCAGCCGACACCCAAAGCCCAGGTACCAGTATCGGGACTGAAAAAAGGCAGATTGGTGCATTTCTACCGAGAACAATTTTAAATGACAAGATTTTCTAGGCAAATATTTAACGATGACGCATGGTTCATTATCTCTAAAGAAGTTGGTGTATTAATTGAACAGAAAAAATATTGATTCGTTAATGGGGTAGTTGGATACTCCACTGTAAGCACTCAACTAGTCAGAAAACAGTTCCGTTCTTTGTTAAATTTGTACATATAATGTAGATCTTTAAGTATCACTGTCTTTCTTCTTACAGATCGAATGCTCAAATACACAGCGTGACGGGTAACCAGTGGAGAGAGAGAGAAGAACTCAAGCTGAGATGCTACTAGAATGGAGAAACAACAGAGGCCTCCTCATGAAGAGCAAAAGTCTTCATACGTTTTTTTACATGTTGTTTATTTTGGCAAGATTTCTTTTGAGTGATACAATATTGTTTAGCTTCACTGACACACACACATGATACAAAAACGAACCTCTATATTTGATGAGTTCATTTTTTTAGGCCTTGTTCCATTATGTTAGTTCATTGTGCCTTGAGTTTTAGTGTGTTCCTTATCAAGGCACAGGCTACATTGCCCACTATGTGGAGCTCTTGTTCAGTATTTTTTGCACTGAGTATCTGAAGGGTACGACCACCTAATTTAGGCAGAGTGCGGCTCTGAATGTCAGTGTTCATGTTTGTTTGGTGCTGGTTTCTGTCAACAATTTAATGGAAGCAGAGTCTCATTCTGACCTCAGCTGCCCTTTAACTGCTGTTCGGAGGGGCTTTAAGGTCACAACACAGTCAGCCTGAGGGAGATTCTCTTTGTCAAGTCTGTTGTCAGCCAGAATAATCAACACAGAGCTTTCAGCAACATCATGTGCATACGATTAAGTAAGTGGGACAGACCAAAGACAGGTGGTTGCTGCGAATAGCGTCAGTAGGAGTCCTTTTCCCTGAATGTGAGAGATCATAATTGACTTGTGGTCATCTTGTATTTTACACACACACACAGTATATGCAACACTGTCAATCATGATTCTTTTTTACAAAGAGACTTGTATATTTTGATGTCATCTATTTCTATTAAAAAGGAGAATTTTGTATGTTTCTATTGACGATATCCTGGCCTTCAAACGCTGTGCTTACCCTCCTTTTAAAGACCCAACCATGAAATAAAGTCTTGCATCCAGCAGCAGGCCAATTTAATAAGTGAAAGTGTTTGTAATGATTCTGTTTCGGCTTGCCACAATGTTGGCCATGCAGCAACTCAGTGAGCCGTACTGTATGTGGATGTGTGTGTGTGTGTGTGTGTGTTGCTTTGCAGTCATTACATAAACCAAAGCCCAAAGCACTTGCCCGACCACAGGAGCAGCTGCAGAAGGGATCTGGGAATACATAACACATGTCGTTTGAAAATTCAAAACTCAGGGAGCAGTGAAGAGGATGGAGTTAGGAGCTGGTCACTGCTTTGGATTGTGTCCTTGTTGTGACCTTTTTTTAAAGCATGCATTTTTCTGGAGCTTTTTTTTAATCACCAACACAGATGCTCACAGTTGAGGCAGTCGTTTCACTGTTCTCTGTTGGGGGTTTGGTGTCTTGCCTTGCTGTTTAAGCACACATTTTTGTGATTAATAGTATAGACTCCCCTGTCTCGAGTCCTATTGCACTCCCACCCATTTAAGGTCCGTCAAAGGAGCTTCTTTGGCAATTGTAGTTTGCAGCTCCTCACCTCTTCCATCACTCGAGGTATTCATTTTGAACTATTTGATTCTTGTCTTTTCTCACCAAATATTTAAAAAATGACCTGGTTTGTTCAGGTTTCAATTCCTCCCTGGAAACTGGGGAACTGTCAGTAGATTTTTTTTATTTTTAGAACAGAGGTAGATGTAATCACCCAATTAGGGATCACAGGCAACAAAAGGTGTCCCTGTTGCAGCCATCAGCTTATTGTTCCATCTCGAGGCAGCAGCAGGAGAGTGACCTGGCTGCTAACAAGTCTGCAGTGTCCACGTGTACTTTGTTAAGAGGTAGCAGAGGGCAATATCAATAAAATCCTCAATCGCATTATATGTTATGTTACGTGACGTGAAGATTTTCTGAAAAATCAATTTAGAATTTAGTTTGTTGACAGGAATGTTTTTGTTTTTTTTAATTCAGCAAATGCTGCACCTGACAAATGACAGTGCTTCATTCCCTTTTGTTATTGATGTAACCTTTCTTTATCCTGTTCATTTGAACACACTTGTTTTTACTTTTAACAGTCTGGGAGAATACTGGGAGGTGGAGCGAGTGTTACATATTTTCAAGCTGCTGAGTACATCCACTGGTGCTACTGGCTACGAAGTAGCTCCCCTGGTTCTACCAGCTTGGTCAGTCGAAGAGGAAAGACGATGATGATTTATGTTCATCTTGGAAATGCACCCCAAGGTGGATGGGACATACTGTAAAATCTATCAGGTAAAAATAACAAAAAGTCCTTTCTCTGTGGGCTTATTTGATGACTCTAACAGGCCCTTTATACCTCCTCTAGCTCTGGGAGCATCTTAGGCCTAACCCCACAGTAAACTGACAGGCATAATAATTGTAGCGTAATTAATCATCGGCGCAGGTTGCAGACTGATTCCATTTGCTACAGATCAAAAACAAAACAAATTGTGTGAGGAGAGATGTTTTAATTTGATGCCTGGCGCAGAGAGGCCCTGGCTGTTGCTTTGTTGTGTGAGGCGGACATTAATTGAGTTTTCCCTTCTCTTACAGTCTGACTCCCTCCTCTTCAAGCACACAAAACACACACACACACACACACACACACACACACACACACACACACACACACACGCTGCAGTTGGTGACTCAGGGTCTCGCTTGGATGGTCTGCTGGGCTCTGAGGATTTGTAACCTAAAATCCAGACTTGCACAGTGACAGTGTAACATCTCAGTAACTCTGCAAGACATTTGAAGTCTGGTATGGTTTGAGTGTGGAGGGGAAAGAGGGAGAAAGCGTGATAATTCAAGCATGCAATTTGGACTTAACATACTGATGTGTTCGCCAGTGCTGCATGCTACAAGCAGGAAAGAGATAAAACAGGAGAACATGAAGTTCAAATAATCTTCAAAAATGCAACTGAAGATCAAACTATGAGAATAAAACTCATGAATGAAAATCCTACAGAAGTCAGCTTTAAGTCTTATCATAATTACATTTGCTTTGGTGCAAAATAGCCAGCGTGTAATGAGTGTATTCCAAGCCTACGATGGCCCTTTTGAACAGCTTGATAACAAAAGGCTTTCAACACACTCATCACACTGGCAGATGCTACGACAAAAAATTGCTTGAGGGGAGTCAGTCAAGTCTCGGGGAACTTCAGGGAGAGGTAAAAAGAAAAAGAAAAAAATTCCCAAAATATCCTTCTCATTCTGTCTGTAAAGTTGAAAGTGACAACTGCAATACCTCTTTGTTCTTGGAGTGCAGCTGCAAAAATAGCTTTCAATAATGTATTAGGAGAATAAAGACTGTGAGCTGATTTCAGGGGAGACTCGGCTCTGTGTATGTGCCAAGACCAGGAGCTTTCTCTGCTGTGCACCCACTGTGAGGATAGATCAGGCTGGTGAACACAAAACTGATCCTCTTGACTCCTAAGATTGCTCTATTTAATCCAGGGAGGAATACAATTTGGCCTTGGAATAAACAGCTCATCTTCTACATATATTTATGTCTGATCCCATATTGTCACTGGGGACTGGACAATCACATATACTTAGGACCTGAAATGTCAGGTCAATGACAAACATTGCCCCCCCCCCCCAACTGAGCTGAGGACAGCAGTGCAGAACAGCAATGTAATGACTCCGAAATGCAAAATGCCTTGACCAACTGAGCATTCACCTAAGGCTATGGAGGTTTAATTTCTTGCGTGCCTGAGTGTGATAAGTGGCAATCTGAATGTTGTGACTTTCCTTCAAGCTCTGTGGAGACCAGCCAACTGGAGCACAAGTGGAAAAAAAGAAAAACCTGAATGATCTGAAATCTGAAAAAAGAAGCAAGACAGAATTCCAGGCAGGCATCAATTATTAAGAAAGGCAAAACAGCAGTGACACAATCTACAGATGATACCTTTTTTCTGTTGGTTTGCTTGACAGTATTTTGGGTGGTTTGACTCGGAATTAAATCTTGCATCTAGAAGTGAATATTTTAACAAAAGGCAAGCAACATTTCTGCTTGAGTTTAATATTTGTGGTGAGCTTTTGCTCAGGTCATCAAACTGCCATTAACAACCACTGTGGAGCGTTTTAAATCCCATATGAAAGCTGCTGTAATCTTATTCTTTTATATCAAGAATGGGTCAAATGTGGAAGGCGTCGCTCATAGTGTTGAACCCACCTGGTCTCACTCCCAACTCGTCAAATACATTGGTCGGTTCCTCTCGGCGTCTGATACAGACGCACCACACTTTAGACTGACTCCAATGTAAACACACCGGCGTTAATATTCAACGGTCAGAGCGACTGATGTAGTGTTAAGCGTGAGATAGTGGGATGGGTCAAGCAAGCAACACAAACAGGGCTTTTGTCCAGGAGACTGCTGTTTGTGTCCCGTGCAAAATTAAAAGTTAACGTTGACATTTTGTCACGTCAGTCATTAGTCAAGCGAGTCCTAGTATCGTTAGTCCCATGACTCCCGTGAGTTGCTAGTCACATGACTCGTCTGTCACGCCCTGGTCCAGTGAGTCGTTAGTGTCGATAGTCACACGACTCACAGGAGTCGTTAGTCAAGTTAACTTCAACGGAGCTCTTTTCCGAAACTCAACTATGTTTTTGCTGCCCATATCGTACATTCCTTTTGTAGAGTCATTATATATGTGACGAGTGGAAACTGACGTGCCCAAAACTGGAGCTACCGTAGTACGTGGAGCGTCATAGTTAATAGCTAGCACTGATCAAGAGTCTGTAATTAACGAGGAAGGAATGCGAATGTGTTGAAGGTGTGATCACCTGACTTTGGCAGTTCAACCTTCAGCTCATTGTTTTGGTTTTCTGGCACCGCAAAATCATTTTTTTGGTTTGATCTCGCCACTCTCATCGAATTATTTTTGGTAGCAGCATGCTACCAAACACACTGGACCATTTAGCTGCTTAGGAGACAGATATTTTTTTCATGATTCGGTGGAAACCTAAAACTGAGCAAAGAAATTGAGTAAATATTGGACTTAAATTCATCACGTGACCAGGGACATGACGCTTGTTGAGGTTATTAATATAATTAGGGGTTTAAGGAAATATTGATAAACTTGAGTATCGCACGCGGTATTATGTTCTTTGATACTGTATCAAAACACTGGATACATTATTAATTAATAGATTACCTGCAAAGATTTGTTTTAAACAGTGGCTCAGATTGCACAAAAGTAGTGCTATGATGTTGGATGTTACAGGGTGTAACTTTATTTGACTCAGATTTAATCATATGGCGATGTGTTATCTATACTGAGACAGTTTGATATTGAATCCAAACCCCTATATCATGATAGGTATCATTTGCCAGATTCTTGGCAATACAGATCCCTTGTTATAATGATTCATTACCAATCATTGCAGGTTGATTGGCAATTTTTCTGTTGAGACACATTTTAATGACGCTTCTTTCCCCAATTTATTCATTTATTTACTCAATTTATTTTTTTAACAATCTTGCGAAGCTTTGATTAATATATTTGTTAAATTTGTTTTAATTGTTTCTTCTTTTTTATTGTTAATTTCTTTTATTTGTAACTGTGAACTACCCGGTTTTGAATAGTGCCACATAAATAAAGTATTTTCGTAGTTGAGTCATTATAGCCCTCTCCTGCAGGGGGCACTCCAGTCAAGTGCAACACACGACATACTGTATCTGATGTAAAGTCTTCATCTCAGATTGAAGGGTGTTGAAGAGTCTCTGAAAGATGAAACTTGATTTTACTCAACATGTGGGCCTCTTTTGTGTGGATTCACATGACGTCATCTGTAAATGCCCTTTTCTTGTTTTGACTATACAGAGGAGGATAATGAATAGTTTTCAGTAAACATGTAATCTTAGATTTTCGCTTCCTACTCTGTTCCCCTTTTTAAACAAAACATAATGGTTATTTATACAATTAGAGCGGTGATATCATCCACCAACACACCCACTTATAAAAACAGGCGGTCTGCCAATGAGTTTCACACTTGGTGCAATCCTCTGGTATTATACCTGTAGAGTTTCAGATAGGTAGAGCAATTCTTTGAAACGGTTTTCCTGAAATCAACCTATTAACTACGTACACCGCACTGACTCATGTGCCCACTGACTCATGTTCTACTTATCTGTAATTCTGTGTGAGCACAGTGAGCAATGAATGAGCAACAAGCTTGACCTGACCCCAAAGAAGCCTTGTTTGTCAGCACACCAAGCCTCTATGGTCTGGGGATTGTGTGGTTGGAAAATGAAACAAAGCCACCATGGTGCATTCTGACTGAATGTGGGAGAGTTTCTGTCTGTCTGTTTCTACATTTCCACCTTTACTCATCCTTCTCTCAATCAACACTTCCTCTAACCCCTGAATGTCTGTGAGCTGAGATAATATGGTTGAACTTTTCAATATTGTGTAACTTTGACATAAAACTCGTCATTCGGATATTGCCTAAAGGGTGACAGGTTATTAAGGACATTAGTGGAAACAAAGCTTTTAACACGTTCTAAGTAATCTGTAGAAATAATGGATGCAAGCTGATCTGGCCCCAGGTATTTGGACCCATTTTTCACACAAGCGATGGCAATGTTGGTCTGTCAGTCCACCGCTTTGGTCCAAACTGAAACATCTCAACAACTACTGGATGGACTGGCATGGAATTGTACAGATGTTCGCGGTCTCTCGAGGATAAGTCTAAATGACTTCGGTGAGAAACTATTGGATGGATTGTCATGAAATGTGTGACAGAGATTCATGTTTCCCTCAGGATGAATTGTAATAACATTGTTGATCCACATTTTTTTCATGTGGAGTCATCGTCGACTACTTTGATATGCAAAACAAATGACATTTCCATCAGCCTCAGCTGTACATTGTGTTTAGTGATGATTAGCAAATGTTAGCATGCCGTAACACTTAACTAAAATGGTATGGCTGACATGAGCATTTAGCTCAAAGAACTGATGATATTCATGTCCATATGTTTTTTATTGTTAATAATTCACATTAAAAGACCAACACATTGTTTAATACTTTCTGTATTCCTTGCCCTGTTTGTAACAGCCCCAAGCCCATTCATTTGAATTGAAGACGTAAATCTTCAAAAACAGCTCGCAAATATATACTTATATTTGAAAGTTTTTTTTTGCAACAGCTGCTCACAGTAGGGTCCAGCTGATGTTAATCAAAGCGCAGTAAATCTTGACTTTGTAGGGGACTATTTTCAATCGTGGATAAACACACATTTTGTGCGGTTGTAAGTATGGCAGCCGGACGGTGTCACAATAAACTACAGTGCCCATGTTCATTGTAGTGAAGGAACATGTCACCCAGTGTAACAGAGTGGCTCATTGATGTGTGAGTTTAATAGTTTTTTTGGAAAACAATGGAAGTCTATCCGGCTTTGGCCACACAGACAATCATTGTTAGAAGAATCAGTTCATTGTTGGTTGTTTTCTTTTCATGGGATTCGTTAACAATACAAATATACAATACCACCAGACTTCTTCTAATGACACTATTTGTTTGTTAACACTTCAAATGAAACACGAGTCGACATGATATAGATGCTGACCACCGAGCTAATCAATTCAAGCTTAATCTCTCTGCTAGTAAATTTTCATTGCCTGACCTAACTCAAAACTGTGTGCTTCTTCTTTTGTATTCAAAAAGCTGTGATGGTGTATTACAGGCTGACATTTCGCCGCTGGCCTTTTTTTCTGTGCTGGCCTTTAAATTTGCTGTTTGTGTGTCTTTGTCCTGTGTTTAACAGTGTGTTAGGTCAGATTAACAAATGGTAAGGCCGGTAGCAGGCTGAATAACAGCATTAAACCAGAGGACAATGGGAGCGTGAGACTAAGCCCTTTCACAACCTGTCTGACAGCTTGTTGCATTGATGTCATCCTCTGACTCAGGCCGTTACCACCGCCGCTGTCACCCTGGACGCTTGGATGGATGACATCACCAAATGACACATATCACTCTTCACTACTGCCTCTCTGCTTTCATTTCTCTGTCTCTGTCTCTCTCTCTCTGTCTCCAGACATTTGCATACTCATCAGCTTTCCTGCATTGTAGGCTTCCACTTTGTCAGTTGTGGAGGACAAGGAGGAGATGAGCATGAAAGGACATCATTAGTTTTTCCAAGGAGACTGAGATAAAGGAAGGGACAATCTGAGAACAAAGATTGTTGGCTCACGTGATGTGCTCTCAGGAGGATTTTTGTTAATAGTGTACAAGATTTTCTAAAATACTTAATGCTGTTGACTGAAGGTAGCCAAATAACACATATATGACGATTGTTTCAGTAAGAAGACCAGTAGGAAATTCTATGTTTTTGAATTTTTCAGGAAAACTGAAGAATTAGCTGTTTCGTTGTGGGTTGAGAAAATTACTTTGCTTAACCACATCGGAATATCTGACAATGAAATTGTCACAGATCTCAAAACAGAGCTACTTTTCTGAGCTCATATTTTGGAGATGCATTTTATTCACAGGAATGTGTTTCACAATTCATAACGTTAAACATTGCTCCTTCTTAATTATGATCTGTTAGAGACTTTCCATTGTTCCCATTCACACACCAGTAAAATGAGATACAAATAGTAACAATATTGATTGATTGTGAAAGTTATTATCATTATTGACTGTGGCAAATCCCAACTTGAGCTCTCAACCACATCTCCCAGTCAAGTGGTATAATACTGCTTCATACATTACTAGCATATCATATGTTTTTTAATGTCAAAAGTAAAAGTAAAAGCAAAAAGCATAAAATGGAAATATTCAAGTAAGTACAATTAAGTACAAATTGTACTTAAGTACAGTACTTGAGTAAATGTACTTATATTCATTTCACCACTGCCAGCAGATGAAGTTTGAGTATGTACGGGACTTTGGTCATGTGAAAAGAGACATGGGATACAGGATTGGAACCTGTCTCAGTTCAAATCTTTGATGGGATAGTCTTCTATTTTGCTCCGAGTCGATGTCGGTTTGTCACTTTTGTCACATCCTGTTCATCACTTTCTGTTTGCATAACAGCATGTATATCCGGTTAGACACCGTAATATAATTTAGCCAAATAAGCCCACAGTCTATCGTTTCAGTCAGTGTCATTTAGGCTGATGTGACGGGTTCATTTTCACACAATCTTAACGAGTGCAACTATTCAACGTACTGGTCCATCGTATGTAAAACAGCTGTAATGATATGAGTCTGATGTTATCATGCTGAGCTACTTAACAGTGTTGATTAAAGGAGGAAATTCCACTGCATGCTAATTAATTTTCACATGTAGCAGGAGAATAGCATCAAAAAGCTTTAATATGTTTCTCCATTGGGATACAATGCAAAATGTATTATATATTTTCACAAATTGACTGGTGGAGTAAGATTTTGTAAACTTTCTTTTCCTATCATAACCAAAATATGCAGGATGGTTTTAGTTCAAGTTTACAAACTTTACCATTGTAAAAGTCTCAATCAATACTCAGACTTATGTGTCCACCGTAGATGGTGCTTATGGTGAAAGGTCTGCCTTCAATTGTTATTATAAAAGTTACATATTTGTATACTGTTCTCTGACTAACTGAGCACATATATTATTCAATAGTCGATTCACGAGAGGTTTTTGCTATTCTACACACCTGGTGCCTGGTAAGTTTTTCCTTGCAAAATCATCCACTGTCATACAGGAAGTGAAGCGTTTTACATTTCTGACAGCTGCAACAGCTTGTGTAGAATAATGTGGGCAAGCTGAGGAGTTAGCATGAGCAGTATTAGCAACTGTGCCTGAGGAGACGAAGGGAAAAACACTAACTAACGTTTGACAATCCTCTTTAATAAAAGACAAACAATGTCTTAGTTTCTCATTTAATCAAAGCCAGATAACTCCTGCAATTCCTGACTTGCTTTACATTACATCCATTAATATAGAGTATTATTATTGCAGAGCAGTCCATTCCCGAAGCATGGCGGCAGCTGCCAACAGAGGCTAAACCTCAACCCCCTGTGGGACAGCCAGGCAGCGCTAAAGGGCCCTGGCTCCCACACAGCCACGCAGCAGGTGACCCCCTGTCCTAGAAACAGTTGCTATTTAGACGTGATTAGCAACGATTGCAGAGAGAGTCATTGTTATTTATATTGTGTCATTCCTGTGTTTGTTTCAAAGGTTGAGGACAGCGGATTTATTTCTGATGAGCCGCTCCACTCGAGGGTCACGGTGGAGAAGTTTGGTTTATAACCTCTAAGAAGACGTTTCATAAACAGACACTCACTGTGGGCGATGGGTATAAATATCAGAAGACATCATCTAATACCCTCAATTGTGTAAATCCATCCATGTGTATGATATGCTTCCATTCTGGGATAAGGTCAGAATTAAATTGGGCTCCCACTGCAGGGAGAATGACAATATTTGCTATTCTTGAGATCATTATCTCAGATTTCATCAGGGCATGAGGTAAACCAAAATTGCAAGAGCACACACTGTCACTGTACGTACATATCAAGCACTACCAAGATTAGTGACGCTTCAGCACCGACTTCATGCGCTATAAGCGCGAGTGTATACGTGAGCAAGGGAGAGAGAATGTTTACATTTTTTGACCGTTAACTAAACAATATTTGGTTGTTGCTAAGTGACCGTGAGGATGATTCAACCTTCCTCAGGCAAAGGGACATGCCAACTTGAATGAATAATACTGAGCAGACTGGCCCAACTCAGAAGAAAATAGGGTTGTTATGAGCTCAGTGATGTAGCTGTTATTGTTCGGTGTAAACTATACTTCTCCCGGTAATCTGTCACAGACACTGACCTCCTCGCACTTGCAACACTTAAAAGAGACATTGTTCTTTTGGCAGATTTTTGGGGGGTTTTATTTTCACTGCCTACAATCATAGGCTAATTTCAGTGGTTCTAAGCCTTCAGTTGGAAATTCCCTGAGGGTTGTGAGATGGTTTTGGAGGAGGTTGGTATTACCAGATAAAATGTTATGAAATGTCTGGCTAATAGTTAGTTTCTTTCTTAACACATTGATATAGTAATACATTGATGATTGATCTTATTTAATTGTGTTTCTGTGATTTTAGACAGCTCTGGGTTTGGTTTAAAGCATTGTTTAGCAATCTGTTACATCATTTCATCATCCTTTTTTGAAAGGATTTGAAATGTCAGTGGAAGGGTATCCTTGAAAATAGTTGATATGTCAGTTGAAGAGTGAGTTAAAATAATTGAAATACTGAAACAGAGTGAAGTATCATTTAAGGTGAAAGTGCTGAAAATGCCTTTAAAATGTCAGTTGAAGGGAAATCCTGAGAAGAATGAATGCATGTGTATAAACCAGAAGAATATGTCAGTTGAAGTTTCGAGTGAAGAGCAAACACCGAAAGCAGTTAGAATAAACGGATAACGTTTTCTAGGTAGTATGCTTGAAATTGTACAATAGATGTTTGTTGATTTAAAGATTAACAGATTAACACAGCTGAAGTGTCACTTGATGTGTAACCACTAAGAGCAGTTCAATTGTCAGTTGAATAGTAAAAGGTGAAAGCAGTTGAAATGTCAGGTTCTGTTATTTCTGTTTAATTCCTATTTTGTGGGATGTTTTGTGGTTTGTGTTTGATCATAACTCATGGTTATTACCAACTATTCCTTCCTCAACAGGTTACATTTTTTGTCAGATTTGTATCTGTTCTATAATGCCTGGTCAATATAATTTAACTTTTAAAGAGTAGTTGTTCCTTAATGCTCAGTAGTCCAGCATCTATGTAACACAACATGAAGAGTAAGCTCTCCCTTGCTTTAATAAACAAAGATTTACAAGTTGTTAGCAATTCATTTTTGGACTTCTGACATATTTTAACATGGCTAAATGTAATTTAGTATGTTGGTGTAGTGGTGACTAATAATTACTTCTCTGTGTGTTTGCCAGTTTACATGTGGGGTACAGTCACCGATCTCATCAGATCTTAAAATATTATAGTATTTTAGGGAGTTTTCTCACCGTACCCGAAATACATGTCAAACTCAGAAACTCGTGTTTCTTTTTTATGCTGTGAGTATTTACAAAGGTTTATACAGGGAATCTACTTTCCATCCAATAAAAAAGAAAAAGAAACAAAGACATGCAGTCATGGTGTGACAGTATTTCAGAGGGAGGCACCATAATGCATCGACAGACTGGGCTGTTGTTTTTTTAATTATTATTATTTATTTCTTGGGAGGTTGGGCTTTGAAAGCTCAGGCACTTTTTTACGAGGATAGTCACACAGCCCGAGCATTAATGATGAACAGAATGTCATTTTGGAAAGCTGTATCCCCTCGGTTAGAAGAGCAGCCCAGTAAGTTTCAAGAGGCTAGACACGTTTGAAGCTGCGTGTTGCATTGTGTTGCAGCTGACGCACAACGGACTCGGAGCTGATAAATATGCAAAAAGTAAAGGGGCATAGGTTGACAGGCTGTTGAGTCCTTGGCAGTGTCCGTTTTTGCCATTGCTGGACATGTTGCTTTTCAAGCTGTTGAGTCTGCAGTAGGCCCATCTGTGCCGTTCCTTCATAGAAACCATCAGTAGCAACATTTGTCCATTTCTTAAATCCTCCGCCCTGAATAAGAAATGAAGTTAATGGCCAGATGGGACGAAATGCTTGGAGCGAGGGGGCAGTCTTTTGCATATTAAAAACTAAAACCAGCAATTAGTAAATTGGCTAATTTGTAAGTCAAACACTGTCTTCAGGGTCTTTTGTAAATGTATGACAACTGGTTTCCAAGGTTTCATAAGGTTGAGATCTTCCTGCACCCTTTTAAATGTGACATTGAGTCTGCACCTTGCTGCAGACAGGAAGTGGTTTGGGTCTTTCATCTGGGCCAGCGAATACCGCGCCACGATCAGTCATGTTTTCCATGACGAGCAAAAAAAGAAAAAGACAAAACCACTTGACTGTGTTTTACATCAAAGTTTGACATTATCTCACATCATGTGTGTGATCTCTAAACTGATACACAAAGCCGCAATGTGTCATGTTTTCCATGGGCTGACATTTGTGAAGGAAGATAGTCGGCTCAATCCGGTTCAAGATCTCGCAAAAAGGGAGAAAAAGGTCGTAAAACGAGGTTTCTCATCCTGTTGAGCATTCAAAATGAAATAAAAAAGGCTTATAGCGTCTGTAAACTTTTCATGAGCAAAAGCCTCTCATTAGCCATAAAGTCTTTGACAACCACCAGAAAGAATATTATGATATTGGCTTGACAAACATTTGTCCAAATGAAACCAGCCACTCAGGCAGAACTGGTTGAATTTACATAACTGCTCAGGTCCTGCTGCATCCAATGTTTGAATGTGTGCTGCATTCAAAATCCTTCTTAAGTAAAAGTTCAGAAGTATTATCAGCTAAATCAAAAGTATCAAAAGTCAAAGAAATTCTTCCATTCATTGGACAGTAGATTAACTATCACAAAACACACACACACACACACACACACACACACACACACACACACACACACACACACACACACACACACACACACACACAAAATGACCAGTATATTAACAACACTTAAAAAGCAAACAAACGCCAAACTTTTGGGTCTCCTCTGAAGGCATTGGTGTTCCTGATCATTTACCCTTTATCACAAGTGAAACAGGAGTAGCTGGGAATCCAATCTGAATAGGCTTTGATCAGCTGTGTCCATTTATAAATAACAGTACAGAGGGCTAATAATAGAGGCAATAATACATGCCCTGCATTGTTTCAGTTTGCCAAAGAGGATAAATAGAGAGCTCAGATTATATTTGGGGTTTGAAGCCAGCAAGACCCTTTCACCGCAACATGGGCCCTGCTGTCATATGGGACTGTACAGCCAGCCAACTTGGCACTTGCTTAATGGCTCTCCTGCCAAAGACACCTACAGTACTTATTACTACCAATAATGTTACCTCCCTACCTCGCACACAGGTCACTGTTGTTGTCTTACACAAGCCAGAACTTCTTTTTGAAGTTTTTGTTCTTTCATTAATTTACAATACAGTTACAGTCACAGCAGGTTGGTCACTTTACTCTTTCAAAGAGCCATTATGTGTCCCTTAGAGCGTTACAAAGAAAGGTCAATTGATGTTTTGAAAGTACGTAAGGAAATGAAGCAACAAACTTGCAGCCTGCCAGACATTTGTGACTCACAGCTGAAGTGTCTAACGTCCTTAAAGTTGTGTTATTTTAACCAGGAATAGAGTGCTGCAGGAATTACGTATTTTTGTAGGCCAACCCTGGAAGTTATCATCGCACTAGTTCCCTCAACAAAAAGCTAATGTCTGCTGACATATTTTATATTGTAGAACAAAACATTAAAATGTCTTAAGCTTGTGGTAACCACAGACAGTATCTCAGGCATCCAACAAAAATGTTTTTCAAGAAACCAGTTGACTTCGAGACAAGGGAGCAAGAAATGCAGAAATACTAACTTGTTTCAACACTCTCTATAGTTTACCTCAGCTTGGTTAACTGGTTTTGTTAGTAATAATAACAAGAGCTGGTATTGTCAGGTGTGTGTCATGGTTTTATCATACAGGTTTCAGTAACATTTAAGTTATATTCAATGTAAACTATATGAATGTTTGGGAAATTATGAGTGTGTAAGTACGCAGACACATTATTCACAAAGTAAAACCTTCCCTAGATGCATATAATCTATAGCCAGATCATGTGTGTACACTTTTCGCAAGTGATTGAAGTGTAACTGTAACCTGAGGAAAACTAGAAAGACAAAGATCCAGAAAAGCAATATGAGAAATGCAGCAGAAGGAATTTGAAAATTTAGAAGCGGTTTGTTTGTTTATAAAGGTGCAGATGTCGCAGACCCTCAGGTGATGCATATGAAAACATCTGACAAGAAGGATGAGTGAGGAAATATACATCAAAGGACACAGGACATTGAGATATTTCAATTTAAATACGCACATCTTTATGGACCCATTAAAATTGGATTTGAAAAAAATTAAATAAAGTGTAGTTTATATTACAGCGATCATGTTCAATACAGGACCCTGGTTAATCCTGTGCTTTTCTTACTGTGACATGTCAAAATGTCTTCAGTGTCATGTGATGTATGTCTTTAAACACTGAAGAATTGAACACATAATGTCTGATTTGCTTTTACTTTAATTGCATATGCCACTGCGGTACACAGATATTATATTCTTCTGTTATATTCTTAAAATAGAGCTCCTTTAGCTGTACGTTGATACGAGTTTCGAGCAGCACGTGAAGGCACCGTGTCTTCCTCCTCGAGCCTCCTGGAGAGACTTTTGATTGGCTGCCAGTGACATCATCCCTGCTCGTTCGTGGGACTGAAGGCAGTTCAAGCGACATCCCCCTCCTCCCCTCCCCTCCTCCCCTCCTCTCCTCTCCCCACCCAGCCACAGAGGCAGACATCTCGGCCAAATCCCTCCCACCACTGGGCCGGACCTCACTGTAAAAAAAAGGATCAGATTTAATATTAATGAAGCCGCGCATTGGCTCACACTCGCGTCAATCCCGCTGCGCAACTTCTGTAGGCTGGCAGACTTCCTTCAATATTATTTCTGGGGAGCAGGGTAAAAGTGCTAAAAAAAAATGTTGCCGATCCACAACACTGGGACGGACTGAATGGAGGCAACGTTGTCACCGAGCGGAGATAATAAATCCGTCTACAGTGCACCGCGACACACACCGGTAAGCTGAAATACAAGTCAAGTTCGGAAATTAGTGACCAAGGCACAAGTTGTTTTTGAAATGCACAGTCATAGATATTTCCTACTATTATTAATGAAGAGGAATATTAAATTGCTGCTACCATTTTTAGCTGATTAGCAGTTTATTTGGTAATATAGGTAGGCTATATTATTTATTTTTTTAACATGAATTAAGTGTTTTATTACAGCTGTTTCCTTCATTATATCCCTCCATTGCGTCAAAGTTACAATCCCCACCTTAAAATGCAACCATCGGATTTTATTTTTTGTAAACATTTTTTTATTTATTTTATACAGCGCTGTGAAATTGAATTTCCTCCAGTGTTCAGCTCATCGGATCAGTTCGTCTCGTCCCGAACGCCTTATCACATTCTCGGCACGTTCTCATGCCGGTTTCTTCAATGAATTTGGCCATGAATGATTTCTGCTGTGGCTGAACCTGCAACGTACTGAAAGGACGGCAATGGCCGGGACAGGCAGTGCTCGGCGGGTGTCTTTACATAATATGCCGGGATGACATGGTTTTTAAAATGCTCAGGCTGGCGATCAAAAGGAATTGCCTCCCCTCTTTTTTTACTCCGACTTTTCCAGTTGGGGGAGAGACCCAACTGCGGCGTAGCGTTGATGCAGTATTTTATCTTTTTCTCTTTTTTTCTCTCTTGTTATAAAAGCTTTGGATCAAACAGACCAGAGTTGGGATGAAAAATTCAACATCACACATGCACGCACGCACACACGCAGAGTACAGTATCTGGAGGATGATTCACATTACTTACACTCAAAGTGATTCAGTTACACCAGACTCTGTAATGGTTTCACTGTTTATTATTAGTGGCCAGTCTGTCACGCCTACATTTTCCCACCAAGTTGGGTGTTGCCCTGCAGGTATTGACACTACTAATATTTGACTTCAGCAGCCGTTTTCTAGTTTGCATGTTGATCAAACAGACAGGAGGCCGCTCTCTGTGCACTCCGCTCCTTCATTCACAGCTCCGATCTGAATCAGTATAGATGCAGAAGTCATTGAGCCAAACTGGTTTTCTCAAAGATTTGCTTCCTCGCCTCATATTTTGTCTCATCTCTGTGCCCACAGAGCGGCTTGTTGACTTCTCCGTAACCGTCCAGCCCTCGGCGTCCCCATGCCTCCGTCTCCTCTTGACGACAGAATTGTGGTGGCGCTACCAAGGCCGATCCGACCTCAGGAACTCCAACTGCGCCTGGACACCAGCTACCTGGACTCCATCGCCACCAGCAGCAGCAACAAGACAGTCATCAGCACCACCGTGGTGAAGATCCGGGCGACGGCCAATCTTGTAACGTATATGCCCTCATCCAAGGGCTCCACGCGCTCGTTGTCGTGTGGATGCAGCAGTGCCAGCTGCTGCTCAGTGACTACCTATGAGAAAGACAGCCAGAGCATCAACCACAGCCAGGTGAGTGCCAGCAGCCCCAACCTCAGCTATGCCGGGCCCCCCACCCCTATGGTCAGCAACCATGAAGCATTAAGCGCCCCCAGTCTCGCCCCGGGCACCCCGAAGGCCCTGTCATGCGTGAGGGTCATCCACCCCAATGAGCTGGCCAAACGGATGACCTGCTGCCCCATGGGACACCCCGTGGGGCCCGTGCCAGTCATCATCGACTGCCGGCCCTTCATGGAGTACAACAAGAGCCACATCCGGGGGGCCGTGCACATCAACTGCTCCGACAAGATCAGCCGGCGGCGGCTGCAGCAGGGCAAGATCACTGTGCTGGACCTCATCTCCTGCCGCGAGGGCAAGGACTCTTACAAGGGCATCTTCTCCAAAGAGATTGTGGTTTACGATGAGAGCACCATGGACCCCAACCGGCTGACGTTCTCCCAGCCGCTGCATGTGGTCCTGGATTCACTGAGGAGGGAGGGCAAGGACCCCATCATCCTCAAAGGTAACACCTAAGTGGGTTTGTCAAGACTGGGAAGGGGGGAATAAATAAGGCTGTCTAGCATACTAAGGGGAGAGAAACCACAGTTTTATGGGCTTAAGTTTGACTCTGGAGGAAGTAAATCAGTTGAGACACCGGAAAGGAAAGTCAGATTTAGAAGTGGTCGATGCTTTAGTGGCAATATAAACTGATATGAAACTCATGTGGTGGCAAAATGATGCGTAGTGTGTGTAAAGCCTGTTAAACTTTGACCTTTATTGTTTTGGTCACCTGATAGCGCCTAAAAACACACTGGTTGTAGGTTTATCATGTGCGCTTTGTTCTGAAACATTACAGCAGTTACCACATACAACAGCTTTTGCACGTATAATCAAGCCTATGCACGCTCAATGTAAATCCCTCATACATAAACATATGCACAAGCTCTTCACCAGCGTTCTATATGACACTAATTAAGCATTTTGCAGGAAGTGAGAGCAGCTGTTAGTAAATAAGGCAGCCTATTATTGAGATGGCAGTCCCTGGGTTGCTGCCATGTTTTCTATCTTTAGTGTGTGTTTGTGTGTGTGTGTGTTTGAAGCTCGAGCAGAATGTCGTGTTGGGGGCTGGGCTGAGTGTTTTTTGAATGCCTCCCAGTCAGCGTCTAGCCGTAAGATCACAGCACCTTGATCTCTCTTCTTCTCTTCGTCCTCTGGTCCTCATGTGCGCTTTGATGGACGAGGCTCCTCTTCAGTCTCTCATCCCGCATCGGTGTCTGTGTGAAGCTCGTCTCAGTGGAAGGAACAGGCAGACGGTCTCGCTCTTTCTTCCCCTGGTTTGCAAAAATGCAAGACCTCCTCTCTCAAATGGCTCAGCCTGACTTTTGTCTACATCACAAGTGCTTTTGTCAGATCTGGAATGACCTCCCGTGCCACATGTCTTATAATCAAATACTTCCGATGTATCAACCGATAGTTGACGTTTTATCAAATCATAAAAACAAAACCGGCCCTAAGCAGATCATTTGCAACGCTGGAATGAATTTACTTCTAATACTCTTTTATTTATTTCTGAATGTAGAAATGTTATCAAGGGAAAGTGGGCAGGGCATTGTTATTAGAAGCAGTAGTAATAGTGACATATTTGGAACATGCTTGTATAAATGCAACTAAATAATTTACTCCATTATTTGCTTAGTTCCCAGCATGTCTCAGTCATGATTCATCGCAATACGTTTGTTTTGCGTGATACTCTGCTACACTGGAAACACAACATCTTCCGTCCCTGCCCCGCTGGAGCCAAGAGCACTAATAGGTTACATTTAATCCGTCAGAATTGCCATAAACGACTTGTCAGCAGGGTCGGAAGGTTTAGGTTAAGCACTGAAAACAGCAGGTCTGTGGTGTGAGAGGCCATTGCGAGGCAGAGGCGGTAATTTTTAAGCAGGAACTGAGCCTGTGGTTTATGAAAGTGATCATGTTTTCATGTTTTCCTCTTTGAGTTTCGTCAGATGATAATGACGGTCACACTCAACAGGTTTCATCTCACAGCAAAGTGCTGCCCCTGGAGATTCTGTTGTGATCAGTTTGCCATGAAAAGTTGTTTATCAGGCAAGTTCGACCTGAAAAGAAAGACTGTGGTTCAGTTTGAAAAGAGGAAGTTCACCGTTTCTGTTGATACAAGCCAAAGCGATGTTGACTTTCAAATGTCACAGCAGCAAACTACGTTTTTCCATTGTTTGGAGGTTAGTTGAGCTCATTGGTTGGTTTTATGGAGCGCACATTTATGGTTTTTCCTGTCTCACTGCTCATCCACCTCATTTTCTGTGAAAAAGCTCTGATAAACACACTGCACCCCAAACAACAAAGGTTGCGACTAGCTGGTGAACGTAGGGGAGCATTTAGCAGCTAAAGAGCCAGTTGTTTCTATCAGGAGTTGGTTGAGACCAAAACAGAGCTAAAAGAGAGGGAACATTGGACTTACATTCTTCTACAAATTAATACTAATGTTATTATGTTTCTGCTAAAATGTTTGCCAACACAACAACACATTTATAAGGTGATAATATGGAAATGTTTCTGCACGAAAGTGCCCCAAAAAAATCAATTCATATTGTCTTAAGATTCTATTTATTTAACCATTAAGATGAAGGAAAATAAAGTCTGTTAAAATCTAGTTGTCAGAAATTCTGATCTTGTAATATATTTAATCGTGGCATTCTAAACAAACTTTATGTGTGACAAAGATATTGTGTTGTAAGAAAGGTTTTATGAGACATTGTGGGGTTTTTAAATACCGATAAAGCAGTCTTCATTAATGCAGCTTTGTGTTAAGAAAAAACATCATTATCAGTGGAAATTCCACTTATTCTTAACTATTCCCCAAATTCTTGTTGACTTTGTTGTCAGAGGGCCTGTAAAGACTTCCCTTTCTTATATTTACCACAGTGTAAGTATTACCACAACATCCCATGACAGCGAGAGCTGTTCCACTATCAGCATAACATCAGGTTAATGTCTTTGTTCATGGTTAACAATCGGGCTGTTTTATGGTGAACCCACCTGCCCGGTCACCGGGGGGGGGGGGGGGAGTTGTGCGATGACCTCACATGGCATGATGTCAACTCTTCCAACGTGAACAATACATGAACTGATACTGTGTTTGTCTGACACTTTCCACCCCTCCCCACAACTCTTGTGCTGAAGGGAAACTTTGGGCCACTAGCAACAGGTGCAAACCAGTTATTTGGAGAAGTGCAGATGTCCAGTGAGAAGTATATTAAACATTTAGTACGTCTGTTTACCGGCAGATTAACAAGGGGGATTTCTTATGTGATTCAGCAAGTGGAAACTGTTCAAGTAGCTATTTTGGCCATTTGTCTCCTTTTTGAAATGAGTTGTTGCAAATAGAAACACTGCCGATCCCTTGATATCGATTTATCATCCAAATGGAGACATTCAAATTACAACAAAATCTAACAGTGTAGTCTGGAAATGTGTAGATTTCTATCATGTTAAAGCCAGTTGTCCATGCTTTTATCAGACGTGTATGCAAAGCTTACTTGTCCTATTCAGTTGTAACGTGTGCCATGTGTGGCGCACAGAAGCGTGAGTGCATGTATTTTTAGCACGGAGGGCTCCAGTGGGAATTGAACCCTTAACCCTGGCAAGGAGACCAACAAGGTTCAATTTGCAATCAGAAAGGGGAAAAAAATGTAAATATGAAAAGGACGTTTGGCAGTTTTATTTCTTTTTTAGCTAAATAATTTGACTTCCTGCTCACCCTGTCTCACAATCCCTCCGCTTGTGTTCACAGGAGGCCTTAGCTGCTTCAGGCAGAGCCATGAGAACCTGTGCGAGCACTCGCTGCACCTTCACGAGGGCATGGACACCGGTGCTACTGCTGGCCTGACCGGGCCGCTACCTCACTCCCTGCCCTCCACCCCGGACATAGAGAACGCAGAGCTGACACCAATCCTGCCCTTCCTCTACCTGGGGAACGAGCACGACGCTCAGGACATCCACCTGCTGCAGCGCTTCAACATCGGCTTCATCCTAAACGTGACCACCCACCTGCCGCTCTACCACTACGACTCGGGCTTCTTCGTCTACAAGCGTCTTCCCGCCACAGACAGCAACAAGCAGAACCTGCGGCAGTACTTCGAGGAGGCGTTTGAATTCATCGGTATGAAAACCTCCACTGTTTTCACTGCAGAAGTGTAAGCTAACACAATGGTCTTGTGTCTTTTCAAGACTAAAGTCTACTTTAGAGCTTTCAGCAATTAAACCAAAGAATAATTGAGAGTTTAGAGTTCAATTTAAATATGTTTTGGAGGCCTGAAGCAGTGTTCTTTTGTTTCACAAGGCCACAAGGTAATACTGAGTCCAGAGATCGCTGTGATGCTAAAAACTGAGTTGGTTGCCTACCTGTTACAAATTGCCTAAAAGTAATAGACATTGTTGTTGTGTATGTTTCTCTGTCTGTGAATTGCAAAAGGGTGCTTCCAGGGTGCTTTTGGCCAGTACATGCTGACAGTCTGCTGTGATACTGAATAGAAATGAGAAGGAAATGGATAGAAAATGAATGATTTATGGCTGGGTATTATTTGAGATGTTGTTTATACGGTAAAGATATTGTTCTACTTCATACCTTAAGGGGGGGAGACATGTTTTTATTGTCATTTTGCAGAAGATGAGGTTCTTAAATGTTAACTGTATATAAACCAGCATCTACACTACTTTTGTCAGTTTTAGATTTATATTGTATTTAGGAAAAGCTATCTCCCCAAATTAAACACAATCTGGCAATAAGATCATTTTAATGAAGAAATATCTGATCACAGAATTAGTGTGAAACGGAGCACTGAGTTCTCAATACTCTACATCGTACAGATACATTTCAGTTGGTACCAAAACAACACTGAGGTTCAATAACCAGACCTAGACAGACGGCTGGTCACAAAGGAAGTTTTAATATCTTGTGTGTGATGACTAAACTTCCCCCGAGGGAACAAAGCATTTACTACATTATGTTCTAATTGTTTCAATGTTGCTCTCTGCAGAGGAAGCACATCAAGCAGGTATGGGCCTTCTGATCCACTGCCAGGCAGGCGTGTCTCGTTCAGCCACCATCGTGATAGCCTATCTGATGAAGCACACCTGGATGACCATGACAGACGCCTACAAGTTTGTCAAAACCAGGAGGCCCATCATCTCCCCGAACCTCAACTTCATGGGCCAGCTGTTGGAGTTCGAGGAGGACCTCAACAACGGAATAACGCCACGAATCCTCACGCCAAAGCTGATTGGTGTGGAAACTGTTGTCTAAACGAACCCTCTGGACTCGACGCTCGCACTTGTACTCACTCTCACTGTTCTCTCAAGAGAGACCGGCTGCTCTATGAGCTGGGTTGGACTATGAGAGCCACTGTATTCTTCTTGAATCTCCTCATGCTCATCTTGGACTCTCTGGAGTGCCAAAGCTCTGGGTCAGTGGTGATGAGAAATGCCAAAAATCCCTACTGTTTGGACCTGGCCCAAGTCCAGGAGAAAACGGTCAGCGGGAAGCTTTCCATTTGTGATTGAGAGGAGCAAACATGAGGGAAAAGCAAATTGGTTTGGAAAAAGATATTCTATATGCTTAGGGGCAATTACTGACAAGATACACTCTTAAAGCTCACACTGTGGCACACAGCTTCTGTTTGCAGACTCAGGCGGGTTGGCCACGGCAGTGCCTGTCAAAAAAACAAAAAAGATAAACAAAAAAGATGAAGACTTGTTTGGTGTGTTAATGTTGTTGTTCTATTTTTATACAGGGGTTTATGGAGGTGACCATGACGAGCCCACAGTGGCTTACTGTGCAATAATTTCAGAGTGGAATGCAACTGAGACCTTGATCTTATATGTATATAATGATAATGATGTAATGATTACGAAACATTTCCAGCTCTTTGCTGAAGTACCATTTTAATGTTAATGTAATTACTGTTGTTCAGTTCTATATGTTCACAGTTATGCTGTAATATTCGGCGCAGACGTGTGCAAGAGAAAAAAAATGGGGTTTTATTTTTGAGTGCAGCTTGTGGGTTTATGTAAGTCATCAGAACCACAAATTCATATTTCGTGTGTTTGCTCCAGTATCTTCGTTTTCCCATTCCTGCATCCACATATGCATATATTTTTTAGCAATACACAGTATATATTACCAGACAGCCATAAGAGCTTTTTTTTAATGCATGGCTGCTGGCAGAGGAAAGAATACTTTAAAAATAATCAGTGAATATTGTAAAACAGGGCTACTGGTGATGTTTAATGTAACAGAACGGAGGAATTTCACTGCCTGCTTCTGTCGTGTCCCCTGTTCTTTTTGCTCCCCGCTCTGTTGAAACAAACTCGACTGAGTCCCTATGTAGCAACATTTGTTTGTGTCGAAAGCCCTACATTTTGAGCTATGATTTAGTCCACATTAAGGTAGCAGAGTTGAGGTACAGGCTTCAAACAAACGTCGACTTCCTGCCGTGGGTCGCAGTGCAGTGGGACGGTGGTGGTACAGTAGAGCAGCGTGACCCTTCTCTAATCTTTTGCAACTCCCTGTCGCTGACACTAAGCTACAGTTAAGTGAGCTCTTCTGCCTTGCTTAGGCGAGCGCTGCTGTCACGTGCTGTTCTAGTGCCTCTATCAATGCCTTAATTCATGTGTCACCACTGGGCCTGCGCACGGTACACCATCACGTGCAGACAGATGCAGAACACACCGAGGTCGAATTTTAACTCCCAGACAAAAGCAGCTCTTGGTCTCTGTGTGACATACGGATTCCTTTCTGCTGTTCCTGATTAAAATGCAGAGTTTGAGAAAATAGCATTCAAAGCCTTGAGGTTAAAATGCTCATTACGTAACTCTGATCTCGTGGTGGCATTTGAAGGGGGATTTGAATACCAATGTGAATTGTAAATCAACTCCGCACTAAATAGTGTATTAAAGAGTATATGCAGGCTCACAAAGTTTACCTTCATCCTGTTGCACCTGACTATAATCACTGATGACTCATATTACGACATGTCGATAGATAAGAGGAGAAATTCGACATAAATGCTCAACTTGCTAGTGCTACTTTGCCTTCATTCTGATCCTGACTGCAGAATTTGTGCACTGTCGCATTTCAGCCTCGTCAGTTTTACACTGTCTCAACTGGTGACAGCTTTAGTGAAAATTACAAAAAGGGAAACTTCTTACCCAGGTGGGATGCATGCGTTTTCAACTACCTGTATATCACTAGGCACACAGTATAAAGACCTCGTCTTGTTGAGATGACTGTGTGCATGACCATTTATCAAGTGAGCATTCAAACAGGAAAAATATTGATCTAGATTTTAGAGACTTGTTTGAGTACACATCTTTAATCTGGTTTTGATTTGATAAATCCCAAGGGCTGTCAAAGTTCCCAAGATATGAAAGGAATTGTAGTCCTTCAACTGAAGTTTGAATATGAAATTCAGACCAAAACAACAGGCAGTTATGAGCTTTGTCCTGTAATTTAGTCGACTTGAAGCAGCTTCCTCACAAATGATGGTTTCTGTTCATATGTTCTTCTGGTTTCTGCTCAGCTCTCCATTGTTTGCATGAAAAACAAAAGACTAAAATCAAGCACAGGGCTAATGATATCACTGTCAAAGCAACAACAACAAAAAAGATTTATATATATTTTGCAATACACTCTCTGTGAACCAGTTGATCTTCAGAAGTACATCTGAACCCAAACGTTTGGAGAATGATCATGTGTGTCTCTGTCAGCAAGATGAAGGATAATGCAAGAAGTTTTCATAGTGAATACAAATACACAGTGCACCCGGTAAGGCTTTACAACAACATTCACAACAATAAGCTTAAAAAAATCCCTCATGTGAAAATTCATGCTATGCAAATAAAATTGTCACAGGTTATTTCTTTACCCGACTATCGTGAAATAGTTTTGAGGTCTCTGCGAACATTTCGAGCATGAATGACAGTTTGCAGCCTCAGATTGAAGTGAGTTTTATACGTGTGACTTATCGACAAAGAAGTTATAAAAACAAAAAACAAAAAATGTTTGTGTGGCGACGTGTCCTCACTTTGTATTTTTGTTGCTGTTGTCATTGGTGTCTAACAGGTGCTCCACGATATATTTGAATATGATAAAAAAAGGTATATAATAACCATTTACAACACATTTGTAGCTTGTGCATTTATATTTAGTGATTCACCATTTGCAAAAAATAAAAAAAAATAAAAAATAAAAGAGAGAGCTTAGCATCTGAGCCAATGTTATATAGGAATAATGAACCTTTTTGTCCCATCTGTTGGTTCCTACAACCGCAGCGGCACATGGCTTTTGTATGTAATGATCTATTTGACTGAACAATGTAACCGTCGTACTGTACATTACTCTCTGGTTGGAAAACGAAGCATGCTGTGTGCTCCTGGTCTGTGACAGACACTCGCAGACGTTATGGTGCTGTTAGTCTTTCCCACACTGCTTTCTGTCTGTAGAGGTCATAGCCTGATTGACAGCTCCACGAGGCATCTGGGTCTGTTCCCTTTTATTTGGAAACACGGTTCTGTATTAGAACAATATCAAGCTGTCATATTTGATGCGCACTCTTTATGACTGGACTTGTTTAAGAGTCTCTGCTTTGGGCTCAGAGGCTCCGGTGGAAACAGGCTTCACTCTACAAGTATCTGTATCTTTCTTTGTGTCTGTAGTCAACGGTCAAGTATATACAGTATATAAATATATATCTATTTTCTTTGTATGCATATATTCATTACTATTTTTGCACTGACCTACGGACAGATGGATTTATTTTTTTCCACAAAGGGTGCTATTATAACGGAGGCCTTCTCCCACACCTTTTTGCATGACTTGCTCAAGATTCCTCAACTGGTCTGTCATCTCTCCTACTCTTCTCCTACTACTCCTTGAACTGTTCCAATTGAAGCACTGTAATTTTGTAATCCCTACTTGTGAGCTTTGAAATAAACAAGGAGGCTTCAAGTTTGGTTTGGCGTCCTGGAGGTTTATTTTCTCCCCGTTTCACATGGAGGAGCTTTCTTTGGCCACTGAGAGGAGTAGAAATATGTTCCTAAGATGTCTTACTTGGTAAAAACGTGCCCGATGTCTCATGTTGTATTGAAGTGTTTGAACCTGCAATAATCAATATCTTTACATTAAGAATGGGAAAGTACTGTAATGTGAAAGTGGAGCATTTAGCAGCTAAAGATGCTGATGATTCCCTCGAGAGTCGGTGGGGACTAAAACAGAACTAAAAGGAAAGTGAATATTGGGCTGACGTTAATAAGGTGCACACAAACTCCACAACGGCAAATAAGCAAAGTTTTGCTGAAAACATTCACCATAAAAGGTGATGATATATCAGCATTGTGTTAAAAACCTGTTTCAGCTGCCCCAGAGTGGCCAAAAACATCCAAAACATAAGTTTAAGTTCTAAGCAAGAGACGAATAATGCAACTAACAATTCTTGTCATTATTGAGTAATCTCTCTTTTTTTTTTCAATTAATCAATTATTTATGAAAAGTTTTCATCATAATTTCCCAGAGCTGTAGATAGCATTGCACAACAGTCCAAAACCCAAAGATATTCCAGTTATAATGATTTTAAGAGAAAAACAGGAAGAACGCAGCATTTGAGCTGCTGGGATTATCAAACTGAAAAATGACTTAAGACCGACTAATCAGTTGATCAAGTAACTGCTTCAGCTATAAAAGAGACAGCGGTACAATACATTAAAAACATCCTGATATTAAAAGAGAAACAACAGATTGAGGGATAAATATTTCATGTGACCAAGTCCCCGCAATACAACAGAAGCCAGGAAACAACAGAAGCTCAGAGACTCCCAGATTATTGGAATCAATAACAACAAACAAGACCCACAGTGTGTATTTTCAGAGACAGCCTCTATCAGCCTCTTGACATGCGAGCATCCAGTGGAGTACACAGCCAGAGTTGTGAATTATCTGCGCTCCCCTCCATTGAACCATGTGTCACATAGCTGCAGGAGTTATGGGCCTATATTTACTCCAACTTCGCAGACGTCTCGCCTCATGGCCAGCGGCGAAGGGGTGTGGGGGCGTTGGCCCCAGGGTCAAGATCTCTCCGTAGGAACAGGCACAAAAATAGTTTTTTAGCGTTGTTTCTAATTACAAGCGATGAGTGCCCCGCCTCATTAATCCTTTCCTATCAGCACTGAGCAGGCTGGCAGCACCAGAATAGCACTGATCTTTGTGCTGCTGCACGCCGCGTTCCAGCGAGCCCTGCATGGACGTATTAGGCAACACAGGCCTGAGAGGAGGACCTACCTTGTCCACGCACACACACACACACACACACACACACACACACACACAAACAAACAGGTGCACACCCACATACATACACACACACACACACACACACACACACACACACACACACACACACACACACACACACACACACACACACACACAGTCAGAGGTGGCGGTGAAATAAAGCAGAGAGGATCTCTGAGCCTGAGGACTGCTGCACTGGTTACCATCAAAGCTGCTCGCTCTGTCACAGGAAGATGCACTCGCACGTCATCCCACCAAGGCTTTACTAAATGAAACTACAGCAGCACTTTGCACTTACAACTCATGCATAAAATAATGCTTCTCATATTTACTTTAAAACTAAATATGCCAACGCACGATACGGATTTAGGTTAACGAGAAGAAAATGGGAACATCGATAAAAGTATGAAAGGGCTCAATCAGTTTCTCCTACAGTTTAGTCCAGTCAACAACTAATGTCCATACTTAGGCCACGACTTGAGTGATGAGGGTTTACAAGTCGACATTTCTTCACTTCAAAAGGCTATACCTTTTCTTCGTGCTCTTCCTAAGAGTATCTGTTTCTTTTCTGTGTCTAACAAAAGTGTATACCTGTGATGTAGATGAGTCAGGGTAAGTTGTGGACACCCACGCTCTTTTACTTTTGGTTACCTTGACTTGGGCATAAAGGGATGGATGATTGTTTCAAAGATGTTGAAACATAATCAAAGTGTTGGACCCCTTTTTGACAGCACGACTCACACACACACACACACACACACACACACACACACACACACACACACACACACACACACACACACACACACACACAGGACACGTGAAGCGCACAACAGGAGATTTCAAGCAACACACAAAGTGTTTCGCGAGATTCGTTTTCGCAGGGCAATCATGCTGGACACCACAGATATCACAGCTTCTACAAAGGGTTATGAAACCTTGACGTAATGTTACTGTGATAATGTATATAATAGCAGTGTATTCACTCCAGCATTAGATGTTCAACAATCACATTTATGCGTTATGTTTCAGTGTCCACATACATTTGGCCATATATTCCTGTGATGTCGATTAGTCAGGATGATCTGTATCCACAGTCCCACTCGCTGTGATCTATTCTTGCTGTAAATGAGTTCTGGCCTGTGAGTCTCTGCAGTCAGCTCTTGGTTGGTGAGTATGAATTATCCTCCTGCATCACAGAGAGAAAGAGAAAGAGAAAGAGCAGAGCAGTGAAGGATGGAGCGAGATAGATAGAAGGAGAGAGTAGAAGAGGTCACGGCCCATTTCACACAGAGCACCAAGGAGATTACAGGAGGTCTGTAGACGTGACACGGGCGCCATGGTGATGTCTCTGCAAATAAGCAGATGCAAACACGCCACCTACAGAGCAGCTGAGGGCGGGGAAGGACAAGGAGCTCGGAGAGAGAGAGAGAGAGAGAGAGAGAGAGAGAGGACACAATTGAAGAAACATTTCATTCTGCAAGATCAAAATGATATCACAGAGACGAGATAAAAACATCCGGAGCTGCTGAGTCCACAAGCTCGCAGAGAGAGCGCAGCGGCAGTTTGTTATCGCTCGTGGCACATGTTGGACTTTTAAAGTGTCATGTCTCGTTACATATTAGCCACACACTGACCACGGCGCAAGAGACAGGCCAGGGCTGAGTGTGGTGACGCCAAGACGTATGCCACATGTGTCTGCGTGGAGCTGCAGAGGTCCTCCACTAGAGAGTCCCTTTATCAGATCACACCGTGTCCTTTTCATTAATGTATGTACTCACGGTACTGTAATAGCTCTGATAAATATCAGCTTACCCATATGTGCATAGGCCGGATCATAAAATTAGACATACAAAAATCCAATTACACTCCAAATACATTCAGATATGACTAAGATATGCAAGCATCATGTGACCTCCGAGTTCACGATGAGGGATATTTATATCAGCCTAATGACCTAATGGGCTTCTGTCATGCCTTTCTTTTTCTGTCTTGCTCATGTTTAGAAAAGCACAGGTGGAAATAATAGCATGTACAATGACTCAGCTCCTATTTAAATACCCCTGTGACTTTCCTGCTATGACATGTGTTCGTTATTTATTTTATTTAGAGTTTACAATTACAGGAACAGTGCACATTAATAGACATTTCTATAAATGTGCCAGTTTAGCCATCTTGGCTAATTTTCCTAATGCAGTCCCCTGGGCACATGAAAAACACATGAAATACATAATAAACAGGGGGCAGCAATAAAGTAGACAGGCCACATGAAATATTTTAAAACAAGGACAATAACACATAAAACAAAGCATGCTTAAAGGTTATTTATAGAGTATGGTCACATATGGTCTTTTGACAATGATTTAAAATAAATCTCAATGATTATATTTTGTCTGCTGTGGTTAAACAAAAGAGTCCAGACTCAAGGTTGAATGGAGCTTTCAGTCGTATCACATGGTCTTCAAAAGCAGAAGGCGCTGTAGGGTTTGCAAACTCTATCTGCTGATAAGAACCATGGAATACAGGAGAAAGCTCTGCACAAAGCATGCTAGTCAGAAAGGGTTGTTTTTTCAAACATCTACAGCGGTTGTCGAAATGATGCCGGTTTAATAGAATGTAATCTCATAAGAGAACGGTCTAACGGCCAGAAGTAAAAATCTGGTGAGAAAATAATGAATCCTTGATTGATGTAGCTTAAAAGTTGTCAATTTTAAATATATTGAGTCAAAAAAACTACTGCAATCAGCCGATGACATATCCCCTAAGCTTTTAGCTGTATGGAGAACATTAACTTTGAGTCCTCTATGGTATCTTCAGACCTGTTTTCTTCTTATCTCTTTCACAATACAACCCAAGAGTGAAAGTTGGTTTGAAATATTGATACTGCACGTCAAGCATTGACAATATCACGGTTGCTGCTTCACAAAGGAGACCGAAAATTTGAAGACACACCAGAGAATTTGGGCGATGTGTTCAGCCGAGCTGTCTCTAATTTCCCCAGTGCTACTCTTCTCTTTCTTCTGCTCCAGATAAGTTCTTTTAACTGCTGGTCTCATCCTTGTCCCCACAAATCACACACGTGAAGAACAGCGGCTCAGTAGGGTCGCACCACCAGCCTGAGGGGGAATGGTTGAAACCTTTTGAGTTGCGTCATTCCACCAGATTGCAAAATAATACATTGACATTACAGACAAAAAAACAGACAATATTTGAAGAAAATTGTCACATAAACATCTGCATTATCCAACCATGGACTTCCTGATCTATATTTATGCTTCAATTACAATTTAAACATTTCAAAATAGGATTTTGAAGCTATTTATGCAAGATTATGTCACAATTGTATGTATTTCTTTACACTAAAACACAATACCTAGAAAGACAATTGTTTATTCTTTTCATTTATAGTAAATTCACGCTCCTAATTTCACTTTACTGGACTTTTCTCTCCTTTAGATGCCGCCAGGCAACTTCTCATGAGTCACTGCCCATCTAAACTAACCCAGTGGAAGTTTGAACCTTCACTGTCTGTAGGTTTCAAGAACGCCGTCTGGTCCTGCTCGGGCCGCCCTCCTCTCTCCTTACCCCCAAAGAGAGAAAACAGCCCCCCCCCCCTTCCTTCCTCCTCATCTTTCCATCTACAGTACTTTTCACCCTGGGAAACCCCCCGCCACAGTCTTCATGACACATTCAACCCACCTATTCTATTGCACTGTGGGGGGGCATGGCAAACCCAAACAATCATTTAGACCCCATTTTACTGGAGCACATATCTGTTAAGTGCTCACACAAGTAGTCAAATCCACACACTGAATGTGAGACTCCTCACATCCTCCCTCAAAATTCAACATTATAACACAAAATGCTTTAAAAGTCAGGACAATTAAGAGCATGAAGTGTATCAAAACTGCCTTACTTTTATGAGTATGTGCACTTTGAGAGTTATTTTACTCTTGTGTGTGCGGCTATTTTTAGCACGATCTTTCTTTGTTAAAATATAAATAGCAGTAAATCACATTTTCCAAAGTCAAAGTCAAATCCTTTATGCTCTTTTATGATCTCTGCAGGCCGAACGTTTCAGTTTGAAGCTTGTGAATGGTGAACCATTCACGCCGCACAGAGGCTGAATATCCAGAAACTCTTAAACCACGACCAAGTGCTGTTTTTATTTATGCTTATGTACCAATTAGGAAAAAAAAGAGTAATATATGAATAAATGCGTCCTTGGGTCCATGAGAGTTTTGTCACTTGATATTCAGATATCTCTAACATACACAAGGACAAAACCATATTATAAGAGCTTTGAATCAGAAGTTTCCACCAGTTACATATACATTAACTTTGAGTGTTAATTTACTCCTGTGTGGTCTCATTTTAGCCTGCTGGTGTTAAAACAGTGCATCATCATTTTCCCAAGTGGGAGTCAGATTTCTTTATTCTCACTGCGGTGAGAAAATGTCATGTTTGTGGATGGTGCCCTGTTCAGAGAGCAACGGAAGGCAGTAAGTTCAAGAATCTGAGTATTAATAGAGTCTGACCTTTCAGTCAGGCATGCAGGAGTGCACATTTGTACATGTATGTATGGTGCATGCACACAAGTGCATACACAGACGCAATAACTCATAGCAACTCGTAGTAACTCAGCTTGTCACTAGCTGTCGTGTGTGTCGACAGTGAGCTAAGGTTGAGCTCATATTAGTATCCTTGACTTTCTCAGCCGTGGAGGTTTCATATGCAGCGAGTGTAACTCAATAGGTCCATCAATTACCTCTGTTTCCTAGGTGCCTTCACAAACAACAGCTGCAGAGTTTAATAAACTTGCAACTCAATCACAGGGGCTAAAATATCATGAAGCCTGAAAACCAGCGGGATGATGAAAGTAGGCTCCTCTTGTTGTCATGGCTCCCTCTATGTACCTATCTGATACAAAGGCCCTTTAAACACGTCTATACGCAGGCGCAGAATTGATCAGTATTCTCACATGTTTATTATTTCATCTGAGACTTCTCGTTTTTCTAAACCACACATTGTAGCGTTGCAGGTATACGTGGCATCGAGGTATATGCTGTCGCTGTATTAAGTTGCTGCTGGCTTCACTTTGGGTTGTGGGACAGAGGTAAATGTTTTCCATGGTAACTGGAACCTCATTCAAAACTCTGTCCTTGAATAGATATGAGAGCGACTCTCTTCTTTTAGATTGAATTTGTCACTGGTTCAGCACATGCATGCCTGCTCGGGTCTTTATTTATCTGTGTGGGGAAAAAAAAAGGTATAAAAATAAAGCTTAAAAAAAAGCACAACAGCTGCATAGGAGAGCACAGAAACCCAGGTGGGATGATAAGGGTCTTCCCTAAAGAGCACCTACCGTGGAATCACAAACATAAAAGGCAAGCAGAACAACAGTAATGCAAAAAAAAGTAAAATAAATTGTGAAAGTAAGACTGTATATGTTCCTTTGTGTGGTGAAGGTGCATTTGTTTGTACCAAATTAACTGTCAGCAGACTGAACTGTCATTGTGACAAGTGGAATATTCGGATTTGGTGCCATACTGAGTGAATATGGGAATGAACAAATATACAGATCATACAGGGCTTCAGGGGGATTGTTTCTTCTTACCCTTAAGAAAAGGAAACGTTGGTATGTAAAGGTGTCCGTATGCTCAACACCTGACTGCGTCTGAAGGGTAAAGTAACTGTTCCAAATATCCGGACCCGAAGACGGGTTGAGAACCCTTCACGGCAGTAATTGTATCAAAGACAAGAGCTAACAATGTGTTTGTCCATCTCTCAATACTTTCCAACCGCCCCAATCAACCTCAAGCCCATTTGTTCCTATTTAACAACAAAAAAATGGGCTAAAAGAGTAGAGCACTGTAGTTTTACAGGTGTAAATTGTGGATCTGTTGGGGATTATTTTCAGCTGCAGATTTGGTGCCATAATGAGTATCTACAGCAGTGGGACGTGAGCGAATCCAAACAATGTACAGTGTGTAAGTGTGCCCGTGTTCATTGTAATGATGGAACATTCACCCCGGGCACCAGTGAGGGTAAATGACGGGTTTTTAATTGTTTTTGGACAATACGCATTGGCTACAAAGACAAATCTTGTTAGTACCTGTAGGATCAATTTATTGTTGGTTTCGGTCCTTTTATAAGCTTTGTTGATATTGAGAAAAACATACATAGAATATGTCACTGCAGGGTAACAAATGTGAAGTGGACCTAAAATTTAATCAATCGGATTCCTGTGGGAAAAAAGAACAGAGTTCTCTAAAGTAAAGAATCCAATACCGGTCTGAAACTGAATGACTGGGATCATTCTTTTCTTTTATGCGTAAAGAAACATCAGGATTAACTTAGAAAAATACATACATAGATAACCGATCCAGCTATTTCAGTCAGTATTGGACCAATATCCAATAATATCAGTATCTCTTCTCTGATGCTAGCGTGGCTATCAGTATTCAGCTAACGTGAGATTTATTCAGATAAAAAATGGAAATGTTAAAAGGTTTAGTGTGTAGGGTTTGGTGGCATCTAGTGGTGAGGTTTGCAGATTGCAACCATACCAAACATCTCCTCTGTGCAAAGCATGGAGGAGAACTTTGATGGCCGGTGCGGAAACGTGAATGGCCCTCACTTGAGACAGTGTTTGGTTTGTCCCCTCTGGGCTACTGTAGAAACACGCTGGACTCCTTTGAGAGGACCTGCTCCTTATGTAGATATGAAGGACTCATTCTAAGCAAACAGAAACATAACAGTTCTTATTTTCAGGTGAATATACACTAATAGAAACATACTTATTAATATCATATTCTATTTATGCCAATAGATCCCCTAAATGCTACACAATGGTCCTTTAGGTTCAAGATGGACAGACTGTTGATGAAGATGAAAATAGAAATCCGCGATGCTCATTAATCAAATATGTGATAAAATCCAAATTATATCAAGATCCTATTTCGTGCTCAAGTTTACACTCGATGTATCAGGAGAGCCTCAGGTGTTGTTCATCTGTTTGGGCATATGCGGCAGTTTTCTTTAAGTAACTCATGATACACACACACAAAAGAAACATGCACTTCATGTTATTTTCCTAAAACATTTTTGGGATTGTTTTGTAATATTGTAACCACTTCATAAAAATGAAGTAGGTTGACGTATACGGGAGAGACGGGGAACTGGCATCATAACAAAATGAACAGCAGGCGGTATCGTATCATAGCCCTGCATGGTCAGAGCCCTTTTCACCTCACTGGGACTCCCTCACAGTAGGAGCACAGCAAAGACGCAAGCAGTGCAAAGAAAGTGTGCAGAATGAGCCAAATGAGACACAAACAGTAGCACATTTCACTGTACATACACGAAATACAGGCATTTAATAAAATGTAATTAGTGTTTTGATGCTGCTACAATGGAACAATGATAATCCACGTATGTACCTGCAAGTCTGTAAGTAACTCATCTTATCTTGTATCTACTCCAAGAGGGACTTTGTGCGTGCTTTGTTCTAATTTCTTTTCAGAATGGAAACATCAGTGGAGCTGAGTCAGGACTTTTATATATAGCACAGACTGTGATAACATAACAGAGCTTCTCAGTGGGGCTGCTGAAGCTCCCTGCAGCCATACGCACACTGTATAGACATGGAGGAAGCTAAATGCTGCACTCTGGTGGATAGAAAATTAATCTATTACTCTGGTATTGTTTTGCACAATGGATGTACTGTAGGTAGGTGTTTGAGTCCAGCACGTTATCGTCCTCAAACTCTGAGGGCGTTAGAAAAGAGTGGCTCAGATGACTGATTCTTTTGAAGATTTTATAATAAGCTAATTTGATAGTCTGACAGCTGCTACTTGAAACACACACACACAGACACACACACACACACACAGACACACACACACACACACACACACACACACCCACACACACACTTTAATTAAACTCCGTTTTAAGTGGTTCATGTGTTCCCTTTATTAATCTCTCTTTACTGTAAGATAGAACTAAATGATGGTTATAAAGAAGTGCTCTGCCAGTGCTTCACAACAGTTTTGGGATCAAACTTAAACCATTACATATTACTGTATTTAAAGGTGCTCAATAAGAAATTGAGTCCATATCTGGTGCCTCCACACGGCTCTCCACATGGCACACGCTGAGCGGCAAACGATGCAAACAGCGCTAACAGCGTCTATGAGGGGGAGCCGGTGGGTGGGCACTACGCGTTATCAGCTGTAATGCAATGTGGGAGCAGTGCAGAGCAGCAGCCATGAGCTAGCCAGCGGGGCACGCTCACGTGCATTAACATGCACACACAGCCGGCCCGGCAAGGAGACATGCACAGTAGGAGGGCGACTTCATCCTCTGCTAAGGTAGACATTACTCCGCTTTATCTTTATATAGCAAATAGTTGTTTGCTGCTATATTGATGCTCTGATTATCATATAGACAACCTTTAATACTAATTGTTTTGCAAGTATAGGTGACATATTTTAGCCTCATTGCACTTGTTTATAATGTATCATAGAATTTCTCTTACTGTTATGAGTAAAGTTATGCATGCTTTGGCACCACACTATATTGCAGACCCCTTAACACACTGCATAAACGGGTTAAAATCTTTTGTCTACAGACTATTCCTGACTGAGTTAGACTAAATTCGAGAATATTAATGCTCAGAAAAACAGTAGATTGGTTACGACAGGACAGAACGGCCGTCATTTGAAAAACACGACTCGTGCTATTTTTGTTATAACGATGATCGATGCCGCATGCTGTTATGTATGTGGTTGTCTTGAGTTGTCAAAACCACACTGGATGACTTTGGAAAAAAAACTTGATCAGGGCACAAGCCGTGACTCATCAGCCCACCAGTCTCTCTGCCTTTATTTGTATGCCACAGCAGTTATACCAGCCCTCTGCTCTGATTAATGCATGTTTATGAGATTCTGCATTACAGCTGTCGTTGTCCAGATAACCCCCCCCCCCCCCCCCCCCTCTCTCTGTTGTGTGTATGTGCTTCTCTCCCAGCATGCTTGTTGACTTATTTCCCTCCAGAAGTGCTCCATTGATTTGACAGGACAAGGTAGAACAGGCTGGGCCACGGTCGGACAGAGGGACGCAGCGACGGGCAATAAAAGTGTCATTTTTCACCTTGTTCATAAACAGCTCGTAATTTTGAGAAGAGCCATTGCCTATTATGGGCTCCTTCCAGTCTGTGACATCAGTAAACAGAGCAGGCCAGCTCTCAGCGAGCGCCTGTGCTGAACCAATGAGGAGTGTGTTTTAACAAGCCGGCGTGGGTTGTTGGGAGTCTGGACTAGCTCGCCTCATGGTAACCCAGCAGACAATGTACTTGTTATGGTTGAGCCTGGGAACAGACTCGGGTCCAACACTTATCGAGTTGTCTTGCAAACGCACAAACTTTGGATCATGAATATTGCAGAGGTTATGGGGTTATGGGACAGTTTTATTACTCTGACAAACACAATTTCTCTGGAGGGCTGAGGTGGGAGGACAAGACAGCCATATGCCTGCCTCTTTTGCGTTGCAAAACAGGCTGTTGAACTTTTATAACTCCTCTGCGTGACTTCTGATTCACCTTTGTCTTGCACGGCTTGACCCACGCTGCGGCTGCAAATGAGCATCTATCTTTAGACGCTATGATTCAGCATGCATGCTCACATCGCGACAACCGAGGCAGGGAGGCGGCAGGAATGTGGGGGAAATGTGTCTGATGTGACAGATGACAATATGGGCGTTGTGAGACAACATGCTGCTCATACACAATCTGCCTGTTTTTTCTGTTACAAGCTGATAAAAAACATAGTCCACATCACTAGAGTTGCAGCCCGTCTGCCCTTTGGACAGAGATGCAGATTTTTGTCATAATGCAGGTGGTTGGCTTTAAGAGGGAGGAAGGACAGAGGGAACAAGTGCGTGAAAGGAGTGGAGGAGGAAGAGAGGCCGAGACACCTCCCCTCCATATGCTCACTCTGCCTCTCATCCATATGCATGCAGCTCGTGTTCACCTCTTTTTCTTATCACATAGGCGACAGTGATGCATTGTGAATTTATAAACCTTTCATTAATCTGCTGCATAGAGAAAGCCAGAACAGGCCTGTGACTAAATGCTTTGCAATGATGATCTCGTTTAGAAAGGGACACAACGCCCTCTTGTGTACAAAAGGAAGCACTACAGTACAGTACCTTGTACCTTGATTTGCTCGTTTCGATTCTGTGGTGCAAAGAATATAATTAAATTATGTTTGCACTTATAATGAATACAGTTACCACCATATTTCTCAACAAGAAGCTTAATTTATTCATGTTTTTATTGAATCTCTTTGTAAAGCACTTGTGGGGAACTTTGAAGTGTAAGATTCTCATTCTAGTTACAACTTACAACACTTAGCAGTTTGACTGTGAGCGAACTAAATATTTTGGCCCATTCCACATGAGATTACAAGTCTTAAATGGCGCAAAAGAGAGCGTTCACTGCAGTTAGGTTGTGGTAGAAAGAAGCGTTTCCTCCCCTTCAGTCTGTATTAACAGGGCTGTATAGGACCACTGAGAAATGATGGAAAACAGGATTGTGATTTTATGAGGATGTGGATACTTCTGGGTTCAGGCTGAATAAAATGTATTCAAACATTCAGTCCAGAAATTAAGACTCCCATAGGATGTAAAGACCTGGTGCCAAGTTACATCTCTGAAGTGCTCATGACCTATCCCTCGTCCCGACCCCTCAGATCTGGTGACCAATCACTGCTCTCCCTCCAAATCCAACAGTGATACGGCATTTTCAGTTGTTGGCGTATCCGTTTCTACGTAAAAAACCTGTGAAGCTAACGAGCAGTTTGTTAGCACATCATTAGTGTTAGCACTTTAATGCTATGCTAGCTACTAAAAGGTATACTGAATGTCTACACATGCTGCTGTTGCTCGATAATGGTTGTAGCATTGAATAAAGGTATACCCGGCTTTTCAGGAACAGTTAGTGCCTTAATTTCACTGTCTTGATCTGCAGGTGATGTGGTGGTTCACTGTAGGCTTTAGCTTCTATCTTTCTCTTTTACACTTGTTTCTACTGCTGAATCCTTTCACCTCCTGTTGATCCTTCTGTCTTCTCTTTTTTTGGTGCTTTTTTTTCTTTCAATTATGGAAGTTTGTCATTAATAATTAGTTCCTCCCCCTCCAATGATCACTTTAAAACCTGTCTAAAGACCCATCTCTTTTCTTTCGCCTCTTCATTATTATCATGAAGACATGCCTGACCACACTCAGCTTTTTAGCGTTGTGCTATAATTTGATCAAGATATTCTCTGCGTTTGATTATTATCTATAGGAATGCAGTTAAGTATATGCTATTTATGAATATCTATAGATATTCAGAATGTTTATCTTAAGGCTTTCCTATTCGTAAAAATGGTCATCACTTTTGGACACTAGTGAGCTCGTGGGTCCAAAGAGATATTAGGTGTTGAAAACTTAAAAGTGACTATCAGACTTTGGCCTGTTTTAAATGTGATTAAATGTTTTAAATGTTAATATATCTTAGCATAGTTGTTTGTATAGCGGTTATCTAGTTACGTTGAAGGTCTTAAAAGATACTTTAAATGCCTTCTGATCCTCCTAAATTCATGGCGTGTTCTTCAATTTCACTGGAAGAACAACAATTCTCCTTTTAACATCAATGATTTAGTTGCACAGTGATTGAATTGCCACTAAACTGATCTTTCAGGTTCAGACTCCACATTATGGTGAACTAGCAGTGACACACACTTTCCCCAACTCTCTCACTGCCATTAAACTACGCTTTGTTCCTGAGGTCTCACTTGCTTTATTCTTTTATTTCATGCCTCCCCTTATGGGTTTCCCACTCTCTCACTCTTTCACTCTCTACATCTCCAGGAATCTCGGTGGGCTTGTAAAGTAGTTTTAATAGAGAAGAATATAAATCTGCAAGTGACAAACTCCAGTCGTGGCAGAGCGGGGGCCGGTGTGTACGTAATGAACTGCTGCGCTGTAAAACCAGGACCTCCAAGGCTCCCGTGCCCCTCTGCGATTCCCGCTGGCATTGCCGTGAGACCTCACAACCTCTCAGCCTGAACCACAACACACAGGCAAGACGCTCCCATCTTTTTTGAAGTCTCAAAGCGGACACTATCGGGCCCACGGCTTTAGAGCTTATAGGCTGGCAAAGAAAGTGCAATTTAACATCGGCTTTTGAAAAAGTTTTACACACAAACTTTTGAGATTTAACTATCAACATGGCAATTTTAATTTCCTTTTATTTTCCAGAATTTATCAAATGCTGTAGAGAAAGATATATTTGAACATATCTCACTAGACTTTCATTATGTACTACTTCACTACAGTAAAAGGCTCATTACTATTACTGAAAAAAAGTATTGGGGGCTGGATTTCATGATCATTTTAAGGATTACAATGTTAAAAAAGGAAATACTGTAAGAGAATATAATAAGAAGAATATAATGATAAACCACATCAGTCCCAGAGGCACGCTGGCATTGATGTTTAAGTGAGGCTTGGATAAAAAACGATTGGTGTGTTTCACTATCAGTCAACATGACGATAGCTCTGATGAGTAAAATGAGCTCGTTCGTGCTTGATTTTAAAAGACTGTCAAGAGTTTACTAAATAATCATCTTTGTTTTAATATTGGTAATGATGCTCTTAAAAACTATTGATCCCAATGATGTCAGAAATGTTAATGGAAGTTAACCCGCGAGAAGCCTAGTTGCAGTTTTGCCAAAAAAACATACAGATATTAATGATAAATTGGATTGCTGCTCTGTAATGAGCTGTCATAGCTGACACCTGATTCTACATTTAATCCATCACAAGTCTCCAGGGCATTTATTTACATATACTATTTCTACATGTGCGGAGAGCAAATATACAGTAATATCTGGGATCCTGTATGAGTATACCTTCTCTCCTGGCTTCTATTTGGGTGGGGCCACTGTGATTTCCATTATTTTGTGGATGAATGAATCGAACCTTGATCCTCCGCTGGGTCCTCTATTCAGCCCTCAAACTATTTTATAACATCTAACAGGACTGGACTGCTTCCTAAAAATGATGATTATAATGAGGAAAAAGAGGAAAAGAAGTGGCAGGAAAAAGAGAAATGCCAAGAATGATCTCACCTAATCCTGAGGTGATCAGATCAAAGTATTTGGTAGCTGTTGTTAAAGCTTAAAAACCAAGATTCTGCATCCATGAGATGTTTTTTTACAAAATCATGATATGTAACTCCAATACAGAGACTTTTCCCAGTGTCCATAGGGCGGCACTGCAAAGTTTCCAGCTGAGGATAAGCTCTACAGTACAGTACCATCACACTTCCTCCTCTTAAAATGGAAGATAAACCGACTTTTTACTGTTAAAACAACAGGACTCACTGGCCGCTGACCTGGAGGCTGCAAATGTCCTTTGGATTCCTGTTAGAATAATGGAATGATAGCTTTAACAGGCCCAGTTCCCAAATTAATAATTCTGTTCCACATTGCAGAGCGTACCGAATCTGTCAGATACTTTTAACAGCTTTTCGACTCCACCTTTTTCCATTTAGCTTGAGATGAATTTGGCTCCCCGTTTTCCACTCCCCAGCAGCTGTGTTTTGAGTCATTTACAGCTCAGCTGACATCGCTGCTCCACATAATGGATTAGAGGACAATGAAATCATTTTCTGAGAGACGCCTTAGGGGAAATGATGGATTCGGTGGATACAACAGCTGAGCTCAGCTACATAATGCATCTTTGACTTTATATTGTGTTGAAAAGAGATTTAGTGGAGTGGAAGATCACATCTTCATTACTCAATTTAGGATAAATCACTGCAAAAGAAAGTATTACATTCCCACACACTGAATTGAATTGCATTCTCTGGTTAGCTATATATCTAATGCATGGCCCCATTACTGCATTTTACAGTTTAAATTCATTTTAAAAGTCTAATGTGGCTTAACTTCTGAGCGATGATATATTTTCTTGTGTGTAATCAAGAATTTGCAATATATATGGATTGTCATGGATATAGGTTCAACATTTGGGCAGTTGTTTCACACAATACAAAACGTACTGTGTATCCAAGCAAAGCAGAATCTTTTACGTGACTTTTGCTGAACTATTTTGTGTCTTTTTTAATGGTAACAGTCCTACTTGTTCTCGATAAACACCTGTTCTGTAAACTTTTACCTACTTCTGTTTTTCATGATTACGTTGCTCATTATGTATCGTAGGAGAGAAACTGGTGTGTAACACATCTACTTAAAGAGCCCTCCGCAATAGCAAACACACAGCGTGGTCAGTAAGTCATTGATTTTAAATTACCAAAGGAGAATTCTCATGAAGGAATAAGGTACCATAAAAAGGTTATTTATTGATGATAAATTCACCTCAAATTATACAGATTTATATCATTTTGTCAGCAAGCTCAGTGTAAAACTTCCAGGAAATATTCACCCACTGTGAAATAACTGGGTTTCCATGCTTGATCACACTGGGTGGCAGGGCTGGCACTGCACTGGAAAGCATTACTTCTCCATAGTGTTAATGGACTTACTTAACTCCTGGGTCCTGACTTGTGTTTTCCAATGAATTAAAGTGTCAGGAGCCACAAATCAGCGTCTGGGATAGGTCATGTGGGTACTGGAGGTGTGGGCTTGGTGGGCTCGCCGCTCTTTCTTAATGGTTTGTTCCCCGGACACATGAAACTGGAGCCTTAAACCCAACCTGTTGTTACTGAGGCCCCATACGTACTCCCATCTACCCGTAACACACACGCACCCATAACCACACATGCATGCCATTACACTCACACACAAGCAGCCACGGTACTACCATCACTCCCTGAGACAGATCTATTCCCCCACACACACTACCCCCCCCATCCCCTCTGTGCTTTGGCAGATCAGTAACATTTACTCAGCTAAATGAATTAAGTAATCGCACAATCCCGCAGCCTCTGCATTACAGAGGCATTTCCATATTACAGCATCTGATACTCCCTGTTCACAGCTCTCCTACGCCACTAGTGCAAGCCCCTGGCCAGGCGGGCCGTAACTGGATAGCCGATGGGATTCTGCTGCAGCAAATGCAGCGAAGTAAAGTACAGAGGATGTGTGTGAATAAGAGAAGGACTGGTGGTCATCCATGCTATATGGGTCCTGTTTTTATTTATATCAGAGCTCATTAGGACAGCCAATATCTCACTACTCCGTTTTCATTTAAGCAACAAGCCACTCCTGACTGTGGCTTGCAGGGATTTATAATAGCTATGAGGCATTGTTCGGCGCGACACAGACACAAGCCATGCTGAAATTACAGTAAACCACAGTGGCTTTAATTTTTATGAAGGTTATAATCCTTTAAAGAGTAATCAATGCAGCTGAACCAGGGATATCGTCATTATGATTGCATGCACTGTTCTTCCTTGTCAGAAGCTGACACCTATATTACCCACAATGCAACCCTAACTGACAACAATTCAGTGGGAGATTCAGGTGTGTTAGGCTCGTAGCGGCTAATGCATCCTTAAGCTGCTAGCCTCAGCCAGAGATGAGGAGCAGGCTGCACAGGTCTGGTAAGCTCACTTCTTTCTACATTGTCCTGTGAATCTCGTGTGCAATGCTTTTGAATACTGCATGAGTCAATGTGTTAAGTAATACAAGGAACTGACATCTGCCAAAACTTGTCAGAATGGGGACAAATCCAAAATAACTTCTCTAAATCTTCAGGGCACAAATTACAAGAAGAACAACTATCATGAATGTTCTTTCACGGGTAATACCTATGAACAATGTAACAGGTGATTTTTGTCATTAATATCTACATAAATGCAGCCACAGATGTGTGTTAGTAGCCTGATTTATATTTTATTTTTGCTGTGAACATGATTTGGCCAATCGGAGTTCACGTTCAAAACTAGAATTACAACCAATAGCTAACCCAACCCTCTCTCCCCATAATTCCCTGCCTGCCCGGCCTCCTGCCCCATGTGGCAGGATAATTAACCAGTTGGTAGACCCAGATTGGATTGAGGGCCACACACAGCTGCCTCGACCTACCAAGGGGCTTCGGCTTGGAGATGGCTACCAGCACATTTGGACGGGCTCAGAGAAAAGAGGTGGAAAGATTGAGTCAGAGCCGAAGCTGGCTGCTGTTTAACTGACAACATAATGCTGTTGCATCTGCAGAAATAAACTTTGTTGTTTTCAGGAATGCAGAGAAAAAGGAATTCTTAACCTCAATTACTCCTTGTGTATTTTGGACATTTTGAAACTTAATGTTCAAACACCTAGGGGATGTGAAATTCACCCAACACCTGAAATGCAAAGTGTTTTTGATGCAGCCAAGTTTAAAAAGGCACCAGCCAGCGCTGCAGCCAGGTGTCTTGAGGCACTGCAGACACACACACACACACACACACACACAGAGAGCGAGAGCGAGAGCGAGCGAGCGAGAGAAGTCACCCAGTCAGCATACACTTTTACTCACCCTTTAAATCTCTCTCTTTTCCTCTCCATCATTCCCAGAGTCTTGTTTCAGGAGCTCTCTGCGATTGTAATCAAGAGCGTTTTTACATTTCTGGCCTTCTTCAAAAAATATCCACACAGAGGTCCTGACATTTTGTACACACAGTGTCAATAAGGGAAACGTGACCTCAGCTGTCACCGATCTGTCCTCAGACAAGTCATTGATTTCATGATGACCACAGTAAGTTATGAGGAATTTTTGACTGGTTGTGACTGGTTAACCGTCATAAGCAAACAAGACCACCAGTGACAATATTGGCTATTTCTCTATAGTTATTCTTCATGCTTGTCATCATTGCCGCCAGGCCGGATTCCACGCAAAATGCAGGTTCACCAGAAACTCCTTCAGCGCGGACTCCAGACACGGCCTCCGTCAGCAACGAGCCCGCCACGGACAGACCCAGATCGACATGCAGTGTGAGCTCCAGCGGGAGGAGGAGAGCTCAGCGCCCGGCAGCAAAATGAAAGGTTTTCTAAAGGGAATTTGGTGCATGGAAATACTACCGTGTTTTCCACAGGTACTGCCAATATCAACACAAAATGCAAGTTTCTTGTAGTAGATTTCTGTAAGGTTTTTTTAATTTTTATACATGAGGATGAATATGAGGGACAGAGCTGCGTACTGTATATGGCACAGTATTAAGATCCCTTACTCAAGTAAAAGTACTGCAATGTGTCTGATTCAAGTCTAGCATTGAAAAAGTACAACGCAGTAATCAGCAGAGTATACTTAACATATCAAAAGTAAAAGTACTCATCATGCAGAATTCCCCTTTAATAGAGTTAAATTATTATCTGTAGTATTGGCTCATCATCACTGATGCACTCATATATACAAATAGGATTTTAGTGTTGCAGCTGGTCAAGGTGGAGCTAATTCTAACACGTTTATATACTGCGGGGTAGTTCAACCTAGAACAACACAATGTTTTAAGTATATGTTTCGGATTTTAAAAGCAACTTTAGCTGTGATACCTCTACCAAACAATATACTGTATGTTGTACAAATACTACAGCATAAATGCGCTACCCTGGTAACTTGAACCTTTCCAGTCCAACAGTGAGATCCACAAATGCAGTTACTTTCTGGATCCACTAGGAGTCAGTTTTTCCTATCAAATGTGTCAATAAACATCTCAGAAGGGAGATATAAACTGTGTATACTGTAAACAGTTATTATTCTGATGTCCTGGTGACCTTTTGTTGGCTTCTACCATATCGTTGTTTGTAATGATGATGATAATAATAATAATAATAATAATTAGAAAGAGGAGGAGAATATATGATGATGCAAAACACAGTTTCACTTGTGCAGTAAAAGTTTACCCTTAATGAGGTTACATCTTCATTTGGTGATGAATCCACAGTTGATAACATGACTTCATGCACTTCCTGTGATTGTTGATGATCCAACAGTACAATACAGTCAATTTTATTGACATCAGGCGTGCAATTAGAGGCTGGATAAACAAGGAAATAATCAAGAGCGGTAAACAACCTGCTGTTTTCCTGTTTAAGCACAATCACAATCATCAGAAGCAGCGTGACGGCTTCACGGCAAACTAAATACATAATGATGGCACAAAACTACAGGGAATACAACACACACGGACGTCTGTGATCAACAATGTCAGTGCTGCTGCTGTGCCAGTGATTGTGACAGTGGTGTTGTGTCAACGGAGGCGTAAATGAATCAACTGGATGCTTGCCATAATTCATAATGGCTTCCTCTAATTATGAAGCTTCAGCAAGACAAGATGACAAATATTCAAAGGATTTTTACTGAAGAGATGATGATACAGGAAATGATCAGGACATTTACTCCAGTTCTAAATTCATGAACTTTCCTCATGGTTATGCGGTAGCGTGGTAGTATCTCTCAGTCGACCAAGTGACTACCTGCGATTACCGTCTTGTTCACTCATGGCTGGGTTATGCAGCTCTGGATCACCAGTTGAATGATTGGCTTCTGCAGCGTTACGGTGGTTCACTACTGAAAATAATAGTCACAACCCTACACCGACACACTTTTTACCTAGCTTCATTTTTTTGGTGAAGTTAAGTTGATTTGCATATTGCAAAGCCATATTAAAAAAAACAATGCTTACAGTAGACCTTATTTTTTATATATAGTATTTTTACTCTTGTATTGGTACTTTGGTGAAAAATCAGACAACTTCCTCCATCTCTGGAAATAACAGAATAATAAGATTAAAAGAGAAATAATTCTAAAAGGAACAAAACTGTACACCATGTTGCTAATGCAATTTTTGTTGACATAATGAACTTTATCGATATCTAATCATTTTCTATCTGAACAAACAACAACCCAAAAACAAATTGGCATGAAGAGAAGATCACCTGGTTATTATTAAGAGAATAATTCACTTCTAACACACATACTGTACCACACAAAGACTATTTTCATCTACTGAAGTGAAAGGAAGCAAATAACAGTGCATTAGCACAGGCTGCATGCATACAAAAGTGTTTGGACACACAAAAGGTACTTGGATTTATTTTGGCAAGCGGCAAGTTTATTATTTAGTTTTATGGGGCTGGGAGGTGGGGGAGGTTGTTTTGCGGCGCTGCGTGTGATACGGCAGCTCTGTTTGTGCGCTTGTGAGAAAGGAAGCACCAGAAAGATCAATACATCCTCTACGTAGATTTCCAGCAGAGTGTGACGTGCGTGTGGGGAAATGAGCTGGGTCGAGGATACTTTGCTTGTTATGGATTTGACATGAACTTGGCCCCCGGCCTCTCAGAACCTGATGAATGTATTATTTAATCTTCCTGTCTTTGTTAACCTCCCTTTGGCCGAAGGCACGGTGATTCTCTCTCTGTGAGTGGATGAAACAACATCTCCAGTTTGGCCTTTGGATTTTGATAAAGTATTATAATGGCTGTAATAATAGAGTCTCTGCACAAGGACCTTTCCCACCACAGACACGTTAATGGGAGCGGTGCTGCATTTCAAGCACATGTGAGTCAACTGCAGTACTCAGATTCAAATTAAGTGACAGATCGCTGAGGACGGCACTTAAACAGCTGCATTGATGGGGCCCTGACACTTTATCAGCTTCATCATTCAGGGTTGGATGACTTGACTGGAGAACCCGTCTTGGGCTTTCGAATGTAATTTTAGATTGAGGACATTTTGCAAAGTGAGGTCATTCTGGTTAGAATAAAGTTAAGGTTGTTCTAAAGTTTAGATTAGAGGAAGAGTTAAAGACTACAAATATAAAGCCAAGCGGAAAAATGCAATACGGTCATGTTGAAGCTGTCATTTGCGGACATTTGCATTTCACATTTTAGCTCATACAGTTTTGGGTTTGTTATTATTGGATGGTTAGCAATCCATATTTCTTTACGTTTATATATTCGGACAATATTAACTCTATGCAGGTCCCGACATAGGGTCACTTGTTAGACCTGGGGTCCTAGAAGATTTCTAATAAAAGGATATGTGTTTGAAATATAGTACATTTTCCCCCTGATGATGCGGAGCTCCTTTCATACTGTCAAACAAATGTAAATTACAAATTACAAATAAGGGCAGCAGCCAAAAAATATTTTCATTACAATTTAATCTGACAATTATTTCCAAAGTTGCTTGTTTTGTCAAACCAAAAGTCCAAAACAAAAACATTATATAATATACAATAAAGATAGAGTAAAACATTTTCCCTTCAGAGGAGACTTTGACTATTATTTGGTTATCAAAATTGCTGCAGGGTCATGACAATTTCCAGACGTAAAAAACAACAAGAAATTGTTTTAAGAAAGATAGTTAACGAATGTAGTGACAGGGGGGGCCTCATAAAGACAGAGATACTAACAAGTGTGTGTTTGTGTATGCGTAGGTGGAGAAGTCTGCTAAAAATACATTTCTTGCCAGCAGCTTCAGACAATGACGGGGCAATATTCTTTGGAGGCTGAAGACGTCAGTGCTTTTGGACAGGATTTAGACACAAAGACAAAGAGACACATTTAGACCTTTGCTTGGTTGGGGGAAATGATATTTGCCACCTTTGGGACAGAGATATATCAGTCAACACAGACAAGCACTGAAAAAATAAATATACATGGAGAAATTGAGTGCTTATCTCAGCTACGCCTAAGCTAAGACAGGTTCAGGTTCAGACACCAGGGGGCTTCTGGGGAGGAATGCATTTCTGGAGGTCAGCTCTATGTGGAAGGCTGAGGTTGACACATCATCAACAGCTGGATGTACTGAAAGTTACTATATGATGAAGTATGAATAGCTGAACATTTTTCTCGAACAAAATGTTAAAACACGTTTACACTTGACACATTTTATTGCCCTCAGCTGATTTTATCACATAAATTTGTGATATTGTTTTTAGTTGCGTTTGGACTAAGTTTTTAAAATGTTAATATCAATTACTGTTCTGTATAAATAATCCCCTATGTACAAACAACTAGAATAGAGAAAGATATAATATTCAATCACATAACTCACATAAATCACATAACTGCAAGTTCTTTACCTCCTTTATCTTTTAATACGTCTCTACCTCAACTTTTTTCTCTGTGTTTCACACACGCTGCCAATGTGCCTCAAACACAAAGCCTGGAAACACTTGGTCACAGAGAGTCACTTTGTATTTAAATTTGAACTAAAAAACAAATCAACCTGTACTGTACTGAATGTACTGAAGATGTACTCCAGCAGGTGGCATTCATAAAATCTACTCTAAAGGCCTGGTGACACCCGCCAAATTAATCAGCATCGGGACTACTCACAGGGTTGGTAAAGCTAACTGCTAACAAGCTAGCCAGCCAGAAACACACTCGTGCTATATTTACAATAGCTTCTTGATCTTTTCTATTTCCTCTGTCCTGGGACACTAAATATAATTTGTATATTATTTTATACAACAAAGGGTTTTATGTATTCGATGTATTTGTTTAATCGACTCTTGTTTGCAAACTATTTCACTTATGTGGAGAAGTTTATACTCCGATGGGATTAAATAAAAGATGATGTTAAACTCTGCTAATAAACTTTGATAGCTTTCGCCATTGTGGACTCTCTGGCTCTCCGTTACCTCAAAAGGTCAGCATTGGCAACATAGTGTTAAATTGGTCAACGGTGCAAATTTGTGGATCAAACTTTACCAAATTTGAAATTGACGTGAACATTTTTCATTTGCTGTAGCTTCTCAAATGTGAGAAGCTGATCCTTTTCTTGATAGTTAAGTGAGTATTTTGGGATGTTCTACTATAAGCGATATAGGAGGCAATGTAAAAAAGTATTATATAGACTTCTGGTTATTTGCTTCATTTCATCTTATACAAAAAAAAAGCCTCCCAGGTTCTGTTTGCATCACTTAAGCTCAATGCTTCAAAACACAAATGTTAGATAGGACGCTCAATGTGCAATGCAATGGAGCTTCACAGCGGCTCTGTTCCCGCCGCCGTGACCTGAAGCCGGTGAACCAGCTCCGTCACCGACAAAATGAGCCAAGATCCTTTCAGAAAGGAGAACTCATGAGCGAGAAGGAAAAGTCTTTTGGAGACGCAATGAGGTGAGAGAAATGTCCTGTAAACGTCTACAGCATGACACTATAAATACTGAACAGTATTGCTGGCTATTAATGAGAGCCTCTGTCACAACTCTTGTCTCAAAAGAGGCAGATGACTTGCTGTCAGCTGTGGCGGGCAATCAAACAAATATAGAGTGTTGGATTAAGCCCTGTGAGTGTTGCCAGTAGGAGTTGATTTCTCCTCTGGCTGTTTTTCCCCAGGTCCCTTCATCCATTCATCACTCAATTCTTACATTTGAACATTTGGTAATTCTTAAAAAAATACTGAATCCTCACCACCAACAGTCTGACGACGTCACTATAGGCAACAGAACGAAAGCCCAACTCCCCCACAAAACACCGTAAATCGGTTTTCACTTTGCAGCGCCAAACCACAAAAAAAACGAAAAAGAAAGATATATCTATGAAAAAATTGTTGAACTCTATTTGAAGCTGGGGTTATGCTTTAAGCCTCTGATGAGAGAAAGACTAGAGTTACGGTTAGGGTAAGCTTTTGAAACAACTTGCATGGTGAAAATTATAACAAAATTCAGGGTTGCAGCTTGTCCAGAAAGGATCAAGATCCTAAATCGGGAGCTTCGCCTCCACAATCAGCCGGACACAACCAACCGCAGACCAGAGCACTAAGAGCCTTGTGTATGTTTTACTGTATGCTCTCCTTGTACATGGGACACACCATCGGCGAATCAGCTATCCACACAGACATCCAGTAACACATTGCTGCTCAACAAAACGTCCATATTAAGACAGGTATTTGTTGGAGAATAAAGCGCATCGTCTACTGGCCCGGATCTATTTCACACATTTCTGGAAAGGTAGTAAAATTCAACACATGAATCATTTTTTCTTGTTCTTTTTGCCCCAAATGATCCATTATATGACAGTGAATCAGCAGCCTGGACTTGAGTGGTCTCCGATGCCTCGTCACATGCATACCTCAACAGCACAGCCCCCCCCCCCCCCCCCCCCCCCCCCCTGCACAGGATACAAGAGATTTAGATGAGCAAAGCTTTGCTCAGACCCTGATGTCAGATGTGACTCAATCCAGTGGCTTGTTACTCCAAAACACATCTTGGAGATCCTGAACAGAGACGAAATGGAGGAAAGGAGTATAAAGAATTTGTTTCCATGTCACCATAAACATGTTTCCTCTATTGAACAAAAGTATCCCAAAGACTACTACACGAGGGAGAACACATTTAAACATTTTCAACAACATTATGTCTCTAAGAGGAGTGACTTTCTTTTTGCATTAGACTCTATAACCCACTTGAGTTAAACACACTGATGTGTTTTGTTTAACCCTCTGCTGGCCCTCAGTGCGAGGGTCCCAGGGGAGAATGAGATTAGCTAGAATGAGATGAGATGGTGACAAATCCCCAACACTTTCCTGCATCAACAATCCCGAATGCAACCACAATGGAGGAGAACACAGCTCGGATTGGACCAGAAAACTAAACAAAACAAAAAAGGAGACGCGGCCAGGAAGCGAGGGATCCATTTCATGCCCCCCGTCTGTTTGCCTGCCACCTGTTAGACATGATCATTACCACGAAGCAAGGCATAGGGGGCTAAGCCGGCCACATTTATATCAACAAGCTGGGATAAAACTGTCTAATTATCCCCCACGGCCCTGGGCCTGGCCCCCCGACTCTCCTCGCTCAGCCGGCCCCCATTTGCCAGCCTGGCCTGCAGCCAAACTCTGCAGGCTGGTATGTGAAAGCACATCCTAATGACAGCTCTCTTTCAATCCCAGGTCTTTGTAATTGCCTTGGGTAGCTTATACACATTATGTGGCACCAGTCCAACTCAATAGTTAGAAGGTCAAGGAGACGTTTAATAGAATAAGTATGTGGATTTATTGCTGTACCTGGTCTGAATAAATTAACATCATGTGAAAGTGTTGACGTTCATGACGACAACTAACTGTGCTCCCTTTTGAGAGAAAATATAGCTTTGCTTGAAAACTGTACTGAGTAAGGATGGTGGTCTTGAACGCTGCCGTAACAATTTTCCTGTTAAGTTTTCAACAGTCTGGTGCGTGGAAATAAGGTTTCTACTTTAAATAACATCCAAGCAAATTCGCCACTTGTGAACAAATGCTCAAAGTCAGGGAGAGTTAAGCTTTGATGATCACCCATGATTGAGAGCAAATGTAGACTAAATGTAAGCGATTTGCACCTGTGCAAAGCTGACTATGATCATAACAGTTTTGATGGAGGGAATGTGGTGGATGGTAGCGGGGCATCCAGATCCCCGTGGGAGGTAGCATTAAGGTCTTAATTAGGACGCAGGGGGAAAGAGTCAAAGTACTCCAAGATGACGAGGGACGCAGCAATGGGAAACCGGAGCCGATCGTCTTTCCTAGTTCAAGGCTAATTGCTGAAAAGGATCTGACATGGATGTGCAGGAAAACACAGGCGGAATGTAATAAGACGACGTGAGGTCATCTCTAAAAGCTGTTGGACTAATTCTGTGCGTCTTTGGTAGCTTGTAGGTCTCTTATTAAGACATCACAGGCAACACAAAGACAATCAGTGACGTCCCAATTAATCAAAAAATTGCCCTTAAGTATAGCCTGAACTAAAAGCTATTTCTTTCCCTTTTTTGGCATTAAAATGCATTCTGTATGCGTACTTCACAGTATATGATCTTTCTCGAATGAAAACAGTCTTTGAATAGCTTTCCGTAATACCACCGGCGACATAATTATCACTCAGCGAAAGCTGCCACAGCGGCCTGTTTACCTCGAGGAATCTATTTGTCCTCAAGATCTCTGATTAAGTGGCAGCTGTAGCAGATATGATTACTACAACTAGGCAGAAACTGGAGGCCAGCTTGAAGTTCTGAACCAAAGACGAGTAGCCTACAGTCTGCCTTAGATTAGGTCAAATCATTTAACAGAAAGGGAGAAAGTAAAAATAAGGTCTATTTCAAAAGCTTTTTTTAGTAACATTTTAAGTAAGAACTTGCCTTGAGCCACTCAGCTAATACAGGCCGTCACTCCATCGTGTCACACGATGTGGTAAAATGTTGAAGTGCATATTGACTGAACAATAATAGTGTGGGAAACACTGATCGCAGTGGTTCCAGGTTCTTTTATTAAATTGTTTACCGACTGTACTGAGTGCTGTGGTTCAAGTTATTCCAGGTGCTCGAAAGGGAACTGAGTGCTTTCTACTAGAGGGGAAACAATAAGTTGAAAAGCCATTTAGTTGATCTAAACTGATCTGAATTATTTGAATAATTGATTTAAGAAAGAAGGTCAACTATTTTCTGGTTTCTGCTTCTTATATTTGGTGTTTTGCTGATTTTCTTTTTAATACATGATGGTAAATGTAATGTTTGGCTTTGGACAGTTGGTTTGATAAAATAAGGGATTTAAAAATAATGTGTTTTTCTCACAATTGTCTGACCTTTTATAGACAAATATATATGTAACATATAATGTAGTGTTTGGCTGTAACATATAATACTAAATTCTGTAGGTGAACTTATTCCATTTTTAGAAATCTGTGAAAGTTCACTGATTTGTGATACTTAAGTCAGCTAAGTGGTTAAAACATTTCAAAGTAAATTTATATTGCTTTCCGTTAAAGGGCCACTGCAGAGAATTTCTATGAAATAAAATAGCTATTCCTAATTGCCATATCAAATGAACTATTTTCACTGACATCATTTTCAATGTCTTCCGCATTCAATCCATTTGGGCCAAATTTGTGTGAAGTACGGCACACTGCTGTTCTAAAGATCATCAGAAATGATTCCCCTGGCAGCGTCCAAACTTTATAGAGTATAAGGAAAGCCTGCCCTAATAAAAATACAGGTGCTTCTCTTCCTCTTTCAAAGACTTTTGCAGACTTCTGTTCGATTGCAGCTAAACGGTGATATATCATTAATGAATTCTTTGATTGATCCGACTGAGGTGACAGACAATGTTAGGACATCCAATCCAAGTCCTTTTCTCGCTGTTTGTAGATGATTTGAACATTTGAATGCTAACTTGTACATCTCCCTGGTGAGAAAAAAAGATCCCGACCTTTGAAGCAGCTGAAAGTGCACAGGGATAAAAACTCCATACGATTTCCACATGAAACGGGAAGACAGGGGTCCACTGGGAGATACTAAATTGAAACTAAGGCTGTGCCCGATGGACCACAGGATATGCCTGCAAAATTTAGACATATCAAAATGGCGAAAAAGTCTGTTAGTGTCCATTCATATAAACTGAATGGCTTGTAATGTTCTCAGGCCCTTGGAGGATACTCGCAAGGCCGGGGAAAGACTACAGGAAGAGCAGAATGGTTTTGACATAACTTTATTTTAGTGCGCTACAGGTTTTCTCTCCTCCCTGTAGTTTAATGTTGTATTCCACTGGGTCCCGGAAGGAAGCAGCCCAGTAAATCCCTACTGCTCGACTTAAAAAGGAAACGGTATCTGAAGACAGGTGAAAAACTGGAAGATAAATACATCCAGGCCTCTCGCCCGTAGTGCTTCTCTCCAGAGGGTCATCTCCCAGCCACACAATATAATGGCACAGGCGTTTGGTTTAAATTAAGCCAGAGAGGAAGCTATAACGATGAAATAACACTTACTCACTTTTGAAAACATAATTCATTTTGATTAAAAACTTGCATTACATGCGATGGACTGCTGTTTTTTAGATAACCTTGTCAGGTGAGGGGGGGGTATCTGGGTTTTCAGGCCAATTTGCAGCACTAACTGGGAACATTTTAAACCCACACAGAAGATACTCTGGGGGGTTGTGGGGTGGTAGGTGAATTGGGAAGTCTTCACTTAGCCGGGTATAATGAACTGAGCCGATGTGCACCCCTGTAAGGTTTAACATTTTACCTTTTTATTTGAAGGAAGGAGGTTGGGGGTCGAAAGGTAAACAATGAGAAGTTCTGCAGCCGCCTTAGCTGCTCCCAGGGCGCTTCAAAGGGGTTTCCATATGTTTTCAACATTTGAACCAACCTCCGGTATCACCATTTAAAAGAGCCCCCCCCCCCCCCCCCCCCCCCCCCCTTCCCATTTGTTTTCACTTCAAACTGACTCGATGTAGCATTTAGAAACAGCATTTGGAGAGAAGCATGGAATTAAAAATGATATGGAAATGAAAAGAAATGCTTTTGTTCTCTCTCACTAACCATGAACATTCAAAGTCAGATGCCATGCTTTTAACAGACCTCAAGGGCTTTATTTCCACATCTCTTTTATTGTGTGTCTAAGACAGTCATGCTGTAGGTTAGTGATGACTATCAGGGCGTGTCTGTTAAGGAGATAAAACATCAACCATCTGCTCCGCTCCAAGTGCTTGTCATGGTAAAATGAATTCTAGTGAAGTTGTGTGTAGATGGTATCCAAAACACCAGTGAGTTGTTTATGGAGTCATCTACTTAGATTCCAACTAAACAGCATAATAAATAGATAAAAGTCGGGAAATAAACTATCTCAGACAGGCTCTATTGATTTACAACAAGTCGCTGACGCTTGCATGACCATAAAAAGACTATGTATAAAATGGTATTCTTGCAACTTAACTGCTCTTGCAAACTTTTGCCTCTACATTGGAATGTAAGTAAAAAGATAAAAGTGAAACTCGCAGCATAGTCGGTGAGTTATAAAGAGATTGCTGCACAGATGCATTAATACAACAGTTTCATTTGTCAACTTAACTTTGAGCCGAGTTCATTATTCTTTACTTAAAGGTAATCAGTGGAGCTCCCTGCTCCGTGAGTTGCATGATACAATATTTACATATCTGCTTTAATCACTGCGCTTCATTTATTTTTACCCAATTAAAATAAACATCCTGGAGTATTACCAGCTGGCTAATAGAATGGAGAATTAAAAACAACCGCAGTATAAACTCAGAAACAGTGAATTGCTTAGGTATGAGGAATTTCTACCCAAATAGCAAGCAACACCAGTACATTGCTAGAGAGCAACGCATTAAGAAATCGTATATCTTCAGGAGGATGTTATACATTCACAATTTTGCAGGGGTCAATGGATCATGATTCAGAGGTCTCACAGAACAGGGGGATCCTGAAATCTTACAAAAGTTCAGAATAACATTACGGCAATATATATTTAACATCCTGAAGGACAAAAGGAGGCATGCCATAATCCTGAACAAGATATAAACCAAATGTGCAGAAAAGCATAAAAAGCACCATGAAACCCAAGTGTTTCAATGTCCAAACATGCCATGACCGCAGGCCATCTGTTTTTCCCTCGTTACATTGGGAAGCCAATGGAGAGGTCCACAGTGATGCGTAACCTCAATAAATATCACAGATCCGCAGAGACATCCCCCAATTTGTCCACTGGTGATTCATCTGGGAACTAATAGTGGAAGACAATAACCAGCGAGAGGGAGCATCTGAAAGACATCAGTAAACATGTGCGTAAATCACACTGACCCAAAGCGATGGTAGGAAAAGTCTCTCTCCACAAAAGTCATCTTGTGGTTGGATGAGTACAGGGCTGACGGCAGGACGACATTAAGGCTATTCCCAGATTATTGATGTTTTGGTTTGTATGAATTATGAAAGCTTGTCCTTTCAGTGACCTCACAAGTAATTAGGATTTTTTCAAATAAGCAAACTATTAGTTTACACAAAAGGACAGTAGACGTGACAACTGTTTCCGGCCAATTGAGGCTAAATCAGCCGTACATCCCCACCCAAATTCACCTGTTACACACCTGGACTTCTTTATGAGTTGAAGAGTAACTGCTGGATGTAATTCTATATCACTCTTTGTTTGAGAAAGGTTAGAAACTTGTCATTATAGTGGCGCACACATGAATTGTGGGTCAACATTTTTTTACATCTCATGTTTTGTTCTACAGAAGACACAGATTGAATGATTTATGACAGAAAGTCAGTGGAGATGCATTTTTAAATGCATATCTGAATTTAAATATGGTAAATCACTTTTGGCATCAACAAATACAAGTGTCTTCACTTTTCCACCCACGGCAGCTTGGCCTGCCAAATGTTAGCAGAGAGGAGAATGGGCCTTAGTCAACTTTACTGACATTTAGTGAAAATGGCAACTGAAATCAGTTTAACAGATGGACTGAGTTAAAGAAAAATATAAATATGTTCTGATGTTGACCAGTTTCAGCCTTGAGATATGCTACATCGTTGATAAGGGGCAGGTCACATGTTGCATAATGAGTCGTCTCCTTCAATGCCCTATCCAAGTCGGTTACACATATAAATACCCTTAGAAAGGGCCAGCTGTGCTGCTTTCATTCACTCCCGTCACGCCTATGTTAAAAAGCAATGGATTCGAGGACGCAAAAAACACGACATTTGAAGGGTGGCAAGTTTACCGCTAATACATGATTACTTTTTAAATGAGTCAGTCTGATCAACTACCATTGATTGTGTATGCTGACATGACAAATCTCCCGATCAGATTTTATCATCAACATAATTGAGTTAGCTGAAAACTGTTTTTAATGTTACTCTAAATCTAAATCTAACTGATATAGTAGCATGTCAGTCCCGTATGTGTTTTTTTGCAACAGTAGCCTAAACTTTAGGCTACTTTTAAGATCTTAAACAGAAATGTTTCACCGAAAATGTATGTTTGGGGTTATCGCTGCTTTGTATATGGGAGATTATGATTAATGCCGGTGAGGGCTACATCTGAGTAATTTCAGCCTTTAGTAACTCCTTCAGCAGCAGATATATTAACACTCAGCAGTAAACACCCATGCACATGAAAAATGTCATACCCGTATATCAACATCCATCTAATCCATATGCAGTGACAATTTTATTGTGCTCATAAAATGCTCGCGACTGCCCTTAAGCACATTGTATTTTCAGAAGGCGTTTTAAAAAGGCTTAAATTACACTCAAACAGCATCAAGATGAATGGATTGGCAGGACTAATGCGAGTGCATTTTTTTTCTTTTCAAGAGGGGAATTTTCCTCCCTGCAGCCGTGCCAAGAGCAGGAGGGGAAAATCAACTCCATTCAACTATTTGTCAACTCCCTTTAGAAACATTTAATAGTAATACAATTTATGGCTCCAGTTTCCAAAGGATACTGCCAGTGAAGTTCATCTCTACGAAAGTGGTTGTAAATGCTACCATTGTTTCAGATTTTGATTTATGACTCAACCTTTCGCTGAGGTTTTGCAATATAAATACTGAAGCCTGTTGGTAGGGTATGAATAAAATGTATGTATGCATTAACGTATCTATCTGCCGGTCTGCCCATCTAATCAGTCAATTCCATACTGTCCACATTGAATACAAGTTGGGGAAGATGCACTCTCTGACTGTTGAATGAGCAATGACAGAACCAGACAACTTTCAGGAATCCACTGAAGCTGCACTTCCAAAATCGAGTTGCCATATGGTGGTGGTGCTTAAACGTTGCCCTGAGACAGGTTACAGCATGAAATCATATGTCATGTCTGTCAGCTACCTTGAAATTCTATTAATACTTTGATAAAACCTCCATGCATTAGGTCATTAAAAGAAGAACAGGACAATTGAGAAGATCAGAGTCATCATTTTGGTATTGGAGCACAAAGTCTAGTTTTTTATCAGGCTGTGTGATTTTCTCATTCTCTCCATTTCAATGTCTTTTGGGCTCTTTTCTCCATTATTCCATTACTCTGTAATTCATGAGATATTATAAAATATGTTAGTCATACTATGGATCACAGTTCAAAGTGTTTAGCTTTTATTGGACAGTGTAGAATTGCTTATAATAAGGCCATTGAAACATAGCGTAGGGGATTGTGAACCCGACAGTATGAAGGGTAAAATGGAATCATGGTCAGAGTAAGTTATGGACCATCAAGGAGCAGTAAGAGGCAATGATAAATGAGCATGCATTTCCATTTTTCTTCTTCTCCCTTTTTCATCCTGACACTGGGATGCAAATGCTCTGTTTTCTTAAGGATGTGCAATTTTCTCTTCATCCTTTTTTAATCCTCCTGCTGAATCCTCAAGCCATCAAATCGAGGATTTAAAAGCCCTTTGGCGGCAGTTATGGCTCCCTGCAGAAGCTTCCTCATGATGCAGAATGGCGACTCTGTAAGGTCAGGGAGGAAAACCAATTTGAGGATATTCCCAAAAACCTGGCAAAACATCCACAATTTGGTTTCATATGGAGCATCAATCAAGCTTCTTGCTCTCTTTGCTGTAATTACTGGGAAATGTTATAAATGTTGTGCGTATTCTGAATTGAGCACTGAAAACATTGGGGGATAATCGCTTCTTTCATAACAGGAGAGAGTGAGTCACTCAATAAGGTGAATTCCTTGGCAACATTTAGAAAGGATAGAGCATTGTTTCCGATGGCCATTAGATCATGCTTAGGTTTACAGAATACAACACTGAAAAACAGTCTATAAGAAACATTTAAATAGCTGCTATGTTAACACTATATACCAGATAACACATTTATCAAAATAAAGCCTTTTGTTAAGAGCAATTTCTTGCACTTTTATCAAGATCTTGTGTTTACTAAAACGTAAAATGAAAGCAAATGCTTAGAGACATAAATAACATAAATTACGTCTTAGTTCTGCTGAATGGAGTGAGTAGACATAGAGCAGCTACATCATCTACGCCCTCACAATGCACATGTGTGCACATGTGTAGATTACATTATCCTCTGGGTCCTACCACAGAAACCGTGTGTAATTTATGGGGAAATAAATCTATCCCCTTCCTGACAATTAAATCCCAACTCTAAAGGGTGGCACAAAAGAAAAGCTCTCATTTCAAAAAAGGAAGAAATAGAGCGAGCCTTAGCCCCGTCCTAAATCACTCACCATAACACCACTGGCTTCTCTGACTTCTCTCCAGAGTTAGTATTGAACACTAAATGAGCGCAAGTCTACATCGGGACAACTATGTATCAGCATCAACATTAAAGCATGCATCTGTCACATCCCCAGTGAATGAGGCGGTTATTTGTGAGCCAAGTTCAGATGCTGATGGTGCTCAGCTGACAGGTGGCTGACGTGATGATGGAGTTGTGGGAGCCATATGCAAAACGGAACATTGTGTCACTGGACGGCTTTATAATGGCTCATGGTTGAACTTTATGTTCATGTCAAAAGCACTTTTGGTAAAGATCATATAGAGGTTTTTTTGCATGTTTAAGATCTTTCACTATAAATCAAAGTATTATATATATTACAGTACTTCAGAAGCTCAGGCTGTTGGGTTTTGAATTTCTGAATAAACTTTTCTTATTTTCCAAAGTTCCAAATTGCTTCCATCTTTCCAGTTAAGCACAACATTGTACTTCCAGAAGTTGAATTGTACATTGTTGTTATTACAGAAAACGTGTCATCTTTTTTAAATTTTTTTTAGCACAATTACTTTATGCTTGTAATACTGTTAAAAGTTTAGTGGTGTTTGCATTTGGTAGACATACTGTACTTTGTGAAAATCAATGGTGTAGAGCGAAAACAATTGGTCGATTAACTAACTCTGTCAATACACAGATAATGTTTTTTGATCACTACATGCTATGGAGCAATATTTGTACAAGTGGGTTCTTATCTGGTGTGTATTGCACACTCTTGTGAGCATGTGGACGGCACGCTATACATCCTGCTGTCGCTATCCTGCTGACAGTTGGTGGTGGTAATACGCCAAGAGACTTGAGAGTAACGCACCAACAAAGGCAGCCAAGAAGAAGACTGCTCGCAAGTAAAACAGGATGTAAAACATGTAATATTCAAAAAAGAAATGCACACTTAATGCATTTTGGTGAGTAACACTGAATGTAAACATAACTGTTGTTTGTTTACAGGAAAACTACATGGTGTACCTTTAAGTGCCAACAAATTTAATTTTTTTAAATTAATTGATTCCTAAAATGTGATTTGAGAACCAGCAAGTTCAACACACAAACCCTGAAGAATTCACATCAATCTGAGCTCACACATTTCCATTATTTAAGTGTGTAATGGAAATGACATTCCTTTATTGTGTCTGCTTAACTTTCTAAATGTACAGCGTGTCCTGCCTCAATACCTTCAAAATTGCCTCCAGCTGTTCGATTGTATAAGACCGTCATTTTGCTGGTAACATTAGCTTGGTGTTAGCTGTGCATCCTCAAACAGACAGGAGGCTCTGCTGTAGGTTAAACTACAGAGGAATCTATGCATCCCACTAGTCTGGACTGTTTCATCCAGCTGTAAGCAGTTGACCAGGTTAAGTTATATGATTCTTTCTGTGTTCCATAAGGTCCTTTAGATAAGTGGCAGAAGGTGTGATTGCCTGCACGCCAAAGGGAAAATTCAGCAGCTTGTTTAAAGTAAACAAGTAAGTAGCGTGTACCAGTGTGAATTATGGGGCTCATTTTCAATTCCCACACTACAAACCTTCTTAGAAGGGAAGGATCAATTAAGTATTTTGCATTCTTAACAGAATGCATTTCCTGAAATTATGTCATTACATGCAATATAGCTGATGAGGTCACACCTGACAGGAAAGCCTGAGGCAACCCACTCAAAAACAAAAACAAAAGACCTGTGGCTGTGCTCCCAGCGACATTTGCTCATTTGTTTTAATCCTTTTTGAATTTTAAATTCAGTTTGTTTGATTTTTGTTTAATTTTTTAAACTTGAAAGTGACATTGTTTCCCCTTTCAAAGTGTTGCATCATGCCCTGAAAATATAACCTCACATCATGACGTTGGCTTTCATCGACTTGTTTTAACTTCCTTGGATTCAATTAAAATGGACGCGAGACAACAATCACTGTTTTCTCAGATGTGGTGTGCGGCCCACAGTGAATCTGTACAGCTGAAAAACACATTGTTTTCAGATATATGCAACATCCTTCACTACACCCTAAATGCGGACGAAAGCAAGTCCATCGACGTGCTGACAGCTAACACTTTGAAAGCTTGTCAGTGAAAAAAGTCCTTTTCTCAGGTAGTTGACGTTAACCCGCAGCAAGGATTCTTTTGGCTTGTACTAATTTGACTATGCCAAAACAGCTGATTTATGCTTTTAACTAATCCCTGTGTGAATTCTGCACCATGGAATCCAAACAACCACAGAAGTGTTGCTCCTGGCCGGCAGAGGGTCATTTACTTAATGGTGAATGAATCTCTAATCCCGTGTAAACGTCAGGTCCGTGTAGCGAGAGCTCCTGCAGACAGAGAGGTTTTTGCTGCCTGAGCTTTCGGCCAAAAAGTCTGAGCTGTTCCTCAAGCTGGAGACAAGGTCAAGGAAATAATGTTTGATCTGTTATGGCACTCTTATAATTATTTGGACCCTAGAGGAGGACCTTTTCTTTGGCTCGGATACATACCACCATCTAATATTTCACTTGAAAGATGTAAAAGCTATATCTTTGGTGTAAGTACGCTGCTGGAAATTCCTACTTGCAAATCTATTCCCCACCCCACTGTAATTCTATTAATTACCATTCACTAAAAATAACTCAATAGAGTGCACACTACAATTGTCTGTATCATAAATTGGTGAATGTGGATTTTTTCTTTTTACTTCCTTGGCTGTTGGGATCCTGCTTTTGCTGAATGTCAATGATAAACCACTTCCTGTAATCACAGTTGTTTCAAGATTTCTGAAGTTCAAAACTAAATCTTTTTTTTTTCCAAAAATTCAAAGTCAACTCAGGATGTTTGAAGTAGATCTGCAAATTACTGTATCCAACAACAATATGAGGAAACAATTTAAAAAATATATATAATTGTCAGCTTAACTGATTCATTCAACAAAAATCTCTTGCATTGGTTAGTTGCATTTTAGGGCTGCAACTAAAATCTACTGTCAGTGTTGATTAATCTGACAACGATTTCTCAATTAACCAACTAATGGTTTGGTCTATTCAACCGGATAAAAGCAGCAAACCCACGAACACACACACACACACACACACACACACACACACACACACACACACACACACACACACACACACACACACATATCAGAAGCAGAACTCAGCAACAATTGCAATCTCTACTTGAACAATGACAACCAATTATCAAAATAGCGTTGAATCATTTTCTGTTGATCGTCTTATTGAATAATCAAATACTTGTTTTTATCTCTATTACAATCTACATGTGCTCAATTAAATTTGAAGATCTTGATCTAAGATTTCAATTTCACTAAAGATTAAAATTCTAAATCAAGAAAAGACTGATTTGACTTCAGTCATGTTACTTTATATCGTACAGTATGAGCACAATATTTTAAAATGTACACTTTACATACCCCTCAGTATTTCTCTGGTCATATCATTTCCATACTTTAGCAGAAAATGTAGCAGCCTGTCCAGGACAAATAGTTTATGATAATGTTTGAGATCTTTCATCATTTAGAATCCTCAAAGAGATGAGGGCCTAGCTGTGACCCTAACGGGAGTGTAGGAGGAATTTAAAAGCGCTGTTAAAACAATATATATATTCATAAAAGCTGGGGTAAAAGTGAAGCCAGTGTTATTTCATTCAATAAATCTCCCACAACAGGAGGAAAAAAGTGTGTGGCTTATGATCCCGTGAACTTGAGTATTTCTTTACAAGAGTTCAGCTGCTCTATAAGATGTCCCGTTTGGATGGAAGAGCTGACGCACGTGTCCGTTTGAATGGGAGGAAGCGGAGGAGGCTTGGGAGTCTTCAGTGGGCATTGAACACTGAGGTGGGCGACTCCTCCTTGCTGCAATCATTGAGGTTTAATTGTTCTGAATGCAGCTGGCTGTGAGTTACTGCCTGTACAGACAGGAGAATGACAGCATGGCAGGTTTACAGGCAGGAGGAGAAGATGGTAAAATGGAGGCCGGGCCAAAACAAATCATCTGCAAGAACAATCTGACATGTGTCTCACTTAGATACACACCGTCTCCTCAAACTGACTGTCAAACGTCCCTATTACTGTCTAATACGTCATATGTACGATTTAGTAAGCAGTTGAAATGTCTGGTACAACTGACAGGACTTCTTAATCTTTTCACTCAAACCTGGATACAGAAAATTACTTTTAAATTATTAATTTAAACTATTTTGTAGAACTCATGCCTGTAAATGATAACGAGTTCCTCTAACTTTTAATGGTATCTAACCATGCCCATAGATATTTGTGCAAGATTTGACATTTTCTGTGTGTAATTAGTATACACGTTTGTTGTATTTTGGGTGAAACTACCCGATAAATAATGTATATACATGTGTATGAATAAGAATGTGAGTGTTTAGTTATCGAGTTCATGTATGAGAAAGAAAGAAAGAAAGAAAGAAAGTATTTCAGTTGTGTGCATGGTCATGAAAGGTTTAACTATTCTGCATTGACACTTGGCCAATACATCAGCTAATAACATTCTGACCTTTACGTCACAGTTCTTTAAATACAATTAAATTAATAGTTAATTAATTAACTATGTTTATTATCTAAAAAAACCCCGTAAAAAAACGCTCAAATAGTAATGCTGGGTAATGTAAAAACCAATGCATCATATTTTTATGTATGTATGTCTTTAAAAGTAACAAATCAATTACAGCTGTCAGATGAGCTGATAGAGCTCTGCAAGAAAAAGTACAATATATCCTTCTAGAAGGTAGTGGAGTAATAGTATACAGTTCCCGCATATCAAAAGTACTTCAGTAATGAGTAAATGTACTTAGTTACTTTCCACTGCTTAAATTCAACTTGTCTATTTGGAGGAGAAGGAATAGGGAAGTGATTATCTGCCAATCATTTTAACACAGAAAAATATAGACCAGAAGCTCACAAAAAGAGAAAGCGAACATCATGACTGTGCAATCACTCATCACGAATGGTTCACTTTTCTTTGTCTCCGTCTTTTGCTCTGTTTCTCCTTTTCTCTTTCCCTCCCTCGCTCCCTCGAATGCCGTGCATTCCTCTTTGTTTGCTCATAGCAGGGCCCTCCCTGTGGATCCCGTGCCTGACTTTCCCAAAGCCGATATTAATATCACAGGCCATTGTAATGGAGTTATTTTCATGGAAGCCCCGGAGGAAGTCACGTGGCTATGATTAGTCCCCTGAGGGCCCGGAGTCTCCATTAAGCTGGTTGTTTTAACTCACATAACCATCAATGAAGTGGAAAAGCTGAGGAAGTAGCTATCACTCTGGTCTGGCTGGGGTGTTTTCTGAGCACCTATTTTGTTAATGGGGCCAGAATATTTTCTCCCTCTCTTTTTTTGGAGGAGGAATTATTCTTAAACTGTGGCTTGCAAAAAGAGCCTACACATGTGTGCGTTTACATTGACCCACCACCAGTAAGATTGATAGCGATGGGATCTGGTGGTTAACACACTGTTTAAGCCCGGAGAAAAAAAAAAAAAAGGGGGGAAAAAACAACATAAGGAAAAGCACAAGGACTCACACACACTCACCAACTACACGCAAGGGTGAGCTCCAATGCATCTGCCATCAGGAAGACAACTTGAGTTAAGATGGGGAAAAAGCACCCTGGAATACATTTACTCTGTCAGGTTACTACTTAAACACACATGACTGAGAAAAGCAGACTCTGCCACATGCATGCTTCCTCTCATAATTCTGCTCACCTCTCTTCTTGACCTAAAAGCCACTGGGCCACTTTACTACTGGGCCACTTCCAAGGAAACAGGAAGAACTGGGGCAGCGAGGCGGTTGACAGCTTTCAGATGGACTATTGGTGTATATCTACCATGTTCAGAGGATTACTGTGAGGAAGTGAGGGCTGTTCCCACTCTGCAGAATGCAATTACCCAGACATGAGCCTCATCATTGTCAAAGCAAATCTTCTTGCTGTCAGCTAATAACGGCAGTTGAGAAAAAGAAAAAGAGCAGATTCAAAATATATACTGGCCTTTAACAATAAAAAAGGAATTTGCCTGAATTATGAGTTTGGATTTTCCTGGAAATTTATTGACAATATGATTTGACTCTTTTCTGACTTGGAAAATAGATCACAGACATTTTTTTATCAATGGAAATATCCGTCTGTGAAGTAAATGGATCACATTTTCAGGCCGGGGATTTCTGCCTGGTCTTCCAATTAAGAAGTTGATAGTAAAAAACTCACTGCACGTCTTGACTTTGCATTACCGGCAGCATATATCTACCTATGAGTTTAGACATAGACAAAAGGTCAAAGAGGGGCCATGAAATAGCTCAAGCCTCCATTAACACTTGAGGAAACATGCTTTGCTGAGAAAACAGGAACTGGTTGTCAAATAAGAGCCTGGACTTTTTACTCTGTAAGATGGACACAGTGCCGCTGAATCTCTGAATGTTACCCAGCAGCCCACAGGCTTCATAGCCGCTCACCCTGCTGTCTTCAGCTACCCTGATTCACACTACTCCTGCCTTTCCAAAACACATTTCTATGTTACATGTTAACAACTTGGATTTGCAGTTTTTTTTATTATAAAACCCACTTGCGGGCAAATAAATCCGGCAATTTTATTGGTATTTTTGTTCTATTTCGAAATATGTAAATACCGTGACGGTCACATAATTTTTGCAAAATGGAAGATGGCTAAGACCTTCCATTCAGTCACATCTGCATGTCGTCCAAAATGATGTAAGCAAGTTCCCATCACTTTGCCTTATTAATGTCAGTTCCATGTTGGGCGCCGAGCTACATAAACACCCACACACATGTTAATAATGCACACGCAGCAAGACTCTATGTGGGCCCCATTTGACCTGCATGTGTTAAACTGACACACATATAATACGCCATCTATCCCCCCCCTGTTCCCCACATAGCTGCTCAGTCCCGACTGGGCCAGTTGGGGGAAATGGAAGATCCACATGGAGTTTGTGACACAGCGGCCCTCTGCTTTTCCCCAGTCGCCGAGACCAGAGGAGGCCGACAGGCCCGCTGCACATTAACTGGAACAGGTGCAGTGAGCGGGGGCTTGTTTTCCCTCATTGGCTCCTCAGGAAATCATAAAGCAAATATATTGCTGGAGGACGGTTTTCGGGGTGCCCTGTGAGCAAACTGAGAGGGGAAATGGATCAACGAGCAGCCACCGGGGACAGTAAATCAACAGGCTAAAAGGAGAGCTGAATGTACTGTGGAGGCCTCGGGAGCCCAGCCCAAGGCCAGGGCCTCTGTCAGTCAGAACCTGGTGTTAATGTCAAAGCCAGCTGGACCTGGCAGCACACGCCTATAAGGAAATGATTGAGCTGTCTGTGTCAATCGCCAGTGTACCACTAGAGGCCATAATGTCACAGGCCAGCGTTTTGGGGAACTTCAAGGCTGAGTTTTTTCTCTTTCATATTTTTCTGTAGCCTTGACATCGGGTAGAGGATCAGATTTTGTAGCCTGCTCAAAGGCATCCCAGAAGCTGTGTTTCTTTAAGTCATATTTTTATGACACCAATATAAAAATGACTGAAGAATAAAGAGCTGAGACAAAGTCATGCATGGTGAAAAAGTATGTATATTCGTGTCAAGAGCATTTTCCAGGAGAGCAATAGTGCAGTTGAAAATGTAGGAGCCTCTCCACACACTCTTTGGAGTAATGGGTCGTCACTAATCGATTTGTCCTGCCTGTTTAAGCTCCAGTGAGATCGTCCTGTCCCTCTGTCAAATGCCTCACTGCACACACATTTCTCACTGGCAGGAAAACCCTTTTTTTTCCTGCTACTGCACTTGATTCAATCTTCGTCAATCAGGAACATATGTTGTTTCATGCCGGGCTTCCCCTCCCCTGCCCACCACTGCCGCTGCTGCCGCCACCGTATCCAGTGCCACACACACACTCTCAGAGGCCTTTTCTCTCGCCTAGCTTACAAATTAGAGCAGCTGAGGTTTACAGCTACTTCATACAGGCCGGCGCTGCCATGGGAGGCCCGGGCAGGCTGGTTACCTCGTGAATGGGGCATTATTATGAGCTGGAGACACAAGCTGGTCCAGCACAATTTCTCTGATTGAGTGTTTCAACACATCATATAGGGAAACAGCTGTACTACAAATTAGTGCTTTCTCTTTGACATTGATAAATGTGCTGCTCTGATTCTCTAGAAGCCCTAAAGTTTCCAAAGCCCTCTGTTTTGCCCACCTTCCCAGCACGGACACATTGACCACCCTCTACCCTAAACACACACACACACATACACACACGTTGAACGCAAGTACTTGGCAGAAGCAGCAGGCTAATCATCTGTCTGTCTGTCAATCTACTTACTGTTGCCAAAGTACAAGGCAGAGCGTTGTGCAACACAATAGCTATTGTTGAGAGACAGCCGTCATGAGTCAGCTGACCACGCATGCATCAAACTTAACTTCATATGCTATGGCTCATTTAAAAGCATGTTGAAAACCAAACTTAGCTGTGTTTGTCTTTGAGTGTGAAAGTCAAATTGAGTTACTTTTGAGTTTGTGGGCACTCATTTTCATCACACATCATGAACTAAGGTTTGAGATACCAGACTTGTTGTGTGTGGGAGCTTCTTAAAGGCCAGTATCATTATTTGGAAATGAAGGTTACAAAGCATTTAAACTGAAACCGGAGTTGGCGTGTTGTTTCAGGTAATGGTGAGACAAAGAAATACGATCTAAGACGCCCAGTTTGGGTGACAGATCCATGAGTTTGAAGATGCAGAAACACTGCACCTCACTTTATAATACCACATGGAAGGATTTTACAACTATGGCAACAATCACTTTGTCCTACATTGTGATAACTGTGGTGCTGCGGACAACCCTTTATTTCTTTGCAGGAGTTCTCTGCTTCTGCGCCGTTGGTGGGTCATGTAATTAAAGTCTTAAGGCAGGGGCATTCTTCAAGTTTGTATCAAGTGTTGTCCAACCACGTCTAAAGGCAAAAGCGTTAATACAATAATCATTAAGAAAACAGCACACAATTTTCGAAGATAGCCATGGCTATGTAAAGCTGGCATGATCGTCGAATTGCATTCCATCATCGGAAACGTGTGGTGGGAGGGGGGGGGGGGGATTATAAACGCTGTTAGACGATCTCACAAGCATTTCGATTAAACCATATTGAGGGCCTTAGGGGTAGGATAGTTAAACTTCATTAGCAGAAAATCTCAGGAAAAATACGGACACAGTTCACTTTGGGAAGTGCAGTGGAAAAACACTACAGCAGTACCAGTAAGTGCTTAGCAAAAACGGATTTCCACTTAATGCATTATAGATAATTGAGGATTTCCACTTTAGGTATTACAGGTTAATTGTGATTGTGTGATGGAAAAAAGAATAAATAGTAGTCCAGTTTTAGTACAGTAACACTAAAGTTCTTTGCAAGCAAGTAAGCCGGATCTCCACATGTCAGTGACTTGGAGTCCTGCAGAAAGAGTAACATGTGGTTTAGGAGGGAGTGATTGTACCATAGACTGTAACGAGCTCAATAGGTATTTTGCAACTCTAAACGAAAAACTTGAGCCAGAGAGAAGTGAAACTACTTTTGGGGTTGAGCTGCTGGAGCAGCTGGATGGCAGCATGTTCCAAGGTTCATGTAACAGGAAAATAAAAACGGTACTTCCCCATTTTTACACTATATGTTATTTCATACAACATTTAAAAAAAGTCTGAGAAGTGAGTGGTGGAGGTGTGATATACAACATGCTGAGAAGTTATTAATGATGTGTCTAAGTATTGTAAAATGTTTAAATGCCTTCCTGTGTTGGTGATACAGACAGGATCATTCTTAAGGTCATTTAACTGGCGACGAGTAACTCATAATTTCTGCAGAAAACTATATTGATACCACAGCATCTTTACTTCCTCATTCTGATAATGACACATTGTGACTGTTTCCTGTTTTATTATCATCAGCATGACAGGTTGCCAAAGACTGATAAAGAGAGATCAAGGTAAGTAACCCAGAAAAGTGAAGCACTATATATGTAACAGATATATTTCATGAACAGATTATGATTGATATATTGACATATATGGAGATCATTATGCTGGTTTGATCAGAACTCAAATCTTCAAACCAAACTGTTCACGAACCTTAATGATAAAACGAGGCTTATAGACCACATGCTAAAGTGAGAGTGACAGAGTGTTTTTGACATTTTCTGTTTACCCTCAGCAAGTCTGTGATGTGCAGCCAGGCTGGAAACATCACCAGGCTGGAGGCACGGTATTATTCTTTCTGCTCTATACAGAGTGGCAGAGACGGGCTAAATGTCTACCCATACATTTGACCCGCTGTAGGTCAGGCTGCTGGCTGAGCATCAATAGGGTGAACCTAGTGTGTGCCAGGAAGCCAAGTCAGTTTTACCACAGACCTGCTCATATATCTGACTCCTCACATCATTCTGACTCGCTCTCCACATGAACACAGCACCTGAAATATAAATTAGTGTATTTTTAGATTGTGGAGTAAAGCTGAAAACACAACATTTCAGTATTTAAACAGGTCTGTCAAATGTATCATTGGGGCTATTAGAGTAAACAGATATAGCTGCACTACCCATAAACCTAAGTATATGTTGCACATAATGACGATCATTTTTTTCCATCTGAATGTAATTTCTCTATACTGTTGTGACACATTTTGAAACGTTCAGTGGTGGAGAAGTGCCTATTTTGTGTAAAGCAATTCATTTAATATATTATAAAATCTAAGCTGCAGAAAATTAAGATTCTGCCAATCTTCATAACATGATCTGATTTGTTTATTGGTATGATATAATAATACTGCAGAATTTCCTAATCCGACTGAATTGCCATTTCACTTTGTCTTGTTCATATTAACAAATTTCTTAATGGCAGCAGGGGATATACAATTTTGCCCGAACCAAATCAGAAGTGACGTGTCCAATCTGCCGATGTCATTGTCAGTTGAAGCAGACTTTCCAAAGTAGCAGTAGCTACTGGCAGTTAAAGTCATGTCTTTCCGACAATGAAATACATATGTGTATTTAAAAGTAATTATCTCTGCAATTAGACTTAAAATAAACAGTACAGCTGTGTTGCAGTGTTTGCTTTAACTGTTTAAACAAACAACTGCAGATATTAGATTAACACTCGAGGGATATTTTCATGATGAAAGTTCTTACCCTGAAACAATAATGGTTGAAAACCATATTTAAAACAGGTCATCGTACCGGAGACGTTGCAGTAACTTTCCGCCCCTCATCACTGCAGTTGTATTTATGTTCTGGCTTTGGTATATATGAAATGTGCTGCACTAATCAGTCAGCACATTTCTCTGGCTCAGTAACCTCCCTCAGATTTGCAGGGATTTATGTTGACACGACCACCATCACCATCATGACAAGGCACACGGTGAGTGGGTTGCGTCCAATTTCTGCAGACTGAGTTGACAAACAGTCACAGTCTCGATTATACCCTTTTCAAAGTAAGCGAGGGCGGGGAACTATTCTAGCCATTTCAAAACCACATATTTCATACACATTTCTGCCAAGAGGGAAACACAATCTCACATCCCTCTGGCAAAATTAATGTTTATGAGGATTTTTAATGGGCTACCTCAGACCCACGCTTTTTAAAATTATGCCAACGCTACCAGAGCCTGTGAAATGATTTCGGAGCTATAAAGGAAGCGTTATGTTCTACCGCCATCCCTATAATTGTGAGCAGCTCCCTTCAACGAGTCAGGGCAGTTATGGCAATGACGGAGGGGCCTCAGTATTGAACGCTTAGTAAATCAGTGCTGAAGTATCTACAGTTGTGTTGAAAATGTTGAAAGTGCAGCGGTCTAAATGTTCACTGAAGTGATTCAGTGTCATTCATTGTGCCTGTTCAGCCACGCAGTTATTAACACTGTGAATGCAAAGTATGATATTAAAGAGAGACAAGTGAACCCATTGGAATATTAAAGCAATTAGCCTAATGCTTAGAAAACAACTGAACAGAGACCTTTCAAACAAAGTAATCTAACTTGTTTCTGGAGTAAACCTCAACCTGAATTCTACAACTTCAAGATAGTGAATTCACATTACTTTTGAAGTGGTGCTTCACAGAACCTGTTATGTGTTTACAACAGCTATCCAGCATTAGTTTTCCTCTGTTCCATCCTTTACTGACCATGAGCTCAACAGGCTAATACAACACATCGGCTGCTGTGTCTCTTTCGCCTTTCCCACTTGGTGTTGCGCATCTATTTGCAGCACGACATGGATAGATTCAAACTATTGGCACACTCGGAGAAAGAGAACTATGTTTTAATAAATTACATTTAAAAAGAATCAAACCTCAAGCCCACCCAAATCCAGAGTTTAAAGCAGCGACAATTTTTGTGCATGGAAATGTTAAGACCCATATTCAGTTGCTTGGTAACTCTTGTCTTGTGCGCAAAATATCTTACAAAACATTCAAGTGTGAAGTTCTTTTGCTTTGTTTTGTATTTTAGAAAGTAAATCACAAAGTTGACCACAAAAGCCATCTGCCTATATGCCACAATGTTGCAACCACAAAAACCCAAAATGTCATGGTTCATACAACATGTCCCTCTTGGCTCCACTAGCATTCTGCTAGCTAATTTAACCTGCACCACCAGAAGCCTATGAAGTTACTTGTTTGATAAAAGCATATCATTTTGACCATAAGCCAAAAATAATAAAAATATGGAGAAGTTTGTGTATTGTAAATCTCTATGCATCCAACACTGATAGCGAGCTGCTCCTCACAAGTACTCACACTTGTTAGAGGATAGAGGGGAAGTAAAACTGGGCTTGTAGTCAAAACAGGAATCATTCATTTTAATCACCAAGTACAAGGGACAATAGAGTTTGTGTGGTTGTCATTGGGGCTGAGACAGTTTGAAAATGTTCAGACTTTCACAGCCCATACTGACACAACAGAAAGAGGCTCACTTCCTGCTCTTACTGGCCTTATGAACAGAAGCACTCTCAGTTGGTTTACTATCAACCCAATAATCCATCTACACTGCTTTGGTATGTTTTCGCTGCTCTAAACACTGAGTTGTTTACAAACTATGGGCTGGGAATATAAAATCCCTCTCTCGCTACATGCCCTGAAGCACTCAAAAACAATATCAAGCCCTACAGTATTGTATAAAACAAAAATGATATACCAAAATAAATATGAAACATTGCTCCTAGCAGGCTTATCAGTCATTTAGTAACTATTAGAGCTGGACTCAACTGTTCGCCTGACTGTTTTTAAATTGTCCTTAAAATAAGATTTTGGTGTAATGGCTAAAAAAAAAAAAAAATGATTGATCATATTTCCCTCCAAAAAAATCATGAATAGGCTTACGCTATATGGAAATAAAACATTGAGCAGAACTTCACAAGTTGAAATAAATCTTATACCAACTGTTTAGTTTTATTTCGCTCATGTCTGTCTTTTTGTCTGCTTATCTGTTCTTCTGCATATTGTAAGTGTGGCTTCTTTATCTAGCTTTGAATTAAGCTCTACCAGTTCAAATATATGAAAGTATTTTATTTATGTATTTATTTATCCGCAGCAGGTCTCCAAAGTGAACAACCTCCTTCATGTTAGATCAAGGCCGGTAAGGGAAGTCTGCAAATTAGATCTGTAACTCAAGTAATAGGGGTGACAAGCATGAACCAATGGCACATAGCAAAGCATTTATAAACGCATTCAAGCATTTATAACCTACACTAATTTGCAATCCAACACTGTAATTGCCAACTTATTGTGACTTTAACAAAGTTTTAACAAACACAACACATATTAGGCCATGTAGGCTTTTCTACACACCATACAAACCATTACAGCTGCATTAAAAGTCAGTGAAAGTTATCAGGTTGTGTTGCACTCTCAATAAATAGCCATTCATAAGCACTGCACTTTGTTGTCTAGGCTATAAATAGGACAAAGCAGAGACTATCTTGCCATTAGATCACACCAGGCATTGGCTAATGGCTCCTTCCCCACTTCCTACTCCCTTACTTCTGAGGCTCTTGCTTGGACCACACCCATCTTCCATCATTTTGATTTCAACTACACACCTGTAAAGTTTTATTACTGCATCTTACACGATAGTGACACTATCATATTGACAAAATCTGTCCACAGACTGTCTTGAAGGCTGTGTGTTTAGAAATGTTTTCCTCCTGACCCCAGTCATGTTGGCTACGGCCCTGTTTTAGGGGTTAAATCCAGTTGTCGGGAGATGAAATGTTTCGTCAACGTGAATGGATGTGTGTGTACCGCTGCACCCCTGTGAGAGGCTCTGGGAACCCTTTATCACCTTCCCGAGCTGTTGAGTAAAAATAATGCCCCCTCTGTTATCCTCATCAGCGGCGCAGTGAGTAAGTCTGAGGGGATATCCTGTTGGCGAAGTAAACGCATTCATCCTGCTTGCGGCGGTTTTGGTGACACAAGATCTACAAAATGTTCCACCCGCCTCCACTTACCTCTTTACAATACTCTGTATCTGCACTTGGAGTAATGTGCCTTAGATCCTCTGTTATTTCAGAAAACAGGGGATTCTCAAAGTGGTGCCAACTTGAGCAGGTTTAACACTGTTCTCACTTACTTTGATAAGGACACACTGCACTTTTTGTACGGAGACCAAAATATTCTGAGCTTAATTTAAACTTATTTATGACCCTTGTAAAATATATGCATGCTGCACACTGAGTTTTATTCATTTCATTTCATGAAGATCAAACCCCACTTTTTTAGGTTGAGAACATTTTGTGACTTCTTTACGTTAAAGTTAAAACTCCACCGGAAACATGAAAAAAAAATAAAAATGCCATCAAGCTACAACTAAAGGATCTCTTTTCAATTTTGCCAAAAGGTCAAAGGGTCAATACCTAATAACAGTAATATGCAATTTTTGCCTTTAATATTAAGTCATATTGAATATATTGTAGCATTAAGTAGTGAACAACCTACATGCTGCAGTGTGATGGGTAGGTTTAGAAAGCAGATTACTCAACATCCAACTCAATGACTTAAGCAAAGTTTTAAAACCACTATGAAACAATTCTGTGGGCTGGGTAAGGAGGAACCATTAAGTAGTTGAAGTAATTCAAAACATCCACTAACCATAACGCACCGTGTGGTTTCTGATTTCTGGAAAAGTGAAGTACTTAAAAACAATCGCATTTGAAAAATATCATCCTCCTCTTCTTTCCTGCCCTCTCTGTGGCAACAAACTCCACCGTGGGACCAAAATACCTCGATATACCTCCGATTATGGAGCTGTATCCTGCTATCACAGCTTGTCCCCTTTGTCTGACCCAAACCACGCTTGTGGTGAGGCTCCTGTCATACCAGCAAAAGCAATGACATTAACATCAGAAACCAGAGGAAGCCTGGTTGCAGGCCACCCAGGTTGTTCCAGGGGTCTGGAGAGCCACGGAAAGTATATCTTGGACAAGTCACCGGACTACCCGTGCATTTCCTATTATTAATTTTACGCAGGCGACCAACCCCGCTCTGTAAATCATACCTGTGGTTTAGGAAGGGCCGATGGGTCTCTTCTCTCTTTTCTCTCTAATTCATGATGAGGTCTGCTCATCGTCTGTCTATCTGCTTATCCGTCTAGTTATCCATGAGATTATGCTTGTCACTTACAAAACATCACATGATATAGTCCTGAAATGCTGTTGTGACATTGGGGTTCAAGTTTTAAAAGGTCTGGACAAGTTGAAAAGCACCCTTCCTTTAGTATCCACATGTGCTTTTGGCACGTTTGTGTTATTGCAGCATCAGAGCTACTTAAGAAAGGAAACTGTGGTGAAAGCTGGCAACTAACATCCTTTGCCCTTCACCTTAAGCAGAAGAGGCACAGAGAGTATTACCGTCTCTACTCAATATAACGCAGACACATCAGGTTGGGGAAGCTGTTAGAGGCACAGGTTTATTTTACTATGCATTTTATTTAAGGTTTAGAATTGACAACAAGGCAGCAGATGCATTTGTTGCTGTGACTTAATGACAGTAAACAATACACTAAAAAAAAATATATATTTCAGCAGATTTCAACTATGAGGAGTTTCAAGGCCTTTTGAATTTCCAGATTACAGTTCAGCCAGCAACACAATATATGAGTCTGTCGTCAATTAAGTTGATTGACATAAATGTGTGACGGACAAATTAAAGTCGTGTGGTTACTATCAATGTGCACAAAGCTGTACGTTGTATGTCAGTACAAACTGTATTTCCCTCAAAATAGTTTGCCCATTGTGGGCATTGCCGTTTTAAAATAGAGACTTTTATTCTTACAACTTTAAACAGTAACTTGGCTCACAAATGACTAATCCTCCTTTGGAGCTAAATGGATCTGCGTTTAAGGCGTCTCCCAGCTGTCCACCATTTATAGAAAATATGTCGAGCAGAAACCACACAGGGACTATCATGTACATCTTTTGTTTAATACAGTAAGCCCATTCATTCCTCTTTTTGTTATTGTAAGTGCCTTAATCCCATTTAAAAAAATTAGATTTTTATCTCCCCGGTGTGTTAAGTCCTGCAGCACGGAGGGAGAAACGGCCTGTGAAACCTCAAGTGATTGCTGGAGTCATTCATTTTTAAGTTTCTGGCATGTTCACTGTGAGGATGTGGCAGCTCCCGCTGTGACGCATTTACTTAACTGGAGTCCATCAGAACACGACTGTAAGGTACAAAAAGTACAGAGCTGACAGGGATCAAATAGGAGGGGTAATGGGTTGTGCAGAAAAAGGAAAAATCAAAATGAGAACACCAGTTGAGAATCCTGCAGCTGTGGAATGTAGCCAAGTATTTACTTAAATACTGTACCGAGTTCCATTCGTTTCCATTCATACCACAGCAGAAACAAGAACTACGGATTATTTCATCAGTCCACTCTGTCCATTTAATGGCCTGCAACCATAAACTTCTGCATTTAGCTTCAAAGGGCGTCTTTGACGACGGTATTCTATAAAAATGAAGGCCATCTTCTTTTGCCTTCCTTTTCTGACATCCTATGACACAACAAGAGTCTTTTTATCCGGGGATCTCAGATCTCGCCTGTTTCCCTCCATTAAGCTTGTTTCAACTATTTTTCCGCCACTAAAATGCGTTAACAGCTGCAGTGACGTAACCGTGATGTCCACTCCAAATTGGTATATAGCTTAACTTACAAAAAATGTCATCAGCTTATACAACCGTGTTGGTCAGTAGCTAATGCGTTACTTAGTAACATGTTACACAAGAGTAGTACGCTTTTAATTCATATTTTCATTTTGGAATCGGGCCGAATTTCTGTCAGTTTGGTTTGACACACGGTTTGAGTCGGGTCACGACGCCTGATTAATTGTCTGAACAACGACATGTCTCTCATTATATTGTCTGCACATTTCCAGACATTGGCGACTCCATATTTGCTTTTTACTTCTTACTTTATGTTCTTAGTGGAATTATAAAAAGTAATGCTGCGCCGTCTTGTTCGAATAAACTTTATTGGAATTGTCACTGGACGAAAAGTAACTGACGATTCCATTCTCATGTTTGTTTATGTTTATGACTGTATAAAAGAAATGGACGTATAGCCTCCGGGTCTGAAAAGTGAAGTGAATGTGGTTTAATTGCACTAAAACTGCTTTCTTTCTAATAGCCATCAGGGGGCGACTCCTCTATTTGCAAAAACAAGTCCGATTTTATAGAATTCTATGAGAAAATGTAGCATGATGCACACAGCTGGTGTGCTAGCTGCTGCTGATAATATCTCCAAACTGTATAGACTCACTAATTGTTGAACAACAACGTCTCATATTCTATTTCTACTTATTCATTGAGTTATTAATAAAGTAAATAGTTTTGTGAGTGAATTGGTCATTTTTAATGAGTTATTAATTTGACTTTTTTCTACGGCAAAAAAAAAAATGTTTTACTTGCGTTAGCATTATTAATATAATAATATAATATATGATCATACAACACCATTTTTCTGCACGGGGTACTTTTACTTTTTAATTTAAATGACGGTAAAAAATAATGCTTGTGTACTTTCACTTAGCATTTTCACAGTATTTTTACTTCATAAGTAAAGGTTCCCCCACAGCTAAATACTCAAACAATGAAAATTCCTTCTCTTAAAATTGAACATAATTCAAATCTTTGTTGACTTAGTGAGCGACTGCTTATGTTTAGATGCTAAGCAGTGAGAATATTCAGCATAAAGGCAGCTGGACTCATAAAGATGGACCTACTTGGAATGTGGCAGTAAAGCTGAGCGGTGGAGAGTCTCTGTGTGAATGTGTTTAGATTCAGTGTCATCTGAGTGCATTAGGTAGAATGTAAACACACGCAGCAGACATTTACTGAAACCAGTCTGCAGACTTACTCGTTGAACAGGCGGGCGGCAATCGTCGCCGCGTGCAAACATTGAATCTGACCATATTGATTTAAACACTATACAGTTTTCGTGCCATGAAGGGGGTGAATGGACCGACTGTAGTGCTCAAGCCATCATCTCCTCAAGACTCCAGACAGAAAGCTTGAGGAATTTTTAAACAAAGTTCGAGAAATCCATCATATCAAAACCGTTTTAGGTTTTATTCGGGCCCCTGGTATCTCTCATCTCTTTTAGAACATGACAGTAATTACAGCCATCAAGGTGCTTGTCTGGAGCCATCAGCAAAGAGTGTGGAGACTGCTTCCCCTCAGCTGGTCTGACATGGACTTCTGACATCACCGCTCCGTTTGTGTTAACAGAGCTTGAAGTATGTAATGGCGATTATCGCAGACAGGCCAGATTTATTCAGAGTTGTCGCCCTGGTCTAATTCATACATTAAATTAACTGTTACTGGGAGGGTAATCTTATAAACAAGGTGAAGTATTAGCTAAAGGAAGGAATGTGTGGATGAACTCAGGTTGTGAAACAGTCGAGAAGGGAGTTCTCCTTCTGAAATCATATCAGTGGAACACGGAATCCTTTTAAAGTGGTGTTGATTTTACACACACATTTCAGTTCACTCAGCCTTGAAAAGAGTTTTGATAAAGTTTCTAAAGTAAAAAAAAAAAAAAAACTTTACGATGTCATCAGGGTTATCTCAACTTGGGCTTGAGACTTAAACAGAAAGCCTGCGTTACAAACTGGACTGATGGAGTTTAAGAGAAGTGGGCGTTCAGGGGGCTGAGAGGGTCTAATAAAAGGCTGTGTTTAGTTGCATTATGGGAAATGTAGGATCTAGCTTTTTTTGTGGCCCATAGGGACTAAAAGTCAGGACATCTTGGCCTCCGCTTCTTCTTTCTTTTAAACCTGTCTCTTTTGAGTCCCCCTAACCTTATGAAATTTCAATACTTAATTGCTCTATGACCTCTTTAACTGAAAACCCTATTGTTTTAAGGTTGTTTGTGTACTGCATAAGGCAAGCCCTACAGGTGTGTTAAAGCTCTGCTGGTGTCAAACATATTGGACTTCTATTTCATTAAAACCGTATCTTGTAAAATAGTAACATCATGCCATTCATTTCAATGTGGCATTGAGGGAAACAATGGGTGACGGGAGATAATCAATTTGTTTGAAAAGGAAATTGTGCAGAATATATGTGATTTTAATTGCTTTATTTCAACATATTGAAAAAAGTAATGCGGATTATCTCCATAACTTTTGACTTATTGTCAGGGAGAATATTTTTAAACTTCACAAAACCAAATCGAAGTATGTTACCATTTTTCTGGATGAAATCTGTTGGCGTTCCCTGTTCCACGGACTGCTGGCCACTTAGCAGCTTTGCTGGACTGTTACGGTTAAGTACCTTGCTCAAGGGCACCCTGGTGCTAGCACTGTAGCCAGGACAAAGCTTCAGTCATTTGCTCTCCCTGCCAGATTTTCTGAGGCAGTCCAGAGCTTTGAACTGGCAACCGTCCAGTTCTATCTGTACTGATACAGTAGTATGGATTGAATTTATGGTTATTTTGCTTCATGGCTGGATTCATGAAGATCAGATTACATCCAGAGGCTGCATTAAACGACTGAGCTGCACAGAAACACAAATGTTATTATGTAGATGCAGAAAGTTAGGTTAAATATCATTATATTGGCACTTGTTAGCTTCATGTTTTTATCATTTTAATCTGATTAACAAAAAATAACACTTGGAAACTTCTGGTCAGATCTCCCGTTCAGGGCTCTTCTTCAAAAAAATGGAGCCAAAAATGAGCTTTTTGCAGAATTTATATTCTGGGGGAATCAACTCAGGTGATAAATGTTGCCGTGTTGGTTACAGTAGGACAAAAACACAGCCAAGTCAGACTTGGCAGTCCTTCTTCACAATGTTCCACGAGTGGTGAACTGTGCTCCAGTTTCATGCTTGTTTGACAATGTTGTCACCCTTTTTCCTCTTAAATATGAAACACTAAACACATGTGTAAAAATTATAGCACCTTAACAGCTATTTAATGAAAAGACAAATTATTTTTCGGCATTAAAAGAGTTGATTGATTTGCCGTGCTCGTTACGTAGGTGTTACTCTATTAGGTTTCATGGTATTATGTGTAATGATGTCAACTTTTCCCTCATGTGAATGTGCTTCACCACATATTCATTCAAAGGGAAATTGCCCTGCTAAATCAAGTATAAACTCTTTATAATGCCCCAATAAAACACCGGCCCAGATAGAAAAAAAAGTCACCTCTGGAGAGAGAAATGTGCATAACATCAACAATCTGCTGTGAAATGAAGAAAGTGACCTCTAGTCCCACTGCTCTTGCCCCGCTCCCATTCATCAGCTGCTAGTCTCCACTAAAAGCAGGCTTTACAGACGGTTGGCGCTCATACTCTAAAATATGTTCTACTGGATGGACACAAGTGTCGATGAGGTGGTATTTCTCAGGCCCCTTGTCTTTCCGTTATCGCAGGATGTGGAGTCTTGGAGAATGAGGGAGCAGAGTGGGGAGGACTGGAGCCCTAAAGCATGATTTACTTGACCTTGCAGCGCTGGAACTCACGGCCAGAACCTCATTAATTCCCAGGGTCATTCCGTTCGGACATAAATTGGTTAAAAATCGGAACGTGTGGATGACTTCCAGACATACACAAAGAATTATAAAATCTCTGGCCTCACCCCACCCGCCCTGACTCTCCTCGTACCCACTCCAAAACCAAAGCATTACCAAATCGCAGGGTGTAAATCACCCAGGTCTGCTCGGGGGAGTCGCCTCGTCCTGATCGGAGGGAGGAGGCCGATGGAACGTTTTGTGCTTATTAGGCAGCAAATATGGCGTTGTTTTATGTGATTATCAACTGTGAATGATTTTTCACTCCCATCCATTCTGGAGCCTTGGCCTGTCTTTTGTTTGGGAAAAAAAGGAGCTGGAGGAACAGCAGGGCTTAGAGGGAAGCGCAATAAATTACACTAATGCACACATTTAAAGGGGCTCATATTCCCTCTGGCCTGTTATCAAGACTACTCCAGTGAGAATGTAAACTACCTCTTTCCGTCCCCCTCCCGGGGCCCAATATTTAATGTTATCATGCTTTAAAACAACTCCACTGTTTATGTTATCACAAATAAAGGGCAGATTATTTAAACTTTTTCTCACTATTTCATATTGGCTGCAGATTAGTCAGGCAAATAGTTGTCTAATGGCGCTGTTGGGCTCATTAGTTCAAGAAGATAGACCCAGAAATGTATAAACACAGTGAAGTCAGGGCTGGTGAATCACACCTTCAGTTTATAGAGACCGACAGAGGGGGAGGACGCTCCACATGAGCCCACACAAGGAAAGCCGTGGAAAGGAAAACAAGCGTAATCCTGCTGATAAAAGGAGGATTGTTTCAAAGTTTATTTGGACACGCGGTGCCTGGCTGAGGGCAGACCCTAATGAGACAGCAGCCTGTCCAGAGTGGATTCATCGCCAGTGGATCGGGGTTATCACCCTCCGCCGTGCTCCACTACTTTTAATCAGGCTCCTCTCTGGTCACTCCCTATCAGCAGCAGTCCATCTCTGGAGCCGTCAGCATCCATCAGGAGCTGCAGACAGGCCCAGGGAGCATTGGCTGAAAAGTGCATTAGTAAATTATTGCCTTGTGGTTTAGCTTTAGTGTCTGTCATGTCGCAGAGTGAACACACATAAGCACACATGGATGTGCGTGCACTGAGACATTTATTCATGGGAGAGCTGATAGATGAGATGAGACATTGTAGTAAAAGTTTGATACATGCTGGAGAAGCTCAGAGCAGAGCTGTAATTCAAGAACACATAAAAGCAACACCTGTTGGATATAATGCAATCCACAATAAAAGCCCTGCAATAAATACACACTTCGTGGAGCTCATAATGTTACATTTCTGAATAAATACACATAATATATGAGGACTATCACCTCAAATCTGAGCCTCAAATACACTCACACACTCGTCCACACAAGCAAAATCCCCTGGACATACATTATGTCTGTGTGTGTGTGTGTGTATGTGTGTGTGTGTGCACTGTCTGATTAGTTTAACTTTAAAGGTGATTTAGTGCCGGTGGTGTTACTCACTACCATGACACGACCCGCTCCCACCTCATCAACGCGCCCCCACAACCCCAAACAAGCACATTAAAGTCACAACAGCTTTCCGTCTTTGTTCAGTGGAGATGACACGACATGATTGTGCTGCTCTCCGCCTGCATCTTTGTCTGAAAGAATAAATAAAGATGTGTTTTCTTCCTCTAACTCCGGTTAAGTAAAATACACAAATCTCAGACGCTGAGAGGGGGACCTTAAATCACTCATTGTTGATGTCTAGACCAGTTAAGTCAATAATCTCCATCTTGCCACAGTGATAAGTGATATTGCAGGGAGACACTTTACCATTACTTCTCTCTGGCAGTTTGAGTTTTCTTATAGCAAAAACATCAGTCGGACCATGTGTTCTGTGTAATTAACCCTGAGGGAGAAATACCCTTGAAAGTAAAAGAACAATGCGGCAAATTGCATTTCATGGTCACAGAAGACAACTTCAGCATTACCAAGTGGTTAGAGAGATGTCTGCAAAAGATGTGCACTCTGCGTCGCAAGATGAGTGCAACAGGACCGTGAGAAACCTAATGAGTGTTGCTGGTTAAAGAGAACGCAGACACTTTGGTTGAGTTCACAATCGTGGTCAATAAGCAGTAAAAGGGAAGTCTTTCCCCAATCTACAAATACACTTGGTCACAAGAGCCATGTGAGGAGACCAGATAAAGGTTTACTGCTTTTTCTTAAAGGTTAATAATCTAAATATACACATGAATATTGAAACATTTATGATGTGAGCTAAGCACATTTCTAATGAAGCAGTTGACTTTTGAACTTTTTACTGTGAAGCAATCGTAAAACTGAAAACATTATTGGATAAAACACGACACATTCAGTAAACATACCGTACCATAAACAAGAGATACCATAAACAACAGTCAGCCTCAGGGCCGTAGCCTTGACTTTATATTACTGAGGTCAAGAGTCAAAAGTCCCCCAGTGTGACCCCACCCGCCCTGAGAGATATTAGATTTATTTTCTACAGTCATTTAAGTGCCAACATATTTTTCAGATTTAAATCCAACCTGTTTTAGCATTATTTAACAGAAAATGTAACTATAATAATAATTAACTATAACTATAATAGATAAATCTGTCAATATTTCCCAGTTTATATAGTCTTTTATGATTTTGCACTGTTGGTCAGACAAAACATGCACATTGAATCACATTTTACACATTTTACACTCACAACAATTATTAGATTTAAATAGGTCGATGGTGAAAATACATTTGAAATATGGTCCAGCTCATACAGTTCACAGCTGTGTTTCATAAAATGAAGTCTTCCACCCGTTGGACAGGTCAAGGTAAATTGAAGAGTCAATTTCTATTGAATAATGGAAAATCCACAATAAACCTGTTTCAGCTTTAAATTACATCACTCTTATTCCCCCGGACCATCCCGGTAATTACAGGCTGCGTAGCATGTGTCTGTACGTCGTGTGGCCTGTGCTGCCGGCTGCCGAGGAGCCCTGCATCCCATCACAGGCCGTAATGGAAGCCAGATGTCTCCCTGTCTGTTTAAGGCTCATAATCAATAGCCTCACTTAGAGCAGCTCTGACTTTCTCTCCCTCTCTCTCCTCTTCGACAGCTTGTTATGAGAGGATCTGTGAGGGAATGGCGTGTCTGTGCCGCAAACAAGTGGAAGTGTGTCAAGAGTAAGATTAACTAATTGGATTCCCCACAAGAGTTTCTGTTTGGAGGAGGAGCAGGAGGGGTGATGTGGCGAGGTACGAGGGGAAGGGAAGTGATCCCTCCCTGTAGCCTCAACAAGCTACATGACACTGCTGGCTTGTTCCTCCAACTCCCAGACATCGACTCTGGGACTGCAAGAGTGATGGAGGGATGGGGATTCCCATGCAAAAAAAAAAGGAAAAAAAAGAAAAATCTGTCCAAATAAATATCCTGAAGTGGCACTCAATGTGTCGCAGCGCATCTCCATTTCCTGTGACTGTTTCCTGCAGTCAGACAGCATCGCTTTATATCTCAATCCATGAGCTTGCGCCGAGGGAAACATTAGGAAGAAGATGACAGGTTGTTTTTTTTTCGCTGTGAGGGGAAGTGAGGGGTAGGTATAGCACAGGGTTACAGCAGGAAGAGGCAGAGGTGTGGCGATTGGAGTGTGCAGGTCGTGACCTCCAACTTTGTAATGATCATCTGATGGATGCTGTGAGCCTGAGGTCAAATGTGAGTCAGAGGAGAGCAGGGAGGAGCAAGGAGGGCAGAGGGAAGTAGAGTGGTGAGCAGTTATGCATGGTCAGGATATCTACTCAGTCTACTGTTAAAAAAAAAAAAAACAGAACTTTATTTGCTGACTCAGATGACACCATCAAAGGTCATACTATATGCAGAAGTTTGTTGTTCTCTATACCCTTGATTTAATTTATATTTTTTTATTCCACATTAGAATTAGTGAGGTACATAATTACAGAAAACCAAATGTCACCAAAAGATACATGCTGCTCTGGTATTGATGTAAAAAAGAAACAAAAGAGAGCAGTCTCTAATGAAGGCCGCGAGAAGAGCATCTGATTTAAAAGATTTTAGATATATTAGAATTAGAATCTAATTCTTTTGCAGCTTTTGCCGTCATTTCTATTAGTTACAGTGACATTTTACTCACAGATGTTAAGTGCTGACACTGACATTTTGCAATACAGAGACATGTCTACAGCAAAGTCCAACCAGTAAAACGTAAGTGAGAGCAACGAAAGTGTCGGCAACGATCCCTTATTGCACAGGAATACCATGTGTGTGTGTGTGTGTGTGTGTGCAACAGAGTGAGTACGTTAGGACAACACGGCAGGAATTCTGTCAGCAAGCAGCGATGGATGTTTTTGCTCGGACTGGGTAATTATTTGACTGATGATTTCACTTCCAAATCCATTTGGCTAAACTGGGGGTTTGTTAAGAAATTAAAAAATCTCACAATTATCTTGGTGAGTATGTTGTTTTTATTTCTGATGGCCATAGCTATGAAAATAAGACCCGTGCTGTAACACGCCAGAATTATCCATTAACGCTGACTCGGAGGATAGTCGGCCATCAACAGCACTGTGAGGATTTTATTGATTTGTTTATTTTGCAAGAACAAAACAGATACGCATTGTTACGTGATTTTAAGTAATGCAACAGATGTAACATACATAAACATCTTGAAGCAATATTTTTCAAGCCACCGTCTCACTTGTCTATCGAAAAAACTTAAAACTCATCTTCTTGGTTTGACTGAGTGCAGTTAAACTGAAGTGACTCTTTCTACATATGTCCACATGTTTTTACAAACTGCTGTCTAAATGCTCCTCAAACAGAGCAAGCGGGGCAGTCCCCGATGAGGGCCGCCGGGAGACAGGAGGCAGATCTAGGGTTGAGGCCTCTGTCCGTCCGGAGTGGGAATAACTCCATTTCCACTGATAAAGGCAGCTGGCTCTGGCGACGCTCAGTTAAGTTTTATAGTCAGATATGCACAGATGATTAGGCCAGCTGTGCAGTGTCATATATTCCTAAACAAACCCTGCAGGAACTGAACTCTCACCCCTTGCACATATGGGTTACAGGGCTCACACTCACACTCTTGTTTCATACTCGCTGGCTTGCATGAAAGCTTACACTATGTGACCCCTGTGAAAGCAGTATAAGTAATGGTCTCCGTTAAAGTGCGTTAAGGTTACAGTCTTAGAAACGTGATTTTCTCTGACCACATTGATGCAAACAAGGACAGCAATTATGATCTCTCACCCGCATCCAAATCTCTCTGCTAAATCAGTTTAAAGGAAGTGGAAAGGATGTGATACTGAGCAGTGCTTTCTATAAATCACCTGTTCACTCTCACTTGTGTGTCTCCTCTCTGGTTGCTGTGGTGATGAGTGCGTTGCTGCTTTCTTGATCCAAATTGTTTTGATCAAAGGGACTGTATAATACTCAGCAGCCCTCAAAGCCCCCGCTGCTCTCGCTCCCCGCCGTAGCGCTGTTTGTTTTGGAACAAGAACAAGATAAACCCAAGTGACGTCTTATTTATTTTCCCGCTCTTGCCCTCTCCTACCCTTAACAAGCGGAGTCGTGAAGAAGAATTCCACAATAATCCATCAGTATCGGTCTAAAGTGTGTGTTCTCTGGAGTGTTGACACCACACACACATAGATCTATAATGGAGTGTGACCAGGTCTAATGGTACAACGCAAAGTCAGATAATAAGGGGCACTATCAGATAAAAGGGGCATGAGCAATGAGCCGAGTGACATGCTTGATTGTGATTGGTCCCTGGGGTGGTCCACTGCAAACGTGTAGCCTCTCTCACACTAAAGGAAACAATCATGTCTTCAATGTGGCATTTCGAAGAATTTTTATGATAAAAATAGCTTTTTGTCAGCATGCTTGGGTGGCTGCACTTAACCCTCATTTCTTCTTTTGTGTATTTTGCAGAACTTCAGTGTAAAGTGTAGCTTTTTATTGTCAATACGCACACTTCTTGGAGATATTTAGTGCTGCATTACCTGATTACAAAAAGATTATGGGACATTATAGTTTGTTAGGTAGAAGTTAAAAAGATAACATCTGAATTAAAGAGAATGTGTTTCGGTGACTTTTCATTTACTCAATGAAGAGGCTGTCTTTTGACAGTGAGTGTTTCGTTTTAGCTGTTCTCCATAAACAGCATCTGCGAGCCACGATAAGCATCGAAAAAGGGGAAATGAGGAAACCTCAGACTATACTCAGCACACTTAAAAATGTATCTTACTTCAGAGAGGCCACGCAGGTGACCTCAGTTGCATCATGTGTCAGGTTCTGCCTGACCGTAACACAGTTTGTTTTGTGATGTATCACTGTCAAACATTTAGTGGAATTAACTCATCTTTTGCCAAAAAACTTAATGCAAATATACAACTTGCAGCTTAAAATCTTAGGAATGTTCAATCACGAAGCCTCTGTGCACATTGTTTCTGTAATATTTTGTTGTTGTATTTTTGTCCTTTTTGGGGTCTATTTTTGCAACTACTAGAACTTTAAGCTACATTGTGTAATTGTGGGACTGATTTCTAAAAACATGTTCTAGGGTCTTATGTTGATGTGAACCTACTTTCTATAGTATTGGCAAATGAACTATATGTTTACAAGAAGATTCAGTGACATGTTTGTTTTTGTTTAGAAGAGGTCATTGACCTAAATTTGTATACCAGGAAAGTGTTGCTAGTGGGGTTTTATTCCGGTGACTTTGATATCTTTGGTTATGTTTATCTATTATAACTTTGTCTGATGAATGTTTGAGGACCATAGTGGGGAAGATAATTAGTAATTCACTTTTACTTCCATATTACATTTTTAGACAGCTCGCCTCGATCAGAAAACATGTGATTCAAAAAGAAATTCAGATCAAGCTCTCCATCCTATTCCACATGGAGGCTCATTAGAATATACCGCCCCCCATCTGAGTATCTCCACCCACCACTTGAGAACTAACTTGGCAGGTGAATCGTATTTTTCTCGCAAGCCAATCAGAGCAGACTGGGCTTTTTCAGGAGGGGGCTTCAGAAGACAGGAGCTTAAACGGAGCGTTTCAGACAGAGAGTGAATATACAGGTATATACAGACAGACAGAATGAGAAAAATAAAGGGTTCTTTGAACATAACAGCATGGAAACATATTTAAGTAGAAACCCAAAATACAAGTATCAAGCTGACAGACAACTTACGAGATGACTTTGAACTAATTATAACATTTTAGTTTGTTTAACTCACGTTAGATGTAGCTGAACCAGCTTAAAACAATTCAAACTGTCTCCCACTTTGCACATAAATCCTAAATTCCAACCTCACAACATGATGTTCTAATTACTAAGATAAATAATCATTTCATGCTCCCGAAGGCCAGTGCTGAGGTTGAATATGCTAGTAACTCTCTCATTTGCACGCACATAAAGTAATCTCCATTTGATGCTTGGACTCTAACATACGGTTAGTTTGAAAGCCGCAGGCAGTTCACCCCGGCTTCAGAGAGCAGAGTGAAAATTTGCTGCTGATGACAGGTCATGTGAAAGGAAAGTGCTTTTTACATCCTCTCTTTTGCGTTTGCATCTCAGCGGGCAGCCAGAGCTCGGCCATAATCCCCCTCCCAGTGTGTGCATCACTCAGTGAATTCAGCCTCTACGGAAACGGGCAGGCGGTCGGACCGCTGCAATTTCACAGCCCTAATTAATACCAAACTCTGCACCCTTCACAAATTACAACGTACACCACACAGTGTTGGCTTAATACAAGTCTGCAGTCTGCAATAAAACGGTTCCTTCATGGCCACATTAAAAAACAGGGCGGTAGGTCAGAGGACTTTTAGCTTATAACTGATTACTGTTGGCCATCAGCTCAGAGTGTGTAAGGAGTGTGTAAGGAGTGTATTATTTGAGAAGGGTGGTGAAAGAGAGCTTGACTACTGCTGTCCAGGTGGCGGATTCTCCACCGAGAGCCATCCAAGGACAAGCAGGAGAGAGCTTTTTCGGTGGAGGTGAGGTGGGTGGGGGGGGGGGGGGGGGGGGCTGGCCACCCCACGGTGCCCCGCTGGCTGTGGTCTGCAGCCAGTGCAGCAGTAGGTAACTCTGGAGCCAAGGTGGAGTGAGAAAGGAAGGGAGGAAACTCGGAGAGAAACCATGAAAAATGTGGAGCATGAAAATGTCTCCCTTGGTTTATGGCAGCGCAGCTTTGCTTCCAAGAGAAACACATCTTTAAATTTAACTTGAGATGTCTTTTTTCTCTCTCTCCCTCCACTCCCAACTGCTGGCAAGGGCCCGGTTTTGAAAGCAGGGCCAAGATGCTTGGAAACTGCGACCATGTTAAAAAAACACTCAATAATGTGGCTTTTTGGAAATGTGGCGACAGCTTCTGCACGAGGGGCTCAGTTTTCAACGTTGGTGAACATGTTTGGTACGTGTGCAGCTGCTGAACAGTCCTCAGTATAAATGTTCAGACAAACACTTACACGCTGAAGGTATATTTACTGGAGGGTTTATATGAAGCATATCGATTGTTTTGCTGCAGAACATTAAACATGAACTCTGTTGGCACTGTTTCTCCATTCCAACTTCAGACACACTCTCTTTCAGGGAGAAACTGTGTTTTGAATAAAAAGCCATAAATAAAAGACTTGATACTAGTAATTCCAGTGAATGGGATTAAAATGATGGGGGCGGCTGGAAACAATTTTGGCCGGCCATCAAATTAAAGCTTCGTACCATGTAATAATATTTTGCTAGTCTCAGGAGGAAGTCATCTCTCATGCCGATGATTCAGAGCTCATTTAGGAAAAGAGCATCCAGCCGATCTCATAAATCAGTGTTTGATGGAACAGACATACCTCTGAAGGAAACAAAGCCACCCCTGGAGCATCGACACTCACTCACGGAGTAACAAGGAAAGAATAAAATGCTCCACTGATGATGAACACATTGTAACATGCTGAACATTAGCCAAGAGTTAACACCTCTCATTACAGCAGATGCCATAAAACATGGATTTATGTCTGAGAAATTAAAGTTTTGCTGGCAAAAAAATCTAGAGCGTAAGTTTAGAAATGTTTAAAAACCAAGTACATTTACTCAAGTATTAAAGAACATTTTATAGGTGCTTCTACTTTACTTGAGTATTTCTATTCTCTGCCACTTTATGCTACATTTCAGCGGGAAATGTACCTAAGGATAATGTATATTGTTAAATGCTAGTGTGAAGGATTTAGGGTAATCTATGAAATGGAACAACATATTTATTATTATGGTTTCATTAGTGTATAATCACCAGAAGGTAGGACATGTTATGTTACTCGTTAGCTTAGAATGATCTGTTTATATCTACAGAAGGAGCAGTTCCTCTTCGCACAGTCTGCCATGATGCACAGCCATGTTTCTACAGTAGCCCAGAACAGACAAACCAAACACTGGCGCTAGCAGGAGCCTTTTGCGGGTTTTTTACGTTACCTGAAGGCCACCGTAGTTTTCTCCGACACGCTTGTGAAAGTACGATATCGTGAGCCGCAGACTTTAAAACCGGCATACCGCCAGCCGCTGTCTGACTTACGTGGCTCCTTTAGTATTGTTGTTGTAGCATCGATGGCCTCCTAGCGAGGTGAAAGGCGTTACTACGGTTTTGCACTCGGCTGCTCAAGTTACTGCAGTCTTGGAGGAGTGAGCGGAGGGGTCTTCGGTTGGTTGCAATTTGCAAGCCACACCATTAGATGCCACCAATTCTTACACACTGTCCCTTAAAGCAAAAATACTTCTGCACTTTTACTTACGATTTTGAACGCATTACTTTTACTTGTAACGGACTATTTCTACATTATGTTATTGTTACTTAAGTAAATGACAAGCACTTTCTCCTCTGCATGAAAGTGATTTCACAATAATAGTCTTGCGATGTTCACATCATCATCATCATCATGACAATTGCTGACCTTATCAGCGTCGTCATCTTCCAAAAGAGGAAGGAGCAGAATTACTAAACTAAACCTCCATCTTTCTGCCCGCTGCAGTTTCTCAAGCACTGGTTGAGTTATGTTGTAGCTTTGTTCCCCCTTTTTTCCTCCAGCAGAGCCGCGGACTCTTAAGATCTCTCCTCTGATGCATTACGCCAACGGTGGAGAAATCCCCATCAGCCTATCAAACAACCTCACAGATAATGCCTCAAAGCGCCGGAGACATCACGGCGTTTAGTCACGTTAATCCCTCCACCACTGCTGACAGAAACCCCCTCCTCTGCTCTCACAGAGGTAATTTGTTTAACACAGTTACTTTTTCAAAGCGTTAAAATATTGGCGAAATCTGCGAGGCTGGTTTGTTTTATGGGTTGCCCGGTCCTGGGTTGCCAAGAGGGACATATAGGACAGCTTTTAATGGAGGGGGAAAGGCTGACATTAAATACAGGCCAGATGGACTTTCTCCTATCCTGCTCATAAAAGTTCTTAGGACAGTTCACAAATCAAGGCCTCAGTATTATGTTAAGCGTTTGGATTGTTATTGTTATTGTACATTTGCAAATACTAATGTAATTTATAGCTTTTCAAGCATAATTTGAGACTCAACCCACCCAGACATTTAATACGTGAGCGTTTAACACTTAATATTTGGTTGATAAAGTGTCCGGGGCTTTTACTGCCTTCCATGGAAACTGGCTATCATAACTCTGGCAACTTTTCATCCAGCGTGAATTAAAAGTGAAGATTAAGACGAGTGCCATCCACTTCATAACCGTCACAAGCTAGTTTATGAGAAGACTGTGCTGTTTTGGGGGTGAAATATCTCAAAAAGGAGCAGCCTATTACCAGCAGGTATTACTGTACAGCCAGCAGAAGGGGAAAATGAAAAGTGAAATTCAAGATGCGGAGCTAAAACGGAAAACTGCAGCTCTCTGGGGTCAGTCCTCTTTCCGGAGGAGAGGAAAGTGGACCCCATAGAGGAGAGAGTTTGTGTTGTTCCGGGTTTTTGGTTCACTCACTATGATGTTGCTGCTAACATGACAACAAATACCAGAGGGCTTTGACTTTCCTGACAGAGATAAAATACAATGACGAGGAGCAGGGTTTTATTCATCATCACATTAAGCTTTGTGTCGAGTTCTCGTTCTTTCACGTTGTTTAGCTGCAGTGTTAAAAATGACATTATTTCATGGCTGAATAATGTTAAGAAGTCATTCACTCAAGTGTTGTAGCCAAAGGACAAATTTGAGGCACTTGTGTATTACCATTATAGTGTGGTATTGTTACTTTTACATAAGTCAATTATCTGCTTACATCTTCCTTCTGTGAAGCTGTAAAATGGTTCATTTTATGTTTATCTCGAGTGAAAGCTGCATCCCTGGTGGAAAACGTTCTGGCATCTTTTACTTCAGTAAAAGTAGCCACACCACAGTGTTACAGTGAAAGTCCTGCATTCAAGAGGTTTACTGATGTAAAAGTTTAAATATAGCATCAATGTATTCTAAAGTAACCAAAAGTAAAAGTACTCATAGTAGAGAACGACACATATTGTCTAACTGAAATATTCAATTATGTGTAAGCAACATTGCAGCTGGTAAAGGTGGGGCTGATTTATAGCTGGGTAGTTTAATCTGTGATAATAATTCATAATTAATTTGCTGATTTTTTATATTTCAAATCTGAATCTGCAAAGAAACACTGTAAATCAAATAAATGTAGGGGAATACAAATAAAATGTTCTTCTGAAGTGTAACGGAGTAAAAGTTTGAAGTAGCAGAAAATGTCCGTACTCAAATAAAGTACAAGTACCTAAAACAAGTACAGTACTTGTGTGAATGTACTATTACAACTAAGACTTACAGGCAGAGCCGAAACCATCGATGACACTCAGGTCAGGTCCTCAGTATTTCATAGGAATTTAGGTTTTTGGGACTTTACAATATACAAATAAACACTTGGTTGGTATTTTGATTGCAATATGTGTTGACTCAAATTTGTGGGCCAATAGAAAAAAGACTGACCAGAATGTATTCCAAGTCTTTGAAACAACAGTATAGCATTTCAAATGTAGAGAGCACTTCAACAGCACTCAAAGTAGAACTAAATTACATTAAATAACTTAAATAAAGATTCTCTAGTCAAAATAATCGTATACTTTTTTTTGGAGAACTCATGACCTCAGTATTTCTAAAATCCTGTCCACGGCTCTGCTGACAGAACCAGCTCTGCACGTTGAGTACTTTCACTTCTAACATTTTGTTGCCAATATACTGTTATTCATTTACTAAAGTAAACATTTGAATGAAGCACTATCACTCGTAGCAGTTGTTACAGTGCGTTATCTCTAAAATTCTAAAATCTGCACACTTCTTCACCGTGGTGTTTAGGATTCATAGTTTGGGTTGTTTATTGTATGTCAACCCAATTAAACTTGAGTTAAAGCGGCACCCAACTCCATCAGTTATTTTTCTGTCAAAAAACGCTGATAGCTGAGGCAGATTGCATAAGATTAACCCGAAAACGATGTATAATATTCTGTAGAAGTCATTGGAGCTCTTATAAAACAAACCTCTTCTCTTACACAAACTTTATGTTGTCACTGAACTGCAGCTGGGTTTGGAAAACACTTATTCAGGAGGATTTTAAAATAAATGATCATGTTTTTGCACTAGAAATGCAAAATATCTGATAATTATGAATATAAGAATATTGATCTGTATTAAGACACTGCACGTTAGTTAGTTAGTTAGCATAAAACTACAGACCCCGGGGCCTTATGAAATAGAATTACTCTGACAGCTTTAATAGACATGTAAAGGGAGGGAGTGTGTCATGACGTCATGCCATTAAAACATCCTTAAACAGGGTTGATTGAGCTGCGCATGTGCGAGGTTTGGACGTGTGTCGCAACAACAACGTAGATTTCGTCTATCTTATGAATCTTGAGCGGTCATCATTGACCTTCATGATAAGACTGATTGGGAAATGGCATTTCAACACACTGTCCTGTCACGGTAGTCTTTAGTCATAATAAAAAGGAGCAGGTCGGAGGTGGACTCTAGTCTGCGGAGGGGGGTTATGAGCAGCACTATAAATGGAGGAGATGTTGATTATATCTGCGTCTGGATACATAAAATATACTCGCCGCTGCTATCTGGAGCCAGTAAATGTATACAAACTATAAATTATTCTCTTCTTCTTCTCTCGTTTTCTGTGCTGTCGGAGCCGCAACGTGCTCAGAAGGAATTTAGTTCATTGAGTTAATGTGCTTATACGAGCAGAAGATGTATACATTTATCATGGAAGTGTGATTTGGTACACTCAACCCTTTAGACTGTTTGTCCGTTGAAATACTCAGTTTTTCCACGTTTTTATTGTAATAAATTAATAAATTCTAATCTGTTGTTTTTAATGCTATTAGACTCAATGACTGGTGTTTTTGTTCTGGATTTATCTCCGTTTCCAGTACCAACCAAATTTGAATTTTTATTTATTTTGTTGCATATTTACGCACATACAACAATCTGTTATTGTTGCTGAGGCTTTTGATTTTCCTACTTTATATTAAAAAGCAAAAAAAAAACAAGAATACAATAAAATCAACCACAGGAAAATGTTCTTAACACCAAAATCAAACTGAGTCATTGACAACAAATAATTGACTGACTTCTGATAAGTGAGTCGCTTGTAAATTCCTTAAATTATAATTATAATTATAAAAATAATTCGTAATCCAATTTTCAAAGTAAGAAACATTTTATTTACAATATTTTCAGTGCAAATTATTATTAACAAAATAGCACAACTATATATCCAGACAAAACAAGTAATACATGAACACTGCTGTGATGTTCTGACATTTCATTTATCACGTGAAACGAGTGGTTCATAACCTAAAAATGTAATTCACAACCGCATTATTTCCTTCAGATGAGGAAAACATGATGCACACGAAGCTCTTGAGAGGAAAACGACAGTAAGGAGACACTGGAGGTGGCCGGAAGTCCGATTTTTAAAATTTTTAAATAGATGTTTTTTTTCCCGTTAACATTAACGACACATTAATTTGGACTATGTTCCTTGTGTCTGGGCTAAAATAAAGTGGAATATTGAACAAATAATTGGGCCTACTGTCTTGTTGCTCCACTTGTTCCCAGGAATTAGACAGGTACAGGCCTGGCTTTACGTTGCAAATGTCTCATAGTGTTATTGAATTGACACTCCAGGTGTGTTTTAACATCACTGTCGTTCTTCTGTCAAAAAGAAATAATAATGAAAACGTATTGTTCATAAGCTAAAGCCTTCATATCGGTATCTGAGAGGCCTCTGTGGCTGTGGCCGCCGCCTCCGCGCTGCTCACCGGCCCGCTGTTCCCGCTCATGATCACGCTGGTTTGGTTTGCCTGCTCAGAAATGTCCACATGTCCGTCAGAGTGTTCCTCCGGAGCCTCGTCGGACTCGCACTCGCTCCGTCCCTCGCTCTCACACTCGGACTCCTCCGCCGGCTCTTTGTGCTCCCTGCTGCCGGACTCAGACGCGCTCTTGTCCGGCTGCTCCTTCTCCTTGTCCTTCTGAGCCTGCGCCTCTTTGGAGTGTCTCCACTTCATGCGTCTGTTCTGGAACCACACCTTCACCTGAAAACACACAGACACTGCCGGGTCAGACTGTTTCTGTGTGTGACAGTGACATACAACTGGTGCCTCTTTGCACAGTCCATTTATTTACTTTCCTAACATTTTCCTAGAATTTCCAGGTAAAACTTGAGCAGAGTCAGAATAAAAAAGGCCTCATAAGGAATATAATTTAGGAAGTCTAAGTCAAATTATTTTAAATCTTATATACAGTGTTTGCAAAACTATTTTTTCTACTCCTTCCTCGCCTTTCTGATGAGGAAGAATAGGCCGCACTAACTGGCTATATTGTGCATACTTAACACATATGTCTATTTGAAGGGAGACCAGGCCAAGACAGCAGCATAAGTGTAAATATAGTGCAAACTATATTATTAAACACTTACATTTTGCTACATTGTGCATAATAATATACAATTTCAAATATAATATTAGAGAGAAAGAGAAATACAGTTAGTTAATCTGTGTCACCTTTCGTTGACATGTTGCTTGGTGAGTTTAAGTGTGATGAAATGTAAACAACTGTGTTGCTCAAGATACCATTTCACTGGAACATTGCTCAGCCAATCAGGTTGCCAACTTCCATTTGAGGACTGGAGCTCTTCTGTCTTTAGTCAAATATTCTTAATTCATTTGAAATATAAAGTTATTTTGTGCTGAGTTGAATCTGAGGAACGCAGGTCGCAAACATTGAAGTGAAAATTACAATCTTCTTTGGATCCTTCAGGCTTATGTGTGATAGACTGTGACTGCAACCATCCCTCAAATATGGAAGCACGCTTTTTAATTGTATATCATTTCATTGGTTTGTCAGGGCGGCCAGAGCCACCACTTAGGACACTCAGGTCCTTGTTCACTGCAGTGTTTCATGGGAATTTGGCTAGTGGTATGTTATAGGCTGTGTCATGTATTTTTAAAACCTGTAAGAGTGAAGACGGTGGCATGCCATGTAGGGAATTAAGATACAGAAAATGTAATTTATAAACAACTCAATTATTAAATATGACAAAGTTATAACAATAAGAAGCAATGTAATTGTAAACTGTAATTATTTGGTCTGGTCAAATTTTTCTAAGGAGGCTCATGACCTCTCAGTAATAATAAAATCCTGACTGCGGCCCTGTGGTCTTATTGCTTTAGTGTTCATTTGGATGCAGAAAATACGTATAATCAAGAAATTGTATCGTAAATCATATCGTAAATATACAGATACAACATAACCATGGCATCCAACAATGAAATGACATCAAAACCAAACATATACAAAACATTAAAATATAACCATCTAAATAAATTGACAGGTAAAATAACATAACAATAATCTCGTATTTGATAATCTATTTTCCAAAATAATGAAATGAAACCTATCTTGCTTATTTATCTTGAAGGCCTGTCTTCACCAATATCCTCTTTGGCTGTTTCTCAAAACCTTTTTTGTCTGTATGGCTTGTGCTAAAGATGATAAACCTTGTATGAATCATTCTTGCAAGAGGTAATCCGATGATAAGACCTGTGCAGGTAAACCTCGTGTTTAGTCAACACTGCTTCTTACCTGAGCGTCTGTCAGCCCGAGCATCGCAGCCAGCTGCTTTCTGTCCGGCTTGGTGACATACTTCTGTATCTCAAATCTCTTCTCCAGTCCTTTCCTCTGCAGGTTTGAAAACACTGCCCTCGACCACGACCTTTTCCTCTTGTACGTCTGAGGCATCGTGTCTTTAGTGAGGACAGCATACGGACCTAAAAGACATGAGGAGGACATGAGGTTGAAGGTAGAAAAAGAGAACAGAAACCAAAGGAACATTCACTGCAGGTGTCTCACACCTCCAAACAGAGAGCTGGACGGGCCAGTTTCCTGTCTGTTACAGTCCTACATGTGGTGACTACCTGGGAAGGTGTCCTGAAACTGATGCTGGCCTGAATGCCTGCTGCTGCTGCTGCCTAGTGAACTCATCATGGAGGACGCGTCGCTCATCCCGGGGTCTATGCAGGAGAAGTACTGGCTGGCCGGAGGCTGAATGGGGACGTGGATCCCTGACTGACGGTTCGAGCTAACGATGGATGTGAGATCTGTTACAGAGCGAGAGATGATGGGCTTCAGTCAGGAAACAAAGAGTCACACTGGCAACCATGGGGGGCAAGATGGTCTAGTATTTAGAGAGACCATCAGACAAAGTCAAAGCCTGGGTTCAAGTGGGACACCTAAAGTGTCTTTGAGCAAACTTCCATCTGTTTGTAGCTGATTATGACCTCTGACCTCTCTGGTTAGGGGGCAAGAGAGCAGAGGATTTCCCCACAGGGCTTCTTAAAGTGCATGTTATGAGGCTATTTGGGCTCTTGCTGCTCTGTGAACAAGTCTGTTATTAACTGGTTCTGACTTTACAATAGTTGCTTCCAGTTTGTTGTTTCTAAAGTTTGTACATGATTTTGTCTTGTGGTTCTTAAAGAAACAGTAAAAAATAACTTTCAGGCCATAAAACACATCCCTCTGTATTTGTTTTGTTTATCTGACATGACATAAAAGCTTCTCTCTAAACACCACATATCTGTTAGGAAATTCAGTGTGTAATAAAAATCTCTTCTCTCACCTCTTAAAGACGACTTTTCTTTGCCTCTCTGATCAAAGTCTGTCGACAATATCCGATCAATTCCGAATTTGAGGTCCTTGCTTGAAGGCGCTGGGGCTTGTTGGGAGTTAAACGCAGTTCTGGAGACTGATGTTAGCAGTAGTCCGTGTCTGTTGTAAGGAGACGCCGGACTCACCCTCGCGCCGTACGGCTCGGGCGCGACGGGAGAAGGGCGCAGCGGCGAGCTGCCGGAGTGGCCGTGCTGCGCGCGGTGGTGGTGGTGTCCCATATGCACCATGAGCGCCGAAGATCCGGGGATGTTCTCCGCATCTCCCGCCTGCAAAATGTCTGCGATGCAAAACGAGGGTTTCTTCATCGTATCCACAGCGAAGCCCCCCGCGCAGTACGCAGACCAGAGGCTAAAATTTGACGCGTAAAACGGGTTGAGCCCGGCCGTGTACATCCCGCAGCCTCTAATGTGTCTTATTGTTTCTCAGAAGAGGGTATAAACGGATAGGCATGTAAAAAAAAAAAGCAGGTATGGAGTTTAAGGGGGATAGATGACCGTCCACTTTGTGTCAGTGCCAAAATCGCTCTCCCAACTCTGAAATCCAAACCCTGCAGCTCCACTCTGAAGTTCCTTCGCTGACACTGATTGGTCGCTTTCTGAGCCAATGGATGTTTTGCAGTCGCTCACATCACGCCCTTCCAAATGATGATGATGTGTAACCAACACACACACACACACTCTCTCTCTCTCTCTCTCTCTCTCTCTCTCTCTCTCTCTCTCTCTCTCTCTCTCTCTCTCTCTCTCACACCCACACACATGACAGCAATTTTGATCCAGAGATGATGGATTGATCACTTATAAAGAACCCCCACCCATCACCGCACCCAAAAACATTATACCCATTACCTCTCGTGCTAATTTCTTTCTTTCTTGATGTAAATAAATAACATCTGACTCCAGAGGCAAGATTACATGCAATGGATTATAAATATTTTTAAAGAGTTTTAGTTAAAGAGTCAGTTTAGTTAAAGAGTCAGTTTTAAACACAAAATATACACATCCCTTGTAAAAAATATGAATAAATCAAATCGAAAAACATGCCACACAATTATATAAAATAGGAATAATAACAAAATCGAAGTGTAGTCATTACATTACATTACATTGTAGTCATATGACCCCGAGACCAGGAGAGGCTCTATTAGCGCCACTCATCCTGTTTTTGATGGGCTGTGATTCGTGTTAAATGAGCGGATCTTCCTGCTACATTTGCCCCCAAAATAGAACCTGTTTTAGTATTTTAGGATACAGCAGCAATCCTTATTTCTTCCGGAGCAGAGGGGGGGTACTTTTATAATGACTGTTAGAACTTCCCCTTTTCAATATTTGTGCAACTTTATCTCGACCTGCAAGTTGCACGGTGACGCAAATCCGTCCCCATGCTCATAATAAACAGAGGAAACCGATTCCCCTCTAAAACCAAAACACAATTAACTTCAGAGGCGATACTTCATCCGCAAGGCCCCTCAAGATTCACGCGTTGGGTTCTGGCCAATAACATGTTATAACTAAAATGTTATCAATCCTAATGATTTTCTTTTCCCTGCAGCCTGAAGGTGAATTCATTTATTAAATAAGCTTACTTTGCTTAAAACAACACATTTTTGATATGAGCGATAATAACATTTGTAATCACAATCGGTTTATATACTTTCTTTATTTTTCGAACTGTTAATTAAAATGAACTCTCTCGCGCTTACCCCCCCCCCCCCCCCCCCCCCCCCCCCCCTCTCCTACCGTGATACTGTTTCTCCCCCCCCCCTCCTCCCCCAAACTCTCCGATCGCCTGTTTCTCTCGCATGTGTTGAAACAATGGCTTCTGAAGCCCGCATTCATTTAAGTCTTGATTCATGCGGGCGGAAGCGCCGATGACCCTGACTGCCTGCTATCATGCTGTTTTCGAGTGACACTTTTCCGGGTTAAAATTAGAAATAGAGATTTAACGTTTGCCCTCCATCATGCAGTCAAAACAATCCAGGGAAGAGGATGTAGCAGACGCAGCACGCCTCGAGTTATTTCAGGTGCTGATGAGCTCTTCAGTGGGAAGCGTTAAAAAAAAACACAGGCCTGAGATCAGCCTTTACACTCGGGCTCTGTGGCAGCTCAACGGGGCTAGACCAAAGACTTCAGCTACAGAACGATATCAATCCATAATTCAGGTGAGCATTTGTTGTTTGCAATCATGAACGAAAGACAAATGTTTCTTTTTTTGAAAATGTAATTGATTGTATTTGTCTTTAATAAATTATGCATATTGTTTTTCACTGTAAAGAAAAAGCATGGCACACAACACACGGGACGCTGTGAACAAAATATGGATTACATTGCAGCAGAGGAGCAGTACTGTTTCCTGCTGTAAATGATGCCTTCTCTCATATTTCTAATTGTACACTTAACATTGAAACTAAAGGAATTACATGATAATATCTAAAAAGAAGGAGAGCTGATGATTTTCCTTTTTTTGTGGCGGTAGCACATGAAAACTGCAAAAGATGCAGAAGGTATATTTGTATTTAATAAAAACATCAGAATGTATTCCCTACAGAGACACTTTGCACCAGAAGCTGTGTGATAATCCTACAATCTGATTAAATCGTTTCATGAAGTTCTACTCTTTTATTTCTTTTTTTTATATTGTTTGTGCTTTAATGCACCCACCACTTGATTTTATGTATCTTAAAGAGGAGAGAGTCGGGACATAAACATGAACCTACAGCACGTAACAATTTACTGTAGAGGTTCAGGTACGAAAATTGAATATTAAAAAAAGCTCACATTTGACCAGTAAATCACCTGTAAAACCTGAAATATGACTTTTTCAGCCAGAGCCCTGCTGGATACTATTATTCACCTTTATTTCCCTTTTCCAAGCCAGTCCTCAGTGGAGCTGTATAAATGATGGCAGGTGGGACTACTGCCAGTGCCAGCGGCTCCTGTCTCTGTTTAAGAGACTGCAAGCACTCCAGACTTGAATCTGTCTTCAACAATAGAAAACTCAGTCGTAAAATCCTAAAAATAAAATGTGATTGTTTTTTTCTGAAGTGGTTGGAATATTGTCCCTATATAACAGCTGCTGTCCTCTAATTAAATTGTTGGTCACCTCATATTCTCATGTGTTTTTTCAGCCTTCATAAACAGTCACACATAAACCAGTGGAAAGTAACTCAAGTTTCTTATTCCAAGATACTTGCACATTACTCTAAGTATTTCCATTTGACACTACTTTATACTTTTCTACTACATGTCAGAGGGAAACATTAATACTAAGATTTTACATTAAAAAAACTTGATAAGTGTGAATTGTTAAAGATTAAAGAAACCATTTTCACACTGAAGTTGTAGTATGGATTTATTAATAGTTTAACACCCAAATATTTGAGAGAAAATCAAGGATTAGAGAAATGTGCAGTTTATTTTTGTTATTTCCTATCATATGTAATCATCTCAGGACCCTCCAGGTTGATGATGTGACCTCACATCTACAGTATGATAAAGAACAAACAGATATATACAACCTGCAGTGAATGAAGTATTCAGAGCTCCACCTCAATAAGATCTATTAACAATCATATAATGTCATATACGACAATATATCTGTGGAAGAGGATTTTCTGGCAGAATGAGTACTTCTTCTTTGCTAATAAGTCTGTACTTTTGAATGCAAGAGTTTTACTTGTAATGGAGTATTTTTATATTGCTGTACTGTACTTTTACTTAAATAAACCACTGCTAGAATCTGTTCGAATCTAACGTTTATTAGGGATCAAAACATATTCGTTGTGAAAGATATGTGAGATCAATTACCATTCCTAACAAACAGCTTTACCGCGCAGTTAAAACATGACAACAATGAATACAAATTCAGCTAAATGACCGATTAATGAGCTGAGAGGAGGCAGCAGCAGCTCTGCACAGATTCACTCTGCCGTGCAGCTTAAACAAACAACATGAAAATGAAAAGTCAAAGCTTTTATGAGTCACATGCCCCACTGTGTGGAAAACAAAGCCGTGCTGCAGTGCACCGCCAACTACCTGAAGTTTAAAGCATCTGACGGAGCCCATTGTTGTCGGCTGATTGCTCGCTGTGTGTTTTTCAGGAAGCCTTATCAGGCAAAGGAAGACTGAATGAGCACCTCGGACCGAAGCCCTGCTGGATCACAGGCTGCAGGACAGAATTAAATGATTTCCATTATTACACTGAGAATTATTGCGCCCCCTCTGTAAGACTCCAGCTCCAAGCCAAGATTACTATTTCTGGCAATGTTTGCCTCAGGAAGGAACTTTCTCAGATTTAATGGGACCTGGGCCATTGTACACAGCCTTCTGTATGGCACCCTGCCATCATCTCCACAGAGAAGGGAAAAAAAGAACTGAGGGATGTGTATAAAGTCAAAACAAGACTGTCGCGTTTATGTGATCCCGAATACAGACAATATATTTCAAACACTGAACTCTCTCTGAGGTGCAGAGGAACTCAAATTATTTTTTATTTGCATTTAGGAGTTTGAATGTGAGTCTGAAAGGGACTACGTGGTCCTGTTGTGATCTGCTTTGTGTATTTTGTAGAACAATTACTGTCTTTATGTTCTGTAAAATGTAATCAAATTAGAAACATACTTTGTTCTTTTATCTCATCTTTGCTCAGCATTATTCTAGACATCGGCGGAACAAGTATTCAGATCTTCTGGTGACATTTAAAAAGCTTTATATATATATAAATATATATATATATATATATGTGTGTGTGTGTGTGTGTGTGTGTGTGTGTGCAAATATCTGTGAAGAAAAAGTTCAATCTTAATACACAAATATTCTAAAAAGAAACTAAGCTGTAACATTATCTGAAATGTAGTAGAAGTATAAATTACCATATAATAGTAGTACTCAAGTAAAGTACACCGACTTAGAGACCTCTTGTCTCAAGCTTATGCATGTTAAATGCATATATAATCTTTCTCATTTTATCAGGTTGTGACTGTAGTTAACCATGATACAACATTAATGTGAAGGCATTAAATGTACAAGCAGCTCCCCCCGGTGATATAATGTTCTCTCTTTTTCTTCAGGGCTTATTTCTAAAGGAGTTAAAACATATATTGAACAAATAAAACATTTCCCTATGAAATGTAGTGCAGTAAAGCCATAAAATGGGAAACCCCTCACAATTGTAACTTACATTTCACCACTGCTTTTGTTTCTGTTCATGTTGAGCGGCTGCAGCAGCTGCAGACAGAAGAATAGTCATAGAGCTAACATTGACCTTCTAATTGAACAAATCTGATCACAGAGAGACGACGAAAACCCAGAATGTGTGTCCCTTGAGTTCGTCAACTGTCTGCCTTTAAGAATAAATTCTACAATTTTCAAGTTTTAATATGTGTACATTGTTATTGAAATGATCTGGGGTTGACTGGTGTTGATCGGAGTCTCCAGGCTGTAAATAAGTTACACTCAATGTGGATTTACAGAAGCAATTACTGCATTTCTTATTTAGTTCAGGATAATTTTGAGGTAGTTGTAGTTTACTTCAGTATTTTCATTGTCTGCTACTTTATACTTCTACTGCACTACAATTTAGAGGGGAGTATTGTACTCCACTACATTCATAATTTATAACTACAAAGAAATTATGACGGATTATTATATAAAATAAGACTTTATTATGCATTATTCTGAAATGGGCAATTCTGCATAACATGTACTACATTTTGATGCCGATATTTTTGCACTTTTTAAATATATTGAGATGATGATAGGAGTGATTTGCTGCCCTGTGTTGTTTCCTTTTGTGGTAGCGTACCTTCGGCTCTTCGCTCTGCACAGTCGGAGTTTAAAACATTAAGTGGTCGTTAGCCGGACACTGGAGTGGTAGACTAATCACACTCACCCCGGCCTGAAGGCCAGCCCTGCGCTGTAAACAACCTAAAGGAGCTGCTTTAATGGAAGCTTTTAAATATAACGGTGACTCAGTGCCTTTGAGCAACAAACACGCGTTTACATAAGAGCAGATTAAAATCGCCTCTCGTGCGGCAGGTTCAGGGCCATCTTCAGCCTCCAGTGTGCAAACGTACACACGGTTAAATCACACAGTGTAAGCAGCGCTGTGAGCTACATGTTGCAGGAGGAGAGACTAATGGAAACACAAAAGGTCATAATAACAAACCATTAGGCCTGCTGCTGCTCCTCCAGCGGGGCGGCGAGCTGCCGCGAGGAGCATAAACCGCTGCGAAAAGTAACAACAACAAAAAAACATCCATTATGTCAGATAATGTTATATGTTTTGAAACAATTTTCAGAATTAAAATAACTTCGTGTATGGAAATGTTTCAGGTGATAAATTAAGGACGGTCATGCAGGCTGCTGGTCTGATGCAGAGCAGAGCATCTCACCCTGCAGCTTGAATGGTTCACATCTCGGCCAAATCAATCCGCAGCGGTGGAACAATAGCATCCATCAGCAGCAAAACTGAAGGTGCATGACAGGCATGACAGAAATGATATTCAAGACAGCATCATTATCGTGCATATCTATCTATCTATCTATCTATCTATATCCATCCACTCATCCATCCATCCCTCCATATATCCATCCACCCCTCCATCTATATTTATCTATCTATCCGTCATTTCACAGGCTTATTATTTTTGCTCTGGGTTCTTAACATTATAGTCAGTTTGTCTCGGGGGAGGACAGGTCACATGGGGACACATTTGTCCAGAAAACAGCTACTGGAAAAGTGTTTTACATGCTGTCCCAGGAGCGTCTTCTGTACTGCTTTGACTTATTTTAACATATTTATTGTTTTATGTCAGAGGCTGTAGATCATGACCCATAGCTGTAAATACGTTTCCCTAAAACGAAATGTACTTAACGTCTGTGTTGCTATGAACACACTGGCTTTTATTTTTTTCCAGTGACTGCCTAAAATGTAAAACACAATGAAAATGGTTCCTAAAAGAAAAATACGTATACATCCTGAGACCTTTTCTCAACATATTTCCTTACAGATTGCAGATATTCAACTCACATGTGCTCACAAAAATCCCATACTGTATTCATAGCCATCTACCTACATCAATGTATAATGATGCCACTGTGCTTTTTGACTATAAAGTTACTGTAGTCAACATAATGCAACGTCTTTATTCCCTCAGTTCATTCACAAGGTAACAGCAGCCCGTACACACAAACAGCCGCACGGAGAGCTGCGTTTCATTTCTTATCAGCACAATGCTGCCATCTAGCGGCCATGTTATGTATAGCAGCGACACATGATGTGCGTGTGTGTGTGTGCGTGTGTGCGTGTGTGTGAGAGAGTACTTGAGTTTGCCCGTGCACGTTGATCTTGGGCTGAAAACATAAAGAAACAGAGTAAAAAACAAACAACAAAATAAAGAAACGATTAAGAAATGAACAAGGAACCACAATGGTTCTCTTCTATACAGCCAACAACCCACTGATTATTGAATTTAAATTATTATTTGACCGTGTGACATACCACATATTTAAGACTATGTAAGCCATTCATTTTAACCTGGTCTGTAATGAATGTAGACACTGTCTACACCAGCCTATCAAATATAAACAGACTATTTATGATTTTGTTTCAAAGTCAGTTATTTGCAGCTGCTTTGAGTTCTTCTGCAGTGACACTACCTTCTCAATCAGTGTGTTCATGTGTATTTGGTCAATTAACACATTTTCCTTCACCGTGTTCCGGGAGCTGGACAGGGGTCGTGTGTGTAGATCTCGAGGGATTCCTGTGTTCAACCTTTGACCTCCATTAAAGCACAAGACCGGTCTTCAGGGAGGAAGTTCGGGTTGACTCAGGAAGTGAAGGCAGGTGCCAGCTGCTGGCGAGGGACTGGTGACACTGGACTCTTAACCGGCTGCTCACTGAGCTGATATTTTCTGGCTGCTCAACGTCATAATTTCATCACAATGTTGTCTTTATTTATCGCTCATCTGAGCCAGTGGGGCTGCAAAGAAAAGAAACGGTGTTAATCCAAGTTTGAAATTATGTAAATGTAATTTATATGCATTTAGAAACAGTTATATAGCTTTTAATATATCGTCAAATAGCATTACCGTCTTTGCTTTCCTTTTTCGTCCTCCGATGAAAAAACGGATCCATCTGAACTGTATTAAGAAGCATGTTTTTCACTATCAGCTAATCTGTTAATCATTGTTTTCTAATAATAGATTAGTCATTTAGTATATACAATTACAAAGCTATTACATTTGCAACACTATAAAGCAAAGAAAAGCAGCAAATCTTCCCATTTTAGAAGCTGGAAACAGACAATAGTTGCTGTATTTGCTATGGTTGACAACTGTGACATTAAATCGATCATTAAAAATGGTTGTAGATTAACTTTCGGTGGATCAAATAATCCATTGATCCACAAACACAATAGTGTATCTAATCATGCAGCACAAACTTCTTTTCAGGCTTTGTGGGTTGTTTGAGAAGTGTATTTTTTTTTAATCCCTTTTTTTGTCATTACATTACATGTCATCACATCAATTAACCGTTGTTTTCTGTAGGCCAACAGAGACCTGAGTAAAAATGCTAAAGCATCATTCAGCAAGTGTGATTTTATGACAGTTCCCTTTCTTCTTCTTAGTGTACGATACAGCCTTAAATTACTAACCAGAGGAGAAGCAGGAAGCAGGAACAAGTGTAAATCACTTGGTGTAGGAGCTCAGATGTTTTGATACGTTTCCATCAGTAAAAACAAATTAACTCAAATTTAAGATCAGCAAATATACACACATTTTCTTTTAAAACTGCTTTTCTGTACACATTCTGTGTTCAACTGAACAGAGATTAAGGAGATGACTCTGCAGCTTGATTACAAAAGACATTTTGAATTACTGTAACACCCGTCTCTGTTGGCATTACTTTGGCACAATCATACATAATCAGCAACATAAAAAAAACAACCCATTTTTAAACACATTATCAGAAACAGCGGGACTCATTGACTCAAGATAATTCGCATAAATCTTCAAAGGATTCATTTTCATCTTGTGCGGCAGTAAGTTTCATAAACCTGTGCTTTAGTGAAAAAAAAAAAAAAGAGTCAGTTCAAGTTTTTTGTGTAAGGATAAACTGATAGAAGAGATGTTCGCACACTGCATAGATCTAAGTGTGCGGATATCTCTTCTATCAGTTTGAACTGTTTGATACTTCCATCACCTTAAACATCAAGTCAGGAGGAGCGGTGGTTATCCTGCATTGTTTTGAAAGATAAGAAAAATACATGAGAGCGTCACAAGCAAATGTTGATACTGGCTATTATAAAGGACGTTGTTTTTTTTTCATTTCCATTTCCAACTTGAATTAATTCCTTTAAAAAACAAAAAAACAAAATCGGTATCGTAATACAAACGCTCCTTCAGACTGGCCTCTGTTTCTCTGAAGGAACAGTTGAACAATTTGAGAAGTTTTTTGTTTTCTTCCCAGAGTAGAGTCCTAAGAAGATGGATACTACTCGTGTGCCAAACTAATCCTTTAAAAAGAGCTTGCACAATCCCACATATTATAACATTGTGTGAGGTCAGTTAAAATCTGCAACCATATTTAAAAAAAAGAGGCTATCACTACATGAAAGGTGCAGTGTCTTTGACAGACGGCCCCAGCAGACCGGGACGTCTCAGGCTTTAGCTCTCGTCCGCGTTCTGCACCCTGCCGTCACCCAGCAGCCTCTCTGTTTCTCCCGGGCTGTCCTCCTCCTCGGTGTTCACCATCGCGGCGCAGCACGGTATCCTGGCCAGCAGGGGGCGGTGCAGTCCATTGTAGAGCGCTGTGCCCACCAGCAGCACCATGAAGCCCAGCACCTGCAGGCCCTGGAACTGCTCCCAACCCAGCGCCAGGCTCACCGCCCAGATGACCAGCGTACGCAGACTGTCCAGCACCATGCGGGTGGTGGCGCTGATCTCTTTAGTGACGCTGATCCCGGCAAAGTTGAAGAAGGCGATGCTGACCGTGTTGCCCAGCAGAGCCAACAGGATGAGAGGCTTGTGCCCGATCTGACAGAAGGCGTCCAGCGCGTCCTCCAGGACCCCCCGAGGGTTGCCGGCGAAGTCGCCAACATGGATGAAATACATCGGGATGAGAAGCAGCGACAGGACGAAGAACCCAAAGAAACCTGGAAATAAGACAACAGCATTAAAACATGACCTATAACAGCAGTTCACAACCTTTTAAACAAGTCAAAATAAAGTTAATCTACCCGTGTGACCAGTTGATTTACCTTGCTGGATTTGAAGAAATAAAATGATATGAAAAATAAGCTGAACTTTGGCTGCAGAAATTTGTTTTTTTACTGCTTTCTTTTCCTGTTGACAATATTGTAAATACTAAATATATTTGCAACCCCTCATTTAGGTCACGACCTGAAAACAACTCCGTGCAGCAGCGAAGTGTGACGAAAGCTGCAGCTCGCTGAGCTACGAGCTTTAGCCAGAGAGGACCTGCAGACAATCACTAAACATAGAGTCCTGAGGCTCCTGTGACGTGTTGACTTTTGTTCTGAAAAACATGAACCCGGCCGCCGCAAAATGCAGTTATTGCAGCAAGCCACACTTCGCTGCCACCTGGTGTGTTTTTCGTCAAACTAAACTAAAATGACGCTGAATTTAGGTTTGAATATATTCAGCCAAACTCTGGAGAAAGTTCTGTGCCTGTCACATGAATATTTAAGTCTCTACAATACTATTATAGATATTCCCCTTAAATAAAAGGTTGGAAAACAATGATAAAACTAGTCTATCTGTCGCTATTTCACCTTTACATTCTTCAATATTTACTTCTGTTAACACTGGAAATTCAAGACTTTGGTTCTTTCTGCTTCTTCTCTGTCAAAATGTTGCTGTTGGTGTTCCTAAAACAATGTCGCATGTAACTGCAGATGAAAAACTACTGCACCTTCAATGCCAACAGCACGAAGAGGATGGACGTCATGTTTGTAGACAAACTTTTCCTCCAGGACCATCTGCACTGAAACGATGATCTGAGCCATGATGATCAGAAGGTCTCCTGCGGGACAGAAGAGAGTAGTGGTGTTTCATTTACTGCCTTTAGGAACTGAGGTTGAGGTTAACTGGAGTTTTGATCTCTTCGTGATGCTTGTTTGAGTATCCTCTACTGTATCGTTAGGAAACATTGAACCAAATAAGGGCTGCACTTTACTTTTCTCGCCGTTATCCTGAAACCCCGTGGATTGAACACAAAGTGGATTAATGCGGGCGAAATAAAGCCCAAAACCTTAAATCCACCTCACCCGTGATGATGTCGCTGAGTTTGTGCGTGTCGTCTTTGTGCCCGCTGAAGAAGTCTGAGAGGCCCACGATCACCAGGCCCAGGATGGTGGTGAGGATGCCGAGCCACTGACTGGGCACCAGGCGTCGCCCCAGGAACGCCACAGAAAGCAGACCGGTGAAGATGATGACGGCTCCACGCAGCATCTGGAAGCTGGAGGCGCTGGTCATGTTGAGAGCTGCAAAAAATATAGAACGAATAACACAAGTTGATTTCCTTTCTAGAAACAAATTCATGCGTCTCAGTAAAGAAAAGTTTTCTGAGCATTAAGCAGAAAAAGAAAGGCTACAAAAAGTCACTTACCAACATACATGATGGAGGTGGCCGTCATGTCACACATGGCGGGAGGGAAGAAGAGGAGCGGGTTGAAGCTCTGGCCGGGGTTCATCTTGGGCTCGGGGCTTCGTCTGTCGCAGCAAAGTAAGATGTAGAAGACCACAATACAGCTGAGCTCGCCCAGAAACATACCCACCGCCTGGAGAGGGAGACAGGAAACTAATGATGATTCACTCTTTGGAAACGGCAGTTTGACACAATTTTACTTTTTGTAGAAAACTGAACAAATTGTTGTTGTTGTTTTATTTCAGATGTTTTTTCAAATATGTTGCACTTATTTTAAGAGCAAACACATACATGTGCACATCTATGGCTGTGGTTAATGAGGCTGGAAATACTCAAGTGGAACAATTTTATTTTGTGAAACCTTACTTTGAAAGAAAATACAAAATAAATAATATATATATATACATATATATATATATAAAAAACACGTTTTTCCATTCAATAAAAGCATCCAAAGTTAAATGTCTTTTAAAGGTATTTTATGCCAGTTTATTGTACTTGTGGAGCGAAAATAAGTTGCTTTATAACACTGTATCGTACACAGTTCAGTACTTTACCTGTACAAACGGGTGAGCAAACTGGTGTTCAGGGTCATCACGGCAACCCTTGGCAGAGAACATGTCGGCCCATCTGTCAGACAAGAAACCGTCATTACAACTTCATTATTGATGTTTTACACAACCAAATATAATAGAAAACAGTTACATATGAAAGGTGTTTGACACACACGGCTACGGCCGCAAAGACAAGGCGGTTAATCAACATTTATTTTGCAAATCGAATAATTGTTTTTGGTCTTTTTAAATGAAACTTTTGCCGACTCCAGCTTCTCAAATGTGATGACTCGCTGCCTTTCTGATTGACAAGACCTATGTGGGTGTAGAAGAGGGTTTTTTTTTTGGTTTCTCATTTTGTGTTCTTTCATATTACGCCTGCGTTCGACTGACAACCAACTCATAAATACCAGTGTGAAGAAGATTTCTGCAGTGAGAGCACATTTCGTTTTACTGTGCCCTTACATAGAATATAGGACAGTCGGACCAAACGATTGGATGAAGTTGGTTGTAAAGTTAATGAGTCACATCTCCATAACCCACTGACTTCTATCATCAGACCGTCAGAGGAAGCATGACCAGCATGTGAGCATCCCGTCTTCTTCGAAATGCAAGACAAGGGAATATGGTGATGACGCTGCACTTTCTTCAAACGTCTCGAGAAGGAGACTTGATCCAAATCTATTCCTGTTTATTTGTGGTCACTGTGTTTGGGTTGAGTATCTTGAATGTGGTGCATGTTTGCATGAAAGGAAAGAGGGAACCTGCACCAAAACTATCAATCTACATGCTGTATCTGATCTCAGCTGTGGGGCTCTAAACCCGGTGTCAGGTGACTGGAGGGAAACGTTACCCGTTAGTTGCCGATTCTTCTCTGAGCAACGTGACACAGCTCGCTTCGTCTGAGGCATTAGCACTCAGACGGTGATTCATTCGTCATGTTTGAGTTTTGTTTCGCTGACAAAAACCAACAAAGGGACAGAGAAGTGTGTCGTGCCGCAGGGAGCTGACATCACAGATTATTGGGGAAGTTAAAAAAGCTGAATGTCTAGTTTCACTGAAATAGAAAACCTTAGTTATAAAAGATTCTCTCCAGCCTTTATTTGTACAGTTTTCTATGACTGTAAATTAAATATACAATGAGTTTTTGACAGTTGGTTGATGAAAACAAGTCATTTAAAAAGACATTTTCACTTTTTTTCTGATGTTTTAAAGACCAAAGGGTTAATCAAATATATGAAAAAAATAATCAGCAGGTTAAGTGATAAGGAAAGTAGTTGTGAGTCCATTAAATAAACGAGGAGTCATTTCAGGGCTGAACTGATTCATCTATCTCAGTCAAAAGAAATCTAACAGTCACTAGTGTTGATCATCAAGTCATTGTTCAAGTCATCCATCATGGTAATGTGACAAACATGAACAGTTTCCTGCTTCTCAGATGTGACGATTTCCTGCTTTCCTCTGTTTTAAACCATCGTTAATAATTTCAAAATATAATGTAATTTGCATTTTTCTTTTTTCCTATTTTCTGGTGTTTTTAGGACCAAATGATAATGAAAGTGACAGTTGCAGCTGATAAGCTATTACATAACCTCAGACAGACAATGAATGAGTCGAAACATGTTTGTTAAACACAGATAGCCAATGATTACATCATTGTACAACTACAGAGGCATACGTATATCGTTAGTCATATGACTTTACATCCCATCGCGAGCGGCTTCCTCACAGAAATCTTATCACGTCACGAACAGCGTTTAAAACGTTTCTCCTCGCGCTCACACATTCGCTTTCTGTAGCTACTTAACGCTCGATAAGGATGTTTATATTGAAGCTAACAAGCTAACAACACGATAGCTTGTTATTTACCAGCTCACGATAGCGTCACCTGCTAATAGTTACAATAGAGGCAACAACTAGAGGATAACACGCTAACACTTCGGAACAAAAAACAAGCTAGCTCTATTATTAGCTGAATAATCTTAACTTTAACGACAAACACATGACACCAGCAGTACAAACAAACAGAAATGAATGTACTCACTTTGCGGATAGTGTGTTGAGAGAGCCAGTTGTGAGCATGAGTCCCGCAAGGAACAGCTGGTATTTAGTCCAAGCCATGCTGGACGTGTGGAGAGGACAAATAAGCCGGGGACAGACGACCACCACCGAGTCGCTTCTTTTTAGTTTGAAGACAACCAGGTTGTTATCCCCACACTGCTTTGTGGGATTCTCCTCTGCCTGTAAAGGTCACATGACAACTCAGAGTCAGCTGACCGATACGTGAACTACACGCTGCATTCAAGTGCTGCCGGAAATGGCGCAATAGACACAAAGGGAAGATTAAAGGAATTCTTAGCGATTAATCTATTTTAATGACCGAAGTATGCATGCACAAGTGTAGATTAAGCAAATCAATCACTCTGATTGATAATAATCAAGAGTCAATTTCTTCAAATGCCATAATGGTACACAAACAATTATTTTAATTTGCTAATTTGACCTTTTAATGCTTCATTTGATCTACCGTTGAGCCCCAGCTTAGTTGTATAAAAATATACAATGTTTGATAAAGTTCATAAAATAAAGCAAAGCCATGTGAAAGAAATGAATGATGGTTTTAAAAAACTAGAGGAACTAAACTTGTCCATATTGCTAGTTCAATAAAAAGAAAACAATAGCCTATTACTATTTAGCCAGTAGCCTATTTGTGACTTCAATATATAAGTAAATATCAAAATAACAAATAGCTGAGGTATAAAGTTAATTCTTGACTTGAATGCAAACTGCATGCAACAGTGCATACATTGTAAGGACAGCTGCAGTATGTACTACAAGTAAAAATAAAAAGTATGTGATTTGGAATGGAGTATAAGTTTATACCTGATGTGAGAAACTGCAGTAAATGCCATCTATTTACTTCTGCAGTCTCATTACACTGGCAGGAGTTCTATTAAATGTTCTTGCAATGAAAATGCTATGTGTACCATGGTTTGTTTTTTCATTAGATCTACTTAAATGCTAGTTTTTATTTCCAAGATCAATAAAAGAGGAGTTTAGGAGGGGATCTCAAAAGAAGTATGATAGGCATCATGTATAAACAGCAGGGGGCGTCAAAGACCGGATAGACGATCTAGGATAAGAAAGTGGGCCCACAGTCATTTCTCCCCTCTGTGGCCTCACATTGCTTGAAATTAGAACATGCACTCCCTTTTCCTCTAGGATGCCCATGTGCGTATGATGCCAATTTTAGGCTTTTCAAAACCTATATAAAATATAAAATATAAATAAAATATGAAATACAATATATTACTACAAAATGATATAAAATAAAAGAATACATCTTTGTCAAGCATGTGTGCACATACATTGCATTCTGTGCAAACTTCATCTAATCCACTAATCCACACCACATGTACATTCACAACAGAGTTAATCTCCCATCTGACACAATGTCAACTCATGATGCAAAGTTCTTATTTTTTTCCTCGATTGATCATCAGCTGTATTAAAGATCAATAATTGGTTATTCATAACAAATTAATGAAATACAAGAGTTGTTTTGTAGCGGATTTAGTAATGCATCTCAATGCTTCAAAGGCAGCGGCTTGTGTTTGATTTAATACGAGTTTTAAAATCTTATGACCTTAGTTAAGAATGCCATTCATTTAGTGCTGGCTGTCCTCTTTTGCTATAAACAGCTGTTGGAAAATCTGAAATGAAGCCAGCCCTGGTCCATCTTTTACACAGCCTCTGTCATCACTCCAGTCTAATTTAATTTAAACATTTAAGAAAAATATACCCTACAACTTTGACTAATACAGCTTTTACCACTCGTCCTATAATGTTCTGTTCGTGACACTTTGGCTTTTTTCTCCATCTGCTTTCACTACTACTCATTTTACTGTTATGCTGACATCAGCTATATTGACAACTATTAACCTGCAAACAGGTGATTGTGGGAACTTACTGGCAATTACAATACAAAGTATAACAGATAACATCAAGGCATTGTCTGATCTGTGACTTTGTGAAGCGTCTCATCTCTCCTCTCACTGCGGACACAAGTAAAGCCACTTTACATGTATCTATCATAACTCTGTTCAAGTGCTTCTATGAATGGAAAGACCTGGGGCTGTTTTCAGACTACTGTAGATTTCCTCTGTGTCACATAGAACTAGGATGTCATTTTAAAGAAGATACCTGGGAATTGGACTTGTTTAAGAGCTGGATCATTTTTCTACAGCAGGACAGTGGCTAACTTTATATATATATATCTTCTTCATCCTCAACATTAATTATTTTTCTATATTTCTTATTAACAACTTTAAAAATGTGTGCTTGAGATTCAGCCTCTGGGGGCCAGAAATATTTTTCAAATACAAATTTCACGGCATTGTGGTCTGTAGATTTCTGGACGAAGCAAAAAAAGAGACCCAATGACATTAGTGGGCAGTCGATACCAAAAGTATTGATACTACTAATACTAAGAATTGTGTTGAGTATTCATGCTAGTGTCAATAGGGTTCATACTCAAAAATGACATCATGTTCTGGACACAATAATGCTTTTCTTCGTGCACTCTTTGCGGTAAACATTTTTTTATTCACCATTAAAAACTGTTTTGTGTTTACATGTATTTGTGATGGCGAGAGAATAAAGAAATGCATACTGTTTGGCAAATCATTTGGCGGTAATGAAAGTGTAATCAGACGTATATTTATGATGCATTAACCTCTAAAACCATGACAGGGTTCTCTACCTTAGAAATTGTAGTCGCTTATAATACAAATTGTCAGTATGTATACTTTTGTGGTTTCGTCCACCTGCCATAAAAGGTTCAGCTACTCAAAGCGAGAGTAGCTATTTATTAAAATGCATGTACTGCAGGATTTAATGCAAAACATCATCTTCAGCGAGCCTTTAATTCTTTAAACGTGCCCTTGAAGAATCACAACATCTGTGGCAGCCATGAAAAAAATATGAGTGCCCGGGAGCATTACCATTTCATGCTGAATGGCCCGGAAACATTTGATTGACAGCCAACCTCCAGTGGCGTGAGGTTGGACCTGCGGGAGGGAAAGGTGGCGGGGCAGCACTTTATATGTACACGCAGCTCATCTGAGGCTACTGAAATGTCACATGGCAGGGTCTGTTGAGCAGACTGAGGCAGGTCACAGCTTAAAAGCTTCATGTGAGAACTGTTCACCTCCCTGACCGCGTAATTATTCAGCATCACCGCTGAGCAATGCTCACCTGCGCATACTTTGTTGATATCACTGGAAAACCTGTGACATCGTGCTGTTGTATAACATGTGCATCTGCTCTGTCCAGAGCAAATGCAGGACTCTTCACCTGAGGACAAATGAAAGCAAATGTGTTCACTGACAGGCTTTACATAATCTGATATAATCTATTTACCTTTAATTACATGTGAGAATGTTTAGATCTTTTTTCTTTGCTGTAAAAATGTTCTGATATATGACTAAGAAAGCTGAGTCACAGAGTTATTTTGATTCTTGCAATCCAAAACTGCTTTAGATATCTTCCAAATATGAACAATGCAACTAAAATCACATGTATTGATATATAAAAAAATAATATGAGAGTTGATTGTTTTATGTAGTTAAATTGTAAAAGGTGGTGAAAACATTCAAATGTCAAATTCTCCTTAAACTGTGGAGATGAATAATTACAATGGCTTATTTACATGTTTCCATTCAGTCATCCATTAATTGACCTCAAATTTACATCTCAATCAAAGTTGCAACTGAAACCATGTAGATGATCCATTGAAAAGGCATGTTTACTAATGTGCATGTGAAGGTCACATGATCAGCTCCTCTATAACCCGCAGAGTCAGTTGAACAGCCTGCAGACTAAAACACTGAAGACATAAAGTAACAACAAAAACGACCACCTGGGCTCACATGGACTTATTGTTCTTTGGTCAATGCAAGTTGAAATTAACGCGCAGCGACAAATCGCAGAGTTTTACATATTTAGTTTTATAATGTTTGAAGCACAAATGAGAACCCACTCATTTGTCTCACACACACACGCACACACACACACACACACAAACAACAACAAAAGTAAAAAATAATAATGATTTGAAAAAGTAATTTGCATATTTTCCTAAAGAGGAGAAGATCTTTTGTTTCATATACAGAAAGTAAATGAGATTGTTTTGTCTATTTTGCTCGATGGAAAATCCTTACTGTCTCATTACAGAACATGATATGGAGATTAATACATGATTCAACCATAACTTTAACAATATGTTAAAAAGTTGTGCTTCAAATTGGAGAACAACTGGCATTACAAGAGATTTCATTCTTATTATCCCCAAATCATATTTTCATCATTATAATTTATCTGACACTTCTGTTGAGCCTCTGCACTAACTGTGTTGACTGTGTCTACTATTGCATGAACTATTAATACCAGAATAGAATAAACAACACCATGAACTCTGGAGACACAAGACTTGCGGGCAGAGCTATTGTTGGAACATCATTCTTACCATTTTGCAAAATCTTACGTGCATGAGAAAGGACAGACGAATAGGCCAGGAGTTAATTCCGGAATGAAAGTCAAATTACGTCTGCAAATCTGTAACTAAACTATATAGAAAACTCACAGTTTTCAGTTGATTGACATATTATTCACCATTGTTCCATGACAGATCAGGGCTCGCAGCAACACGAGTGAGGTCAGGAGCTGGAAACCATATTTTGCCACAGTAACACAAGGACAGATTCTCCTTGTGTGAGGGTGAGATATAACTATGACTGCTGGACTGTAGATCTGCCGCCCGAAACCAAGATCTGTTAGATTTGAATGCTGGTTTATTGACATGCAATAATGGAAAGCTTCTTTTATTTGTAACGACACCAAATCCTGAACAGAATTAAAAGAAAAATACAACTATCAAATGAGAATCATTGCAGGCAAAGCATTACAATCAGACTCTATGGAAAGAAAACAAGTTAAATAGCTTAACAGCATGTTCTCATTCAGCATCCACACAACCTGCAGGCTGCAACCTTATATTTTACACTGCAACTTTACTGTTGGCTTTGCAAAACGTTAATTAAAAGAATTTTGATATGCTGTGTATTGTAAAATATGACAAAATCTCTGACGCAGACACGCCTGACCTGCGACCCGCTGTCTCCCCTGTCCACTCGTCTTCTCTGTATTATCCACTGTATCAGCAACACACCAGGACAGTAACTGTCGCTGTCGTGATTATGCATCAGCCGCTGTGGGCTGTCGTTGGTTACGCAATCGCTCTCCAGCGGTGCTCAATGTTCTAGCAGCCAGAACCTGCCCTCTTAATTCCCTGCATGGTGAGAAGAGGCTTTGGAGGAATCATTAAGTAGTTTTTCCCTTTGAGATTTTTAAGTAGAGGAGGACTAAAATGGATAGAATTCTTGAGACAGAAAAAAAAACCTACCTGGAGATTACCCATTTGTTATTCACTTTTCTTTCACATTGAGCCCACTCAAAAGTAATGTTAAGACCTCAGAAGGGTGGTTATAGTTGGGGAACAGAGAGTAGGGTCATTTTCTTTGCGGAAGTGAGGGTTTGACTGTTCTGGGAGAGCATGTCAAAGTATTTAATATCTTTTATTCCCCATTTTCAAATTTTCTTTCATTTTTCCCTTGGGAGATTTTCTTAAAAAAAAAAGATCAAAATCGTTACATATACATTATGGCTTTTATGTCTGCTAGTTCTGCACATTTTCAATCCATGGGTGATTTAAAATCCCACATTTTATGGTCCTTAACTGAACTGCAAACAAGATACTTAAAGGTAATATCATCTTGCACATAAACACATTCTCTTATGAATAAAACAAGAGCTTACCAACAGCAGTGATCTCTTCTCTCAAACATTAAGTGTGGCTGGAATATTTTGTGAACATGTTCATGTTTCACATTAATGTTCCGTTAAGATGTGAAATGTTAAAATTGGGTACATCATTTAAATGCTTTTAAATCCTCTTTTAGTTATCTATTGATAAAGGAGTTGTACCAACTCTCAAGTGATGGTCCAAATAAATATAATTAAGGTTGGGGTGAGTCTTGCTTTAAAAAAAGTTAAACATAAGCTCTTCCCAGCTAAATCATTTCCATATTTTTCTTTTGTAATTTACTGTGAATAGTTTATTTGTTTATTTTTAAATCATTTTAGTCTCTATTTAGTTGTGGTGGGACTGTGACTGTAAATTTGCTGTTGAGCTAATTTAATAATTACATTTACATTTTAAAATCATTGTTGATTCATATACATTTCCCTCCTAAATAAACAGCACGATTAGAAGAAATCTCTTTGCCAATGTCTTGTTTTGAGGGATGAGTGTGATTCTTAAAATTGATATGAGAAGTGTTTTATTTTCCACTGCTACTTCCTTATTATAGGACGCTTCATTAGGGCTATTTTGAGATCTTTGCTAAAGTGCTCGAGACTCTGACTCTCCATTATTTCGGCGTATGGGTTATTAATGGAGCCTTTATTATATCAACACTACTCTGTAAGTGGTTTTGTTCTTTGAGAAATATTGTTTTGGTAAGATAATTGTGATTGTGAGTACAAAAACAAGATGATTATCAATAGTGTTAATTCCATCACTAATCCATCAACAATACATTGTGCAGAATGTCTCTTTGCTTTTTGTGTATGGATTTCACAACAGTCACTTCAGCTCATATCTCATATCTGATTATCTCACCGTCGAGGAGCTTCGCGACATTACCAGGGTGTGCGGCGGTACGGAGAGCCTGGCAAATTTTCCGGCAGATCTTCTTGGAGGACACCTAATCACAAGTGACACAGGAGCAGCACTGCAGATTTGATGTTAATCCATGCTGAAGTCAGAAACATTTCCAAGGCTCTCAGCGGTTCTTTCTAGATAAAAGGGCACAATTGAAATTGTGCCATGACGGCTGCGATGTGATACCTATTTCAATCATTTACACACACCTTAGGCTCGGAGTAAGGAGTCAGAAACCTGGACTATATGCTTCAAAGTAATTTAATGTCAAGCTTTGAGATCCGCCACAACACACAGCAGTTTGTACTGTATTTGTTGCTCGACTTGCATTGGATATAAACTGGTTCTCTTTCAATATGCATGTTACAATATAAGGTGTTGATACGGCCTAAGGATGCACACCTTTGCTTCTTAAATATGTACGCACATTATAGTAATGAGACATGTGGCATGGTTTTTAGAAAAAAAAGAATGAAACACAAACCTTTTCGGCAGTCAAAGCAGAGTTGAGCCTACAGGCTTGACATCATATGATAGAGTCTTCCTGAAGCTCTGACTACTCATGATGGTGTTGCTTTTTTAGTTCGAACTCAATGCACTGCGACGTTGGGGAAAGAAAAAGTCTCTGAAGGAATAGGTAGGAAGAACATTAAACATATTACAGTAAGATGTATGAGTAGAAAGAAATGATGTAAATCGATGATGTAAACGATAGTGAACAACTTCAATTCTTTAAAGTCTTCCTCAACAGCTTCAATCCTGAATGGAAATACTCAATGTTTGAAGGACTGTTAGGCCTTTGAACTACTCTGCAGATTGTGTTACTGCAGAACAGGCAGGTTTTGTGATGCCCGATGGCTGTGATGCTCTCTTTTGATTGTCCCTCTGCAGTGCAGCTCTATCAAATCAACCTGGCAAACCTCCACATTAGTGGCGTATTGCTTCTGATCAGAAACAGACCCTCTGATGATCCAACAGCAGATGAGCAACGGTTTCACATGAAGACCTGTACGTGTATTTTTCCACAGCTTTTTCTTCACCAGGTTTGGTCTGCCGAGGCAAAGGATGTCTCACATGGCAGGATATTTACAGACGGAAAAACACTGTTTATCATATAAATAAAAGACTATTGAATGAGGAGAACAGAGAGCAGCAGCACACGCACACCTTTAACCGTTTAACTGGTTGTTCCCTGGTGTGTAGCGACACACGTTTAGTCTTTGAACAAATTTTAATAATTTGCAGTTGCATTCATATTTCAAGACTTTCCAGGACTGCCTCATTGACAATGTAAGGAGATGTTGCAGAAATTGAGAATATTACTACATCAAGAAGAGAAGTTTTGGCCTTTGACCCATTCAAACAAAGCCTTGTCACCGGTTGTCATCCAGTTATTCACAAAAGACAAATAAAATAGCTGCAGAAACAAAATTTTGAGTGGAGCAGAAATACGTTCTTTCTGCTTTCCTAATCTATTTTATCATCTGTTGTTTCGAGACTCCCAAAGGTTGGGACCACTTTCAACTTCGTTCATTTTTTAAGGTCAATCAGAGGGATTTTAAATTATCTTCTGGCTCAGGGAAAGTGACACAAATAATCTAAACAAAAATTGTACCATGCATTTTCTGGACCAACTTCAGAAAATGCAACTCCTTCTAAATGAAATCATCTTCCGCGCAATGGTAGCTGCTTCATGTTGGTCACAGACTGGAGATCATCGGTCTCACAGCTTTACAGTTCCCCTGCAGCACATCAGGGATTGCAGTGAAATCAGTCACATGGCTCCTGGTCTGATCCTGAATGATGTCGCTAGTGTTCCCGTTTGTTCTCGTATGAGCTGACGGCATCAACTGATCAGAGGAACATCTCGCCAAGTGCCAACAGCCTGTTTGGCCACAAAGCTGGGTTCATGTCTGAAGCCATGTAAGCAGAATAATTACAGAGGAGATGGGAGGAGGTGGTGGTGGTGGTGGTGGGGGGAGGAGGAGGAGTCGTGCCTGCAGAGCCGGAGGTCACAGTTATGTAACACCACTAATGTCAGACCATCACATAAGACCCTCTCCAGCATCCCTGTTGCTGGATGCCATTTTCGCTTTACAGTTAGTTAAAAATAATGACAGTACAGACGATCTGAAACGTGGAAGCCAGATGCCTCGAACCAACGTGTCCAGTTGATTCAGGTGTAAAATGAAGATGGAACAAGGTCAGTCTGTTCTGACTGAAATGTGTGTCATTAAATCATATCTATCATCTGTGTAGCGCTTATTTCTGATTGATTTGTACAGCACATACAAAGCATCTGCATGTGGATTCCCCCTGTGATTGCTCTCACATTTCACAAATAGCACAACAATAGCAAGAAACCAGAGTTAAATAGAAGAGAAAGATCCATTATGACAAACATCCCAACATTTCATCTGGTGACAGGGAGAGAAAAGCTCCAGGTGTTACCTGGAGAAAATGAAAGTTTTTTCTCTAGTCTTGGTCTGTTATTGACAAACAAACAAAAATATCTATTATATCATTCAAATTGTCATTATATATTTTAGTTGCAATGGATTTGGTTGATTAACTACTTTATTAAGGGCACATTATCACTCAATTATTGGATTTCATTCTCAGAAATCATGTTTTGGAAACACTGATTATTGTCTTGGTCCAGTAAAGCCATCTGACCTAAATAGATTTCAAATTCAAAGATAAAAAAAAAACAACCTATAGATCAGAGTGAAGGGGCGTTTTGGCTTCATCTCTTTCTGTTGAGAAAGTAAATGTTCAGTGAGATCGCAGCAACTACTGTTTAGAACTGATATTAGGAACAGAAAATATTAATGTCATGATTTCACAAGAAGCAAAAAGACACGATTGTGTTCAATGTGTCATTTTGGATTTAGATTTATTTACATCATTATTATTTCCTTTGCTTGACATGAGACATCTGTCTGAGCTTGATGTCAGCAGACAGTTAAATGGGAATGCTGAACAGTAAAGCCAACCCTTCTATCACAACTAAACAGAGTAAACCGCTCATGTAAATTAGGAAAAGTATTTTCTCTTTAGCTTGGAGTTAGATGAGACGACTGATACCACTCTCACGCCTGTACTGTAAATATGAAGCTACGGCAACCAGACGGTAAGTATGGAATTTCATCAAGCTGCTGTTGCAAAGGTCAAGGGTGAATCTTCAAACTAAATAAACAAATAAAAATATAAAATGTAAATCGGGAACTGGTTTATGCTCTGGGGAAGATCTGTGGCCCGAAACATGTTGGCAATGGTTTTTCAATAAGATGAAGCTCTAATGGCGTTGACAGCTTTGATAGTGAGTCTCTCTTTTCCTCTTTACGAACTAGTTTACGCAACATCTCAAAAATGCAGTAATGTTTATGTGACACAAGAGAATTGCAAGAAAAACCTTCCTGCCAATGAGAAATGATAAAATGTACGAAGGAAAAAAATTCCCATTTTACAGATTGGGACTGGGCCTGTGGTGTTTATGTTTGTGTGGCAACAATTAGTGTGCGATTTACAGAAAGTGTTTCTTTGCTGTCAATCTCAACAAAGCAAATAGCGATGGTTTAAACATCATTTTGACATATCGGTTGGTAATGCCCACCATCTTACTTTCTTCGGGAGAGATGGTTTTCTGCACAGAGAAAGACATTTCCTCTCTGCGTGATTAACAACAGGGAGTGGAGCAGGCCATTAATGGCATCCCCTCGTGAGATAAAGGTCCTGGCAGTATTTTCATTTTCCTGTGAAAAATGATTTGGCTTAATGCAATGCAATGGGATTGAGGTGGGTCAGGAACTGAATAGTGGACATTCAGAGGTCGAGGCTCTGGAAAGATTAGAAACCCATCATCCACTAAACAAACACCGCCATCCTCTCCACTTTCATTCATTCCTGCATGTGAATATGCTCTGCTGACTCTGAAAAGGACTCATCCAGAGATTATTCTGTGAAATAATGACTGCGTGTTCCACAAGTTGCCAATCTCGGGAGACAAAAGAGTGATAGGAAAAGCTTGAAGGAAAAAAAGGAGGAGGTGGCCGAGTGTTTGCAAATGTTGAAGAAAGAATGATGACAGAGAATTCACACATTTTCAGGCATAGATGTTTTTTGAGGAGTAGTGTTTTCTTTCCTGTCAGCCACCTTTTAACCTTCTTGTTAAATTACACTTGAGTGGCTTCTTCCCTCAAAATCAATTCCTTGACTTGACAGCATGCTCAGTACTCACTGTTCTACTCTATAAAGGCAAAGCTGGTTTCTTAGTGAAATGGCTTTTTAGCAGCCATTCTGTTGCAGAGACTGCTCTATTTACTATAATTAATTGATTTTTTCAGCTTATATGTCCCCTCTAAGAATCTTTACTTTTATCTGAAATGCCCTATATAAGAAGACAGGCAGTATGTACATATGTATTTGCAATTCATATTAATGCCATCAAATGGTATATAAGCAGGACTGTGATAGAAAATGTCTTCAGTATATTTTGTAATGCTTGGCTGACCAAGCATGAGGTACTGCGGCCTGTCAGATGTCATTTGTGTCCTCAAACTCATAGATTCATGCATTTTCTGTAGTTTGCTCATATTACACAGCTCTACAGACGTAGCTCATCAGTGTCTTTTAAAGAAGACTGAGAATGACATCTTCGGATGTTTGGATGGCGCTACAAAACTTGGATAAATAGTGCAGGACCGAAACACTGAAACAATTAGAGATTGAATTAACAAAACCATCAAAAACATGCATCATGATGTTCTCAGTATCGTTTTGGAGAATTTGGTAAAGGAGAAGCTTCCATTGAAGTGCACAAAAAATACCCATTGAGAGATGTTGTAACTGTTTCTTTTGTCCACTAGAATGTTATGATGATTATCATGGTTATTTGGTGGCTATCAAAAAGGAGACATGGCTGCACTGGAGGACTTTGAACTCTTAACCTTAGTATTTCCAAAAATCTTGGGTACAGTCCTGCTTATGACACCCCATAAAAGAAAAATGCCATACAGCAAAATGCCGCCACATGATAACATAACCTTTCTTTGCAACTTCCTGATATTTTAAAATGAACGTTAACACTGACTGGTCTTTAAAAGGTGGGGCATTATTTTAGCAAGATATGTACAGTATTTGGATGTGGTATCATGACATTTAAATCCCCCAAAGTCTAAGCTCCTCAATCTGAAAAGATTTCTTCTAATTCTTCAAACTTCTTGTTTCAATTAAATAATTGTCTTTTTATTCAATACATTATGTTGCCAAACCGCACTCAGATTCAGGTTTGGAGCATCCAGGAGTGTCTTTTTAGTCATACTGTAGGTTCACGCTTTGGGTAAGAATTTGTGCAGAACGAAACATGTAACAACATTTTATTAGATTTGACTGAAGAAACTGGGATAAACAATTGCTGTTCATCTGCATAATACTGGTAATTGAAAACCTGATGCATAATATTGCTGGCGAGATGGAGAATACACTGTAGGCCTATGAAGAAAATGGAATTGGGCCAGAAATGTTTCCCTGATGAACTCTATCATCCAAAATAAGAGCCTGCAAAACATAATCCCAGAATGTTGGTCCTTCAAGACATGAACAAACCTAATCTCAGGTCATTGATTACCGTATATGTCAAACATCTATGTTGTTGTTAATTGTTAAGTGTGTTACGCCTTCTTATATGTGTGCTGGTGTCGTATTAAATCAGAACGACAGATGATGTGAAGATGAAGATGAGCTGTAGAGCATGTCAGGCCTTATGTCAGGGCTCGCTTGGTGAAGGATGAAAGGTAAGGACATCGAGATCTCAGCTGATCGTTTCTCCTTGTAAGTGGAGTGGAAGAGTTCATGGTTTGGTTATGTAACGTGGCACCAAAGCCTCGCTGAAAAGTTAGTCATGATAAAAGCAGCGATGAGCAAGTTTTGCTGCAACTGTGTCCGAACAGACCATAGCCACATGGTAGGTGTGTGCTGTACTTCATTTGACAAGATGGATTTCCCTAAAATGTTATGTTTCAGTATACACCACATGTTTTATAAAATAAAAAGCAACTTCCTGAGCACAAAACCAATCTTGAGTGAAAACAGGAAGTAGAAACAGAAACAGAAACATGTCCGGCAAAATAAAACAAGGCACAAGATCAGTGAAAAACAATAATATTAGCAAAATTATGACTCCTTCGACATAAACAGGACCAACAATGTTTTCTGAAAGATGAATGCTGGCTCTGTATGGTTGTTGATAGCATCTCTGTTTGTCCAGTACTTATTCCCTGGTGGTACAAAGGGCTGAGATGGCCCAGTTCACCTGCAATATGTACAGCATTGAATGTTGAATGTATATAGAATGACACAGGCTACACTGTAAACAGCTGTCTTTAATACTGTCTGCTCTGGAAACTGAGCACAACTGAGTCCCACCCACAGCGGAGGGGAAAACTATTCAGCGCTCTTCATTGACTTTGTGGTGAAGGTGCCTCCTTGTCTCTTTAGTCAGCTAGAAAACCACAGAAAAATGCCTAAAAGCTGCTATGTGGTGAGATGCAGGGTGAAGAACCCAGAACTGAGTGTTGATAAGCTGCCGAACTGAAAAACTGAGGATGAAGCAGGAAGACGGGTAAAACTGTGATCCTAACACTTGTTACGTGTGCAACAAGCATTTAGCCAAATGTCATTCTAGTGAATTATTCTGGTGTCCCCTGAATTTTTATGTTGTTTTCAGTAGGAGTTGACTCTATTTGAACACTCATTGCAGTAGATTTCTCAACAAAGTAAATGATTAACAGCCATATTCATTACACCTTTAGTAAGCCTTGATGAGGAGTTAACACTGATGATATCACATAACAATGGGCAAAATAAAAAAAGAATGACAAGATAACAGTTATTAGATCAGTTGACACTCAAATGAATAAACAGTTGTTTTAATTTAAATAATATTTTATTATGACTGAACAAAAAAAACACATGGTAAATGTATAGCCACACAAAGAGCCAACTGCAGTCCTTCTTTCAGTTCATGAGGGATGAACCACAATAACAATGTTGATAAGACTGTTCCAGTAGACAAAGAAAAGCTGAAAATGTGACTGAAATGAATGTGATATGACTAAAATATTGAGAAATTGTAAAGTAAAACTACATAAAAAAAGACAGAAATAATAATCATGATTATGCAAGAAAAGACAAAACGAAACACTGCATAAAGACCTCATTTGGCTGAATCAAGTTTGTTTAGGTGGGCTGGAGCAAAGACCCCCTAAGTGCATGAGGTGCAAACTTTTACAAGTGAGATTAGCTTTTATTCTCAATCATTAATAACACAAGAGTATCGAGTCAAACATTGCAGACTGATAACACAAGAAATAATGAATTAGGGCGTATCATTCTCATAACAAAACATAATGTGATTCCATTAAATAAAAAAATAAAATAGTGCGCTGAATGCCCAAAAGCATATACAACTGTCTTCTAAGGTGCAGCAGTGAATAACATATCTCGACTTTGCACAAAGTGAGCTTACATGCTCTAAGATAAACTATCAGAATATAGTTGTGCTATATGAAAACATATGACGAGCAACAAGTACATTAAATAGTTTGATGTGCAGGAAGAAACTATGAAAAACCAATTCATAGTGATGAGGTCTGAAAGGGTCGGCAGGGAGGCCTAAGTGGTTAGAGACATTGTCACAGGTTTGATTCCCACGACAGCTACAAGTGTCCAAACCTTCAGCAAGACATTTAAGCCAAACATGCTCGATCACCCTCCATCAAAACCGTCATTTAAATGCCGTCAATGTGAGTTTTCTCGTGGAGGGAAAGAAGATGAAACAGACAAGAATGTTTGGTTTGAACCTGAATTTCAGTTACAGACACACAGGAGAAGACACTGACAATATTTCTGAAATCTTTCACTAAAAAAATATGCTTTTCCTCACTAACACCTACAGAACTAGTGAAGTGTCCAAACATATACATTATTTCATTTCACTGCAGTGAGTATATTACTTACAACCAAAGACTCCTTTTGGAAAAAGTGTATTTAAGATTATTCAATAAAATATTTCTTCATTTCGGGACATAATGCACAATCCCTCTTAAAAACATGTCTCACAGTGTAATTTGTCCTTTTTCACATCAGACCATGAAATTATATCTTATGAACAAAGAAAATACTGAATTCAATCTCATGATAGTTCATGTTAGAATTCAGAGGCGCAGAGAGAGCTGCACATGTTTTTCTGTCTTCTGACAGCAACAGTTCCAGAGTTTGTGTAACGAATGCGTCTTAAACAACCATAAGCATTATTTCTCAGTGACATCAGTAACGATGTTAGTCCTAAATGGTTTGTGGTTAGCTAATGGAGGTTCAAAACATGGAGTCTGGATGCTGCAGCACTAGGCTCTTCAGTGCCAGAAAGAAGCAAACATCTCTTTAGGACTGGAGTTCAGTCCTCCTGATGTCTGCAGCTCATTTATTACCACAGTAGAAGGGCCCCTTAGTGGGACTTGACCTTAAAGCATGAAATCCTCCGGGTTTAGATGGAGCTTCGGCGTTTATTGAGTCTTCTGTAGTTGTTGATGCTGTGTAGACCAGTGGAAACTGAGCTGATGCCCGAGTTGCACACGCAGCCGTTAGAGTGCAGGGGGTTGGAAAAAGCCTCCCCCTGCTCCATGTAGGTGTCCGAGCTGGAGAGGTCACGTGGGATGATCATGGGTATGGAGTATTGCAGCTTCTCTCTACTCTTGTACCAAAGGCAGGAGCACATAGATTGGAAGTGGAGCACTTCAGCGTAAACGTTACGTAGACCCCGGCTTGCCGTCCCTCCTCCACTACCTCCAACTCCATTTCCTCCGCCACACCCAGATGGCGTGGAGGAGGAGGAGGCCTGGTCTGCGGAACAGTGGATGTGTCCACCTGCCTGACCGTTGTGAGCGAGAAGAGCCCTCTGCTCGGCATCCCTCTTCTCGTCCTCGGCGTTCATGGTCATGAACCGCAGAACTGCTAAGTTGAGGAAGGCTCCGATCACAGCCAGGCCCGTCAGGATGTAGATGAAGCTGAAGGCCACGTACTCCGGCTTGTTCTGCAGAGCGTGCTTACTCTGCAGCGCTACATAGTCCCCGAAGCCGATGGTGGTGAGCGTGATGAAGCAGTAGTAGTAAGCATGAAAGAAGGTCCAGTCCTCAAAGTATGAGAAGGCCAGTGCCCCCACGCACAGCGTGGTCGTGCAGGATATGAAGCCGAAGATCACCATGTTGACCATGGAGACCTCAGTGTGCCTCATGCCAATCCACTTCTTCAGGCGGTGGAGCAGGTACCTGACGAAGGTGTTGATACGCTCACCTACGCTCTGGAACATGACCAAGGTGAGAGGGATGCCCAGGAGGGCGTAAAGCATGCAGAACACCTTCCCTCCATATGTGCTGGGGGCTGCATGGCCATATCCTGGGGGAGAGAAGAAGAAAGGAGCAGGGTTACTAGGGCAGAACTAATAAAATCTGCAGAGCAGCAGACAGGGGAGTAGACAGATACAAACGATTTGTATTCTTTGAGCAGCACATCTCATAAATTCAAAGACTCTTCATTTGACAGAGGCAGGATGCAATTGAAGATGAGAATGAACAGCAGCGTGGCGGGAATGGCCAAGTATTGATGTCTTGTATGGGAGAAAGGACCTGAATAATTCATTGACGATTGGTCTCTGCAGAGTGACTTCAGCTAATGAGTACATTTGCACCTAATTAGGCCTCTACATTTTTCCGGATCAAACAAACAGGACACTACAGGATACATTGCAAATATTGGACCTTATTTTGTTTATTTAGTAAAATCACTCTTTGTCCTGCAGTTGTTTGAATCTTTGGATTATAACAGCCCTGTGGCAGAATAGAATGAGTCAGCAGCGTGGTGTGTGTGTGCGCTCCACTGAGTCTTCAGCCCCCAAAAATGATATACAAATTCTGAGTTAGTTAAGCAGCTTAATGCAGAACATGGCAAAGTTTGAAGGAGCTTTTCAACAATGTATTTCCCACTAAACCGTGACTGACTAATAAACCATTTACTCTATAGATCTATTGTGTTGTCAGTGACTGAAATGGCCGGGTGGAGAATACTGTCGACTGCTCACCACCAGCCAATTTCAAAGTAGGAATGACTCACGCTGACTGACTCACACTGACTCCGATTGATTCTGTATGCACTCAAACTGTAGAGCTCATGAATTTCAGGATGGATTTGTGCTTCCTTCCGGTACATTTCAGGTTAAGCCTCAACCTTTTGTCTTATGACGTCATCCTCTCACTCCTATATACGGCACCCCTTGCATGCAACATCATTACCGGCTGAGATATATTCCCCACATGGGGACCTGTTGCACACAGGAGCCGACAGATGATGTCCCCGATAACGATGGGATCAGCAAATGGAAAAGGTTGACCAATAGTTTGAATGTAATTACTCCAGGGGTTGATTTAATTCTTTGGGCTCTGGTTTTATTGTCACACTGATCCGTGCGGTTGAGCCATCTGTCTGTCTGGTGCCAAATCTGTTTAAAGCTTTCCCAGTTGGGCTGCCAACATGAGAGCCATTACAACTGATGTATCTCCTTGTGGAAGGAAAAACCTGACAGGCGCAAAAAGACATTTTGCTTCTTAGAAGCGTTGCCTATTTTTCATCTCATTCCCACAAAGACACTCATCCCATTTTCTGATGACAGAGCGATGACTGATGAGTAGTAGATTTATTAAAACCATTTTACCAAGGAGACTGATTCTCTGATGACCAAAGACAACTGAACATTTCAACCATTTATCCATTAAGGTTTCTGTACTTTTAGCTTGGATCAACCATTAAGATAGTTATATCAAAAGTTTGGTCAATACTTTTAGCAATTTATCCGTTACTTCTATTCGCTTCAACCATTTTTTATTACTTTTACTGACCATTAACCAATTATCTAGCTAACAATTTCAAGTTATTATTCAATACTTTTATCTATTTCAAGCATTCATCATTTGCTAACTGTCAACCGTCTTAGCCGCATCCATTCATTTGTTACTTTTAGCGAGCGGACCATTTATGCATTACATATAATTACCCCAACGGGTAATTGCTTTCTTCTAAATACTTATTGGTAGCATTAATTTGACCTAACTGTAAATAACATTCATCCATTACTTCAAGTTTACCGTTTCAACGTCTCTTCTCACTTGCTTACTAATTTCCATCATTTGAAATTCCCATTTTTTTAAATGAGTTGACCTACTGCACAATATTTCAATCACCCCTCTGCTGCAACTGCAGATGCATTTCCTCCAGAGGTACATGTACCCCTAGGTGTGAATCACTGCTGTATAATTTGTTCAATTCTTACAACATAACAACAACAACATAAATGATGTTCCTTTGGCCTGTATTATAAGTGACTCCAGTGGATACTGCTAATCAGAAATGCATTATTCTATATGGTAGGTCTGCTCTCCAACATTACAGCACAGGTCTGTAAATATCCACGCGTTCTATTGATCCATCATTAATATATATTAAAATCACAACCCTCTGAGGAAAATTTGCATTATTACTTCTACTTGCTCCCCTCAAGCACTGCTTCAGAAAATATCATAATTCCAAATTGCATTTACTTCAACCTCGCACAAGTATTTATTTCTGACTTAACTCGTGGCTGAATCCAATGGAAATACTGTTTGATATGAAAACAAATTTTCAGCATCTTGATTTGTGTCATTTGCCTCTCATCAGGGAACTTGTCCAATGTGTTGACAAGCAGCCAACAGGTACACAGAATTGACCCCCAGTGTATGAAGTACTACATGTTTTGCCCATCATAGAAGTCCCATTTATCCATAACAGAACAATAATCCTTTTCATATCACATCCCATACAAAATGACAGTACTGTTTAGATTACATTTTTGGTGTGTTTAGTGTAAATTAGTATAGTTGATGAAGATTCAGTGAGGATGCATTTTGGTCAAGGCCAGGGCATATTTAGGTAGGTTAAGATCTTTTAATACAAATCACATACAAACATGCTTCTTTTGTATAAGACAGTTCAAAAACACCCAACACATTGTTCATCACTTTCTGGTTTGTCTACATGAAGTTTACCTGATGAAGGTCTGAGAAAAAAAACACATATTTGTTATCTGACATGCCTAAACATAGCATAGCAAGTACATAAGCAACCCAGTTGCCAGAACAAAATGTTGGCGTTGTACATGTCTGCAAACCACAGTCAAAGTTTATGAATCAAAAATATGTTTCATAACACATTATATCAGACTCGTATCACGCTTGCTGAAACGCCCAATGCCACACGGTTAACATTGTGAAACAATTGTGTAGGTTTAGGCAACAAAACAAATTGGGAAAGGTTTGAAAAAGATGATGGTTTGTGTTTAAATAATAACGTTATAAAGTAACGTGGCGACCATAACAACGTGACCAGCGTAAATAAATGACAACCATCCTAAGCGCACTTTCTTACGTAATGTTATGCAACAAGTGTTTTACATGGGACACGAACAGCGGCCTCGTCTGTGAAGGTCCTATGTTTTGACTGACATCACCACCTCTCCACTCGCTTGTAATACTTGCTATTATACCACGTTAGTTTCAATAACAGTTGCTTAATGCGATGTGTGTCGCTCAACATAGCTGTGGTTTGCAGATTCGTACAATGTCGCCATTTTTTCTCGCCGACTGGGCAGACAGAAGAGTTGTAGAATTACAGATAGAAGACTGACCTATGATTGTCAGTGGCACAGCAATATCAATAACATTGGTTAATTATGGCTACCTTTACCTACTGGTCATATCAAACACTGTAGAAGCAAAACCCCTGAGTGTATTTTAAAATGGTTAGAGGAAGATTGTGTTATTTCCCGTTTAAAATGTTACTCTAGCAGTCTATCTCTAAGAAGTATAATATATTATAAGTGTAAGTAAATAAGGTAAATCCACTTGTTGACCATTCATTAATTACAGAAAGAGCAGGACATTGTGTTCAGGTGAGCACACAGGATGAGCTGCAGGCCTGTCAGTAGCTGTCAGCAGCAGGCAGCAGCTTATCGAGATGCGGGGACGACTGGAGTGACAGCAGTGCTCGTCAACAGCAGACGCAGGAGCTGGAGGCGACAAGCCCAGCGCTCCGGCCGCCGTGTGAGAGAGGGGAGAGGCCCGCGTGACAAGCTCTTCCTCCCCTCTCCTCCCCTCTCCTCCCCTTGCCTCCCCCGCAGCAGTGACAAAGTTATCATGAGACAGGACGTCTCCACGGCTTGTCCTGGCACGCGGGGAAATGCCATCAGGGCCACTCGCTCTGTTTACACGGATTACAGTCATTATCACTGGCAGAGGAAAAGTGCAGCTACAACTGCTCTGAAAGGTGAAAAAAACAATGGACCTAACAAAGAGGTTTGATTGAATCTGGAGAACCCCAGACTCTTGCACCGGCTGAAGCTAAAGCATTAACACTCAATACATTGGCTGCAACTATTTGCACATATTTAGTGGAGAGACGGGGAAAAAACCCACAGAGGAGACATCTGGGAAATTATAGGCTATCAGGTTTTTCCTATGGAAACAGTAATTCCCTCTAAATTTAGCTCCGTTTCTCAATTTGTGTAAGAATTGTTGCAACATACAAAAGGAAAATCAAAGACTTTGCCGCAACCCGAGGCTGATTGTCTCATAACCTAATTTCTGTAATTATCATGTGAAAGGAAATATGAAAATTGCACAACATTGAAAAGCGATAAGAGCTTTTGAAAGACCTATTAGGCAAAACTGACAAGCAGACGAGGCTTGGGCATGTCAGCAGAACACAGGTGCACCATACTCTGAACTCTAATTCCCTCCTCTCTGCTGCCTCTCATTACAAAATCATAATTTACAGCCAATCTTTTACTTTAAAGCCTCTAGCAACAGACTATACTAAAGGCTTCAAAACAAATAATTTCACAGAGAGCAGAAATATCCCCATGCAATATCTTTGCCAATGAAATTTGAAGATTTATTGTTCAAAGTCTTTAATATATCTTTTCCCCTCTAATTTCACAATGTTGAATCCTCTCATTCATCTCAGCAGATGGACACACTTCTTTATTCAATGATGTGCCACATTCACCTTCATTCAGATTTACTAAATACATGTTATCTTACAACACTGCTCATCTGTAGCAATGCAAATAATATCATAGATGCCGGCTGTTGTTTCACCTTTTGGTGCTGTGATTCCTAGTTTACCTGCAAAGATGACGGCTCAGTGTGTATAGTTGCTTCCTCGTGGTATCTACCTCTAAAACACAGCATCACCCACTGCATCCACAGTCTTCATTATACTGATTAATGAGGCAGGCTTTGAAAATACATCAAAGAATGGCATAATGGGTCTGTCAGGTCTCCAGCTCTCTGTCACTCAATTACATTTTCATTGATTACCAGGAACAATCTGTTCTCGCCAACAAGATGAGGAGCACAACCTATTCATCAAGCACATCACCTCAGCTAATGGGGCAGGAATCTCAAAGAGGCGGCACATTTATCCGAGCTAATTTATCAGAATAATAAGAAACATCAGCATACAAACAAAAACAACAAAGGTGAAATATGTGTTTTCAGATGGTACAAATATAACATGAAATATAAATATGTGCACACCAGAGGGCTTACAAATCGGGATTACAAATCAAATTATGAAACATTGCATGTTATATACCTCGAACAAAAAGTCTCCACAGAGTCTCTGGAGAGGAGACTTCAGGATGTGGACTCAGCAACAGACATGCTGGTGGCAGCGCAGTTCTCTGGGGTTCAGTGGTGACTGATAATGTCCTCAGACATCTCTGCACCCTGGAGACCAAACAGTGTCACGCTGTATAACACACTTATCAGTGTGTGTGTGTGTGTGTGCGTGCGTGTTGAGTGTGTGGTGCAGGGTTTCACTGCAGACTCAGAGGTGAAGGTGAAAACAGTAGCCGACTGGATACTGTTGTCTTTTTGTAACGATCGGATACCATCTCATGTTGTTAATTACTTTCGGATAAACTCACAAAGTCTTCACTGTCATCCATAAAAGTGATGAGGTTTGGTCTAAATCTTTGTAATATATGTGAATTATGGGGAAATGTGTATACATGATGAGCAATGTTTTGAACGGCGCAGCATGTCTTGAGTCTGAAATATGTCATTGAATGAACATCATGAAGCTTCTGTGAAGAGCTGAATAAGCTGATAAACACGTATATGATGCGGTCAGACAGTGCAGAATAACAAGATCTTATGATCTAGCATATAACAAATTGTGATGAAATAGTTTGCTGTGCTTTTGGTTCACACAAAGCATCTGCTGCTGCTTGTAAAGCTTACTGCTGTGAGTATATGGTGATAACCGAAGGTGACTGATGATCGTTTCAAGATTTTGATCGACTCTCATGTTGATTATGGAAGGTATATACTGTAAAGACACTGTTTACAGAGATTCATGGGAGTAATTCAAACTAAAACCCTACATTTCAATGTCAAAAACAACTGATATTTGAAATACAAGCACAAACTTTTGAAAGTTCCCATGTCAGCAGTTAGCTAAAAACTCCTATTGAAGCTGAGTAACTGCAGTAGTTAATTTACAGCTCTACTAAAAAGGACACGACTGTCAGTAAACAAATTTGTTCTGCATTGCTGAAGTGTGCTCAGAGGTGTTACGCAGAATCTAAATATTCAGCCGTATATGGCCAGTCTAGCTCTTCACAGTACAGGTGGCCCGAGCAGCAATCCTGGCATGACGTCATTTTATCTGCGTTTACGCCATCCCTAAAATGCTGCGCAGATTGAGGAATGTTCTGTACAACCGTGCAAATAAACACCCATCATGTCATCCGTTTGGCACAGGCCCACTTTGCTTCCCAGCATGCTGTTTCCGCAGCTCCGTTTCATCTCCAGCTGCGTCTGGCCAAAGACATCATTACACGACCCGACACACTGTAACTCTTGTCCACTTGTTAGCATTAGGGATTTCCACAAAAAACACCAAAAGATGTTTCATCAAAGTCGACTGTGATCCTGTATTTCCCACGAAATGATGTCCCATCTCTATCTAGAATGTGAACCCCCTCACCTCCATCAATTCTCACTCACAGACACCTCAAACTCCAGACGACCCCGTGATTGTTTATTCAGGCACTCAAACACAAACTCCGGTCCTCCCGCCTCTGTCCATTACTCCGTCCGGCTTTTGACCCACAAGGTTTTGCTGACAGCGTCTGTGTAATGTCTGTGAGAACTCCAGGGATATGCTTTATTGGGGAAACATTATTCATATTTAAAGTCAATGAGTGAAATTATTAATCTAGAAAAAAAGCCCTAGTTGCTTCATTTGTTTTCAATGGATTATAAAAGAAGCCTTTTCGACTATTTTTTTAAATTTTAAAGCTGTATTATTCAGTCAGGCAGCAAAGGTACAAAACTGAATAGTAAGATATGGCAGCCTATATATAAGGGCCATCAGTTAATCAAGTTTATTTGTCCTGCAACAATAAAAACAGACATATTTTTTAACATTAGGCCTCAATGCACCAGACTTTCATATCTAACATAAATGACAAAACTGGTTGTCAGCCCCCAAAACCACTGCATATCATTCATATGACCTGTTTCTGATCTGCTATTTTATGTTTGGTTAGGTTTATACAACTAGAACTAATTGGCTAAAGTTAGGGTAGCTCACTGTTGTCAGTTTGTGAGTGTGTGTGTGTGTGTGTGTGTGAATGGGTGAATAAGGCAAGAGGCTATATAAATGCAGTTCATTCATCATGTACACAATTAAGATAAATAAATCAATGGCTGTACCTTTAAATGACTTCAGACATCAGTCATTTGTACACTATACTTTTTAACTTGGATCAGAATATTTGCAGGGGTATACTTATGGAATTGCAATGATGTCAGCTGTGTCAACATGACACCACTCTGTTGTTGCTGTCGGCAGACTGTAAAATAGTAAGAATAATCTCTCTAATCAAACTTTCATTATAAGCCCCGACAGTGAACGATGAACCTGTCCAGCCAGTACAAGAGAGCGAGAGAAAGCGGGGGATACGGGATAAGCGTCTGTCTGGGTTCACTTTAACTCGGTTACCCCTGTGTGGGCTCCAAATCGGGCCTGGGAGCATGTGCTCTCGTCCAGCTCACAGCTGAGGCCCAAACATTAAAGCATCGCAAGCCTGAAGACCAAAGCGACCAGACGTCAGAGAGCTGTAACTCTGTTCCCGAATGTACCAGTGTTGTAATAAAACCCCTCCAATCATCACACGCAATTCACTCACATGTATTCACACGTTATCTGAAAATCAAAAGCAACAATCAGTGTGTGTCAGACCATCTTAGTCTTATGTTTTGCATTCACTGTAAAAAAAAAAAAGAAAATCCCTATTATGGTTTATTTCCAACAGTACTCCTAAGGTTCCTTTTTAGGGGATATGAAAGGAAACCTTGGCAGGCTACAGTTTTCCATGAGGTCAGTAAGCAAGGCATTCCATGCAGAGTGTGAGATCCTTGTGGGAGTTAACTAATTAAATAATCACATGATTTATGTACCTGATACACAGTTGATATGGACTTGTTTTAAAACTCACAACACAGCTGGACTAAAATGGGGTTCACATACACAGATACTATACACAACGGGGGAGCAGAGGGAGGAGGAGGAGGAGGAGGAGGTAAGGGTAGGAGAGGAAAGGAGGATGAAATATAAAAGGAAATAAAGGGAAACAGTTTTTGAATACATAACTTATGCTCTACACTGTCCATAAAAAAAGATCCATTATAGAAGGCACATTTAAAGCTTTAAAATGTAATTTGGATGGTAGGAAGTCTTTAATTTGTAGTCATTGCTAATGTAGGAACTCCAATTTCTTTCCAGGCTTTTAGGAGGGCAACTCAAATAACAGACGTATCAGTTTCAAGTGCTCCATTTGGGCTATCTGCTTGAAAAGTGTGCCTGTGTGGGCAAGTAGAGAAAAAGAGAGCGAGAGAAAGCGAGAACATGTTGTGCAATGCAATACTAGAATATGAAATAGTTTCTTTTTGGAATAGATGCTAAAACCCATGTTGTAAACAGCTGTCAAGAGGGCAAAATATACCGTCCTTCACAATGTGAAGTCAAAACGAGTAGAAATACACAGAATAACGACATGATTGCTGAGGCAATGTGCCCTATTGTCTGTCTACTGACTCCATAATGAGCCTGGACAGTGATTCCCATCCAGAGATACTTGTACCCTAGAGGGTACGTGGAAAGATTGTGGAATAGCTCCACTTCTCCAACAAATGGAGAATAAAATTACTATTCCTAATAGATCCACAATAATGTAGCTTAACACCGCTGCAATTCAAATGTGAGTTCGCAAGAGAGCAGAGATATTGAAATAGTTAATATTCATTAAATGGTTTAAATAGACAGCTAAAAGTTATGGGTAGATGATTCAAATACATATTATAGATAGTAATAGTAATAGATAAACCATTGGCATAGATCAGTTTGTTCTCGTTCACTGTTCGTACTTAAGTAATGCACTTTAATTTGATTAGTCATATAACCCACATAGTTGTGAGACAGGACGTACAGGTCTGCTGCTAAGTAAGTTAGGTGATGTATTATAAGGACAACGTCTGTGTTTGGAGGTGGTTGGGATGGACCATAGACCGTATATAAAAACTGGACTTGGTCATAGACAAACCCATTGCCTTTTAGATTAACCTTTTTAACCCTTAACTTCGACGTTTTGGTCGTCACCATCTTAGTTTTATCACCAAAAGTGATACGAGATTGTAGAGACATTTTTAGGCGACCTTAATGTTACAATTAACTTTTATGAACTAAAAACACAAAAGTTGTCAGACGAAAACAGAGACAACTCCCAGACAGTCGTGGTACCGACCTGTCAATCACAAGGTAGCCACACCCTAAATCATACCCTGCTCTATGGTTAGCTAACAGTAATGGATAAAGTGTTGAAATATCAAATGGATAAATGTTTTATATTGCCAAATTTAGCTAAAAGTACTGGATACATCCTGGTTCTTTCACTGTCCTACAACTGCAAACTTGACCAAAATGAACTAAATATTGAGAGTTCTGTGTAATCGATTGAAAATAATCATTCAGTTTAAAATCAATCACCACGAACAAATTCGGGACATGCATGTTGATGAAGGAGTTAATCTGACAGGGCTGTCGGAGTACGTCAGACAGAGACGTTTGGGAAGCCCTTGCCCAGACTACAGTGGGCATAATTAGTCACAGATGTCACTGCTGATGATGATGGTGAGGATGATGACGATAATTTTCAGTGGATTATAAAAAGAGCAGAGACGCACTTACATGAAGGCTAGGAACTGAGCCAAGTGTGGTTCACACATTATTAACTGCCTCTGAGCATTCTGCACTCCAAACAAGCGTTTTGTCTTTGCACACACGAGACGGTGAAGAGAGCTGATACTGTAGAGCATAAACAAAATGTGATGGTAGTTATTCCTGACACACTGCAGGGTGTGAGAAATCACATGTGGAAATAGATGTGGAAATCATTCAGCTTGGTGTCATTAAAAAACAAAGCATATGTGACAAGCCTGCTGTTTGACATGGTTATTTCACGCCTGCCTTGTGATTTCTGTTAATTTAGACTGCAGCGCCATCATGTTTTATTCAGTTGAATGCTCTTTTTAAAAATAGATGCTGCTTGTCTTGCTATGTCTGCTGCTTCTTTTCCCTCAGCCACATTTATATTCCTTCCAGACTTCCCACCCTCCTTTCTTTATATATTTCTCTGTCCCATCAGTCTAAAATTTGCTCTTTCTTCACAGCCTCTGCAGCACAGTCACCTGGCTCTGACACCTGATTCCTCTGATATGCGTACACGCTCTGGCCCCAGTTTAGCTCGTTCAGCTGCTCTCAGGGAACAGATGCTGTCCTAAACTGACATGTGTTGGCTAAAGGGGAGGCACCACATAACACACACAGATCAGTTTACACAGCAAAAGGAAGACAGTATGGAAAAAACTCTGGATTAAATTAGAGGAACACACGTAGGCACAATGATAAACACCAGTGTCTAGTAACACAAAGCATTTTAATTGAAAAATGCAAACAGAAATTACATCCTGTACATATCGCAGGGTATCCTTGTCATTCGTATGTTGTTCTTTTAGACTAGAGCCATTAGAGAGAATGCAATGCCAATGTTTGAGGAGAATTAGAAAACAGTGTTTACATGACGTGCTTTGTCCACCAAAGAGAACCGACTTCTTTTTTTTATTATTTTACAACTAGAGTCAGAGCGCCCACACCGGAGGGGAGAACAATTCAGCGCTTTCCATTAACTTTGGATTGCATGAAGGTGCCTTCTTGTCTCTTTCGTCTGTTAGAAAAAAACAGAAAAGGGTAAATCAGAAAGCTATGCAGTATTATACGAGCAACTTGCAAGTGCCATACATTTAGCTAACTACAGTAGCTTGCTAATAGCTAACCTGTCTGATCTATCAATTCAGTTATTAACCGCATCCTTGGTAGACATTCTGAAATCTGATGTTTTTAGCTACAGGCATGTTGTTAGCGTTTCAGCCGTTGGTTGTGGTGTGGGTTGTTTTCCCTCCAGTGGGCGTGGTTTTCAGAGTGACACTTTGTGCTCTGCCTCTATTATATCCCACTCAGCACATAGGCCTATGTCCTTCACAATAAATTACCCCATTTAAGATATCCTTATCAAAGAAATGCTCACTTCTGTGATGTATTTACAATAAAAAAGGACATATTTATGACCCATGAGTGGCTACTTTAAAAGAATATTGAGACATTTTGGTACATTTCTTCTAGACAGTTAATTGAGAAGCATGATACCATTATTGAATGAACTCAGAGGTGCTGGTAGGTGGATTTTTTATATTTACCTTTGGGCAGAGCCTGGCTAGCTGTAGCCTACTGTTAAAAACTTGGCTAATTAGCTAAGCTCTATTTCAGGTCTCATGTTACAATACAAACTATTTCATTTAAGATGTTTTTATAGTGCAATATGGTAGATAGTTTTATTTTTACAAACGATATTTTGTTCCAACTTCTAGCTGACCTCCTAAATTTAAGAAACCGTGACCATGAAATATAAGACAAATAATATTTATTGAAGCCAATTACATGTGGGTAGGGAGCTAGTAGGAAACGCTTTAACTCTCCACACATTCCTGGTTTGACTGAAATAATTCATTTTAATTTTTTCTTTTTGTTTTGACTTCAATATTAGTCGAGTCGAGTCCAATGGCTTTACATAAATTGTAATTAACAGAAAAGGAGGCTGATAATAACTCTCACTGAAGGTACACACACATGCACAAACCCATATGAGGAAATTCTGTGTGCTTTGCACACACGGTGCACACATCAGCACTCTCACAAAGAGTGTGTGTGGTCCTTTGACAATGGCTTTTTACTGGTGACATGTGTGCCCATCAATGTCCAGGCTGAGCGGCCTGACTGGGCTCGTTGCCACATTGTAAAGATATCATATGTCACGTCATGCCTGAGGCTAATGCTGGCACCTGGCTTAATGACCAAATGCAATCAAATTAAGTAATGGATCCTATAAAGGTGTTATATGAACCCCATAACTGCACTGCTGACGTAACGTTGTCTGTTGTTTATTTTCAGATTATTTCATTGTTCTGCTGCAAAACTGATAAAATATCAAACAATGAACGCTAGTTGACCTAATGCAAGAGAGCCTCTGCTGTATTTCACAGCATGGACTTAATACCAAATTTATTTTTCAAGTGCAACATATTTATTAAATTTTCTTAAACTTGCATGCACTCTTTAAAAGATGCAATGTGTAAGATCTGGCCAGAATTTTAGTTTTAAACATTAAAAAAGGGCTAACGTTATCAATAGAATGTGAAGAGGTTGCAGTGTTGACATTATGTCATCTCTATGTAATGTGTTGTAAAGCTACTGAAAGAGCATGCTGACTAGCTGCGGTCCGTTCTGTTGTAACAGAACTCTCTTGCAACTTACCTTGAGAGACGATAGTGAGTCTTTGTAACGTCCAGTCTGTCCTCAGTCCAACATGAGAGGACCAAGAAGTAGAGATACCCAGAGGGCTTGTCAACCACGTTTAAGGTACAGGCTCTGTGTACGTTTTGATGGTTAGTTTATTGGAATAAAGCCAAAGTGGCAGAAACCACTCTTATCTTGGTGTCAGCCTCCTTCAGTTAGCGGTTTGCAATTAGCTCTAATCCAGCCGGTGCAAACGCTAGCACTGGGGATCTGATCACGGACCTGGACGCCCCAACTCCTCAACTGTTTCTGCAGTTACACAGTTTAGAGCCAGCGACACCAAACCGCTGTGACTCCCGGCGCTGGGGTTTGTAGTTGCTGACTTCCAGTCGCAGCTACTAACTGGAGGTCTGTCTCTGGAGCAACCCACTCTCTTCCTATTGAAGTAGTTTAAACAAAATATCAAAGCGTTCTTACACTGTGCAGCTCCATATTAGTGGCATAAACACACAAATGGCTAACGTAAACTATTTGCTAACGTCACATGTTAAGATTATAAAGCACTTATTTTATTCATAGTTTCCGTGCATTGGTCGAATTTTGCGTATTCTTGACCTGCTGTTAGTTAGTGGTTGGCTATCTTTTTTTGTATCAGAGTACTGAATTTAGATTGTGTGGATCCAACATTGGGAGGAAATGCTGCCCCCTATTTGTTTGGAGCAGGTGGGCAGAAATTCCACATTGCACCTTTAAGTAAAGTGTTACAATGGTAAGAGGTAAAGACGATGCCAGTAGCTTACATACAATGTTGTGTATTTGTAAGGTCAAAGTTTTAATCTCCATTACAAGCAGAGAGTGACTGTTCATCCTTGTTGACATGACCTTAAAGCCCTGAGTGCTGTTTCTTCTCACCGCATTATTATACATGCTAGCATTTGCTGCGGACAAACTTCAAATTGAACCACGTAGAGTTGTATAACTTTGTCCAAACTCAGTGTGAATGACCGTCCAGTTTTATAACTGTCGGGTCTTCTTGTCACCTTGGTGAGGTAACCAGTGCCTCAGGCTGCCCATATGGCAGGAGCAGACAGACGGGGAGCGTCTGCTCCACCTCCGCTCCATCTGCAGGTTCACCTTACCAGACCGGGTCACACAGTATCTGCAAATCCACCCCTAGCATTTGTTTTAACCTACTTGGAGAAGTGGACAGATAAGGTTTATTACATCAGTGCCATTGTTATTTTAATTCATTTAAATACCAAGCAGGTCAAGTAAAATCTTTTGTCATGAATCGTGTGCACACTGAAGCGTCAGAAAAATGTTTGTAATTGGCTTTTTTTTTTCCAAAGGTGTCTTAACTTTGAGTTATTTGGTGGTATTTCTTAAGTGGCAAACTCAGACAGTCTGGAGGATAAAACCACTATAATAAGGACACGCAAATGTCACTTCGCTCAATGTCCCAGCCTGATATTCATTAGGAGCCCAAACAGCCAGACTGTCCCACTGATTTATTAGATCATGACACAGTAATAATGTGTCTAATATGAATTCAACAAAGGATAGTGTTGAAATTCATCTTGTGGCACACCGCAGTTATTATTTGCCGTTTTCTGTTTCTCTGAGGCAAAAATACGAGTGTGTGCGGGGACATCCAGTGTGTACAGTGGGTTACATTTCATACATCGGCATCTTTTCATTCTAAAACTAGAGTACATTTACTGTTTTGTTTTCTTACTGAAGGGTTACACAGAGTACAGTAACCAAAGACCAGGAATATCATTACTCTTTAATGCTGCAATGATAGCCGGTAGGATTACTGGCAAGCTAGTGTAGATGTCTTTTTGTTCAAACACCAAAGAAGGAGTTCAAAAGCTCCCTGCTTTGTATTTGGATTACTATAAAGTGAGAAGTGCTGCCTCATTAGTGTAGTAAAAACAAATACATAGGATTATTCAGAGGCTTTATCAATTGAATATGGCCAAAATTGGATAAAGGAAAAAATATTGAGTGTCCCTTTAACAGTTTTCACAGTAAAAAGCCCTCGTCTTAGTCAATTAAGTACTATGCAGCTTACAGGAACAGACATAGTGAACCAACGTTGGGCAGAGATAACAATGTTTCATGTATGTTTAGATGTCAGTGTTTTTACATTTTCAGTATCTGGATATGGCAACTATGGCATGCTTAGGGTTAGGGAACATCTTGGTTATGGTATGTAAACAGCCTGGTTAAATTATGTTTCCATACAATGAAACTGCATTGTAAATTACGTTTCGAGGGAAACTTATTCCCGTATCACAAATACATTTCTAATTGTTGTCGGCAGAGGTGCGTTTATGTAGGAGGTCAAGATGGACGGATGAGTGAAACAAAGACTGTCACCCAGGAGACCGCTGCTTGTGTCCTGTGAGAAACCAAAGGTTTGACTTTCGTTAATTTATGTCTGTAATTAAAGTTATAGAACAAAAAAACTTCTTTTAAGTCAAACCACGATTTTTTGACTGAACCTAACCAAGCAATTTTTTATGTTTCTGTTTTGTTCTGTTTTGTTTCAATTTACAACATTAACCACATGTTTTAAACTGCGGCCGTTATCCAAGAGGAAATACACATAAAGTGTAATTAAGAATATTAATTTAGTTGTACAAGAACGTACTTTTGTTGGAGACAGGGTTGAAATAAACTATCAATAAGGCAAGTTTAAGGTGAGTAAAACACTTGGTTAAAGTCAAGGAAAAGATTATGGTTATAATTAATAAAATAGCAACGTTTCTGGACCGTGATACAACTTTAGCCTTCTGCATAAAACTTGAATTCAACTCCACACCCTTCGGGTTGAGTCTTGATTATACAACGTCTTATCCAACCATGGCAGAAGGCAAACATTGTTATTGCTGTTATAATTGGCCACACTCAAAAGCGTGGGGGAAGAGACAGCCTTCATAGAGACAGGGGAGGTGTGGTAATAGTTTAAATATGAGAATAGCAGCACACATTTTCTTTCTTAACATTGTTTCACTGGTTTGTATAAAATTTAGTCGTGAAAGTAGTGAAACAAATACAAAATGTGAGCTGAGAAAGAAGTTCAAACCCTGTTTACTTGCTACTCTAACATTAACGCTGCATTTCTACTGTTTACCAATTGTCTTATTTAATTTTATAAAAAATTAAATAAGCCTTCAAATGAATGGATCTGTTACTCAAACTGGACTTCCTGGGTCATAACTATTTCCTTCATTGCCAACACATGTTGGTATTAGGCTTAAATTGTAAGGTGCAGAATTTTCCAGTATCCACAACATGTCTGGGAATACTGAGCTGATTCTTTCTGAAAGATTTTTTCTATTGTGGTTCCTATATTAAAAAAAACAAAAAACATGGCAGCCAGTGTCATTATTGGTCAACCCAGTTGCTTGAAATGCATCTTTGACCAATCAGATTGCTCTTCAGTACCCACTGGAACAAATTGCCAAGAACAATAAATACTCTGGCACTGTTTTCCACCACACAACCAGCATGTGAATGAGTAGCAGACACATAACACTGACAGCTGTGATATTAGGATTGTTACACAGAAAACAGGTTAGCAGCCTGTTGTTTTAGCCCAAGGTTATCATAGGGTGCTTGTGTTTTTTTTGTATGGATATTAAATGTGTACTCATAAGCTCGCACTCCGATAGCAGCCCTCGGGGGTAAACACAACTCACCTATCACTGTTATTGTTATTATCATTAGGCCCCAGTGTGTGACAGTCCACTTCATCCAGGTTGGCTTGTTGAGAGATTAAGCAGATGCTGGAAACAAATTGGAAAACAAATTCCCCTAGGAGACAGTATATATATATATATATATATATATATATATATATATATATATATATATATATGCCAGGCGAGCTACTGTGGCTTGGCACTGTCCGACCGAATCGTTCCACTGCTCCGAGCCAGTTGGAGTAGCGTAAAGCTAATACAACACCCGGGTTACCAAAGCATTCAACACAAGGAGAAGGTTGTAGCCGTCAGGAGCCAGTGAGTTGTGAGAAAATCACTTCAGGTTGTTATGATAAGGACAGCAATGAAAGCGCTCTGTTTTGTGTGTGAACCATAAACATACAGTATTAGCTCCTCGCCTCTCACCTCCGTGTTTAGAAGATTTCCACGCTGCTGAGGAACCTACATGCTTGATGTGGAAAGATTTTTCATTTGGCTCAGTGAGGCAGAAAATGCCACAGAGGCTCCTCCACCATCTCTGTGTGCTGGGGAGGGAGACAGCTCAGTGCTTTGGGCACATAATCAACGCTGGTATAAACCCCCTTCTGTCTGGGAGAAATGTGTGCGAGAGCTGTGTTTCATGACATTGTGAGTTCCTCAGGGAGAGTTTCTTTGGTGTGGTTGTGTGACTAGCTGTGTTTTGTCTTTTTATAGCAGCAGAGGCTAGTTTTTTGTTTTTTTTGTTCCCCCTGCAATGCAGCTTTAACTGGTTTTATGATTGAATTTGCAACTTTAATCAGCAGGCTATCATTTGTGTGTTATTTGTCAGTTGACCATTTTTCAGATATTGGTTCTCGGACACTTGGCTTGCACTGAGCTGTTTGTGTGTGTTGGTGTGCTGGGAGAATATAAATAGATCACTACTGTAACGCAGTAAAACATACAAGGACACACAGATACACACCACACGCACACCAATGTACATATAATGAGCTTCGTGTTCCCATCCGCGTTCAGACAGTTCTCGAGGAAATAAACAGACAATTTGCGGCTCAGTGAGGGCCATAACATTGTGTCTCCTAAGCATCATTGACGTCTAGATGCTTTTGTCGGTGCCTTCTCCCACATTTGTGCATAAACACAACGCAATGTCCTTTCAGTCAGTTCATATGAAATGGTTTGCATGGATTTTTTTGATTAATGCTTTCATAGCCAATGAACTGAAGCAGTGTGGAGAACAAAAACATTCAATATCTGAGCGACTAAATCTCTAGGAAGACTTATTGTTGAGAGTCATACTGTAAGTGTGAGTTTGATCAGTGACCTGTAGGCAGTGTTGCCAGATTTGACTGAAAATAGACAATCAGAGCCTCAAACAAGGTCAACTTAACAGTAGAAAACAACAAATAATATTCTGACATCATTCATGTCACACGAAAATGTTACTATGTCTGACAGTAAGACTACTGTCGGGACATTTACATAGTAGGGCTGTAGTCAACCAAAGAAAATCTTGGTCGACTAAAGTTTTACCTACTTCAGCCAATCGATTGGTAGATGTTAGGGGGGAAAAGCAAATCTGTACATTAAATGGCCACAACAGAGTGCCCTCTACCTGGTAGCCTAAATGAATTGTAAATAAACATAAGAAGCTATTTGCAGCATATCAATTAATTAAAAGAAAGAGCCGTCAAGCCGTCGCAAGGGGCTGCGCCTGCAGTTATAATTCATACAAAACAATTAGGCTATTCATTGAACCAAACATATTCAAATATGGGAATTCTGATATGTTCACACTCCCTGTGATGCTCAGGTCAGGGTTTTTTTAAGACCCACACCCACCTGACCCAACTATATCCATTATAGTAGCGCAATTCCCTTCCTTGATTTTCTGTATGCTGTGTTTCTTCACTGCCTTTTACTCCATAAACACCTCCTCTGAATCAGCCTGCTTAGTCCTGCTCTGTTCCCAGTGTGTTTCTCCTTGATAACCTCATTCCCCTCACCTGGGCTTCCCCGCAAATCTCTCCACCTGCACGTCATACCCTCGTTAGATTAGTTTGTATTTAAGTCCTGGTTTTCAGTCCACTCTTACTGGATCTTTGTTGTTGTTCTGTGATGATTCATGAATAAAGATGAATTTCCTCAATTTTTGGTGACCTGCAAGTCCACCTGTTCCACTCTTCCTGTCAATAAGTGTGCAGGGTGCTTATTCAGACATCAGACCAACATGTTAATGCTCCATCAGATTTACACAAAAGGGTGAATGTCTGAATGGGGCTTCATTATAGGAGAAAAGGGGGCCTGATAAATAGCCCAAATTATCACAACCTGCCAAATCAAAGGACAAGTTTCCCATTTTGGTGGAAACCTTCCTAATAAGCAACACTGAGCGAAAGGTTTGTTTGATCCTGAACTTTCCTTGTAAAGCCTCTCTCTCTCTGCGTCATACTCTGCTGCAGAAGCAAAGAGCAACAATGACTTGTTACCAGCATTGTTCCTGGAATCATATCCCAGCTGAACTGTCTGCACACTGAACACGTTTCCAATACCTTTCCTTTTCAGGTCAAGAGAAGAAACACAGTGACACAGCCCCATGGCACTTCCACAGCCACTCAGTCTCACGGTGCACTGAAACACTTTTTCCTTTGGCCTTCAGTCAGTCACTTCTGATCTTTGCTATTGTTCATGGAAAAACACCAAAATGATATATCATGCGCACAAATGTAGACCATGGAAATACATTCCAGCATCAGTCTGGTGAAAAGACCAACAATGAATTGATCCTCCTAACAAGATTTATGATATCTTACATCATCACATCACACCTTCCAATGCACATGGGCACTCTACTTTAATTGGAGCTGATTAAATGTGTGTTAATCCGCTGCTAAAAATAGTCCCCAAACAAAACACTATTTACTCGGGTTTCAGTAACGTTTGCTAGAAACAACAGTGCAAGCTGATTTTTGTGCAATTGTTTAGCTTTAAAAATACATATAATGAATACATTTTTAAAGATTTACTCCATCAGTAGGAAACAAATGGTCCTATTAAATCAAGCAACTGTGTCCAGCCAACACTGAAAGCTCTGTGTTGTAGAGTCCCACATAATTCAATATTCCGGGATATGAGATTATAGGCTATTCAGAGAAAGGGGTTCTCATTTCTGGTCAAATAATCCTCACAGGAGTCAGTTTGCCACAGTATAGCAGAGACTTTACATGTCATTCAGTGTATATTTATACTTTGGAAGAAAATCAGTAGGAGACTTCAAGTGAAAGAGTTCCAGATCTCACTACTGTTTACTATTTTATTTGGTTAAACTCCAGTCAGCCCCCGCTGGATTATGAAGTCTAATAAATACAAAGTCGTGTTTTGTTTAGTGAGTCAGGCAAGCGTTCAACTTTCCATTGAGGCAGCGGAGCATAAAGCAGACGTACAATAGGTAAACATTCGCTGGTCATGTGAACGGAGCAGCAGCAGCAATGAGAGTCACTTCTGTCAACTTTCTCAGACGTTACTCCTTCTGATCCAGAACAGCAGCAAGCTTTCTCAGCCAATAATAGCTGTTTCAACATTTCTCTCTGAACACTCACTTTGGACCCACAGCTCAGTGAAATTGGGTCCTTTGATGCTAAAATCTAAGCAATACTGTTAAGGCGCTTTTAATTAAAGAGACTGAATGTTGCAAGCACTGGAAATAACATGCAATATCCATTAAACACTTTGTCACACAGGGATTTGTTTGCTTTCTGTCTAATTATTTATACAACTGTTCGCTGATGGAGGTGTCGGTGTGTTTTACTTGGTAGCTCTGTAATATTTATCCTATTCAATAACTCCAGAACAATAAATATGATCACGAATACACTTTACTGGAGCGCTGCCGTCTTTATTTAAGTTTATTGCTCATTCAGGTCCACTTAGTAAACTCAGAAACTGTAGTAAACTATGTTAAACAAATCAACAAAGTCAAAAGTTGCATTCATCTCCTTTATAATTATTGTCTGGTTTCAGGTGTAAACAAAAATAAATCATGGGATTTTGGCCAGTTGGTAACCTGAACCAGCACATGGTGAGAGGACAGGCTTCAAACCTGTTCAATCTGATCTCACAGAGATACGCGAAATGACCATGACACGTTAACAACACATTACGTGGCTGTGGCACGGAATGCGTTGAAATTACATGCCGGCACCATGGAAACAATGCCAATGGAAAATCAATCAGGATCCTTCTTCATGGTGTGAATTCACAGGTTCAACAGAAATACATTTTTAAACAAAGTCCCTGTAGAGAGGAGGTTGGTGTATGTGAGTGTGGATGGGTGGGTCAAGCTCAGTTTTCTCACCTGAAGACTGGTGTTCATGTTCCGTGCGAAACAATGAGTCTAAACACAATCTGTACCACCACCAGGTAATGTGCTGTAGAGATCGTGGTCATTTCACGTATTTCTGTGAGATCACAATGTGTTTGTCTCGGTGCCATCGCTAGTAGCGGTATTCTATTGTCTTACGTAATCACAGTCAATTTTCATTGATCACAGCGGGAAGATGGACGGTTATCCACCGTAAAAGAGTGAGAGTTCAAGGGGTCACAAGATAGATATTAGGGGTTGCAAGGTCATTAATAAATAAGGATGTTGCCATATTGCAACAATGCGCAATTGTGGAAAGTCCCATCAAATTTAATTTAATAATTTTCATTCAAAATCATTCACTTCATTCAGTCATCTTCAACGTGTTTTTCAGTCAAATTTACATAACCTTTTCCATGTTAACCCAATTTCCAAGTCGAAGACACAATTCCTCTCTCGAGTGAAGCAAAGAAAAACGGCACCCTTGCAGCACCTGCTCCTCACAATGCCTTGCATCCCGGCATTTTACATCTTCCCTTCTCGTTAGCTTGCATGGCCCGTGGTCTGAGTTGTCTCTTCTGACCGGATCAGGTGGCACAAAGCTGTGGTTTCCCCATGGACAACAGCTCATGTTGGTCTCCCCTTTATTGTGTTGTACACCTTGATCCCTCTGTTTAAAATACCCAGTGATATAATTTATAATCCAGATAATAAGGTACACTTACAAAATGACTGAAATTGCAAAATGTTATTTGAAGAAACATCTCAGAGTAGCCTAGTCCTATGCAGTTCAACAGGCTGAATGCACACAGTTCACTTACATATTCCCATATAACATAGTTGCTATATAGAAACAAATTAATAATTAATAAAAAATGACCACATCTAAACTGGTTTTAATTATGAAAATTCAAAGTCAACTTACCCCCAATCATTTCTTTTCTTGGGGGAAATTTGCATAAATATTGAACAATTAGTCAACTTTGGGTGCTTTAGATCATTAACCTTCCCAGTGTCACGTGTCCACAGAAAAAGGAAGTGCAGAGAAGATCATGTGATGTAATCAAGTATTTGTCATGTCAAAGTAGAAGGCCCCCTTTCTACAACAGTAAAATGTGTATTTTATTTAATAACTTTTAGTAGAATTGAGATAAAGCTACTGTTGCCATATGGTAACACCACGTATCATTCCACAGGGTAAGGAGCCAAAAAGGTTGTAAACAATGATCCTAATCAGCAGTGGATGAGCGCTCCATCCAGAGAAGCCGACTTGACACATCTTACCTCCATGACATTTATAATCATTACAGTAGATTTCAATTTCCACACCTGCCAGCATGTCAACTTGCTCAGCACTGTTTTAAATTACGTCTGAATGGACGTTACCTTTGTTCCTTACCCCTTCACCTATCGTGACCAGTGTGTCTAACTCGGCTGGACAGTTATAGCCGTCTTTATTATGCAGTCTGTGATCTTCTTGTAACCTTAGTGACACAAACTGTAAGACGGGCAAATCCCACAAAGAGTCAATCAAACATTAGTCATCCCGTCAGCTCGAGGCAACACTGAGTCAATGACTGTCCACTTTTCTTTCTTAATTAACATATTGCTAACATGCACATAAATGTCATACCGTTCATCCTGTGTAATTTGTGATCTTACAACCTGGTTAAAGTCTGTTTTGTAATAAAAAGAACAAAAACAAAAAACAGAGCTATCCTTTTCTTTCGTGAACATTTTGAATTTTTACAACAACAGCTTTATGTCACATTACATCTCAGTGTGTCTGCATGATAATTGAGGAGGACAGCGGTTCACTGCAGAGCACAACATTGGGTTATGCAAGGTAATTTTAGGGCCCTTGTAAGCAAGCACCAGAGAGAGTTACAGTTACCTTATCTCCCAAATCCCCTAAAACACAGCAGCAGCTACACAGCAGTGCCGGGATCAATTCCTTAATCCAATTAAACTGTAAACTGAAACGGCTCTGGTTGATTATATACCATTACTTCTCAATTTATTCATTAAAGATAGGCTGCATGAAGCACTTCCAATTTAATTTAATTTTTTGCAATTTTTAAACAATTCTAAATACTGAGTTTTTAGAGGTGTCAGTAGCCATGTTTCCAATCAATTGTCAAGCGAATTTTGATGAGCTTTTGGAAATATTGCAAAAAAAAGAAGTGGGAATAAGGAACCTTTCCATCATCTAGTTTGGAGCAAATAAACTGGTCAGAAGTTAGGCTAGGCTAGGCTAGGCTAGGCATGTCTGTAATCCGCCAAACAGAGTAGAAGAAGTAGCAGTTGCCATCTGGAAACAAAACAAGTCATCTACTCATCTACGAGAACAATATGGAGAGAGTCCTCAGGAATTGGATTCAATTGGGCAAATTTACATAGTCCTTTCATGTCAGCTACTGTTGGCCAAGTGTCATGCTGTCAGGAGATGAAGACAAGCATTTGCACATTATGAGAATATCCAAGAAGACGCAGACAGCAGAAGCCGCTGATCAGTCCTGTGAGTCATTCGTTCACTACGTCAGAACTTATTCAGCAAAGGCGTTTCCATAATCCACTTAGCGCATCAACTGTTTTTGGACAAAGGCAAAAAGTGTTGTAGATTTTTGCAGTTTCCATTCAGCATTTCTAATGCAATACTTCAAAATGCACAAGAGAACATGTGAATGGAAACACGACTACTGAGAACGCTGTTGTTCCAAGATGTGCCATGAATTGCTTTTGCCCCAGTTTGTTTTTGTCATCTGTTTTACTTTGTATTATCCCCATAGCTGTTTGTGAGTTCATGTTCTTGTCTGTACTTTTTTTGTTGTCACTTTCTCACACACACATAAAAAAAAAAAATGTTCCATGAAAGAAAAAAAGCCTCTACGGTATTTCTTGGCTTGTTCATCTGAATAGAAGAACTTCAATAAGTAGCTGAGCTCTGGTCTTTATCATAAAACAACACACAAAAAAACTGCACTGGGAACAACTGTGTGGCTGTAAGGCCCAGTGGTGCTTTAAACTAAATGGTAACACTAGCAACATGCTAACAATGAGAATGCAAACATGCTGGTGTTTAGTAGATGTAATGGTGAGCATGTTACCATCTCTATGCCATTTACTATATTATTAGCACAATAATGTGAATAGTTTTGCAGGTATTTGGTCATAAACAAAAGAGGTGGACCAATTCAAATTTTGACCTGATTGTGGCGCTTGATGAACGTTAAAGGATTACCAAAATGATTGCAATTAATCCTGAGTGGCGCATGAATGAAGTTGTCGAGACATTTCTCTCTGAACCACAAATGTGAAACTCATGGTAGCGCCAGAGGAAAAGTCAGAGGATCGCAAAAGTTTGAAGGGTTCGCTGTCTGGGTAGAAAAAATGTGTTACAATCCACTTCCATTACAGACAGATGAGAAAAGTCTAAGAATGGTCTTCATTCTGTTTGATGTGATTATACTTGAAAAAAGCTACAGCACGTTTATGTTTATATATGTTGAATGAAAAGCTTTTGATTGAAGCACTTTCCCCCCATACCTTCATACAGAGAAACCCCATAGAAGCATCTCTATTGTCTCACTAATGACACCAATATATCACTAGATGACTGAGTGCAATGCAGCTGTATATTTATTTGTATCGTCACCTTGCCCGACGCTCTCTGAGAAGTGCTGACGTACGTATCTCCCTCTGTCTGTCTGTCTGGTGCTGATAGGGGTCCGTGTGGAATATAGCTGGTAAGAGTTATATTCTCTGTGCACTCAACCACTTACTTAAGCTGACTGAATAATAATGATGAGACTAATGTAAGTAATTACCATCAATAATTCAGGATATGACCTCTAATTATTCAACGGCTGTCAATGATTCAAACGGCTGGTGCCAAATCAAAGTCAATGTAAAAATAGAAAAATGATCAGATATTTTATTCATTGCAAGTCCACATATAGCAACGTTAAATGCACAGACCCAGAGGGGATTTGCGGCGCTTTTTCAGCGACAGCCTGCTACACGTTCACACACTAATGTGCTTCCACACTTGGTAGCTTTCCAGTACATCAACAACGGATGCACTGCTGGTGACGGAGCAACTAAACCAGAGCTGGAAGGGCTTCAGCTCTCTGATCCAAGCCACTTTTAAAATGATAAAAAGGAGTGTTGCCCGCAAACCAACCAGCAGATTTTCCTCACAGAGTCCAAGGCTTTAACAGTGACTGGATGCTACCTGTTGGGAGTATAGCGACTCGTATGGATTGCATGCCCTGAATGCATCTGTACTTACTTCCTCTCTCTACAATTATGAAGTCTCACAGACTACAAGCGATGAGCTCTTCTATGGAAAACACTGAGGTCATGTCTACCTAATCTGAAAGATGCCAAATGATCTTTGAACATCATGTATTTAACAAGAGGTGATTCACAATAATAAAAATCCAGGAGGGATTTGTTTTTCTAACCACAACCATATGGTGACTTTAAAGGGTCCTTCCTAAAAAAGAAAAGAAACACGTTTTGTTTATGAGCCAAGAGGAAGGATGATGACTTCAGAGAGTAGATATTAGAGGTCAGAAGTCAAAAAGTAACCTTTTGTTAGATTTATTCTCCACAACTTTAAAGAACTCGATCAGTTAGTAGTTAAAGGGTCAGTTCACCCAACTTACGAAGAAACATAGTGTATCACTTGCTCCTGGTGATTTGTAACTGTTTTGGTTGTTCCTTTAAAAAATGACTATTATTTAAAAAATGTTAACATCAATAATCATTGTCCTTATTAATCTGGATAATCCACAGAACACATGCTTTTTTTAAAAGACTAGAGCGTAATTACAAAACTAAATTCTATCCACCTCCATTGAATTTGGCAGAAACCGCAGAGACAGATATCTAAAATCTTGGACAGACAAAATGAAAGCTGCTTAGCTAGACACAGCTAGAGATAACTTTCTTTTAAATTTGTGTGAACCGACCCTTTAAAATTTGCTGCTAAAATACTGTAATAAACACAACTGTGTGAACATGAGTTAAAAAAATACAAAAACATCAATACTGGACGATGTGTTTACTGCAATACCTGCACAACCACGGTATAGTTAAGCTAAAGGAAAGATTGTGGTTCTAGAAAAAATGTATTTAAAGATATATGGCAATGTTTAGTAAGGTAAGTAACGGCAAGGTTACTAAAGATTAACTAGACTAAACTATAAAGTTAACTAAATGTGAACTGCAGGTTTTTCAAAGTCTGACGTGCTACTCCCCCATCCACCACCCTCACCGCTACACCCTTACTTTCTGCCTCTCTAGAAAAACTACTTCTTACTTCTTAGCACTGAACGTTGGTGTTCGACCCGGTGATTGTGAGGCGCATCATCATCCAGTATGCTATGCAATACGCTGCAACAATTCCTTTGCAAGACAGTTGTTCCAATCAATACTGTTAATAGAGAGGTCTGTTTCTGGAAGGAGATCGTGTTATGTACGTCATTTTTCAATACTAGAATTCCATTCACCTCCATTGAGTTGGGGTTGGAAGAAGAAATGTCACTGTCACTCAAAACCTTCTGCATGACTTGATACTACCCTAAGTAAGTGAAAAAAAAATTGTTTTGTGTGTGTGTGTAATTAGATTTGCATAGGTTTGTGTAAACATACTGTTATATGATATTGTGTGTTACACAAAATGGCATGTATGTCAGCGTGTGATGAACAAAAACAAACACAAGCCAGCTGCCCAAGAAGAATAACACAACATGATCCTGCCCTTATCAGACGTCATACTTCATATCCGATAGCACACAGAAGATATGAGCCATGTCATATTTGTAAGACAGTGTGCCATGTGTCCTCTATGTGGTCTGTAGCTAACCTTGAACAGCAGCCTGGGCGGTGAGTTCAACGTGTCATCCGCATATGTAGCGATGACGAGATGTGCACGCCTGGAAGTGGTTCACTGAGTTTGTACCCAAGAGGACACCTTTCCTGAGCGCCAGACTTTTATCCACTCCTTCCACCTGGAAAGCGCTTTCTCATTTATTCTCCCCTTGTGATGTTTCTCACAAACATCACATCCTCCCCCCCCTCCACACTTGGAGAGTAAATAGACACCCTGCCCTCTGCCTCCTCTTTCCTCTGTGGAAAGTGATGACTTCTCCTCCCTCCATTACTTATGTTAAATTATTAGTAGAGCATGCTTGGGCCAGATCTTGTCATGTGTAAGTTGGTTCACTGGCGGTTGTGCATTTTAGAAATATTAAAATGTGGTCATAGCTTCCCAGGAAATGATGTGTTCTCATGTGGGTACCCAATGTGTTACAATATGAATTTCAGAATAGTCGGCTTCAGACTGACTTGTTACCTGTTTTACTAGATTTTTCATACAGAGAACATCATGTCATGTTTTTACATCATCTCTAGCACTCTGGTCCCTAGGGGTGTCCTGTGTTGGATCTGAATGTCCTGAGGCCTCATTTTTAAAATGACTTTATGAATAATCTCAAAGAATATGACAGGAAATAAGAGGTTCATGTCTATTCTTGTATTTTGGTTGGTGACATACATAGTTTCGTCCTTTCTTTTATCATGAGAACAATTTTAACAAATCACATCTGTGGCTCAGATTTAGCTTCAAATAAAAGCTTCAAAAGGTTCACCCTAGTATCGTGGCTCAGCATTTGGACCTCACTTCAAGTCATGGCTGCATGATATTGAGTGTACAGTACAGTATCTACAGTGTTAATGTTGTGTGCCAGGAGGACAACGGAACAGCGAGGGTCTGGTGTTGTCATTAATACGTAATGGCAGGCTGAGACGCCAATTACTGTGTTTGTAGCAGCCTCTGGGCTCACAATTACAAAATGCGGTTACAGACACCCGGGCTTGGGTTAGAGAACAATTAGTGGCCTCCATCTGATAGGGTTACAAGTCACAGGTCACTACTGACAACTACCCCGGCCACTCAACACAGGTGGAAGACTCAGATAGGAGGTAGTTTGGACGGCTTTTTAGGGGATGAAAAGGAGATGTTAAAGCGAGACAATGGGACTTAAATAAGAATAAAAACACAATCTCCCTTTAATAAATAAATAGCTGAATTCATAAGCAGTAAAATGCCATATTTATCAAAGTATTTTGCCACTTCAGTCTTACTTGGTTTGGTATGATCAGTAGTTTATGATGGCTAATGTGAGCAAACTTTAGATAGATGCTGACTTCATGGCCCTTTTTCTACTTGTGCTCCTGTTACACTGTGTTCTAGTATGTCACAGGTAAACATGATGTCTTCAAAGCAACTTATTTAAGAGAAATTAAGGCAAATTCAATGCCTGTAATTACCACCTGTGGCCTCAGTGGTCGCTGTTACAAAACCTACATATAGCTGCTTTAAAAGGTGGAAACTTAAAGATGACAAATTATCAGACAAAGGAAAACAATGCATACTTTTTTTGGGTTGCTCTTGTTTTCCAATATTTAACATGTCTGACTAAGTCTATTCTGGAGTTATAGCTACAAGCAGAGTGTTATGCAAAGAGCAGAGTGCAGTTAAAATTAAATAACACACAGGCTCAGATTAAACGCTGTGTGATAAAGTGAGTAAAGAGCTGGGAGCTTTGTGGTGTTGCAGGACCTTTTGGAGCAGGAATAATGAGTAAGAGCACAAGAGAAGAGGCAAATGAATGTCTCATAACTTAAGTTTCCTGGAACATCTTCAACAAAAACAACCTTTAGTTATGAGCTTGGAGAGACGCTTGTCCTCAATGAGCCCTTTAATTTGCTGCTGCAATTTTGACTTTGATGCAACCCCTTTCAATGCCACAATTCCATAAAATGCCCTCTTATAAAAGGCTCTGATGATAACCTGTTTGTCTGGGTTCAATTTTTTAAAAAGGTCTCATATCTCTGGAGTATGCATGAAGCAATACACATGTTAACACTGCAATACAGGGGTTTCAAACTGATGTGATAAACTTAACTCAGATTATGTAAAATGGTTTTATTTATGGTATTTTTAACCTTCTTTGCTGTCGCTCATATAATCATCCTGTAAAGAGGAAGTTTAATGCCATGTTATCAGACTTTAGAGTGTAATCGTTTTATGATATATTATTAAAATACAGCTGTAGGGGATTTATAGTGCAACTGTTGAGTTTATAAATAATAAGGAATTGTATGGTATTACCTCTATCTATGCTATCATTATAGCATGTCATATTGTGTTACGTACCGCGTGTTTTCTATGTCTCCAGCTGCTGTACTGAAGTAAGTATCATTGGTTTGTGTACTTTGTTCAAGTATTTCCATCTAATTCTATGTTTACTTCTCCACTTTTTATACATTTTGAAACATATGTCAGACAGCTACAGATGCTAGTTTCTGCACGTTCAGATTTTACACAAAACAATAGGATGCTCTTATAAAATAAGATGCATTGTTATTGATCAGGCTACACAGCAGGCCTACAAAACTATAAGCAAACAAACTGCAACAGCAACATTATATGTAGCTTTACAACAATATAGGCTAATGTAGAATAATAAAACACTCACGGACGCCATTTGTTCTGCACCATGAGTACTTTTATTTATATACTTAGAGTAATTAATAATTATTTTTAAATGCAGAATTTGTATTTACGTTGCAGTATTGCTATTTTTACTTTTCTGAATATCCATTCATCAAGAAAGGATATCTGATTTCAGCATATGGGCATTTCTACCACTTTCCACCTGTTGTGCGCTACTGAGCACTGAGTTTATGAATATCCTCAACCTGTATTACTCATTGTAATATAACGATCCCATAAGTATTCATTGTAAATGTTTGCGGTATCTGCTACGATGTTCCTTTCAGGATTTAGTCTTGATGTGATGTTAAAACAGCTGGCTAACAGCTTACGCCATCTGGTCTTACAGTCATGCATCTGGCCTCAAATGAATCAGCAACTGATGTTTGACCAAATATATCAACTTTTTTTTTTTTGTTGCAGTAAAATAAAAGCCAAAGTTCCGAGACATAATGTCAGTGTCTTACCTATGGTGGTGATCACTGTGATGGCGAAGTAAAACGAGCCGGCGAATTTCCACTGCACCCCAGCTTTGTGCGGCTTCAAATCCAGCACCACCTTCTCCAGTATGTCAAAGTCCTTCGAGGACAGGTTGAAGGTCTTGAGCAGAACCTCTTTCTCCTGGTCCAGATCCCCCTTCTGGGTCGTCTCCTTCCGGGATTCCAGCACGTCGAAGATCGCGGCGCCGACTATCAAATAGGTGAAGGTGCAGATGATGAGGGCGAGGGTCCTCACGTTTTGCCTCTTCATGGTGGTGTGGTGCGTGTCAGGGGGACGGGCGGAGTGTCAGCGCGGGTCTGGAGGACGGGGAGCTCGGCTGGCTCATGGCTCCGCTGCTCTGACGGAGCAGAGAAGCTCTCTGATTACTTTATGCGCCGAGGAGCTGTTCATTCAGCACCACGCCCCCCTTCCTTACCTCCCTCCCTCCCACTGGCTGAATCCTCCCCCTCCACCCCTCCATCACCCCATCTTTGGCTGCACTCCCATTTCAAATTGTGTGAATCACAGTTTAACCCCTAAAATACTGATTGGACCAGCTTTGGGTTGTTACGAAGTACATTTACTCAAGTAGCCTGCAGTATGTTCATTTTATGCTATACTTAATACTTCTACTCCACTACATTTTGGAGGCAAATATATTGTACTTTTTACTTAAAGATCTTTAAAGTTCTGAATACTTCTACCACTGTGTGAACTAAGTGCACATTTTAATTGTGTTGTATTTTAGCTGCAGTGGTATGGAGATTATTTATTCGTACTCTTGGTTGGGGGGTTTGGCCGGGCATGAATGTGAACTTTAACAATATCAGCATGTTGCACTATGTATATACAGTATATCTGCTCTTTCATCATCTTTTAATACATAAATTAGACAGCAATTAAAACAAGTTTGAAATCCTCCAAAATGTGTAATCCCTCGATCATTCTTTAACCAACTCAATTCCTTAACATACAATCAACAAACAAACTGATCAACAAAAAACTGTTCATCCAATGACGATGACCTTAAAACAGTCAATTAAAAATGTATTATTGCTACTTACTCTCTTTGTTACACCCTCAGTAACAGTCTTAAGGTATATTAAATTCCCTTGTATTACCTTTATTACCTCTAGTGCATCTGTATATTATTGTATATATGTCAATTAATTACTGAAGTAATTTTTCATGCCAAACATTCAAATGTGAGGATTTGCTTTTTTCCCTTGTTTTACATAATTATCCATTAATTAATAAATGTATGACACAAAAAGGGCATTTAAGGTATTAACTTGAGCTATGCAATCAATATTTACATATATTTTCTGACTAAAACGACTCGTGAATAATTGTGACTCCCTAAAACCTGACCCCAAAAAAAGTATTACATGGCAGGGAGGTCACTTCTCAGTGGATATAACATTAACTTCGTTGCTTTTTGGAGTAAAATCATATAAATTCCAAAGTGATGTCAGAATACAGCAGCTTTGTTTTGGTGACCGCTGAGCTACTTGAGCAGAGCAGCTGGGGGTAAAAAGCCCAAATATCCATTCACATTCACTGCTGTAAGAAGGTTTTTTGTTTTTTGTTCAAATAAAAAAAAAACGTTCTCCCTCTATGAGGGATGCTCTCAACATGACTCCCCACTATTTATACAGAACCCAGCTGTTACTTTCAGCTACATTGAACTCTCAAATGTCCGCTCTTTGGACTTATCTTTCCCCTGTGCATCGAGGCAAAACCAGAAGCCATTTTTTAAACTTGAGAGTAAAAAAAAGTCAAACAAACACATATTGTATGTTTTTTGTGTGTTGTATGTGTGGAGTGAATCTAATGTGTGTCTAAGCTGAAAGAGAAACACATGATGATGACTCAGAGAGTCAAAAATGTCAAGTGAAAGTCAAACTGGGGCCAAATTTCAAGACCTTCAGTGTCACTGGTTTCCAGTCATGGCTCCCTGATGCGTTGTATGTCAGTAAGAGACGGAGACACTGCTTGACAAGGAGACTATGAAGAGGTCAAGGCAATCCCGATAAGATTTGAGTGCTTTTTTTCTTTCAATATTGTAGATTTATCCTCCCAAACAAATGCTTTCTTCTGCACACATAGAGTCATAGACCTTATTTCCATAGCGTTGCTCTGCTGAAACCTCCAGATGTTTTTTTCTTGAGTAATAAAAGAGCTAATATTACACAAATCTATAACCATAGTTCTACCACCCTGTGACAGACGATGACATCTCCACTGCACCTCACCTGCACAATCTTTGACTGATTGATGGCCAATCTTTTCAATTGTTCCACACTGGGAGACAGGCCAAAAATAGCTCTAGCTTCAATAACCAGGTGAGTCAAGTCAACTGTGACTGAGCCCGCATAAATCCTGCCTTCACTAACGGGAGTGCTGCAAGCCTCGGCCAGATCAATACATCAATTAATCCATGACACTTTGATCAAAAATGTGGCCTTTCATAAAATTCTCTTTGGAAGGTAAAGAGGGCATTGTAAATAGCATTAATACCACATCTCATGCAAGGCTTTTTGATTGTATACAGTATATATATATATATATATTCATTAATTATTAAGCATAATATATGTTAAAGGAGGACACTCTATGAGAAAAATGTTTTAGCATTTTGCTCGGTTTTGTGTGTGAAAGTGAACAGAAACAGAATACAGCTGTTACTTTGGCTCCATGGAACTCTCAAGTGATCGCTCTTTCCCCTGTGCATCGAAGCAAAGCCAGGACCAACATGTGTGTTTCTCATGTTGGCCCTTGGTCTGCAGGGCATCAGCTGCAGGCCGGTCAGTTCTTTGAGTATCCTCCGTTGTGTAATCACGAATACATCCTCACGAGCGCAATCACTTCCTGCAGCCACTGGCCCATTAGACAACATTTTCCGGTAGCAGGTTCTGACCCCCGGCGGTTTGAGCTGGGGATCCAGCCTAGACCCTCATTACTGCAATTTTGGAGAGCCTGGTAAGTCCACACTGAAGTCAGAGCTTTGATGTACTTTGAACCTAGTGGGTGTTCAGATTTGAAACCTCCAAAAAGTACACCGCTGCAAAGCTAAAGTTCCCAATAGTGACTATCCACTGAGGAAAAACAACAACTAAGTTGGTTAGATATTGATGTTATTGTTGTTTTATTCATGCTCTGTGGCTTCAAAATAGGTGTCTAAAAACTAAACATCCATTTTCAATAAGGGAATCTCCAGAGAACTGTAAATGTCATGTGACACTGCAACGTTGTATTTACTTGTTGTTAAAGTAAATTCCTTTGCAATATTTATTTGATTTATTTGAGACTTTTATCTGAGACTACATGATTCAAGAAGACAGGAAACCCCAGCAGACATAATAAGTGTCATTGTGTATTTGTTATGCATCTCTAAACTGTGATTTTTGTTGTGATTCATTGCCTCTCATATGAACAGGCCTTCGGTTTTATGACGCACTCTTCTGAAATGTGTCCTCTGTGATACGCAAAGACAGTCAGGTAATAAGAGGAGAGATTCAATACAGACAAGCAGGTCACCGGGCACCATGTGTGACTCTAACTGAGCTGAAAAAAAAGGAACAATACGCAGGTGTGTCCTCAAATACTATAGTACAAAACAGAATTTCTGCAGAATAATTCAGCATCTTTGAACATTTCACTGATGAAAGCCCTATCGTGACATGCTCTGTCATGAATGTCCCGTTTACAAATTCCCAGTTCACTTTCCTTTGAAAAGCAAACTGAAAGTAACATCTATAGCTCCTGTAGAAACAATATACAGTATACAAAGTACACACACTCACACACACACACACACACAGTTTCATGTCATGGCTCGTACCGTTGGCGGGGCTTGAGGTGTTTAAGGCTGACTAAACATTACTGGAGAGCACATTACATAATGCCATAATATGAGGACATCATTAAGGCAATTCCAAGGAGACAGGGGCCATCCCATCACCCCTTTGGCCAGTCCGCACCCCACCCTCTGCATCCTGAGAGGGGTGCCCTTCAGCTGCCTACATCTCATTACATGAAGTTCAATGTGGCCTGCAGAATCCTGCTGACATTCAATTAAAGTCTTTCATTTTCACATTATTTGCCTCTGTGACTCTGCCGCTGTTCCTGCTGTCATTTGATAATTATTCCAAACATCCCTCCAATTAGTGGCGAATCTGTTTCTTTGCTTCGGCACCCCAGTGAGTGCCATACACCTGCTCCAGGATGAGAAGATGCCACTGTGGGTCAAACCTAAAATCATTATGCATGACATTGGTTAATTTCAGAATTGATTATCTGTATCTGAGAGGTTACAAATACTTTTCTGTCTAATTAGGGAAATGATAGACCTGCCAAATATGGATGGCTAACATCATAGTATCACAGTTCTGATGCTATAATGTAATATATTGTATGCTAACAGTAAAAAAACATGCAGTATAACAGGCAACAGACAATAAAGTTGTCCAATATTACTTTCATTCTAATGGGAAATGTCGATGGATAGATGTCAATAGAGCTATTGTCAAATAAACAAATTTGAAAAATTAAAAGAAAGCAACGCCCATTGTTAGAGTAAGGCTGGGTCCCAATGTGCACAATAAAAATAAAAGGTACACTTGCAATCTATACAGTTGCAAACAGTGTATATTTCCAGTATTAATGAGCAAGTGGCTTACAATTATACATTTTCAGAAAATTGCATGTTTTCTATCGCACAGAGCCCAAGATTACATCTTTAAAAGTCTTGTTTGGTCTGATCAACAATCCAAACAATCTAATATCCAAAGATATAGTGTTAATTATCACATAAAACAAACAGAAGGTGAAAATCCTCACAATTGAGGAGCGACACAAGAGAATGTGACGCAGTTTTGCTTTTTTTTAAATCCCTTAAACGATTGATTATCAAAATAATTGCGGATTGAATTTCGTCAACATCCACTCCTCTGCTGCTCCAAGGACACACTTGTTTTATACAGTTAGAAGAATACATCTACTTGTGACCTGTCATCCACAGTCTGTCTCAGTCTCTGTCACCCTGCTGCCTGCAATAACACCATCCACTCTAATGATCGCTGTCACATGGCTGTTGTGATATTACATAACACTTGTCTCTGTATATGAATATTTCAGCAGTGATTACCTGCCCTGTCACCAGCTTTTCTTCCCATAGATCCGGAATCAACATTGACAGCATGACCTTCATTAAACCTAATGGGAGAGAGGTTACGGATTGACTCTGAGTTACGGATCAATGGTACATAAAATACCACGGACATATTTAGAAATCATGGGGAAATTAGGACACCTTCAGGAGGCCAAAAATAAACTCATGTGGGTGTAAAGAAAATACTATAATTAACATAACTCATTATGCAAATAGAACTGCAAGGCTTATTGCTTTCCTTTCATTTCGATGTAAGATATGAGAATTATGGGTAAAGCTGGTCGTCCTTTAACCACGAGGCTGGCAGTTCGATCTCCGGCTCCTACTCTATATCTGTATATCAAAATGCCCTTGAGTGAGACACTGAACCCCAACTTGCTCCCCAGGTGACTGCTCCTGATGGCTTATGATGGGTTAAATGCAAAGTTCATACTTCATGTATGTATGTATATGACTGTTGAATTAAAGTTTCAGTTTGGCAAGGAAAAGCTATATATGGTGAAAGTACACTTGTACTCATTTGTCATACATGTGAGGAAGCCATTATCTCCTGTTTATATCCCCTCTTAAACCTGTTGACACTTAAGCCCTCCTGTTATATTGATGGATGCTAATGATTAAGAGAGTAAATTTGGGGTTCTTGTTGCCGTTCAGTTTCCCACTAGGTGATACATGGTAATGAGACACGAAACAGCTCCTTAGATTTCGAGCTGGGTTTCTCTTCAGACATGAGACCGTCTGAATGTCTCTCAGGTCTATATCGTTCTAACTAACAACAACGTTAATTGTTCTTTAGATGTCCCTCAGACATTTCTTGTAAAGAGGTTATCGATGCAATTCATGAAATATTTCAGATCAATTAAGGCAATAACTTTTCTTTGTCTTGGCTCAAATCCCAAGTGTTGCTGTTGAGAAGTTGATGAAGTGTTTTTTTTAATAATCTCAATCCTACTGTTAATTCTACCAAAATAAATATATTTAAACTTGCTCCAATCCTGTTTCCTTGTTGTTCTGTTTTGTCATGGTTTATGCCAAATATGCCAAAACAAAAATGAATACATTTTTTATATATATTCTTTGTAGGTTTATAGCAAAATACCTCTTCTTTCTTTTTTCGTAAAGCATTCAGATATTTTGATGGCTCATCTTGAACTGGGGGAGTATATTCATTTCTGATCTAACCACCACATATTGAACCTACATACACTGTAACAAATTGCCCCGTTAAATTACAGTAAAGAGCTGGCAGCTACAGGCTCCAGCTCTTTACTGTAATTCTACAACGTACCTACTGTAATTTGCAACAACGGTTTCATACTGTAAAAAGTATGACAGTACAGTGCTGTATAGAAAATGCATTATACTGTCACTTCTGTCTCCGTCACACACAAAACATGTCTTTATTTTTCCAATGAATGTGAAATTGAATATTGAGTATTGCTTTCTTTTAATTTAGATAATCAATGTTGAATATTGAGTTTCTATTTGAACTGCGTGAGATGAGTCACACGGCTATCTACACCCCAAGTTGAATATGCTACTTAATTTAGCAATAGTTAGCTAACTGAAGAAATTTAGTAGATTTAGTTACTATTACTACTGGATTTAGTAGTAATAGTAATAGTAGTAGTAGTATAAAAAATAACAAAGTATATGTAGGGAGTAGTGGTGGATGAATGGGACAAATGCTGGACTTTTACCGAAGAGACTAAGACATATTTTTACATTTATTATTTTCTGGGAGGTTTTTTAAATATATTTTTTCTCTTTTCAGTAGCAGTTTGGTTCAGGCAACACAACTACTCTGTTGGGTTTAGGAAAACATATATACAATAAGAAAATACACATAGACATATAATAATAAAATCTCAATCTGGGAGTTATATGATACTCGCTTGTGTTTAGAGGTAGGATTTCTCTTTTGTATTGACCTCTCCCACAGCCTGGCTGTCAATCTTCTTCCATGTTCTTTACTTTTAGATACTCCACATGCATGGTCATAGGGGACCGCATGAGTGAGCCACATTTGTTGGCTTGATTTCTGTCTGCAACTGATTGCACTGCTGTCCTGTTTTCCCTCTCAAGGCAAATAAGTTCAACATATTGCTTTTCAAAACACTTTTAATAGCATCAGAAAATATTCAGAGGTCACATTAAAGAAATGCCTCTTTGAACTTTATTCCAACAAATTAAGCTCTAGCGTAAGTTCAGTCAGGAAGAATACACTCTTGTATGCTTAGGCTTGTAGTTTATTTCTCATAAATCTGCCAATCACATCTCACGCATGTTATTTCCTTGCTGTCATTGTTCAGGGCTGTCAATCATGATATCAGCTGTTTAGATCAGCATGGTCTCTTCTATCCAATAGCACAATGACACAATTACATTGTTAGCCTATCATCTTGCTGCTGTCTCTTTTAAATAGGATTGTCTCTTTACCTTCAGTACATTCATGCTGCTCCCCTCCACCTCCCCATCGTCGCCCAATCTTCGCAGATCCATCAACTTCATCACTCTATCAGCCTCATCAGCCACCGCCACCACCAGTGTCTGGACACCACGGGGGGATTTATCTTGCTGCGGCTCAGGGCAGACGCCCCTCGATTACAAATCTCCCTGTAGAGTCCAAGCGCCAAAGACTCTGCGAAGACTTTATCATCACATATAATCTGTTAACAATTAACAATTATCTTTTCTTCATCTGACTTGTCTCTCCTGATTGAAATAGCCTTGTGTAGCTACAGTCAGGCGTGTTCTTCATTCCAGTCAGTAAAACCTTCATGTGAACTTAAGGCCACTGCTGCTTTTAGGAAAGCCGATGGGATGGAAGCAGATGGCTTAAACCAGGTACAGGTTGAGAACAAAGAGGACTGAAGGAGCTGAAATAAGAAAAAGAAAACAAAAAAGGTTAGATGTTACTCCTGATCAGGGTTGGCAGACCGCATGATAGAATTTAATCCCGGCCTGAAAATGTTTGCAGCAGCAGACACTGAGCAGAACTCCGCCGCAGATATTTCACTGTGCGCTGCATGGATGTGGTGTCCTGCTGCTCTCTCTGGGGTAAATTTCCCAAAATAGATCGATAAAGAAAATAATAATTCAATAGAGGCAGGATTAGTTTTATTCTGTCATAAAACAGTATATATGTAACATCCTACACACTAGACAATATGCAATTCAAAGAATAACCGAATCAAAAAACACAATGTGCAAGACATGTGCTATAATACTTGATCAGTGTGCGGTTTATGCTTTTTACCTTTTCATACTTTAACAAAGCAGTGCGTCCTGGTTGTTTGAAGGGAATCTATTCCCTTTCTTGTCGACATGTGTTTCAGGACAACCAACTTTGTGTTTCATCACTGTCAGATTTAAAGGTAGCTTGCTCTCCCTCCATGTTTTTCAGGCATCCTTGCAGTTTGGCTCAAAGCTGATGATGTTCAATCTCAGTTATACTTTGTGTTTACTGCCAACACACTGAACGAAGATTTTGAACAGAGTAAACATAGCTGCTAGACGTCAGTTTGCGTTGTAATTGTGTGCATGTTAGCATGCTGACTTTAGCATTTAGCCTGTGCACAATGGCAGTCTCACAGATACATTAGGCTAGACTCTTGCAGATAGATAGATAGATAGACAATTTATTGTTATAATATGTATGTAAACTCTAAATAACATAAAACAGAAACAAGATGGATATGCAAAAAACTGATACATACACAAAAAGGATATCTCATTTTGGCACCAAACTATTTACATTCTAATCAACCAGAGAAACAAGGAAGCAAACTTTAGGTACATTTTCAGTTATAAAAGAGCAACTTTGACAGTTTTTTCTTTTTTTAACTGTCCACCTCAGCATATTCACATTATCATTAGCAGGGATGAAGTAGCAGAATTCACTCCCCCATTATGTTCTTGAACAGACTGATGTAGGCGTGAATGAGCTTTTTTGGGACTTCTTTTTCCATCATGCACAAGAGTAACTGTATAAAATATATTTATTAAACATGCAGGTCAGATTTGTGCTGTTCTTAACAAATATAAAACAAACCTTTGCATTTGCCAAAAAACATGTTTGTTTCACTGTCACACAGATGCTTAAATCAATCTCTTAATGATTGTCAAAAACAGTGAAACACAGCACTATTTCTTCTTCCTGTTGTGGGCGAGTGTATAACTAACTTTGAAAGGTGCTCATTATTTCAGAACAAAAACAAAAGCAAACGGACCAAAGACATTCAGCTTTACTGTAAATCCTGGTAGACAGATTGTCAATGACAGAAATGTTTGAAACGACAGATGCCTTCAATATAATGTGCTGAGGATTGAGTCATGTTATGAATAATTCATGGCAGATTGACAAGCACCTACAATAAATCTCATGGGGAAGACTGTCAGCTGATGAATTCTATTATTCATAAGTCGTGGCTCCGTCCGGGTTCAAGCCACTGTACTTTACTTAAAATGTTGCTTTGAGGGCTTTGAATTGTGATGTCAAATTGATTTTAGAGCTCCAGACTCACACAGAAGGCTGTAAAACTGCAAAATGCTGCAACAATTGTTGCTGTCACTTGTTGCCAATAAAAGAAAGGTTCAACATTATGTGTTTGTTTTGGGTCCTTTCGTTAATAAATGACTTAATCTGGACAGTAAATAAACTGGATCAAGCAGTGCTGAAACAAGCAGCTGCAGAATATGCAACATATGTGAAACAGTATATACGTCATACACTGTGAGGAGAAAATTGCGTTGTTGTTTTACGTTGAAGCTCCTTGGGGGAAACTGTGTAGTAGGGGCGTTGTGAGTTTTTTTTTCTCCCTCATATATAGTATATCTTTTTCTATACTTCTGGCGATCTTTGTCACTTTTCATGACACACTTATGAAAAGTGTCTTTTGAGGAAGTCGGGAGGAGCATTGGATGAGGACAGTAAGTGCTACATGTGTAGGTCAACATTAAAGGTCATGTTGTTAAGTCCAGCTGTGTTGGGGACAGCTGCAGGGAGACACTCTGCTGAGATTCATGCAGGTCACTGAGCAACACGCACACACACACACACGCACACACACACATGCACACAAGCACACAAAAACACAAACACACACACACACACACATGCACACAAAGACACAGTGTCCCACAGTCACTAACCACAACCAGACACAAAAACACACAGATATGCACGGACACCCTTGTAGCTTAAAATAACAATACAAAAACAGGTTTATTTTCATACGCAGGCACACACAAACATATAATACAGACAGATATGCAGACACACACACAGATTCACAGGGAGAAAAAGACAAGTTAACCCTGGGCTGTTTATGAGTTGAGGACAGAGCAGAGGTCAGAGGTCAGGAGTTCCAGCCACATGTGATCTCCATTATCACACCACATGACACGACTGGATCTGAAGGGAACCTGGACCTCACAGAGCTGAAATATGCCTGTGTTAAAGTTGTCATGGATCAGGAGCAGTAATATTTATATTAATAGCACTTCAAGCTTCATGAAAATATCTCTACAGGGAAGGAAATGTAGTGTTACTTTAATGGTGTGACAACATTACCATCTTGTGGATTAGATTATTACTACAGAATGCAAATATTTCTAATGACATCATATATAAGAGTTCCTCTTACACGAAGGATGTTTCCTGATTTATGGATCATGTATACAAACATCTGACAATTAGAAAAAAACAGCAGCTTGCTGAATAAGATATAAATTCATATACAGGAATGGAGTGTGGAGCAGTAAATTGGCAGAAAAAAAGTTTTAATTTTCTTTAATATTTCTGCTACTCTTATTTCTGCTACTCTTATTAATTAATAATTATAAGATTGCATATTTTACATTAGGTCTTTCCGAGCTGATTCATCAATGTAATTTAGTGTTTTCAATCAATTAGTCCTAATTTTGTTCTTTCATCGTCATACTTATTGTAATCTATAAGTACATGTTTGACGATATAAGGTTCATTACAGTGTGTTCATAGTCCAGGAGGGTTCTTGCTGTTGCACTTTGCTAAACTAAGCTCACAGGCTGACGTCTGTTAATTGGTGACATTAACTGTCAGTGTTAAACTAATCACGGTTAATACCGTGAACCTTCCCTGCTGAAGAGTTATGCAGTTCATTCTGTAACGTTATATAGTTGAAATTGAGTTATCCGGATTCTCTCAGATTGTGCTTTATTCGTTTTTTAATGCAACTCAACTGTCCAAGACTTCTTGATCTATGAAAATGATTTGGACACAAAGCGCACCACTCCAGTCTGACCACTACATGGCGCTAGCATTCAGTCCCTCCACAGTACGTTTATGTGGCAGTTCCTCAACAGCTGTTTGATTGATTTGAACTGACTTTGTTATCATCTCGCAACTCAGAAATGAAACGTGATTAACACTTTTGAGGCACAAATATCCGGAATGAGTTTGTCTATATTTATTTTTCTTTCTCTATTGTAGCTCCAACTCCCTTCTAAAGTGTCCGAGCATCTGATTGAAGTTACTGGAGAACAGAAATCACTGGAAAAATGACACTTGAGCCAAAATAGCAGACCGTTGAGGTCGGCTCCGCAGCCACTGCCTCTCTCTCTCTCTCTCTCTCTCTCTCTCTCTCTCTCTCTCTCTCTCTCTCTCTCTCTCTCTCTCTCTCTCAGATCAATCACATGCTGCTGCTTTGTAAACTCTGGAGACGTCAAGAAGCAAGGCGGTGCTACACTTGAGCAGAGGGTTCATATCCCACACAGCAGCATATATATATATATACACTCCTCAACCAGGGTGAAGCTCTGCCTGCACCGCAGTCCCTCCTTGAACACACTGGCAGGAGTTTGCAGCGCTCAGCAGCATGGAAGTAACCAAAGGAGAGGACCCCTCGGCTGAACAGGCTGCGTCTTTGTTTGGGGCACCAGAGCTGGAGAGTCAAAGGACAAACACTGAACGGGGAAAGAAGAGGAATAACCACTGTAAAATCATTACTGGGGTACGTTCAATGAAGCTAAAGCCTCCGTGTCTGACCACCTAACTCTTCTCTGACTCTACACTACAAACAATAATTGAAGGCCACATGTTGTCACTTTCACACTCTTAGAGTAAAATATCACAGCTTATTTATTTTTTTAAAAAGAGCTTTTTTATCACAAATTGTTTCTTGCTGCACTTTTTACTTTAATAAAGTGCGTCTGTGTTGTGCTCAATACACTTTATCTTGTCATCTAAGTGCTATGTGTATTTTTAAAAGGTGTTATAGTGTTACTGTAGGACCATGCAATGTGTCTATAAACTTGAAATGTGTCCATAAACTCAAGTAGATTCTGAGTTTACAGTGGTTGTTAGAGCTGGAACGATTAGTCGATCAACAACAAATAATAAGCAAATAAGCAACTATTTTGATAATTGATTAATTGTTTCAGTCATTTTAACATTTTCTATGAACCAGTTTCTTTAATTAGAAAATGTGATGCTTTTCTTAGTCAAATATGATTGTAAACTTCAAATCTTTGGGTTTTGGTTATCGAAGGTCTTGATGTGGTTAGGATGGGAAGCTTTTTCACATTTTAGAGACAAAATGAGTCATTAATCACCAGGGGAATGAAAAACACAGTCTCAGGTCTACATGTGTACAGTGTTTACTCTTCGTGTAATCCACAGCTGTCAAAGAGTCGAGACTGTCAGTGCTGCCAGTGTGAATGTGCAAACCAAATGTTTTCACTCCAGTGCAAAAAGACAGAGGCCAGAAGTGTCTCGACAGGTGGAGAAGATCCACAGTTATTATTATTCAACAGGAAAGGACCTTTACAGGCCTGATTGTGATCCAAAAGACTATAAATTTAAGCTGACAGTTTGAGAGGAATGCAATAGTTCAAATGTCATAAGTACTATACGCTGCCTTTATTTGGCTGTGGTCAGAGCTATATCAGAAAAAATATGTTATTTTACAGTAAAGGAATAAAAAAGGATTGATCAGCTGACAGTTAACACACATTTTAAAACTATTTACTAGTAAACTCTAGCTAAAACCACAGGCACTAGTATTTTCAGCTGCTTGGTACTGATTAAATACACATGTGGCAAAGTCTAGACAATAATATACTCTTTCCTGTCATACATCAGCCCCTGTACAGCTGTTTGTAATTGTGATACTGGTACTTGATGTACTGCAGTGGTGTTTAAGATCTTGCAAAAGGATGTTTTCAACATCTTGGCCTTCAGGATATAAGCACGGCTATTTTTACTCAAACATTAGGACTACTCATTAGTTTTTCAGACTCGTCGGAGACAGTTTTTATGCTTTTTTTCGTCTTGTGGTCTTTGTTGTGCTGTCGCAGTTTCATTTGGACTCCCAAATCATGTCTTTACTGTATAGACAATAGAGACAAAACTCAAGGTATCAGACAAGTAGGTTTCCACCAGACAGACTGTTTACTTTCACAACCCACGAAAACCACGTCTTTCCCAAGAGACTTGTCCACTCCAGGTCTCTCCCTCCCTCTCCCTCTACATCTTTAGCTGGAGAAAATAAGTGCACAAACCCAGACTGCACGCACACATAGCCGCATATTTTCATACCCGTCTAGGAATTCTTGTGTATGTGAATTATACTAAATGGATTACTCGTGGTGGGTGATGGTTTCACACAATCCTGCTTTTAAGACTGGCTGCTACAGATTTGAGAATGATTAAATTAAAGGGCATGAATGAGTACAGCATGAACACGTATAATCTATTGTTCAGTCAGAGGGTTGTATTTGTCTTAAAACGAGGAGAAATAAGCCACAACATAACTTGTTCCCTGTGTATATCAACGATGGTTTAACATCCTCCTACAAGTGAGTGTCTGTTGGATTTATGCGTCTCATTTTAGCTTTTTTTAAGTCTAGTTTTGGAAACGGAACAAAGATAAAGTGGTCTGCATTGGATAAAAAGGATTTATACTCTACATGTTAAGTGAAAACAGATTTATTTCAACACTGGTGAAAAATGAGGACAGAAAATATAAATAAGCTTTACTATATTTAAACTTTAATTTGGGCTGGGCAATAAATTCAATATGATAATTTATCGTCTTTCAGTGGTGTTTAATCATGATGAAATCATTGTGATGCACAATAACAACAAGTACATACTAACTCAAATTTCCTGGAAAATCAGAAGAAACTGTAGAGCTGGAAACATTTATTTATTTTCTCTCTATAGCTCACTTGAAACTTTATAAAAAAAAATTGGCTTTACCCTGTGGTTATTTAAAGACAGGACTAATTTATTGAACTAACTGAAAGTATCATGATATACCGTTATCGAGGTAGTGAATGACCTGTGGGCCATACCGCCCAGCCATAGCTTTAATGATGACTGTGAGAAAAGATTGAAATATATGACTCCTATGAGAAAGTTGGATTCGTGCAAAAGAAAAGGTTAAGACAAAGAATAGACATAATGCAATATTTGTGTGTAGAGAGAGAGAGGAGAGGAGGATGTCGTGTGACGAGGGAGCAATTACAGTTCCACTTTCAGTCGTAGCTCCTTCTGGTCGGGCCCCAGTAAGTGGTGCCAGGATAAATCTGAGGGGTCACAAGATGGTTAGGTTGATGAAACACTTTTTGAAAATACTGCTTTTAAACGCCACACCAATTAAACAACCATGTTAACCGCCTGGTGTAGGTGTCAGGGGGCTTCAAAGTAAACAGCCGCTGAACACCCTCCTCTCTAAATAAACAGATACAGACTTCTTTGAAACGCCCCTCAAATTACAAACCATTCGCCCCCAGTGAGCAGCCATCTCTGGGCCGATATGAGTGGAGCATCTGGTAAAAAGCAGCTAAGCATACTTCCTTCTTTCACTTTTCAATTATTGATTACATTTGGACCGTTGTAGATGGTGTATGGGGGAAGGCGGAAATGCTTAGGTTACACTGGGCAGTGTTAAAGAAATAACAGTCCCTCCCTCGCTCAGGGCTGCAAGACCCTTATTCCATCTTGAATAAAGATGAACTCTCACCGAAAAAACAAGTAAAAAAAAATGTATGAATCAAATATTGGACAAATTAAGTTAATCATTCTAAAAAGGTCTTGTTACCGGCTCTGTGAGCCACAGTGGTGCTCTGAGCTAAACGCTAACATCAGCATGCTAAGATGCTCACAATAACAATGCTAACATGCAGATGTTTAGCGGGTAATGTTTCCCATGGTCAGCATCTCAGATTAGCATGTTAGCATTAGTAAAGCCAAGTAAAGTACATCTGAGTATTATGGGAATTACATTAGTTTGTAGGTATTTAGTCATAAACCAAAATATTGGACTCGATTTTGACAAGTCGGTAGATCTCAGAAGCATGAATGTCTGAATCCAATTTCTCGCCAGGCCATAGTCATTGAGACATTTCACTAAAAATCATGATCGTATTCTCATTATGGTGCCGGAGGAAAAGTCAGACGATCACCAAAGTTTTTAGTATTCATCCTGTGGAGAACATGAATTTTCATACTGAATTTTATGGCAAATCCTCCAATAGCTGTTGAGATTTCAGTCTGGACCAAAGTGGAGGACCAAACAACAAACATTGTCCATCCAAAAAAACAGTTGGAGCACACTTTCTGTTGTTGTTTATCAAAAATGTGCAGATTTATGGCTTCTGTCAGGGAGCCAGAAGTTGGTTGCAGTACGTTTATATTATGGTCACAAGGCTTGTCGCTGACACTAGAGTGTGTCTAGAGTGCCAGTAGAATAAGCCGTTTTCAACACAGTATCATGCAAAGTATCATGTTGAAATCCAAAGATTGATTATTCAGTTTTCACTTACATTACATTTAAAGGTAGTTACTAACAGCTATCAGGTAAAATGCTGGTCGGTGATCATTTGTAACAATTGATCATTATTCAACAAAGAGTACTTGACTTTGTGGAGTTTTACCTGAATTAAATCTAAACATCTTCGGTCATGTTTGTTGACAGTTCAGCTACATGTTATTTGTGAACTGTTATCTTCAGGAACTTCAACAAACATCCTGACATTTGTTCTCTGGATTTAAGGTTCTGCTGCTGTGCTTACTGGTGATTATTCTGGCTGTGGTGCTGTCACGGAGAAAGAGCAGTGATGGAAACGGTAAGCACTGTCTTATTTTTACAGCCGGAGCATGTTTTTGATTCCGTTTTGAAAATGAATGGTTTAGCGAATGTTATTTAGTCCAACTTAAGGAAGGCAATGAACCCATTTTCTAGACTTCAAGGATACACAATATGATTTGTAGTTATTAAGATGTTTTACAGTTCTGAGTTTGGCGCCCCCCCCTTGTGGTGTTTTTAAGGCCCGTTTGACACACAGCAGTGACCCTATTATGAATGTGTGTCACACACATTTCGTTGTATTCAATTCTTGATTGTTGGTGATGTTGCTGTGGAGCACTCTGCTGTTAAATCTCTTCCTGTTAAATTAAAAATAACTTACCAACTAATTGATCTGATCAGTGGACACTAGAAAGCACTTTCCATAGGGCTTATATCTTATTTTTTACAAGACAAAAAAACTGCCAATAAAATGATTGAAAAGATGATAATTAAAAACATACAAATATGGGCTTTAATTTGAAAAATCTGTGCAGTGCTTCTCCAAGAAATGGGAACAAACTGTTGAGCCCCATTCACAAATATTGCTGTTCTTACAGATAAGATTTTATACCCAAATCTCAAAACGTCTTCACTCTACAACACAGAGAGTGATGAAGATGCTGCAACAAGAGAGGCAGACAGAAATAAGTGACTCAGGCTACATTGCGGAGCACTTATTCACTAAAGGCTGGTGAAAATACAAGTCGTAGCTTGTCCGGTCACTGTGAGCCAAAGGTGAATGTACTGAAACTGCATATGATTAGTTCACAGGATGTGTTTCTATCAGGCTGGTGTTTTTTAACCACTGTTGCAAAACGCGTCGTAAACGCACATTTAAGCGAGACAGGAGTGTTTCACCCGAGGTTGGCATGTTTTCTGCAGCTATAGATTCCCTCTGGTTGTACGTGGGCAGCGGTGCAGTATACTCTTTGTTTGCAAACCGCTTTTGCCGAAACACGCCTCTTCCATTTCGGGGGCAGCGGTGGTGACTGTGGGCAACTGTCGCCAGCCCTGGGCGGGGTGTGCCCTCTGCTGTGGCATTCCTCTTTAACTTATATTTCCCACCCAGCTGACATGAAAGCCATTTGGGAAGAATAAATCTTGACTCTGCCCTCACCCAGACTCTTATTTTGCCATTTTCCACATATATGCAGCTTTTGTTGGAACGTCGACATCTTTCGTAACGCTGCTTTCTCGGTAAGGCCTTTGGACGCAGATTAAAAGAAATGAAAATAACCCAGGACTCTACTTCTTCCTAGCGGCTCACAGTATGTAGTATGAAATGCTGAGAGTGGGTTTTCCCGTGGATTACAGACCACAGCAACTTGTCTCCTGAGACGGAGCATCCCTGTGTTCGGTCCAAACCACACTGCTGGCCTCCAGAGGCAGTGAGGAGGGGCTTTCTCACCGACATGCTAAGACTCCCTCTGTCATTTGTCCAGTTAGCAGCAGCAGACCTGACAGATTGTTTTAGGACAGTTGCTGTAAAGGTGAAAGAGGTGGTCCAAAGCTTCCTGCTAACAGGAATCCTACTGTGGGAATGACCCTGAGCGAGACATACCGGTAGTTTGTTTCCAAATGCTCCGGAGAAAATAGTACAGGATGCATTCCATTTGTATTATGCCTGTGTTACAAGCTCTTGACAAATACTTGAAATCACACTTTATTTTAACACCAAAATGAGAAACACTAGTCTTATTTATGTGACTCTTGGCCATTTTCTTCCTCACCAAAGACATCATCCTCTGTTTACATTCCAGATTTTGTGTTTGTTTTTTCTGAATACATCTTAATATAGCGAGCTGTCGACTCTGTAAACTGTTCACTCTTCACCCGCGAGGAGGAGGATAGAGGTTAAATGTATCATTTAAACCTCGTTCTTTGGAAATGTAATCAAAGGCTTTGTCTGGTGAAATCCAAACACACTTACTATGATATTGCTCTGAAAGCTCCTCACACAGCTGATGATCAGGTGTTGTTATATACGATCGGTGGGGTCAGCTAATCACCCCGAGTCACACATTTATCATCACATTTATGTTGTTGAGTCATCAAAAACCATCATTCAGGTTTTACAGGAAGAGAGAAGAGATGTCATCCGACTCTGCAGGCTGACGCGGTTAACGCCTAGTCAGTGAACATAGCGGAGTATTTGGCAGCGAGAGAGCCAGACATGTTCTCGGTGGAGAGCTAAAAGAAGAGTAAATATTGGATTTACATTTGTCCTGTTGTCAGAAACATGACTCCAGATATATGCTAATGTTTTCTAAATAGGCAAAATCTGTACATGTTGTAGGTGCTGTAGTATTGTAAATGAAATGAGTCAAAGATAGTGAGGTCTCTTGTTTCACATGAATGTACGGCCTCAGTTGATATAAATATGATGTGGTCACTAGCTAAAGGATCACACCTCTTTTAAGAAAAGCTGTTTCACAGTTTTTTTTCCCCCTGTTTTGTTCCATGAGAACAATCCCCTCCAGCACAAAATCTGATTTAAAAATGTGATGGTTGAGTGTGTAGTCTTTGTTCATGGAGTCTGTCTGTGTTGTTATCCATTTATGATCTTACGCAACATATGCATGTGTTTCGCAGAGTTGTGCTCTCTTCTAGTTTCAAAAGCAGTGGAAAGACTTCACTGGCCACAAGGCACACCGGACACATTCAGTCTCTTCCGGTCATGAATCTGTGGATAACAATGTGGCCTTTCTGCACTTTCGCATCCTCTTGTATTCCACTGACATGACCGAATAATTCCATTAAATGGGCAATAATGGCCAGATTGACAGATTTTTGTCGTTGCCTTTCTAACTTTTGGAATTGGGCAGGGCTCAGTTGGAAACAGCTGATGAGTTTTTCATAAAAATATGATGACTAGTGGGGTTGTTTCCTTCAGTTGCCTGCACTTGATCCCAACAACGCCCACACAGGTGAACTCTTAAAGGGCCACAGTGTAGTATTTAGCGGGATCTATTGACAGAAATGGAATATAATATCAATAACTATGTTTTCTTCAGTGTATAATCACCTACAAATAACAATTGTTGTGTTTTTTTTTTGTTACCTTGCAATAAGCTATTTATTTTTCACATATGAGCTTCACTGAGTCGGCTATGTTGCACCTCCATGTTTCTACAGTAGCCCAGAATGGACAAACCAAACACTGGCTCTAAAACGGGCCATTCGCGTTCTCACGTCAGAAGTTTTAGCAATCTGCCCTTTTTTTCTTTTAAGAGGAAATACACACTATATATGTTAAAGACTTTTCCAACAAAATACATATTGTGTGTAAAAACTAGTTTTCTCTCTTATTCTTATGTAGTTTCTTAACTCTTTTGCTGTTTTGTTTTAAGTCTGTTTTTTTAAACTTGTATGCTGCCGTCTTGGCCATGACTCCCTTACAAGACATTTTGAATCTCAATGGGAAAATATCCTGAAATAAAGGTTAAAGCAAAACAACCTCAAGATAGATAGTTTGTAGGGGGTTATAAGATTTCTCGGCTCATTCCTATCACACTTTATCTTCCAACAGTCTGGTTCTTTAGTCTTTTTTAAGTCTGGTCTTTCAGTATTGTGTTACTCTTTAATAATGTGCCTCTTTTTACTGACTGAACACTCCTCTTTTCCAGCTGAAGGTGAGCTCTGGCTGCAGACAGCAGATGAGGGAATTCAACTATCACAGTGTCCACCTGGGTAATACAATACTCTTGTTCTGCTGGTGTACTGTGAGAACTGATGTGGTGTTAATCGAAAACAATACCTAAAATCTCAGCTGGCCTAGTTTGGATTACAGCAGCTTCTCTCCTCCTCTCGGCATGTTTTGGTGCTGAGAATGAAGCTTTTCATCTGTAACTCCCACAGTTTTTCCTGAGTTGAGCCCGTTGTTCCCAGTAGGCAGTTCTTAGTGGAAATTAAACTGTGACCACAGAGACAAATAGAAAGGCTTTTCTGTCACTGTCTGTCTTTTAGCAGTGTGTAAATAACCCAAACACATGATTCTTTTTTTATGACGGTGTTGATTTTCAGAAAAAAAAGAAGAACTGTTTTTATGGAAACCAGGCTAATGACTCTGAGTAATCAGGCATGTGTTAGTGAGTGTATGTGCGTGTGTGTGTATGAGTGCGTGGTCACATGTTTGTGTGTTTCTGCTTTGGTAAGGGAGTAACCCCAGACACACTCATTATACTATGGAAAAGAAAACCTGTGGCTCCGTCGAAGCTATTTTTTGGTTTGGAAGTATCTTTAAGCAAATGAATGTTGTCTGTATTTTTTATCTCACAGTCACTCATTGTCTTGGGTTTGTCTATGTTGTTTCTGTTGGTAAACCACACTTTTATTTTATGAGAACTTAACACGCAAAGAGGAAGCTCTTCTCAAAACTGCTGATTGGACATGTTTTCAATGTTCAATCAAGAGTTTCAACGTGTAAATCTTTTTAAATATACAATTATTGTGTAATATTACAGTATTAATAATTCATTTGTAAAATCTTTAATTATTCCTGATTTCATGGTCCAATTAGAAATACATTATTGGAAAGGTTTATCATCATTTACATGACACATGCTGTCCTACAGTTTTTTACATAAGAATATTTGTAATATATTGACAATAGATGAATGACAGCGTGTCATAAGACGCATCATTTAACGACGTCCTGCATTACTTGACACTATCTGATACTTCTGGTTGATATTTAATACCTAGCCCTACTGTAGTGCTCCCAATATAAGGGTGATGCCTTGCTTTGGGGAACCACAAAAGTCTCTTAGTCATATTTCTCTTCCTGTTCTCCTCCTCTGTGTGTTTGTGTGGTCTGTGAGTTCACTTTTTTTCCTCTTGCCTGTCCAGTCAAAGACCTGCTTTGTACTCACTACACAGACCTACTGTACAACACTACTGCTACACTCCTGGTGCCAAAGATATCCATGTCTCCTGCTGAGTAATTATTCCGTTTCCCATTCACAAAAGCACCTCAGTGTCCACTTAAAGCATCTTTCTTCCTCTCCGTCTTCCCACACAGTTTCTCCAGGCCTCCTCTCATCCTGGTGTCCTTGGACGGTTTCAGGGCGGAGTACCTGAAAGATCACAGCAGCCACCTTCCTGTCATCAACAAGTTACGTAAGTCCCCGACATTGTTCACGCCTCAGCTCTTCGTGGTTTACTAAGCATCCCGGTGTGACTGAACTTTACTGTGTTGCAGGAAATGCCGGAACAACGACGCCATACATGAGGCCTGTTTATCCCACAAAGACCTTTCCCAACCACTACAGCATTGTGACTGTGAGTCTTTTCTGGTCAGCGCACTGGGTCAGGGATTGATTTATTGGAAATGTTGTTTTGTCAGATTTCTTTTGTCAGCGGTGGAGGAAAAACTCATTAAAGTCCTGCTTGCAAAATAGAAGTGTATATATATATATATATATATATATATATGTGTGTGTACTTTTTTTTCTGCACTGTGAGATTTGGTGCTTTTCCCCCAGTGTCTCTTCACAGTTGCACAAATGTTACAGTGGAGGTTTAATGGCTTATGTTATCTTTCGTAGAAGACCAGCAGCAGAACTGAGGGGCTTACAGAGCGTCTTTTACCTCTCTTGGTTGAAAACAGACCCCGCAATTAAAATAAACAGCTGTGGTTACCAGTTATATATATAGGAGAGTGGACATAATCACATAATCAACCACCACAGAGTAGAAACCGCTTACCTTGACTTGTTTGTTTTCTACAGGGTCTTTATCCTGAATCTCATGGGATTGTGGACAACAAGATGTACGATGTGACCCAAAACGCTTTCTTCAGCTTGAAATCTGACGAGAAAACTAACCCAAAATGGTACCAAGGAGAGCCAGTAAGTGCAACCTTGATATTGTGTGCAAAGGTGGAAATTCACTGCTCAGTGAATATTGGTCCCAAAACTAACTTAATACCCACTCCTTTAAGGGAATTAGGTTTTCATTGATCAGGGCCACAGCAGGGCAGTTCATGGAGATTCTGAGCCAGACCGTTTTTACCGTAACATACAGAAGTTAACACACCCTGATTTAGTGGTCAACCTGACATGACTCAGGAGAAGGCACTTGTCTTGTGTAAGAAATATGAAGCACTGTGCTCAGATTTTCATAGCTGAGACTCCGCTCCCCCACGTGCAGTAATGAGCTTCTTGATATAATTATGGATTCTGCTGGGGCGAGTTGTGCTTGTTTAGACGCTTTGTGGTTCCCGTTTAAATGGGAGTTCTCTTAAATCTCATTCCTCAACTGTGTGACAGGCCGCTCCTCTAGAAAATACTGTGACTTTCCAGGAGCGAAGGAGAAATAAATGAGCGATGACTCCTGGAATTAATTGATTCATAATGAACCAATTTAACTAAGTGCATCTGCCAAAGCATGTTTACAAGTCTGCTGCATAAACAAAACACTTCTACCTGCAGATCAGTCTCATAGGTATTGATTAACCATCAAAATATGCAGTTAGATTTCCATCAGTCTTGTTTGGGCTGTGAGGGATTACACTTTTATCCTAATGGACTGAGATGTACTGAGATGAACGAATGAGGTAATAGTCTGCTACTTTTTAGTCTCTCTGAATTATTCATGAACCCAGATGACACTCATCTCCCCTTGTTTTGGATTCTTTATTCCATTTTCCTCTCGTCTTCTTTAATCTCCTTTTCTTTCATCTCTTCTCTTTCCTTTTCCTTTTTCCCTTTCCATCTGCTTTCATCTTCTCTCCTCATCTCCTTTCCTTTCACATCCTCTCCTTTCCTCTTCTTTTCTCCTTTTCTTTTGTCTTTTCCTCTTTTTTCATCTCCTCATCTCCTCTCCACTTCTTTTATCTCCTCTGCTTTCAAATCCTCTCCTTTCCTCTTCTCTCTTCTCCTTTTTTTCCTTTTCATTTCTTCCCCTCCGTCTCCTTTCTATTTTTTCCTCTTTTAACTCCTTTCCTTTCCTCTTCTCTCCTCTCCTCATCTGTTCTCCTCTCCTTCCCTCTCCTCTCCTCCCCTCCCCTCTTCTCAGGTCTGGATCACTGCCATGCGTCAGAAACTAAAAGCAGGAACCTTCTTCTGGCCGGGCTCAGATGTAAGAATCAATGGCACTTTCCCAGACTTATACAAGTTGTTTGACAAGTAAGAGCGATGACATTTTGTTCTAAATTTCTGACAATTCTAAATTCATCACAAGAATATTAATGGCATACCATAGTGGTGCTTTAATGTGTTCATAGATAATGTGTTTTTTTTGGGGAACAGGAGCATTGCTTTTGAGCAGAGAGTGTCGACGGTATTTGAATGGCTCAGTCTACCTCAGGGAGAAAGGTATCACATGTTCTCCATCATCATTAAAACATATTATGTTGTGAGTCGCCATCAAAACCCACTGAACATCTCACTTAACTGTTGCCTTTGACATTTTAGACCTGACTTCTACACTTTGTACCTGGAGGAACCTGACGCATCAGGACATCGTTATGGACCAGCGAGCCGCCAGGTTAGTCTGTCGCTAAACATTAAACCTGCAATTATCAGCTGGTTGTTGATTACCTTAAAGAACAACAGACGACACAGAACAAGTACACATATGAAGTTCATTCTTTATCCTTAGAAACAATAAATCAAGGTTGTGAGCCATGCTGACGAAGCCATTTTGGTCCATTGAATCTGATAATTATTTATTTGCTGAATCAAGTTATTCTTGAGATGTTTTCACGATGGACTTATGGTTTCCCTGAATATTGTTCTCCTGCCGGAGTAACGCATGAAATCTGTGAAAGCTTTAAATGCTGTTGTGCCTTCAGGTCCTTCAGGCCTTGGAAAGAGTGGACAAGATTGTGGGCATGCTGATGGATGGAATCATACAGAGAGACCTGCACCACTGTGTCAACGTCATAATCGTATCAGACCACGGTGAGATAACCACACAGCTGTGAAACAGTTTATAGTGTATTTTTTGGTCAAAAAGTTGACCAGACAATCATTAATACAGAAGTGAAGTCCATCTTTCAGGTAAAATTCCACGCAAACTCAGGTCATCCCTCCTAAATGTATGTGGTTACACAATAGTAAGACGTAGCATAGTTTTAAAGCCTGTGTGCCAGTGAGGGGGACTTTAGAGACTGAGTGTCTTCTTCAAATCTTTGATTTGGTTGAGTCACTGCACTTGTTACATGAGAAAAATCCAGTTCCATGTTAGCGAGAAATCTGATGAAAAATGGGTGTGTTATCTGGGAGTAAACTGGTAAAAACCGTTCTCAGTGGTATGTTGTGGATATTTTGTGACGAGAAGTTTCTCTGGACATCTGGAGACCATATGTTTAGTGCGCGGGAAGCAATGTGGTTTAGAGGCGACGCCCAGTTATCTTCATCGAAGACATCATTTCCGAGAGAAGATGCATTTTGTTGTGATGTCCTAGTTATTAGTTTGCAGCAAGCCATCAAGGACAAGAAACAAGAAGGACTCATCAGAGTTCACATATCACACAAATAAAGATCTATAAATGTGATGTACATTTTAAAGGGTGTTAAACCGGGAACTGACAAAGTAACTGCATTTCTGACTAGATCAACCTTTATGTCCCTCGAACATTCAAGTTAATCAACAGCAGCAAAAACAAGAAAAATCATACACATACAGTAGAGTCATAGATCTTGGTGCTCAAACTTCACATATTTCATGCAATCGTAGCTAGATTTGTCAAGTCTTTGCAAATTTAAACACAAATCTTCACCATATATGAATAAAAAAGGACAAATTTATAAATTTTTTACAGGCATGGAGGAGGCTTCATGTGAAAAGGCAGCATATGTGTCAACCTACTCGGACAAAACTGATGGCTTTGCCGTCATCCAGGGCCCGGCTGCTCGCATCCGACCAACTCACCTCCCAGAGGATTTCTTTTCCTGTGAGTTCCTGTTGATAGCACCCAACTTCCCCTTCTTCCCAGCTTTGCAGCATCGCTCAGTGTCAGTTTCTTTGTAACCAGTGTGGCTGACCTTGTCCTTGTGTTTTACTCCTCAGTTGACTATGAGGGTCTGATGAAGAACCTGTCGGTATGCGAAGTATTCCAAATGTGACTTTTGTGTTGATAAGAACAATGAACAATTATCTGCTTGCTTGACCTCATGTCAAACAATCCCATTGTCCCCGTGCTGTGTGTTGATTCTCCTCTGCTGTGTCTATTCTGAAGTGCAGGACCGATGACCAGCCAATGAGGCCGTACCTCAAAGAACATCTCCCCAAAAGGATGCACTTTGCGAACAACAAACGCATAGAGAGAGGACACCTCTATATGAAGAATGGGTGGCAGGCTGCACTGTAAGTCACCAAACTTTGTCAAGAATGGAATAAAGAAGCTGAAAAGAGGACAAATTTTGTAAAGCATGTGGTGTTGGGGAGTAAACCTAATACAGGCATAGTTCAAGCCAACATTAAACCAGTCAAACTCCTCTGAAGTTTATTAGTTTGAGCTTGGAAAGTTATTCTTGAACTTTTTGACCTTATACAAATCACATGACTTAAAGTCCCTCACTTAAGTGACACCAGCTGATATAATGATTCTGCCAAAACACACGTAAATGTCTCTTCAAACCAACACAGAAAAGGAAGTAACTGTAGTTTATCCAAAATCTCAACAATGTGTCATGCAGACCCAGGTACCTTAAATGACCCGGCTCAGCTCCGGCCCAAACACGGCATGCTGGAAAAAATCAGGTCATGTCCGGTTTCCCGAGATTGGCTGAGGACTTGGAATGAATGACGCCATCGAATGTACTTGCCAGATTCTGGCTGCTGACGCTCCCATTATTGAAAAATGAAAAAACAATATGCAGTTGTACAAGTACAAGAGAAAAAGCCACACAAACATCTCCAAACAACCCTTGTGCATATTCGCCGACATGCAGCCTGGAGAAGCACTTTCCAGCCTTGAGTCAGCTCCATTCACTGAAGAAGAACATTAGAAGTGGTTGAAAAGGCCTGTGGACGTTTTGAGCTTATATTATTTTACACACGTTCAGTTTTCCTCTGTTCCTCAAAAAGACATAAAAAGAACATTATCCAAACTGCTATCTGTAGCATAAAAATATAGCCAAAAGGGCTGATCCAGCTGATTTTATTATTATTTTCATAACAGAAAATGCAATGACTGTCACTACCTGGCTAGCCAGTGGCAAGGAGGGCCTGCAAGAAAAAAAAGGCTTTCTAACTGACTGGCAGGGAGAACATTTGAATTAGCCCCTTTTGTTTTATGGTTGCCAAACTCTGTGACGTAAAAAGCATTTTGCAATCATTTGCTTTATGTTTGGAAAACATTTACGTGAAGTGAAGTAAACTAAACCTGTTATTTTTGTTCCATTAATTGAATTTATATGAGAATTTAAAGTGCTGAAGGGATGCAAAACATTTACCGTATATTTAATTTTAATGTCAATCTTAAAATTTAAAGACAAAGCTAGAAAACAAATGACCTACGACTGTATTCCTTTAGCTCGGTAAAAGACTAAAATACAAAGTTTAAATAATTTAACAGTATACAAAGTAAGATTAGCTTCAGTTTATATGCAGTGGAATTTACCAGAGTATGTTTACGAACGTAAATGTCTGCTGATGGGGAAAAAGTTTTCTTTGGCCACACAGAAGTTGAAGCATTTACAGTAATTAGTGTTTGCCATCATTTATAATGAATGAGGCATAGCATGTTGAAGAAGAGTTGAACAACTCTTTTGATGGATAGCAACCATGTAATCATGGAAAATAGTTGCAAGCTGAAGAATTCGGTCCACTTTAAATACAGTTGCAGTGCGATATGGCTCGCTCTTTAGCTTATCTAGACTCGTCTGACCATGAAATTGAAATTGAATATGAGATGAAAACACATGCCAAGAACTATCAGTGTTTTTGTAACTACCACCCTTCATTTCTCGCTGACTTTGTGTTTATTTTAACTCCTCAGATAAAATGTTTCTATTCTATTCCGACAGTAATCGACAGGAACTCAAGTACTGCACCGGTGGATTCCACGGCTCAGATAACCTCTTCACCAACATGCAGGTCAGAGGAAGGAAAGAACTGTGTGTTCATCCGTCATGACAAATGTTTATCACGACATCCTGAATCCTGAAAAATAAGGGGGTCTGGAAGGCCTAAACGTTTAGTTTTTAACAGAATGTTTCAGAATGTTTCAGAGCTTGAACTGGCCTTCAGAAAACAGACAAGTGTTTCTGCTTCAGTTACATTTGGTTCACTGTTGTCTAAATAAAAGATACATCTCTGTATTTTATTTCTGTGAGAAAGTAAAATATGCAAGACAAACTCCAAAATACTGTGGAGCTCTAAAACTCTACTCAAGTACAGTAACAACAGTTGTTTTGAGAAGTTGCTCTCCACCTTCACATTCTCTGCTGTGGATAGAGTTGGTTTAATTTTTAAACGTGTTTGTGTCTGCCCACCTTCATGTTAGTCATCGAAAGACGTGACTGTGTGTTTCCGTACATGGTTTACTCTGGAATTTGACCTGGTTAAATTAGCTTACACGGTGCTGACTTCTCCAAGAAAAAGATGTGTGTGTCCATAACAAATATCTACACACAGCAAAGAAAAGTGTGCTGAAAATAGAGTTTAGCCACCTGCAAATATCCCCAAACCCACCCAACCAACATGTTTCCTAGAAACAGGGTTGTGTAAGGTCATTTTACTGCTTTAGTTCATTTCAAATATTTACACGTGTTTGACATCATGTTATTCACAGAAAGAGTTTAAATTAAGCTTCCCTTTACGGTTCCAACGGTTTTGTTTGGATACTTCACTGTACTCTCTCATTTTCAAATGTCTCCAAATGAATGCATACATGTCAATATGTTAACGTGTATCTACTTTTTCCAGGCGATCTTCATTGGCTACGGTCCAGGATTGAAAGCAAACACTGTTGTGCCTCCTTTTGAAAACATTGAATTATATAACCTCATGTGTGGTAAGAGAACTGTACTTTATCCTCATTTCCTGTAGCTTCTTCTCTTGTCTTTTATTTTAGTGTTTAAAGGTATACTTCGACTGACTATGTGAATGAAAATGGGTTCTATATTCACCCGCGAGTTTCCCCTTTACAGACATGCCCACTTTATGTTGGTATGACTGGAAAGCTAAGACTCTTCTGAGTAGAATGAGCTCAATTACAATGATGTGTGATGATGCTAGTCCTCCTATTAGCCATTTCACACAGTGAGACCATTTTTCAAAAACTTGACGTCCCCGTATTAAATGTCCTGTTATGACCTCAAGGATAATCACATCCTCATCGAACGTTATAGCCACAAACTAGAGACCTTGGGCATCCAGAGACTTCTTTGGGTATATTGACCAAAATTGTGTGTCTGAGCAGTTTCTGGAGGTGAATGGCTTGCCATCCAATTACTGAAAAGTGCAATTCTTGCAGAAATCTCCAAACACAGTTCAGAAAATGAAACAGGTGCACTTCCCCTCCACCGACTTTACGTTTGTTTGGGGCCTCCAAAAAAAGAGAAGCAGGCAAGAAAGAGCGGCCACATCAACCAGATTTCTTAAAAAAAGAGGAACTGACACAATCAGACGAAGATCCACAGTTTAATCCAGGTGTTGAAACCAAACAGTAACACACAAAACATGTATGACATGGACAAATATTTGCTCACAACTACAGTTAAGTAGCGTACGTATTAAGGTCAAAGTAAGTACAGAGGCTCTCCAAAATCTAGTAGTTAACATGTTAGCGACAGACAGATGATGTTCATTGTACACATTTTCCCTTCCAAGTAATATGATTCAATTATGGGCCATTACGTATGTCTTACAAAAAGGGAAAAAAGCCTGATATATATATATATATATATTCAATGGACATTTGTTACTGACTGGTAGCACCCTTTATGATATGAAGAAACCTTTTATGAAGGCCACTTTCTTTCTTTGTTTCGCTTGAATATAGTAGTTTGAAATCGGTGTGATCCCTCATGTCACTAGTGTCCTCAAACCCTTGCATCTCTACTGTATGATTATATCATTAAATATTATTTTAACTTGGCCGAATTTATGAAAAGGTTGTCAAAAATATTGCTGACATGCTGTGTGTGATCAAAATTGACAGATTTTCTCTCTTTCTCCTCTAGATCTTCTCGGTATTCGTCCCTCTCCAAACAACGGCACTTATGGCAGTCTGAACCACCTTCTGAAGAGTCCCGTCCACCCGCCAGTCCACCCAGCGCAGCTCTCCCATGAAACCACCTGTGAGGCCAGTGGCCCAGTCCCTGCAGCCGATCTGCAGTGCACCTGTACATCCCAGAACAAGACGGTATGTGCCAACAAGTTATTGAGGTCATGGCAGTGCGTGTCTGTTAGATTAGTCCACTACTCTGATCCAGAGTGAACTATCTCAAAAACTACCATGAAATGTGATGAAGATATCGATGTTCCCAGAGGATAAATGCCACTTAGTTTTCACTTATCCGGTGTAAATGTCTGAACTTCTATCAGTAGAAATGCACACATTAATTATCCCCTCAGGATGAATTGTAAAAAAAAAAATTGTATTTTAACAGTTCAAAATCTTTAATACTAAATACCTACAAAGCTAATGACACTGCCATCGGCCTCAGCTGGGTTTTGTGTTGTGTTTTAATTCGCAAAAGTTAGCATGCTAACATGCTGAACAAAGATGTTGAACATCTTTATCTTTATTTGAAATCTTTATTCAAGATGGGATGAAGGTTTTGCATTGCTGTGCGAAGGTGGCCTTTTATTTATTTATGTTAGCATGTAGCTCAAAGCACAGTGTATCCACCATGTATAGCCTCACAGAGTGCGCTAACATGGCTGTGGACTCTCGTTTCGTAACATTTTTGGTGTTACAGTTAATGTTTCGCTCTCCATGTGCTTGAGCCCGTTCAAATAGATATTTTAAAACGTCACAGGCTTTATACACTGAATGGTGAAAGTGTCGATTTTAATGTATTTACCACAAGCATACTGACAAGAATTTCTTTTTAGGAGGCCGATATGAACAGGGATCTCATGACAACTAATTCCAGTGAGTATTGTCTTGTTTTTCTTTACATTTTTTGTCAGAAAACTTTGTGTGATGTTTATCCATTTTCCCTTTTTAGGTGTCAAAGCCAATTTACGCCTCCACCAACCCTTTGGTGCCCCTCGAGTCGTCCAACCAGGCGCCACCTTTTGTCTTCTCCACCAATCCAACTACCTCAACGGATACAGCAAAGACCGCCTCATGCCCCTGTGGGTGTCGTACACCATCCAGCCTCTGGTGAGCCCGCTGTTTGGAGCTGTCTTTTATCTCTAAACATAGCCTGTACAGTTGAGTGGTTCCGGCTGTATTTCATCTGTGGTTGATGCATGGCAGGAGATTGTTTTTGACTATCTGAATCCCTTCTCTAAGCAGCTGTTACTCATCTTCTGCGCTCATCTTGGCTCAAACACTTCTTGTCTTTCTCATTATGCGGTTGAGGTTTCGTGTAAATCATGACTTCAGGCAGAGTGATACATTCCCGGGAGAGTTTACACTGTTGTACTATTCTGTCTGAATGATGGAGCTAGTGAGGATTTGTTTTCATTCGGGCTTTACCCAAACACATAGTCCAAGCTGAATATGGGTGTACTTTATTCTCTGTGTTCATTTTGTCTTGAAAGAATCATGGTTTAGATTGTTTTTTTTATCTGTATTTTGCTCAACCCACTTGTACACCCACGGAAAACTTCAATTTCACAGTTTGTCAAAGTTAACAACTCCATATGACGCTAGCTTCAAGCTAATTTACCCACTAGAAAATCAATTAATCATTGAAAAGCATGAGGCCATGCTACATTTCTATTCTTGCACATATAGGATGTTTTAAAATGTACACGGATTTTTATGCTTTATTTTTCTGCCTGTAATCAGACACAATGCTGATCATAGATTTCCTATATTTTCACATACATTTCCAATAACGAGCTATATAAACTGGTACTGTTATAGATTTATTATTAATTTTAAGCTCGCCTGTAAACAAATTTAACATTTTTTAGCCATGCTAGCAGCTTGACTGTATGAATGTTAATATTGGTCCACCACTTCGGTCCAGAGTGAAATGTCACAACAACAATTGGATGGATTGCCATGATTTCTTTTTTTACGGCCATTCCTGATCCTCAGAGCATGAATCCTAATGCATTAGGTGAACATGTGACCTTTCATTTAGCCCTATCAATTGGTCAAAACTCTCAATCCGTCCAGTATTTTGGTATATGATCAAATACCTGCAAAACTAATGGCATTCCTACCAGTGTCAGCTATACCTTGTGTTTCCTGCTAATTAGTAAATGTTAGTGTGTTAACATGATAAATTTAAGATGGTGAACATGGTAAATATATATACTTTCATTGAAAGCTGTTAGCATGCTGATATTAGCATTTAGCAAAAGGTACAGCTTACCTGCTATTCGCTGAGTGTCTTTACGTTACTCTAGCAGTTAATTGGAATATGAGGTAATTAACTGTAGGTCTTACTGCTTTACCTATAATGAGCAGCAAGTTGTATCGTCCTTAACCTGGAAACCTCTTGGAAATGATGAATGCCCTAAAATAAAGAAAATTCAACATTTTCTTCTATGACAGGGGAGGGCAGTGAGCTGAGATTATCTTTAGAAAGCTCTGCAAACAGAAACAGTGCAGTGTCCTCGCTGACACTGACAAAGCAAAACCAAGCCAAGTGATCTTGCGCAACACGCAAGTGTCCCGCTCCAAACTGCCAACCAGTGACTGAACCTCTCTCTCAGACCAGAGTCCGACCCCTGAGCCCAGAGTTGGAGGAGTGTGTTCGTGCTGACGTACGCATCCCACCGGCCACCAGCCAGCTGTGTCTGCGCTACAGAAACAACTCCGCTCTGTCCTTCGGCCTGCTGCACCCCCCCAGTGAGTGTGTGTGTGTGTGTGTTAGTGAGTATGTAAGTGGTCATAGAACGCTGTCCCCAGCCGGGTGTTGAATTCAAGTTGACGTGTTTCTGAGCCACATTCTCATGTAAAAATGCACCCAAGCGTTTTGTCTGCTACAGTAAAGAGTGTCCCATCCCCCCCCTTATTGAGACACTGTAGATTCACTGTATTTTTAATGAAATTCAGGTTTCAGGTAGCTCCACAAAGGGAAGTGACAGACTGAAAGAGAGAAGTAAAAGCTCTGAAACAGCTGTGAGAAAGTTGGTCTTACCAAAATTAGACATTTTATTTCCCTCATGGCTCTGATTTGTGCAGTTAAATGAAATTTGAGCTGTGACTTGCTTAATCGATAAGTCGATTGGCCGGGAATTATTGCGATGTGAAGTTTTACATATTTAGAGAAAAGGAATAAAAAAATGGATGGAACAAAGTTAGGCAGATTAATGCATAATGAAAAGAAACATTAGTTGCAGCCGTAAATGACTTTACCTCTTTGTATTTATCTCCACCAACATGTGAAGTATATCTGTCTCAGCCAGTTAGTTCTTTATTACTTATTCTCACTGTATATGTCAGACTTTTACAACATACAGTTAACGTTTTAATTCCATACCTAAATTGCAGACACATACAATTTTACTTCACTTCTCATTTTCTCTCTTTAGATCTGAGTGCCAACGGATCCGAGACAGACTCTCTAATCACGAGCAACATGGCACCAATGTTCCCTGCATTTAAAGGTGAGTCAGTCTTCCAAATATCTGCTCCTGGTTTTCTAGCTGCACCCAAAGCTGTAGATGGGAATCATGCAGATGCACGAGTTAAATATTGAATTCCAGAGATGTCAGAAGGGTTCATTCGCCAACTGAATGGGAGCTTTTGAGCTGAATGAGAGCTGAACAACTAAATGAACCAGTGAAGTGAAGAGAGACTCTGGATCACAACCAGACATTATGTCAGGCTCTGTTTTGTGTGTTAAACCCTCTTGTTTTCCAAGTGCAGGTACTGTAGTTTGTCCGTTCTCGTGAGCCATTTTTATTGCTCAATATTATACTTTTTCTTAAAAACATGCTCTGTGATTATATGGGACTACTGTACTTTAATTTAGTCAAGCTCTTTATCTAAAGCGCAATCAAAAGGTTTTGCTAGAGGAACATTTCAAGAGTTAATCCTCGTGTGATCAGACTGCAGGCACTGAAGTTTTCTTCACAATAAGATTCACTTTGAAGGTCTGACTCACCAGACTGTGCAAACATGGGAGTGCACATGAAATCGTTCTTTGTGTTTAAATGATCATTGTTATTTGGTAACTTGAAGATTGGGTTGGGTGATGAATGTATTGAAAAGTTGAGTGTTTCAGACACAGCGCTGGTCGGGTTTCCACTGGGACCACCCACACTATAAATGGAAACTCTCTCTTACTAGTATGAGGTCCCATTGGAAGGGAAACCCCGTCCATGTACTGTTGTTTGTGTATGTTTGAGGCCTATATATGAATCCGCGAACAGATGCTGCCCCCTGGTGGCACATCACTGTGCCCACACTGTGTGAACCTCTATGGATGAGTTCTGATTAACACGTTATATCTTGTTTTCACAGTTGTGTTTAGTAAAGATTAAACAAACAAGATAACACTTGTTAATAAGCTGGTAGGTAGATTATTCCTTTCAGTTTCAACTTGTATGGATGTAATCACCGGCTTCTCTCTAATGACTACAGTATCATCAGTTGTCTGGTAGCTTTGAAGAACTTAAAGGGTCTTGTGTGTATTCTTCTTAACCACAGATGTTTGGATCCATGTCCATGATGTCCTTCTTCCAAAATATTCACGACAGCTGAACGGAGTTAACGTCATGAGTGGGCCGATATTTGATGAAGACTATGATGGAAACGTTGATGCGCTCAAAGCAATCTCAGGGTAAGTCAGCGGCATATACTTCAGGCGATCGATTAGGGCTGAATCCAACAATTAGTTGCATGAGCAATTAATCTGCCTATTTTCTTGATTATTTTTTGTCAGTGCTTTTTATTTTACAAAAAAAGTTAGAAAAAGTGAAAAAGATGCCCAAAGTGAAATTTTGAAATACTTTTTTTTGTCCAACTAACCCACATTTATTCAGTTTGCTGTCATAAATAAAATGCTTCTGAAGAGGTTTAACTTAACCGGCAGGTAATTTGTGTGAATCCTGGAGTTGTGACCCTGTCCTCCTTAGATGAGGTCATATACATTAAGCACACATCATGAGTTAAAACGAGAGCTTTCTATAAAGGAGGCAGCAGTTTTAAAAAAACCCTAAGATCTCTTGTTTCTCTAGGCATGAAGCTCCCATCCCGACACATTTCTTCGTGATCCTGACCAGCTGTGGGAACTCGACCTTCGGCCCTGTTGACTGCGAGGGTCCCCTGCAGGCCAAGTCCTTCATCCTGCCCCACAGACCTGACCACACTGAGAGCTGTGCTGTGAGTTACACCACTGAGTCCTCTCCTACGCATTTCTACACACCTCTGTAGAAACCTGCTGATAGGTCCTACAGTGGAAAAAACAACAACGAATTAATACATTTCTTTGTTCCTCTTCTCTCTCTTATTTTTCCCTTTTTTCTACTTTCCCCCTCAGAGCGGGTCAGACGTGACGTGGGTGGAAGATTGGCTGCAGTTTCACACAGCACGAGTCCGAGACATCGAGCTCCTGGCAGGACTCAGCTTCTACCACGACAGGTTATCAGTGGCAGAGACACTACAGCTCAAGACGTTTCTGCAGACTGCGTGAAATCTCACGACATTATCAAATGAAGCTTTAATTTCCAATGGAAGCCATATTGGTCTGCACCACAAGGCCTCAGTCCACATGGACACAGTTAACGGTTGCCTCTCTTGTTTCCTGTGTCCAAACCAAATTGAGCATAACATTAAGTTCCATCTGGGTTTTTTGTGATATGTCTGATTCCCCCCAAAGTGTATAATTAGTCAATGTGTGATAGCTGTATATTTGTTTTTGAGGATGTTTTTTTATGGATGATTTTACAGCTTTAGAGCTCTGCAGCACTGAACCAAAGATGGCGTCACATCTGCTGAGTGGCTCCAAAGTATTTCCTCGGATGGGAACAAAATAAAAGGGAAAATAATTATTGAAAGACACATCTATTTATACTACAATTGCTTTTATTGGCATGGGCACATTAAGAAACACATGACAATCTGGAAACAGTTGTGTCTGCTGGCACACATCTGGACAGCTGCCAGCAGCAGCCTCAAAAGCACCAGAGAATTTAAGAAAATAGGTTTTGCAATACAAAAAGAAGCCTGCCAGATGTCATTGTATGTTTATGGTTGTTATTTTTGTATTTTCTTTATACGTCACCAATGTTGTTTTTAGTATTTTGTGAATATTTGGTTTGGTTCATGCCAATATGGAGATAATTATACAGTTTTGAGTGTCTGTAGACTGTATGCATGGATGGATAATAAGACAGATTTGCCCCTGGGCGCTGACATGTAACGGGCCTCTCACCTCTCCTGCATAGGAGCGATACACCCAGACTGAAAGAGACTAAATTACTGCAAACAGTCTGGTTCGTTTTAAGGTTGATTTGTGTAATTCTGTGCTTGTTTTCACTTTACAGTTCTTTCACGCCTTTTGTCATATTTTCTTTGTCTCATTGTAGCCATTTATGTCTTTTTTTTTGGGTCATTTTGCGTCTCTTCATGGTCATTCTGCTTCCAATGAAATGTTCTGCAGATGAAGCAGCAGAACTGTCAGGTGCAGCTGTTTGGTTGAAAAACCGCTGCTGAATGTCAGTATTTAGTTCATGCTGGAGATGAGGAGAGCTGTCTGTGCCCAGTATCAGTAATGAATTATTCAGCCGTGAGTGTTTGTGTTCTGGGATCAACACAATTTCTGTTCAATCTTTTTTTCTTTGCTCTTAACAGCGACTGTCTTGAAATTAAGGTTGGCAGGTAGGAAAATAAGAAAAAGTTCAACAGATTTTGTCACCTCAATCATGTATTCCAGTTTTTTTTTGGTATTGTCAGAAATGGCATCTATACGGTCAGATACACAATTTCATATAAAAACTCTTCTCCACTGACCTCGTGACTTGTATTCTTTATTCCTTACCTATTACACAAAGAGATCAGGGCTGCACAGAAACACTTTCTGCATAAAGTATCCAACAAAATGTGAGAAATAACCAACCAGCAGGTTCTCTGTTGGCCCTCCCCAGATTGCAGCTGTATAGTGAACTCAAAAAGGAAGGAAACCGAGCTCTAGGCGGTTTCCTCTGTTTATAAAGTCTGCTACTTCCTTCCTCAGGCTGACCACTCCGGCAGTGCAGCGCGCCTGAAGGTAAGAGAGCTTACAGCTTTCTGCTCTGCACCACTTCTAACTCTGACCTAGTTCCCATGTCCCAAACTTGAGATTACTTTCCTCTTGAGGTTCCTTTTGTTTTTGTTGTAGTCAAAGCGAGGTCCCAGTTGAGATTTAGCAACAAAGTGGTAGTGTTGAGCAAATGTTTTGTAATGGCAGCTCACATTTAGGTCATCGTCAATGGAAAACTCCTCAGTGACTGTTGCTGTAATGAGTAAACTCAGTCTAAATGCAGCGTTTCAGTGGAAGCCCTTCTTCTCTGTGCAGTTTATCATTGTTACTCATCTCCTGGTATTGTGCTGACTGTGTGAGGTGTATCTACGTCCTGCATTGTTTTGTCACATGTTGACTGAGGCATTTACATCTGGACATGTAAAGGAAAACTTGAGGTCTTGTTTAGTAACTTCATTTGTTTCATGTGTAATCTGTGGATGTTTGAGTGTTGCGCGGGTCTCTCAGCACAGTGAAAATGAAACGTTGCGTGGTTTTAAAAGAACACAGATGTCAAAACCATGACCTACAAATTCCTGCAAGGTATTTTGACACTTCCAGCTCACAGCAGTGGTTTGTGTGACCTCGTCAGGTTTTGGAAGAACAGGTCACTTTCTCTAAAAATAAAGAACCCTCAGCCCTTGTGGTGTGCGTGCGTGCGTGACCATGACAGTCGTTTTTTTTTTTTTTTTATTTGCTTGTGGTGATGAGTCTGGTTGTGAGCACAGACATGCTGCCAGAGCTGACTCGAGGTATGCAGTCGCTTGCACAGGTCTTCCAGGAAGCTGCACCCTGGTTGAGAAACCCATCAGAGACCATGTGACTGGTTTGGTCTTTCTCACGGCATTCAGACTCCGTATTTGGCTCCCAGTGTCATCAGTCAAGTGTCCTTTACTGTCACTGCTGTGATGGGCAGATACGGGCTCCCACCCTCTCTTCTCGGATGTTAAATCACAGTGACCACTGAACCACGGACCGCCTGTATCATCATGGTCCTTTTGCATACACAGGCGTGTGTGAAATGACTCGCACTGACGTGATGATGATCATTTTCTATACAAGTAAAAGCCTCTTATCAAACCGTCAAACTGAGAGCTATTGTTACTTCGAATGAGGAATACAATTAGAATGTCCATCACAACCTTCCTCTGTTGAGCATAGTTCACATCTTCGCTCATTTCTATTTACAACTTGAGAGAATCCCTTCAAGCGTGGTGCACGTCAGCAGAGGACAGATAACAGCTGTGTCCCTCTGTGAGCCATGAGGCCTAATTACGGCTGACGCTGATTGTTTTCTCCGGCCTCCAGCTCTGGATAGTAACAAGGACAGCGCTCTTATCTATCAACACAGGCTGGCATCCAGCTATTCAGCTGGCCGCTTCCTCTCCACGTCCCATGCTTCACTTGTCTGCTACTGAAAGGGAAAGTGGTGTGGTCCAAATTGAGATGTTTGAAAATGAGACATTGAAGGAATAGTTTGACAATTTGGGGAAAAACGTTTCGTCCCTTTTCTTGCCAAGAGGTGGGGAAAGGTTGATAGCACTCTTACACTTGAGAGTAATCTCAATTTTCTCTTCTAATTCCTGGTAAAAAAAAAAAAAGAAGAAGCAAATCAGCCTATTTCTCAGAATTTCAAACTATACCTCTAAAATAAAAAATGTAGGTTCTTAATTTACATTTTACAAAAACAGACCTAATTTGTATTCACAAAATGTTAGGCTTCAGGTGATGAATTTCTTTTTTAAATTCATATTGAGCCGAATAAGAATTGAAGTATACTGACCTGCAAAAAAAAAAAGAAAAAAAAGGAAAGAAGGAAACTAGACCACAGACGCACGTCAGCCATCAATAATGCAAAGGTTGGCATTTGGTTTGGTTTGCAGCTCTGGCATCAGTGAAGCATCACTGCTCCTCCTGCAGCTGAGGAATCGGTGGTCGGTGGTGGTTTGCCAGGAGAGAGGTTGAATCATGGAGGGGGGGGGGGAGGGACCTTGTGACGCTGACATAGAAAGGCAAGATGAGGACAGTTTGAGAAAATCAGGATTTGGAGCTTGAAATATTTGCCAAAAGTAGTAGTGTGCAGATTGTTTTAAATGTCATCAGAACTTGTATTAGAAGGTCTGAGATCACTCTAGCAGACTGACTGTCTGCGTCATCACGTCGCAAACTTGTAATCCTTAACTCGCCTCTTGAGAAAAGAATATCAATAGAGGGTTTCTCTACAGTTTCATCCAAGTGGAAACAATACAAGTATCCGCTCAGGAGGTCTATATCCGGCTCTGACGTGAATGGGGTCTCCGTGGAGATCATAATCAGGAAAAGGGGGGATCTTCTACAGCACGTACTGTTGAATAACCTTGACTATCTCACTTATTTTGATTTTCACTCTTTCAGCTCCAGAGGACTGAGGAGGAGGTCTGGGTCCAGAAAGGGAAGGGTTAAAGAGGGCAGGAGGCGGAGACAGGAACAAAAACACGAGACGGTGAAGCAGAGAGAGACAGAGAAGAGAGAGAGAGACAGAGAGAAGAGGACCAGTGACTGTGACACAGATCATCAGACCGAGACTGTTGTTTAAAGATGGATTTAAGTTCGCTTCAAGCTCTGGAGAGAGAAAGAGTCCTGGAGGTTCTTCGAAGAGACAAACAGCTGCGTACTATTGAAGAGGACAGGATAAGGTGAGGCTTTTTGGACCGCTTTCAAGTCAAGTAGCTACTTCTCACTGATGCTGAAGGGAGGCTGTAGGCTACTAATTATTTCATTGATCATCATGAGACCAACAACACACAAGATTATAACAAAAAACAATTATAATGTCATAAATGTATATATTAATTAGTTAATTAGATATAGCCTATATACATTTACCAAACATGTTTTGGTTACTGTGTCTTTCAGTATATTAAGACATGATTTTTGCAAATAAACTGAAAATACGTTTCACACTTGAATGTTTTCTTTGTGAAAATAGCTTTGAAAATGTTTGACTCCCTCCATCCTCACCTCAGGAGGATGAAATATGAGCTCCAGGAGCTTCGAAGGAGGGGCGCAAAGAGTTTCGCCCGGCAGTACGGCGAGCGGACCTGCGCCCGCTGCCAGAGGCCGCTGGGAAAGTTCTGGAACTCGGGCGCAGTCTGTCGCGGCTGCAGCCACCGCATCTGCAGCAAGTGCCGCGTGGGCGTGGGAGCCACGGGCTGGAAGTGCACGGTCTGCCACGCCTACAGGTGCAGTAGAGAGCTCCATCATCTGCAAAGAAATGTTTGACTCAGTGGCGCTCAGATCACAGCACGAAATGACTGTTGTCTCTAGTTGACTTTTCAAACTTGTCAAACTGTGAACTCTCCTTTGGCCTCTTTAAACTAACTTTCTTTGAAGCGGCTTTTCCAAAACAACCAGTTATTGCAGGTTTAATATACAAAAAAAATCGGTCACCTTTCTCAGATGATATAGAATATCTGTGATAGAAACAAAACTTAAGTAAAAAGAGGCAGCAATGACACCGTACCTTTAAATTGATAGTATAGTCAGGTGCAGTCACTAGAATAGCTGTTCTTGCGACCTCTTTTTTTCAGTATGAATAGGAAAGTATGCTAATAATGTAAATATGTAATCATGTGTTTTTCTTCTTCTCAGGGACGTGAAGTTCAGGTCTGGAGAGTGGTTCTTAGAGGAGAGGGCAAAGAAATTTTCAGTCCCCACAGGTTTGTTTACAATACTGCATGTATTTATTTGTTTCCTTTTTGTAAATTCATCGTTATTAATTATTGATACTCCCTTGATATCATCCAGTTTAACTACATTTGTTCATAAAATATGGATGATCCGGTTTGTGTCTGTTTGAGCCGTTTGCTTTATATTTGGGGTTTGCAAGTTACTGAATTATTCAGTATTTACAGTGAAGTAAACTATTATTAGAGGCAATTTTGTAATATTCAAACATACTATATTCTGTGTGTGTGGAGGACTTGGACCTATACAGATATTTAAATGCTCAAATGTGGGTTTTTTATCTTTACATCATTCCTAATTGTGTCAGATTTGGCCACATACGAGAGTATTTAAAGACTTTCAGACTGTTCAGTCACAGAGAAGTTATATTTAGTGTCACTATATAAATTGTCCTCCACTCATCTCTTTGACAGTGTGTAAACATTTGGCTTTCACGTGTGTTGCCATGTTTTATTAATTGTATTTATGTTCTTTACAGACAAATATGAGATGGTTGGGGAGAAAATATTAAAGACCTACAACGTGCTGAGGTACGAGGAATCTTAACATGTTTATTTTGAACTTTTGAATGAGATACTTGTACATAAATCACAAAGTAACATTTTCTTTTCCCTACAATTTTTCACAGTCATATATCAATTGTGCCTCCCACTCCTCCACCCTACTTGGATTGTCAGTTTCTGAGCAGATCTGGGGTAAAATACTGTCTAATTATTTTACAGTAAAAAGTATCAAATGTATAAACTGAGCTTCAATTAATGCTGTGTTTTAATCTGCAGGATTTTAAAAACTCAAAACCCTTTACCAAATCTATGGAAGATCTAATGGTTTCCTTCACCAGTCATATTAGAAGTAAGTTCATGCATCATTAAACATGTTCTCTTATTAGTTATGATCAAACTTCAAGTATTGCCAGTGGTGAGAAATTATCAGAAGTAGCAGCGTCACTTCATACATGATGAGGGGATTATACATCCAGTAATAACCACAACGGAAATGTGCCTGAAGTAATATGATGCAATGGAAAAAAAACTCTCAGCTCATCATCTTAACTGCACCAGCAGAAGTTGCATAAGATGACAAGCACAGATAGCAACCACTTATTATGCATTGCAAATAAAAAAAAGAACCTTTGGAGCTATTGTAATTGTCCACATATACAAATATTATTTCTCTAAATAGATGTTTGTGTTTCCTTAGACTTAGTTTTTCTTTCTCTGAGAAAAAACATTTGACTTCTCTTTCCTCAATGCAGGGATTTCCACTTCTCAGAGCGATGTGCGAGAAGACCTGCTGAGAGTTGACAACAACCGGAGAGGGCCGTGCTTCAACTCCCAAAAGAGCCTCTCTGACACTGACATCAGCAAATCTCACAATGTAAGTCAACTGCAAAGACTTCCATACGTTCAGTACTGCCAAATAAATCAGTCAGCACCAGGGCCTCGCCAAATTATTCTGCTTTTGACTGAGTCGAGATGGACTTTTTCATAATCCAAATAGGCCGACGAGACCACTGAACAAGGCCATCAAAGGACCTTAAAGTAATCTAAGACCTGTACTCATCCATACTGGTGCTTGCAGGAAATAACTCTCAGTAAATACATTATCCTCCTTTTTTCAGCTCTTTAAAGGACCGAGTCTTCCGAACCTGTTCAAGAAAAGCAAAGACAGCGACCAGGAAGGCTCCTCAACCGGGGCGGAAGAAGAAACATCCTGCGGTTCTGAGTACTCTGGAGGAAAGAGAGTACGTAGAAGCTGATTATAAGATAAAAAAAAGTCCCCAAGCAACATCCTGTGACGGGTGAAATATCACACCATCAGTCATAGACTACCTATACTATGTCCTAAACAGGTTTTAAAAAGGCATATCATAGTATATCATAGAAGTCATTGTAGAGTATGTCATATAAAAGTCAAAGTAGATTGTTATCATTTCAGCCTCTTAGCTCAAAGACAACACCTCTTTTTCTGTTCTATACTCCTGTTAATGTCCATAAGATGGTGTCTGTCTCCCCTTTTTACAAATATCATTTTAACTTTCACCACTTCAGGGCAGTAGCGGTAGCAGCATCAGCACAGACTGTGCCCTCTTCGAGAGCATCAGCATAGCAGGAGAGCTGGAACTGGCTCTGGCCTTCAACACCAACACCTCTTGTCTGGAAATCACTGTCGGCGCCTGCAGAAATCTCTCCTACGGAGACACCAAGAGGAAGAAGTGTCATCCGTAAGGATAATAAATAAATAAACTCTCTGCATCATGTTCAGTATGACCTTATTTCTCCATCACAACCTCATCCTCCTGTTATTTCTTTGTGTAGATACGTCAAACTGTACATGCTGCCGGGAAAGAGCGGTAAAATGAAGACGACAGTCAAGAAAAACACGACTAATCCGGTTTATAATGAAGTTTTAAAGGTAAAGAGAAAAATGCTTTTACTTCAGCTGTTGTGTCAATCAATTTGTGTCATATCATGCTCAAATTAATCAACGTTTTTTTGTCTGGTTCTTGACAGTATCACATAGAGCGCCACCTGCTGTTCGGCAAGAGACTGCAGGTCTCTGTGTGGCATTCAGGAACTCTGAAAAGGAAGGTGTTTCTCGGTGAGCTCCTCCTCCCGCTGGACGGCTGGAGATTTGAGGACAAGGACTCCCAGTGCATCAACTGGTACCCGCTTTGTCCAAAGGTAAAAAAGGTTCAGCTCTGATGTTATACAGTGAAAGAGAAAATGTGCATTTTAAAATAACAACTGCAGGAATATAGATTACAAATGATCTGCAAAAAACTGTTATTGTGTAATGAAGCAGGATGAAATAACATTTGGAAAGTTATTGGATTACTTTACAATTTGATAACCATGTTATATATTTTATTCGTATTTTTTTTATTCTATTGTTACATTATTGAACACAGTATGTGTCCATAGTCTGAGAGATTGTTTTGTTTCAAGGCTACATGAGTTTATTTCCTTCTCCTGTCATGTCTTTCATGTGTTCATCAGGCTGAGAGTCCAGACGGAGGCGCTGTGGAGCAATATGTTGGAGATCAGCTGCTCAGAGCCAAGTTCAGCTCCAACCACCAGGGTGAGCTCCTGCAGCTCAGCTACTTTAAAAGAAAGACGCATGTCGCCAGATAATTACATAATAACATATCTGCTTTTTCACTCAAGAAAATGTCTTGAAAATAGATGATATTGTAGTTGATGGTCTGCACAAAAACACTATATAATGTTGGCTTTCGTAAAAGAAATGACGTGTGTTTAATTTGCTTAATTTATTAATTTATTTGTTTTTGTCTTAATCTAATTTTGACTATTTTTTTGAAACCACATGATAAATCGTTTTGTCTTTTGGGCTTTACAAATAAAATTGATTCAACTTGACTTGAGTTTTAAGATTTCCACAAGGTTCTATTATTTATAAAAACAACAAGAAGTTGCTCTAATAAGAATACCACAGCTCATAGTACATATCAGCTGATAAATAAAAGAACTACACTGTAGCTTCTAGTGGTAAATGTATATAGTAGACTATAATGTACTCTCTGGTGTGGTTTTTATGTGCTTTAATGTTTTACAAACATTTCTACATGTGATTCAATTCAAGAGTAGACATTTAACACTTCCAACACTTTTCACAAATCACAGATAAAAAGACAATACATAAAAGCTCACATTTTAAGTGCTACTTTACAAGACATTAATTAAAACCAGTAGATGTACTCATTAAAGATATAAGTAAGTAAAAGTAGCAATAATACTGTTAGAAGTAAAAGTCCTAAATTCAAGATTTCATTGAAGTAAAAGTACAACAGTATTAACAGCAAAATGTACTTAAAGTAAAAGTACTTGTTGGGGAGAATGGTTCCTTCCAGAGAGTTATATTATTATATAGTATATCATATGTACTATTTACTGTGCGTATTTGAACTACTTTAAACTGTTGAATAGTTTAATCTATAATACAGTATCATATCTTATATATTGATTATGTGTTTCGTTTGTAAAATCTTAATCTGCAATGTAACTAGTAACTCCAGCTGTTGGATAAAAAAGTACCTCAAAATTGTATTTAAGTACTGCGCAAGTGTAAATGCGCTTGGTTTACGTAACACTTCTGTCAAAATCAATGTTTAAAAGGAAAAAACGTCACCGCGTTCCAGCACTAGAGGTCAGAAGAACATATCGTTTAGACACCTCTCGGACAATCGCGCAGTCTAACACTGTGCCACATAGCAATGATCAACTAACTGTCCTTATCAAAGGTGCCCAACGCCTTCCCATTAATGCAAACACAGGTCAGAACACATGCGTCAGAGTGTGAATACACCTTATTGTGGCCCTGCGTGGCTCTTTGTGTGTGTGTTTCATTGTCTGCAGGCCTGCGAGGCGTGTTGTGTGTGTTCTGGTGTGTGTTTAGGAATGTATTATAAAGTGTACGTGTTTAATAGTCATGAGGGTGTGTTTATATAGATATTTGTGTGTGTGTTGTGTTTAGGTGTCTGACTCTGGGAGCAGGCAGAGAGCTCATCCAGACGATGCCCATTTCTGAGGGTGAGACGGCTCTCTGAACCCAGAGCTGTGGCCCCTGCTGGCCCTCTGAGGGACCCCTGACGAGGGCCTCAGACAGACCCCGGTAACCTCCTTTATCACACCTAAACAACTATCACGCTGGTAACTCTTTTAGCCCACCAATTTCACATTGCACAAGTATACAAACAATTAATAAATGGCTTATATCACACCTTAGCTTAGTTGTAAGCTGACATAAGGACATTTTTATGTGATTATCAATGTATTTGTCAACAAACTACATTTGTGAAGCATTCAAAACAGTTAATGAATGATTGACAATCATTCCATTCGCGAATGGACAACTGATTCGCTAATGAAGGCCATGACATGTTGCTGAAAGCTCTGGGGAAAATCTAGTAACTGGATCTCTGAGTTGAGGATTTGTTAAACTTCATTAACCACTGATGAGAGCTGTGAGAGTCCATAGAGCGGAGGAGACCTACAGAATTGGGTGATAATACAGCAGCTGTAAACTACTCATTTGGATGTCAAAACCTGCCTGTGAATGATTAATAGATAAGTGTTTTTACAGTTAATACATGTTTTATAACATACTATAAGGATTCGTCTGTAATCACACACTATTACAGGAATAGTCTTTTTTATGCTAAGCTAACTGGCTTCAGCTTCGTATTTACTTTGCAGGTGCTATCAGTCTTCTCAGAATATTCTCTTTAAATATGAATCATTTGTTATCTCTTTACACACCTGTTGCTTCAAAGTAAAAGTTGTCAAAGAGCCTTTTTTCAGCTTCAATATTCACAGCAAAATGTCCTTCTATACTGTACAACTACATTTTAGTATGTTAAAAACTATTTATTAATCATCTTTGATCTGCTTATAAATGCAAAATATGTGGGGTTGAAGGTCTTACCAGCTGAGGCTTCTCTGCAGCATCCTGTATATATTTCAAATCCAATTTCTCCTCGGGGTGATGTTCTTTTAGAGTCAAGCAGCTAAACGTCTATGCAAATTAAATCACTCAAAAAAGACACCGGGATGATATGTCTCACAAATCAAATTTAAAGCCGATTTACAGGAAGTGGTCTGACTCATTTCAGAGTGACTCTTCAGCTTTTCCTTCTTTACAGTGAAGCCTTTGTTGTCTCAGGCTAAGCACGGTGTGAAAGACATGCTCCGTCTCTGGTTTCACAAAAGCAGCGGTGATGTCATTGACCCGGAATTCTCCGTTAACCCCGTCTTCTCCAGGGTCACCATGGCAACAGGTGTATTGAAGTCAGCTTCCGTCTCCGACGAAACACCAACATCAGGAGAACATGACGACATTCAACGCCTCTGCCCAGCAACCGACTCAGCACTTTAACACGGTCACAGTGCAGTATTTATAGTGTAAGAACTGTAAGCACATACGTTTGTAAAGAAATATTTTTTTATTTATTTATCTATAAAACTGAATCACTTTATAATTAAAAGTATTTAAGTCTGGAACTTTAACATCCCTCTTCTTAAACTAACGAAGTGGCTATGATTATGCAGAAACATTACACCCATCAGTACTACTATTTATTATTATTTTGTATGTATTTTTTCTATTAAAATACTGGTAATAACTGATACGGGTATGAATCTGACCATGGCTCTTTGCTGCGTGTCGTACCTTCTCTCTCTCTTCCTTCCTGGCGATCACTTTAACTATGCAATGAAGGCAAAACAGCAAGAAGCATAAAGACATATAAGACTAAAGAGTCGTATTATAGTATGTTGAAAAAACATAAAGTCATGGTATAGTATGTCACAAAAGTCATAATATATTATGTCCCATAAAGGCAGATTTCTTAATGCAGCGGTACTGGTTCAAGCCTAACCCATGGCTCATGGATGTCGTACACTCACTCTCTCAATCAAATAGGTCATAGTACAGTATGTCGAAAAACTGATAAAAAAGTGACAGCATAGTATTTTGCAAAAAATCATAAAAAAGTCATAGTACAGTACGTTGAATAAATTATTAAAGTCATAATATATTTTGATCAAAAAGTTTTAAAAAGTCATGGTATAGTATTTCGTAAAAATTAAAAAGTCATGGAATAACATGTTGTAAAAAATCATTAAAAAGTCATAGTAAAGCAAGTCTAAAATGTTATTTTTTAATTCATAGAATATGAAAATGAAAGTCATAAAATAGTGTATAAAAACATTTTATAGTATAGTAAGTTCAAAATATAAAATAGTCATATTATACTATGTTGTCAATGATATTGAACACGAACATATCTTTTTACATCATACACAGTACAAAGTAAAAACACACTTATATATAATCATAGATTTTTCTTTATTGCCAATATGTTGAACACCTCATTATAAAATCCTGTTCATATACAAAGGCCAGCAGAGCCGAGTGTTTCCATTACAGTGTCAGTAGATGCTACTCTCGTCCATGTCCAGAGAGGAGAGTGAGATGTTGGTGTGACCAAGCTGCAAAATAAAAGCTCTTTACAACGTTCAAACCTCAAACCCCCCCCATTAGGTGTAACACTAAAAGAACTACAGCAGGGGTGTCAAACATACGGCATGGGGGCCAGAACCAGCCTTCCAAAGGGTCCAATCCGACCCACTGTATGACTTTGAAAATTGAAATAAATTATGTCTCTGCAATTTAACAATAAAATGCGCTGCTATTCCCATTTGTCCACGTGGTCGTGCTGTCCTAATGAGAGTAGCAGGCCCTATGCTGGAGACCCTATTATAGATCCAACGTGCTTACGCACTGACTACATGAAACACTGCGTCAAGCGTAGGCTACTGTTCATGCAGGAGCCCCGCGGGACAAATGTCTTTGTCACTAAGGGGGGAAAAAAAGAGACAGAGTGTCGAGTTTTCAAAGAAAAATGGAACAGTTCCTATTTCTTCATACAGGTAAATGGGAGGCAATTGTGCTTGGTGGTGTTTCACAAAAAATACAAGAACTTGCCAAGACAACTGAGAACAGAGAACATATATGAATTGTTGTCTTTTAGTCATAGCCCAGGTATCAGTGAGACATCGCAGGCTGTTTTGTGAATGGACTTCTCATTAAAAGGGGACGTTTTCACAACATACTTTTTTTACACAAAAAAAAAAAAAGATTTGGAGATATTGTGATTTGTAGGATATTATGCAAGGGTTTTACTGGTCCAGCCCACTGGAGATCAAAGTGTGCCGTATGTGACCCATGAATGAACTAAAGGCTTCCATATATTTAGTGACTTATCACCTTGGCTACGTAGTGAAAACAAACTGTCTGGCACTGATTCCTGCAGAGGAACAGCCAGAGAGAAAGTCCACTTAGAAGGCTAAAAGCAACACAACACATGCCCATCTCTCACTCAACAGCCACATGACACAGAGAAATAAAATATATCAAAGCTAAGTGTCCCAGTCAACACAGTGATTTTGAGGATAAAGACAATCCTCAGCATGCTGTGAACTGCATTGCAAAAAAAAAAGCGAATCAAAAGTACCTAGATTGATAACAATCTCCTTTTAACTGATTTAATGACATGCAGCTGGATATTTCCTAAAGAAAAAAATAATAATAATTTACAGTTAAAACTCTTTAATTGAGTGATCTAAAGGAAAACGTGTGGAACATAAGACAGCTATTATTTTGGTGAACATATAAAATCTTTGAAACATATTAAATGTTTTTATTATCATTAGTAGATAGCAAAAATATACAAACCAAGATGAAATAACCCTTTTCAATGTCCCATATACAGCATAAATATCAAACCAGGGATGATTTTAAACTACTGTATAGCAATATTAAACATAAATGGAAGTGTTCAAATATAATGTAAAACAAAACAAACATTTTCCTGTTTATACTGTTTTCCCCCTTTCTGAGTGGTCGCTATGAACGACAAACTGTCCTTTTCTTCCCACACGACGAATGACAGACAACAAAAAGAAGCGAGGCTTTGATTACATATCATATGGGCACGTCATGTAATATTAATAAAATTAGGCTAGTCCCACTACTTCATCACACCTCCGGATAAAAACAATAATGATTTGGTCTGAATTTGATCAAATGACACACAATCAAAATACACAAATAAGATCTGAAACGCTAAGAAGAGAAAGGTTTTGGCACTAAGTTTTCTTCGAGGGATTCGCAAAGCTCTGCACGCTCAAAACAGGAGCGTCTCTCTCTCTGTAACCGATGCTTACACTGCTTCAGTTTAGTCTGCAACTGATGTGTGTTGTACATGAGTTTAAGCGTGTTTGTGTGTGTCCATGTGTGACGGCCGAGATGTAGTGACCATTCAGAAAGGGTGAGGGGCTTTTTTTTTATTTATTTTTTTATAAGGCCTCAAACTCATCGATCCTCTGCTTGGTGTTGCCAGATCTGATCTGTCGCAGGGTCTTGTATTTGTCTCGGCCGGCCCGGACGTTCTCACTGTGAAGAAGGTCATTCTGGGTATTCTTGGATTCATCACGTGCCTGAGCCAGCTCTGAGGTCAGGGCCTGTGGGGGCAGAAAAGGAGAGGAGGCATGAGATGGAACCTCAAAACAAACCCAACTAATACAATTCTAGCATAAAAAAAAAAATCACACCATAGTAGTGCCACCGGCACCGTGTAAGTGTAACGACCCTTCACTGTGTGTATCACTGCCTCGTCCACTACTCCCTAATTTATTATAAGAAAGTAGTGCACATGCCACGCAAACACAATACACATTCACAGCAAGTGTGAGAATCTAAGTGTGCCTTATTTCTTTTTTTATCATTTAGTTTCTTCTTCTGCAAAATGGGACGACAAACTGAATTTCGTTGCTCAAACCTGTTGTTCAATGACAATAAATGACCTCTTTGTGACACCAGAGATGATAAACGAACACATACAGTAAGGCTCAGTAATGTGTGAAAAAGACTTGGCTGCACAGTGAGAGGTATCCGTCATATAACACGAAATAGATTGAATAATGTATCTGAACCTTCTGGATGATTGACCGTGTGAGGTGTTCATTTAACTATCTCTGCAGATCGCACTGTCCTCACCTTCAGCTGTTTCTGGACGCGCACGTTCTTCTCGGCCTCAGTCAGGCGATCCTCCTCGTGGCGGTGGTCGTTGATGCCTTCAGTCTGCAGGTCGGCGCTGTTGTTGCTGGCGTTCTCTTCGCTGTCGCTGTTGTCGTCCAGGGGTTCGTACATGGGGGGAGGTGGCGGCGGGGGGGGCGCCGTCATCACCATGTGCAGCTCCTCCTTGGTCTTTATCAGATCGTCCTGGGCCTCCATGGCCTGGAAAGGAGAATTTGTAACACACAGGGACAGTCAGTTTACTCTCCTTTGTCTCTGAATGTGGTAGAAAATCTGATTTATTTTCACGTTTTAAATTTAACAAAATATATGAAGTACATACACAAACATAATTTCCTTCCCTGCCGCACCCTCGTTTGTTTACTTTTTTTTAAATTTAAGTTTAAGATTACAAGCATGCATAACGTGTGTACTCACTTCTACCTCGTTTACTGAACAGTTTTAGCAGGTTAGAGAACTTGTAAAAGCAGAGAAAAGAGTCTGAACCAATCTAATTCCAGGCCTTGTATAATGTACTGTACTTGTCTGCTGCTAATGCGCTTCAGTATATTGTACACGGCAGGTTACCCTCAAGGTTAAGCTCTCACCCTGAGCTGCCATGAGTCGGCCTCCTCCTCCTTGCGTCTCTTGGCCTCCTCCAGCAGGGTGATCTTGGCTGTGTGCTCTGCCAGCTCTGCAGCCTGATACAAAACAACAGCAGACACACTTATCCAAGAGTCGAGACTTAATACGTGGATGAAGATATATCATCTCTATTTAAATCAGGTAGTGTCATTGAGATCAAGATCTCTTTTGCAATAGAGACCTCAGTACAGCAAAGAGAAAGAAAAGCAAGCAGATAAAACAAAAGCACATAATGTGTCATTTTAGATAATGATCAAGTTGCACAAAGAGGTCTTTCTCAGACACTGGTCTTCATGTAATGTATTTCTGCAATTGAAAATGAATGTGTGTCTCCATCCACTGCCGTTATGCGTTTTTTTCAACTCAGCCAGGCGCAAAAAACACATTTCTAAACATATTTTTAACTTCTTAAAACAATCATCAAGTCCTATTGCCACTCTAAGTTACTGGAAACAAGCAAAAACAAATGTTTCCTAAAGATTACCGTCATCTTCAAAGATATTTCGGTCATTCAAGAATGTGATTTACAGAGATTTGATTTTAACAGCTACATGTAAAACAGTGAAAACAACATTTATTGGCTGAGCTAACAATTAGCAGTGTCTTGGTTAAAAACATAAAAAAATGACACTTTAAATACGATAGTGCAATCACCTTAACTTCACCTTAACTTCACCTTAACTTCAAAAGCATTTAGAGCTCTCAGTACCATCATAAAAAGGGAACTCAATAGTAGAAAAACGGAAACCTTAGAGCAGAGCTGCCTGCTAAAACGTAACACGACTCTGCAGGTGTTGTGGTACATTCCTCATTCCTTGTGACAAACACAACAATGTGAGCGGTTTGTCTTTCACCAGACTGAACTAACTGGAGGCTCAGTATTAATTAAACAGCACACCTTAAATGTAAAGTACTGAACAGATTCCAGCCTGCAGCGGAGCACTTGGCCGTGAAATTGTTGTGTTGAAGGTGTTCAGCTGGAAAACTGTAGTGACGTTACATGCTGTCAAACATTGTCAAACACAATTCTTTTTCCCCACTTAATCCACAAGCGTCTTATTAGGGTTTAGGTATAAAGGGCGTTGCAGCAGGTGTCTGTGCTGCAGTAAAACTGTGAATGTGGAGAAGGAACCACAGCTTTACTGTCCAGGCTGTTCAAGAGTAAACGGGAGCACACGGTCCTGTGGGTGGTCCACAGACCAGCGGCTTGGGGTGAGGGGGTGGTTAGTCTGAAGTAACGGGGTGTGGTCCAGCCGGTCGCGACAGAGTGGTTCTGCCTGGAGCCACAGTAGGCAGGCACTGCTGAATACACCACCCTGCAATGTGCCTGGTACAGACCCGGACAAAGCACTAGCTGAATATAGTAAGATTTCTTTTAATTTATCCGATTTCAAGATTTTGTCGATGGCATATCAAAGCTTTTTTTTCTTAAACGGTTGTGCAACTAGCTATACGTATGGCCGTAGGGTATTTGCAACCTGGTTGAAAGACTCAAAAGGAATTGCACACATTTGTTTAAAATACTGACCAGCTGCTCCTGACTCTTCTGCTGGTCCTCAGCATGGCGGGCAAGCTCCTCTTTAGCCAGCAGAGCAGCCTGGCGCTCGGCCTCCAGACGAGCTGCCTCCTCCTCGGCTCTCCGTCGCTCCTGCTCCAGCATCATGGCTCTCTGGACCTGGTCCTGCAGATCTACCAGAAACAAACGGAAGAGATATGAGACAAAGCTCACAGCTACAGTACTAGCACTTCAAGGAAAGATAGTTCATTAAATACTCCAACTACAATTCTTTTAAAACAAGAACCATGATGGTGCCCCGGTTCTTTTTCTAACGTCGTTTCGGTGTTTCACTATGGGAGATATAGACCATTCCCGGATTGCATGAAATTCCCGAAACCAAATAGAGTTGAGCCGGGCAGTAGGTCTGGCGCATGCTGTCATTGGAGCTTCCATAATGAAACACCGAAACGACGTTATCAAAGAGCCAGCGATTACGTTAAGCAGAGCCAGGTTTCTATTACATTGTTCGTAAATCTTCACAGATCCCTAGTTTCGTTTTATTTTTAAAAGAGGTTAAATGATACCTAAAACATCTGAGCATTGTGGGTTATAGCACACATTACTGTTTCAGCCATGGACGCAGTAATGTGTAAGCAAGAGTGTTTCTAAAGTCTAAACACAGATTAAGTAATATCATAATGTGCAAAATGCAAATAAAGTAAATATGCCAAATTTCATCCTTCTACTGAGGGGTATTCCCAGTCTTAAAATGGAGATATTGTAGCGACAGTCTATTCATACGCAAGTTTCTGTTTCTACTCAGGCTGTGAAACCACAATCAGCTGGAATTCTAAATATTTAAAAGCAAACACTGCAAATCATTCGGCACAAATTTATGAGCAGGAAGCGTATTAATCATTACTAAAGAGGAGGCCCCGGAGTCACTTAATGCTATTATTAGCCCGATAGCTCACTGTACAGAATGTCATTTTGTCAACAATAAAATGCTTCCTAAGGTTTTGTTTAGGAACACTGCCGGTACCGCCTGCAGACGAGACTGTCACGAGCAGAAACAGGTCAGACTGGAAGTAAAAACACAAATGCTTTTTTTCTGGTTTGGACGAAATATAATCAAAACACAAAGTTAAGAAAGTTACTAACCATCAGGTAACATACTGTACACACAGATGATGTCACTGCTAAAGTAAATAACAGATGCTTGATTGATTCGGCTTAGCATTAGTCTTCCACGTTAGCCTCGCATTCACCTGCCCGCATGAACTATTTTCACACACGCACACACTTTCTATTCTAAAGGGTGAAGTGATGTATGGCCCCCCACCCCCCTCACCTTTCTCCGCCTTCTTGGTCTTCTCCTCAAACTGGTAGAGCCTCATCATCAGATCCTGCTTCTCTCGCTCCATCTGATCCTTCTCTCTCTCGATGGCCTCTCTCTTCTTCTTCTCTTTATCCAGCTGGGCCCTGAAGATAAGACACAGCCGTCGTGAGCTGACATGGTTGATGCATAGTTACGGCTGACAAACAACAGTCAGTGAGCTGCCCCCCCCACACACACACACACACATGCCCAGATTCATCACGATGGTACAAGCTGTTCTATTCTTATTACAACTGTTTAAAAACAAAGAAATTCATCCGTCATGGTCACGTACAGTATACTAAACTTCCATGTAAATATAATTCATCCCACACGATGACCATTTGCAGGCGAGGCCTTGAATGCTTTCATCAATAACAGGGACTCTTTAAAGGTTGACTGTTATATATATAAATAAATAATAAATAATCAATTAAATGACTCATGGTTTGATCTATAAAATGTCAGAAAATAGGACAAACAAATGGATCTTCAGTTTACTAGGAGTAGAAATAGAACGACTGGCCGTATTCTGCTGTGAATTTTGTCAAAAGCGGCAAATGACGAATATTCTCATTCTTGATAAATTTGTCATTCATGTTTCCAATTATTTGTTTAGTCATTTAGACATCAAACCAAAGATAATAAAATGTGAGGCTTAAGGTTAGAAATATTAGCAGCTTTCCCATAATTGACTTATAACAGCAATTTGTGAATGTATTGTGCACTGTTCAATTAGCCTTGTACGTATATTGATGTCTACAGTAGATTTTTATTATTTTTTTTACATCTGTGTAAACTATGAAAAGGGGGGGGGGGGGCAAAATATTTCTGTTGGAGGGACAGATTTGCCTCATTGTCCTATTTGTACTCCAGCTTTATCATTAATCACTCATTAACTTTGCTGCACTAACAACCTGACATCTCCCTGAGGGTTTAATTATGTTTAAATCAATTAAGAGACTAGTAACCATCTAGTAACTGTGTTTGGACATCAGCCCAGCCTCTGTCATACTGTGAGCTCCTGTGTGTGAACCCTAACTCAGTCTGCTGGTGACCTAATGGTTCACCCACTGGTATTTACTGTGTTGTCTCCCGGTGTTACATCACCATGTTTGAACAGCTGGACGGGACAGACAGCGTGCCGACAGCTGTAGCTGAGACCAGGGTCAACATCCACCCACTTTTAGTTCAGCCAATACAGGAAGCACGTTTCCCATACTTGAAAAGGGAATGGTGGGCTATTGCCCAATGAATGGAGGTTTCACTTTACATGTTGAACAGCATGAATAGCGTCTGCCATTGGTAAAGCTGGTTCAGACACAAGACAATAAAAGGTCATAACCGCACTGCTGTTCTTCATCCACTTCATGGAGCACCATCTCTTTTTCTGTTTTATATGATTATAAACTGAATGTATTTGTGTTTGAACTATTGTTTGGACAGAACAAGACGTCACCCTGGGCTGTGGGAAAGCTCGACAGGCAGTTAATCACTATTATCTGACTTTTTATAACCCAAATGATAAATAGATGAATGAAGAAAACAATTAGCAAATGAATCAATAATGAACATAATTGTAGATGCAGCCTTAAACTCTTGCAGCCTTACTCATTTAGAAAATCATTTGTTTAACATTTCATATCACATCTAAATATATCTAACCATACATAAATACAGAAAATAGAAAGTGGCTAAAGTCATAACCTAAAAGAAGGTTTTGAATAGTAGTTTTGATATTTTTGGGATAGTTTTACTTTTATCAAAGTAGAAAAGTTGATTTTGGAAGAAGTCTAACAATATCTACATATTATACATATATCTGCGTACTTCTCCATCTGTTTCTGTTGCTTCTCCTCTCGGGCCTGGGCCTTCATCTGCTGCACCTCGATCGTGTCCGGCTTGCGGCGACGCATGTACAGCTCGTGGTTGCCCATGCACAGCTGCAGGATGCGCTTATTTATCCTCAATCTTGCTGCATAAAACACAAAGTCCTGCAGAAGAAGAAACAGACAGGAGGAATAAGAAAAGACAGGAAAAGTGAACCAACACCCGGCGGAATCAAGTGTTTAGCTGCCTGTTTATTGTGCTTTACTGATGAAAAGGACTCTAGTAGTGGCTCTGAGCAGATGCAGGGAAACTTTTAATACAGATCACTGCTACAAAGATAAGGTTTATAGCTTTCTTATGTGAGTGCTTGGAATCCTTCACTAATAGCTTTGCCTGCAAAGCAGCCCTGGCTATTCCGTATGCTAGATCAGACTGAGGATGTGTCTAATGGTTTTTCTCTCCGCTACAGAGAAACATGATGCCACAGGTAAAAAGTGAGCAGAGAGCTTAAGTTTAGACGCAAACTGCAACTTAATAGGCTGAAAGCTTCATTTTATCTAAAGAGAAACAAGAATTCTTAACCTGGACGTGATCGTAAAGGAGACTTTTCAGAGAAGTATTTTCAGGTATTAGAAGTATTACTCACCGGAGATTTTTTGTCAATGGGTTTGATGATGAACTTCTTATCGTTGAAGGAAATGTTTCTGATCTCACTCCAGGGGAAGCCAATCTTTGGGGACAATCTGAGGAAGTGACCACATGTACACGAACGTTATACTGTGATCCTGAAGCGCTGAATGGACGCAATGCAATTATGATGTAAACTGGCACAACCCAATATCTCGGTGTAGGGCATCGGTGCAATATTCTTAGGTGTATGTTCTGGTGTATATGGATTTTTGTATGTTAATGAATGATAATTACAGTTTGATTGTACATGGATACAGATATATTGTATGTATATGAAGAGGCTGAGTGCTGCTACGTCACTTGTATTATCAAGACACATCATATACATAAAGGCTAAAAAAATAAAATAAAATACTGTATGAAATTGATCATGAAAATAATAATTAGTTTTATTTATTATAGTAACATGTATAGTTAAATATCAGACAAATCCTTCATACTGTGGTGTTTGATAAAAATCTCAGGCTGGATTTCTGTATCCAGTGTTGCAGTATGGGGGATGAATCTGGGGTGTGGCCTTCCGTTCTATTGTGCCAGACAACCTGAACGGATGCCAATCTTCTTCAGCACAATACAAAGTAGCACAGTAAACATTGACAAGCCGATAGTGTTGTAATCTAGGAAGGCAGCCATCCACCTCATAGCGAAACTCTGCTGTGAAACCGCACTGCCTGAACAGGAATTTCTCTCAATTACTGACCCTGACACATGCTTATGGAATTGAGAGAACAATGTGGAAGTTATCTCAGCGATTGAATATTTCTGTCAGTTATTTAGAAATGAATGTTGTAGTGATGCGGTTTATTAAATGTTGCAGTTTGCAGTGATTTAGGAAAGGAAAGACACTGAGGTTCGCGAAAATCTTGCTGGATTTCATTAGTAAGTCTCATACTAATGTATGAGAATAAACCCGTAAGGAATATTAGCATTCGATAGCAACAGTTAATGGTACCAGTATGTCAAAAAAAACAAATAATAATAAGTAATACAAATAATTTGTCAGGTTCAGGTACTGTTGCAGTCCGAGTAGATACCGAGGTTACAACTGAGTCAATATAAATAAGTGAATTGTAATATTTTTTAGGATAACAAAACACTATACTAACATTTGTCAAAAACCCAAATATATTCAGTTATCACACAAGACGAAAAAAATCATAAAAAGCTTAACATTTATGATTTTTTTCCATTTTAACTACAAAAACTAAAGATTAATCGATAATCTAAATAGTTGCAGATGTGCGCCAGTGTGTCAAAAAAAACATGAATATAGTTCAGATACTTTTGCAGCCCGATATCTGACCAAGTGTTACTACCGAGCAAGGGTCAAATAAAAAAAATAAAAATATTATTAATTGCTAATTTGTATTCATTATTAAGTGAATCTGATATACTGCGTTTGTGTGTGTTTGAGGAGGATGGTGGCTAAGACAAAAACTTGAATCAAGGAAACCTCTAAAAGACGCCGTCCTATAAAAAGGAGCAGCGCTGTGGCTCGTAGAGCAGGAGAGCCTAAGGAGTTAAACCAGCACCAGGCTGTGCCTGAGCAAAGCCTCGGCTGCACTGCTGCATTGTGGGCCGGCTGCCCTCATTGGAGAGACAGTGTTGTAGGCTAGCCTCACATTCTTAAGTGCCGCACAGCTTGAAAAACCAGTCGGCGTAGCCATGGTTGCAGCAGAGGGCACCGTGGAGGAGAGGCATTTCTTTGCTGATCCCAGGAAGCACATAAAGAGACAGACTCCCACAGGGACACAAGGACCCGGGGCAGTCTTTAACAATGTGTTTCTTACCACAGTTAAGATACAATTAGTATCTAAATGAGAGACTGGATGAACTTTAACACAAACGCAGTTACAGTAATGAAATCATTTAGACTTCTTGAGCTGATACAAGACAAAGAATTAGCCGGTAAAGGTTCAATTAGAGACCCGACATGCTAAATCATTACCGTGTCACCAACTGTCTCTGTTCATTTCTTCCACTAGAGCACACAAAGTAGACCAGACTGCTTTCAATAGACGCTGGCATGAAAGTTGACACAGTGCAGACAGTTTAATATGGGAAAAAGCTACAATCTGGTGGTGAACAAAAAAAAATGAACTCAGCCAGAGCAGAGTGTAGCTGGAAGGACTTCCAGCACAGGGTCAGTGGCTGAAAGGCACCTGGGGTGAAGTGCTCCTTTAACACACTTCACTCCAGTGACCCCACAGACAAGGCCACCAGCCACAGGAGAGCTCAGGACTCATTTCACCAGATAGAGGGCGATTACCTCCCAAACTGTCTTGCCCTATAAACGAGAGTCTGACTAAACCCTTTCACAGATCACAAAAAGAAGGTTTCCCTTGAAGCACAATGCCAAACAAAGAGTCACCAAAACAAACTAATTCAAAAGAGGAATCTTTACTGTTCTCTATCTTACTGTCTGTGGGTAAACAGAAATGGGTTGTGATGAACTACAGACATGGACCTGGACGAGTCTGAGGTTAGAGTCAGCCCCAAGTCAAGGGGAAATTAAATAAATACATAATGAATAAATAAATAAGATACGGTCTGTAAATGTAAGAAAGGATTTCCTATGAATCATCACAGTGGACTTTGTGCTTCAAAGAGGTATGAACAAATGAAGTATATAATCTATATTTTTACATATACATATTTATATTTATGAGACAATGACGCACGCACAATTATATGCAGCATAGACACACATTCTAAACCATATTATGTGATTTGTGTTGAGAAACCTCAAGATAAAAAAAACGATTTCAGCTCAAAATGTTGGATTTTAGAGATAACAAAGACGCCTAAAAGCAAACTGCTTTAAATCGGTCTTTGGAGATACTCCTCCCAAAAGACTGTATTCATTTGGCATTCCTTGTTATTCCTCTCATGCTGTCTGCAGAGAAACAGGAATAGTGATTACGTGCAGACATGGACCTGGCTCAGCCAGTTTAGCTCCGTCTCACAGAGCTGCAGCTTCTGTAGCAGCAGGCAGAAACAGACAGGACAGACACCAACAGCAGGGCTGTTTCAAAATACAGTGCTTACTTGTCGTCCTTCTCATAAATGTTGAGTCCCAGGGCATCCACTCCCAGCCACAGCTCTGTTCCCTTCTTGTTCTTGATGTCAAAGTAGTTAACTCCGTACATTTCCAGGTCTTGGCCGATCTTCAGGTACTCCAGCATAGCGTCCTCCCTGCAGGAATCACCAGAGGACAACAGGAAGTTGTTCATTCATGTATTCTTATTCACTCACTGAATGAGATTATATCAAAACACACACACACACACTCACTTCAACATCCCATGGTGCTCCTCGTGCCACACCTGAATCCTCTCCTCCCACTGCTCCCTGGATAACTTGTGCTGCTCCTGAACTCTGCAGAAAGAGAGAAGAAAGCCGCAAAGATCAGCCACAAATACAGAGACCACTAACCGACAAGACAATCCGATATCGTTGATAAATAACATCATGCGCTCCGTTATAAGGCAAGCATTGAATTGTGCAAAGTCCCACTTTGTTTTGTTTACGCGCGTGTTTTTCCCCAGTGACTTGCAGTGCTTCAGATTGAGAGGAAAGGTACAACAGGGTGTGTGCTGCTGGCATTCCAGCAGTGCACTGCAACTTAAATTCAAGATTGATGCATTTTGTGCACCTTCAAACACCCGCCTAACCCTTTCCTAAAAAAAACATTTAAATCTTGTTTTGCATTTTACTTTCACTATACTCTCTCGAATGAACAGAACATCTGTTTTATTTAGATTATGGAAATAATTCTGGCAAGGCAGAGCTAATAATATCTGATTATTAAAAGTATGACTATACTATTAAGGCGATGGTGGGTCTACAATAACCACGTACACTTCTGTACTCTTGATCCAGCTAGCTGTTGGTACTATCCTACAGTTTTTTAAGTTTGTGCAGCGCAAATCAACAGCACTGCCGGAGATGGTGACAACCTCAGGACACAGACCACATGGTCACCCACGATGACCTCCAGACTATCAATTTGTCGAGACACAGGAATTAAAAAGAGACATCGTGTCCTTGACGGCATATTTGGGCTGCTGTTTTTTTTTTTTTTTAACACTTCAAAATCATTGCATGTTCCTGAGAGCCGATACAATTGTACATGCTTGTCACCAGTCACTGACACACCCACGCTAATCTTTGTCGCCTGAGCCATAATTGATGACGTGATAAAGCTTTGATCTAAAACTCTTGAATGCTCTGGTGCAACCAATGAGACACTCTGATATCTTTTGTTTCAGCATGTGTATTTAAGTGTGCATGCCTTGAAAGGGCAAAGGAAAACGACAAACACCCACACAAATGATTCAAATGTTTTAGACTGATAATTATCTTTAAAAACACAAAACTTCATCTGCTTGTTTGTTATTTTGGCTTCCAGGGGGGGAGAGATGGTGACTGTTTTAAGTTTTTTTTAGTTCCTTCTTCCTCTAATAAGTCAAGTGTATCACTACATAACATCTGGCGTTTCGATCTAGGCGTTACTGCTTGATTCACTGTTCTGAACCTCTCTCACCTGTGTGGCAGCAGGCGTTCGGACAGCAGGTATCCAGGCTGGTGGACTTCTTTGTTGTAGTCTCCAAACTTGGCCTGGACAGAGTAGGAGGCGAGCAGCACGGCTGTCTCTGGTGGACAGTAAACCTCGTCGCTCAGGATGCCCTCCTTCACCTGCAGGAAGAAAAGCTTCTGGGTGATGTCCTGGATCAGCTCCTCAGACACATCCTCTGGGAAGAACTTGGCCCGAAACTTGAACTGCAGCGGGTTCTCCTTCTTGACGTCCTGGGACGACACCTGGAGAAGAAATACAACGTAGTTAACGTACCGTATCGTGTGAGCATTAAAAGGAATAGTTGGACATTTTGCAAAATAGGCAAAATGGGTTCTTGCCGATGATTAGATGAGAAGATTGACACCACTCTCTCGTTTGTGCGGTAAATATAAAGCTGCATCCAGCTAGCTTAGCTCAGAATAAAGACTGCAAACTAGCATGGCTCTGTCAAGATGTAACTAAATCCCCCTTCCAGTCCCTCTAAAGCTCACCAATTATCACGTTATAACTTGGGGGGGGGGGGGGGGGGGGGGGATTTGCTGCCGGTAGCGTTGACTTTCCTCGAGTTTCCGCTTGTTGCTCTGCAGCTGGTCCTCTTAGACAGAGCCAGGCCAGCTGTCTGTCACACAGACGTGACATTGGCATCAATCTTCTCATCCAACTCTTGGCAAGAAAACAAACCAGCTGCAAAAGCTGGGTTGTGATTGTACTTGTGAGTTGAGTATTATCAAGTCTAAATTGGGTAAATATCAAGACTTTGAGGACCAGGATGTGATCATCTGGGACTCATGATGGTTTAAGAATCGTTTTTTATAGTATAAATCATTAGTATAGATCATGCCTTTTTCAAACCTGTAAACTGTCAGCAACATAAACAAAAGTAAACAGTGTGTGTTAATGTTTCATTCATTAGGAAACGGCTTACAGTTCCGCAGTTTGATGGGTGCACTGTCCTTACAGAAAAGGGGATCTACCTACACTCCCATGTAGTGGAAATACATTTAAATAACTCCACGCTACAGTACGTGTTTACACAATTTGCCTCTTCCTCTAATTTCAAAACAGGAACCCAGCGGTCATGATGGAGAGAATGGGGCCGGGAATATTCCAGTTTCAGCGAGGCATTGTGCTGATGAACTGCAGCGCAGCGTCAGCACACAGCGTACAGTTCACTGCTGCTGACTGAGGCCAGCATAACCCTTTCTCTCCCTCAGTGAGCCTTGATTATGATTATCAATTGCAAATAGGCAGCTTTTGAAGTTTCCCTAGATCAGTTAAGTAAAGTAAGTAAAATCAGCTAAGCTTTTCTCCAAGAGACTATGAATGCAGAACTAACTGGTCTACAAAAAGGCTGCAGGGGTTGGTAGATGATATAGAAACTGTGATACAAAAACAATCTTAAACATCTGGAGTTCTGCTTATTTGCAGCCATGAATTCATTCCTCTGGTTGATTTGCTTTTTGCATAGCAAATTGAACGAGTTAGATTGTGAGCAGCTCAGGAGAAACAGTTCGTGAAGGTACAGTAACCTGCGTTCACTCAGGGACGACAGAGAAGAACCAAAGCAGTTCTGGTTCACAAAGAGTTCACGCTCCTGTCAAATAATCCACCTTCAGCTGACCTCGTGCGGTGGTCTGACCCCCGAGAAGAAGGAAACCAGACAAAATAAGCTGCCCTGAGAGAGCATTGTGAATATATATACGGAGTATAATACGGTGGCTACTGATTGACTGAAAAGTAAACACTGGAGCTCAAAGAGAGAATTCATTCTCTATTGTTTATACAATTTGAAAGAAGGACAGATACTGAGTGAACTGGCTATGTATGTATGTAAGAAATGCTAAAACTTATATTGTGAAATAACAAGCATGAAAATATAAAGAGCATAGTGTGGTCTAATTCTTTATAGTATTCACAATTATAATCTTAAGACTCTGGAAATGTTTTTCCTCCAACCCTAAAAACCGAAATCTTAATAATTCAAGCAAATGAAAATAGGAGGATTATTATGAAACAAAATCAAACAAAAAATGCATTTTTTAAGATGGATCTTACCTTTTTGTCCAGTTTTAGCCAAGTGTAGTAACCTTTGCCATCCATATACTGAAGTCCAAAGTACCAGACTTCACGTATGCCAACGGTTTTCACCACCTGCACAGAGAAAAGGAATGACAAAGTCTTAAAATATAGTAGCAACAAATGACTGTGTTCACTATAAATCAATCTACCGATTTCTTTTTGTTGTGGTTGATGAATCCATTAATCGCGTAGCGTATACAATGTAAATAGTGCCGATCACAACTTCCCAAGGTGGCGTCTTCCTCAGTTTAACATGATATATGACAAAGAGTTGCAGTAAATCCTCACATTTTATAAACTGCAACCTGAGAACTTCAAGCACTTAATAAATGACTGAAACAATTAAAACATGTTGATTATTTTTCTGTCAATCAACTAATCATTTGGTCTCTAAAACCCACACACGGAAAAGCCTTCGTGTTCGTCACCTGGAAACAAAGATGAATTTAAAAAGCCAATACACATATTCCAGATAATATAATCTTCCATCACCTTCTTCACAGATTGAGGCCAAGAAACTTAAATTTACGATTATCAACTACGAAAGGCGATGCAGGTATTTCACTACATTTTTACCAGATTTAAGATAACTTTACTCTAAAGAATTGTCAAACGACTCTTTCCGATGAGGATGTATCCGTAGCAGCCAACACAAAGAGATCGCACCTCAGAAATCAATGAGGTCATTTTTCCAATAAATGTAAATGAATCACTGATGGTTTCTGTCCAGCCCAGCGAGGAGTTATGAAAAGGCCTTTGAAGGCTTTACAGACGCTGGCGAGCCCGGACGAATCTAACCTTAAGGTGACATACTCAGGTACCAGCCTAATCTGCTGAACAGCCCTCATAGTATTACACATTCCCAGTCTGAAGCAATTTGGCAAATATACGCTTCTGGAAAGGGAGATGGACTCAACCAATCCTTGTAGTGCTGGTTTTCTATTTTGTAAGACAGAGAAAATGAGTAAACCCTGACGGAAGTCAAGCTGGAACTTAAAAAATGAATTAATTAAAATAGTGCGGATACATTTTCTGCTAATCGGCTAATCGATTTATCACTTCAGCTCTAACTTGAACCAATAATGAGTCTTTTGATGCAATATTAAAAGCTACATTAGGCTAATCTAGTGAGCCAACATATTATTTACAACCAAATTAAAGCAATATGACGTTTTATTTGGGGTAATTCCTAACAACGGTGAGATTTTTCAACGACACTAAACACTAAATTGAGAGTGTTTTCTCGACTTGAAGAAACACTTTGCTCACGTCTCTCTGGCTGTTGCAATAAGCCACAGCACACATTTCACAAAGTGGTCCTATTGTTTGACCGGTGAGGAGGAATGATACTGTATAACGAGGGCGTGCTGCATGACCAACATCCTGCCTCTGACTCAAAGAACCGACTGAGACGGCCGGAGCGAGTCTGCTGTTACTTTCTGGCAAAAACTGCAGCAGACAAAATTCCTCATTATTAACGTCTAAACGGCAGATTATGAGCCTGGTTTTATTTTTCAACCGCACCACTGGAAACACACGGAGGAATGTTTTAGGATTAGCAATTTGAATTTTTTTTGTGCAGCTGAGGCAAAAAGTGAAAAAACAGTTATAGTTCTGGAATAATCACGTGGCAGAGCAATTTTTCCAACAGCACGTGTAGAATGTTTTTGCGTGTGTGAGGTTATGTGGGACCTTTTTGAATTCATCACTGCCAAATTCCCCACCCAGTCACCAGGTGAGGTGTTAAGTTGCCTGGGTGAAGTTTGAATCAACACGTTGGCACTCCGGCCAAGCCCATTCCCAAACGATAAGCTCCAGCCAAGGTTAGAATTAAAATCAAACTGCCATCTTTCAGTAGCCGACGCAGGGCAGGCCAACCTGTAGGAGTGTAAATAACTGGCTTTCACTCAGAGAACCTTTCTGAAGGATTGTATTTAGTGCAACAACAACAAGCCCTGAAAGGTGGCCTGAAACGAGAGAGGCTGCATCTCACCTGTAATGAAACTCATAAGGCCTCAGAAAACAATCAGCCCTTTGAGGCTGGTTTAGCTTTAGGGTCTACAGAGTGGGCTACCGCTCAGTCACCTAAATGAACCGTTCTCTCGGGGGATAAGCTACCGTAGAGCAGTTCGGTTCAACCTTTGCACCAGACAGGCAGGTAACAATTGTAACCTTTAACAACATTGTACTTCACTTGACGGATAGATAAACTGGCTTTAATAGCATGCTGTACACGTTATGAACACCTGCTGGCAAAGGATACCGAAAATAGTACAGTTAATTAGAGGAGGATTAAATCTGAATCTGGGGACGCAGGTTTAGTAAACTGACATCGCAGCAGGTTGCTTTGGCAGGCTGCCTCGACTTTAATGAGTTGCTAGGTCGCTTCTATGTAGGCCGAGAGCTCTGAACGCCTCAGATATTCATTCGAAGTAAGATCAATGTTAGGCTCGTACGTTACATTTCACTAGTAGTTTTGATTATGTAGTATTATCTGCTTTGAGCTAGTGTTGGGAAGCTAGAAGTAGATAAGAGCTTTCCTCGAGGAAAATACATTCTTAGTCGACTAACATTCATACGATTCTGTCGACGACTCAATTACTTGATTTAATCGACAAATCTGTGAAACTGGGTTTCTACACAAAGAATCAGACAAAAGCAGCACTTTAAATCTTGTGTTGACCAGAGATGTGCTTATAACTTTTTGGAAATTAGCATAAAAGACGACTAATCAGCTAAAGGAATCTTAGACTAAGAGGGGGCAAATCGCTGAAAAGATTAACCAATTAAAAATGATTTATTCAAGATCGACACTCGCCCATTATGAGTTGACGAGCTTCCTAGCTACGAGATAGCAGTAGAGAGCGTGTTTATTGGTGCTAATGCTTTTAACAGCCTCCTGCTGCACGCACAATTCAACAATCTTATTTTCACTTTACTTTAGAGAACATATTTAAGACTTTTAATAACGTCTGAGACCTTCTTTCAAGGAAACTGAATTAAATGCTTTTCACCCTACAAGACTGTAGGCAGTTGCTTGCAAATTATCTTTGCGATTGTATCCGTCGGTGGAAAAAATAAACCATTGATATGTATAAAACTTCATTCTGGCAATGATTTAAAAAACTGTAAACTCAGTGACACTTTTGCAATATGGTCGAAGAAGTAGAAGTAGTAATAATAGTAGTAGTAGTAGTAGTCACCACCCACTATAGACTCGTTTTAGGTTGAAGGAGCAAAAGTGCAGTGCCACACAGGAACAGGTATCACGCCTTCGGTCTGCAGTCTCGTCTTACAGCGATCTGACAGACAGTGAAAGTGTCTCTGCCTGGTTTATGGGAGCTCGGGCCCTGTGGTGAGAGAGAGGAATGCCGCTGGGCTGAAACAGCATTACTCACTGCATCCTCTGGGCTGGCTAACGCGGAGTCTCCAGTGACTTGAGAGAAGCGAAGGGAGGGATACACCCAGTCAGACCCCCAAACACAGACCAGCACAAAGGGTGAAGGAGTGTGTTTCGTGGTGGTGAAGAGGCAGCGGGTCTATTGCTTGTCAGACCACACGTTCATTGTGACCGAATAGGAAAGGGACTTGGGAGTTTTCCCAAAAGAGTTTAATATCTAAGAATAGTTCTGCTGTAACGCTACAGCACAGAACAAAAGCCATCATGCATATATGTTCCCTCCTTTGATTTGGAACCGCTTTGCAGCAATTTCTGAATGCACCCTTGACATGTGGGTTGGGTGTAGAAGTGAACTAGTTTCATATTTTGCTCCTGGCACCTGTCAGCCGACTTCGACGCTGAGCGTCATGATTTCAGCTGTTCAACATCAACCCTCTCTCTGCTTTTAACCAAATCCAAACCAGTTCTCAAGAGCCGACGCTGAAAGCTTTTGAAACCACATGAATACAGGAGAGGGCCTCTGGTGATTGAGTCTGATCATGGCAACCACACTGAGGACAGATGTAACTAACCAGTAAATCTACTGTAAACCATGACTGCTTGGGATTCTTTTCTAATTGGAGGCTCACGTCAAAGTGGGAAACGAGCAGCAGTGAGCCGTCATGTGGAAGTGAAACTGTGCGAGGGTGTGTAGGGGAGCGGTGGGAGTTTCTCTTGAAGAGCAGCATGACAGGGACTACCCTGGAAATGAGCTCACTGCTGTTACTCAGCATTTCCACAAAACCTGTCTGAAACCACCCGTTTACAACTAAAATCAGGCTACTGACGGACTAAATGTCGGTCAAATTGAACTTTAGGCTCCGTGAACGGCTGCTCAGACTTTAGACAAGGTGTGAAGCTTCGTAGACAACATGCTCAAATCACTAAGTTGTATCTACAATAGTGCACTGAGCTGACTCTGACGCCATCACAGGGAGTGAGTGATCATCGGTGGCACACCCCACTAACAGCCATTCTAACAAGTAGGCGGGGGAATTCACCAACACCTACAACAGGGAGACGTCAAAGGCCTCAGCTATGCCTTTCTATAACAAAACGACACAGTGAGAGCTTCAAATCAGAGGCCCCGCTGGTTTATTTGTCAAAAAAAAAAGTGCTGACTTGGTCAAAACTAGCCAACAGACAGCCATAAACAAGCAGTGACATCAATATCACACATCAATATCTGAATATGGCTGTTATTCTAAATATGAATATGGCTTCTAGTTGACCTTTTAGGGAATTTATGCTCAACATGACTGTATTCAAATGTTTTTTATTACTTAAAAACCTCTGACATGCAGCCACAATGCACGCAGTCGGCTACACTTGCTATTGAAAAACGAGTTATACAGGAAGTGGCTAAAACAAAGCCTTTCCTTCCCCCGGTGCTGTCATGCGGCCCCAGAGGAGCTCGCACTAATGACATGTCATCTACATTTGGGTACTGAGCTTCACAATAGAATTTAACAACGAGAGGAAACGAGCAAATTAAAAGAAAAAGTCCGCGCTTAACAATATTACTCGTGACCAGTAACAGGAGCCACAAGGGTCATGAAAAGATATTACCACGTAACCACATTCGTGGTAATGGACAAACATGAATTAACTACGTTTCAATACATTCAATACACACCTGATGAAAACAATACATTTTAGGGCAAATGATGATGTCCTACATTAATAAAAGTAAAACAATGTGTTCCAAAGTTATTATCTTCCGATGAATAAGACATTATTCTTCTAAATAAACAAATATAACAGGAAAATGTGAGTGAGATTTTCTAAAAAAGGTGCCATACATCATAATTTATAGTTTCCATTATTGTGGCCGCACCTTTTACTCTCCACTGAGACTGTGTGACCTTCACTAATGCTATTAATCGTTAGTTTAATAAATGTCTCGAGACCTCTTTCTTCACTTATGTTAAGCTGCAATTTTTCCCCATCGTAAACCATTTATAATAATCCATGAAGCTCAGCGGGAAGACAGAGACAGATAAGGATACTTGAAGCCAAAAGCTCCTGTAATCTCTTCTGTAGTAGATAACTTGTCAGACCGAGATGTAAGGAACGGAAAGAGCTTTGGAGGGATGATAATGAGGCCGACCTCCGCTAGTGACGTCTATTCAGTTAGTTCGATGATGAAGGTTGTAGAAGTTTGGAAAAAGTTCATCGAAACGGCAGTAGTGGAAATATAAAAGCAACAGCAAAGTATAGCGGGACGTAAAACAACACAGAACTGATTTGCACTGTACCTGGTCAAACAGCTGCTTGCCGGTGGTGCTGGGCTGGATGGCAAACTCCAGCTCAGCATCCATGGTGGTGACGCGAACATTGACCTGCGGAAAAACATGAGGAAACGGGAGTTCAAAAAGCTGACCAGAGCAACAGAGAGGTTCTCATAGGTAAGGGCTTATACGTGGTAGAGCATGCCAGACTGCAGAACAGTGCTTTGGTGTGTGTGTGTGTGTGTGTGTGTGTGTGTTTGGTAGGGGGGTGTATTTGCAGAGTAAACACAGGGGGCTCTGTGTTTATCTCTGCTTTCTCAGAGCCAGACTGATTGAATGGGAATTTTGCTTCGAAATCAGAGGTGGGTTTTTTTGGGAGGAATATTCAGTGATGGTTCTCTAACTTTTTTAAAAGAGCATACAAGTGCTATGAAAAGCCATTTGTAAAGCTAACTTCCCTTATAAGTCATCAAGCTAAAAAGAGGCAGCGTGGATGTAGTTCAGGATGTCTAGACTGAAGAGAGGAGGGCTGATATAAGGCAGTCAGTCACTCCCATTCACAGAAAAAAGGCACGTCTTTCAGTTCTCTGGTTAATGATCGATCAGAGTAGCCTGTGTATACAACACAAAAAAAAAGAGGTGGTCCATCGAACTGAAACCTGCTTCATGAGCAGATCATTTAATGTCCACTTACAGGGATCCACCCCAGTGATTGATGTGCGATTTCAAACCCATTACAAATAGCATGCGTGGAATCATGAGCACTGACGTCAACTGTGACCCATAATGGAGGGAAACAATAATCTGTATTGTAAGTTTGATTAGTAATCAGCAATGGGCATTTCTAATTTACACAAAGGGTCATGCTACAAAGCACACATATTTACAATAGCTGCTTTGAGGTAATGCACATAGCGACTCTCACCTCTGTGGGTAGAAGGTCAAATGTCTCTGGTATTTGCGGGGGTTAAGGAAAGACCCACGAAGGTATTGACTGAACTTATTAATGCTCAGTGAAAAGGAGACAAAGGTTAGTGGACACAGGGTGAAGAGAGAGAGAGAGCGCCTGCTAACAGAGCTCTCCCAGTGACATCTTTCATCTGCAGCCCATTGTGAGCAGCGCTGAACAAATTCAATGACGCCCACTGTAAAAAGGGATGTCTGGGCTCCGGCAGTGACTAGTCCAGTGATTCAGAGCCTCACTGACTCCTCGGAAGCTACACAGGCCGAGCAACTAGAACTGACGGGCTTAAATCCAACAGAGAGGCCAAATCCAATCACAGCATCGGATGGAAAAGCGCCTCACCACAGTGCCGTCCAGGATATTGTAAGAACATAGCAGTCTAGACAGTGGATTTTCAAGGATTCACCCGTGTGTCTCCTGCTTTCACGTACGGTTAGCAGACTCACAACTCGGGAACAGAAACTCAGAACCACATAGAGTTTGTAGCATACGTGCATACACTTTAAAACCTTTTGAGTCCAACAGGGAAGCTTGTACCAGCTTCAAGTCGCAGCTAAAAAGCAGGGGAAGGAGGGGGAAGCACTGCATTTACTTTACACAGCAAAACAAAGATGCCCTTTCAGCTGCAGCGGCCCAGCAGTGCCTCGCCATCATCATCATCTACAGCCTAGTGGAGCCAGATCATCACAAACTAAAATGAAGAAGTGATCAGAAACGGCCTCCAACAGGTGATCATTTGAATCTGTTTAAAAGTGATTCTAGGATTCGCTAGCAGCAGCTCTGACAGATTTAGGATGCGTCTCTCAAAACATCACGGCCTATATTTACAGCAGTTATAGATGCGAGCAACTAGAAAAAAAAAAGCACACCCTGACCGGCAGAGAATGGAACATGTGAATATGTGGAGCAGACAGGGCCAACAGAAACCACTGAGTGAGTGATATCTGATCTCAAAGTAAGTCCTCCAGTGGTAACTCACAATAAACTGAAGCCATTCAGAGCGGTAAAGAAAACATGACACATGTGCTAAAAATATACCCGGGCAAGGACTCAGAGTTCCACAATGAGCAACTTTAGTCAGAGGAAAGTACGGGCGTTCATATTAACCGTTTGGTCCCCCGATTCACAAGTCATAACGGTAATAACCGCCTCAGTAACTTCAGCTACAGGAGCTCCCAAATCAAACTTGCTACATAGTGACAGAGTTTATTCACATGTTCACACTCTTGGTGGAAGGAAAACTAACGACAAAGTAGGACAAGCTCAGTGTTGACTGAAGCGTAGGAACAGTAGATCACAGTACTGAAACATGATCAGCAGTGTGCAGGATGTGTTGGATCCTTCGTGGTGAAACGCTCACTTGAAAAACATATATTTATAGTAGTAGTTATCGTAGAGAGAGTCTATACGATAACTACTCTCTGTACTGTAGCTACAGCCAACAGCACATTAGCTTATAGGCTGGAAACGGCTAGCGTGGCTTTTGTTAACAAAAGTAGAAACAAAACAAAAACTAGTTTAAGTTGTAAAAACACCAAAGATGACAATTTGCCGTTTCATAAGGGATTCTAGTGTGTGTGTGTGTGTGTGTGTGTGTGTGTGTTAATTAATGAGCTTAACAGGTCCTAGTTCCCTTCGGACAGAGCTAGGCTGTTTCCCCCCCCCGTTTCCAGTCTTTATGCTGAAGCTAGGCTAACAGATAAAAGATAGAAACTTAAATCATATCAACCCTTTCCCCTTTAGCATCAAGGTCCAAAATATAATTTGATGAATATAAAAAAAGAAAAGGGACACGAGAATAATAAAACGAGGCAAAGATCAGTGACCGCTCATAAACTCTGTAACATCTCCGAGATCTACACATTGACTACAATCAACTCAACAATAAGTCCACTGACAGAAACGGGTACTGATTGGTAGTCAATCAATCGAGCCATTCTTCAAGAATGCCAAATACGTCCTATATTCCAACCTGCCCTAGTTCCATCTGGTCATGACCTGGATATCCCTCCTACACACTCTCCAGTGGGAGGTCAAGGAGCTGCTACGGGTCACGTTAAAGAAACGAGGTGGTCATCAGCTCGGTAGTTAAACTGCGAGTAGGTCGCGCTGCGTTCTTCAGTGAAGAGCAATCCATATTTAACCCTCTGCATGGCTTTACAAGGCTACTGTTAAGAGTGACAGGCCCATTGTGTCCTTCATTGTGCATTTATAGGATTTTCACAGGTTCTGTCAGTATTACGTACATGCATATCGTTAAAGAAGGACAGTTATAGGACTTGTAGCCATTTTTGGATTTGTGAATCAGCTCTTGAGGGCGTTCCAGGGGTGATTGAGTTATCAATTATTTTAAAAAAGGAACAAATGCTAACAATGGGACTGGACTTGAGAGGGAAACACCCATCCGTGTTGATCGTGGCCACGCCTTGTAAAGGTTTGTGTCATTGGGCTGTGACCGCAAGGAAACAGGATTCTGGGAGAGCCGAGGAGAACGCCGTCCTTTACTTCTGACGATGTGTCACTCAGATAAGTGAAACCTGAGTCACACATGCACCGACACAGGAGCCTTAATTAACTACTCCTCAGATCTGGTCAAATGTCTTGGTACTCTGTCATAAAGTCTCTCTTTTCCAAACAATGTTGGAATGTCTTGACTTCATGCCAGGTATCTGAGCTGAGGTCATTCAGTGCCTGTAGGTTTCAGTGACAGTTATCATAAAATGGAAAGGCCATTTTTGTTCTTTTTCATTGTTGCAGTTACGTTACCAATAATCTCCTAAACTTGGCATAACCTTGTTTTAGTTCAAATAAAACTTGGTGATGTGCTTTAAGACTTTCCTACAATGACAGTTTAGTTTTCCTAAATCTTTACCAGTTATGGCATTAGAAGTACAGCTAGTCTGAGAAGGTAAGACATAGATGTACTTAATATCTCTATTCCACTTATACATGATGTTTAACATGATATTACACGGATAGGTAGGAACTCAAACTGGAGCTGCAACAATTATTTAATTAACTGTTCAACTATTTTGATAATCGATTACTTATTTCAGCCATTTTTCAAGCAAATGCTGAATGATCTCTCTCTCACAAGGGGGAATTTGCTGCTTTTCTTTGTCGTAGGACAAAAGTAAATTGGACGTCCAAACAACTAAATTGAAGACATCACTGTGGGCTTGGAGACATTGTAAATGGCTCTTTTTTTTTCAATGTATAGACCAAAAGACTGATGGATCAATCGAGGAAATGATCAGCGGATTAATCGATAATGAGAATAGTGATTAGCTGCAGCTCTAAAGTACCATAATACTCATCTGACTGTAGCTTTGGGAGTTGTCTCCCATCATCCCACCATTCTCTGTCACCCACACTTGTAATATGTTTCCGGTTATAGGCTTGAGCGACTGACACTCATCAAACTAATCTAATTACACACTCTTCCCAGAACTCAAAACATAAACCCTTATGGTAAAAAGTGAAACTCAGCATTTGCGGGATTCATTTGAGAGAACGACGCTGTGTTATGGAAACAGCATCATTGATATCATTCATGCTATGATGCTGACTCAGTCACGGGGCCACATATTGAACAGTCAGTAAACCAAAAGGACAAAATAAAAAAAAATAAAAAGGCTTGTGTTCCTTTCTTGATATCATGGAAAGGAAAACGGTCCGGCATTAATGTCCAAAACGTCTGTTTGGTGGCAGCTGGACTCGGTGTGCCGCTGCTATCAGACAGCAATGATGTCATTTCCAAGGCGACGCTCATGACAACCATGAGGCCATTGTAAACAAACCAACAACACACTTTATGACACTGACCAGGGCTTTAGCCATTGTCATCACAATACGCTGCTCTGTTCAGCAGCAACCGGCCGCTGTCCTGATCTGAGCGGCATCTAGACAGCAGTTTATGCTTCTATTTCTGTCCTATTAACTATAATCCTGTTTTACTTTTGTTACTTATCAAACTTACCTGTATGAAGTGGCCGTTTCAGGACTTTTTTTTCCTACTTTTTAAATAATAAACGGAGAATAATGAAGTTTCTTTTTAAAAAGGACAGTGTGTTTCATTCATATCCATTCATAACACTTTTCCATCCCATTTTCCATCACACGGTATACCACACATAGGCGGTTAATGCTAACAAATGTTAAAGCAGTGACGCAATGGAGGGACATGCTCCATGTGCGTCTGTACAGTAACAGCTGGGGTGGGGCAAAATGAGTCAAGAATACTTGAGGCAAAAGCTGTTCAAATATAGAGCAGCTCCATCAGATAACGTCTCTTTTTTGTCTTCTGCTTTACTCTTTATGATGATGTAAAGTCATCGATACCCTAAATACTGGAAGTCACAATTTTATTTTTCCAAGACGACTATGGGACGCCAACATTTAAGTGGGACGCAAACCCCAAATTTCAGCCTGGAAAATAACATGAAGAGACTGAGAGGGAGCCCTGTATTCATCTAAAACTAAATAAACAAGACATTTAACCCCCACCACCCCCTTGATTATGATGTTGCACAAGTGTACAACATGATAGAGAATGACGTCAACGACACAAGATCGTGTGACTATGACTGTAAGGACATTAAAACAGTGCTTAACTGTCCAAGTCATACGTGGATGTTCACTTAAACATAGGGGCCCCCCCCCCCCCCCGAGATATGAGAGGAGCATGTGATGTAACACAGACTGATGCTGTTAGTGTCTAAGACAAAACTACACATTCAGACCAGTGGAAATGACCCTGTTCTGTGATTAAGTCTATACATGTATTCTTGTGTTATGTTGTGTTTCTCGCTCATCGACTTAAGAGTTTCAAAAGAAGTTGACAAGTTAAACACATGTAATTAAAATGTTTCACAGTGATCATTCAGCCTGGGAAGTTAAAGAAAACTACTCTGACAGCATTACTTTAACGTCTGCCACTCCCAGGAGAGGATTTGAGATGTATTTCTCAAAATTAGCAACCAAAAATTAACTATCACCTCTCAGAAAATCTGATTTAAAGACTCACTCAGCATCAGTGACTGAAAGTATCCATAAATCAAAGAACTACTCACCGCTTTGGGCATTTTTCTGTTCTTTTCCTTGCTCTGTGCGAGGAGCTGTTAAATAAAAACGTGTTTCCAGAGGAAGAGACCTGTGCTCCGTGTGTCCTCCTGCAAAGAGGGAAAGAAGAGAAACGAGTTTCAGCCACTTCGGCGTTACTTAAACCTGTGAGAGCAGCTCGCCACTCCTGCGGGCGACAGTCGTCAGGATGAATCACCGAGAGAACCTGGCAAGCTGGCAGCGGCTAGCACACATATTACCGGAAGCTACCCAGTCAACTTCAAAATAAGAGTCCCTTCTGTTCATGTGTATTCCTAACACTTTTACAAGTCCTGTCAAGATTCTTCAACACAGCAAACCCCGTCTTTAAATTTAAACGTTAACGTTTTCAATATTAAACTGTAAACTTAACATTCAAACAATATCATTGCTATAAAGAAGTTTGTCAGATACCTAAAACCAACTAATCTAACGGGTGAAAAGGACAATTATATTTTCAATATTGTGTAATACCTCAATTATCTTTTTCTATTATTTATCTTGACTATAAACTGTTCGACAATGGTGAAAAACATTCATCGCAAATACTCAGAGCCCAAAAGACACGTCTTGAATTTCTTATTGTGTCCGACAACAAGTTTAACGCCAAAGATATTACATTGAAATATGACTTTAGGGCTTCAACTAACGATTATTACAATTTTTAATTAAGCTGTCCAATATATATTCTATAAATTAAACACTCATTTAGTCTAAAATGTCTGAATGTATTGAACAGTATCCTTCACAAATTCTCTGAGCCCATGATGACGTTCAAATGTTGTGTCTTGTCCAACCAACAGTCCAAAATGCAAAGATAATCAATTTACACATTCACATTTATTTACAGAGAAAAGCAGTACATTGTCACATTTGAGAAGCTAACATTTTTGTTTTTTTTAATTGCCATTATTGCTCAATACATGACTTGAATGATTACATCTAAAATATGTTTTGGTCAATTGGCTAATCAATTGATCTATAAATCAACATAAAAAGTTTTGCCACAGTACTTATGAGAATGACAAATTCTGTCCATCAATTATCATGTATTTATCAGTATCTCTTGTAATAGTGTATATTCCAGCCCGACCCTTTAATGCTCTACTCTAAATTATTTTATTTTGACATTTACCACCGGAAGTCCCGCAGTTCTATTTTGCCTTGACACTGTCGACTCACCTACACACCAGCGAGGTTAAATACGGTCCTCAAAGTGCCTCACCCACTAGCTATGATAAAAGTTATAGTCCCCACCCTGCCTTGTTTTAGTCTTTTATCTTCACGTCTTCCGTTGCTAAGAACTTAGATTAATAGAGGCTATTTACACTAGTCTGTGTCGCGAAATAAAGTCGCTTTAAGAGGAAAAGACACACTTTGCATTGCACCACAGATTACCACCAATAGTCACGGCCACTGACCCAGCCGCCTATAACCTGTTGAGGTTGTAATAATGTTAGAAATTGCAACAAAGTGATGATTCCCTGGGTATATTTCCGCTGGAGGGTTACGTCTGTGTTATGAGTACACACCCACAGCGACAGTGACAGTGAGGCGATTAAAGCTCAGCAAACGAGAAATTCCACCTCTCTGATCGGCAACGAAAGATGACGAATGTTTCACAACAAAACAAATCGTTTAAAAACTGTTAGCAGATTCAGCCCCAGGCTGTAATAATAACAATGGTGTCCCCCCCAACCCCTTGTGCAGGAGCTTCCTCTTTGCTGCAGTCATCCTCACTCTAATCCCGCAGACACCTGTTGTGAGATTTGTCTCCTTTGTGCAGAGCCGCAGAAAAGTGCGCCGAAAATAAGTGTGAAAAGTATGTTTTTCACACAGCTCCGAGCGCGCTTTACTGCAGTATAAGAGACAGGTAGTTGTTTGTCTTACCGGAGCTGGTGAGGTTTAGAGACGAGGTGACTGTCCGAAGCCCACAGCAGCAGATTTCCCCTTCCTCTGTTCAGACTGGCGCAATATGGCGCTCATCAATCCTACTGTGGCGATCCTGCTGCTTCTGTCACCGGTAGGCTGGAGGATCGCAGGTTCAATCCCGGGTCCCGGGAACCAGCCGGGGACATTAAATCCGGGATCATGAATACATATTGTACAGTTAGTTTAAATCAATAAAGTCTATGGCTAATCCATGGACTCTTTGTGATTGTGTCTAATCTACATGAATGATGGTTTAAACATACAGCATTCATTATAAATATTATTATTTTCACTGATAACTTTTCACCCAACAGCACTAGTTGGGTTTATAATTAACCCAACTAGTAGAACATTTCAAAATTGCAGCTATTTATATGTTTATCAAAATGTATTTTATAGCTTAAAATGAACAATGGATCAAATCCTTACCTAATAATGAAATTCTTCATCATTAGACTACTATTATATTATATATGTGTTCTTTGATATTTTGGAGTTTATCTAAAGATTTTATTGTTTGGATCACACTTTTATTTTCTAAATGTATTTTATGATTTTCACAGACAATATGTGACAGACTACGACATATACAACATTTAAAAAGCAAAGTACATACAGCTAAAGTCCATCGTTCTTCATATATCAAACCATATCACATCCTGTATTTTATGTGTATGAATCACACTCTTAAATTTGATTGAGAGATTCTGCCCAGCAGTTTTAATTAGGCCTAAAAATAGTTTGATTAAACGTGGGTTTTTATTTGTGTAAGTCAGTTTAGCTGAGATAACTACATTAATATCAATACAATTATTTGAACAATAACTGTTAATACAATCCCTGAGTCTAGATAAATACATTGAAACCTCACGTATGACCTTTGTAAAGACTGAGGTGTCACCTGTCCTGAGCACTGATGCAGCACGCGGCAAAACTTTCACAGTTTCACAGGAGTTCACCGGGGAAGTGTTCGTCATCCGCCCTGCAGAGAACCCGAGGAAGTGCTGCTATATGCGAGGGGTGGCGCCATAGGTGAGCTGGCCAATGAGGTGGAGGGATTAAAATAGAGCCGTATATAGCGGAGGTTAGAGCTACTTCTGATCATAATGCGAAACCAGAGAGATGTGACAGCCCTGCCTACCACTTTGTACTAGTTAACCGGCCATTGTCACCACTTCCATCATCATTATAAGCCCTTCCTTAAGAATAAAACCTTTTGAGCCTATTGAAAATAAAGCCAATATGTTCGTGAATGTCCTTGATAGTTGGTTATTTTAGAAGAATATAGCCTATTATTTTAGTGATTTATTAGATGAAGTACACAGACAAAAAAATGAGGATGATAAAACAGCCGTCAACTGAAATAACCTTGTTCTGTTTGTGCGTTGAGCTAAATTTATAGCCTGAGCAATGCAAAACATCATTGAATTTGCCTGTTACAGCCTCTGAATGAACTGTTTGCAGAGAGCGATGCCTGATGCAAATAGATAATATTCACAGGAAGGCACTTTGTTCTCTAAATATTTGAAGTTTATTTAAACCTGTAGCTTACCTCCTGTGTGGCTTATATCTCTTTCGCTGACTCATTCTTTTTAAGATAAAACTTTGTATTTGTCTGATTTGCTGTGTTTGGCGTTTTGAAAACCAGCCAACAACCAGGAACTTTGTTCTGATAACTGGTAAAATGGACAAATAGGCTGCAAGGAAGGAAGTCAATGATAAAAGGCTACGATAAAGTTCATTCAAAGCTGCAGCAAAAAACAATAAAAAAAGGACTTGTTTAAGGACTTCAGATCTTCCATTGGCAGCAAATTGTAGATTTACAACAAATCTCTGCCAAATCTTTTCATCCCAGTTTTATTGGTTTTGCAATGACCGAAACTTCACACTGCTGTACGATCTAGATATAGAAGAAAATAAAATGTGACTTTGTTTTTTGTAAGAAAATTCTCCCCATACTACAACAAACAAATAGTGTAATAGGAGAGCAAGCATAATGCAAAATTGCATTGAATTTTCCACTATTTCACAAACACCCTTCTAAACATTAGAACCATAACACCAATTGTTAAGATTGAAACAAATGACTTGTGATCACAGAATAATCCATATAACACTGGAACATCAACAACTCACAGTAGTTTAGTCAGTATCAAAAAACATTTTAGTTTTGAGAATGCACTGGTGCCTTTGACCTCACTCAGTGAATCATTATCACTGTGTCTCTTTGAACATCTCCTGTCTCTTCTGGACGACATCATGGATGATATCTGAAAGAAAGAGAGAGAGAGAGAGAGAGAGAGAGAGAGAGAGAGAGAGAGAGAGAGAGAGAGAGAGAGAGAGAGAGAGAGAGAGAGAGAGAAAGAGAGAGAGAAAGAGAGAGAGAGAGAGAGAGAGAGAGAGAGAGACAGGATGAGGACGTTTCTGTGTGCAATATGTTTGACATGAATTACCTCTGTTGTGTTCAAAAGGAACCACTAGATGGCACTCCAACATGGTCTATGGTCTAAGACCTGATGACCCCTGGAGGAAGATTTGTGAAATACCTTTCAGCTGTCAGAGACAATAACATCAGCCTCAAGAACAGGGGTATTCAATTAAAACTCACCGAGGTCCATTGAGAGAGAATTTCCTCATGCAAAGGTCCGGAACATCACAATAGTGTCTAACTTGTGCTATGATTTAGTCCCATGTATATTGAAGTAGCCAACAGTTGTATGTGGTCAACAACTGACTTTCAAATATAGAAAGTTCAATTGAATAATATCTCAACAATATTTATTGTCAGTTTTCAAATTGAACTGGATGAATTATAATACATACACATACATATACTTACTCTAATAAAGTATAAATGATCTTCTCTCATTTCAAGTAAAATAAGGATTGGATTAAAAAATAAAATACATATACAGAAAGCTTTTAAAAAAATGTGCATCTTAAAATAAAGTACTTCATTTTTGAAAACAATGAACTGAACTGAATTGACCTGCAGCTTTAAATTGAGTTCAATCAGGTGTGAAGTGATGTCACCCAAAAGAAGCCACGATATGAGATTTTTATCTTCAAAAAAAGATAAATGTGTGTTTCAGCTCTAGTCCTCTCTGTTAACATCTTGTAAAATAATTCTCAATTATCTCTCGGTTTTAGGTCCAGGGGGTCCGGATCCGGACCGCGGTCCGCCTATTAGTGACCCCTGCTCGAGAACATGTTGAATAAATATACAGTATTCCCTTACTGTCCAGCAGATTCCTTGCTGTGTATCTCCGTTCCAAACTGTTGTTAACTTCATCCATCAGCCATGGGACGAAATTAGTCTCAATATCTGGAAAATAGCAACCGCAAATATGATAAAAAGGTTAAACACTCGTATCAAAATCATGCACAGAGTATCAATGAGCTCATCTGTTATAGTCACCGATCCCCCTACAGATGTGATTAAATGTCGCTGTGAGCAGTGGTGTGCCGTGATGCCCACGTGTGTCAGTAGGAAGCTGAGTGTGAATGGAAGTTGATGCTGGAGAGCAATGCAGCAAAGGCTGACCTTTCTCCACAGGGTCATAAAAGTAGCCGTGGCCTCTCAGTGAGGTGAAGACTGCCGGTAGGAGGTCAGACAAGTACTGCTTGGAGCACGCCCGGGCAGCAATCTTCTCTGCAACCTCTTTTTCTTTCTTCAGCGCCTCCTTCTGCTGGGCAATTCTACGCTCCTAAGGTCAGAGGAAAGCTTTTTTTTTTAAACAAGCACACATTGTGTTTCACAGTATCCACTCTTTACCGAAAGCTGCTATTTCTGCTAAGCATTTGGTGTGTGGTTGTTTTCCCTCTAACGAGCAATCCTCGAGCACTCAGCCCCAGAAGCTTTTTTTAGGACGGCCACGCGGCAACCGGATGTTTGCTGGAAAATATTAGAAGAAGAACTTCCATGTTTGAGCAGACAGAGAGTCACTCTGGAAGAGAGTCACTGTTTGGTCTCCAGGAAATGCAGAGCAAAAATACCACAGCGATGACCACGTAGCAACGCAGATATTGACAATATTTTAGAAACTGATTTCGTAGATCATATTACACCTAAATTATTAGGATTTTTCCTCATTTGCAGTTAATCTGCTTCATCGAGACTATACGGTTTTGGTTTTAACTGTGAACGGACTTGTAGCGCTTTTCTCAGTTTCCCGACCACGACATGTCATTCATCCATTCACGCCCATTCACACACTAATGGCAGAAGCTACCATACAATGCCCTTCAGAACTATGCAATCATTCTTTCCCATTCATCGACATGGACGCTGACGACCCGCTCTACCCCTGAGTCACAGCATGTGTCACCCTGGCAACATTCACAGTCAATCAACTGGTTTTGTAAGTCTACTTCATAAATATTCTGATGAAAAATTCTGATTGGTACACTTGATAAGACCTTTTTTTTTTTTTCAAAGTGAGGAGGGAAAGGCGCACAGAGAAAACACATTAATGCAGAAATCTCTCTCGTGAAAAAAACACAATTGTTCCACTCGTGACCCTCGTGTCATGTGTAGGGTCACAATGCTCGCAGAACTTAAGGAACCTATGGCAATACCAAACCTAGACTTGTTCCTATACAGTGATTTGAACGGATAACATACTTTCTCCTCACTCCGGCGTCTCTCCTGCTCCTGAAGCCTCAACACCTCTGCCATCTCATTATTTCGGAGCTCTTTGAAGGCCCTCTGCTGGGCCCTCAGACAGGCCAGCTCCTCCTCCTCCATCACCTCCCCGAGAGACTGTTCGATTATCTTACCGACCAGGAGCTCCAACAATGGCTGCACCTCCCTGTCGAAGTCAAACAACTGCAGAGGAAAGTAGTAATAAGTGGTTTGTGAAACTGAAAACATTAGGTCAACAGATCAACAGAAGACGTTATACAACAATAAAATGGGCTTTATGTGTAGACGCGCCTCAGAGGAGCTTCCCCTATAAACAGATCTAACATGTTTTACTAGAACTATATTAAGGCTATCGAGTGTGTACAGTGTGGCCAGACCTCCCACTTGGATTACCCACCTCTCCCTCCTCTATCTGGGTTTCAACATCTCTGCCAGATTTGGCAGGTATGAAGAGAGGGGTTGCGGGTCTGTCCAGGAAATCATCAGTCTGGCACTCGATCTCTGTAGCCACTATAATGTTACTCAATTCTTCGAGATGTTTCTCTAAAAAGGTCAAGAGTATTACAAAACAGCCTTTGTTTCCAACAGCACGTTTGATAAACTCGTAATGAATTGAATATAGTGCAGATGTTCTGAAGATGTCATGAGACATACCTTACCTGTTTGTACATCGATGTGTTTTCTGCCCTCCACGGCCTCTGGCGTCATGGTTCGTTTTCGAGCGAGGGCTCTCCTCCTGATCTTCTGTTGTCTTTGTACTTCAACAGGGTCTGGCTGAGCTATCTGTCAAAGGTAGACAATACGCATTTTTAAGATAAAATGGCAGAAAGAAAGGTAAAACCTACCAGGAAACACATTTAGATGGTTAATTCATACTTACAATTGGTATGATGTGTTGGGCAAAAATCTTTCCTCTGATAACACGACGGTCATACATAATGTTTCCATAAGTATTGTAGGTCCTATATTGTCAGAAAAAAAACACAGTGCAGTCATACAGTCGGCTCATTTAGTAGCTATAACCTTGTTTGCTCTTCAGGGGTGACATGCTGATCCATGTTGTGCTGCTGTCAGCCAGTTTAATAAAGTGGCATTAGAGATATTTTTTCAGGGATTTTCTTACTGTCTGGTAACACAGTGGTGGAGGAAGTACAGAGAATATCCCCATCCCAAAAAAAAGTAGAAGTACTCATTGTGCAGATTTGCCCTTTCCTGAGTCATATATATCATTATATACATTATATTATTGGACTTTAATAATTAATCATACATTCAAGGATCAAAGACTTCATTGTAATTATGCAACCGTGGGATGCACAACGAAATGCAGCCCACATGCAACACGAGATAACGAAGATAAAAATAAAAAATAAAAAATAACAGAAGAGCATTTTTTTTAGTTTGCAGCAGAAGGAATGCAAACCAGCAGCAACAAAAACAATTTGCTGAGCAGATAACTTCTTAACGTTACAATATTTCCCTCTGAACTGTAGTAATACTTTGAATTTGACTACATTTGTGCTGTAGCTTGCTAGGTCACGTTAGCTACGTTAGCACCAAGCAAAAACATGAGCACCAAACATACTGTTCAGACGGAGGCTCCTTGTATCTGGAGCGGTTCTCAACGGGTCTGGGGCGACTTGAGAAGATGTAATTTCCGTTTGGATCCATTTTTCCACACAGAAACTACCAGGCACCGTGACGTTAGTTGTAATAATTAGTAATGTTAATGTTTAGAAGCGAACAGGCTGCCAACACAACCATAACTAAAAGCACACGACGAACTGTTGTTGTAGCAACCGTCTCCAGGAAGTGTAACGTTAACATAGCTGCCGTTACGTCACTTCCTTTAAAAACAGACCGTATAAAGGGCCGTATATCTTCTACTACTAACACTACTACAAATACTATTACATATTTTACAGTATTGCTATTATTATTATTACTACTACTACTACGAATGACTACTACTACTAAAACGGTTCCTACTACAACTACTATTATTACCACTACTACCACTCCTCTCCCTAATACTGCCACTATAAGGATGTTTATTGTCATTGTAAAAAACATACAACGAAATTAAGTTGGCGACTCATCAGTCAGTACAGCAGCAACAGTTAAAAAGTGTATAAAGACATTAAATAAATATAAACAAGATAAAACACAGGCATCAATGGCTTCAAAGTGAAAAAGGTGCTTTGTTAAAGTGTCGTGTTATTGTCTATTTTTGTTTCACCGCAGCACTGTGTAAAAGCTCTGGGGTAAAAGCTGTTCCTCAGCCTGTTAGTCCGGGTTTTAATAGTCCTGTATCTCCTTCCTGATGGTAGTGGAACAAACAGAGACCCGGGTGAGTGATGTCTGTACAGATGTTGCTGGCCTTCTTCTGGTGACGGCCAGCATACACAGTGGCTTAACCACACAGGCCAGGTCCCTCCTGTTCTCTGCTGTGCAGCTGGCATACCACATAGTAAAGCACTGCCACAAGATACTTTCAATCACACTTCTGTAGAAGTTAACCAGAAGTTCAGGGGGCAGGCCAGCTTGCCCCCTGAAGCTTTAGTTTCCTCAGAACGAAGAGCCTCTGCTGGGCTTTCTTCACCAGGTGTGATGTGTTCAGGGACCAAGTGAGGTCTTTAGTAATGTGGAGCCCCAGGAATTTGATACTGTCCACCCTCTCCACCTCCTCCCCACTTATGTAGAGTGGAGAGGGTGTGGTCTTCCTGGATCTCCTGAAGTCCACTATGACTTCTTTGGTCTTGGTGGTGTTCAGGACCAGGTTGTTGTCCGAGCACCACTCAGCCAGATGTTGGACCTCCTGTCTGTCTCGTCATTGTTGGAGATGAGTCCCACCACAGTGGTGTCGTCAGCAAACTTCACTATTGTGTTGGAGGAATATGTGGCGAAGCAGTCCTGGGTGAAGAGGGTGAAGAGGGCCGGGCTGAGCACACAGCCCTGCGGAGCACCAGTGTTCAGGATGGTGGTTGTCGATGTCAGGTTCCCTATCCTGACATTCTGTGGCCTGTTAGAGAGAAAGTCCCAGAATCCATGAACAGAGTGATGTAGAAAGTCCAAGTTTTTTGAGTTTATGCACCAGTTTATGTGGGATGACGGTGTTGAAGGCAGAGCTGAAGTCAATGATGAGCATCCTGACGTATTTGTGTTAGGGTGCTCCAAGTGAGACAGGGCCGTACGAAGTGTGATGGAGACCGCGTCCTCCGTAGATCTGTTTGCTCGGTACGCAAACTGGTGGCTGTCCAGGGCTGCTGGGAGGACGTCCTTGATGTGCGATACTATTATCCTCTCGAAGCACTTCGTGATGACTGGGGTCAGGGCGACTGGGCGGTAGTCGTTGAGGCAGGTGACTGCGGTCTTTTTCTACTACTCACCCTACTACTACTACCACCAATAATGTTAATAATAATAATCCATCCATCCATCCATCTTCCTCCGCTTATCCGGGGTCGGGTCGCGGTGGCAGCAGGCCAAGCAGGCTGACCCAGACTTCCCTCTCGCCCGCAATAATATAAGTATCCATTACAACTCAAACTAAAAGGGCCATAGTAGCTGTTCTGTTCTGCAGATAGAGTTTGCCCTGTTGTGGCTGTGTAGATTTATTATATTTATTTATACTTCTCATGTATGTTGGCGTAAGACTTGAAAAATGCATTCCTAACCTTGACATTGTTTGTATAATCACAAGCTAAATGGACCTTGTGGTGAGACTGTCAATCTTAAAAATCTAAATAAATATATAAACAAATAACCGTAACACAACTGGAAGAGTCGACAGGCTAACGTACATTAGTATAGTAACAATTCTGAAGCTGATGAGACTTTGTTTAAAAACTGTAACCACCTCTATTGGCTTTTCTTGTTCAGTATAACATGCTGATGCAAAGACCACTTCCTGTACAGATAAGTCAAAAGGTGAGCAAAAGCAAAAAAAAAAAAAAAAAAAAACTTGTACATTACTCATTTATAAGTTAAAAAGTTTTTTTAACTGGTATTCTATTTGTACATTTTCTCCTGATATTATAGGGGTGATTACATAGTTAGAAGTAACAAGCCAAAATCGTATTGTGAGTTGCAGTGCAGGCTTGACATCTCGTGCCACCTCTACATTGTTTGTATACTTTAACGTTGTACAAGCAAAACAAAAACTGTGCACTTGAAAACATTTGTTTTGCTCACAGGCAACAGTGAAATGTGGGCGGCACGAGGCATTTAGTAAAGGAAAGCAAAAACCTGACTGTAGATTATGTTAACCACAGAGAGCATATCCAGCTCTACGAAAAGTCAAAGTGTCAAAGAAAAGTAGGACACCACATGTTGACACTAGACTGCGTTTGTGCGTACAAAGGTTGGAGCTCTGTGGTCAAAGTGACGACTGAACTGTCTCTTTTTGTTCTCCATATCAGATTTTTCATGACAGATATAATTTCGCCCTCATTTCTTGCGTGTTGGATATGTGACATAATAGACCACACTGGATCACAAAAGATCATTACAAATTAAAAATCTACAACCCAAAGTGCCAAATAGTGACACTAACAGCCAAATATAATAGTGCTACGACCAATATTCTTATTGTAGTATAGTATATCGCCATGGTCTTGCATATTTAGTTTGTTTTATAAAAAAAACAAGTGTAGCATCATTATGTAACATTTCCATGAAAATGATATTGTAATCACAGCACATAGGAGAGCACCATGTTGGAGCCACGTCCTGTGTTTGTGATCTTTTTTCAAAAGGAATAATGAATGTCTGTTTAGACGAGTGCGGAGGTTTCTGTGTCGTGGAGGCTTTGGGTTTGCTCTCCTTGCTGCATGGTTTATTGTTTATGCTTCAGCTGTCACAAGTCATTAAGCATTATTAAAGGGTAAATGGTTCAGCTTGCCACTGTGTTAGCCGCCTCTCATTAGTGTTGAATGTAAGCCACAATGTTACACAACCTGTAGGGCACACATTGATCTCTTTTCAGTGCAGAAATGGACTCACAACATCATCTTTTTTTTTTTTATTATTCTTTTTTTTTTTTATTCCTCACTTGTAGCCTTATTTCACTTTTACAAATGATACGTTATAGTCTAAAGCCATCCTCGTTCGGTTGTCTCGCTTGCTCTGCCTTTTTAAAATGGTAAGGGCAATCATGAAATCGTGGAACTAGGTGGTAATTAAAGTAATAGGCGTCCAAGTGCAAAAAGGCTCCATTCGTGAAACATGTACAGTAAGTGGCAACGGAAGCAGTTAAGAGCAGTGAGGTTAAAACAGAGGCAATTACCGGGGGCAAAAAGCAGCATACAGCATATGCGAAGTCATTATTTTAAAATGTACAAAATGCGGTGGATAGGGGACTCCAATGTACTGGGCCTAAATAACTATTGTGCAATGCAGATATAAATACAACATTTTCTATAATCTGTATCATGGAAAGTAAACATGATATTAAGCAGGGTCAGTGCATTACAGCAGAGATTACACACTTTATGTATTTTTGTCATACCGTTAATATGGTAAACACAGTGAGTATGATTTCATCATAATTTAACAATGTAGCTAATGTTCTGCTGTGTGCAGCTCTGCGTTTCATATTGAATCAGCGGTCAGGGCTGTAGTAAGTTACACTGACAGAAGCTGTACAATGTGTTCATTACAAAATCAGCTAAAGAGCACTCTCAGAGTGCTGTTCATTAGTTGATGATTGGATGTTTGTTGATGAGCACACACTCTGCTTAAAAGGTATATCTGTACTTAAAGCAATGCAGTAAATGTGCTGCAACCGGCTGCAACTCTTTTCTCTGAAAATCTGGACTAAATGTTCATCATAACTCCAAAGCTCTGGCTAACTTAAGCTCATATTTCATTAAAAATCAAATTTAGTCGAGGTTTGGATATTACCTGCAACGTAACCAACATGTTTGGGCAAGGTCTTTCAATAAATATCTCACAGAGAGATAACAGCGTTGAGCTCATGACTCAAGTTCCCTCACATTTACTTTTTGTTTTCTTTGCAGAGAATCAGAACAACATGCAGCTTGTATTGAGCCATCTTACACACCACAATGAATGCTGCTGCCCCAATGTTACTTTATTGTACTTCCTACTAATGATTAAAATCATGTGAGATCTGAGGATTCCATTCACACTTCAGAGGCTGTGATGCGAAGCGTGATGCAGAGGGTGATGCACGATTACAGCAATATGTGTCCAAGCGAACACAAATTGACACAACACACCTGAAATAGTCGCTTGCTGGAGCTTGTAAAGGCGTATGCTGCCATTATGTCGGATTGGTGCTAATTAGGTTTTTTAATTGGAAGCGTCTTACTCTCTCCGATGCAAGGTTCCAAGAACAGTGGTCGCCGTATGCTGTAAGATTGTGAAGCCCTCTGTAGCACATTTGTGATATTGGGCTATACATATACAAATGTAAATGAAGCTCTCTGGTTGTTTTGTATGCTTGTGGTGGTGATGTACTACATTATGTTAAGATCTGTATCAGATCTTCCTATTTTTTGTGTCGCACCTGCACATAAAAATAATGAGTTAAGAGTTTAACAAAGGTTAAATAAACATGATATGCTTCACAGATGTAGTCATTCCTGCAGGTCTACTGTAGTGGATTTATGAATTATATTGGCAATGTTGCTGTGTAATCAGAGATTATCTTCTTTATCCTAAATTCCATGATGAAAAATGTTACCAAAATGCTCAGCTGCAATCTCATTGCAACTTTTGGATGAACTAAATTGACTTGTTGAGGAAGGAAACGATGTGTTAAAACACCATCGAAAGGAAGGAAGAGACGTGGCATCAGCAGAACAGCAATTCAGAGAAAAACCAAAGCCACCCATGTGACCAAGTCTGGTTTCCTCCTGTTTCCGCATATGTGCCAGAACATGCTGTTCTCTCAATTAGGCCCGATAGATTCTGTTATGCAACACATCTAGCAAAGAGAAGTTGAGCCAAAAGGGTTACCCTCCTCCTTTTTCTCATTATTTCTGATGCTAATGGGGAGCGTTTCAGGACCACAACATCCATTTGTAACACAAGCTTTCTAAAAGGTCTCATAGAAACACTGAAATTAGACATTTTTTTACTTTGTTATTTTCTTTTATTGTGTTATTTTTCTTCCATTTGACCAAAAACAATTTCTGGTGGAATGGCTTGACTCTGGAATACCAATTGACAAAGATTACACATCTATATTCATGAAATTGTATTTACAAAGCATAGTCTGTCACATGAAAAGTGCTTTAATTACTGTAGTGAAAAAAAAGGACATGCAAGGTGAAGAGGATTTACAAAAAGCAACAAAAAAAAAACACAACATATCACATACCAAAACAACAACTTCAAACAAAACACAGAAAATCAAAAGTCATAGCATATTTTATCCACAGTGAACTGTGTTTTCATAGCTTCATTGTGATAGATATCTCTCATGATAACTACATATCTTTTAAATGTTGTACTAAATAGTACTACTGAGAAAGTGCAACCACAGAGGCGGCACATAGCTGGCATTCATTCAAAGTGAAACAGTGAAAAATGAACAGACTGGATTTCAAGTGCACGTACAAGCATTTCTGTCTCACAGAGCTACTCAGTGGGCACAGCCTCAGAAACACAGCTTCAAAGGGGAAGGAGTAGCTGCTATTATCAAGCCTTGCGATGAAAAGAAAACATATGAATGGCGTGTCTCTGAATGAATGAAAATACAAGAAGCTTGTCGGGTTTCTAACTGGCAGTTTAAAAACTGGTTCTTAGGCTTTGCCCACGGTATTAAATTCAAAAACATGTTTGTATATTATTTGAAATATGATCTGTGAAACAGTTCCAAAGTCAATCAAACATAAGACTCCTTGGCGTAAGAAATATCCTCAAACACGGGCTGGCTACATCTCCGTGACACAACCTCACGATGACCTGCAGACACAGACTCGGACATAGCTCTCTGGCGGAAAGCCTGCCGCTGCTCGACAACGTTGGCTTTGTCCTGTGCTGCTTGAGCAAAACAGTCTATGTACTGATTGACTGAGCAGGTAGTTGGGAAGTCATAATTTACAGAGGATGGACGGGACCTTCTCTCCAGCTGTATGGCATCGTGTACAGTCATTGATCCATACTGCGGAGGAGGACTCGTGTTCCTCAACGCCTGCTTGTATGACGGAGGCCTGCAGGGCAGCTTGCTGTCCGCCTGCTTAAACACTTCAATGGCCGACAGAGGGCGTGGTTTACGCAGAAACTCAGCAGGAGAGTCCTCCTGGAGAGTTTCACAAGGGAAGGAGTTTTCCTTCTGGGAGTCTTTCTTCACACTGTTTCTACTGAAGGTCCCTAGGCTCCTGGTCCTTATTAGGACTCTACTGGCAACTCTCATGGACTGTGAACGCCTCTTCTCCTCTGAATTCGGCCTGGCAATGTCCTGCTGAACTTTTCCAGCCACTGAAGGCTGGTTGGAGGTGTTTGCTTTCCTGGGGCAGGCTGGCGACCCCACGGGGGAACTGGTGAAAACAGAGCCTTCAGATTGATTTGAGGCAGCACTCTCAAGGGAAGAGCACGAGCAGTTACCTGCCATGTAGGGCAGAGGATCCGTGTCGGAGTTGCTGCTCAGCACTTGTCTCGCTCCACCTCGTCCTTTGAGCAAGAAGGAGTCGTCTGAGATCTGCTTTTTCAGAGGCTGCTCCTCAAAGTGTCTCCTCTCCACTGAGCAGTCGTCGTGGCTCCTGGAGTGACTGCACAGGCTCTCGAGGTCCGCTGAGAGGAGGATGATGGGCTCGGAGCAGCGACGGTCGAACGCTGGCTTTGTGTTGAAGATGGCATCAGCTGGCCAAGAGGAGGCGGTGAAGCTCGGTCTGAGAGAGGAATATGATCTAGTCTCTCCCGCCTCTCCGTCTCCATCTGGGTCGGTGCTGTCATACGCAGAGTCGTGATGCTGGGAGGACAGTGAGTCTGCAGAGTGGGGAAACAAAGACATGAATAAGATCTCTAAATTTGACCAAAGTCAAACCTAAGGTTCCCAACCCCAATCATACAGTAATAACAGAGACTTGAGTGATGTGCAAATGTACCTTCATCGGTATCCAGCAGATTTAGGATATTCTCTCCAAGTATCTCATAATGCTCAATCAGGAACTGAGTTAGCTCTGTGACCTGCAACAAATCAGAAAAAGAAGTCAAATTAACAACAATATAAAAATGATATAAAGAATTCAGAAAAGCAAAGCTGTGGTTCAGAACAGATACAGTCCAGACTCAGTGCATTGCTTCAATCGACCAACATAGTGTGTGTTTTTATTGGTCCTCAACTCAACAAAGAGCCAACAAAAGTCAGTGCAAGTGTAACTTTATGAAACCTTTTGAGGTTTTCTGCACGGTGAAACCACAAAGCTTCAAAGCACCAGAACTGAGAAAGAATATTCATAACAAATCTCTCTCACCTTCTTCATCTTTTCCTTCTGCTCATCCAGCGGGGTGCAGTCCAGCTGCAGCAGCGTGGGGGCGATACACACCGCCAGGTTGTAGGCATCCATCTTGTTGCTGTCAGCGTTTTTGAGGATGTGATGGAGGACGCAGACGAGATGCTGCAGGAGGAGTTTGTTGGGTCCTGGGAGGTCGTCCACCACCCTGTAGGCGGGTAGCAAAAGGAGGAAGGAAGAAAAAAAAAAAGAGAACAGGAAAGAAGACTTTAGTTTGGCGCTCGTTTTTTTCAATTGAATGTTTCTTCCTTCTTTCAAACTGAACACAAACTAAAATGGAGAAGTGGTTTGTGTTCAGCCTACAGGAGCACATTGGACATTTTTCTGCCAGACTCAACACTCAAAATATCCATCTGTTTACTTTTGACCACATAAGCAGTAATGAGAACTCCAACAGATTTCCTTTCATATATAAATAAATAAAAAATGATAATGGGCAAATACACGCTGGGGGTCACAGTTGCTGGTAAACGTCTCGGCTCATTAGCAGGTATTCATTGCTTACTTCTTGATTTCTAGAGCTCTCTGCTGGGTGTCTTCAGTGTCCAGAGCTGCCATCCACTTGTCATAGAGTTCAGACACCAGCAGGCTGCCAGGAAGTTCCTTCAGAAAACTCTGCAACGAACAAGAGAGGGAGTCGATGATGAGACACAGCGCTTATAAATAGAAATGATCTGGTGTGACATTCAGACTAAACTGGTGCTTATCTTTAGGATTGGATGTGGGTGAGAACACAAATAACATAAAGGCATCAAGGATGGACCTCATATTGGGCATACTGACTCACTACATTGTGCAATATTTCATAGCAGATTAAATAGCATAAAACTATAGTAGTGGTGGTGGTGGTGGTGGTACAGGGGTGGAGAGTAACTAATGGTACTTTACTTAAGTATTTCCATTTTATGCAACTTTATACTTCATTACATCTCAGGCAAAGATTGTACTTTTTGCTCCACTACATTTATATGACAGTTACTTTGCAGATTCAGATTATAAGAGCTTTAACCCCATATTTAACAGCTGCAATGCTAAAGTCAGGCTTGCACATAAATGCATAATGAATCATTTAGCTGTTGCTACTTTAAGTATATATGAATGCTAATACTTTTGTAGTTTACTTAATTTGAACGCAGGACTTTTACTTGTATTAGAGTATCTCTACACTATGGTAGTGTTAACGTTTTACTCAAGTAAAGAAGATCTGAGTACTTCTTCTCCCACCGCTGTGGTAGCAGTAGCGGTAGTATAGTAGCTGTAGCAGCAGCTGTGATTGTGGTGGTCACATATAAAAACATAATGGTAACATAGGCGGAGCATCAGGTGAAATAGTAGTTGAATTAATGCTAATGGTGTAGTAGGTACTGTAGCAGTAGTGGTTATTTATAGGAGTAGTATTTATAGTGGTATTAATGGTATAATATAAAATGGTAACAGTATGGGAATTTACTTTAAGCAGCCCGACAAGCAGAACGACCGGCTGGACCTCCATGTCCACCTCCAGGCCGCTGTTCAGCTGCTCTCTGATGTCCTTCATGTTCCTGTTATTGCAAGGTTTCCGAAAGACTCCCTCTGTGGACGGCCCTCTCTTCCTCAGCAACACCAGCACCTCCTGGTGAAAGGACGGGGACGGAGAGACGTGAGATTATCATAGTACAGACAGAAACCAGCTGAGTGTGTTGAGTGCAATTATGGGCTGAGACTAATCGATGTGCAGAGCATGCGCTCGCGTGGTTTCCTGCTGTCAAAGAGCTGTCAAAGTTCAGCCAAGAAGGTGTTTGTTTATTACTTATGAGTTGTCTTATATTCAGCCTTGAGTAGTGCTATTCCTTAAAACAAAATGCAAATCTGAGAAACAAACGTTTTCTGAATACATTAGCTCTTTGTCTTTAAGACAAACTTGACTGGCAAGAGGAAGTGATGAGATCTGACATTTAAGGTAGAGGGTTTACTTACTGTGACTGGTTTGGGAAGTGAACATTCATCTGGGCATATTTTACAGAGGGGCTGTCCAAACAGCTGAGTTTTGGTATCAGTATCTGCTCGGCATGCTTTGTTGATGAAACTAGAGCCCTTTCTGAGCCTCTTCACCAGGTTCCACTTGGTTTCTGGGGGAAGCAGAAATGTTTGATTCAACGTTACACATTATACGTACAGATTAAAGCATTTATGTAAGTCTTCTGTTCACAATAATTCAAAAGTAGTGCAACATAGCAACAAAACCAGATGTGTGCAAGATTTTAACCCAGAGCGCCAATGTGTCAAACAGTTTTCTTCACTTGCTCACTCTTATCAGTAGTTACATTTCCCTTTTCTGTCTTTGTGGTTGTGCTCTGTGGTCTCATCTCTACACATGGCACAATTAATGAGCCCCTCCCTGCATCAAAACTGCCACTTTCGAACTCACCAATGGGATGTTTGTCCTCCTGGTTGTTCAACTGCTTTGACACCGCGCAGATCTTTGCATCGCCCTGGTAACAACATTTTTTAAAAAAAGGGATGTGGTGATGAGTATGCAAGAGGAACAGCATGCAAATAGGATAGAAGGGAGAAGGGTGTTGTGTTTTGTCAATCGCCCAGCACCACACACCCTCGCTATTCATGCATTAGTTCAAGTTAGAGTGAAGACATCATGTGACAAAAGACACTTATGGAAGCCAACAATCAGTCGCATACAACTTTTTCAAATCACTTTTGAATTGTGATTCAGATGTATTTTTTGGTAGCTACAGTTTATGCATTTCAGACAAAGATCTCAACATGAGTGGAAAGACATCTTTAATCTCAAGAAGCCAGTAAAATGCAGATTTTACTTACATCAATTGGAAGCTCAATGAATTGCGCCATGCTACCTCCTGTTAGAGTTTTAGTCTAAAAGAAGAGAGAGACAGAGAGAGAGATTATTTACTAAAAAGCTCATTTTGAAATACATTTTGGTTTCTATTGGACATGGTAGAGCGAGCAGTGAGAGACTTACTGTGATGCTGCCACCCAAAACCTTCATGAGGACGTCTGGTGGGGAAGAAGCACAACCAGCTCTCGCTTTTGCGTCTTTAATTTTTCTGTGAAAAGATACCCATAAATTTACAATTTGCACCTAATTCTTTTAGTATTTACACTTTTTAGTCTATATTTTAACTTAACCTAACCACACAAAATCTGTCTTACTTTATGTTTTTGTGTATCAATCCTTATAGTGGTTTATTATAATGCTATCGTGTAGTTCTTTATTTATTTATTTTTAGTATTAGAGACAAAATGTACACTGCTCTTCATTATTTAAAGATGTTATCTTGCTGGAGTCGACACGACATTATCTGAAAATATGTGTTTCTACATTCATTTGAAATTCAACATCTTTATTGATTTCGCTGATAATTTGATGCCTGCAGCAATACTATGTTGTCAACATTGATCAAAATGGCTGTACATTGTAGCTTGAGTACTATCTAACTATTAATGATGATAATTGAAAGGCTCTTGAGTTGAATACATATTGACTGTTAAATACATAATCTGTGAATAATGATTTTTCTTACCTGTGAAGAATATCTAACCAGCGTTCTTTAACCTCAGGCGAGCTGTGGGCAAAATAACAGCATGGTGTGAGTTACTCATCCACAGAGAGAATCAAACCAGCAGATAGATACAGTGGGAGGAATGAGGCAAAGCGTGCACCCACGGCGGCTTTTAACAACTCTGGTGGAAACTGTAACACAGTCATGGGAACAGGAAGCAGCGTCACGGCAGCCCCCAATCAGACGCCTTCCACTTCCTCCTAGACTAGGTTTACTGCGGCTCGGTGTCCACGAGTGGAAACGTGATGGCGAAACAGATACGTGGGCCCACATGTGCACCTGAAGGGCCTCATCTTTTGACAACACGTTGTTCAGTTTGTTGCCTCATTAAGGCAGCTTGCAGTATCACATGGTTGTGTGCATATTGAGCAAGAGTCTTACAGTCTCTCTTCCACGATCATCTGCTTGTGAGGGAAACTTTCACATAATGAATCATTACGAGAGACAAACATTCAGAAAATAAATGAAACTCAAATCCCACCAGTGGGGCTCATCAACTTCTTGGAATACATAGCGAGTCAAACGCTAAAGGTTTTAATTACTTTTTCAAGAAACGTGGGAGTCAGTGAACAACACAAATGACTACCACGTTTCTCTACTGGTGCCATTTAGTGCCTTAATGAGACAGATGAAGAGCAACGTTTCATTCATTTTAGTAAGTTACCCTGTCTAGACAAAAAGTATGACACAGTGTTGCTCCTGCACTTCATCTTTATGGTAAAGGCCAGTATTTGTAGACAAAGTCTGATGTTAATCCCCTCACATGAACACTGGTTTGCTGAGCTGCTCCGCACTTCCTATTTTGCAACCTCTTGTCTTGTGATGCTGCAGGGATGACTTTCTCTTTGTTACTTCCCTGTTTTCATGATGGCCACAGATCATATGACCATTTACTATATGTGTGAATGTTCCATGAACAGCCTCAGATTTCATTTATTTAACGCCTGACGAAAAAAGACTGTCAAATAAGAAGCAGGAAGCCTGTGTTTGTATGCTGTTCTATCGCGTGTGAAAAAAAAGTTAAAGGAATAGTTCAACATTAGGGAAACATAGAAATTAGCTTTCTTGCCAAGAGTTTCATGATTCGATACCAATCTCTCAGAAGCCAGCCAGTTAGCTTAGCTTAGCACAAAAACAGGGGCAAACAGTTAGCCTGGCTTTAACTGAAGGACACATAATCCAGCACCTCTAATTAACGTGTTACATCTCATTTGTTTAATCTGCACACAACTTGAAGCTGGGCCTGCGATAGATTGAACTAATTTGATTCATTTACATTTTTGGTTTTGCAAAATGTGTAAAATGTCCACAAAATTGAGCTATTCCGACATGCTCAAATCAAAATCAGAATACCAAGCAGTCACTTACAAGGAATTATTCTTAGCAACTGTCACAATAAACATAATACGAGAGAAGATAAATAAACTGAAGCACTGGAGGTTACTGCTGGTTAAAATGGTCTTGTAAACTGTGATGTGAATAACGACTGACTGCAGGGGGCTAGCTGGCTCTGGCTATCTCATAGTGAAATCAACTTCTACATCAAGGACTCTTGTTCCGTGTTTGTTGAACAGATTTTATCTCTGGTTCTGTGATGTGAAGCCACAGGTGGTGCATGTCTGCATTGCACATGAAAAACTAAAAATATGACATTTTAATCATGTTTTAGTTATAAAAAAAAATGAAAACCATAATCGTCTCCAAATATGACAAAAATCAAGATTGCCTTGTTTTTTTTCCCTTTCCTCCCGGCACTACTTATACATGCAAATCCCTAAATCACACTATACCTTTAAAGAGATATCTCCTCCTAATTCACTTCTGGAGTGAAGGATTAAATTCAAGAGGAGATTTGGGGTGTAAGAGAAAGAATACCAATAAACTGAAGATCCTCACAGCCAAACATTAGCATTATCATGCTTGTGCATGTGTATTCAGGCATGCATGCACGTGTGATTCAAATCACTCAACACAAGGCTGTTTGTATGTGAGTCACCTGCTGCGTGTGCACTCACCAAAAACACACCAAACAAACAGTGAGATCCCAGGCCAAGACGAGTGTCACTCTGAGGTCAATATCCCCCGTCGTTCCCTCCTCTTCCTCCGCTTCATCTTCAAACCCGTAAAGCCAAACGTCCTCGAGGCTCACTCTGTGCTTCAGGCGGTAGCTGGTCGTCGACCTGTTCGAACAAAAGCAGAAACAAAGGCGACAGCCATTTAAATAGTCTTTTCTGCTTCCATTTCTCACAAAGGTTGAAATGCAGGTTTCAGTTCTAAATTTCTGTCCCAGTGACAGATTTCTTTTTTTTTTCCTTCTACAGTCATTTTTTGGAATGCAATGAAACAAAGAGATTGTCTTGAGGCTGTCTTTAGAAGATTTGGGGACCATTCTTGGCCTCAATTGAATTGTGCACATGAAAACATCACAAGGAATAGTCTTTGATGCAAATATTGATCGTCAAGAATTAAGAGATATAAAATCTCTCGGACATTTTGTCAGTGCAGTAAAACCATTACAAGGAATGCTTGTTCATATTTCTGAATAAAAAAGCTTTAAGCTCTTGAACAGGTGTGACATTAAACTGAACAGCATGTTTGACATGCCTTATAAACTACAGAAATATCAAGTAGGACAAACTGAACCCTCAATTCTCAGTGACTGAACTCCTTGATCAATATCGCTGCACTCTTTGTGTCCTGAAAGGTGGACGTTGTGAGAGGCGATGGTCGAGTCTAAATGAAAAGCTTAAAAACAGCTTCCACAAAAGGTGCCTAACAAATGATTAGCGGGGAATCATTCCCGCTCAGATGTTCACGGCATCTGGTCGTGACCCTGCTAACCTCTGAGTGTTTGCAGCAGAGGCGTGCTGACTGGATCCTGGAGCGCTGACAGATTGAAAGGAAAAACAGAAGAGTCAGAAAGGTCAGAAGACAAAAGGGACGTGCACTTTGAGGACTAAGGAGGTGTTATGGTATAGAAATAAAGAGAGAGAAGTGATGTGCAACTAACCAGAGGTAATATAGAAAGGTTGATGCTATTATAGATGGCCCGCAATGATGCTTGCCCGAATCTGGGAACGTTTCCAGTTCCAATCCCCTGAACAATATGCTATTTTTAACCCCAACCACTCGTCCCTCCAGACTGTTCATTCTAGCATCAATGGAAAGGCTGTGAGAAATAAACATGGACAGATTCAAACACTGGGGGGTCGTGGGGGAAATATGAATTGAGGGTCCCCTTGACCCTGATCATTGTTAAAGTAAACAGTGCACACAGCAGATTAAAGATAGATCTGTTATATTTTATTTCACATAAAAGACATGGCACACAGTTTTCCGAATGACTTGCTGTGTGATTACCACCAGCATACTATCAAAGCCTAATAAACAAAGGTACAGGCTTTACTTGCTTCTAGCCTTTATGCTAAGCTAAGCTGAGATAACTAGCTGCTAGCTGTTGTTTCATGTGTATTGGACAGACATGAGAATGGTATCAATCTTGGCATTTAACTCTCAGCAATGAGAGTTAGTTGATTTTGTGATTTCATGATGCTTATTCCCAAACCACTTGAAATTATAAACTGACACGCAGAAAACCAAGTTGTTGTTTGTTGGCCTCTGGAGGTCTTGTTGATAATCCAGCCGTGGGAAATAAGGATATAAAATTAGGTAAATAATCAAGGTTATTTTTATATATATATATATATAGACTCAAAAGACTCCAAAGTCTGTTTACGATATCTTACTGTAGTCCCAGCTTACCTACTGGAACAGTGGGCAGGTTGTGGTACACAGATGAGTGTGATTGTCCTCCCACTCAAAAGCTATAAAACTTCCACCGGCTTTGACAAACAGCTCTACTTTGACTAAGATGAGCAACAACCTGAAGCTTGTTTACTTTGATTTTTTTTTCAGTTTAATCGTCTAGAAATCTGCCAGATCAGATCATGTTGATTTCATCCAACAGGAACTAAGTAAAGGGAGGTTTTCATTGTAATTATTGTTATAATAATAACACAGAAGTGATTAAAGTATAGGCCTATATATTTCTCTTGGTATGTTCCGGGATTCACCTCACTTCAAGGTTGATATTAGATGTAATATTGTCAGAACTTCAGCTGAATATATGTTGAAACTAGTTTTTGCGAAGAACATATTTATTCCCCCTCATGTGACTCCACTAAGAGGGAACCACCATGCTTTCTTCTTCTACTTATGTCAGGTCAGAATGACTAAACTCAAACAGTTTTGTGTGCTGGGAGATTCCCAAACAGTCCAAGCATGAAGACCAAAAATACACGTTTTTTTTTTACTTCCTCTTTCACTATCCCATTCTAACTGTCAAAACAATGTGTCAACTTTTTGTTCCGTGGAAACTTCTTTGATTTTCTTCGAAACCTCTCTGGGATGTATATCAATATCTACACTTCTTACTTGAGTTTAGCGAAGACAATGACATCGCTGAAGAGGAACAGGTGTCTCTCCTTGGTCTTCGAGCCGTCTGTGACCTGAACACACTCATCCAGCAGCAGCTCTTCGTTCTCACTTGTGAGGCCGAGGACAAACGGACTGTGCTCCACTGAGTCCCAACAGGAAGCCTCCTCTCTGAGGGAAAAGGACATAAAAGAGGTGGAAGACAGGGACGACTCGCAGCCAGACAAGTCTAAATTTGGTAATTTTGCTTCGGGATTACATGTTTTTAAATTGTTTGCAACATTTTCCAACCTCTTATGGCCATACAACTCAGATGCCATTGGAATATCTGAAACATTTATTGTCACCAATGTTAAACTGTGGGGTTTTTTTATCATTCCAAAAAGACATTTAGGTCTTACAGTAAATGGTTTAATGGACAGCAATAAAACAAAACATCCTAAAATTCTGAAAACACCAACTATACAAGAACCAGTGCTTGGTTGACAGACGTGGGAATTCAAAGACGCAAACTTTTTCAGTTCAACATTTGGGGGGAAAATGTTAATTTGCTTTTTTGCCAAGAGTTAGATTAGAATATTGATCATATTGATCATAGGTGATCACCTACCTGATTGAACTCAGGTATGTGTCTATGCTAGTGTGAATATGAAGCTGAAGCCCAAAAAAAAGCAGCTAGTCTGGCCCCTGTTGCTGCAACTTGTAATGTTTACCAGCCCCAACAGCAAGTGTCTGTCTGTGTGTGTGTGTGTGTGTGTGTGTGTGTGTGTGTGCGTGTGCGTGTGCGCACACCACAGCACCTGTTTTGAGAAGGCTACTTGGCCAGGTGTGTATGTCCGTCTGTCTGTAACCGCGCAACATGCAGTCACAAAACTTTACTTTACCACCACACAATCAGCAAAGATGATGTGCAACAACTCCAAAGTTAGGTTGTTCTTTGGGTGCTAAAGAGTGACCTGAAGAAAAAAAGGTATATCGCTGATTCTAATCAATAGCCTCCAGCACTATGATCCTTTCCTAAATACCACAGAGAGAGTGGAATTAGGTTTTGATTTGATGAAAAATGTCAGATCTGTGTGTGAAGGCATTGTCCACCATAACAGATCAATATCCTGTCAATAACTTGATATTATTTCATTATAGACTTCTTAGAATAAGACACTAGTATTAACTATCTGATTTGCTTGGAGCGGAGACGAGGAGGGACTTTTTTTATTGAATATTTCCGCAACTTTGCACACAACCGGACAACAGCAAAACAGATTTAATCTTAAACAGAAAACAAGCAGTGGATTTGGCTACAGTTCTTGATTCTTCTGGGGATTACCGCTCATCTCACATGCTCTTTACAGCCTGACTCAATTATTTGATACCTCACAATAAAATAACCTGTAATTTAAAAAGAATCAATTTGTTTAGGTCACTGCGGCAGTCATGTAGAAAATGTGCACCAAATCAACACGCAATTAAGCCAAGGTGTACAAACACAAGAAGTAAGAGTGGTTTGTTCTAAATGATTATGAAACCAATGTTGGTCATTGCTCTTCCCACTGACTCTGGGTTCAGGGCAGAAATTCAAATTGTTGCAGCAGAGGTACTTTCCCTGTTACCCTTCTGGCCCACTGAAGATGACACATAAAATACCGGCAAATAAAACAAAACTACAAACTACAACTGGTGGTTATCAACATGTGTAAATGCAAACAGAAAACAACAAAATATCCTTAAAGTAGTTATATAATCACTATTTAACATGAACCACTGCTACATAACTCGACTGTTATTATCCATTTAAGTAATAGTTCAACATTTTGGTAAAAATACTTTAGTAGACCTACGACTCTCATATCTGCCCGTAAAATATGAAGACAGCAGATGTTACTCTTAGCTTAGTCTTGTTCATTCCAAAGGTAACAAAAAATGAACAAAAAACAAAGTGTAAAAGGTAAAAACAACAAGAGCTTCAACTTTTGTTCTTATAGACAGAGCAAAGCTAGTTGCTAAGCTAAGGTTAGCCTTCTCCTGGCTGTATGCACATATTCAACGGACAAATATGAGATATATAGAGGTGTCTATCTTCTCCTCTAACTCTCTGCAAGAAAATAAACTCACTGTCAAATTATTCCTTGAATATAACCAAAAGCCATATTCTAATTGTCTAAAATGTATATAATAAAAGTACATTGTAAACAATCACTTGTTTGGTTTTCTCTGCACTACATCCTTGATATGAATAATCTCATAATATAGTAGTGGAGGCCCGGGGAAACATGTTTAATTAACATTTTCCTTCATAGCTCACAAACTACTTGAAAAACACTCGTCATTATTTGATATAAGTAACGTTTATATGTGCACTAATTAATAACAGTTTCACTTATAGTCTTATTAAGACTATTGAATTAAATGTAAAACAAGAAGTCAATTGGCCCCTCGGTGGGCAAATGTAAAAGGAAGCGATTAAATTGATTGCACTGCAACTACTTATTGGTCGTGTCTGATGTGTTTTATGTTTGTAGTGTCTGTGTTTGGTTAAATGTTGTGTTTTGTGTTTATGTGAAACAGTGTATACTTTGGGATGCAAGACGCATTTCAGAAAATATTCTGATAATAAAATGAAACAAATCAAATATTGAACTAAATACATAGCTAATTATCTGGTGATGAGGTACTATCTACGTCAGAGGCTGTCCCACTACAGTGAAACTACCACCCACGAAGTCCCCCGCCTTCAGGAAATGCACAACGTGTGTGTGTGTGTGTGTGTGTGTGTGTGTTGAGAGTGGGACGTGTCTGACATTTCTCTTATTTGCTTTTGATTGACTCGCCCACTGGATGCTCCGGGGGTCTTTGCCCGACCACTGTGACAACAACTCTAAAAGGTTAAAGAGTTAAACATCAGACATAGAAGAGGAGGTGATGAAACGGTAAACGGACGGCATTTACACAGCGCCTTTATACCAGACAGAACCTGACTTGACTGGACGCAGAAAGAATGACGTTACAAAGCCAAGAGATCAAACCAAAAGAAAGTTTGGCTGTTGACAAGAGCCTTCAAGCAAGTACTGCTCTCTCAGTGACGAAGGGTTTTCTTGATCAGAAAACTAAAGCAGTGCTCAGTCCTTGAGAATATGAAATCTGCTTGGAGGTCCGAGTCCCCTCCACCCTCCCTACTACCTGACAATAACATAACAAGGACTATACATCACATTGTTTATTATTTGGACTTCCCTGCTGTTATAACGTTGCAGATGGAGATCTAAATGGAGTTTCAAACCTTTCTCAACAATGCTAGGAACTCAATTCTGATAGGGAAATGCTGAATCTTTTACCTTATTGTTTGTTTCCCTACAATTACTCAAATTGTAATATAATGTGTGTCAACGATGGAGATCAGCTATTGAAATGCAATTCCCGGGTTGCAAAAGCCCCAGATTCCAACAGGACATGACCCCAGAACTAAATTAAAGTTTCAGATTTAATTTAAGAGTTTTTAATAGCAATACACAAACATTGTCTTAGAGGCAGCTTTTCTTTTGCGCCACAGAAAATCTCACTGGTCAAAAATAAACCTCAGTGGGTGAAATTGATTTTTGTTTACCTTAATAAAGTTGGTCGGTGTTTAAGACAAACCGTATGAAGAAGCAGCTACTGTAAAATGAAGACGCTGAGTATTCTCTCTATAACAACAAGACAGGTGACCCTGCAAATTCAAAATAAACAATACAAGGCATTGGCACCCGTGGACATCACAGTATTTGGCATAAGTTTTGCCCTCAGTTACTCTGTGTTTTAAAAATGTGTGCAGATAAAACTAAAACACCATTCTTTTTTACTCCCCACAAGTTTGTATTTCACTTTCTATACCTCACAGTAGCAACCTCACAATATGATGCTACCAGAACTACAGCACAGGTCGGGACTTCCCATCAGGTACCAAACATATCAACACTGAACACATACAACATACAACACATACAAGATGATTAAATAAAATGTATTAAAAATATATGTATGTCAGTTACACCTTATTGCTATTTGTACAGCTAATCTAATTCTAATACCTTCATGTCTTCAAGCTGCTAAAAATCACAAAAGACACAATATAAGAGCCAACTACAGCCAATCTGAGGACTGAACATGATAACCTTTTGATTAGGTTTTCTTGAGATAATGATTTGAAATAGTAGCCCGATTCATTTCGGCCAGTCTGGTCCTCAGAGTTGTTGTGAGTGATGTTAAAGGAGTTTGTGCAGGTTGCTGTTTCAGAACCCCGCTCTGTAAATCCCCCAGAGGGACATCTGTGTTTGTGGCCTGAACAGAGTGGGCTCTGTGGCCTGCAGGGTGATATCAAGGGGACGTCATGACTGTTTCTGTTCCACACGTGGTGGGGCACATGAATGGGAGGGGAAAATAAGTTTCTTTATATGGTATGTCATGTGCCCCTTTGTGACGCGAGGTGATTTGAGATTGTATTCCTATGTGCTGCCATCTGCAGGCCGGAGGCTGCAGTGAAGGAAACAGATTTTTGCCTTGTAATCCGGAGTCTCTAAATCGTGTGATTTTCACACTACATCACTGCGAGCACCGAGCCGAACTGGATTTGCCTCAGATCTGGGGCTTTTGTCGGGAAGCTCCAAACACTGTCAGCGAGCGGAGAATCAGGGCTAGAGTCATGTAGTCTGAAAAAGGCAAAACATAAAACTTTGCAACTGATATTTAAATTGATATGTGTGTGTAAACTCATTTTAAATAATTTAACTAAATATTCCCAGATGCTCAATTTGTCAGTGTCAAATATAGGACATTGCCTGAATATGAAACAGTCTAAAGCAGTGATTTCCAAGCGTTGAGGTTTGTGAACCTTTGAAGCAAACTAACCGCCCCTTTACAAAAGGGAACATTTCTTGAATAGCACTTGGGGCAAAGCGCGATATCTTTCCTCCTTAGATTCATATTTTGAATAGGCCTGCAGATATAAAGCTACTTTGTGTTTCTCAAGCTAATAGAAAATAGCAAAGTCAAGTAAACATGTTGAGATCACTCACATCCATCAAGGTTTGGAGCCACTGGTCTGAAGTTAAAAAAGGTTTCTTAATTTAAATCCGGATATATCGGATCAAAGAAAAAGCATCCAATGCAGATTTCAACACTTAACACACCAGAACATTCTGCAATTTTTAACATTTTACAAATGTCGTTGCGGCTGATTTGAGCAATTTACAGTGAAATACCTCACAACTTTAGAAAACAAATAAACACTGTGAAGGAAGAAAATTCCTCAGAAATACGTCATAACAGACAGCACCTGCTGTGAACAGCTGCATTTAAAAAAAAAAAAATGTCAGATGACACATTTACTATCTGCATCAATACCTGCTTTAAAGCTGTGCAGGCTAGAAGTAAACATTCATTGCAAGTGGGGAAACAACTGCAGACAAATTGTTGTTTTTGCTACATCACTGACATTACATCTTCATTATTCATGTCCTTATGGTTCAGGTTTAATCTTTGAACTTTCTGATGTTTTTCAAGCTCAACATTTTTGATTTATTAGTTAGAATCTCAATTTTTCCTCCATCTCTCATCTGTTTGATACATTCATTTCTTCTCTTCATCCCTCATGTTTTTTTGTTCTTTTAGCTGCTTTTGTTCTTTTAGCTGCTGAAAACTGTCCTGACTGGCAATGGGTTTGTAATTGGTTCAATTGGAATATAATTATTTACATAATTGTGCATCGTCAATCAATAAACCAATCCAGCTACACAACCATTACTTTTGAAGATTGTGATTGCGCTTGCTACTCTTTGTTAGGAGTGTATGAATAGGACAACGGGCATTACAGAAAACTATCATATATGTTTAGAAAATGTTCAATGGATAGAAAAGGGTTAAAAACAATGATGCACACACCTGATAGGAGACCATGGCATCCCTAACGCCTTCCCAAAGACCAGTGACGGGGCCGAGCGTCGTCTGTGAGCCAAGTGTCTGAGGTGCTGTAAAAAAAAACAGAGGAATTGTAATAGTGATACAATGTTTATATACATTTATCTATCTATTAATAGGGCCTTTCTTATATTTATTTTATTAACGTGATGTTCAAACACTAGCTACAACCTGAATCATAGCGTGATTTTTACACTCCAACTAGAGCTGTAGATCAGCAGCTTCGAGGTATTTGACAACCCTTTTTCTCATGCAGTTGTCTCTGCAGTGTAGGTGAATCTTTTGTCTCCATATTGTCCCACAGTCATGGACATTTAGATGATAGCATCACTAGGGCTGCAACAAACCTGTTTTCTTGATTAATCCTTTTGTATATAAAATGTCAGAAAACAGTTTAACATGTTCATCACAGTGTCCTTGAGCTAGCTTGATTTCCATCAAATATCTAAGACACTCAGCTAACAAACATTTTGATGCAAGAACAGTAGAAATATCACAATCGAGGAGATGGAACCACCAAATCATTGCCATCTTTACTTTGGAGAAAACCCTGAATGAATGAATCAATGACCTTAACATTCAAAGCTCTAACCATGACTAATCACTACTCAAAAGACCAAAATGTCAACAACTATTAAAACTTGATGTAGTATATAAAACACAGCATGACTAACCTATATGTTGCGCCTACATTTTGTTTAGAAATAAGATTTGCTGGTTAGTTTGGGAGAAATGTGGCGCAGCAATCAATGTTTTTAATTTTAAAAATAGGTTGGTTTGAGGTGCAGGAAGGAAAAGCTCAGAGCTGCTCTTAAACAGAGATGGGAAACTTAACCAGACACACAATTACCAAAACAACCTGTTAGTCTTAATCCATGATGTGTTTTCTCTTGCAAAACTGACAAATTCCGTTTTGACAACATGATAAAGCCTAAATCTCCTTGCCAGTCCCTTGTGTCGCTTTTCTATGTTCATTTTATTGTCGTCTTTTTCCGTCTCATTGTGGAGCATCCAGCAGTGATGGGCTAATTACTGCCCCCTGGGACCAAAGTGCAGAAACCCCACTGGTGGAAACTGAACACGCTGTCAGTGGTGGATGTGCATTACAGACATAACAGAAGACATAATGAATTCTGTCCGAAAGCTGCAGAGAAAAAGAGACGCATGCTTCAGCAAACTTCATTTACCAAAACAGATTGCTTCAGAAATTGTTTCCGTTCGCTCTGTTGAGACGACAAACCGAGACGACACCATCACGCTGAAAATGTTTGGATCTCTCTGAAGCCACCCACCCATGACAATAACATATGGAGTCCCAACAGCATGTGATCTTGATTTCCTGAATGTGTCTGCATCAACAACACGGCTTTCATACTGCAAACAAGTCAATCAAAGCTTTAAAAACTTCCCTAAAGAAAGTCGACTGTACCAAGTGGACCCAGTGATGGATGTTGAAACCCTTAGAGTTGGTGGTCGGTTGAGTAATGCTGCACTGCCAGCAGAATCCAAATATCCAGTCATTTGCATGACATGCAGGAATAAATCACATGCTGTTTGGTTAATTTGGGTGAAAGAACACAAGCAGATTTTCCATCTTGTTGAGGCTGCTCTTGTGCTCTAATTGCTGGACAAACTGAGAAATTGGATTCATCAGAACTGAAGACAAAGAGAAAAAGAGAAAAACAAAACAAACAAAAGCAGGAAGACTTGACAAAGCATCTCTTTCTGGCCTCTCTCTCTCTCTGCAGCCCGTTCCATGTTGGCACACAAAGACTGACTCGTGATGGTCCGTGACCAGAACACGAACGACCAGGGTGACATTCAACATACTTACATAACTATATGTCAGTAAGTTATGCGCACATTGACAACTTATAGTGGAATAGTGGAATGTGGACACATCAGAGAGCTATGCAGTATTTTGTTTGCAAGCGCCTTAGATAACTAGTCACTTGCTAACAAAGCTAACATTTGCTCCCCAACAGCTAACTTTTCTCATCCCATCATAATTTTAATTATCCTGGACATAAGGTGCTAAAATAATCCTTTGACATGCGGAAATCTTGTGTGTTTAGCAACAAGCATTTTGTTAGCGTTTCAGCCCTTGGTTGCATATTGAGTGCTGCAAGTATCTTAAAACCTGGAAATGAGTTAGCATTTTTGAACTTCTGGTTCCCTCGTCTTGAAGCCAAAGTTGTTGTTCTTTAAATAAACTTGCCTCCAAATACAAAGAAATGTAAGGAACTCTAGAAAGTGAAATGTTTCTCCACCGCGCACAAAACTCACTATCACCATCGTCCAACTTCGTTATATTAAAACAAGATTAAAACAAGATTTTTTAGGTCATTATGTTGAAAGACATGATGAGATGAAGGAGAGACGGTCAGATGAAACTGCTGTTCAATTAGTAATTACAGGAAAACGTGCATATGTTCATCTTCTGAAAATTCTTGAATTGATATGAATATTGGTCATGGCAAGTTTAATGTAGCAGGATGCGCTCTTAAAACCTTATTACCCCTCAACAAATGTGATTATTCAAATCTGAAATGCGACCCAACGAGTCCTCATTAGTCCACATTAAAGTGTACTGCTCTGTCCCCTCTATGGTTAAGGTTTGGTTTGGTTAAGCAACAATAACCACTTAATTAAGGTTAGATCATGAAAAGATAGGAGACATGATGGGAGCTGCAGTCGTTAGTGCAAAATTCAGACACTCGGGTGCACCCGATCCTTCCTCCCTGACCTCCTCCTTTTAGGTGAAGACACATTATTAACCTGTGTTCAGACTTCGACATAACACCAGGAAATCACATGGATATTTTTGGGGCTTGTCTAACGTGACCATGCCTTTAGAGGATTTGCAGCTGTATATATCAACTGCAAGACCACAAGAGTTTTCTTGTCAGAAAAACACATAGCTGTGCCGTTTTAGGTGTTTGAACTAACAACTGTTGAACTGGCATTTTCAGATGAGGAGAGACTTCAATTACCAACCAGGAAATTGAACTTTGGAAAGAAGAGTTTCCAGTGACACATATTCTTTTTCCAGATTATTCCACTGGTATATCTAAAGCATAGATACATTATTGCTATTCTGGTCTTAATACGCACAGGCTACATGTGTCTGTTAAAGATAATGGTTTGGACCCACCAATAACCCTCGCAAGACCTCACTACCATCTACCAATCCACCTCAGGATACAGCCTTCAAACCTCTCTCTCACACACAGCAACTGATGAACAACATGTTGATGTAATTGTCAGATTAATGAGTCTGTGTTTCACATTGAGTCACACGCAGTGGTCATCACCAACAGGATCTTTTTCACCTTTGCCTTTGGACGGGCGGATCAATACTCACAGGACGTAGAGACGCCGCAGCATCATCACAGCTTCCTCTCCTCATCGCTGCAACTCCATAATCCGGAGAGTCCATTCTGGCGTCTCCGAGCAAGTCCTCAACCGCCTGCCGTCCTGTACTGTTAGTTTGTGTGTCTGCAAGTAGAGGAGAAGCAGTTTGAGGGCTCTGCTGTGAGCGAAACAGGGAGCGGCTGCGGAGTGATGCCTGTTGTGCTGCCAGACAGCTTCTTCTAACTGGTGCTAATGAGGGTTATAAACAAAGGAGGCTTGGCTGGCACACAAAACAGGAGAGGGGGTTGTTGTGCCTGACTTGGACCCACAGTGCCACTCTGATCTGACCCACCAAAAAAAGACTGTATACATCTCTCCCTTCATCTCTCCATCCCAGCCTGTCCTGTTCCGCTCCAGTGGGGCAGTTTGCTCCAATAATGAGATCGCCGTGCCTCCCATCAGGGCCTGCCACCTCGTCCCCATTTCTAGGCTAACGAGGGTGAGATGCCGTGACTGCCAGTGCCTCCGAAAAACAGGGTCCCATCCCCCCTGTACACACATGAATAGCTGCACGCGCGCAGATGTACCTTTAGAGTTGGGTTTTTAAGGCTACTTTCATGTTACACCAAGGCCAAATATAGTGTTACCCGCACATACAATACAAGGGCAAGACAGACAGCAACAAGCAGGAGAAAGTTCAACAATAAAATGAGCATAAAGGGGGAAAAGATGTGAAGGTTGAAATGCAGTTCTTAACTGAACAGCTGTGGTGAACTTTGAAGTGAGCAATCCATCTGTGTGTGTTAATCACTAGGAAGTCTCCTTGTGACTCTCGCAGATCGAGGGTTAGCAGAGTTCAATTTTGAGTTTGTCTTAAACAGTAAGCTGCACACTGTGACCCAGCGTGACCAATCACAGCCGGCTCAGAGACACACCTCCTGATCCACTTCTCACAATATGAAAACACGCAGAACAAAGAACAGAACTTGATTTATAAGGATACTTTAAAATACGTTGGGATGATGCTGTACATACATGATACACAGTGGTGGAGGATCTATTCACATCCAAGTAAAAGTACCAATACAACAATGTACAAATACTCCACAAGAAAAAGCCCTGTTGGGTTGGGTTGTACACTCCACCAGGAAAAGTGTCACTCAGGTGAGATTCATTCATAATCCAGTTGCCATTAGAGGGCTTTAATTGTAGAATACACTGCATGAATTCTGAAAATTGAATCTGTTCTGTTCACTTTGAATAAAAGGTGAGGTTCTATCTGCATTACATGAGAGCTTTCCAAAACAATGCATTGAAATGTACAACTAAACATCCACATACATATATAGATAACAAGAGATTTTGCCCTGCACAAAGTGAATCCCTAATAAAACCCAATGTAACACAAAGGTAACCTGCAGTTTTCTTTTTCTCATTATAATCATGAATGGCCTGCTGAGTTCTTTCTTGTCCACACAGAGGGAGGGCTGCTTCCAGCTGTAGTCCAGACACAGACTCAGGAGGATTGAGCGACTGTACATTTATTTCCTGTTGATTATTAATTTTACTCTAATTAATACCCTAACCATACAGATGCAGTGATATATTATTATGTGTGATCACATTGAGTGAGAGGGAGAGAAAGCACAGCGGTGGTCAAGCAAGCTAGAAAGTGAATGAAGAGAGGGGCCGGTGTTAGTGAGAACAAAGTCGTGATTCAGAAGAATAGAACATGTTATTTTCATGTATGTATCTTCATAATGAAAGTCGCAGTGGGTGTCAGGCAGGGCCACGGACACAGGTGTAACCAAGGAAACCTGCGAGGCGAAAAAAACACAGAAAGGCTGCATGGAAGAAGCCAAGTTAGAAACATGCATTAATGGCCCACGGATACATAAAATTGGAGAGGGAGAGGAGGAGGGAGGAGGGAGGAACAGGAGAGGAGCTTGATAGCGGAAGGCTTTGGCTCCCATTAATTTTTTTCCAGAGACACAAGAAACCCTGCATTCGCAGTGCTCTAGTGGCGTAAATAGAGTACTATACCTGGCTATCGCTTTCCGGCAGAGAAACATGGCCTCAGACTTTGGGGGGTACTGACTCTCACATCGACCGCTTCACACACTCTGCTGCAAACCGCCCCAGTGTGTGTTAAATGTCACAGTCTGATGGAGCCAACAGAACCTCATTGTCTTCTAAGAGCAATGTCGCAATTCTGAGATTGTGGGAAATTCAGGGACTCCAATCCAACCAACCTGCAATTATTTGGACAAAACATGCAACCTCCAGAGACAGCTTGTTAGCAGGGGGCGATTAAGACAAACAAACAGCGCTTTTGCCCTTTTGTTATTAGTGTTTTGAGTTGGCCCTGGCCCCGGAGGACCAAAAGTTAATGGTTTCCATCCAGTTGTCAAAAGCTCAGCATGGAGCCACTGAATAGATCGCTGGTGGCTTTTTTTCAATCATTGTCAGTTTATTTATTTTCTCTTTTGAAATAGTTTCCCATTTTGTAGAGGTGAGTGTGTGTTTTGATTGGATGGGGAAAGTAATTCAGGTGCCACCGACTGATATGCCACTTTGTAAAACTTTTTCATGCTCACATGGAGCTTTTTCCTTTCAAAGTTGATTGTTTGAACACACCAAAGCACAGCGCTGCCGTTCATGCTTTGTTCTTTCTTTACTTTTTACAGTATTTTTAGACTTTGTTAAGTGTGCGTCACCACAGTAAAATTCCTGATGACGAGTTCTTACCGACGAATGCAGCTAAATCCTGTTGATGATTTGGACCATAGAGAACACATCAACGTCAACTATTGTCAAGATGTTACATAATCTGAAGTGCATACGCGGAACATCTCACTGCTGATTTTTAAAGACCTTTCACAAATACAGTCTGACACATTATAATACGACTTTAATGTTGTGCTTTGACCTGAAAGCAAAATGTCACTCTCTTTGTCCTGTTTTGTGAATATCATATAGAGAACCTTTAATTAAGCTATAGTCCTTTCAATCTCCTGTGGTTAGAAAAACGTTAACATAGCGGCTTTAAATAAACTAAGTCATCTGAATTATCCCCATTCAGATTGATTCGTCCTCTCACTTAAACACACTGTAAATGCTTAATTGCCTCCACGAAGGACTAAATGGAGCTTATTATACAGTGAGAGTGACAGACAAATGAATCTGTCTTCTTTATGACGCATGAAGCTGTTCAACCACTCAGCTGATTATTAAGAGAAGAGATGAGAGGGATTCATGATCTGTGCCAGGTTTGGATTTCTCTCCATTTATGCAGCCATTGATTTTCCCCAGAACGAGACCACGGACTGAATAACAATGTGAGGGTATCTGAACATTTTGAACAATTACATGTATACAATCAGAAAAGAGTGGTGTACAAGATGTGTTTTTTTAACAGTTTATTATTCTCAGTTATCATGGATTTGATGTCTTCTGCAGTATTGAAAACCATAAATGAGATGAGTGTACGTATTGTGACATGTGAAGTTGCTGTAAGAATGAGCCACGTTAGCAGCTCTGAGTGGCTGTATTTCGGTCTCTCAGACGTTATTCTGACTTAGAAGTTGGTGTTAGCGCTATTTACAAGTTGGCAACTCATAACTTCGATATGACACGAATGCAGCAGAAGGCACAGCACAACTTTCAGTGAACACCATCATGCAAAGTCTGCATAATACAATCATTTATTGACCACAGAATATATTTGCATGTAACCAGGGATTACAGTCAACTCTATGTTAGTTTTAATGTAAGAAGCGTGCCAAATGAAGGTATAACATTGAATAAAACACTGAAACGACAATTTAAATGTGAGTTTTTTCCCTAAATAGTTTTTTTTTTATGACAACAAAGGACTAGCTACTACTTAATACTCATAAGCTACTGCTTAATACTCATTGAGAATATATGACTTCAGGATTCAACAGGATGAAGGCTGTTTAGTAGATATACACTTTAATTAACAAAATCAGCACAATGGGAACTGATTAATATCTGTTCAGGACCAGACTTTTGGTTGATGGCTGGATAAACACCCGTTCAAACAGTGAAACAGAGTTCACACAGAGACAGGGAGCCTCTGGCAACTTTATTGTCCGAGATGGTGGGAGCTTTTTTTCGACGGGGACCCCCAGCAGGCGTACACCGGCCTGCTGGGGACAGGGTTGCCGCTGCTGTGCACTGCTTTGCCTTTGCTCTTGCTGAGCATTCGGTCCCGAGGCAAACCAAAGGGCCTCTTTTGGACGCAGGCTCTTTCCTGGAGCTGAATGTGGATGGGATGTTGGTGGCCCGTGGCGGGGTTAACACTCACTCGATTACCTCCCAGCGTGGGCCATAAAGGGAGGAGTAGGCAGCGAAGCTCCCGCCGGAAAGTCTTGTTGAAGTAGAAGTAGATGAACGGGTTGTAGATGTGGGAGCTTTTGGCAAAGAGGGCGGGGAAAACAAAGCCCTCAGGAGCCATGTACAGGTTCTCCTTGTGGAAAATGAAGAGGAGGGACACTATAGCGTACGGTGCCCAGGCTATCACAAAACCCAGGCTGATACAGAAAAACATCTGGAAGAGGAAGAAACAGATTACAGAGGATTACTTCTCTGGAAAGGTTTGGTTAGCACAGGCAAGTCCTCAATGGTAAACTTACAAAGATTAAAAACATTCGTTTTGAATCATCCTATATTCAAATCGTGCCGCTGAAAGAATGACACCACATATCTGATAACCAAAGTACTTGTGATCCATGTGAGTGTCAGTGTCCGGATTACTTTTATAGCTGAAGAAAATGCCTCAATATGATGAGTATGGGGCCAGATGTTAGGTTATAAAAAGTGTTTTTTTCCTCAGGAATTCTTAGTGGATTTATAAATGTTTATTTAATGTACACCAGTGCTATCGCTACCATTGGAAATAGTATGTTGCACTGATTACAGGAGTGTGTGTGTGTGTGTGTGGTGTCTGTTTGTTCAGATTTGATCAAACTATGAGCCCAAGAGGAAGGTGAGCCACAACTGAGACCAGAATGCCTTCTATTCATCAAGACTTGACATGTGACTTGATGACACCTGAGATTTTGTTTTTGCTTTGTCTTTAAGGGGTCAAATCTCAAGTACCTCAAGTTGTAGTCCAAGTCAAGTCTCACGTCTTGATTCAACATTTAGATTCAACAGTTATTTTTCTTTTAGAGACATGTTGTTTACAATTACATAGAACATGTTTTACATGCATTTCTGTCTCAAGTGTGAGGAAAACTGGTTAGATGTAAGGAAAGTGAGATCGCTGCTCCCCGCCAAGGAGTGGTCCACATAACCTCAAGAAGAAGAAGAAGAAGAAACCTTCGTTCGCTCACCACGGAGAGCCGTTTTTCAGCATGTTTCAGGTTGTTGCGGATGCCTCTTGCAGACAGCGATTTGGAGAAGCGGGACAACTTGTGGAGGATCCGACACTGGGACACCACGATGAGGAGGACAGGAACCATCGTGAAGCAGGCGAAGGAGCAGATGACGTAGAAGGCGTCCTTGGCTGAGGTGTGATAACCCCTCCAGGCGACGGTGCACGACAGTCCGTAAGGCTCAGGGACGTACTCGCCCCAGCCGATCAGAGGGAAGCTGGACCACACAGTAGCCACGAGCCAGATGACACAGCACACTAGTTGGATGTTGGCTCCTTCCAGCCACACAGCTGTGAAGAAAAACTGTTTAGTTATCTGTCAGTAAGTTACATATTGTATGCAGGAATGTCTCAAATGCGTTAGTGCTGAAAGTAGAAAATGGTTCAACATTTTTGGCAAGTTTGCGTCATCAATTTCTTGCCCTGAGTGAGATTAAAAGATTGACTTTTCATGTCTGTACGGGAAAGAAGAAGCTACAAGCTAAGCTAAGTAGCCAGTTAGCTTAACTTAGCACCAAGACTGAAAATAGGGGGGGGGGGGGGGGGGTTGCTCGTCTATCAGCAATTCTCAAGATCACTAATTAATATGGTAGGCAAAGCCAAAATAGCGGTTCCCCCTCCAGTTTCCAGTCTTTGTGCTAAGCTAAGCTAGCTGGCTGCCTGTAGCTTCATATTTACTGTACAGACAGGAGAGTGGTGTCAAACTTCACATCTAATTCTCAGTAAAATAAAGAATATGCTTGTTTATTTGTCAAACTAATGTCAAATGTCAAAAAATAAGCTTTCTTTGACCTCTCTCTGCTGTCAACTTTGTCTCTCCTTTGTGACTAAAGTAAGTGAAATACCTTGGTCGTATACCAAGTGATTTAATATGGATCCTGCAATTTTGAACAATTTCATGGCAGATTTTTAAGCTCTGAAATTGTAAAGTGAAATTTCTTGGAGAAAGAAAAGTCATTTTTAAGCTATGAAAAACAAACCCATTCCTATTTCAAGGAGACGCATCTGTTCTGTCAAGCCTCTGAAAGAACCTCCTTACTGTGGCCATTTATGCACAGAAATGCACCTTTTGTGCAAGACATTGTCAAAACTCCAATGTAATTTCTCACCTCTTGACAGAAAAAAGAGCAAGTAAAAAGGTTATGCGACGCTCTCTGCCTTACTTTGCTTCTTCTACACATAAAAGATCTTACAGTATAATGAGCATGATGGGCTTTCTGTCCCCGAACCAATCAACAACAACTGCCCTCACCATAAACCAGGCTGTAGCAGGTCTTCAGGTAGCGGATGATGCTGATGGCGGCGACGGTGAACATGCCGCACAGGCCAAAGATGTAGCAACCGAGGCCGTAGTAAACGCATGTGATGTTTTCTCCCAGCCACATGTGGTGGAAGGAGGACATGATGGAGAGCGGGTAGAAGCAGATGCAGGAGAGGAAGTCGACCACGGCCAGGTTGACGCAAAGCAGCTCCGAGCCCACCATCTTCCTCCTCCTGCGGTAACATATCACCAGAACCAGCCCATTGCCCAGAACAGAGAGCACAACTAGACAGAAGACCAGGAAAAAAAGTCTAAATAATCAAAATAAAAGCTGCATTAATTGACTTTTTGGATAACAAGCACAATTACTGCGATACTGGAAAATAAGCATGTTATCGGGTGTATCACAGATACAGTGATGTAAATATCATAACTACAGAACACACGCCTTAGAATTAATCACAAGTGTAATTAGTTTAGGGAATAGCAAGTGCACCTCAGTGATTGGCAACCGTTATCAAGGAGTCTGGTTGCTATGTACTGAGTCTTATAAACCGACTGATATTAATTATCCCACAATTCTTCATCCCAGCGAATGCCGCAAAATTAATGTTGTTGCTAATCATTAACATATCACAGACTATGAAAAAATCCAAGAAAAAAATCCAAGAAAAATCTAATTAAGCGTACAGATAATAATTCAAGTTTTGGTCATTTTCTTTCACAAAAAAACAACAACAGTGGTATTATGTAAACAAACATTTTGACAGACTTAAAATTCTTAAAATGTATGAATATTTCTTAGTTATGATCAGAACTGAATGTGGTTAAAATTATAACTCAGTGAAAGTGGAAAACATTATGAAAATATAGTAGTTTTTACAGTAGTTTTAAGAAGGGGACATGTTGGTCCTAACAAGAGTTTTTTTCATCTGACAAAAGTAGATGTTGTTGTTAATCATTGATGTAACGCAGACTATGAAAAAGGAATTGCCCCCTAGCATTTAGTATACAGAAAATAATTCAATGTTGACAATAAACATTGACATTATCTAAACAAACAAGTGATGTTGTGACATGTTTTCATTATGTTGTTTTCTTAGTTTACTTATTTTAAGCTCAACTATAATGTCGATGAATGTTTTTGCTTGAATTCACCACACGTTTACTGCAACATGCACGCCTTAGGAAGTGCTGCCAGGGGTCTGACAAAACGCCAGTAGGTGACATTTTCTGTATTAGAATAAGCAGCCTCAATTGGAGGAATGTGCCCTCTAGTTTAAAGTGTATGAAGTCTTTCTTTATTTTTGTGTTTTTCTAATGAAAGATACTCAATTTACAGCTCAAGAACAATATCTAAGATACATAAATATTTCAATTTGTGGAGGAGAAAAAAGATTTCAATGAAATTAAAAGGAAAAATAAAAATAGTGTACGTGCATTAATTGCACCAAGAAAGTAGAGATTAGAAAATAATCTAAACATAGTGCTGATACAGCCACTTTAATATAAATACAAATGAAATAGCGATACATAACAGATTACTATGATAAACCTAGCCTATAAGCAAATAAATTAATACACACTTTTCAAAAAATAAGTGCTCTTTTCCATCAATTCCACATAAAATCAGCTTTCTTCCTGTATTTCAGTAAAGTACATGTTTGTATTATAGTTATAGCAGGAAATATAACACATTTTGATAACTAACATATCTTTCTGTACGGCTTTATTCGTCCACTAGCTCAATAAGGACACCATTTACTCTGCTTTCAAGTGAGACATAAATGAGAGCAAATGACTGCACGTACCCACGGAGAGGATGGTCAGCCCCACACATATGTCAGCAGCGGGGCTCAGTTTGGACGTGAAGGCAGAGATGGTCCGGTTGTCAAAGAAGTTCAGAGTCATTGGATGAAGCAGCTCGCTATGTCGCTGTTTGCGGGTGAAATCCGGACACATAAAGCCAGATGTGTGCACGGAGACTGACTTTTACACAGGTGGGTGTGTCACCATCACCATGCTAATGTGGGCCCTACCTGCTCCGTGAAAAGCATGGGGTCCTAGCGCGTGTGATCTGATCCAGAATAACTCGACTGTCGTGGGGAAATTACAGCTCTTACAGGAAGTCACACATGTAAGTGACAGTATATCTGATGAGGGCGGACGCATCACTGGTGAAGCAGAAAAGGTGCGCTCAAAAGAGTGCAGATCTCCGGCAGGTGTGTGGTTCACTGAACACACCATTAGCTCTCCCTCTACACAGTAATGGGCTACAAGTATGTGAGCCTCAAACCCCGCGCACATTAAAACCAGGCGCGTGCACGTGATGGCAAACACATTGTCGAGGGAGCATTTTAATCATGAAAATGAAATGTTTAAAATATATATATATTTTGAGGTGCCTGGTGGCCTAAGCATTGACAAAAGTGTAGGCTTTGTAAGCCTATACGTCCACGATTTAGCGCTTTCAGAACAGCAAACAACTTCCAACATTTACAAACACCTGCATGAACATATTCACAAAGCTATTTAATAATAATTTTAAAAAAGTCTCACAAAAGAAAAACATTTCATTTTCATGATGGAAAACTTTTGACGGACACAGAGGTACACACTCACTCACAGAAGCACACACGTGACCCATGGCATGATCCTCCTAGCGGAGATAATATTACACACATACATACACACACACCTATATACACGTACACATATATGTAAGCTGTAACCTCATAGTAATTATTTTAATGGCAAATCACTTAATTTGATACCCCTTGAATGAGCCCTGACACTGACAATGTATCATAAATCAAGCATATTGACTTGTCACGGATGAAAAGCACAGGTGGAACAAGTATTAACGATTGCTCACTTCCAGCTATAAGTGCAATGGACTACAGCATGAGCTGTGGTGACAGTATGCGATTACATGAGCTGTGATGATTGCTACAGAATCATTTATCTTTCCATTAAGACTTTGACTGACGTGTCTAAAGAGCACCGATTACCATCGCTGCTTGCTATCGTGAGGAAGTACTTCTTCCACCTCATAAATAGAAAGAATTTCAAAAGGACATTAAAACGTGAGAGTCTCATCCCATTGGATGATTTTAAACTGTAAATTTTGGACATTTTTAGAAAAGGTTGTGATTGTTCGTCGTGTGACTGGCTGTATTTCTTTATTTCTCGTGCTGTAATCAAGTCTCTCTTACCGAATAGATCTCGTGCTCAATGGGAAAACTTGATTAAATAAAGGTTTTATATAAATTATAACTAGTCAAAGAAATGCATTTGTCATATGAAACACCAATGTTCTTGACTGTGGGGGCCCAGGAGCTCAATGCTGATGACAAATCTGGCGCCATCTGTTGACCTCCAGGCTGTACTACAACTCAACAAACCAGTGAGAGAGAAAAGGGGACAAAAGACAGAGGTAGTAATGCTTTGAGTAGAAAGATAAAGTAGACTTTATTTTATGGTGAAACCTAAATAAGATCTGCGATTACAAAACAGGTTCCCCACACAGTTTTTTTTTTTTTTTTGTTTAAACGTCACAGAGGTTGGAATGCTGTACTGACAGAAAGGCATCAGAAAAGACTGGACCTAAAAACATGGACTTAGAAGTAAGAGAGCAGACACTCGGAGTTCAGAGGGAACACCATTCAATTTAAAAAATAAGTCACAAGTTGTTCCTATGATCTACGGCAGTCTGATTAAGTTCATGAACAGATTTATCAACTCCCAACGGCAGAAACTAAAAGCAAACGTGAGGTTACAGAGTCGGGAGATGCAGGGAGTGAACAGGCATTGATGCTAAAGATTACTTGGATTTTGCTGTGCTAAGCATTCATTTTCTTGATATCACTAGTTCATGACGAGCCTTTGTTCGGCTATAAAAACTTACAATACACGACATCAGCTTGTGAATTGTAAAACGCCAAATAAGTGGTGAGACGAGTGTGAGTCTTTGCTATTCAGCTTCGACGGTGAACCATTTATGTTCCTAAGCGCTTCCTCAGACGGAGGAAACGATAAACTGTACAGAAAACCTTACATTGAGTGGCGTGTCCCTTTAAGTAGCCTCACCAACCAACATGTACGCACTCAACAAACACGCACTCCTGCATCCCGTCTTAATCCATCTGCAAAAAGGAAACATTGAAAAATATTTGCCTCGTCGACACTCAGGAAAAGTATAGTACTGTAGGCGTCATGTTTTTATGTCTTAATCTACGACTTTTAGAGGAATAGTTGGACATTTTGGGAAATACTTGTATTCTCTTTCTCGCTGAGAGTTCGATGAGAAAGAGCTAACTGTGGTACGGATGTTCTCATCTAAACCCAGTGAAGCTTTCCTTCAATTCGAGTCAGGCTTGAACGACATACTTTAGTGTAATCTTATAAATGCAGGTGTGTTTTCACGTTTTTACCCAGATAAAAAAAAGAAAAAAAAAGAATTACCAACACCTGAAACACAAAAACAATCTCACAAATGTTCCATCTTACCAAACTGTGAACAAGTCTTAACTTCGTAGTCCCAACGAGAGTCACTCTCGGAGATATCAATCCATATCTGGGACTACTACTCTTGAGGATTTATCTTTTTTTTTTGGCCATGAACCTCCCATTCTCTATCTCTGACGTGAGACAGCTGTGCTGTAGCCTCTTCTGCTCCTGATAACGGTCCTTTTCTGTACATCAACGGATCAATGTTTAAAGATGGATTCTGGTCCCATCTGCCCCCAAATACTCCCAAACACCGCAGTTCCCTTCGTCCTTGAGGTTTGCACCCAAGTGTTGGCAGCAACAAGGAAAAGCACATTAAAAAATAGACATCTTTAAATAGCTATTCAGCTTGTCTAAGCGCAGCACAATCGGAAACATTAAATTCAAGTCATCATTATTTTCTCCCCTCCCATGTATCATACAACGAATATAAACAAACAGAAATAATCATTTTTCAGTTAAGAAACTAAATGTGAATGGATAAATCTTTGATCAGACAAATAAACAATATACTGCAGCCACACTGTAACATCCAAAAATAGTCTTAAGTTGAAATATATATATTTTCTGCCAAAGAAATGCTGGCGTCCTAAGTCACTCTAGTAGATTTAATATACTGTTGAGGTGTAATTTGTGTCTCTTCTGTCTCCGTCAATCCTCTCCTGACAGTCCTGAACACGATGTCAAACCGTTACGGAATAAAAAACGGACATCCGGTGTCATTTGGCACACGGGGTGCTCTCACTGGCCGCCACACTGACGTCGGGATCTTTGTCGTCTGTGGTGACGGCTGCAGCCTCAGCGCTCTTGTCCTGGTTGTCATTATTACTACTATTACTATTGTTGTTGTTGTTGTTGTTGTTGTTCTGGACACTCGGGAGCCCGTGGCTGTTGTTCTGGACCAGAGCGCCGCTGCTGAGCCTCAACTCATCCAGCTTCTTCCACAGCTCGTCCCTCTCCTGCTCTTTCTTCTTCTCCCTGGGAAGACAACACACAACAAAAATAGAAAAAGGAACAAATATTACACTGACGACTCATATTCATGAGACAGTTGATTTAGTAAAATACTAACTCGACGAGTCACTTTATTCGTCGTAAAATATGACGGTATACATCCAAAAACCTCAACAGAAGCTTTGAATTTGGTAAAAAAATGACATTTGGTACGGCCCTGCTATCCAGAGCTCAGGTGCACCCTGAGCCGATTATCCTTGAGATACATCTAGAGTCCACTTGTGGCAAATTCAATCAATTGGACATGATTTAGAAAGGCCCCTCGGTCCTCAGCGCTCGTCAGATTAAGTGAACATCTGGTTTTTAAAAGGTACTTTGGCCCCTGAGGAGCTGACAGAGACGCTGCACTTATTTCATTCTTTCAGAGGGAAGTTCATACTGTTTGAAGTGTACGTGTGGCGCCGGGGACAGTTTACTGAAAGTGGCCCAGTAGTTGTCAAACAATGTAACTTACAGTCCATGTACATCTGTGACTCACCGTTGCCGCTCTGCTTTGTAGGAGGAAGTCAACTCATCAAACAGCGTGCAGTTCATCTCCATCAGCGTCTTCAGCACGTTGTAGACCAGAGCTACGATTGTCCTGCAGCACCGCACAGACACACACACACACACATCAACAATTAGGGCATTGGATGAACTTATTGGGAGTTATTATTGTTTGTATTAAGGCTCTCTTCGTTCATCTCATGGAGTAATTGTAACTTTATATGTTATTGCTGTGTTTTTATGTCAATACGCAGCACAAATCTTTCATTAATATGAACTCTACATATACAATAATAAGGAGATATACTGGTTCACAGAAAATCAGTTATTCGTGAGTAATACAGGAAATGTATGCAGAGGTTCATCATGGTGGCGTCTACATGTCTGTAAAGTGTAAACATAATCTGATATAATCAGATAGTTCCACTAGCTAATGATTCAGTGTTACGATGTGTTAATGATCCGTTAGTCAGACTGCAGCACTTACGGGTTCCAGTGCTCTTTGGAGATTCTGTAGAGGCTACCGAACATGATGGGGAGGACCTTGTCGATGTTTTCCTCGATGAGGCTCAGAATGTACTCGTTATTCCAGAAGTACAGCGCCCGCTCCGCGACCTGCCGAGACAGGGATAAGAAAAAAAAAGACTGAAGAAAGGCTTCAGTCGGATTGTGTTTGTGGCGCTTGATGACCCCTTTTCTTTTCAATCATTGACGTTAACTCCGTAGAAAACGAAAGTTCAGATGAAGGAGCGAACAAACGCCTCTGTCAGACATAAACACGACGGCAATTTCATATGTCGGGTCTGAATAAGCAGCCATCTTTAACTTCCTGACTGCGGGATGCAGTTTGTGCTGCTGTTGAACTGCATTTCCTTATACCTCATCGACATAAATGGAGTGGACTAAATAACAGAAACGCCCGTCGGCATCTAAGACTAAGGTCGTAGACTGATTGAACGTGTCTGTGTGCTTCTGTACGTTTGTGTCATGAGCGTACCTGGAAGTGTGGATTGGCCACACATTTAGAGATCTGTTTGAACAGCGGCTCCTGGATCTTCTTGAATTGTGTTGGCTCAATGACGTCCAGAATCTCCTCGATTTCCCCCAGAAACATCACCTAATCGGATACAAGGTGCAGACCGTGAAGCAACATGAAGATCTGGTTGACGAATGTTTGAAGTGTATTTCTAGACGTGCTCATTACCTCTTTCTGGCTGCAGGTTTTTGGCCAAAACTTCAGCAGCCCGCGGATCACCTGCACAGGAAAGATAGCAGAGAATTTCGTGAAAAATTGCTGAGAAATTGAAAAAAACAACAACCCCAGTCTGCTCGAGTGGGTGGCCGCTGGCCCATTTCTCTGCAGTGTAGACTCATTTAGTGCTCGAGGCGTTGTGCTTTGAGTGGGAGGAATGATAAAAATAAGTACCGGTTCAGTAAGTGTAGGATCTTTCTCCAGGAACTGGACCACACAGTAGGCCAGCTGAGAGACACAAAAGAAAGAAGTAAAAGTACACACTGTTCCCAAAAACGGCATCGGACTAATACTGACATCATCTGAAACCATTATCTCTTTTTAAATATGTATGTATTAGAATTAAAAGCTCTGATAAATGTTATTATTCTTATAAACTCCCACTATGGTCGTGTTGATGAATTTAAGATGCACTGAAACGCAGTAATAATCAGTGAAACAATGCAGTTTCACTTCCAGGCCACCAGGAAGTGCTGCAGAACAGAAATGACATCATGACAATGCTTAATCCTGCAGAAACAATCCTTAACAAACTGCACGTTTTAGTTATACACTAAAATCCTACAGGATATGCAGCCAAAATGAATGTGATTTATAAAAAAATAATAATATTAAAGACAGATTCTCCTACCTGTGCATGGAAAAGGGCCAGTCCTTTAGCTGTGTGCAACGGGATGAGCACCTTCATCAGGAACTGCTTGTGCTCGGCCTTCAGAGGCAACGCAAAGCCGTTGATGATACTACAAACAGAGAAACAGTGTTAGACGGATAACTGTGCAGAAAGACACACACACACACACACACACACACACACACACACACACACACACACACACACACACACACACACACACACACACACACACACACACACACACACACACGGACTGTTTGCAGTAAAGCTGTGACACAATAAAGACCAACGTTTCTTTGATGCTGATCAATACATTCAGTGAGGACGTAAAGTACCCAAAGCCAGTGGCTGAAAGTTGTACTTTTCTTAAATGCATCCAGTATTTTACAACCATAACAATAAACTCGTAAACTCAACAGTTAAAGCTGAAGGACATTAATTGTTACGGATTACTTTTTCATTCTTGTGTAGCATGAAGAGACTACAACTTAATTTTCGTTGAGAATGACAATAAATGAACCTCGGTATTAGAGGATAGTAACATTATTACTCACCTTCCCAGGATTTCTAAAAGCTCAGCAACACCGTTGAAGTGCTCGGTTTCATAGATGAACCTGCAACAAAAACAATCACACACACACACACACACGGACCCAACAGAGCACAGGGATCAGAACAATTGATTCAGACTGCTTCTAATACCGTGTTCCTGTCAGATATTGTGTCTCTGAAGTCTTATTTAAATATCCAGCGAAGAACAACTTGGAAAAAAACCCGGCACATTGCGCCGCTCTTATGCAACGCAATGATCCAAAACGTCATTGCTTGGTAACCCATCGTCGTCTCGCGGTGCAGCCGTGGTATGTACAGACACAGCCTGACAACTGGGGCACTATTTTTATTCTCAGTGGCAGATGGTCCAAGTGGGTGCACTTTGACGTCGAGTGCCGCCGTTTCAATCGTCTACAGCCCATTGTCACACAGCAACAGGAGCCGTAAAGAATCGACACACTGCTGTTGAGAACATACGATGCCTCCCATCTGAACATGTGTCTCCCTTCTCTGTTTTAGAAGGCTGAGGTTAATCTGTTTGTATTGTACGGCCAAAATTGTACGGCCAAAATTAAAAAAGGGGGAAAGGACATGAAACATGTTTCCCTTTTTAACATTTCACTCACCGCAAGAAAATGTTGTTGATCTGCTTCCTGATGAAGGCACGCAACCCCAGGAACTTTCCATAAATCCGATGCAGGATGGTCTTCAGGAAGTCCCTCTCCCTCGGGTCCTCGCTGTCGAACAGCTCCAGGAGCTGAGAGGACAAACGCAGCACCTCAGCTTTCAGTCCGGATTCATGCCAAAGGTTTTATTTCATCTTTTATCGTGTCGTATCGTATGATTAATTTGTTACCACTGAAGCATTTGACTAAATAGGATGAACATGAATACATTTGTACCATTTTAAAACACTTTCAAAACAAATGCAGGGTTTTGGTGGTAAATGGTGGTTGAAAATACAGTTTTCTTTTTTCTGTTTTTTCTGCGTGAAGTGAACGTAATGTTGGTTTTGCCATGTGACCATTTCCCCTGAAGCATAATAAGCCTCCACTATAAAACGCTGCGGGCTACTCTGATATCAATACTTCTGGGTGCTGAGATTACATATAGTGAAACTAGATCTCTTCTATACGGCCCAGCTCTACGCTGACATTGAAGAGGACTAGAACACAAGAACCAGTAATGTAGCGAGGCCTTTTTCTACCGAGCTTAACAAAGTCACTACGCACTCTGTGAGGCCGGAATTTGATGCAAATAAGTGTGAATAAATAAGTCATATCACACCAGCTACCAGCAACTTATGAGACAAATATACCGTATGCGTGTCTGAATTCTCGGCATTGTAATTACATTTGAAACAGCTGGCGTTTAACAGCTATTTACAGCAACATGTGATGAGTCATTATTACAGTACTGTCGGGTTCAAAAGGAATGTTTAGAGGCTCCAGAGCGAGGTACTTATCGTCGACCTGCGTGCCATCAGCACCTCGGTGACGGACGCAGAAATACTGCGTTGCACATCAAGTGGCGAGCCTTCTCCTAACCATCAGCTTCCAGCCCCCCGGGCAGCTCACTCCATGTTGGTTCTACCGAGAGCCCAAACACTCGCTCGCCGGAGAAATTAATGTACAGATTATGCCACCATCACAGACAGCAGTGGTGTTTATTTTTCCAGCTTCAAGGGAACTTTATCGACTGATTCAGACTGTTTGTTTATGTTATGGGTTGTGTAAAGGTCGAGCCATTGTGGTATCTTTGTCCCTTCCCCTTTATTTGACCTGCTATCACAATGGCAGTGCTAGTCAAGTCACGTCAGATTCATTTACATGGGCACACAGTTCCCTCCATCCAGCCGCTGACACACAGAGGTAGCTGTTCCTAATCTCTCTGGAGGAATGTGGCCACTGTTTGCGATGCTGTAAACCAATGTGCAGGGACACTTTGTGGCAAGTATTTGGTACTTTCACCAATGTGATGAAGTGCCTGCATTTGTATTTGCCATTTGATTCTGCCTAACACAGACATTTCCATCTGGTATCGATCAACACTTTTATCAAGCGTACTATATCAGGATATACGTATATATTAATATGATGAAACTGTACGCAACAGTACTGCTGGGCGGTATACCGGTTCAACCGGTATACCGGTATTAATTTCCCGTACGATATGAATTTGTCATATACCGTCATACCGGAGCACAGCTTATCAACAACTGTCAATCTTCAGCAGTTGGCAAAATACATTGTTTGCCGCGGCTTGCGTCACAGTCGGAGCTAGTTCTATTAACTGTATTGAGAGGGACCCTTGATCATGGTTCTAACTTTATAACACAACAATGAATAACCCACAACTAACGCTATTTAACAGGGCAAAACACCACGACACAACAGTTTGTGACACAGAAACAATTTGTTACACTAATAATTGTACATTTATAAAATTTCACCGCCGAACTGCATGCTGGGTACAGCTCACTCGCCTGCTAGCACAACAGTCTGCTAACAGCTGGGAGAGGCTCATCACGTGCACAACGTTACATTAAAGAACAGAACAGATTGATGCAGGATGAACATAGACAGACCGGAGATGCACCGACAGAGTTTGACACATATGCAACGCTGATTACGTTTAATATGTGTGGCATTTGTAATAGATGTACGTTGGTATATAGAGGGTGATAAGACGCTGTAAAGGGAGGGACTTAGGACCCAGGGGAATGTAGGTGAAGGAAAGCGGAAGAGACGGAAGACACGCCACACGAACAGCTGTTCACCGCTCATCACGATCCTGCAGACCAGAGATTCTCAACTGGTGGGTCGCCGCGGACCCGTTTTCAGTGGGTTGCGGGCCTTTGCCTTATGCAGCGCACTCATTCACGCTCCTTTCCAGCATTTACGGCGCTTGTTAAGGCGCTTGTTAAGCGGTGCAGGAAAAACGCCGACCAATGCGTTGTAAATCACGTCACGTGATGCAGTTTAGCCAATCAAATAAGGGTATTCTGAAACGTTTCCTTACTCCAGTGAGATGTACCCACACCGTGACACAGGGAGGAGAGACTAGGAAAGACATCATAGAGCAGATCTCATGAGAATCTATGTGTGAAAGTCAAATATCTCTGGTCGATTTTAACAATTGAAATTGCTGAAAAGACCGCATTCATAAACCAGTGCTGCGAAAACATTGAAATAAAAGTGTTTCTCTCCCGCACACTTGGCCTAATGGTAAGATATATGAGATTGAAAAGAATACCGTGATATACCGTGGTACCGTCGAAGTTATGCAAAATACCGTGATATACATTTTTGGTCATATCGCACAGCACTACGCAACAGTGATACAAGATTGTATCCCCTTACAAAACTATTTAACTTTAAGTACACAACATTTTCTGGCTACAGCCTCTCAAATGTAAATGTAATATCTGTGAAGACGCGTTGCAATGGACTCTGGGAAACACAGCCCTAAAAAGCCCGACACCCACCGCCTCGTGCACATAACGTGTACGTAGAGGAAGAAAACTGTAAAAACACTGCAGAGAAGAATAAGAAATGATTTTCTACAAAATACACTTTTGACAAGACAGAGGAGATGACGTTGAACTGAAGGTGGTGAAGGACAAAGTGGGATACAGACATTGGACCTGACGTTATGAATATAATTAAGACTGTGTGTCCCTGATCAATCACTAAAGGTCAAACTCTTATCAGAGTTTTCTGAGCAGTACATGTCCCAGAATAACAAATCATTACTCTGCGACATGTTGTGTCCATCTGTAGTTGGAGACAATCATAGAGGCAATTTCCCCTCAGTATTCAGGGAAACAAATTCAGATCTCAAGAAGAGCACAAATCTCCTTCATGGTCAAAACCAAACTCTTGGTAATCAAATACAAACAGTATGTCTCTGTTCATTTCATAGTTATGACATTATGAGAGGAAGAGTATCCACTGTGAGATACCCAGGTCGTTACTGGAATTAAATGAGACATTCCCAGACTAAAAGCCCGTCTGTCCACCAAATATGATCGAGATTAAGACTTCACAAACAGACCAGAGCAACAAAGAAATGTTTAAGTAATACAAAATAATAAATCTGATCAGATTGTAAAGCGCCCTGTGGAAAATGTGTGATTTTGTGCTATATAAATAAAACTGACATCCTGATCCAAATCATCCTGCTCACACTTGAAATCAACCTAAAAACCCACCGAAGACACGCTGGAATGGGAACATTTCAACCACACAGACAGAGTTCGCTGTGAAGCAAATGTGTGATGCAAATATGTGTTCCTGGCTGCCTTATCAACTTATAGCAGCACAAAGCTACCACACACAGACAGTTTACAGCCGTTTCACTCCATGTTCACTCACGTGCGGTCACATTGTGAGAAGAACAGAGTAACTACTATCTAACTACTAACTAACTAGCGAGTACGGTGATCTGGATCCTAAGGAGGCGATCACGTATAAAGGTCTTTGCTACTTCGGGATGCTGAAGGACAAGAATCAAATGGAGTAGCAGGCTGACTAATCAACTTGCTCCAAGACAATAACCATAATAAATACATGTACAAAAGTCAAATGCCACTAATAGGCTGCAGGGTTTGTCTTAGGTTGGTATTTATTTGAGGTGTGAAGTGTTTTGGGACAAAGTGTTCCCCCTTAGTGTCTCTGTATGGATGCCCTGGAACCTCATCTTTTTGATCACCACGTGTTCTCCTTGACTGGACGTCCGGGCTGCTCTTGTGCTTTGATATCTTTGGTGAATAGGTTTGTGAACATCTCAGAACCTTTGCAGACCTATTCCTGTGCCGTGTGTATTATGATAACTTAAGTTAACTGAACCACGGGCCGTCTCTCCACCCAAAACTATACCTCTTCGCTCCCACAGTCCTCCCTTTCTCAACCTGAAGAGTAAACAACCGGCAGCTATTTAAAGCCGCCCCGCGACACAGTCGCATCATGGAAAGTCTGCCCAGGCACCTTGGATGTGGCCCGGCTAACATTCCTGGCCCTGTGGTCCCCCCGTTAGCTGCTGCTTCACATAAGAAGTGAGGCATTCCTGCAGTAGGTGGGTACTGAGCGAGGGCAGATGTAGCCGAGCTGCAGCTCATTAATGGTTTCACTCATCCGACGGATGAAACTGCACCGTCCCAAAACGCATCACATTGTGCTGCTAATCACAGCTATTCGCCACATTAGAAACTCTAGGAATTTGAACCACCATCTGTAACAGCCAATGAGAAAAATGACTCAACAGTTGCAACTTTAAAAAGTGAATATTTTGTTTTCTTCTCCTTCTATGAGAGTAAACTCATTATCTTTGGGTTTTGGACATGTGAAGACGTCACAATGGACTCTATAAACATGTAACGGACAATTCTTCATATTTCATTCCAAAAAATGAGAAAAAATTAATTGATAATGAAAATAATCTGTAGTTGCAGTCTTAATACCGTCACAAAACTACCAACTCAACAGTCAGATAGTCTCCCTGAACATACAGTTATGACACTAAAAAAATATTATTAATTGTTATTTATAATTCATTTTTAGTGGAGAAAGTTTTCTTAAAATGAGATCTGAGGTGTCTCTGACTAACAAACCTAACCGCCCTGATGGATTTTCAATTACACAAATTACTATTTGTAATATTGTAATCCTAATGCTTCTTCTATTAAGAAATGTAGATGAATGGCTGTAACTGAACCACTGTTAACTTAGAACCTTCTGATACATTCACACAATCATTATCATAAGTCGTGCTAAATGTCTTTTAGAAATGTTTTGTTTTTAAAGACTCCTACCTGCAGAACAAATTTCTGATCAATGTGGCGCTTTGCAATGCTGGGCTGGAAGTCTGGATTCTCTAGAAAGCGCAGCAGAAACTCATAGACCAGCTGGAAGACAAAAGAAAAAAAACAACAACTAGAATCACCGCCAAGCAGTCAGGTTGCAGTTTACATCCATGTACTGTTCAAAATGGAATTGCCTACAACAACACAATGATGTAATCGAAGGGCTGAAGAGGACTCGTACCTGAATGTGAGGCCAGGAAGCCTCGAGAGTGGGTTCATCCTCCTCTGGGTCAAAATCAGGGTTGTCACTTGGTGGAAGAGTCCGGAATATATTGGTGCAGATCTGGAGGGGAGGAGAAATATAATGATTAATAAAGGCTTATTAATAAAAGAAAAAACATCATTCAACATGCCAGGAGAGTGTGTATACATCAGAGTTACCCTTACGTTAAACATGCAGAGACTTGATGGGTAGAATAGTGACATTTGATGAAATAAAATTAAATAAATATCTGCTAAATGCCTATAAAGCACACAAGTGAAAGTTTAATTAGGTTTCCAGTGCTCTGCACCCACTATAATTAAACGAGCTGGTTGTAGCATTGTTTAAATACTGCTTCTGTAATTGGTGGGCAATGTTGCGCGCCACGCTCCCCTCCTAAAACCACACACGCCATGTTGTGTAGTGTGAACGAGTAAGACAGCGTTCTAATAGCGTTACAAAGCTTTCAGCACATTTTTGGTGCAGTTAATTTGCCCGGAGGCCAAATAACTCAGACAAGACGAGACACTGGCATCAGCTTTTTGAGCCGTATGGCCTGTTTTTGTGATCAGTAGCTTGGAAAAGAAAAATCTGTACCAAAAAAAAAAAAAACGATCACTGTCGACAAAGCACCGCCACCTCTATCCCACCGTGTTATTTTTAGCCAGGAGTGAATTTGAGAGAGGCGCACACAGCATTGGGGAGCTGGAAAAGCTTTTTTTCCTCAACAGTGAGAATATCGTCGTCACCATTCGATATTTGTTCGGCTTATTTGGGGTCAAAGAAGATCTCAGCTTGGGTCAGAAAACCTGACGCAGCTCGTTCAGACATTGGAAATGGTGGCCTTGCTCTCAATATGCCAAACTGTAACAAGGTTTGTTTGTAATTTACATAAATCACACTTCAGGAGGCACAGCTGCCAAGTTTTACCTCGGTCACTGTTTTGCTTCCCAAGTAATGAGGATTGTTCAAGAAAGTGATTTTAAACTACTGGATATGTTCTTTATGGTTTGATTAATGCTGACTTGATCACTCTTAAAGGAATGGTACCCAGCCTGGTCTTGTGCTGCTGTAGCCCATCGGTGCATTCACAGATGCCCTTCAGCTCGCCACTGTTGTACCGAGCTGTTATTTGCCTGCTTGTGTCCTTCCTGTTATTTCAGAGAGGCCTGACAGTGTAAGTGCAGTCGTTTCTGGGCTGATGAAAACACCATCTGGACACAACAATTGTACAAACATCCAGCATCTCGTCCCGTCTTTAGCCAAACGGTGAGAGATCCTGTTGACTGCCAGCATGCTTTAAACACAGTGGAACTTCTTTCCGTTTGCAGGCAGAAGCACTTTTGACAACTCGGCAATAAAAGTTGCACGTATAAGCATTCACGACACACCCACCAATACATCTGAAAGTCATTACATTCAGCTTAACTGACTGGCAGTGCTAGAACAAGCCTCTTGTCTCTCTTGGGATATAACAATCACATACGTTGACATTGTCTTCTCTCTAGATATATCATAGCAACACCTTTCAGCTGGTGCGTGACTGACCCACCTTTCTGACCGTCGTTACTTTGCATAATCATCTGTATGCAGATGCTGATAAATAAATCAGTGTGGCCAGCTCTCTCTCCGCGGCACATCACTTAGCTGTCCCCGGTGTGAGGCCTGTCATTGGCTGAGCTCGAAGCAGATGACTCACAGAGCCGGGTTGCCAGGCGGGACATTGTGCCTCGGCGTGATGACCATTTTACCAGGAGGAGAGCTCTGAGGCCAACAACACAGAACTGCTCTCCATTGAGGGTATTAATCTGTGGATTTATTAGCCTTCAGCAGGAGGTGCACAGAGAGAGACACGAGGCCAACGCACTGCATGAGACGACAGGGACAAGTGAATGCTGTTGTTCTGAAAGCGATGGGAACGTAGGTATCCTAGTGACTCGCTGATCGAGCAGCCGCAGTGGCTGTGACACACAACCCATGAAGACAATTAAGGTACTTTAAAACCCTGAGCCTCTTATTGCTACACTTTGCATCAAACATCTCCTTCTCTCAAAACTCAGTCAAATCTGAACACATACGATATATATTTTTAGATTCAGTGTGGCATATACGAAGATATCATTATCTAGAATGTCCATCGCAATCAAACATCAATATATCTGCATAATAAAGGCGCTCCTTATTACTCCAGAACTCGCCTGAAAACCTGTTCTGACAAGTGAAGCCAGTGCTGCAGTGTCTTAAACTTGCATTCTCTCTACTGGCCAGCAGGAGGCGACTCCTCTGGTTGCAAAAAGAAGTCATATAGTGAAAGTGACCAGACTTCTCACTTGATTTATTAACTCAGTAAACATGAGTTTATGATCTCAATCTCTAGTTTAAATTCTTCTTCAATACAGCATGATGTTCATTTAGTAAACTATGGTCCCATTGAGAGTCAAATAGACCATAAAGCGGAGTGTGCTTTAGGGCGGGCTTACTGTGATTGACAGGTTGCTGCCGCTACCAGAGACGTATACGACGTCTCTACGTCACTCCTCCGCAGTCCAAACCTGGTAACTTCTGTTCATTGGTTGCAAAAAGCCAAGATGGCGACGGCCAAATCGCAGAATTCAGGGCTTCAAAACGGTATTCCACAAACCAATGGTTGACGTCACGAAGACTACGTCCACTTCTCATATACAGTCTATGTGTATACACAGGGAACTGTAGTATAATGTATAAATTATACAGTATATACAGTATATACATATATATATATATATATACACAGTATATATATATATATATATATATATATATATATACACAGTATATATATATATATATATATATATATATACACAGTATATATATATATATATATATATATATATACACACAGTATATATATATATATATATATATATATATATATATATATATATATATATATATATATATATATATATATATATATATATACAGTATATATATATATATATATATATATAGGGTTCTGTCAGGAGTCCCAGATGCACACTGTCTGTACACAATGATGGTTACATAATTCAGCACACAAGCATTCGGCATATTTAATTCCCCGTCACTTCACAATGCCAGAAAATAACTACAGTTGGACAAAACAAGAGAAAATATTGTGGGAGGATAGCAAACAACGGTAGTGTGTGAGAAAGAAAAAAAGGAAACATTGTGTGTAAAAGTAATGTAGGAGGGTCCAAAAAAAGGTCGTTTCTAACTGACAACGCTGTGAGTGAGGCCAGTGTACACATGCTGATGACAAAAGGAGGCTATAGCTCTGAATGGGGTCAAACTGAGGGTGGCAATAGTAGCAACCAACACCTAGCAACGCAGAGAAAGTGAGAGGAAGAGGGGCAGAGAGGAAGAGAGAAAAAGTGCAAGAATTGAGCGCAACATTAGTGAAAAAGGATGAAAAAGGTGGAAATTAAAGCAAAATTATAGCTCAAAGATGTTCTTTTCAACCCACCCTGCTGGCTATTCACACATTTCACAGGTAAGATAGAACACAAACAACACTGTCTGAGAGATGAAGATGAAGAACACAAACACTGTCAGAGATGTGATTTTCTATAATAAGCACTAATAGAATTGGCAAATAAGGCGACGCCGCCTTTCACATAGATGAGAAACCGGGCCGTTTGTACTCCTGACAACCTCGGTGATCAAAGCGGTCCTCGCTGCAGGGGAATAATGGACGGCACTTTAAACCCTCACCTCTTCATTATAACGTGATGCCAAGCATGGAGGATCCGGGAGAGCTATTATCAACCTAAGCCTTCTGAGTGCAGCTGCTATTTGCTTAACCTCGTACAGAACACCATCTGTAGGCCGGGACCGGGTTTCTCTTGAGCCCGACCCACGTCGAGATAAATGAGATTACCAGGAAGGACCGCGGACAATACCTGTGCGACCGTCAGGTTTCAGCGAATTTCAGCTACTCGAGTCCTACAGACCCGCTAACCTGCTGGTGTGGGAACCAGAGAGGTCACCGGTGTGACGTGTGCAACCGAGATACTCCACGTTAAGTAGCTCATCATCCATTAGCCGACACGTTTCTCACTCACTTCCGTTTGTGCACTCTCCTGGCCGCCTGTTTGTCTGCCAAAGCATGATTGAAAAATAAGAATGAATTTAAATAATTGTTTAAAAATAACCGCTTCTGGTTAGTGCGAGGTTTTACCGGGATTGCTTTAGTGCGAGTATATCCGATCACTTATATTTTCATTACTTTGGACCGCCTGTGTTGGCACATTGAAAAGTTAATCATGCCACGTTTCAGACACAGCACAGAATCCAATATATCCATCCTGTAATTAACACAGGGCCCAATGTTTATATTTAGGAAAAGATCCATGATGGTTAAACTCGGAAAACAAGACCCAGTTTGAAAATGAATCTCCATTTAGTGTTTATTCTGTTTATTTGAGCTCTTTTTGTCTGCTGCAGCTTTACCAACTCCTGAAAAAGTGAAGGTAGAGAGACAGTATTTATTTGAATTCTGGTGGTATTAGAAGCCATAACTGTGTCCTTGCTGTGTGTTTTGGTTGCTTTAAGGGTGGGACGGGTACAATAACCGTGTGTAGAATGTTGCTAATACATACTGTGTCTTAAACACAGATCTTCCAGCAGATTAAATATTGAATTAAATGTTAGATGGCTGACACCGATACCAGCAAACTTCATATTTACCCTCATATTCCATGTTTGCATGGCCTCCCTGCTGCCAAAGTGTGGCAACAGAACCTTCTTCTGTTTAGCATTTTCTATTACAACTGAAGCCCCATTACCGTTTATGATTGCCATCTTATTGGAAATGTCTTGATCACTGTAATTAGACATCTGAACCACATAAGACCAATTAATATTATCCAGAGCAAACTAAATACTTTGAGCAAATGTGCAGGAATAATGCAAGAACACCTCTCTCTCTCTCCCATCACAATCCAATGAAAAGGCAAAGAAAGCCAAAATAACAATAGTAAAAACAGGTCCCCCTGTCTCCAAACCTACGGAGAAAATGGTTAAACTCGCATTGTTCTGTCGTCATTTAGTGCAAGAACTGCCAGCTCTTCTGCTCCTTTTCATTTTGCTACCTATTGCACATCAGCAATTATCCTAACCTGAAAAACAGCTTGAAAGACAACAGCGAGAGACAAACTGAATCCTAATTCAACAGTTGCAAGGTATGACCTGGATTAAGAGTCTGAAGACTGACTGAGCTGTGCTCAGTCGTACCCATCCTGATAATCTGCAGCGTGGAGTGAATCACTGCAGCGCTGACGCTCCTGTAAATGTGGCCCATGAGTCATGACTGTAGTGTGGGAGGAAACACCTGCTCCAGGAACGCACATACCTGTACTATGTACTCAGATACTTTGCAGACTATTGTGTAATCACAAAGTGGTCATCACCCAGCCCCAACCTTTGGTAACTGGGCCCTGCATTCATGGGAATACTGTACATCTCCAGGCATCTTTTTAATCATCGTTATCGGGAAACGTGAAAATATAGATAAATCAGCTGTTGGACAGTCGTTATAAACGTGTATGTTGGAAAAATCTCTCCGTGCTCGACGATGTCATGTGACCTGCGTTACCAAAGATTGCCCCACAGAAGCGCACTGCTTCTTAGGGTTTGGGTTCAAAAGAGCAAAAGAGAGAGTGACCTGTGTTCAACAAAGAAGAGTTTATGCCTTTAGCTTACTGTATGTTATTAAAGGTTTAACTGAGGTTAGACGTTGGTCTAAATCTTAGTCAGTGGATTATGTTCACACAGTGAATACAACTGCGACTCAACCTCAAACCTCTGGCAAACAAGGTTAGCAGCATTTTCCTTTGTGCTGGTTCATGTGTGTGTCGTCATATAAGCTTTCAACAGCAGCAACTGCTACTAGAAGTGTTGAAAGACAGAAGCTATCGCTCTCATAACTCATAAAACTGAAGAAAAAAGAAGAACAAAAAACGGTGTCAGACATTATGAAACTGTATGAACTCTGCATGTACTGTATTCAGAGGGTGAGAGAAAGAAGAGGGAAGAAACAGACAAAACAAACCTTGGAACTGGAACCAGTATTGTGAGCGTTCAGGCATGAAGATGATTTCTAAAGTTCACAGACACTTAAAGAGAAGCACCAAAGAACTCAAGGCCCCCGTCTACGTGACCGCTCACCATGTTAGTGATCTCTGGGTACGTAGTTTCCACCAGCACCCCTCTGTTGGTGGAGACGTAGTCCACGAGCTCGTTCAGAGTGGCCCTCTTGATCTCCTTGCTCTTCAGGTCCATCACCGAGTCCAGGAAGTCGAAGAGCATGCAGCACTGCTGGAGCTTCTGGGTGAACAGCTCCTGCTGCTCTGTGGAGGGGGCATCTGGAACCACACAGAAGAAAAGGAAACACACTGAGTCACTGCTCATATGCACGGTGGAACGCATAATGTGAGGATCTACGCAAACAGCTCAAAAGAAAAGTCCTATATTGCTGTTTTTTGTGCACACTGTTACATATCTAACTTAACTGCTGGACAAACAGACAACAATGTATTTTGCCACACAGAGGATTTGATGGTAAATCCTTGTATGGATTAGTCGGAGTGTGTGTTCGGGGTCATTAGAGCTGTCAAACTTGACCCCAGCTAAGCTATAAACAGCATTTGGCAGCTGTCCACAAACGCAGTGACACACTGTACAGTGATGTTCTGTTCCAGCAGCAGCAGCAGCAGCAGCAGCAGCAGCAGCAGCAGCAGCAGCTCACGGCTGCAGACACAGGACTCTGTCTCTACTGGGGGCAGACGGACCAGCAAAGTGAACCACCGCTGCAGGTCTGATCTACAACACCTCCAGAACCACAGAACCCGGGTTCTAGGGTTACGCAGATATAGATGCCAGCCGGGACACGTGTTGACAATGAGGTGCATATTAATGTCTTCATGTCGTGTGATGTCTAAGTTAATAAATCTGGATCTTTTATTAGTTGTTTAACTTCTCATTAGTGCCGTTTCTCTACCAAAACAGAGCCACGCGCATGCAATGTGAAGCAGTTCTCAATATACTTAAAATAGCTATTATAATAAATAATATTAATATGCGTACGGTCCTAAAACACTACAATCATTTGTCAATTGATTTGTTCATTGACAGAAATAAAAGTAATTGTTTTCACCTGTTGGTTCCAGCTTCTTAAATTTGTGAACTTGCTGCTTTTTGTTCGCATACGAGAATAAACTGAATATCTTTGAGTTTTGAAATGTTAGTTAAAGCAACATTAGTACACGTCTGCCTCTTGCATTTCACGGTCAATACAATTCAAATATTCAATCATTAGAATAATTGTTTGTTGCAGCCCTGAAACACACAACACACACACGCACACACACATGTATTGTAGTAGGGATGAGAGGTGTCATGGTGTCTCTTATTGAGCAGTGTTCTGCCCCTGAAAAGGCATTACCCATAATAAAATGGGGCAGCATAGAGACAACGCGCAGTCAGGCACAGCCAAAATATTCACACTGCGCCTCACACCTCGTGAAAATGTTCCAGTGGTGTTGACAGCCAACGAAGTGCTTATGCAACTGAACTCCACAGGTCAGACCGCTGGCCGCTGCTCCGACTCAACTCAATATCGGAGTGGAACTGCACCGAGCTAGATCAGGTGAACAGTACTACACTCATGTCTGCGCAGTAAATAGGAAGCTACAAGGAGATGGTTAGTTTAGCACAAAGACTGGACTAGATCGAAAGATAACCATCTGTAAAAACCACAACATGTACAAATACATTTATACATAGACGGTATAAAAACGTCTCAGTGACGTCACCCAAAGGCGGCTGAAGAGCCGCTGTGAAGCGCCCGCCATCACCATCTTGGCAGTAAAGCATCAGAACAGACAGCTAGCAGCCATGCCCATAATTATGCCCAACTTTAAGCATTTATATATTATTTTAATACACGAGTTATATATAAATTCACCTCCTGTACAGTTGTCATGAACGGGGAAATCAGCTAGAGAGACCAAAACCGTCTTTGGTAGCAGGCTGAAAACGTGTATTTCTGCTGTAAAGTTGGGCGTTTTAACATGAGGGTCTATGGAGACGGACTCGCTCGTCTCGCCTCAAGTGGCCGTTTGTGGACTGAAGGCAAATAAGCGCATTTCCCCAAAAAATGTAGCTACTTCGTTAACTCTCTCTCAGCTCTAAAGCTCTTTTGTTTTTGTGGATATTATATTTCTCTATACAACGTGCTCCACAACTCTTTCAGGGTAGGTCACGCCTTAGCTTCCCTTGCTGTTTCTGCAAACAATGCAGTCAACATTCACGCGGGGCTTTCACATATTTATAATGTGTTTTCAAATCATTTCACTTCTTAACGGGGAATTGTCTTCCTCCCCCCCCAGAGAGGAGAGGAGGCCTGTTAGATACAGTCTGACATGGAGATGCTTTTACTGATGTGGAGCTATTTTTGCCTTTCAGATACAGATGCATGAGTGCACAAATTCCTCAGGGTGCAAGGAAGGAAAATATTTCCACCGGAGCTACGAAGCTATGCATGAAAACAAAGAAGAAGAAAAACACTTAAAAGACATCGGAGAGAAAATCCACATTAATCCAAGCTGCGTACTATCTACATGGATTTAGTTGCAGAGCAATAACTGCTTGTGCTAATTTGAAGGATGTGCTGCATATTCTGACTGCTGTATCGTACACAAAGCTGCAGGAATCACTTAATTGTCTGTACGCAATGCCGTGTGTTTCATAACCACACATGGACAATAGAAAGTTGCAGGGTTAAAAGGACAAACGGTTACAGCACAGGGTGGATAATTAGAGTAAATAACACAAAGGGCATTGGTGTCCTATAGCTGAACTACTCTATCTTTTAAATGTAAATGATTCCACTGAATTACAGGTTTCATCATTCATTACAGACCTCTCGAACATCTCAAAGATGACAGCACGACCTCAAATGACACAAGAAGCACAACTCTGTCGCAAAAAGCAATTAAGAACAGAAGCGGTTGTTTTATGTAATAAAAGAGCATTTACAGGGAACTTGAATGTGAGTATTCACATCACCCACAGGCTTCAACCACATTAGTGTTGCTGGAATAAGATCTGAGAAGAATCACACACACATATCTACGGAGTCCTAAAATAGGTTGGAGCTTTTTCTGCTCTTGTGTGAAAAAGACCTGAATACAAAAACAAACATAGCAGCTGATCTGCTCTGTATTTAGCAACACCAGACGAGATGCTGCCGACTGCTGCCATGTTGAAACCAAACGCTGCATTAGCTATTGTTAAGAGGGAATAGAAAGCCTCACAATCTCGTACTTAGCACCTTTAAACTCGGAATATAAATGAGTGAATGTATCTGTGTTACAAGAGACGGTACACTTAAGAGTAATTTGCAGTAATCATCTGGCTTCAAACTAAAATCCATTGAGCTTTAATGTTTCACAATATTTAAAGTTCAGTTCCCTATGTCGTACATTTCCATTTAAGTGGCTTCTCAGAAACACACTGTACAACACACAACAAAGACCAGATTGGTGGACAAAAACAGGAAATAGGATCTGAGCTCTACAACCACAGCACTGCAATTAACCACAGAGACGAGACAAATGTGAGGAAAAACCTGAATAAAAGAGAAGAGAAACATATCAAATGCACAGTACAGCGCCTTCAAAGTCACTAGAGCTCAACCCATCTGAACACCTAAAGCAGCTCTCTACCGTCATCACAACACCTAATGAGGGAAAGCAGAGTCCTGAGTCTATGAGCGGTGACACCGACGACCAGATATAGTTATTTTTCTTTCAACTGCACCATATCTGGGATGTTTGCAGTGCTGTAAACCTTCTTACCGTTATCCTATCTTATTACTTTTTTTTGGACATAAACACTTCACGATGACAAAAACCAAAAGCATATTTCCTAAACAAATGCAACTCTGTTCAAATTTGAATACAAATATGTCTTATGTACATTAAGGATCTCTGTAGACCTCGGCTGAGAGGCTGCATATTCATCTTAGAGGCATCTTGATTGTTTGGATCATGTACATGAAAATAAGGATAGAAAATCGTAGACTAAACATCATTTATTCTATTTAAATATCAGTATTGCAGAAGGCTATGGGGGGGGGGGGGGGGGGGGGGGAATTGAAGAGGCTGTATTGTGAATTAAACTGTTTAAAATGTTCTATCATTACACGTTTCCAGTGGTTTTGAAGTATGAAAGCGTTAATTCGTACACACGGTATGGTTTTCTATCAGGTTTTTGGGATGCTTAAAAACTTTGACTGTTGTACGGTAACTTATTTTCATTATGTAACACCTGTTTGCACAACGAAAACGTATTTAATATGCATCAGGAGTAATGTAAACGGCAGCAACAGAACAATTCTCTGGGCAATATGGCCGACATTTTGAATACATCAAACGTACAGCGATCAAAAGCCAAACTGTGTACTAAATATGTCGACCTCTTTGATCTTAGAAAGACATAAAAGTAAACACATTTACCTGCAACATGGAGGGTCAAAAAAAGATAATTCAACTTGTTTACAAATATGTGTGTAACAGTAGTCAGCTTTCTCAGCATCATAACTTAACTGCAGTTATGCAACCACTTTCCATTTCAGCACGGCATGTCTCACTGCCCCAACAACTGGTGTGTGTTGTTCTGCTGCAGCACAGGTCAGAGGTCACAGACATGCATCACTCACTGGATGCACAACACAAACTGGCATACGTGACTTAACAAATTATGATTATATATAATTATTAAAAATAAATTCACAATAATAAACTGTGTGTATATAATAACAGGCTGCTGAATCTGTTAAGTTCTTAATAAAATAATGAAGTACTGCCCATGTATTTAATTCACACAGACAAGCTTTACCGTGTGGTTATTTCATAAAGGGTAATTATTTATTCAATTATTATGATCTATACCGTCATCAAGATATGAAATGACCGTTAGCAGGATACAAGAACATTTAATGTAGGTAGTGTCTGAACTCTATTTGCGTTTTGACTGTTAAGTAGAAACAGCAGTGTTAAATCTGTTTACAAAAAGGAAACTAAGATATCAAATCTCAGTATTAATATTTACATCAGACAGGTTCAGGAGTCTTTGTCACAACCATAAGCACAGATTTGTGGTGTGAACACATAAACACCATGATGGTAGAAACACTGCTGGTCTTGACCTATTCACAGTTAAATATACAACAAACAAAACATTATTTATAGTATACTTCTCCACATCAATTCACCAACTACACTAATGTCTGCCCTTCTGGTGCCCATCAACATTTCAAAGAACCACGGAAACGCAGAGAGAAACCAAAACAAAGTGAAGTATGCAGGTCAGGTGACCTCTGCACAGGAACAGATTAGTACTGCACAATGAAGAGTTTAGTTAGACTGGCACACTTAAGTTGACCCCTATGAAGAGCTACCTAGATAGAAGTCCACGATTAACAAACAACAGCGTGTTACGTTTAAAAAAAAACACACAAAAAACGGTATAAATAAACTAGTGTCTACTGTAGGCCGAATGTGACCACTGATGCATGACGGCAGTGACGCCGCGCTGTTCATGCTGCAGCTGCTGAACCGGTTGGGTGAGATGCTGTTACACGCACAATTTGATTCAGAGTGAACATTAAAACAATGCTGGCACAATAACCGAAAAACTGTTCAAGAGTAACTAGAGAATGCCGGCCAAATGCAAGACTGCCGCTTAGAAAAGATTGAACAATAAATAAACTTTGTGTCGCTTCGTGTACAGTACTTTATTTCAAGCATATATATATGCACCACAATCCAACACCACTAAGAAAGCAATAGTATAGCCGGGAATAAAGACCCAACGAGACATTCGTGAGAAGCAGTAAAACAAGTAGAGGCACAGCAATGATTTCAAGCCCAACCCTGACTCCAATATTTTCCCGGGCCTGTCATCCCACATAACAAACACTCTGGTAGCTTTCCCTCTTACGTTTGCTAGAAGGGTGTGTGTGTGTGTGTGTGTGTGTGTGTGTGTGTGTGTGTGTGTGTGTGTGTGTGTGTGTGTGTGTGTGTGTGTGTGTGTGTGTGTGTGTGTGTGTGTGTAAGACAGACACCATGTGGTTAACGCATGTGGTTTCAGCCTGTCCTAAAATTATTTCATTATTATTCCAATTTGCTTGGAATCTTAATTCAAGCTGAATTTTGTAAGAGATAACACAATGTAATCATATAGTCACGACAAGATTCCATGTATTTTCAATAGAAGACGAAGCCTCTCACGTCTAATTTCTACAATCTTGCTTCAATTTCCCCCCCCGTCTCCATGTATGCATGGGGTCAAAGTTTCCGTACAAACTTTACCACCATTCACCACCCTGGGATGGGCGTAACAGTTACATGAATGGTAAATTGCAAACACGTGCAATCAAAGAACAGAGTGTAAAACGTTAGAAAAGCAGCAATCGGGGCAGTAAACTGAATGCTGTTGTCGGCCAATCGGCCGCCAGCAGAATGATTATGAGTACCAGCTGCTGTGGCCAACAGGTTTGTTTACACATCTGGATGCTTCAGCAGTTAACCAGACATTATTCAGAGGTGGTCTTATTAAGATCATGTGTAGCTACACAGAGTGACAACTTGGATGGAAACATTGTTTGGAATAAAACTAGACTGATCAGAGGGCATTAAAACGCATCTTTCACTGATTCTAGTTATTGATGTACTTATTAGGCGTTTACTTGTTCTCAAATGTTAAAATGTGCAGCTTTTCTGGGTCTGACATTATAGTAAATGTAATATTTAGTGATTTTAGACCGTTTGTTGGACAGATGAAAACATTTAAATGACGTCACCTTGTTCTAAAGGAAAGTGTTTTATAGGTGAAGAGATAGAATAATCGTAGGAGAATGTGCTTCGCTGCAGCTTTCGCTGTGGTGGGGAAATTAAAACCACAACCGAGACATTCTTGCCTGAGACACCAATTAGTTGCTAAAGAAAAGCCAGTGGTTGACGGAGGAAGACGCGCGTCATGGCTGTGCACGGATTTTAGGACACAGTTTCCGTTAAAACTGTTGGCAGCAGTGGAAACGACGTGAATATCTTCTACCGAGCTGCAAACTCAAATAAAATGTGCACAGCAGCAAACGACGAGGACACCAATGTGAAGTACACAAGTTACTTGGCAACAATGTAACTTTCACACCTGCCAGAGGCCACAATTATGAGGACGACAGCAACACAACCGCTGTGCATCACAGAAGCTTTGTCCCACTACTTCCCAGAAAATGATTTATCGATTTGAAATCTGCTGGCAGGAATGATGGAAACAGACTGTGCAGCACAGAATTGTCAATCAATAATAGGCCAAAAGAGGGGAACGCGTTTTCCATGATGAGCCATCGCTAAAGGTTGGTGTTGTCAAAACTGGCTAATTTTCAATTATATGTTGATTTATTTTGGTTAATCATTTAGGCTACAAAATGTCAGAAAATAGTGAAAATGTCGAGCACAGTTTCCAAGAGTCCGAGGTGACGTCCTCAAAACCCAGAATCTGAGACCAGAAGCATTAAAAGTTGGAGGTTTTTGCTGAAAAAAAAATGGCATCAATTATTAATAAAATATCTAAATTGTTGATTTATTACTCAGTTGTTTTCTGAACTATCTACTACTAGACAATATGAAATACTAAAACTGATTTTGATGAAGACGCCAACTGTGTGAAACGGTTGTGAAAGACATGTTGTGGCTCCAGAGGCAAAGTCTGATCAATTGAGTCAGTCGGTGTCACCATAGGACGAGGCTGAACATTTATGAAGACGAGAGCGTCCCGGGCCTGTGAGGCTCGCTCTTCACCTGATTTTCTGTTATTGAAATTAAACTTTGGGAGAAATAATGTATCAGTGCTGCATTCAAACTATTAACAAGAACCACCGCACCACCCGAACGCAGGCTCCGGTCTCGTTAGGAACCCTGTCGGAGCTCAGAACGTCCCCGCAGTGACAGAAATGTGAACCTAAATGAAGCCGAGTCTGTATTTGGAAAGCAAAACCTTCCTCCGGCTCTCAAGGCTTCTGGCTGCCATGGCAACAATGTTGGTCTCAGAGTGACTCATCTCTTCAGCGTCGATCACGCAACAGGAGCTCGAATCTCTCCAGCCTCCCCATGGCAGGAGGGAAGGAGCATCTCTGCAATCTAGGAGGACCTGAAACCTCTCTTAGTCACTGAACACCTCCAGTGTAGCTTGTTTCCACGAATACAAGAAAACTACAACTCCTCAGCTCAGAGATGGTTCGAGGTGACAAAGATATACATTGTACAGTTTGTACTAATAAGGATATTTACATCTAAACCGTTCTGACAAATGAACCCCGTAACATATAGTAAGTGTGCACAGCTATGCCTGTGAAGGTGGCCTGTTTGTACCCACAGACTCGTATATATATATATACACACACACACACTGTGTATAGATCATGAGTCATACAACGTGTGTGCTTCTAGGCAACAGATGTGAATCAATGAACTGGGCTTGAACAACTGTGACTGGTCCTGAAAACAACATCACGGTAAGGCCCAGAGGTTGTCCTTGGTGTTTTTTATGTTCATATACTTTTGTACATCTATTCATATTTGTACATAGTAGTTCAATGTTTGTATATTCTGTGTATGTACGTTAAACCGGATTGAAATTCCTTGTATGCATACATGGCTAATAAAGCTGATTTTGAATAGAAATAGTCATTTACTATTTATGGATTCTTATTATTTGATAAGATGAAAATAAAATCTGTCAAACACAGACTAGATCTCCGGACAGCACGCAGAGGAACTCACATTAATTTCCTGTGCGATCGTATCCATGTTCTCGTAGAACGACTCCACTCGAGTCTGATTTTCACAACAAGCCGTCTTCACAAAGCGCATGGAAGTATTTTACGCTGCGTCTCTAAATACAAAGTCACGCACGTAGAGAGACACACAATCTGACCACTGATGTGGAAAACTCAATCGTAAAGTCCTTATGGTGCGATCATTTACAACTGTGTCCGACTGCCACAGGAGAGAAAAAAATAATCAATGTAGTGAATCAATCTGTGATGAGACACACCAGACTGCTGCAAAAATCAACTCCAAAAATAGGACAAGCAACATACAATGTAAGCCTCGGGTTTGTTGGTTTGTCACATTTTTTAAGCGCTAAAGTTTTTCAATCTGGTTTTGGTTCATGGCTTGCTTATTATTATACTTCCATGTCACTTTTCCCCGCTTTGCTGCGATTTATGGACGCTCTCTTGCAACGTTTCAAACTGACACAAACGTCCCTAAACTCATACTAGTCTAACTTCTAGCTGCTGTTAGCTCGACACTTCCGTGTACATCACGTGCCAACAGCTCATTCTCAGGAAACCAGCTCTGCGAATAATTAACTACACAACTTCAACAGAGAAATGAAGAGTGGTTCTATAAGCTCTTTAAAAGCCAGTTTCCTACGTGGCATTAATAGAAATAACATTCTGCTAATACTCAAACCATTGACTTCAGAGCGCACCCAGGCTAGTGCACTATCAACAAGAAGACAGCCAGATGTGCATCCCTTAATAACATGTACCTCGTTATTTCATCAGGAAGGGCTTTATGACTTTGATGTGAAAGCCAGGTGACTAATCGGTATTAAAAATACCCCAAAAAGAAAAGAACTGAAATATAGATTTCCTTAATTCGACAGCAGCAACAGTCACCATGACGAGCGTAAATCGCCCCGAAGCTTATGGTGAAATGAAGTCGGATAATTCAGCCGTCACTGTTACGCTTGTCAACGCGCCGGTTGCTGCCGTGCTGGTTCTAGTCCGTTCTGGGTGTTGTTGTGGTGCAACGCTCTAGTTTGGGGAAAACCAAGTGTTTCAAATTCCTGTGCTTCTTCTCACTATCTGCTCTCCAGACGCATCATACGAGATTAAAAAAACAAAACGCTACATTTTCTAAAAGCTGTCGAAATGTAAATGAAAGCAGTCGTAACTGATTCGTGACATATTTTGTTTTCGTCATCTTGAGGAGTTGCATCATGTTCAAAAGTTCCAGCTACTTGACCGGGCAAGTCAAACTGTGCTTGTTAAACCAGTAACAGAAACACTGGTGGTACGATGTTGAGGCTTGTCGGAATAATTCTGAGCAAATTACTCATTTTGAATAAAAAAAAATAATACATATAAGCTGTTGTAAGATTAAGCAAGAAAGGCAAAAGTGTCAGTACCTCAAGTTCAGGTTATTTGTGTGGATCACAATAGGATTCAAACGTAGTTATTGTCAAGTTATATGTCTATCCCTACTATACGGTAGAGTCAGCCAATGCCAACAATCTAGATTTAAATCCCACAGCATTATGCTAGCTTGATGAAAACAATGCAAGATATTTACTACACTGCAGTGAAATAACATAAGCGTGTCTAAGCACACAGTGGTGTGAATGGAACGTAGATAAACATGGTTGTAGGCGAGCTTAACTGCAGGAAGACAAACGACAGGTAGCTCGTCGGGTGCATGCTGTTGCTACTTGAAAGAGAAATATGACAGATATATGATAAGAGGTGAGATTGCTTTATGTATGACATGTTTAATAGCACAACACAAGTGGGTCCACTTTTGTTTTGGATTCATTACAGGTGCATAAAGCTGCCAGTTGTAGCCAAGCCAATTTTCAAAAACACAAATGTATCTGCCGCCAAGTACCAAAAGCATTTTAATGAACTACAATGACCACAGATCATTGCCTCAGCTGAGACCAATTGAAAACAGCCAAGTATAAAATATATATAACCACATTGGAGAAACAAACTGCATCAAACACTGTGTAGAGATACAAAAAATATTGAAATAGTTATCTGTGGTTAGGACAGCGGCACTATTCAACACACACACACACATAAGGAACCTCTCCTTTTAGGAAGTGCAGTACTACACTCGACAGGCAGGAAACAGGCTCCTTGATCGGGCCTCCACCTCACATGCTGTCCTGGACTCTCCACTGCACTATTCTCAGGCCTAGTGCTTGCTGGTTGTCACTGACATCCATTCATAGCACGATGGTATGAACACACGCGTCACTTCAGATGAGCCCAGTGAAAGACAAGCAGTCTAAGCTAACAAATCAAAAAAACAAAAGGCCTGACATTCAACAGGTAGTTCTCTTTTTTTTTTACAAGTGGGGCATTGTCACACCTGATACAAGGTATACCTTTCAGGCTTGTGAAGCTCTGGAATAAAACGGTAGTATTTTGAGTAAGCTTTAGTATCACTCTTGGATCAAGTGGCTTGTTAGCTGCAGGCTACAAGTTCAAATTCCTAGACAAACGACGGTTTGGATTGGCTCTGGGAATGAATGGGAATGAGTTAAGCCCGCTGTATGCTGCTTTGTTGAGGCCTTCCAGCAATCCTGCATCTCTCTCTCTCTCTCTTCAGCATGTTTGCACTGGCTATGGCTTTGTAAAATCACAAATGATGAATGTGTCAAGCCATAGAGAAAAGATTCCTGAACCTTTCTTCAACTGTTATCTTCACTATCAACACGCTCTACCAGCATCAACACACAGGAGGAAAACACATTCAGACCAATCACAGGTCTTGTGCTTACACAATTTCTCCCTTGTAGTCACTGTGTGTTTGTGTTTTTGTGTCCTCTACAAACACCTTGATGCAAAAGCATAAACCCCTCCTCAACACCCCTCTCTGGATGTGCCTCTGCATGTCAATTCAGCCCAAACTGCTCCAGTGAGGCTACTCTGTGTGTCCGTAAAAAAATATCTCGTAACTTGGAAGCTAGCATAAAGCAACTGTGATGCAAGGGAAGTAAAAACAAAGAAAAACATCTGTTGACAAAATGCAGTATTTTTGATGTAATGCGCTTTGACACACAAGTCGTGTATTTTTGTGTAAGGACTTGGTCAATTCTTGCAGCAACTAGATTGAAATGTTTGGATTTGTGTCCACAACTTTGACCAATAGTGGCCTAAGACTTGTGCGCAGTACTGTGTGGAAAATATCTACTAAAATGACCGTAATTTACGTTTGTTGCATGCCTGGTTATGGGCTACATGCTGGGTGTTATAGCTGCAGATCTAACGGTGAGTAACCACACACCGGTCATGACGGGCTGTTCTAACCCTTCATCCTCTTACCGTACCTTTGAGCTGCGGCAGCGGCGACAGCTCCACCGGAGCACTCTGTGTGCGGTACTGAGACGAGCCCTGGGATTTCCTCTGCTTCTGGGCCTTCCTCATGGACTTTCTCGTGAACCCGTCCACTTTCTCGGATGCGGAGATGGCCGACATTTTGAAGTGATGAAGACGTCCGACAAAAAGCTATCTGTATCCCCCTAGGACAAATGAAAGGTTTCCTCTTCTGTTCGCATTAGCACAAATAGCACAGAGCCAACTGCACGACCTGAAGCTCGTCTCCTGATCCACAAGTCTGGTGTTATTCTGTATGATCCAACATGGTCGCTCGGTATCGGGGGTTAGACCGTGTCCAAAGACTGCATCACACGGATATAACTAGTACTCTACAACACGAGGACAGTCTTCAAAACACGAACCAAAAAAAAGCTACAACTCATGGCACTCCCCGGAGTTACAAACATAAGACAATTATGGCCTAACTTCCAAAAAATGCTGATGTGTTTTTTTTTTTTTTTTTACTGCTTCGTCATATTTGAACACTGTCTACCTGATGGAAAACGTATGAAAGACATTGCCATAAAAACGTTGCCCAAATGAATCGTAAAGTCCCGACAGTAGCTAACTACTGTACTGCTAGCATGCCTAGCTAACGTTAGCTAGCGTGCTAAGATTAGCCGAGGTTTATGTGCGCCACTACGACAACAGTGTGCACCGCTGCCGAGGAGGAAAAGTTACAAAGGATAGTTGCCCCGTTAAATTCATGTAGTTCTTCAAAGTCCAAGTCTTCCAGCGCTTCTATTAATCCTAGCTGGACTTCCGTTGAGCGTATTTTTCCAGAAGAGTTCACGTTATCCTGCGATCGTCGAAGTTGAATTTCGCTCGACGACCGAAGTCTCGTTTAACGTTAGCACTTAAAAGTTAGCAGGGTCCACGTTCGGTCGACGTCGTTCCAGCTACCTTCATCGTTGAATAAAGAGCGGTGGTTTGATTTTCACGGCCTCAAAAGACACCGATTACTCCGAAGTACGACAAAATGTACTGGCCGTCGTGCTCTGTAGCCTAGGTAGCCATCAAAAACACTCCCAGTACAGTCGTTCAGACGTCGTCTGTCTCACTTCACTGTTCGCTCGACTGCAGAGCCTGACAGGTTGTACGTCATTGAGTGACGTCTCGAATGGCCAATCACAAGCGGAGAATTAAAAGACTGTAAACTTTTTAAACCAATCAAGCGCCGCAGAACGCGGGGGCCCTGAACACGTGACTTGTGAAAACAAATATGTGACGGTGTACCAGTCGTTGTACAGTTGAACGAGGAGTGGCAGCTGTAGTAGGTGTATTATGCATTTTAATAATTATACTTATGTATATTGTTTGTGTAATTGAATCAGGAAAAGCAATCGGCCATGTTTCATCAACCCAAAATAAAAAAAATAAAAAATCGTGGGAAAGTGGATGATTATAAAATACTACACTTTATAACTTTAATAACCAGAATAGAAGAATATAGCTTACAGTACGTTAGTGGTTCAAACGGTTGTATAAATCGGATGGGTTGTGAGAAGCTTAGAAGGCTATAAAAAGCAAGGAAGACGTTCCATAAGCAGACTTTCCCGTTTGCTTTATCCTTTATCACTTACACCTCTACGTTCTAACTCTCTATATGCCTAAATGTATTCAAATATCAACTATGTGCAACCTGCGAAGGCTTTGTAACTACTGCAGTTAATTATTAGTCAAGACATTAGTCACTTGAGTCTCACCCACCAAGCACTCACACAAACACATGAATCACACTGATAAAATGCAAGCAATGCCATAAGCGTTGAAAAATCTTTTGAATTTAATAAAATCTGACCACAGCAAATTTGCATCAATGAAATACAAAAGAACCAAGCTATGATCATTTGTTATTTTGTACATATAAACAACGTAAGCATTAGTTCAAGAAATAACATTTTGCAGTATTTGATATGGGTAAGATTGAAAGAAAAAAAATGAAACCCATACATGCAATAAATAAACTTTGTGAAAACTACTCAAAGATGTGGATCAAATAAATTGTATTTTTTAAGAAGAATTTAAAATGTTCGTATTTGCAGACAAACATTTTCCTCTGCACTTGAGGATTAATACCTGGTTGACCAACTTCATTAACTGTGTTCTTGTATTAAACACTAATGTATATCTTGAAGTTGTCAGTTTTGAGTAAAATGAATGATTTACTCACCAAAACATACATTTCTTTAACCAGAAATTGTGTACAGCACAAGAAAATTGTGCAGCTGGCAGCTGGCAACTGCAAAACCTATTTCCCAATTCAAATAAAAAAACAGCCTCTTGGGATTTGAAAACTGCAGCATCAATTATTTAGATTGACTGTTTTGTCAAACTGTGCAGCCCGGGCTCATGCACTCATGTAATCTGGATTTAGATCAGTCTTCTTAGAGGCTTATTGTCTGTCAGTTCAGGTTAAAAACACTGAAATTAAAAAAAAATCTATCTTTTCAAACAGAAGCACAAAGCATCTCACTGTGTGTCACTCCAGAGCCCTTCTTGTGAAATACACAGAGATATTCTTCATGGTTTGTGGTGAGCGGATGGTCTGAAAAACAAGAAACAGAAAATGGTGAACTGCAATATTAATCTTAATAGCTATAAAGCATCCCCATGCACGTAAACATTAGAAATTATTAGAAGGGTCAGGCCTCAATTACTGGTTGACAGATTGTTACCTTTGCACAGAACCGGGCTGCTTCCAGTCGACAGGCCAAGTTAAGCTAACATGCAGCTCGTGCCTATCCTAAAATAACTTCATTATTTCAGTCTTCCCTAATCCAGCAGCTGTGTCAAGACACGTTTATCCTGAAGGAAAATGCTCTACATGATAGAGCAACACTAACTACTGAGAAAAGGTAAAAGCTGGTGAACTTCTGAAGCAGAGATTTTTGTGCTTACCGGTGAAACTGGTGTCTTGCCTTCTTGTTTCTTAGAGGCGCTGGGGCTTCTGGGAGTACTGGGGCTTCCTTGACCTTTCCTCATCTTTTGGCCCATCTCTGACAACCAGTCCTTTTCTCTGGGAGAGCAGTTCTCCTTGCCCGTCTGTCTCGGTGAGTCTTGCTCGTTGTCCTCTGTGCGACAGTCCGTTTGTAGCCGGCTCTCTTGAGCAGGGCAGCAGATCCCCGACAGGGCCCGGCTTCTCTTGGCCGCAGGGTAGAGTTCAGTAACACAGTCGCACTGTTCTGCGCCCTCGCAGCCTGCAGATGCTCCGTCACCCGTCTCCAGCCTGCGCTTGGCCCGTCGTTCTGTGGGAGAGGTGGTGCTGCTCGCCGGGCTCTGGGGACACGGGCTCAGCACCCTGCGGGCCAGAGGGCTGTGCTGACCAGGAGACCCACAGCTCGGGGATAACCACTGTTTGATAGAAGATGGCGTTCTCTGGCGAACAGCAGCAGCGCCCGTAGCGCCCTGTGAAGGGATGGGTGAGGTGGTGCTGGAGGGCAGAGGCAAAGCAGCTCCACTGGGAGCACAGGCAGCCAGCTGGGGGGACGCCAAGCCTCCAAGACTCTCCGTCCTCCGGTTCTTGGCAGGAGTTGTTTCAGCTCTGACTGAAGGCCCTTCACAAAAGCAGAAGAACTTGTTAGTTCACCGTGAATACTTTGAATGGCACATTTTGCATTCATGGGCAGGACAGCAGTGATTTATGACAAAGTAAGGAAACAAAAGAATACAACAGCCATCGGAAGACATTGTATATAGTGTTAGAAGGTGGTTCATGATAGTAGTAATGTTTACTTGAGAGAGCTTTAGGACGTGCCCAACCCACGAGGTTGGCCTCTCCCACTGAAGATTGTGCTCCATCCATTTCCCGGTGAAGCCTCCAGATCCGTACAGTGTGGTCATCGGAACAGGAAGCGATCTGCAAACAGAGCAGTCGGGATTAAAGGAGGTTTCATCCATCTTCCCAGTCTATTAAAACAGCTCAGCACCACAGCAGGGACCTCGGAATCATACTCGGGAGTCCTTGGAAAAACCAGAAACATAATAGTTTGGTTAGCTTACCTTCGTAAAATCGGTCGGGCACCAAGCGACAGACGTCACTTCCTCGCTATGGCCTTGGAGCATCATGGGAGGTTGTTTAGGATCAGAGATCTGAAATGTAAAATTAGACGCAAGTTGCTAAAATACACCATCACAACCACCCTAAAACATTACAAATGCGACAACATTTGAACATGGCAACATAAAACAGAGACAGTACCTTCCAGACGTATGCGTTATTGTCACTTGAACCACTGGCCAAGAACTGGTCATCTGGGCTAATAGTGGACTTTACATAAAATGAGGAGTTCTGGTGGCCACTGAAAACAGCCACTGTGGAGGGAAACAAAACAGCCATATGAGAATCACTTGATAAAAGTTACAGTCAGACTCAGGACTTCATATATTTAAAGCTCTGACGTTAAGATATTAGAATATGTTTGTGCAAGCATACACAATCCCTGCGTCTCTACACTTCCTCTGTCAAACAGTGCCCTCTTGCTTTACCCTCTGCTCCCCATGACGGTTAGAACAAAGGACATTAGCTTGCAGCCTAATTAATACAATTAGGGATAAACTGTAAAATGTCCATTTTGGAACAGATACACAATATCTGGAGTCCTTGTTTACCTGGAGTCGTTTTCATTCCGCTGACGTTGAACATGTAGATGCTATCATCGGTACAGTTACTTATGACGTTGGACCTCGTGGAGTCTAGAACGAGTCCAGAATAACCTGCAACACATGCAAAACAACAATCAGCTATTTGTGGTCATTTGCATATTTCAGGTAAACATGACGAGCAGTTTTTGTAACTAACCCAGTCGCATGCGCATGCAAGAACCCGGGTACGGGTACGTCTGCAGGGGAACAGGATCCTGACGGAGTGCGGTGTAGTTCTTCCTCAGATCCCACATCTTGATCACTCTGGATCAGATGAAATAGAAAATGTATTTGAACCATCCATGTACTTCTATTTGTCATTTTATACTGGCTTTGCTGCGTGTTAGAAACAAGAAAAATTTTGTTTCTTACCCGTCAACAGCCCCAGAAGAGATGAGGGTGTGCTGATCCCGAAACAAAACCACCGTGACACTCTGCTGGGTATCCTGCAAGAGAGACGAGGCGCTCAGCGATCGGACTTCCTTTTGAGCAGCCCTACCACTCACTTCATTAACGTTGTGGAAGAAACTCACCACACTGGGAGCCATGCCACGTGTGCTGCTCCGCCTCTTCTTTGTTTTGGCGGGAGCGTTGGTCTCCGCTTTGTTATGAGCGCCACTGATCTGTTTCACCTGCCTGTAGAAACCATCTGAGAGGAGGACACAAACGCATAAGATACCCGGACTAATCTTTATGCATTTTCCCCACGAGGCCTAATATTTCATAACGGTTCAGAAATTAAGATTGGGTCTGACAAAACACTAAATGTCAACACAATACAAAAACAAAGCCTGTGTAATTTAAATGTCTAATTAATACCTTTTTTGCTGCACCTGGTGTCCCAGACCATAATATTTCCATCTCTGCCCCCAGTACAGAACACAGCTGTTTAATAGAAGACAAAGCATCAATAGTGTGTACAACAAAGCATCATTAATGCAAAATATTTCATATTTAAATGACAATGGCAATTACGTATATTACTGGTTATATTAAAGCAACAACAATAGGTGAAAGTCTATATAAACATTTCAATAAATAACAGGCTGTCAAAGCCACAAACTCCAATGTCACACCACCAACACAGTGTTTTCTTGAGTCTTTTGAGAGAAAACAGGGAACAAAATATACCCCAGAAACTGTATTTGGTGACTTTATAGTTTACCTTTCTCCCAGGGTGTGAATGCAACAGACTTGAGGCTACAGAGGTGACCCTTGAAGCTGCCCAACAGCTCCCCTGAGTTCACGTCCCACAGCCGGGCCAACTGATCACCAGCAGCAGTCACCTGAGAATGACCAATACAATGTATTTTAAACAAGGCTGCATTTGTTAGAAAAGGGGAGTTTTCAAGTTGCTTTAAATGCTACAATACAAACAGGAGGAGATAATGAGGAAATACAAAAGGTCATGAACAAAATAAAACCAGACAATTATCAATGAATGCGTCAACAATATCTGTGTAAATATGTATCGATGCCTAATGCATTTAAACATTATGATTCATAGATGACTAATAATTTTGCATGCATTTGACTTGAACTTACCAAGTGAGGCTCCCCCGGTACCCAGGCTATGTCAAAGACAGCATTCTCATGAGCCAGCCATTCTGCAGACATTCACACACCATTAGTCCCGTGTTTCCTAATAACAGAACTGCTGTGAATTAAACTGAGTCGTCACACATACCTTTAAGAAGTGGCTTTTCCCGGCTCTCTGTGTTGTAGATCCTCACGATGCCTTCTTCGTTAGCCGCTGCGAGGATGTTCTGCATGTGTCCCGCTGAGGAGAGACACACCCCGTTAGATGGATGAACGGCAACAGCTCCCCGCTCTGTTGTGTGTGTAATATGAGGATAATGTGGCATGTTTGGGTGGGTTACCAGAGGAGAAAGCCAATCCAAACGGCGGCACAGAGTCGCCCAGGTTTCCATAGGAGATGTGTTCATCGTGCCGGACGCACTCGAAGCCCCCCAGCAGAGAGCTCAGGGGGTACCTGGGCCGGGGGTCCACAGGGAGGGCTGGGGAGAACAGAGAAGAAAGTACATGTAGTCAGACACTGTACTAAAACTATCAGCAACACTGATACTTCACCTATCTACTGGCTGCAGTTATTTTACAGGTTATGATTTGACATTTACTTCTCAGTAGTTAATTGCTGGGCAGTAACTCAATATGATCATCAATCGACGTTCATTGGCATTTTATCGTAGTGTTCAAATCGTTTTACCACATTCTGTTATCCAGATTGTTTTTTATAACTAAAAGAAGTCACTGAAGGGCTTTCTTCCCCAGATGTTAGGAGTTATAATGCTTAACAGTAGAGCGTCAGTTTCTTTCTATCATATGACTGGGCTACATGTTACATGTTGTGGTCGCTATTGTAAAAACGTACTTATTATTATGGTGATATGGATTTCAGGCACAGTGGGGAAGTGGGGTTTTACGCTTTTTAATACAACACCACGTTTAATTGTTGCTCTTAAACTATAACGTTAGTTTAAGCTCATTTGGATTATAATTATACTGCCATGGGAACAGAAACAGCACGCGACCAAATATCCAACTAAACTACGGTGGTTTTACCACAATTAACATGAAACATTGAGGTAAACTTACATTACCCTTAATAACCTAGCATACATTTAGATAGCGCTATAAACTGCTGGGCAACACCCGAAAATCTCCCCAAATAACCCCAAACACACTGATTATCTCACCATTAAACCTTCGTCTGCCAGCTCCTCTGTCGATTATTGAGCGGAAAAGCATCCCTGTGCCTTACACTCCAGTGGAGGACGATCTGAACTAATATTTAATAACACGGAGAAGTGTGTCAGATTAGCTGCAGGTCTTTTTCCGTGAGCTGATGATGTTGCTCTTCTTTCCCGCGAACAGATCGTCTGAGCACAGGACTGAATCCCCCGCTAAACAGCGTTACGAGCTCCCATTGGTCGAAAGAGCCGCGTCCTCATGAACGTCACATCCGCTTCCTTACGAGTGTCACATCCACTTCCTTCCTGACGGGGTTCTGTAAAGTTTACCATGATAACTGCCAACGGATCAGTATTTTAATTTATTGCCTACATTTTCTGTTAATATATAATTGTATATTATCGTATTTTTCTTCATTTTTTTAATGTATTATATTACAGTTCTCCTTTGTCCGGCTACCACGTTGAATGTATGTCTGTAATGTCATCCCTCTGTCATTATGATGCTAAATTGTTTTCTAATTTGTCTAAATGTCACATGTTGTAAGTGTTGATTTCTACAATAAAAACAATGGCCCAGTACACTGATCTTACTAAGACCTGGATCAACATAAATAATCTCTGTTTTAGATGGATATAGGCATTGATGGAGGAAGAATTACGATCCTTTACTTCAGTAGAAGTACTAATAATACACTGCATACATAATATATATACAAAGTCCTGCATTGAAATGTTACTAAAATCATATACATGAAATTGTACTTAAAGTAGGCCTAAAAATAAAAGTAATCCATACAGAAAAATGTCCCCCGTGACTAAATTATTTTCTGGAAAACCTTTATCAGACAGAAATTGTAGCACTAGTGTTTTAAATGTTTTAAAACGTATTAAAATGTAGTATTTAAAAATACAAATAAGTATTGCAATAAAATAGGTAAACTATAAAAAAAAATTTAAGCACTCATGTAAGTGCAGCATTATTAATACTGGATAATTGTTGCATTATTGCAAGCAGTACATAAATACGGTATTTATTCAAGGTCATTTTAGGTACAAAGAAAGTTGGCTTCAAAATGTAACAAGTTGCGAGCGCTTTATTGTGAAAAACAAAACTAGACGGGAAATGTTGTTGCTACAACATCCGGTTTGAGTCGCCGCCTGTATACATGAAATGCTAACGGCTCATGGGTGCTGTCAAGACTGTTTTTTGTTTCTGGTGATAAACACAATTAACCAATAATGTCGCTGTCAACTGCACGGTCTTTCTTATCAGAGGCTTGTTATGGCGAACAAGAACTTGATGCCAATTCCGCTCTCATGGAGCTGGACAAAGGTGCGTAAGCTAGCTTGCTAACATGTTAGCATCGGTTGTAGTCTGTGCCTGTGTGTTGTGTATTCTCTCCATGTGTTGGTTTTTGCTCAATGTTACTGTCTATATGGGACCTCCCTGCCTTTGTTGTGACCTGTGACATTGCTTCCATCCCAGGGCTGCGGTCGAGTAAGCTGGGGGAGCAGTGTGAGGCTGTAGTGCTCTTCCCAAAACTCTTCCAGAAGTACCCGTTTCCCATCCTCATCAACTCTGCTTTTCTGAAGCTAGCAGACCTCTTCAGACTCGGGTATGGATGATTCACGTGGTATTAAGACAACATGTTAATGCTTTCCAATTCTGATTATAACTTATCTCCAAACTTCCATATGTACAGTTGTCAGTTTGTTAGGTACAACAGGTCAAAAGTAAAGCAGTCTTTGACCAGATTAAAACAGCAATACATCTAAATATTACACTCACCTCTCAATAATATACAAAACAATTAAACTGCACCACTAACTACATCCTGAAAGTACACTTATTAACGTGTCCATGGTGTGTCGTTGGTTAAACTGGTTTTATTGTGGCACAGATCTCTCTGTTTATAAAAACTTGTCGCTCTGATTTCAGGAACAATTTTCTGCGCCTCTGTGTGCTGAAAGTAACTCAACAAAGCGAGAAACATCTGGAAAAGATCCTCAACGTCGACGAATTTGTCAAACGGGTGTTTTCAGTCATCCACAGCAACGACCCTGTGGCCAGAGCCATCACTCTGAGGTAATAACCGCGTAACGCACCAACATCTGGTGACGTTGTACGACTCTGCAGACCCGGAGAGGATGAATGACGCCTTTTTGTTTCTATTCAGGATGCTTGGGAGTTTGGCCTCTATCATCCCAGACAGGAAGAACGCCCACCACAGTATTCGCCAAAGTCTGGACTCCCATGACAATGTAGAAGTAGAGGCGGCCATATTTGCTGCTGCAAGCTTCTCTGCACAGTCAAAGTAAGGGAAAGTGTTGCCTCACCTGAGCTGTTGTGCATATATATGGGATGATTTTTTGTATACGATAAATTTGGTGTGTTTTTTTTTTTTTCAGAGACTTTGCAGCGGGGATTTGCAACAAAGTCAGTGAGATGATTCAAGGTAAAAACCTCACAGATCACTTTTACTAAAACATGAGCGGTCCTGATTACCTTTTTTCAAGCCTTGAATGTTGGTAAATATTCCAAACAACTATCCAAAATTGTAATAAGAAACGATTCAAGGGCTAAAACAGGTGATTACAAGTGAATGCATCCACAGACATCATAGTTTACAACATTTTAAAACTTTAATTAAACAAGTAGTCAGTGTGAACATTGTTTTCCACTCTAAAACAAATACAGTCTGTTTGATAATCATAAGCAAAAGTGCAACTCTAGAATTATTCTACATTCGAATACCAACTGAAGGAGTATCTGAATGTGTGGACATTCAGGGGATATTCTGTGAATACATATTTTATGTAATCCACAAATCCCTCATGGATGTCCAGCAGGTGTTGGTAGACTCGTCCTGTCCTCTCTGTATTGACCGTCCTCTTGAACTCATTTCTCGACCTCAGGGTTGGACACTCCAGTGGAACTGAAGCTGAAGTTGATCCCCATGCTGCAGCACATGCATCACGACGCCAGCTTGGCCTCCAGCAGCAGAGAGCTCCTGCAGCACCTGGTGAACTCGTACCCCTCCACCCCCATGGTCATCGTCACCCTGCACACCTTCACCCAGCTGGCTGCCTCCTCCCTCATCGACATCCCAAAGCAGGTAAAACCATGACAGAGCTGTGCCTCATTGGTATAGGTTAGGTCCTGTAGTGTGACGTTCACACATAGAAATGTATACCTTTTGACGTTTGGCTGTTAATCAGATGGATGTCAGGAGATTTTATTTTGTATTTCTTCCGTAGTCTTTTATATCTGCAGTACACAATTGAGCCACATGAGGGATCCTGAATGTTTGCATTGGTCTGATCACTGCAGCCTACTTTACATTTAATCTAATATTAATATACAGTTGCAGCTCCTCCTTCAATACCTGAAAGACGACCCGAGAAAAGCCGTGAAGAGACTCGCAATCAATGACCTGAAGCTTTTGGCTAAAAAGGCTCCTCACCTCTGGATCAGAGAAAACACCCAGGTAGAGATTCAGAGTCTAACTCTGCAGTGTTGTCTTGATGGAGGTTTAACCTCTGCAGGTAATCCACTGTGTTTCATCTCCGCAGACCCTGTGTGAATGTGCCTTGTCCAGCCCTTACAGCAGCTTGAAGCTGGGGATGTTGGCCGTCCTCTCCACCCTCTCTGGAACAATAGCAATCAAGCAGTACTTTGATAACTTGACAGGTTGTGTTCACTTTTAAATACAGAGACAAAAGCATTTCTTATGTACGTAATACATGTATTTTTGCTGCTGATTCTGTTGTGAGGAAGGGATCAGCTCTAGACTGATGGGCGCTCCTCTCAAACATTCCTCTCAGGTGGCTCTTCGGTTCCCCCCCGGCTCACTGACCTGGTTAAACTGGCACAAGAATGCTGTTATCATAGCAACCTGGCAGTGGCTGCTCATGGGGTCATAGTGCTCTCAAACATCGCCATTTCCTGTCCAGAAAAAGGTGAGTAACAGCAAATAGGTGTTTAGGTAATTAGGTATTCTTCTAATCAACAGCTTGAGCTCACATCTAACCCGCTGATGTTTGCTCTTAAGGCTTTAAAGTGTTGCTGTGTTCCTCCTCCTCAGATATAGTGCAGCTGGAGCAGGACACAGTTCTGGGAGTGGAGTCGCTTCTGATGCTTTGCAGTCAGGACAGCAGTCCCAGCGCACAGGCCACACTCAAAGTAAGGCGACTTTATAACCGAGGCAAAAGGGCGTTGACTGGAGGAATAGGGATGGGTATATTTGTGTTTGTATCACATAGTACAGAAGGCTGTATCGAATGCCTAATCATTTAGTTTACTTATTCTTTGATCAGAAAGTTTCTGATTTAAATCCACATTTTAGCAATTATAGTTGTTGTTCTTGTGTTGGTAGAACATGTAAACGGTTTGGCCTCTTTTGGTGAATTTGAATGACCTTTTGTAGAAAAATGTGAAGGACATCTAGTATCTTACTGATAATAGTTTCACATTGTAGTCAGTTAAGTGTAGCGGGAAGGTGCCATGCCGGATGATCTTGATGAATTCATGTTAACGTAGGAATGTAAAACTTTGCCGTGTGAGACATTTCGGATGTAGTATTTCGATTTTGACTCCGTTTACATTTGTGTTATTTGAGACAAAAGCAAAGATACATTCGGTGTTCATCTCTAACATCTGATAGAAAAATGATTTGAAAATGATTTTGCAAGCATTGCTCATTAACAGTGACAGCCATAACACCAGCACACCTTACCTAAACTCAGTCATCCACCTCCTGGAAATGTAAATGACTGTGTTCACCGTCATCCATCCCGTCGCTACATCATGAGTTCGTCACACCCATTCTTCTACTTCCCCTTTCTCCAACCCTAGACAGCCCTCACCTCATTGGTCAAACTGCTGAAAAGTCGCCCGCATCTCAGCCAATCGGCGGTGGACTTCCTGCTCGGCCAGCTCCACTTGTCCTGCGACTCCTCTCGCGTTCTCATGTGCCACGCTCTGGCAGCCATCGCCACCCACCTGCCGGTGCTGGGCGACGGCATGCTGGGAGATCTGGTGGACCTCTACAGAGTGGCCAGTCACTCCTCCACTGACAAGCAGCAAGAGCTTCTGGTGAGAGATTGTGCCCGAGTCAGACAACAGTAGATTAAAGAGTTAAGGGACTCCTAGCAGCACTGAAATGTAGCCTCACAACAGCATTTATCTATGTTCTGCATGTGCAAACCTGTTAACAATTAGGACTAGATCTTGTTTTTTTTTACTGCTAACCCACAACTGTGTTTAAATAGCTGACATGCTCTCGTATTTATACTTGTATGTCTCTTTGGGATTCCAACGCTCATCCTTCCCACGGCGATTGCTGCAGGTTTCCTTGGCAACAGTGATTTTTGTTGCCAGCCAGTCGTCTCTGTCGGCCGAAGTGAAGACCGTCATCAAACAGCAGCTGGAGAACGTCGCTAACGGCTGGACGGTGTACCGCATCGCTCGACAGGCCTCGCGCATGGTAACCTCTTCTGCTCGTGCTTAACCAGACCCCACGCTGTAAAAAGTATTTTTGTTGAGCTGCTAAATGCCTCCCGAGGCAGAAGCATCCATTTGTTGGAAGCCACAGAGGTAGCGCCGCCAAATACCTGCACCTGAAACATAATGGAGTATTACCGTTGATCCGCAGGGGTGCCACGAGTTCTCCAGCGAGCTGTACCAGAGTCTGCGGACCCGCGTGGCGTCGGAGCACTTCTACTTCTGGCTGAACAGCTTGAAGGAGTTCTCCCAGGCGGAGCAGTGCCTCAGCCACGTGGAGGACGGAAACTACAGCGGAGCCATGAGCGCCATCGCCGAGGCCCTGCGCTCCTACCAGAAGGGCATCGCTTCCCTCACGGTCGGTTAACTTTCAGGCCTCTGCGTGTCACAAAAAAATCATGAGTACAATCCCTCCTTCTGCTTCACTAATGGAGGCTAAAAGCTGCTGATACTGATGAAGCTGAATTCACAGCATCTCAACTTGTTAAGGGATTAAGTCACCTAACGCCTGATTGTATCTCGTTAGGTCGACTCAACGAGACACCGTGACGCCGGTCAGCTGTAGTGTTTATGTGCTGTGATCTGATTAATCCCTCCCTCCAGGCCGCCAGCACTCCTCTGAGCCCGCTCACGTTCCAGTGCGAGTTCATCAAGCTGCGCATCGACACCCTGCAAGCCCTGTCGCAGCTCATTTGTACCTGCAACAGCTTGAAGACCAGCCCTCCTCCCGCCATCGCCACCACCATCGCCCTGACCTCAGGCAATGACCTGCAGCGGTGCGGCCGCATCGCCATGCAGGTACAACACTGACGCAGTCACGTTACAACATGCACACCTCATACTCGCCAAGTTGCTAGATTGGATCAATTTCTCAACATTTAGGGGAAGTTTTTGACACGTATTGTTAACCAGGACCTAAACTTAATTAGAGGAGATGAGATGATTAATAGCCCGGGGGTCCAAATTAATCATCAAGCCTGTGCGTCTCTTCTTCTTCTTTCTTTTTCCCCAGATGAAGGTGTGCATGGATGAGTTCAGAAGTCTCGCCGCTCGCTACGCTGATCTCCACCAGTCGTCGTTTGACGCCGATTATGCCACCCTCTGCAATGTGGAGCTGTATCCTCAAACTCACATCGCACGTTTCTCTGTTTTGACTACCCTGGTTACTCCGCTGTATCTTTAACTGTCTGCTGCTCAGACAACAACAGAGCTGTTTGCTGGTCTCCCATGTCATAGAAGCGCTGATACTGGACCCACAGGCAGCAAGGTGAGAGCTGCTGTAGTCCACAAAGCTGGAACAATTATTCATGGCACAAGGCCACCTTTAGCATCTGTAAGCTACAAAGCAGAGGTGTTTGACGACCTCGGATGAGACCAAAATAATGTTATTTCTCTGTTCTCCTGCTCGTCGTGCTCGCCTGCATATTAAACCTTTTAAATGTTTCATATTGAGAGAAATGCCATCCTGTGTTAACCAACTACAGCGTGATGTATGGATGTAGGTTTGTTTTCTGTAAGCTGCACATTTGCCTTGGCTGACAACGTAATGAGAGTAAATGCACTTTATTTAATTTGATAAAAAAGATGTACTTGAGTGTTTTCTATTGACAGTGCTTTGCCATAACATGCATCCCTGCAGGCTTTTTCCGGGCAGACGTGTCTGTAACAGATCGTCTCTCTCTGTCTCTCTTTCTCTTTCTCTAATCCAGCTTTCAGGAGTATGGCAACCTGGGCTCGGTCCAGACAGAGAGTGAATATGAGCGCCGGATGATGTCTGTCTTCAGTCGTGTGTTGGAGGAAGTGGAGGGCCTCACCCAAAAACACCCTCCTGTTTCACACCTGGTAAATCCCTTGTGATCACGTTACTTATGCTAACAATTTAGCTGCAAGGCGTCCAGAAGTGCAAATGACAGACAAACGCTCTGCTCTAATAATGTCAATAACTGTTGTTGTTGTTGTTCTGCAGCATACAGGCTGTCTCTGTGATGCCGTCATAGCTTTGCTCAAGGTCCCGCTGTCTTTCCAGAGGTATTTCTTCCAAAAGCTCCAGTCAACGAGCATTAAGGTACAGTAACAAACTTTATGTTCACTTTAATTAGAAAAGCACAAAAAAAATGAACGTCCCAATTTACAACGATAGATGCCAAACAATAGAGAGCTCCCTGTACTACTTTCTATTACTAATGTATGATTTATCTCCTGATGAGATAGAAGTACACTTTTAAACTTACTCTTTGTGTAGTTTTATTATATTTACATATCCTCGGGGCAACACTAATTACAAAAAGAAGAATGGGAAAAGCCACACCCTCATAACGGATAACGTGTTTTGACATACTGTACAGTTGCAGCTTCATACAACAGTCTTTGTTTAGCTCTCTGATGTACTTCCTTTTTTTTGTTTTGTTTTTAAATGTCCAGCTTGCCCTCTCTCCTTCCCCACGAACGCCGAGTGAACCGATCCCAGTGCAGAGCAGCCAGCAGCTGACTCTGAAGGTGGAGGGGGTGGTGCAGCACGGTTCAACGCCAGGACTCTTCAGGAAAATCCAGTCTGTCCGTCTCAATGTCACTTCAGTCCTCCAGAGCAAGACAGGACCCGACTACAAGGTATCTAGTGTTTTCCTTCCTCTCTGGTTAATGCTCTTAATCTGTACAAACAGTGTAAACACAGCTGAATGCTGTATTTATCACACTGCTCTGATGTTTGCACTCGCATTTGTTGCTGTCTTGCTGCTCCAATGATAATAACACCGACTCCCATATTCGTCTTTTCCCTTTCAGGTTCCACTCGACACTAAAACCAATGAGATTGAGCAGCAGGTAGAACCCCACAACGACTACTTCAGCACCCAGTTCTTGCTGAACTTCTCCGTCTTGGGCACTCACACCGTCACCGTGGAGGCCTCCGTGGTGGACGAGAGCGGCATCGAGTGGAAGACCGGGCCCAAGACGACGGTGTCTGTCAAATCCCTGGAGGACCCGTACTCCCAGCAGCTCCGCCATCAGCTGCAGCAGAGTGGAACTCAGCCGGCTCCACAGAGGAGTGCATACGCTCGCTTCTAGCGAACGTCCTCTCAGCGCTTCAGCGCTAAAATCAGTTTTAGCAATAGTGTTCTTGACCTGTTTTGTAGCGACTGAATATGTACATACTTTTTCTAGTGATTAAAAGACCAGATTTAATTTTAACGCTGCATATTGTGTGTAATCCTTCCGAGGTAATATTGACCAGGTGTAAAGGACGCTCGATAATGCAGATTTACAGTGCACCCAAAGGATTTAACATCTATACTACATGAAGTGCAACACCATAAAGAGCCATCAGGGGGCAGAACATGGTCACTAAATGGACACCACTGTCTAAAGAGCACTAACATCTCTAATGTCAATTTCAAACATGTCTGAATAACTTAAATATGTCAGCATTTAGACTTTTTGATTAGGTAGTTGCACGCGTTTGTTCCGACAGTGTCACATTTAATATCACCCTGTAGAATTATAACCTTAAGCTTTTCATATTTCCGCCGACATTACTCTGAAGTTCCAAACTAGCTTCAGTTACATCATATAACATAACACATAATTGATGCAAACTCCAATATCCCACGCGTTTTCCGGTTCAAATGTAACTAAATTCAACGATTTGAACGGTGAACTCGCGCATGCACACTGGTGACGTAACCTGATAAGAACTCGCTGTCGGTAATGAGTCCGGTTGATTTAAGATGAAGTCATAGGATACGGTCACTGGATCAGGAAAGTGTTCTTGTTCATGGATACTGAAACCATCAGCACTTGACATCAGAGTCTGCGCACTTAACCGCTACAAGCTGGCGTCAGGTGAGCGGACACGAGCGTCAAGTGAGAAAGAATTAAAATAAAAGTTACGCACCTTGTTTTCAAAATAAAACGTTTTGCTGAACATAGAATGTACATTTCCATACCACATTAAAACCAAGGGAAATACAGTTTTAAATCTTACTTAATATTGAATGTTAGTCTAAGCAAATTCAGAGAATGGATTTATTCAGAGGATCCTTGAACGTTAAGAAACATTTAAATGAATGCCTTTCTTAATTGCAGACTCTGTAACTCATTTTCCAATTTGTACACTTATTTAAGATATGCATGTATTAGTTTTCCCTCTTTGTGTCAAGATGCATTGATGTAATTTTCCAATGCTGGTCACTCTTTACACTGTATCACATTGGATAATTTAATTGTGTTTAATGGAATTCACTATTTAAGTTACATATTAAGTGATGAAGGTCTTGCATTATCATCCACATACGGGTCATATTATATGTCATTATTTATTCAGTATTTCCTGAATAAATTCCTATCTCGACGCCTTCCTTCATTTGACGCTTTTATTTTGAAGGTAACACACTTCCGTTCGTGCTCTTCTGATCTTTTGTGTACATTGGCGCTGTGTGTGACTCGAGGTCTGGAGGAAGATAACGGGTCCTACCAGCCTACAAACTAAAACATCGCTGTTCTTCGCTCTTGATGTTCCTATGTCGGTTACAGTTCGCGTCCTTACAACCAGCAGCGGTGATTCCAGGCCCGGCCCAAACCGCCTCTCCTCCACACTCGCAGATGGGAGCTCAGTAGCTAGCTGAAATTGACGACGAACGATGATGATGATGATGATGATGGTGCATCAGTGGAATTATCCCGGTGTCTCCGACTGAGATGGAGCCAGCGACGCTCAAGTGGAGCTGCTTGCTAGCTAGCTAGCGAGCTAACGGTGCCCGGTTCACTGTTACCGAGCAGCCCTGGATTACGTGAGGCTAGATGGGCGCTACTGCAGCCCGTTGTAACGTTATCAGACATTTACACCCATGAGAGACATTGACCATGTCAACTAGCAAACGATGCTAACGTAACCGTTAAAGGTTAGCTACACGTGACAGGTTTTTATCTCCTTTTCAACCATTAGAGACATCTCTGGCCGTCCTTGGGTGCTTCAGTTACATTAATTGGGTGAGTATGAGCGACCAGATTTTTAAATTACAGGGTCTGACTATAGTCTGGATGAGGCGATTTGCAGCAGCCCCCCCAGACATCCTCGTTCACGTTTGGCGCTGTCTCCTGAAATACCCGAACACTTCAGTTTATAAGCTGTATCTGTTATTTGCGTCAGTATGTTTTCGCCACAGTGTTACAGTCCACGGGTTGTCACACCCGAACATATCTCCTAACATCTGTTCCCGTTATGCTAACTCAGCTGCTAGCTAGCGTGTCATGAAGTGATCCCCCCACGTCACGTGCGACTGGTCCTTTTATGGTCCTGTCTGTGCGTTCATTACTTCATTAAGGGCTAGCTAGTCACGAAAAATAAAATAGCCACATTTCAGAATAAAATAAATCTTGAAGACAGCGTCCACTCCGCGCGTGTCACATTTAACATTCCGTGGAATAGCCTCACCCTCGACCGGTTAGTGGCATACTCGCTCCTCTGGGTGTCCAGGGTGTAACGTTGGGGTTATTTGCGGATTTGTATCCTGCTCCGAGCACACTAGTTTGTTTACAGTATGAATAACGACTACACACACACACACACACACACGCGACTCGTCTTCTGTCAAACAAGCCCGACCAAGATGCTAACAGTTCGCCGTGTCTCTTGTTCCAGACGGTGTGTGTCAGGATGGCACAGCTCTTGGACGGGGCCGGCACACTGGGCTGGGTTCTGCTCAAGTCTGTGGTCCGTTTTGTGTTCATGCTTTTCAACAACTGTGTGGCCATCCCGTCCTACTGCTTGTACCTGGTGCTCCTGCAGCCGCTCAGAATATGGGACAGCACCGCTTTCTGGCACATCGAAGGAATCATGTTCAAATGGTTGCTGGCCATGGTGTCTTCATGGGGCTGGATCGCAGGTTACACAGGTAAGACACACACAGCCATTGTTCCACATGCAGCCCTGCATGCAAAGATGTGTTTTGCATGCAGGACTCGGTGATGCACGCACACGATTGTCCTGAAACCGGTTAAGTTGCTCCTCCAGTTTGATTCTTGTGTTTATCTTTTGAGTATCAGAGATGAGCATCTGTTACACTGGAGAAAATAAATCTTGACAATATCCGAAAAGCCCAGAGATTTGGTTAAAAACATTTCTGTTGGAACCATATGATCGGAAAATGTTGTGTTTGCTACAAATATTAAAGTTACATGGTAGCTGTGAAACGACACATGTCTTTGCATTAATGATAATGAGATAGTTGAAGGAAAATTAATGAATGTTTTGATTCATAAGTGGCACGGCTGCTTGTTGCTCCACTTTCAATGGAGCGTTTCCATATAGTCAACGTAACTTGCTTCTTTAATGGTGGTGTCATGAAAACGCCCTCATCCTGAAGCGCACAGTTTAGTCTATTCTTATTTATTACAGTTAGATATGATCACATTTATACTATGGGTGCACTGTTAGGCCTTCAATGACGAGGAGCCTTCGCTAGTTCCAGCTCCTTAAATGTGAGGATGTGCGGCTCTTCTTCGTCATCAATGACAGTGAATGAGTTAACCTTTTTGTTTTGGACTTTGGGGAAGACATAACAAGACATTTGGACATGTCTCCTTCCACATATATGGTTTTGGTAGTAATTGTACAGAGACACTACAACAAAACACACGTATGATAGAAAACCAGCAGGATATCCTGTGTGCTGGTTTGTTGGTTCCTCTCCGCTGGCTGGTTGAATCTCTTGAAGGGATTCAAGCAGTCAGCGGTGTTTGGTTGCACAGCGCTGCGAGCAAAATGCTTACAAATTGCTAAGTGGTGAACACGGGGCGCAACAAGGCATGCTGATTAATAATGCAATGCGTGCAGCCTATAGAACACCTGGGCTTGCGTTGAGTAACAAGTGCGACACCCTCTGATTGACAGTTTTAGGAAATGAGACACCATACGGCCATGTCATGCCAATGGGGGCTTAAGTTACATTGGATGTAACATACCTGTCATGTTCAATCTGGCACTTCTTGAATCAGTTGTATGTACTTGCATATAGAGCTGTGTGTTTCAGGCTTTGGTCCGTCCCACATGGGCTCCTTATTCTGAGCTAATGTGACTTTAGTTTGAACAGTCTTATCAGAATATATGCTTTTTATTTTCAGCTACCTGATCAGTGAATTATTGGGCCACATGATCATTTTAAAGGTTACTTCAATGCAGCAAAATTTGTGGCCACAAGATAATGGGAGTTCAATTTTAACACAAAGTTAAGAGCCTCGAAATTAACTTTATTTAAGAAGCAGCGATGGGTAATGTGTCATTTTACAATGAGTTGCACTATTTTATACGATACGCTCAGCTATGATGCAGTGTAGCGGCATGACGACACGCCACGCTCAGCCATTTTAATTAAAGCGTCCTCCATTTTATTTGTATTCGTCTGCACAAGCATGCCGAGCGTTAAGACTTTGGGATTGTATGGTTCGGCTCAGAAGGGCGACTCGTGCTAGACTGCTGTCAGCAGATATTGGTCACAATACAAAAAACACACGAGGTCTGAGTAGTAAATGAGTATGGAATCATAAATAATGACGCTATCAACACGGCACCGTCGCTTTAGTGTCGGGGTCAGTGTTGTGACCCACAGCCAAGGACACTTTGACAGTGACGGTTCGATCCCCTCTGTCACCTTTCCCCTCAGCCCTCAGTCGTGTGTAACGACCAGGTCCCTGTAATGGGAACGACCGTTGAATCTGAACAACACGTGTAGTTTAGATGCTCCAGGTTTCATCCAAAGTCACATTCACGGTGCACATGTGTCTGCATTCCCTACAAGTAACAGCTGTAAGTTATGTACGTGTCGGTATCTGTACCCACCGGCTTCCAATGCAAAACGATTTCAATACAACAAATTCCTGCTCATATGTTGCGTCTACAAAAAACGGACAAATATAAAATTTTTGGTTGCGTAGTTACAGGTCGAGCTTTGATTTTTCTATTGTTGTTTGTTCGGCCTGCACCTGCACTCGCCAAGCGGTAAATGTGTGTCAGAGAAACGGGGATACTCGCTCAGAGCTCGACTCGCTGCGGTCTGGAAGCTGTGCTGAGGATGTTGCATCACCTCCACAAGAGGAAGCTGGACAATAGTACTTAAATACTATACAGTCATGTCGTCGGTTCCAGAAGCTGACTCATACTGTCGCCATCTTTATCAATGGGACAGTTTAGACGTGAAGACGCAGGACGATTCGTTGAAAAATGTTTGGTCGGTCGCAAGCAAGACGGGGGAACTTGGCTTGTGTCTTGAGAAGTTGAAGCATTTATACACACACACACACACACACGCACACTCGCACTGCACAGCTTCGTTCACAGCTACGTTACGGCTAACTTTATACTCATCACACACACACTCGCACTCTGCACAGCTTCGTTCACAGCTACGTTACTGCTAACTTTATACTCCTCACACACACGCTCTCTCTCGACTGGACACTCGCTAACATTACGCAGGACTTTCAATACACCGGCGTGAACTCCAAAAGCACACAATTCATCGGTTCTCGTATCAGCTGGGCAGCTTGTTCGGCACCTCAACCACCGCCTGCATGCAAAGCACTGATCTAGTCAATCCATGATCGGTTTACGAGGGTCAGCTGTCGGTCAGAAACATTAGCATCCCTATCTTTAGCATCATAAATCATATAGCAAATGCAATATCAGTCGAAATTATCATATTGGATATTTTTTGTTTTCGAAATCATTCAGACCCAATTTAAAAGTAGTAATAGTTGGTAAAGTAACAAGTGACAAAAGCTGGGGAAGAAATACAATATTAGAGTAGAAAACTTTTGCACAATTGTACTTAAGTAAATGTACTTAGTTACATTCCACCACTTAGTTTGACTCATCAAGTGGAGGGTGAAGGTAAGAGTACCTGTGGTTGTGAGAGGTGAACTCTTGTTGTTCTAGTGTGTCATTAAATGTGTCTTAAACTCTTAACTTGAAACTCGAGTCAGAGCTGTGCTCTGCATGCCGACAGCGGGACCGATGCATGTTTATGCCTAGAATACACACCAAAGAGACGAGATCAGACTAGTTCTTGAGGTGTAGATATTCTTGGTACGATGTGAAAGGCTGTATTATTTGATTTTTAGGAAAGATTTCACTCGTGAGAAGCAATTTTGCATATTCCTGTCATGGCAACTCGGTGAACTCTGAACAACTGAGCTTCATTGTTTTTGAAAGATACTCATGCTATTAAAGAACAGGCTAATAGTGCCATCACTAGCTGGACTCATAAATCCTTTCCCAGTGTGTTTTTAGTTTATTACACTCCGGTAATAGCATTGTAACGACGGCTAACGTCAGATATTGTTGAGGCTGCATTTCGAGAGCAGAAAGCCATGTTGCTGTGAACTCAACGGCGTACTCGGATACTGTTTTTGTGTTCTGCTGATTGCTCCTCTGTTCAGTCACCGGCACATTTAACATATTATGGTAATTACAATTGGCAAGCCCACTTTGCAGGATTAATTTAGATCGTTTAAAGACTACAATTTTGAGATCTGTCAGCTTCATGCAGTAAGAATGCATCATGCTGAAAAAAATAAATGTGTGTCCAACAGTTACACAACTTAGCCACCCCGGGTAAGAGCATTTAGCAGGAAACGGCGTTATTTAGTGGCATTACTGTTATGTGGTTACTTGTGTTGCCACTTGACCTAACCCTCTTCTCCCATGTTGTTGACAAAAGCGCATGCAGGCCGATCAGTGTCACACACACACACACACACACACACACACACACACACACACACACACACACACACACACACACACACACACACACACACACAGCAGAGGGCACAAACCGGTGCACTAAAGCCAGCAGGATTAAGTCTTCTTTGCATGTTTCATGAGTCAGAGGTCTGCCGGGTCTGTGAAGAGATCAGAGACGCTGATTTAGAAGATCGCAGACGTTGTTTCCTGGTTTTGAGTTTGTTTCGATGAGGATGCATTGAGATCCAGTCCCTCAACAGCAGTGCGTAACAGCTTCTCTCCTTCCGTTCTGACCCTTCAAAATAAAAGCCCTAGACATACACTGCATCCGGTGCTCTGCCCTCCTCCCCGGCTCTCAGATGCTCTCTGTCGGTGGGTACTGCTGGTAGACAGTAACCGTATATTCTTATGTTCATAAAAATGTACCCAAATTCAGGAATATGTGGGACATTTCTACTGCCGTCTCTTGCCGGTTAAAAACAATAACGCGTTTGGTCTTTGCAAAACGGAAATGATGTTGGCTAAGTGTTTGTTTGTTTGCATACAGAGCGCACTGATATTTTGCACGCAAAATATCTGGACCTGTAGGCGAGACAGTCTGTCAGTCAGCTCCAGACACAGTGGTGTGTGTGTGTGTGTGTGTGTGTGACCCCCTGACGCAGGTCAGTCATGTAGTGTAAAAATCACAACTTAGTCTCAGGATCACCTGTTGGTGGCGGGTCTGAACGGGGCCTTTGATCATATTCTGGACGTGATGTCAACATGAAACACAGAGTAACCTGGTTCTTCAGGTCTCTGCATACATAAACATCCAGACTTCTGATCCATGTCTGGATGAATTTGTGAATATTTCTTAGTCCTCTGTGATCGTAAACAGAATGTCTTTGGGTTTGGGACCAGACACCTGTTTAAGGGGTTGAGATGCCACAATGTCCTTTTTTTTAAATGAAGGGTTAATCCGCCGATTATTCCCTCGAATAATTGTTTGCTCTATAAAGTGGAAGGTATCGTAATTTCTCGTATCCAGAGTTGATGTCCAAAACCCCAAAATATTCAGTTTACTATCATATATGACGAAAAAAACAATAAATCCTCACATTTGAGTAACGGGGACCTGAGAACCGGCTTAACATCATTACTTTAAAGAACGGATCGGTGCGTCATATTCCTCTAAACCAGGAGACCATTTCTGTGTGTATGCATAAGTTAAATATCTTTTTAAATGTTTTGGTATAAGGAGCTCTCACTAAGCAGTAGTGAGGGCTGGAGTGAATTCAATGTGCATCGCCTCACTTTGAAGCTATAAAAGAAGCTGCTCTTGGTTGGTTCCAGCCTCCGTGCTCCCACACACGTGTTATCAGTTACTCGGCTGATTAGACTTCTTCTCTGGACTGTGTGGGCGTGTGCAGATCACACTTGATTGACTTCTCTCTTAATGTCCTGAATTATCTTATTTGCACCTGTTTGACAGACAATTTACAGCTTTGAGTTTTTTCCCGTATATAGACTTTTTATATTAGCTGAGTGCCATCGCATTTTAGATCTTTGTCAGATTGTGTCTCCTGTTTGACGTGAACATTTCTGGTATTTTGATCATTTTTCTGTATGCTAGCAGGGTCTTTGTGATCGATGCAGATAGCTGCTCTAACAGCGTTAGCACTGTGTACTTTTGAAAGCTTTTATTTAGGGACGAGATACTTTTTTTTTGTTGTCCTTCTTACAGCGTTTGGTAAAAGTTTAATGTGTGTAGTGCATGAAAACACACTACAGGACAAGATGCACGTGTAATCATCCCAGCACAGAATCGTGGCACTGCAGCTTTGGGAAGCGAGCATCACGTTTGTTTCCGAAGCCCTGAAACAAGTTTGCGTAAATGGAGGCTGAATGTTTCATTGCCCCGGTGTGCAGAAAGGCTGTGCAATATTAATGTGGATGAACAACACATTATGTGGTTAATCCATATTTTAATGTTGGGATATAAATGATACAACAAACCTTTAGAAGAAACGGATGGTGTCAAATGAGCTTTTAACTTTTAACGAGGGCAAGAAATAACAGGCAAGAGAGCCATTTACTGCATTAAACCAGCCTAACCCAAACATAGAATTAGGGTTCAAAATCCTGAAAATATAAGCAGTGCTCTCTGCTCTGAACCCCTGTGGGCGTGTCCACTGGTTCTGCCATAACCACATTGCCATAACACCACGGTTTCATAACCATTAGAGTTGTAGAAGCTATGATATCTGCGGTGTCCCCGTGAGGTCGGCGGTACGCCGTTTAGCAGACCACCGATACCGGATCAGATGGTGAGCCTGCAAGCGTGGCTGTCGTGCTGCTGCGCTAACTGTGTCATCTCTCAAAGACAATTTCCCTAATGTATTCCCTCTGACGGATGACCCGTCTCTCTGATATCGCTTGTGCCCGTCTCCCGCAACAATGGGGACTCCAGCGCGTACCAAATGAAACGACATTGCCTTCAGGGTCCGTTCGCCCCAACACCCCGCTGTCAGGTGTCACAGACGTGTCATTTTTCCAGAGGTATGCTCTTGATTCCCGTTCTCGTGAGAGTTGAGCTTATTCACATCATTCTATTTCTCTTTTTTTTTTTTGTCGCTTCCTTGTGAGGCCGTTGGAAGATTAATAAGATCGCTGTGTCGCCAGGTCAAAGTGCGTTAGAGAAGCCAGAATGAACAAGGATTAACACGTCGTCGCTTACATCCTGTATTATATGCATAGCCTCAAATGTAAATGCGGCTGTGGGGTGGGTTCTGTAATACCTGCTAATGAACTGCTGAGTGACTTAAGTTGTGCGTTCGCGATACACAGACTACGTCTCAGTTTGAACATGGGGATTAGCGAGCAGCAGGTAGAAAGTGGGTTGACTTTCAAGGTGGAACGAGACCAGCTTGCAACCTTTTTGTCGTCAAGAACTGTCCTGTCAGCGAAACGAGTTTTCCTTTTCACTGCGAGTTCATGCAGAAATGGTTAAGCTGACGGGTGGCTTGTCTTATCTTATACCTCCTATCAACATAAAAGGCCTGCTATAGTTGACACGGCGAACAGAGTTTAGTCGATTTATTTAAAGAAACATCTTTGTTTGCTCGAGTGCATCGATACTGGAATTGTAGGCCTCGGATAACTTGGTAATTAAGAAGGTTATCGTTTCCTGGTGATGATTTTCTCAGACAGTGAAAGGATTCCTTGAAGATGCGCTTCAGATGTCGCATGTCTTAGCAGCGGCCTCAGTTATCTGCTGTTAGCTTGTAGCCGCTGTGGAAAAGAAGAAGTCACATGGCTCATACGGGCGAGGAGAAACTCATCACAGATGATTTTGTTTTGCAGCATAGTATGTGCATAGTTCTTCACAATAGTGATGAAGCCATCACGTCCATGGCTGTGACCATACGGTACGCTGGACTACTACTACAACAAAGACTGCTGCTCCTGAAGGACACTGCTGTCTTTGTGTACTCATAGTTTGTGTAATGCCTTTCTTCATTTCCCCGGATAGCTTTTGACGACCCTACAGAGCGTGAATGGCCTTTTTTTTTGTACAAAGACATAGAGCAAGAAAGTGAACTTTTACGGTCAAGATGAGGTGGGAGCTCAATAAAACATCTGTCTGTTTCTCTGTTTGAGCCTTTGTTTGTCTTTGATTCTGAGGGAACACTAAAACCTAATATTCATCCTCTTCAACCACAATGTGGCGTCATGTTTTGCACAGCAGGATAATGTTTTTAACGTTGTATTTCTTGTAGCTTTTTGGTTTTGTGTCGGTGTCTTGTCCGTAGACTGTAGGTGTCACCGGCAAAAAGCCATAAACCAACTTCCACAATGCCGAGGAGGCATTTACACTATCGGTAATCTCATATTCATGGACGACTTTATGGCCTTTGTACAAGCCCTGTGAAGAAAGAAGTCGGGTATTAAATGCATTATAAGGAAACAAAGGTTGAATATCCAGCAAACAATTTGATTCTGCCAGCAAAATATGAACTCAAATGAAGATTTTTAAGACCAGCTGTTTCTAAAGCATTTAAAAGTGAGTCGGCATTATCTTTAATGATCCCTACACATGTAAATAGTGCTTTTATCCGTTCACTCTTTGTGACAGTCACATGATCGCACGCACCAAGTTACAGAACTTAAGACGGGAGCGCCGCGACCACTTGCGGAGCCTACGCTCCCTATGCATCGGACGCAATTACGCCATTTTCAGGCGTGCGTGCCTCATGCCGGCTTTACTACGGCTAGTACTAAGCTTGAGGCCTGACTGATGCAACGTTTGCCTCACACAGAGCTGGAGTCGGTCGGACCCGCCCAGAGCTGAGGGGATTCCCAGCAAACGATTGCAGCTCCGGGCTGAATCTTTTCACCTCGGAGGGTTCTCCGTTAATACGCAGAGCTGTTGAAGTGCGTTTAGATTGCAAAGGCAGCTCATGTGGTCTATAGGAGGCCTATTGTTGTCATCTCGGAGTCGTGTTTCTTCCTTTTCGTTTGCAGCTCCTCTGTGTGTCCCGTCGACACTAACGCACAGATGAATGGTTAGTAGAGTAGCCTGTGTGCTCTGAGGCATGATGATGTAAATCAGAGGGCTGCTGGAGAGCCACTCCTGGAGGTGCTGATGGAGACGCTGGTCATTGTCTGCTTTGGTCAAGTAGAAGCGAAGCATCACTGAAAGTTATAACCAGAAGGGTTCAATGATTGAACACTTAGTCAAAGCTTCTCTAATATGATTTAACATTGATTTAGTTCAGAGTTAATAGAATTTGTTGTTGACATTAGTCTTCTTGCTGATGACTGGATGATGTGTGCCTGCTTTTCTTATATTTTCAGCAGTGCTTTATAGATTTATGTACATTTTTAAATAAGCTCATGACTTTAGCGATTACCTTCAACCGGGTGCTTTGAAAGAATAGACTGTTTATAAAATGAAGTGGACGTAGCACCGTTGTGGCGGTTTTGTTTTGGTGACCATATTTGATGTGCTTTGCTTCAATGCCATCTCTAATGACAGCTCACCGTGATAACAACCTGTCAATCACACGGTAGCCACTAAAGCACACCTCGCTTTATTGGCTATTTTACTCTAATGGGCCAATGATTTATAGAATGAAAATCGTGCTGTATTGAAGAAGACGTGAAACTATGAAGAGGTTTCTGACAGATAACTCCTCATTTTAACTTAGCCAGAAAGGCCTTCCTCTTGTCCGCTTTAATGCAAGCGACAGGAACAAAAAAGTAATATTGCTTTAATCTTACTCTGGGACGGTCAGACGGTTGAAAGGAATTAGTTTTTATTGTTTTAGTGCTTTTACTCAAGTTAACTTGAGAAACGGTTTGGTGTGGTTTTGATAGAAACATATATTTTGGCAATGCCAGTAGGCGTTGATCTAAAGGCAGATCTTCGACCGGTCACATGACCACAGAACCTTTTTATATCGCATTCCTTGTGTCACCGTCATTTCAATCAATTTCTGTGCTGCATGCCACGAACACACAATCATAAGCTTTGATTGATGTGAATCAACAACAACTTGCCTGATCATTGATTTGGTGTCTAACTAAATCCGCTTGATGATATCAATCCAAACCATTTGGCTTCGACGTTTGAATGAAGCCCACAGTAAAGTCACAGGAAATAAGTCAAATCTCCATCTTTTCTGGTCATGATCAACATTGTTGTTGTTCTGTGGGTACATGAGACCTCGATGTACCTGTAGGCAGTGTAACCCGTGCCTGTACCAAAGTACTGCCTATCCAAACGAGTGTTATTTCAGGAAGGGAGCTCCCATACCAACAAGTCCACTGATGAACGCCTGATGATTCAGTTTTGAACTGAGGATGTTATCTTTGTCAAGTACACACTGTGATCGTTACTAAAAATACATGAATGCCACCTACAAAAGAAATGTGTACACAAGGGCAGCCTCTGATGCTCGGTAGAAATGATTATGCTAATATTTTATGTAGGACGTGGGAAAATGTGATCCGTGACTCTAGAAGGCGATAATGAAATGACGGCTGATACAATTTAGCAGAATGCCTTAAAATAGCCAAACGGTATTAATGCTTTTCGAGCAATAAACGCACGTTTTGAACAATGTAGAAATGCATACAGCACGCATCACTTTGACTCATTTTAATAAACCATATGATGACTCAAGTTACTACATCTTGTGCTCTTCTTATATATTCATTAATAGACTTTACTTGGATGGTCGCCCAAGTATATTTGGTGCCCCATTTAAGCATTTTTATGTTTTGATCTTTTTAGGTTGTATGTCTGTACGGTCCATTCCCGTGATATCTCAGGAACGTCTTGAAACTCAAGTATGAGCGAGTTAGAATTTGATTACTGTGCCATAACTCAAGAATTCATATGCTGATTAAGACAATTTCACACAGATGTGAACACATTTTGGACAGTAAACTGCCACTTTACTGGTTGGCACAGGTCTATTTTTTTTTTTTTTTATTGTATCCGCCCACGAGAACGGCGCCATCCGTGATCGATCAACAACAATCTTACTGCTGCATCAGAAGCCACACATGACGGTGCAGTGTGCGGATGATTGTTCAGATGATCAGAGGGATTTGAAAGTCTGGTTCTATGAAATTAAATTATGCACCATCCCTTTTTCTTTTTTTGTCTTGGACTGTTTCCTCTGCTCTGCTCAGAGTGGTCAATAGTGAGAGTGATTGCGGTGCCGTTTCCTGAAACTTGCTTCTCCTTTCCAACCACACGGCAAACATTGTGTCATTCCTTTTTCAACACGGATTAATACGCATGATGACTAATCTAATACAGAAAACAATGCCTACAAATCTACTACCTACCTGTGGAAGCATGGGGATACATGTTTGCTCTCTGATCTTTGCAGGGAGGATATGCAGATCACACAGCAGACAGTTTGTAGTGAGGGAGTGTCGGGACACGTTTGGGTTTAACAACAACAGACGATGAGAGTCGGTCGGTTTTAAAGGGTGATTCACCGTTGATATACAAATTTGATTTCAGTGTTTATATACCAGAGATATCTTACTTCACTCTAATTAATTGTTTTGACGCAATGAACCACAACTGGCTGACTCTCCAAGGTGTTTAAAGCAAACTTGCAGGATACCTTTAAAGCCTTGTTAACAGTTTTAAGTGAAATCTGGTTGAAAGAGTTTTTAATTTGGATCCAGATCAGTAATTTCAAAAAAATATAATTTACAACCTTGTTTAACCGTAAGTGTCTTATTTCTTTTTCCTTGAAGTAACGGAGTGGGGTGACGACGTACGGCCCATCTCTGAAGAAGAAGCCATGGTCATCGTCAACCACCAATCCACAGGAGACGTGTGCACCCTCATGATGTGCCTGCAAGACAAGGGCATGGTAAGAATCCAGAAACCTCAAGATTGAACAGGGTCACGTCGGAGTAAACACCAGCCGTGCAGATGTTTTGAACCCGCAGGGTGCTTGGCATCGTCTGTATTCTGCTGAACAGGCTGCTGCCTGGGTTTGTTTGTGTGTCTGTGTCACTGCAAACAGGGAGTTCCTGAATAATTGCACACATTGCTCTAAAAACACTCTTAACGTTGAGTCCACACTGCCGGCCTGAGAAGCTGAGAAGACTGCTGCCTCGACATAACGTCGGCCTTTTATGACGGCCCAAATGTTTCATTTCATTATAAATGTTGTTTAGATTCATTTTAGACATTTGTACGTTATAATATTCCAAAATGTAAAGCCAGTACTTATTATTCATTGATGGAGCCGTGCATGTGCAACACTGTCCAGCAGATACTTCAGAATAAAAGCCTTGTATTAACATATGAAAGGATGCTGGAGGGCTTTTCTTTTTTTAAAAAGAAACAGGAAGTGTTGAGTTAAAAATAAAAATTTCCTTTTTCTCTACAGATGTAGACATCTGAACTGTAGTAATGTTGCTAGTATGTTGTCAACATACATTAAAAGCAGCTGAAGCAGCCCAGCCTCACCTGAGCCACACGGCGCACACACAGGTAGTGTGGCTCAGGTGTGAGCTGAAGCTAATTATGTTTGTTTTAAGGACAGTTGTCAAGTTAACACAGGCCTCAATCATCAGTTTGTTTAGCCAAAGGATTGTACTTTTTATAGCGCCGTAGTGACGGGACGATGCGTATTTCAAGTCAAAACAGTCGAGACGGACGGCCTCGCAAACCAGTGCTGCGGTTTGCTGCATTCAAATTACGAACTCCGAGTTGGAGCACACAACTCGGAGTTGTGTGCAGCAAGTGTGCAAAGGTTTGAGGGTTGGCTGCTTTGCATTCTTTCACACTGATCAACATGGCAAGGAAGTGAAACGTGTCCGAACATCAGCGCGCGCACACACACACACACACACACACACACACACACACACACACACACACACACACACACACACACACCCTTTAATGGGATACTTTGTACACTTACAAAGTTCTTGTGGGGTTGTCTGGAATGGTAAACAAATACATTTAAACATAACATCTGTGTTGCGTAATCAAATGTATTAACACACAAAGTTAGTTGAGAGAGAGTTTGAGCCGAGAAGTTTTTTTTTGGGGGGGGGGGACAATTTCCTTGTTTGGTCGTAAGACATAAACAGAGAGACAAGAATTGATTTTGAAACGTATTTGCATTCTTTTGAACAGGAAGTCTGACTGGGACAAAACTACAGCAGCTCTTCTTCAGGCAGGAATGGCAGCTCACAACAAGATGTACAACTCCATACTCTTGTGTCTGTGGCTTTATAGCTGTGTTGACTGATCAGCTTTTTCCCCAGTTTTAATTAGACATTGTTAGGGGCTCAGCTGCTTAATTGCCAAAGTTGACGTGTAGCCACTGCACAATAACACAGACGTAGCTTCTTTTCCTCAAACGTACCGTCAGCAGCAGACAAAAAGTCACGTTATCGGCTCACTTTTCGCACCATATTCACAACGTGCAGCTCGCTGTCCTGCCATTCAAATCCTGCTGGAGATTGGCTGTGAATTCTGGGACAGTGGCGGCAGCTGTGTTGTGTGTGTGTGTGTCTTGTTGTTGTTTTTTTGGCTGAGGTTGGCACGGCACTGGTTCTGCCTAGCTACGCTGCACAAACACGATGACATGATCCGCCTCAACAACTGCATCCCTGGCCCAGTTTATCCTCTTAGCACTGAAAGGACAGTAAGCCAAAGCTGTGTGGTCGCAGGTCATAAGGGTGGAAGTGCTCAGAGGGCCGGTATCAGCTGTGGACGCTGGAACCAAAGCCAAAGTCCTGTGCTTTTGATTACAGGTGAATTTTGGGGATTTTCAATTTATGTCTCCTCCCTTTTTTTTTCTTTTTTTTTAAGGTGGTACAAAAAATGATGTGGTTGATGGACCATGTGTTCAAATACACCAACTTTGGCCTAGTGTCCCTGATCCATGGGGACTTCTTCATCAGACAGGTAAGAGACCCACAACTGGCACTTTTAACACTGTGAGAAATGTTGGAGTGTTTTTATTGCCACGCCTGTTATTTGAACATTAACATGCTCTGCATCACATTAGCAACACTACACATACTAGCATCCAGCTGTGAGGCAGGGTTTATTTTATTCTGTAAATTAGCTTCGCGGCTACATTGTCAATTGTCGCTGGTACAAGAAAGACTATTTTCCGCTCACATGTCAACACCTTTGTTTCCCCTGAAGGTTTCAGGATAACAACATGGACCTTTTTAGGCCATCGTTATTTCAACCTCCCGGCTACTGCAGACCTGTTTTTACTGCGCGCTGCAAAGCGGAGTCGCTACCCATCTGCTTGTCCCAGCTGGACAGCAGATATGTTGGTGGGATTCCTACGGCCCGGGCAGTGGACAGTAGTGTGTGTGTGTGTGAGGGGGGGGGGGGGGGGGGCTTCCGAGCCCCGCTGGGTCAGGCTGACCCTTTTGTTGTGGAGGCATGTGGAACAGAGCAGCCTGCTTTGACAGGCCGACACGTGTAGCCGACAGGGCTCCTATTGGTCAGGGGTGTTCCTGGAATATCGTGCTGGTTCGGGATGTTTATCCCACAAGGGGAACAGGGATTCCCTGACCATGCTTGGGGTTCATTAACAATTATAAAAGATTTTGATTCCTGCAAAATCCAGGAAACTGTAACATGATTTTAACATAACATTTTGGAGGACTTAATGCACAAAATAGTTACCCAAAAATAATAAACGGCCTGCAAGGCGGACATTGTTATGCATATTCAAAAAATACCATTTCAGCCATGGGCTGTCAGTATAGAGTCCTTCAACTAATGTATATGGTCATCCACTTCTAATAATCAGTTTTAGAAATGCTGTTTGTGCTTCTTGACATTCGTGTGATATCTGCAGACAGCTGGCTAGTTAGCATTAGCTGGCTAGGTAGCATTAGCGTACCCAGCCAGTCGAGAAGGACAGAATGAAGTTGAATCTGCACACAGATAATATATCTCATAACCAGAGACGATATCTCGTCAACAAATGGAGCACAGGTTAGTGTGCAGTCTTTTTGTCAGCTTGTCCCTCATCTAAAGTTCAATGCAGCTGTGTCACTGCGAGACATCTGGAGTCACAGGAATGTCACAATGATGACATTTAACTTATCATGCAAAAAACACATATATTGAATATGTAGAATGAATTCTGATATTGCTCAGCCCTACTTTCTGTATGTCAGAATACATTTGATGTTGGTAATTTTCTGTGGGGCTAAACGGGACTTGTTGGCACCTGCTCCTAAAAGACAAAGATTAAAAAATGTAAACGAATAGATTCAAATAACAGCACTGCTAATGTTGTGTAGCACACACACGCCTCTCACACGTTTTGAGCTGCAAAAACACCACAGCCGTGGCAAGGGGGAATACAGTTTTTTTTTTTTTTTTAGGTCATGGAAATGCTTTGCCGTGGAATTTCACATCGGGCTCTGAGCCCGCTCACAGACACACAGACGAGCTAGAGTGGAGGGCCGTTAGCGGGCCGGGCCATCTCCCCTCTCTGTGATCCCTTCTGGCATCCTTGTGTGTGTGCATTCTTGACATCCTTCCCCCAGAATACTTCACATCCACCCAGCACAGCCAGCATCTGGCCCCGCCTCCCGAGCATCCGCTGTCCACTCAGGCTGTAGCATCACTCTGCACGGCACAACACAGCAGGCTTTGATGGCCCGAGCACACGTACTTGTTGCACACGTCTGTAAATGGACTTGTTCTACTTCAAATTAGACGCATTCCTCAAATTAGTGATAATGTTTTTTTTTATTTAAAGGATGTACAAAGCTGATTCCATGTTTTATATTCTGAATATAGCAGCTGTTGACATTTTCTGGTTACATTTCAGCCGCCTAGTTAGACATAATCCTCACTGGAGTCAAGTATAACTGGTACAGTGAGGTAATACTGTGTGAGTGCATATTTATTTACAAATATGATAAATAGATTGTTCAAAAATCCTTGTTGTGTTCAGTTAAACACACCCATGTTTGTGCAGTTCTCATAAGAAACAACCTAAAGGAATTTCCTTTTTTATTTGAAACGAAGACGGTTACAACATGTGCAATAATCGCATCAAATGCATCAAAAGCCCATAAGAACAAATGAGCTCATATGTATGCATATAAATAAATAGACTAAGATCGCCGCTACGACACACAACCAGCGGTGCTATCCATAACTCCTAATAATTCATGTTGATGCATCATGAATAATGTTGGTGTAGTATTCCTTAATTAATGTGCTATTTAGGATTTTTTGGGGGGGTAATGCATATATTGAAAAGAACGCACACTATGTATGCTCGCATGTAGCTGCATGTGTGCTCTCATGACACATGCAGAGTCCAGCCCGGGTCTGCTAATGCTTTCAACATGGCTTCTGACCGAGCCTCACTAAAAATCAATCCCGCTCCTCTTCGTACTGTTACTGCTAATGCTCTTAATGTTGTCAAGGCCGTCGTGTTTTGCATCCATTTCAAGTCGTGCCGTTAATGCTGCTTTAAGTGCTCAACGGTGTTTCTGCATCTAACTTGTGTTCGCTTGGTTTTTATTAGTTTGTATGCGGACTAAAAGCATCCATCTTAAGTTAAATTAATTCAGCACTTGGCCTCAATTCTTTTGTTTCAAACTACAATTGCTTGCGTTGTGCTTTTTCTTAACGTATCTCTGTTGTTCCCACAGGGTAAAGCTTACCGAGACAAGCAGCTGGTTTACCTGAAAGATCACCTAGAGAAATACTACCACAGCCGCGACAGGAAGTGGATAGTGCTGTTCCCGGAGGGCGGCTTCCTGCGCAAGCGGCGGGAAACCAGCCAGCTGTTCGCCAAGAAGCATTCTCTCCCCCACTTGACCCACGTCACGTTGCCTCGTCTCGGGGCCACGCAGGTTATCCTAAAAACCCTGTCAGCCCAGCAGGAGAACGGCAGCGTGGGCAGCGAGACTGGGACCCTTAACCAGACGGGTAACTAGCCCAAATTCAACCTTTTCTGATCAAATTTTGTTTTTTTCACTGGAATATTTGTGGGATCTATGAAGTTTGTTATTAGGGCTGGGTTTCACGACCTTAACATGTTTTTTTAAGTATGTTTCTCTGCCCTTTTTATGTCTTTATTGGAGAGTTAGAAGTAGATACAGGTGGTGGAATTACATGCAACACATACGTCCTCAGCTGTACATGATGTTGATTGCGTTGTTCCTTAAAGCCCGAGGCCACCAGGGTGCCCCTCTTCCCTCAAAATGAACCTTCAGTAATGTTTCACCCGGTTTCAGTCTCGTGTTCATCTCAGCGTCTCATCTCTTTGCTGTGAGGTGATTTTTCATTTCATTCAAGACACTTGATTCACTAAACACAAGTGAGCTTCGGATTGAACCTGGAGGTGTTCTATGAAGTTGAAGGATTTTTTTTGTCCCGTATTGATTGAATGTTCTGGAAAAAATGATATATTTAGTCTTACTTTACTACAATCTCTGTGAACTGTAGCTCATGACAGAATGTGATCTTATGTCGGCTTGAAGGCCACGGACGGAGCATGCTTCAAACATGAAGCATTAAATCATTGCCTCTGTCCTCTGAGAGTCCTGTTTTAAATCATAGGGGAAGTAACGGGTGACACGCAGAGAGGTGCAAGGAATTGCATCAAAGTCCCTGAAACCCCGCTGGTTATTTGCAGGAGAGTCATTTTTCTGTCTTGACACCAGCCCCAATTACAGCCAGTGAGCATGACGGTAACTCTACAATTAACAACCTTTGAGAGGGAAATTTGTCTTTTGTTTTACTCTTTTGAAACGGAAAGGTCTTCACTTACTACCTCGGGAGAAACACGATTTTTCCACCAATAATGCTCGTGGTGTAACTCCACAACAGGATCCAGATGACACGGTAAACCCGCTTCTTGGAACCATCCCCAGCAAACGGCACCGCGTTCAAACGGCCGTAAATGCACAGATGCAACGAGTCCACCCAGCGGTCTCTGCTGGCTTTGGTTCAAAATCCATTTTAAGGATGTGCTGTGTTAATAGTAATTTGGAGAGACTTTGGGCCAGCACTATTGAGAACGTGGCTCAGGGACTTTAGCCTTCCACAAGTCTGCTAACGCAGCTCTGTGTGCTTCTCGGCCTCAGCACTAACGGCAAGAGGCTGCCTGTTCATCCCTCTGCAGACGGACTGTCAAATCAAAGGAGTGTTTCTTAATCAGCTGTCGTAAAAAAACGGAGATAAAGACGAGAACTGCTTTATTTATGGGCTACATTTTATGCTGTGTGTGCAAGTTTTTTTTTTTTGTGGCTTTTCTGCAAATTTAGCACAGAGACGGTACAAAGTCACTAACAACAGCAGATGTTTGGTTTATAACCTCGGGCAGGAAGGGGATTTTAAAAACATTTTTAGGGTTTTAGTGGTGTCATAATATATATTTCCCTGCTTCGGTGTAGTTCTAGTTCATACCCCAGTTCTTCCTTTTTCTCCCTTTGGTCTCTTCCAGCCGCTCAGAGGAGAGGAAGCTGGTTGCTGCAGTAGAGCTCGTCCTTCTACTTGAATCTAGCTAATGGCATTAAAACCTATACTGTGTGTGTGTGTGTGTGTGTGTGTGTGTGTGTGTGTGTGTGTGTGTGTGTGTGTGTGTGTGTGTGTGTGTGTGTGTGTGTGTGTGTGTGTGTGTGTGTGTGTGTGTGTGTGTGTGTGTGTGTGTGTGTGTGTGTGTGTGTGCGTGCGCCTGGCTGATGAAAGACACGGCTCTGTCTGCCTCTGACCCTCCCTGATGCTCTGCAGAGCTTCCCAGAGCTTGCTGACTCACTCAAGAGACAAATGGGCCACTTGGAGGAAATAGGATTTGATGTAAATGTGTGTGTCGCTGTGCATCAGCCGCGCAATGTCAACTGGGCTACATTCAGCGGTGCAGATACGAGGCACACGGGTCACTAGTCACCAGTGAAGCTCACGGCCTGCAGAAAGTCTCCGTGTGCAGCTCAGACTGATAAGGTTTCATGTGTTTATAGAACTGTGTTTGCAAAGTGCATCTCTGTGAGTCATTTAGGGTGGGAACGGAGCTCCGTGTGACCCAACGGTAGATGTGTATTGATAGCGCCAGCCAATCAGAAGGCAGTTTCTGTCCACGTTTAGTCAGTGGGAGGGGACATGTGTGGGTTTCAAGTGTTGTAATTGGCCCGCGGAGTGGCCTGATGGAGAGCCAGATATCTGCCCGTGTGTTTCCTTCCTCTTAACTGTTTACAGAAGGACAGGGCCTCTCTGATGCCATTTTTAATTACCGCGGCTGCTGTTATTACAGTATTGTTTGTCACGGCACACGGGGCACCAGCGGTACCTTGGCTCGGTGCCCCGTTCGTTGGCCGCCCGCTCACAGGAGACGATGGCTGCCTTTCAACACACTTGGACAGACCTCTAGATCCAATTACCCACACAGGGATAGCTGTGGTGGTAGCCATTCCCTCCGATACCAATGATGCCTATCAAGTCACTGTAACAGTGATATACAGGAGCCAGCAGCCTGTTTCTAGCTGGTTGTTGTTGTTGTAACCAGTATAATACTAAGTAAACCAAGGTGTGCATTCATTCAAAGGACTTGTGTCATTCATATCCTCACTTTGCATGTTGGTGATCAGTATAAAAAGTATAAGAAGTAGTAGAGAGCACCTTGCTGTTGCAGCTGGTAAAAATACATAACGAGTAGCTAACCGTAATAAACAATTACTTCTGATGTTGTATTAGGAACACATCAGCCTCAGGCAGCTAGCTTGGTTAGCATTGTATTGTGATATTATAGATTTTCTGGAAGATCAATTAGGAAACGTGTAAACATCCAATATGATCATAAAGCAGTCTTGCTCATTGATTTGCAACAAAACGCTAAATACACTCAGAGTTATGAAAGGCGTGACTATCACAGTATAAACAGGGAAAAGTCTATTACGATGGACAAAGTTATATCCTCTCATGGTCTCACTCCATATTTAACATATTCCTGGAGCTAGCACTCAAAATGACTTGTATTTTGTCGGTTACTGTTGTTGGCATTGTCTGTTGGGACTATAACTGACGGGTGATTTATACTAACAGCCATGAAGTGATTTTATTGTACCAACATCAAAGACACTCTGTTCTCCACTAATTTGGTAACGTCTCTGTCGCACTCTTTTAAAAGGCTTTCTCACATGTCTGTGTGAACATTTTAAAATTCACACAATTACCCGTTTTACTGCTGTTGACTTGGATAGGTCGTGATGTTAACTTGGCTAATCGGTTGTAAGAACGTAGCTCCGCTTTGTCGCACGGTTTGTTTACCTCTAATAAAGACGTTGTGCTCAGAGAGGGAGGTGCTTGCTGCTCAGTGACAGCAGCCTGTGACATTAGCCGAGCAGTTAAATATGCACTGCTTCACATCAGCCTCGCTTTAGATCCGTCCGTGCCGACTGAGGCCGCTGGTGTTTACTCCTTTTACATTTGACGGGCTTGTTCAGCTTAAAGGAACACGCCAGCGTTTAGTGAATGCACTTGTTTGCCTTTAGAACCCACAGTCGGGTGTTAAGGGTGTTTCATACCTGAGCATTCAGCGCAAAGACAGATCTGGGATTTGCTTAGAATAGATCAGCTCTCATGCTTAATCCGAGGGGAAACGTGTAGCAAGTAGAAAGTAAAGAAATATGGCTTTCAGCAGTTTTATGTTGGTGGATCAGCTCTCGTTTGTTTTCTCTCCACTCCCAATAGTCACACACATTAACACACTGAAGTAAGTAATGCCAACCTTACTTGCAAGAGGTTTAATGTAGAGAAAATACAACATATATGTTTGTGTTTGCATGCAGGTGACCCTGCGTAGTGTGTATAAATACACACACGCACATATCTATCGCATGTTTAGCATTCCCTCTGGTCAACCTTCGTCCTTCTGTCTTCTTTCTTTCTTTTCCACCTGTCGTCTTCTCTTTCTTACCCTGCCGCTACGCTTTAATTAGATTTGTTTTGTGGTCATTTATTGGTATAATAACATGCTGGATGCCCAGGGTTCATTGAAGGGCCGCTGAATCTCTCCCAGCCGTGTGTCTCCCCCCCCCCCCCCCCCTCAGAACCTCGTCGGCTGAGGCTAAACGAGAAGGCTCTCACCGTGTGGATTATTTGAGTGTGCTGCCTGGATCCCTGCCTTTTTTTCAAATGCGTCCTAACTTCCCGTATTTGTGTTTCCTACCGTGGCAGGTAATAAACGTAAAGGCCTGCAGTGGGTCGTAGATGTGACCATAGCTTACCCCAAAGCAAGACCCATGGACATCCAGACGTGGATCTTTGGCTACAGACCTCCTACAGTCACGCATGTACACTACAGGTAAGAATAAAATATACATTTCATCATATGAGGAATGTATACAACCAGAGAGTCACAGCCCAGGTCTATAGCAGAGCTACACTTTGGTACACAGAGACTTTGAGACTCTTAGTGTGACTCACATTAGCAGCGTTCACTTGTTTCGATGGAGAGCTTTAGGTTCATTCGCCCACTGATGACACAAGTTCACTACAGACGAGCCCACCTTGCATACCTCGTGAGTCAGCAGTACACGCCTGACTTTAAAGGCTCCCTGTGGAGTTTCAGACCTCTAGTAGCGCCATGAAGCTGCTTTTCTACGACTGTTTTATCTCTTGCACTCGGGTGACATTTCTAAGCACTGACTGTGCCTGATTATTGTGTTTGAGGCAAAGAAGAAAGTAGTTTGTGATATCGCAGTGTTCTAAAGTACACGTTGGCTTGAAATGTACCAATAAGGGGGGAAAAAAGCAGGTTGTAATAAAAGGTAAACGCACAGCCCATCCTGATATTCTGTTGCCAGGAATATCACTTCTCTCATACAGCGAATGCCTTTGCCCCTCCACGTTGTCCTGCCGTGTCCTCCAGGTTCCCCTCTGTTGCTAATCTACACCACTCGAGGATACGACGAAGGTGGGCCAGGATTAGATTTTCTGTAGGCTCTGCTCAGGACAAACGTGGCCCTCTGTGCATTGCTTTGACAGGCTAGATCATAAGTGATGTAACCGAACTCAAGCAGCAGTCATCTTGACCAGCCTCCTGTCTAAAGTGTGTGTGTGTGTGCACCTCTGTGTGCAGGGTGTAAGAGGGCAAAGTTAAAGATGATTTATGATCTCTGGCTTGCTGGCTGCTCTTTTGAGGCATCTGCTCCCCCGTGGGCGAAAGCTAAGCACTCATTAAGTCTAATTAGAAGAGCAGAGGATGCACCGGTCCCACCCCACCGCTGAGACTCTTTAATCAGCCGTTGACACAATCAGCTTCCCTCGCTCGGTCAGCAGCTCTGCAGGCCGGGGGGGGGGGGGTGCTGTTCCTGTTACAAGTGTGCACACCCGGCTCCAGTCGTGTAGATGACGCTGATCAGCCAGAAGTTGGGCCTCCAAGTCAACAAGAGGATTAATCTGCCTGATCAAGGGAGCGCTGTGGGGGAGTGAGCAATGTGATCTAGACAGGAGTATCTCCCCCCCCCCCCCCCAACTATTCTTTTTACTCCGAAGAAGCTTCCAATGATGTGTCTTCTACTACAAAAAAAAGAAACCGAGGATTCCCTGTCTCACTGTGTGTTTCAGAGTGTGCCACGCCTCCTGATCCCCTTCTATTGTTGTTTCTATTACGATAACCTCAGAAGTCATCGTGTTGTCACAAAACATTCCCAAAAGAGAAACCTCACATGCAGCGTCAGGGCCGCGACGACAAGCAGAGTGTCAGCTGCCGGCTCTTATTGATGATTCAGCGTGTTGAATCTGCAGCTGGCATACTGTGTGTATTACAGCTCCCCGATTGGATGTTCGGCTCTGCAAATCGGTGACTTCATCCATTTAGTGAGGCATTTTTTGGCGTTCACCTCTTCTTTTCACCAGATTTGCATTATCAGGAAAACGGTTGGCTAGTTAAATCTTTGATATTTGGTCTTTTGTTTTTTAATACAGACCACTGACTAGCTATCCTTCACTGGGCTGCATACATCACTGCTGCGCCTCGACTTCAAGCATGCCGCTGAGAATTTGAGCAATATTCTAGATGAATCCACGTTGAGCAGTATTTTTTTATTTTTGAATACTTCCACGTCCCTCCTTCTCTCGCTGCCTCCACACCTCACCCCTCAGCCCCGCCCTCCCTCTCTCGCCGTGTCTCCTGCCCTCCCTCCACATAATCTCAGCCTTCCAGATTGCGGCATCATAAGCCCTCTGTGAATGGCAGATGGGAGAGCTAGGTGGGTGTACAGAGGCAGAGCGAGGGCAGTAGTGGGTGTTGAATATGTTGAAATCCTTTTCTTTTAAAGGCACCATCTCCTCTCTCACTTTCTCTCTTTTTTTTTGTGCTGCTCTGTGCGTTTCTCAAAGCTGCTGTTTGAAAATATCTAAAAGGTGCTTCATTGTGTCTTGAGTGTGACTGGTCATCACACGGATGCTTTCTAGCTGCACACCTGGCCTTTCTCTCCGAGACGAGGCACTCGCACAGAAGTGTTGAGCTTGTTCCCGCTTCAAGATATCTGAGGCAGATCTTTTGTAAACAGGTTGCAAGTTAGTCGTTACTAGATGTAAATATGACGCAACATTTTCTACTTTTCATTTCCTGAGGTTCATTCAACACCCCCCCCCCAGGATTAATCTCTCTTACACGTGTGTTTTACCTGCGAGTGTAATTAGTACCTTATTGTTAGAGATAATTGATGAGTAGACGGGTTTTCTTTTTCCAAAGCTCAGGGTCTTCAGAGGACGTCTGATGCCAAAGAAACACATTGCAGGAGCGATTTCCCCCCCCATGTGTACTTTGTTCAATAGATGGGTGGAAGACATGAAAGGCAGTGAAATTACTGAACTGAAAAAGCAAATGCCTTTAGAAGTTATATTGAGTTTAGTCTTTGGTTTGTTACACAGAGACATCTTTAGAAACTGTGGGGCCGGCCCTTTTTTAAAGATACTTGGCAGCTGATTGGATGAATCATCTTTTCAATCAAACTCCTGCATATGCAGGTTATGAGAAGAGCAAACACACCTTTTCCATCAAGAAACTCTTCGGTCGGTTAGCTTTTTTTTTTGTGTGTAACTTTGGTGTTTTTAAAGGATTTGTTCTGATTCGAGAGAAAATGAATGTGTGTAGACGATACGGTTTGTGTCCTACTTCTTTACACTGAAACCGACTTCAAACACGCTCGCTCATAAAGATCAGGGTGCGCTGACATTTGTGTGAGTATAAAGTCGGCACAGGTCATGTCGTCCACATCTATGACGGTGGTTTTACGGCCGCCTCGGTCTACGCCCTGCACTGATAAGAGGTCAATGCGCTCATGCTAAGCCGTTGTTAACCTCCACACCCTCCCCGGTCACGGTCACAGGGACCAGGTGAGAGGGTGCTACCGATCAGGAGATCGCCTTCTTAGTGAGATGGGGTTTAGTGGTAGTTAAGCTTTTGAATTTAATATCTCGTGGGCGGTCTGCTTTCACACTACACACCATGAGCCGAGACCTTCGGTCGCTTTAGTCCGCCCCAGAGCTCAGTCGACGGCTTTCACACCGGCCTAAAGGAACAAATCTTCTTTTGTATATCGGCTGTGAAATATGTAAAGACATTATCAACATGTAATATAATAACTACCATAAAGAACGGATATTACGAGCTCATGTATGCTGCATGTGTGCAGTATGTGTCACTGGGTTGTGATGTCCGCTCTGCATGATGGAAACAGAGTTATTTGACCTTTTAACTTACTTTTTCATTTCTAAAAGAAGATCTTTAGTTTCAAATTCATTTCTCATAGTCCTAGATAATCAGTTATGGTCAAAACATAATTAATAAGTTAGAAACGTTATGAAGCTTATTGATGCGATGACTTTACCAAATATGACGACGACGACATCGTTGCAAACCAACCAGAATAGAGATGGGATTTCCCGTTCAGTTTACTTTATGATCGGCCGTCCGTCTACATCGGCTTGTTTCACTCTCTTAAAGTAAACGGCAGTTCATCACTTCCGTTTTAGCCACTGATGTGACATCACAGAGGATTATATATTAATTGAAATAAAGTGTTGTTTCTGTTGTTGTTACTCTAAAACACCTGATGACAACCGGACACTAGTGCACATGTAACACGTTTGTGTGAGCTGTCCGTTGTTTCTAATTGTAGAACATAATGAAAATGTTTCATCAGTCACCAGAAATACTGCGACCGCTCATTAACAGCTTCTCTTGTTCTTTTTTCACATCTGTCTGGAACATGGACAGCTTTGAGCGAGAGAGGAAGCAGATTAAAGACTAAACGGAGCAATTAACAAGCGGGCTCCCGCCGTCGGATAACTTTTCAATGATTGCAGACGAAGGTTCGGCTTTCTGCAAGCAAGAGCCCGTAAGAGCGCTTTACTTAAGGACCTCAAAAGTACAAGTATACAAGGAAAGCACCATCATAATTGATCCAGTGTAGCACAAATCCAATAAAACCTTCATGTATTCTTTATCATACTTTGTTTAATCATTGCTTTAGCTGGTAACACTGACGCTCTTGTCCCAGGAGGATTGAGAGAAAGAACTCGACGGCAGCCGTTTGGGATTTGGAGCTTCATTGCACAGAGATGAGGACCGTTATCTTAACTAGAAAGAGACAGAGAGCCGGATAGGAGACTTCTCCCCGAGCAACACTGGCTGTTAATTTCAATATTCACCTTTTGCCACATTCTGCCCGAGAGCAGGCCTCCCAGGGCACCTCTTTGTTCCTCAAGATCTCGCAGCAAGAGAGATTTGGGGACGCATAGAGTCCCCAAACAATGACCAGACTCTTCCAGCTAATTAAATTAGCTTCCCAGGCCAGTTAGCAGGGGAAACAATATCTTAAGAATAAGAGCTTTACAGAAGCTAAACGGTTCAAACAAGGCAGTAAGTCTGGAGGATCAAAAGTGTCTGATTCACCGCCTTCATAACCTGAATTTAATTTAAGTACGCAATAATATCACTTTCCACGAGTAATCCAACCAAAGAAATTGTTGAAAATGGCAGCGTTATATTGTTAAATGTATTGAATCAAAGCGGTCCTCAATAGTTTGTCTGGAACGTAGCTTTCACATTGTCCATGTGATATGATTTGTGTTTTAATTGATGACATCTCACACGTGACTTTGACTTTCAGCCTGAAAACCACAGAGATCTTTGGTCCATATCGACCCGTCCCAGCACACACGTGGCGAAAGTCCGATAAATGGTTATTTACAGAAGGCGCTGCAGCTCTCGCTCAGGTGTCTGTGTGTCAGGTTAACCAGCCGGACGCTGCCAAGTGGGTTAGTGTGGACATGAGAGTGCAGCCATGACCCCACGCCAACACGTCACCAGATCCCACCACCACCGCCAGCCCTGTGCTCACTCCAGCTTCTCAAATGTGAGGATTTGATTACAGTTACTTGTCGCCCTAATCCGATATAACCCACACGACTGGAGCGAGGCGGCGCTATTGGTAGCCACCTGAATGTGGAGCGTCGGGGAGATTCAGAGCAGGAATTGAGTCCTGTGAGCCGTGAGGGGCGACAGACATTTGTTCTTCAAACAAACCTGGTCGATGCCAAAAGATCATGAATAGTTCGGCTGTAGGAAAGCTCTGTGGGCGCCACCTACTACCCAAGTCCCTCGCTGTTCAAACCTCCTGAGAATTGTCCCACGCCGGCTCCTGTACTCCTCTGACGGCGTCACGGAGCGTTCTGTTTACATTGAAGAGTCGAGTAGAAGGACTTTGGCAGGCTTCCTCTGCTGGAGCTGGTGTGAAACGCTCTCTAGGCTCGCATGTGTTACATTTAGGAATTCATTCATTTATATACTTATATTTAATGACAACAACACCTTCACCAATCACTGCTGGGGAAAACAATTGTAATTTTCTCTCTAAATTTATACTCTTAATGGGAACTACATGTGCAGTCGGAAACAACAAATTACCACCGATCGGCAAACAGGAAAACACGGCTTTTATTGTTCTAGTGGTGGCTTTGTTTTAGTTGCTACTTAGTTTCCACATATTATCGTATCAGTGTTACTTTTAAGGGGCAATATTGGAGTCTATTGTTCTAAGCCTCTTTCTGAATGTGGTTTCTCCTTTCTGGTGCTTTAGGGATCCATCAGTGCTAGTGGTTGGTTCCTATGGCATGAAAGACACCCGATACCCACAGACTCGGTGGGGGAAGCGTTGTGGAACGTCTTGCTTTCGCCTGTAATCAGCCTGTCAGGTGGCCACAGCAGCGTAGCTCCAGTTTTGTGAAGCCAGATCCACTCACTTATCCTCAAAAAGTCAGTGTTAGTAAAACTTTAAATAGGTGAATATGGTGGACGTTTTTATCTTTTATATTTAACAAGAGTTTCTTGCCGCTGGGGAAAAGTTGCTCTGCTCAAAGAGGATCTTCTTCAACTGGTGGATAATGAGTAGAAGGGTCTGCAGATGTGCACTTACAATACTGTCCCCAAACGGAAGTCTGTGTGGAGTCGTCAGGTCTGATCTGTGGAACGAGGATGCTGAGCCTCTTCCTGGTTTGGTCGTACAGACGGCTTCAGTACAAAGAGCATGTTTTTACTGCAATGATGTCCTTTTTACACCAATAATATTCAGAGTACGGGCTCAGAGAGAGAAAAAGAGAAAGCTCTATGGAAACCGTTTAATCAGGCTGGCTCATGTCCAGGAAAACAATATTATCTACGGGTTATGTGGACATTCGATTCACATGATCCCCTAAATAAAATGATATATATATCATTTTATTTAGGGGATCATGTGAATACTTTTGTGGGAAATTAGGGCTGAAACTGAATTGTTTTATTTTCAATTGACCCGCTATTTATGTTCTTGATTAAATGTCAAATACTTCAAATGTCCCAGAACCAATGTTGATGTTCAAGTTCCTTGTTCCATCTCACGATCTGTCCAAATTCCAAAGCTCGAAAACTGTTGGAGATTTGTGCTTGAACAGTAACGTCATGATCGATTAATCATTTCTAGAATTAGTTGCTGATTCACTTTGTGTCTCAATCAGTCCTCTCAGCTCAGTTTTAGACCACTAATCATCAGAATAAAGGCTCATGCTGACCAAAAATGCCTCAAAAAGACACACTCTTGATTATAATCTATTTTGTAATATTGATGTTTAAATTTAGGGTATGGTGGCTCATGTATTGATATGTTCTTACCTGCAACAGAGCGGGGAAACATGTTCTTAAACTGGATTTAAACCACGAGGCATCCTGACCGACTGCTGTTACATTTAGCTTAGATGTCTTTTTAAATATATATATATATATATATATAAATTGATCACTTCAGTGATCAATACTGGAACACGTCTCACTACCCTCTTACAGAAGCTCTCCTCATAGGCACAGATGATCCGTTATGGTTGACATTATCCAGGCGGGGATGTTGAGGAGCTGCAGGTCTGAGGCAGGAGACTGTAACCTCTGTTTGAAGGTGACCAGGAGCCGCTCTGTGTGCAGCCTACTGGGGACCCCTTCTGGCTGGAGACCAGACTTCATCAGCACTGGCTTGTAAAAGTGACCCTTCGTTATTTTCACAATGTCAACCGGTGCATCAGTCGTTGTGTTTCAGCCTGCTGGAGATGTTTCATTTGAGGAATAAACAGCTAGTGGAGGTCGACAATTCGATGTCAGCCAGGCTAAGGAATAGAGATGAAACAGGAGAACATTTTTCTTCTTCTTATAACGTTTTCTTCCCACACACCAAAGTATTTTGTGGAGCTCCACGACTTGTCCGTCTCCTGTCAGGACCTCCTCAGCACTTGTGTCTCTCTGATGAACCTGCCAGCTATTGAACATCCACGAAACACGCTGAAGCTTCAGTAAACACACCGACGGCTGTAATAGATTCCAGCTTTAAACAGTCTGCTCCGCTCAGGGACCCCGGCTGACGCCTGGAGTTTGGACAGCAGCATCCACGACGGATCAATGCAGACAGTTTGTGCCGAGTGAGACTCGGGTAATTCTTTTTTTTTTTTTGTGTGCTTCATCTCTCTCTCTCCCCCTGTCTGTCTCTCCCCCTTTCCTTCAGGATGTACCCAATAAAAGAGGTTCCCGTGGAGGCGGGGGCCCTGACTGACTGGCTGTATCAGAGGTTTGTGGAGAAAGAAGAGTTGCTGACCAACTTCTACGACACAGGTCTGTCTCACCATGTCAGGTTGTTAAAGTTGAACTGAAGTTGAACTCCTCAATTTGATGTACAAGACATATAAACTATAACGAAACAGCAGCTGTGGTGCATATCTTTTCTATTTTTCAAAAGAGGCTAACGATGACTATGTTTATAAACTATTTATTTCTCCGCTACGGTTACTAGTGTGGAGTACAGAGCAACGTGTTTGCTGAGCAGGCATATGGAGAACGGAGATGCAAAGCCAAAAAATGTGATTCCCAGCTTGCATGACCAAGAAACTCCAGGAAACCCCCGATTATGGAAAGCAGGTTTCTTGTCACATGATGTTTAATACATCTGCGTTATAGAGACAGCCGTCTGTAACTTGTCATTTGTGATTGGCATCCATCTCCTGAGTGCCGTGTTCGCCACACGCTATGCAAAGAGAGGTTCTGCTGTAGCTGGAGTTGGCCGTCTCATGGGTCCAGATGTAGCGGCTGCAAATGATGAGACTGTCAAAGCTCCCAGCAGCAGCAGTCGTGTAACCTCAGTGCTCCATATGCTACTCTGTGGTTCACGTCGTATCGTTTCGCCACTAGCTAAAATACATCAAACTGGCTTATAATGCGTACACAAGTTGAAACAAACACCAAGGACATTAGTACACATTTTTAAGAAAAAGAAATAAATTTCAGTTTGACTTTAAATCACAACATCTTTCTGAACAAATTTTAAGAAATATGCACGTCAGCAAAATTGTGACTCGTGTGTATTTCTGTCCTCCTCATCAGGATCATTCCCCGCTCAAGACGGACAGAAGGAGGCGGTCCCCCGGCCGATGATCCTGGACCCCGTGTGGCTGTGCATTATCCAGTCGTTTGCGTTCGCCTCCGGCTACGTGTGGTACCGCGTCCTCCAGTACCTCTACTGCTGTTTATTTTGAGCGCGCTGATGAGGCGAGAGTCTTTTGTTGGACCACTGGAAAAGCCTCAGGATCAGTTGGTGTGTGGCCCAGCGTCATACCTGCCCCCCCCCCCCCCCCCCCCCCCCCCCCCCCCTCCCCCCCTACGATGGATGAATGTACATTTACAACAGTGGAGAGACTTAACAGGAATCAACAACAAAAAAAAACAACATATGAAGAACACAAACACACAGAATGCAAATACCAATACAATAGGAAACTGGTCACAGGCATAGCAGACTTGCACACAGCCCTAACACCACACACTCACTCCAACGGCCTAGCAGAATAATCTCTCGCACTCGTCACGACACACATTTCGATGTTTACACGTCCTCATACACGTAGACGCTCACAGGTACATCACTTTTTATTCGAAGTGAACGAAACGAGGCTCAGGACTCCTCCAGAGGACGCTCTGGACCGGACTCTCTCTCTCTCTCTCTGTTCCCCTCCTAGGCTTTAGCCGTAGTAGTTTTACAGAGTATAAAGTGTGTATGGACGCGAGTTCGTGTGTGTGTGTGTGTGTGTGTGTGTGTGTGTGTGTGTGTGTGAGTGAATATATGTGACTAGAAGCATAATGTCTGCCCTTATTCTTCTTCCTGGCGAGAGTTGATGAAGCCCACTGGACCTCTCTTTCGGCTGCTGACTAGCCGGCCCGGCCACATCTTCCAGAGCGAGCGGCCGTACGGACGACGAGGCTGCGCAGCCCGCTGCTCCTCTGGCCTTCATTGCACTAAGGATCCATACTGCCCTAACGGCTCCCTGTCCCAGGAAATGTTCCTGCGTGGTAGCCGTCAATGTTTCAATTTTCTTTCGTTTTTCTTCCCTTAACCTGCATATCTCCACAACAACGGCCATTGTATTTGTTGTTGACGTCTTTTTGTCAAATTTATTCCCCCCCCGTCGAGGCAGTATTCTGAGCCCACTGAGAAAGGAGGATAATGTTTACACTGGCAGCCCTGCTGAAAGCCTAAAGGGATGGTGGCAATGATGCGGCGCTTGATTTAAGGATTTCTTTGTGAGGCGTTGGAGGGAGGAAGAGGAGAAGGTGCCGAAGTGCTTATTTAAAAAAAAAAAAAAAAAAAAAAGATGGTGGCACATGAAGCAAGAATTGCAGTCTGATCGCCTAAAGAGCAGCTCCCTCGTTGTGGATTCCCCTTTTCATGCTCTGCTCTCCAGCAGTCATACACACACTTGACACAAACATGTGCGCACACAGCCATGTGCAGCTACACACAGCAGAGTAGACATCTGTCGCGAAGGATCATCTCAGCAAGCCAGACTGAGAAGGCAGAGACTCTTATTCCCCCATTGGACTACATAGTTTTACAAATATTTAAGCCATATGCTTAGTGTCGTCGGGCGGGGAAAAGAAATGGAAAAATATGATTTTTTTTATAGAAAGCTACCCTAATGTTCAGCATTCTAAAATAGAGATTTTGGCTTACAGAACTATAGGTGTCATTACTGTAAATTTACAGCATAACCTGCCTAAGTGAGTGTGTGTGTGGTTGTCCTATTCCCCCTCCTTTTTGATATTTATGATTCATGTCGTGTTGCTCTGTTACGTCAGAGTGTGGCGGCAATTTCACCACAAGTGGTCAAATTTGATTTCATTTTAAATTACATGAAACTGTCGTCTTCATGTCATGGTATGTTTAAATCTTGTACATAACAAAGCTGAGGAAGAGTTTTAATTGTTAGGAATGACGGCAGCGTTTCTCTTTTTGTTCTGTGATAATTTCAGAGAAATTTAGTTTTAAAAAAAAAAGAAGAAAGAAAGGATTCTCCCTTCATTTCTCAGTGTTGACCTTGTTTTTTTATTTTTATTTGTTCATTTATGTTGATTTCCTGACCAGGAAGTTGTTGTGTGCTTCAAGACAATTAGAGCTACTGTACGCCCGTGTGTTGGCTGACACAACGTCTGCACAGCGACACATGGGGCCCAGTTTCAAACTTGTACCATTGTACATTTTTACGTCATCAGGATTTAGTGGAAAACCCTGAATATCAAGCCTTACCTGATGTCCCGGTGGACCACAATCCCCAAAATAATGCTGTTTCCTCACTCTCCCTCTCGGCAAACATTTGTTTTCAGGATTGTGTCTTGGCGTCGAGCTCAAACCGGGCCAGTGAGGAAGGGATCGCTCTTCACTGAGGAGGGAAGCTCTGGCAGGGCCCTGCAATGACGCAGCTGTTCTCTCTCAAATACACTTGTGTTGTGGTTTTGAGGTCCATCGTGTAATTTGCTTAGTCTGCTTAAATTAGGAAGATTATAGGGGAGCAGCAATTATCATCATCATCAAGAAGAAATGCATAAAATGTGCGTTTTAGTAGTTAACTGCCCTCCCTGTGTGCCCCTGTTAGTAGGAGCTGTGTGGAATGAGAAGAAAAGGGCCCGACTGGGTCGCGACAAACTCTTTAAATCGGGCGGTAAATGTGATTCACCCAGCGGCCCTTTCAGATCCCCCTCCACCGTGAGAGTGAAACGAAGCTTCATCTTTCTTTTTCCTCACCTTCTCACTTCTTTATTTTTTATTTTTTTTTGTTATTTATTTATTTTCTGACCATGTTTCCAAAGAAGGCAGGGAAAAAATGTTTTTCCTCGATGTGGTTTTAGGAAATAAACACAATAGGGATTTAAACAAATTATACTAGAGCTGTCTGTAATTTTCCATTTTGTACTTCTCCTTTAATTCCTAGCTACACAGCCATTTTACAACACAAAAGACTTGTGCTGGAATAAAACATCATAAAGAAGCCAAACAGTGTTATGCTTTCTTTAACAAGTGTTATACACTTCAGTAGTGTATTTTTATGCTGTTCAGTTCCTCTGTAGTCAAAGGTGTTCAGGTATGAATGCATCGGACATTTAAAAGGAAGCTTAAAGGATTATTTCCACATTTTGGGGAATTATGCATAATTACTTTCTTGCCGAGAATAAGATGAGAAAATCGATACAAGTGTCATACCTGAGTGTTAAATATGGAGCTGCAGCTAGTTAGCGTAGCTTGGCATAAAGACTGTAAGCAGTGGGGGAAGGCTAGCTGATCATCTTTAAGAAAAATGTGGCAAAGAGCTGAGAAATAAAATTAGATTTTTTAAATATAGTAGAGTAATATTATATATAGTTCAAATGTATTTTATCAATTGATTGGTGGTAAAGGGAAATACAGCTTTTTGCTTTATTTAACTGATTGAAGGAAGGAAAAAGTATAAAGCATTATATTTCTTTTAATCTAATATTTATTGACTTATCCTGTTATACTTGTGACTTGTCTGATCATTTTTACTTCATTTTGGCTCCATATTATGCAGGGTTATGTGCCAGCCAGTAGAAAGTGCCTTGTAGCGTTAATACTTGTATTTATCATGTTAACCGGTGTTTATAACTTGGATATTTATTTATTTTCTCTTATGGACAGAGCCAGACTGGCTGTTTCTCTCTGCTTCCTGTCTCATATTTAATCAAGTTAGCGTTGTATTTAACAAACAGGAAGTCGTGTCAATCATCTCATCTAACGTGAACTCTGCAAAAAAAACAATAAGCATGTTTATGTCAAACTATTCTTTGATTCTTCCACAGTATGTAGGAATCCTGAGGGTCCGATAGGAATTTAAAAAAGGAAAGCATCCTTTGTAACTGATTTCAAATGACACTCTTGTTCAAAGTGTTCTCTTTTGTATGCAAATGTAAATGTCAACTTTCACATTTTCACTTCACTCAGTTGCTGGCTGAGAACGGTCTCCGGTTGACCGAAGCCCGTGTGTGCCCAGTCCTGTGCCCGTTGTTTAACTGTGGTGTCGGTCACCAGCTGTTGAAAGTCACTGGTTTATATTACACAGTTCTGATTTCAGCTGTGACGCCCAGGCTCCAGTCACTGTGAACTCTCCTTACCCTGATACACGGTTTACTGCTGCATCAACCACAAAGGGATTATTAGTGTTTCCATGTCTGGAGCACACCTACTGCACATCTGTGTAGTACTGTATGGAGAAAAGATGTATATTGAGGTGTGGTTGGAGGTTGGACAGAGGGAAGCACTCTCAGGAGAAATAAAGAGGTATTCAGTAAGGTAGTAATACCTCAATGTAAAGGTACTCTGACCTGCATTCAAAATCATACAGTATTCTTCAGCAAAATGATGAAGTAACAAAAGTGAAAGTACTTGCTAGTGTTATATACGGTATATTACAGAATTTATTATCACCTTTGCATTCATATGTGTGCAGCATTTTTGTTGTAGTTGGTTAATCTAAAGCTTTCTTTTTTTCACTGAATAATGGATGGTGTTTTTTAAGATACATTTTTTTCTATGAAAAACAAGCAAAGTAGTAATTACAGATGTCAGAAGTAGTTAAGTAAAAAGTATATTTCCCTCTGAATAATTGTAGATATGTGGTATAAGGAGGCATAAAACAGGAAAGTACGAGGTACTGCAAAACTGTATAAAAAGGAATATTTTTACATGTTTGGAGTTTTTGTATCTTCCTGCCAAGAGTTCTTAGATTGATACCCCTCATGTCTGTAAAATAGATATGAAGCTAAAGCAGTCAGTTAGCTTAGCTTAGCTTAGCACAAAGACCTGAAACAGCTAGCCTAAGCTAGCTGTGACAAATATTTGGACAGAGTAAGCTTACTCTGTCCAAATATTTGTCTAGCTGCACCTTTTAAAGCTCACTAAGATGTACTCAGCTATTTATTGACTGGAACCAGTTGTCAGGAAACCAGTAGAGACCTCAGGAAGTTACTGATGCAAGACAAGAAAGTGTTTCATAACCACCCTTACACTTCTGTTTTTTATTTCGTATTAAACAAGCAAGATACAATATGTTAATGAGGGAGCTTGTAGGTGCTGGTTGGCAGATAATGTTGTTTTGAAACAAAGCCAGGCTAGTTGTTTCCAGTCTCTGTGCTAAGCTAAGCTAACTAGCTGCCTGCTTTAGCTTCATATCTATTGTGCAGACATAAGAGTGGTATCGATCTTCTCGTCTTAACTCTGGACAACAAAGCCAAAAAGAGCATGTGTCACTATATCTAACCCAATTAACGGCTGGCACTGAGTTTCCATCAGCACCAACAGTTCGTGATATGTGGAGGGTCTTCAGGAAAGCCGCACGCTTCAGGCGACCAATGGCAATTGAGGTTGAAAACAGCATGATGTGAGCTGGAAAATGGGATTAAATATGCACGAAGCTTCAACAACCAAAGGGCTACCAGTCAGGAGCCACGGTGGCTGTTGCTCAGCATGGGGAGTAGCAGCATCACCCTGCATTGACACTCCTCTTCCTCAGTACAGCTCCTCCTAAGGTCACCCACATTACACAGAAAAATTCGTCCCCAGAGGAACTTTTGTGTCCTCTGCAGAAGTAGTGTTCCTCCTCGGACACTTGCAATTAACTATTTCACGGGTACTGCTCCCCAAGGTCTTTAATGTCACACTTTGATGCCTGCTCCCTCGTGAATGCTGCGGTGGTGGCAGTGTCCCTTGAGTCAGCAAGCACTAAAACATCCAGCTGTGAAGAGGAGGGCCGGGGCTGAATGTCTGCCGCAGCTGCTGGCCCCTCCTGCTGTCACAGGAGAGCATGATGACGGCTGGTCGGACCCTCCGTGTTGTTAGGATCACGCGTTCCTCATATCAAAATCATGAGAAATATATTGTGTCTTTTGCTCCTAGTGTCAAAACATGCAGACGGGTTTCAGTTTTCTGTCTCCACCCCAATACAATGGAGGTAACCTCTTACCAGGCTCATCATCTCAGTGTAAACCTCTGCACATGAAAAGGAAACTACTTTTATTATTGTAACGGATGTTACTGCGCTTTGTTTTGCACACATGAAACAATCGTATAGTGCTAATGTGTGAGCTTTAGAGGTGCTGGTGGGTGGATTTTGTTGTGTTCAGACAAAACCAGGTGGCCCTGTTTGTCTTTATGCTAAGCTAAGCTAAACAGCTGCTGGCTGTAGCCTCCATTTACCAGATAAGAGCGGTATCAATCTTCTCATCTCACTCTCTGCGATAAAGCAAATAATAGTATTTCCCAAAATGCCAAACTATTCCTTTAATATTTTCTGTAATTAGCCTAATTATTAGCATATCAGTCTGGAGTCTGAAAGCACCCGGGTGATTGTAATTAAGAAATGTAGGTCACCTTTTATGTGTGTTATCTTGTCTTGAGAAGGCTCTTTGAGGGGAATCTGCATCCAAAAAGAAAGAGTACCATAAACCTCCATACCAGCATCACAGTGACCCCCAGCAAAGGTGAAGAGGTTATCCTGTGATGGAGCCGTCTGTTGCTCTTTCTCAACTCTTGGCCTTTAACAGGGGCAGCTGACGTTAGAGCGGCCTCGGGCACCTGACTGTCTCTGTTGTTTTTAGCTGTCAGTTTTCCGCTCTACCCCCTCCCTCCCTCCACTGTTCCTGGCGGATGTCCAAACTCCTCCAGCTCTTTGTAGGAGTGACCTTTGCAGAGGCAGACTGACAGACCGGCTCTGGCGCTCACTCTCTTGGTGGTGTGAGTTTTGTCAGTGTGTGGTACAGCAGAGAGCAGAAAAAGGATGATTTGAACACAACCGTTGCTGAGGCTTCCCCACAGAGAGAGATGTTACTGACAGCAGGGATCACTCATCACAATGTGCTTGTGATGAGAAAATAATCTTCTTATGTCACGTAGGAAATCTGAAATGTAATAAAATGTCATGCTATTGCTCCACCTAATAACCAGATCTAACCGGTTTGATCTCAGTATGTTTCAACAAGGTGATCTTTATGTAAATGACACATTATTCATTCAACGTCATCCTTGTGAAACCACCAAAAGGCCAACATCACAGAGATAAGCTCAGTGCAGAGGAGATAGAAGTTGTTCCTTGTGAAATTGTAAATTGATATCTGGGTGTTCACTCAACTTACATTTTAGGGAAAAAAACAACATCAATATCTAAAAAGGGCTGTTTAGATAAAATAACATTAAAATATATGTAAAGAAATATTTTTGTAATCAAATAATCTGTCAGTTACTTTTTCAATCAATAGTTTGATTTGCAAAAGGTCAGATATTGTCCCTCTATCAAGCCAAAAGTAACGTCCAGAACATCCTCCCATATGAGAAGCTGAAACCAACATATCTTTGGCACTCTTGCCTAATTTATGGCTCAAACAATGAATCGATTATGAATAATTTGGGGGATTACTTGTCTGTCAATGGACCGAATAATTGCTGGTAAAATCAAATGACCACTGACAATAAGATGCCCATCAGCCTCCCGTGTGTCTCTCATATGAGGCATAGAAACTGCTCTGGCGACAGCCGGCAACCTTTTCCTGTAACTAGGAATATCGGGGATAACAAGGAGAGGAGAACAAAGCCCTGAAGATCACATCAGTCAGTGTCACAGATCTTTTTATTACAATAAAAATAATATTTACCGCTGCTATTTACAAATGTATTCACCACGCAAGGACAGTTAGTCTGTTCATTTCAGGTGAGAAGATTTTTAGAGCATATACGCATAACTGTTTATGCTCAAATGTTACTTGGTTTTTGGATATTTTTAGTGAGCTATTCTTACCTTTGCTTGATTAATTTTCTAGACAGCTACCAGAGCTTCAGCGGGAAACAAATGTTCTCAGTTAAAGGGCTCTGCAGCATTAAAGGCAAAGATCTGTTGGTGGACCTCAAAGTCGGCCATAGGTGTACATCACATTTAACACATAATGCTAATGTTTTATGGACAAAAGTATCGGACTATTTCAGACCGTGATCACTGTTCCAAACATGTCTGCCTATATATCTCATAAAGGAAATGATTAGTCATGCAGTTTATAGTGTTTATTATCACCATTAGTTTCTTTACTTTGCTTTACTAACAACTCCTCCTGTGGTCCATATTGACATACGCAGTATCACCAAAGGTTAACTCTTCAATGAAAACATGTAATATTCTCAATACACCATAAACCAATCCAAACAGACATTGAGTAGAACAATTAATGGTAAACCCTAAATAAATAGGCTACATTTGTACATCCATACTGTTAAAAAAGCATCTAAGTGTATTTACACTTATTTATTTTGTAGGCCTGTCTTGATAAATATCCTCGTTAATGTTTTTTTTATGCCTTTTTTCTTTTTTGTATTTCAACTGTTGATAAAACAATGGTTGTATTTACTTTTGCATTACATATATTTTTTACTATATACAAACAGGTTGGCCACCGCTCCACTCAACGTAATGTTTTCTAAGGTGCTGGAAGCATCCATGAGTCCAAAAAGATAGAATAGATATCCACACACATGTATGCAGTGTTTCACTGTGTGCATTTGCTCGAACAGGTCTTCATTAGAGCTGTATGTTTCAATCATGGGCAGCCAGGTAACCATTCCCCCTCTATCATTGACAGTATGCAACACACCTGTGCACATGGTGGCTGAAGCTCCACCTCTTTGTAATGTTTAATGGAATTGTAATGTTTAAGGAGAACTGTGAGGCATAGGCCAACAAATGGAGGCGTTGTTATACAAAACAAAAGGGGTGGAACACAGTCAGTTAATAAAACAATCAGAATCCCTTTAGCCATATTTTTTTCAATTGTCCTAAATTATTGAATGCATCTAATGATCCTAACCCTGTTTCCTCGAAGCGTGGCCGTGTTTTTTGCGCCATCCCGTGGTGAGGTGAGCGCGCGTCATCTACCCGCTCTACTCTCGCGGGTTTCAGGCGCTTAGCAACCTCTTAACTTGTATTTTCGCCCTGTCCAATCAGGAGCCACCGTGAGGAGAGAGCAAACCAATCACCAATGAGGATTTGGGCACCGATTTAAACCGAGAGCAAACGCTTCCTGTTTTGTTTATACTTCAACACACACGAGTTAACGACCAAAGAAACCAAAAGCCAAACATTTGGTCTATTTCAGCAGAAAAGTAAAGGTAGAGACTACTTCGGAAGTCGCTGGTTTAACTTCATGCTTAACTACAACACAGTCTAACTTAACGTTAACGCTAAATTAACGTTATCTTAAGTCCGTTAACTCTCAACGTTAAGATGCCGTCCCGTGTTGAGGATTACGAGGTGTTGTTTACTATCGGCACAGGTTCCTATGGAAAATGCCAGAAAATAAGACGGAAACCTGATGGCAAAGTGAGTATTGTTCACACGTTTTGTTTGCACAGAGACACTGCCCACCTGTACGTAACGTTTACCTGCAGCCACGAGGCCGTTTGTTATTGTCACTCGATAAAACGTTAACGTGTAACGTTAGTTACAGTTGATTTAGCTAAACTGTGATACCATTGATAGTGTGATATGTTTCAGGCACTTAAACCAGGAAACCATTAACCTGTGTTAGTGTTTTAGCACAACATAAACCAACAACAACTTCCGGAAAGATGAATTAAAAATGGCGTTAGACATTTTGGGCACCCAAAGTCAGTATTTTAGGGCTAACAGGTGGTGAAACGACATTATAAATGGATGAGAGATAACGTTACGTTATTCTACTTCCAAAACCAACAAATGTCCGAACAAACGTTAAAACCACATGAGAAAGTTGAATCTTGTTGGTTGGCAGACAAACCCAGGTGTACATAGTTTAGTCAATTAATTAAAATGTCATGGCGGCTTCTTTCCAGGTGAAAAGATGAGTCTAGTGGACTGTGGGTAGTTAGGGTTAGGTACTTCTGTGTCTGACAAGTAAATACTTTACGTTAGCAGCTGAGGGGCAGCAGTGCTATAGGTTTAAAGCAAGACTATGTAACTTTAAAAACAAGAATGAACACAATCTATCATTTACTTAAACAATATTAAACTTGGAGCAATAAAACGTGGTGGCTATTGTTGGTAAACTTATGTAACTGACTTTATTGAGTCCGTTAGTTGATCTTAGACTCTGCTTATTTACACTACATTTGTATCATCCATTTTTAAGCTCTCTTTGAATAGTCGAGCCTCTTTTGTCTCTAGATCCTCCTGTGGAAGGAGCTGGACTATGGCACCATGGCGGAGAGTGAAAAGCAGATGCTGGTGTCGGAGGTGAACCTCCTGAGGGAGCTCAAGCACCCGAACATAGTGCGGTACTACGACCGCATCATAGACCGGACTAACGCAATGTTGTACATTATCATGGAGTACTGTGAAGGTGGGGACCTGTCCAGCCTCATCACCCGGTGCATCAAGGAAAGGTGACTGTGATCCTTTGTCTGGAAATACACAATGCACTGCAGGTTGTGTGTTTATGTGCATTGTAAAAGGTATGGGTTATCTTTTCTTTCTACATCTGTGCTTCCTGTGTGTGTCGTTACCGTGGCAGGCGTTATGTGGAGGAGCAGTTTGTTCTGCGTGTCATGGCGCAGCTTACGTTGGCCCTGAAGGAGTGCCACAGACGCAGTGATGGCAGGGCAACGGTTCTTCATCGAGACCTGAAACCAGCCAACATCTTCCTCGATATCAGACAGAATGTGAAGCTCGGAGACTTTGGCTTGGCAAGGATCCTGAACCACGACACCAGTTTTGCAAAGACATTTGTCGGGACACCTTACTACATGTCTCCAGTGAGTTGTGTAATCCTGCTGTCTTCTTTTTTTTTTTAGGGCATTTTTGGAAAATGTAACCTGATCCCTTGGTGTTCCTGATAGTAGTCTAATTAGCCATGTTTGCGACTATCTTTCAACTTTTCTTTCTTTCAGGAGCAAATGGACCGGATGTCGTACAACGAGAAATCCGATATTTGGTCACTTGGGTGTTTGCTGTATGAACTGTGTGCATTATCGTAAGTTTTTCTCCTTGAGCTGATTTCCCCACTATGCGGTTTGTTGACTGTGAATCTGACATGTTCCCTGGATTTCTCCTGTTTAGCCCTCCGTTTACTGCTTACAACCAGAAAGAACTGGCAGAGAAGATCAGAGAGGGCAAGTTCAAAAGAATCCCATACCGATACTCTGAGGAACTGAACACCTTGCTCAGCAAAATGCTCCACCTGAAGGTTAGAAATGAATAGTTTTGTCAGACGCTTTACTTGTGCTACCAGCTAAACATTGCGTTTTCATATCGGTCAGGTTCAGTACTGTTTCTTTGTTGTCAGGACTACCTGAGGCCCTCTGTGGAGTCTATTCTCCAGAGCAGCCTGTTGGCTGATGCTGTTGCTGAGGAACAGAAGAGGGCACAAGCGCGACTCCGAAGGAGGTCGGCAGACTCTGACTGTCCCCTTAACAGGCCGGCTGAAGCGACGCCCGCCTCTGCTGCAGAGCTGGGACTCAGGGAGCAGGCACTGCGAGACCGGGAAAGGGCGCTGAAGGAACGTGAGCAGAGGCTGGAGCGTAAGACTTTTATTTCTATTCCCCTCTGTGCCGTGCTGACCCACATCTGTCTGATATTATGCTCACCTGCAGCTGGGATTTTCACAACATCGAAAATCACTGTAAAATAGTATTTAAATAATATCTTTTTAAAGTGCCTGGGGGATATACAAGTGAAATCCTTTGTATTTTACATTAAAACTATCCTCTTGCACTGAGGCCTAAAAGATTAGTCTTCTAAAGGTAAACTTGTAACTGGAACAAGTGTTTGTGTTGCTTGTGACAGAAGTGTTGCAGGCAAATGTTAAACAAATGTGTGTGCAAATACAAAAATGTTACTGTCACACGGCAAGTGTGTTACAAATTAGAAAAATGAAAGCTTCTATTTTGTCCCTTCATCGCAGAAAGAGAGCAGGAGCTTTGTGTTCGTGAGCGACTGTCAAACGAGAAGCTTGCGAGGTAAAATGTTTCTTTTAAGGCTAGAAATGCAACAATGGATACTCTAGTCATTTCTCCTATTTTGATCATTCTGCGATGTCAGTCATACCAACTGATTTGGTGTAAACTTTTTATCCCAATCTACTGTTACAGAGCAGAGAGCTTACTGAATAATTACAGCCGTCCACAGCAGCAGAGGGATCTGACACCGTTCTATGGCAAAGACATAGGTATGGGAATTAGACGAAGACCTCTGGACTTACTCAACCGAGAAATGAACTGAGAAATGTGTTCAGTTTGGAATGTGGATGACTAAAATGACCTTAATTTATTACTTTGTAAATCATGTAAATTGTGTTTTTATATGATACTCAATAAAGAATTATTACACACCTCACAATCTGAAATCTAGCTGTCATGTTGGATTGCTGAGACTGTTTTAGGAGCTACCTGATGATATACAGTTGATCCTTGTTAATCAGTGACTCCTTACTGTTTGGTCCTAGATGTGGACAACCTCTCCCCTGGTAAGAAGAAAGTCCACTTTGCTGGTGAGAGCAAAGAGAACCAGCGGCCGTCAGACGTCCGTCAGAGCGTCACATCCCAGGATCTGATTTTGAGGAGGCTGCAGGCGGCCAAGCGGCGCGCTCAAACACTGAGTGAAGTGGAGAAAACCTGCCAGTTCAAGAGCAGGCAGATACTGGGCATCCGCTGATCGTACACATATCACTGTTTGACTTGTGACTGATATGTGAAAGTGAGGAGTCATAATAACTGGATCTAAATTAAGCTTTATTTATGATGATAGTGTGTATTGTAATATGTATGTAACAAGCTTTGTAGCGTCTGTAGATGTTTGTTGTGATTGTCTATGTACTGTATATTCTTGCTAAATATAGGCTTATGTAAAGTTTTCTCATAAGCTGCTTAGAAATAGACAAGAACTGAGTGATTGGGACTTGAATCCACAACAAAATATAAACACTATTGTGGTTTGGACAAGAGTAATAACACATGAAGAACAACTCCTGAACCTGTGAGAGTAATCAAATGTGCTGATTGAATGATTGTGAAGGGGAACGTTTATATATTGCATTCCTTGATAACTACTTATTGTAGTTATAAATGTTACCATACAATAAGAACATTGTTCATCCTGAATGACACTGTGCCAAAGATGCTCAGTATGCATAGTCAAATATGTATGTACTATTTATACATAGTCGAATGAAATATACAAACATACTTTATAAAATGTTTTCAAAACCATGAATGACCAATGTTTCCATTTTCATTATAATCTACTACAAATGCACACCAGTGCTTAATATAGACAACTCCCACAAGGGGTCATCAGGTACCCATGAACAGTCGACCACTCAATTCAGACTTTTGATTATAGACAACAATGCAATTAGCCGTCACACCTGAAATTCGTTTGTTCTTGACTAATGGCAGATTATAGGGACATTTATATTATATTATGATTTTGTTCAGTAACAGGCCTCCAAGTTGTAGTTGATTGAATTAAAAGACAAACACGATTAGATAGGTTTCTAACAATGAGAGATGGGTCTATTGTTTCCAAATACAATTTTTTGACAAAGTTATAACTACGTATGGTTTAACAGCATTAAAAACTGCTCAATATCTGTTTTAACACCAGTACGCGTAGAGGAACACAACTATCACATTGTCACCAGTAAAACATAATATTCACATCAATAAAACCAGAATAAGTGTGTATTTAATGCAGACCAAAAACAAAATGAAACTATTGATAAACCAATATTTAACAGACAGACATTTAAATGAGGTCTTTGTTTTATTGATTGCCTCATGTTCAGTGATGACAATCACTCTAAAGTAATCAATTACAAATGTGAATACAACAAAGGTTCCCCCCCTTTTAAACATATGTCTGTTGAATATTAATGAGGTTTTCTAAATTAAGTACCGATACTTCATAGATTTACAGACACATTAGTCATCGCGAGATTACAGGCGCAGTTAGCGTTCTTAGCAACCGCTGTTGTCTGGCTCGTTTGCTCCGCCTACTTGGGACAGTCGCACAATTCGACCAATCAGGTTCAATCTTGTGTCATATCCACCAATAGGAATTGTCCGGGGGCGTGTCATTATGGTGCCGTGTTCCGTGTGGAAAGTTTACCGGCTCGGGTGCAAAGTTTCAGCCGTCTGCAAACCGAAGCTCGTCGGCAAACGTATCTGGAAAAAATGCTGGCGTCGACCACGGTCTATGTGTACGGTAACTAGTATAATTTACCAGATTAGTTTTACCGTTGGTTGTCTTCAGATCTAGCCCGAGTGATGCTGCCGTCGCTGGAGAACAGCAGTGTGTAAAGACGCTGTTAGCATCGACCGTATTGTCTCAGGGAGCCAGCTAGCTTAGCGTAAGTCGTTAGCTCGGAGCTGTGTTAGCTAGCGTTAGCGTAGGTCCCAGTGAGCTCGTCAGAAGACAAAGTAAAACGTTTTCTAACGTTTACTCCAAACTTCACTCGACGAAGGACCGAGAGGAAAGAAAAAATGGCTTGCGAGCCTAACCGTGTGCGGCTGCTATGCATGCTCTCATTGACTTTTGGGTTTTTTATCGTGGAGGTGGTGGTCAGTCGGATGACTTCATCCCTGTCGATGTTGTCGGACTCCTTTCACATGTTGTCGGACGTTATCGCGCTGATCGTGGCGTTGGTCGCGGTGCGATTTGCCGAGAAAACCCACGCGACCGACAAGAACACCTTCGGGTGGATCCGCGCGGAAGTGATGGGGGCTCTGGTGAACGCCGTCTTCCTCACGGCGCTGTGCTTCACCATCGTGCTGGAGGCTGTGGAGCGGTTCACCGAGCCCCAAGAGATCGAGAGTCCGCTGGTGGTCGCTGGAGTCGGTGCCGCGGGGCTCCTGGTCAACCTGCTCGGGCTGTGCTTGTTCCACGGGCACGCCGGCGGAGGCCACGGACACTCCCACGGAGGAGGTCATTCTCATGGGAATAAGAACAAAAGGGGGAAAAACGGCAAGTCCCAGAAGGCTGGCAATGGATCTTCAGGAGAGGAGACCAACAACCTGGTGGGGAACCACAACAGCCCGGGAGACGTGAGACTGAGAAATGGTATGTACCTGTAGCCATTGTGTTTAAAGAGTATTGAGTCTCTTCCCTATGTTAAAATATGTAAACCAATCTTAAAGTGTCCTTTGCATAACAGTATATCTCTTCAATGTAGCAGGAGGACACCCTGTGTGAGTGACTAATCCTCATAGTTTCTGCTATGGTGGTGGCCTTTAGACACACGCGTTTGTTATCAGATATTTATTGGTGGGTTATTCTATCCTTGAGGCCATGATGGCCTCATCGATCACAATTCCTACTGCTCACAATGTCTGAGAAAATGTACTCTTGGATTCATTACAATAGTTACAAACTGAACCTACACGCACCAGACCAACCCCCCCCAAAAAAGTTCGTCCTTTTTCCTCTGAAGGGTTAAACACATACAGAAAGCCATTTCTCCCCCACACTGTTTCAATAAGTGGAGGCTGCCCTCCCCCTCCTCTTGCACTGATGGCTGTTCCTGGGTTCATACATCAGTGTACCCGTGGAGTCGACAGCCACACCATTAACTGCTGATGAATGACCCGGTTGCGTCCCGGGATGGAAGAGAGCAGCTCATTGCTCAGGTGCTGTGTATACTACCACGCTGCCTGCAATTGCTAATTGAATGTGCTTGATGTGAACAACTGCAGAGTGTGTCATAGTGTGTAGGATCCCACATGCGGGGAGTTTTCTTCCATGTAATGCAGCATGACTGTCCGGGTGTGTCGCCCTGACTCAGTCACTCACTGTCTACCGAGGTCAAAGCTAGAGCATTGTTGGCTTAGTAAATTGCCCGTAGTCCTCATCCTTTTGACATTTTGATGGAACGGCTCCAACACGTTTCACCTGATGACATTCTGGCTGAGTTCTGGTTGTTGTTGTTTCAAGTTTCAAATGAGCTTGTAATTTGACCCCACATGCTGTAACTCAGCAATTAAGCAACTGGCTGCCATGGGTCCTATTGGCTTCTCCTAACTTCATGACTAATTTGTCTTGGAACTGCAGTGAGCTTGTTTTGTTGTTGTTGTATTGTCTATATATCTATTTTGAATGCTGTAGTTAGTATATCAGAGTCCAGTGGATCATTAAAAGTTCACTTGAGGTTCTGGTAAACTAAACTAACCTTTTGTTTTTATCTTCAGAAATCAGCTGTAAGGACAACACGGAGGTGCAGATGAATGGCAACCCCCACTTTGAGGACATGGACCATGACCCCGCGTCGCAGCTCAACATGCGTGGGGTTTTCCTGCACGTGTTGGGTGACGCCCTCGGCTCTGTCATTGTGGTGGTCAATTCTTTAATATTTACCTTTGTGTGGCAGCCCTGCATCAAAGATGAGGCGTGCGTGAACCCGTGTATCAACAGCCACACCACGGACCACCAGCACGTCAATCACACGCTGGTTGACCTGCTGGACGGTCCCCCCACTAAGTTTGCCGGCCCTTGCTGGGTTCTCTACCTGGATCCCACGCTCTGCATCATCATGGTGTGCATCCTGCTGTACACTACCTACCCGCTGCTCAAAGAGTCCGCCCTCATCCTGCTGCAGACCGTGCCCAAGCAGATCAACATGCACCGACTCAACGAGCGCCTGCTCGGTCTGGACGGCGTGCTGGCCATCCACGAGCTGCACATCTGGCAGCTGGCCGGCAGTCGCATCATCGCGACGGCACACATCAAGTGCCACGACCCCACGTCCTACATGGAGGTGGCAAAGCGCATCAAGGACTTCTTCCACGACGAGGGCATCCACGCCACCACCATCCAGCCCGAGTTTGTCACGTTCAACTCTGAGTCTCGAGACTCCCTCTGTGAGCTCTCCTGTCGGACTCAGTGTGCTCCCAAGCTGTGCTGCGGCTCTGCAGACAAACAGAACACAGGCTCTGATAAGAAGGCCGGCAGTGACTGCAAGGCTGCTGCCGCTTCAGCCCTGGAGGTGATCCTTGAGACCCCGGAGCTAGCTGCAGCGGTTGAGGTGCGCCCTCGGTCAGAGCCCGAGATCACCATCACTCGAGAGGTGGAGTCGTCTCTGTGAGATGGAGGGGACGGAGAGAAGCGAAGGAGAAGCTGGAAAACCACCACACTGGACTGAAATCATTGTCATGGACGCTGTTATCAATTTTTTGACCCGTGGCTCTGTCGTGGCCCGAACAAAAAAATCCTTTTCCATAGCTTTTATTCTCTGTCATTGCCCCTGTTATGGCTGAACCCCCCCCCCCGAAACCCTTTGTGTCTTCTGTATTTGAGTCATTGTTGTATTTTCCCCCCTCTCTGTATACCTATTTCATTCCCTCTCCCACTTGGCCCCTCTCTTGTTGCCCTGGCAGTATGGTGGCGATGCATGTTGGGGTCCACACACCGTACTTCCTCCAGGACTGGAGCGAGGCCTGCATGAGTGTTCCTCATTAGCACCGTGTTGTGATGCGTCATCTCGTCCCATGGTGTTTCTGTGCCAAAGCTTCTCACTGCAAGACTGAAGGGATCTGAGAGACACCCCCTCCTCTAAACGGACACACAACACATGCAAGTCGGAGCGCACATCACTAGGTTATGTTGTTTAGCCTTTGGGCCCGTTGGCACAGAGTATGCCCTTGTTCTTTTTGCGTAGGCTTTGAGCAGATCTATTTTCTTACCCTCCGGCCCAAAACGGAAGAGTGTTGTTTAATAATTTAACTATTTAAAGTTATTAGAAAGGATATATTTCTCTCTGTAAATGCTGTTTGTAATATTTAGTTTGGATGATAGCAACAATTTTTGCAATGTTTTTCTGTCTCAAGTGTTTTGACAGACCATCTATGCTGTAGTCAGTTTTTCAAATGTGACATTTTATAATGATTTTGTTTCTCAAGACTCTTCTCTGGCCTTGACTCGGTTTTACTTGCGGCCATTAGTTGGATACAGAAGTTGTATTAACACCTCTCTCACCTTGCCTTTTTAAGTACAAAAAAAAACCTGCTGCCGGTAGTGGACACAGTGTAACCGAACCTCTTGTATTGGCACAGTCACACGCCCGACGGTTGGGTGTGTTGTGAAGAAACGAGCACTGTATGCTATTAATGAAACACTATTCTCCGTATGATTCTGTACTGGAAAGCTTTCTTGTGATCGCTGTCGATTTTCATTTGAAACCCTCATGAATGTGTTCGGCACCGCATCACAATCCATGCCGAGGGAGTTTTTATATTTCTAGGACGTTCTTCTACGTTTTGCATGACCAAACTGAGACCTGGTGTTCGACTTTCAGGAGCTCCACTAAGAGCTCCGGTGGCTGCTTACCAGTACCGGCTGGTATCCTCCAACATTACTCATAAGTGTGTAGGGAATGACTCGTCTTATAGCTTTTCTGTCTTCTGCTTTGGACAGCTGAGCAGGCTGTTTTGGCTGAATTAAAGTCCATACGGTGGCCTTTGCAATTGGTGAATTTTCCCTCATCACCACAGATATCATTTAACGGTGGTCCATTGATGTGGTTCAGATTTCCACTCCTGAGTAAACGTGTATGCAATATAGAAATGTATTATGACTCATTCTTTCATGTTTGGTCACTTTTATTCTGTTGTTTTTAAGACTTGAGCTCTATGTGCAAATTGAAAACAAGTGTTTTTTTAATTTTAGATATGACATGTCAACTGATGTGTTTTTGATATTCTATATATCTACAGTACCTGTCCAATGTGTCATTGTGAAATAAAACAAAAAAAATGGCTGTTTGGTACAGTTGATGAACCCAAATGTGTCCTTTGCCTTATTTTCACGTTCTCTAATCTTTTCAGTCAAAAATAATGTAATGTTTTAACAACCAATGACCACAAAGAGATGCAAAATGTCATGACTGCTATGTTTTTTGTTTTGCTGAGGCACGAGGGCCTTCTTACACAGTCTGTATCTTATGTACAGTCTATAGTCTGTATCCAGGGGTCTGTGGTCAGGTCTTTAAATTACAATCTTTTCACATTCCTGGGCCACAAATGCTTTAGGTGTCTGACCGTGTGATGCCTTATATGTTAAGAGTAACATTTTGAAATCAACCTCTAAAAGTGAAACTGATGTAACTTCTTTTTGTTGGTCTTGAATGACTATTTTACTGAGCCTAACTTTGATCTGTAGTTGACTTTTGCCTATTTAATCCATTTAAACCAAAGAAAGGAGATTAAAGAGATTTAGGCTTAAAGAAGCAGGGATTGTGTACAGGACGGCATTATTCATTACACTCACAGCCTACATTCCAGTGTGCATGTTTTGCGTTGCTGCAGCGTACATTGCTTTGTAAAACATCTTGTGAGCACACAACTATCAGAACTCACTGAATACACAAACATTAAGAATCACAAACATAATATAACCGTAGAAGTTATTCAGATCCTTTGTTTCAGTAAAGGTAGTAATTCTAAAATGTACACGTAAAAGTCCTGCATTAGAAACCTCACTTAGGAATTAAGAAAAAGTTTAAAACTTGAAATATCCCAACTACAAAGCCACATTTTTTTTTTTACTATATTTTCCTTTTTAATTACTCTCTAATCTTACTTTTTTTTAGTTGAGAAGCACAATAATCAGCTAAATATAACAATAATTACTGATGAACGTACAATATATAATACTTATATATTAAGTAAAGTACAAGTACCTCAAAAACGTGACTTACAGTGGACTACTTGAGTTTTTACTTTCGGGCAAGCATATTAATACAACACATTGAGGTTAAGAAAGTTAATATAATGACAATAAGAGAACATAGCCTATAAAAAAAAAAACTGTTTTAAGACATATTTTTTTTTACTAACAGAGCCAGAGTTTAAATCTAATTGTCTTTAAAAACCACATGAACAAACAGATTGCATGTAAAGCTACACACGTGTTGATCTACTAGGCCAACAGGATGTGTGTGGCTCATGTCCTCTGTCCAGCCACAGAACCTCAGACTATCTAAACAGTAATAATGGTCGCAAGCAAATCTGAAGAGTGAGTTGTGTGGAGTGTCGTGCTGCAATTACATGTAGTCCATAATCACGGCATCTCACAACTCTGCTCTGCGGCGTAAAGAAGAAGTGGATGCTTGGTTAAGTATGTGGCTGAGTTTCAGCGGCTGCTGAATGTGAATGTGTGGCCGACGGAGCAGCCACTGCCGGCCCAACGGGACTTATGTAAGAGGCCCAGGGGCATTCCTAAGGCAACAAGCAAGGGGCTCTACCCAGCATTCCTCACTGCTGCCGGGCCGCTCTCTGCTCGCTGCCTGTCCCTTTTCATGTGGACAGAAAGAGTTTCACGCATGGGGCAGCTCTCTTTTTTTTGTGCTCTTTGTTAAAGTCAGGTGTTCTTTGCACCTTCACTGCAGCCCATTGTACGCAGACAGTAGAGTTGGTCTGTATGCATCCACTGCTGACCCCAGTCTGTGTATGTATTGTTGACCCCTGCCTCCTAAAAATGATGTCACAACTAATTTGTACCAGTGTTTTGAAGGAAACGTAAAGCCACTCGGGTTATGAACATAATGATTAATTAACATACAATACACTCAAAAACAGTCTTAATCGCCTTCATCGTTATGTCTTCCAATCAAATTTCTGCCAAATGGCGAACATCCCCAAATGCTAAAAACTCTCCTTAATATCTGGATGAATTTATCGAACTTAACAAAATAAAGTGTCCGCGGGCAGATTTGTTCTGACAGTTGAACAGGCAGGAACCTCCATTACAGTAAAAGACCACATGACAAAAGGATATTTTAGGTCCTGAACCAAGCTGATGTACTGATCTGACCCTACCGTGCGTGTGTGTGTGTGTGTGTTTGTGTGTCTGTGGTCGCACCAGGCCATCTGTCTCTCTGGCTTTGTCCCTGTGATTTTCAAACAGGGTGAGCAGGACATGAGGCTGAAGAGAGGTGGGGGTGAACACTGGACTTGGGGGTGAGAGGTCGCTCTGCTGCTAAATGGATTCACCCAACTCAGCGCTTGTACACACAACACCCCAAAAGAGGCATCCTGACCAAGCTCCTTCATGTGCCCTCTCATGTGTCACCAATTTATTGTTGTCACCAAATTGAGCATACATTTCATACATCAGACGGTCTCTGGAAACCCTAGAGGGTCGTGAGATACAACATGATAATTAGAGAGCGTCAGAGTTGCTGGTAGACGAGTTTTGTTACTTTTGGACAGAGCCATGCTAGCTGTTTCCCCTGTTTTCAGTCTTTATGCTAAGCTAAGCTAATTGGCTGCTGGCTCTAGCTTCAAACTTACAGACATGAGTCGTATCGATCTTCTTCTCTCATTCTTTTTAGGATAGGAAAAGTGTTGCTTTATGGGTTGAAATTTGTCCTACTTCTTAAATTAAATAAACCATTTAAAAAAACATGGGATTCTTGACAGACAGAGTTTGAATGCTAAAATTAAATTAATAAAATAAATGCACTACATGAGAAATAGGGATTTGTTTTTGGACAGAAGCTGTAATCAGTGAGCCCTGAGCTTTGTTTAAGAGAGAAAGAGCCCACTGTGTCATGTAGTCAGCCTGGGATTTCACTGCTGCTGAGGTCAATTCCCTCAGGAGCTGGACTTTTGCCTTAACATTTTTTTCCAAAATGATAAACAGTTTTTTACCACAGCAGCGCCTGCTGGAATATGTTCTTGTTTGGATTTCACTTGTTATATTTTGCCAGATTCACATGTGACAGGGAGCTTTGTGGTTTAACCAAACTCTGTCCGGTCTATCTCGTGTTTTCTTTCAATGGATCACATACAGAAATAGAGAACTGAAACACTGACATGTCGGCCAAAAAGCTCAACTTTGACCTTTCAAGCAGTTAACGTGAGGATGACGCTTACAGCTTGTTTCACTTCCCTTTTCTGCGCGTTCTCAACAGCACTTTTGTTTCCGTGATTCAATGTGGGGCTTTCTATTACTCTATAGTAACAACACTTAAACGGTACCATGCTGTTTCTTTTTTCATTTTGGCTTTCTCAATGTGAGCAGTGTGGCTCTACTGATTAGACTGTTGGTCTCTCAGTCAGTCTTTGTTCCAGATCTCAACTATTAAATGGATTGCTAATTGTGTGCAGATATTCATGTTCCCCAGAGGATGAATCCTCCTGACTTTGGTGAGCCCCTGAATTTCCATCAAGCACCACCATGAGGTTGACATTTGAGGCTTTGAGTGAAACGTCTCAAGAACTATCGGAACGATTGCCTTTGCCATTTGGCACAAACATTCACGTCCCCCTCATGAATGATGAATTGTAATGACGTTGGTAATCCGCTGACATTTAAAAAAAATGCACTACAGGAATGTTCTGCTGTTTTGTTATGTAATGTTTTCTTGTGTAGTAAATGGACTTCTGCATTTGGTTGTGCGACCCAGGGTTGCTTAATGACAATAAATTATCCTTGAATACTTGATGACTAAACAACATTCCTATCAGCTTCAGCTGTACTTTGTGTTGAGCACTTAACTCACTTCTGACTCAGTGTAATACTGGGACTCAGTTTAATACAGGGAGATCCAAAACGTGTGGCTCATTGAGTGAAAGAAACGAGAATCTCTGTGGACTTTGCCACAGGATCGTCCTCTCCCACACTCCTCTCAGAAGCCTTTAATCTGACCACATGGCAGGTTTGTACCCACAGAAGACTTAAGGAGGCTGGAATGTTAACCAGCTCTCTGGTTGTGACGATGACGATGATGATAATCAACGGGGAAGGAAGTCCTCAAATCCTTTATGTAACTAAGCTAGAAACACCGCAATGGCACAAATCCAACTATTATAACTTTTAAAGCTCATTAAATAACATTTTATATGTTATTTGTTTCGTCCGTACAAACCAAAAGAGTAAAAACGACAATTTGGAGTCTCCACTGGGGGCTATGTGCCCAACTCTTTTGTGGCAGGGTTCAGTTTGTACCTGGAGTCTTGTCTTCAACTTGAGGTTGCCAGACTACCAGCGGAGACCCTCTATTAATTACTGAGCTGTAGAGGTGCTGGTATGCATATTCTGTTACCTTGAGAGGGGACTTCACAAACTCATGACCTCAGTAATCCCAGAAACCTGGCTTCAACTCTGATATCAGCAATCCTTTATGATCCCATGCATATGTTAAATGTAAAATATTAACACGAAAAGAAGGTGAGTGTAAGATGAATCATAAATCTTTTTGTTTCCTCGCTGTATGATGAAAACCAAACCAAACATTGTGTTCTCTCAGAGCAGTGAATACATGAAGGTGTTGGGGGGGGGGAAGACTTTGAGTTAATGTTTCACTGCATGGCCACTGCATTAATGTTTCACTGTACCGTCACTCGTCAACCTCTCAGACTTTGATCATGGAGTGAGTGGGTTCAACCAGCAATAATCAATTCATCCCAGTGACAGAAAGAGTGCTAACAGCTCCAGGAGGAGAGAAGATCAACAAAAAACACGCGCTCTCTCCCCCCTTCAGCGATAATGCAATCTACATACAGTAAAGATAAATGTCATCCTTCAACAGCCGCTATCAGTTACTTGAGCACTCAAAAGGGCAAATTCACAAAGAATGGATTGTGGCCGCTGATAGCGCCGTGAATTGTCCCTTCAATAAGCCCCGCCTCCTGCTGCTACTCATTCAAGCATTCAGAGCCAACATGGAGCCCACACTGTCACGAACTGCACTTCCTGCATATAACATTTTGGGAAAAACACAAAAGCGATTTCAGAGAGAAGCAGACAGAAGGGTTTACAGGACATATCCGGGATGACAACATGATTCAGTGGTGGAAACAGATCACTGTGTAAAAGTGAACCACCCCATCACCTGGCAATCTAGACAGAAGATGTATGTGCATTCAGTATACCTTCAGTAACTAGCGTAGCGTAGCTCCTCAGGTTTTAATGTTTTTAGACATTGGTCAACCATGACAAAACATGTTTTTTGATGACCTATTGTCCTAATGTTGTGTCGTAATTGGCGTGGTGATATTCAAAGGTAACTTATTCATTTTATTTTGATGTTTTTTGTGTCTTGAACACAATTATATATAAAATAACCTACTATGTATACTACCAAAAAAATCTAATCAGTGATTACTCTGATGTGATGCATTTTGTTGCACATAATGCAGTTCATTCTGGCTGTTCCACAGTGTGTTTGCAGCTCGTCCTCGCTCCTGACGTCCTCCTCCTCCAGCTCACAGATTTTTATGGTTCACATTTATCTTTGGAAACAAACAAAGGCTGCTGTTGCACATACCTCATCCCCTCCCACACCAACACACACACACATACACACACACACACACACACACACACACACACACACACACACACACACACACACACACACACATTATCACAAGGATGTGTGTGATAACTGACAAGAGGAATTCTGTGAAAACAGCAGAGTCACTGTTGAGAGAAAGCTGACTTATTTGGCTCTGATACACTCCCATCCCACCCACACAACACACAGATAAACACACACATCTGGGAATGTAGATGTCTCTCACACTCGTGTCTCTCTGTCTTCTGAACAAATCTCAAAAACTATTAGTCATTCTGTGTTGAAGAGTCATTTTGATAGACCATAATCATTTGTAAATTAATGAAAACAATAATCAAAAAATAATATAAATGATGAAAATGTTATTGTAATTTGAATCCTTTAATATACAACTTTAGAATTTAAGAAAACAAAGTAACCCATTATTTCAAATGTGCGTATGAGCTCTTGAGTATCCGTATATTCTGTTCTTACAAATACCAAATTAAAAAAACATTGGTGAAAGTCAGAAATAAGGCATTTCTTCTTAAGGTTGGTGAATGAGGCCTATGACCCAGACTTGAACTAAATCGAGACCTGCAAATAGCTGTCAACTGACGGTCTCCATTCAACCTGACAGAGCCTGATAGGATCTGCAGAGTACACTGGCAGAAAATCCCCAAATCCAGGTATCATAGCTTGTTGCGTCACACCCAAGAGGGCTCAAGGCTGTAATCGCTGCCAAAAGAAATTGGAGGCACCAGAGCTAACTGACATTTTGGTCAGACAAAACAATTTGTCAACTTTGGCTCTAGGATATTGTGATAGCAATTTTTCTGACATGGTATATACCAAACAACTAACAAATGTATTGAAAAAATATTATGCAGGTTAATAACTTTAATGAAAATAATCATTAGTGTCAGTCACTAGTGCAGCTCAATGTAAACATGCAATTTATTGATGATTCAAACCCATTTTTGAAGCGGATAACCAAAATGATTTCATTTAATGCCACATTTTGTCTTTTTGCTGTGAAACATGCCTTAAACAAAACGTCTGTGATAACAGTACAATTGTTGGAGCTTATATTTTGGTCATTTTCTTGCAAAGTCACAAAATATGCCGTTTTTTAAATCTTGCGCAACGTTTAAAAAACCTGTATTTGATCAGGATACTGGGTGCTGTGCTTCTTACAAGCTCATGAGCTGGAGGTGATGTGATCTCAGCATCGGGAGGACAAACTGGAAATCCTCAGGCAACTGTTCAGCAAACATCGACTCAAGCTGCAGAGATGAGTACATGAGAATGTTTACAGTGTTATCAAAAAGACAGACTTTCAATACAGACAAAATTAATTGGCCAATAACTTCCCCAGGGAGGCTGAGCAGTGTGAAACCCCGATAATTGGAGCACAGTCTCCGGCCCCCCCCCCTTTTTAAAATTGGGAACCACCACCCAAGTCTGCTAACTGAAAGTCCTGAAAGTCTGGGTTTCTGCTTTGGCAAAAGCTGAAGCTGCAGCACTTCTGGTCTATCAGTACTGTTTCTGGAGCCTCCTCCTTGCGGCGAGGCTTCCACAATTGAGGTTTTGAACATGGCCCACTTCCCCCCTGCCTCCCCTGGGTTGCACGAACAATTCTTCAGGAGGTGGAAGTTGAAGACCCAGAGGACAAGGAACCTCAGCCAGACGTTCCCAGATTACCTTCACTACACGTTTGGGTTTCTCAGGTCTGTCTGGCAGCCTCCCCCGCCATCTGATCCAACTCACCAGAAGGTGGTGATCAGCTGACAGCTCTGCTCATCTGATCCTCAATCTTTGGCCTAGGGTGTTCTGGTACCAAGTACACGCATGAAGCACCCTATGCTCGAACATGGTGTTTGTTATGGTCGATCCATGACTAGCACAGAAGTCCAACAACCAGACTCCATCTGCGATGCCAGGGGTTGGCACACCTATGTCCGTGCTATGTCCTTGCTCCAGAAGGAAGCCCTGGTTTCCCTTTTCCTGGGAAGGTGCCACAACTCTATTCTGGCCGATCCAGTCAGCTCAGTGAACCGCTGGTGGTCTGGCCCCTCCCCTGCGAGCTATTGCCCCCAACAACACAGCTCCCAGGGTCACTGGGGCACACAAACCCCTCCAGCACGTTAAGGTGGTGATTCATTGAACTCCAGTTTGCAAAGAGGAATTTATTCATTAATTTCATTACATTTCCAGCCATCTGGCCTGCAATATGGCCATGTACCAGGCAGAGAATCAGGCCTTGGGGTGTCTGTGCCAAACTCAAAAGCTGACTGAAAGCTGGCATGCTGATCTGTACTGCAAGGGAAACTAGGATAAGTTTTACACAACATGTGTTTAAAAAGCATTGCTCCTCTTGTTCATGTGTTGTATTGAAGATGTTGTTGCCTCAAGCAGAAAAAAAACACTTCAGCAAACAGCTTCACTCGTGTGCTGGCATTCCTTTAACACACAACCACGAGCGTGATGTTGATCTTCTTTTCTAACTTTTGGCCAGAAAGTGAAAAAGGCCACGCTCGTGTCGTATACTGTAACTGTAATTATCAGTTTTCGTCTTGTAAAAAGCTTTCACGCCAACATCCACGAAAGCTCGGATTTTCTTGAAAGTTATAATATATCCAACTTATTAATATAGAAGAGCCTGAAAAAGAAACATGGAAGTCTCATGTCAGTAACAGATGTAGTGCTATTTTCAACCACACAATTAACTTGCAAGTCTTAAACATAGCATTCCTTCCTAACTCTACTCTTCCACATGTTGTTGTATTCTCAAAATGTCAAACTTTTCCTTTACATTTGTAATTATATGCAGGGAGCTAAAGGGACCTGAATAGGATTAAATGGGATCAATAACTTTGAACCTGTAAATGTTAAACCTTCAGGGCATTACGAGGTGTTGCTGATCTTCATTTTTCTTTATGCCGGCTTATCCAACAGCTCTGACCATTATGAGCTGTGAGAGTTTTCAGCTCCCAGTACAGATTCACTGACCTTAGTACCCAGTCCATAGAGGCTTTTCTGGTGAAATGGGACGCTGGACAAAGGCCAATGAAAAAGGGGATGTCAGCAAATCCGAGTTGTTCTTTTTTTCACTGCACTCATGTGATGTGACCTGAACTTCCCTCCCTTTAGTCACAGCAGAAGGCAGCGAGGCGATTTCAGTTCCAGTCAGATGTTATAGAACATGTCTGCCATTTCATGGCTTTTAGATTGCATAATGAACTTTGAGCATTTATGGAGACAGATAAGGGAGAAGCTCGTGGAATAGGAATAAATGGTTTTAAACTAGTAAGACCATAGTTACTTTACTGAACAGTGAGGGAAATGTCACAACGGCAGCAGCTTTGTGCATACTCAGCTGTTTACACCCTCGGGTGTCTCTATTTTTTAATATCATAATCCTTCTGTTTATTTTCCTTCCCCTCTGATTCCAGGAACTCCCTCCTTATCCCGCTGCTCACACATCATCTAAAAGTCTCCCGCTTTTTCCTTTTCAATGTCTCCACATAGCACGTGATGACAAGATTCAAGAAGTACTTAAATTACTTAAGTGGAAGTATAGTGATAGCACAGTGTACAGATGCTCTATTACTAGTGAAAGTTCAGAAGTATTAAAAGCCAAATATGGTTAAAATATCAAGAGAGGTCATGTCAGACTGTGTATATATAATTTTTTTAATTCATGCATCATGAAAGCAGCTTTTTAATGTTGTAATTTTCACTAACTGATGACGTTATTTGGAGGAAAAATCTTTTTAGCAAGTACTATTTATAGCAGTCGGAGTGAAAAGCACCACTCAAGTGTACTTAAGTACGGTACTTGAGTAAATGTACTTATCAATGCCGTAGTCAGGATTTAAAAAACACAGAGGCGCGAGTATTAGCATTCAAAGGAATCGTTCAACATTTTGGGAAGTACATTTATTCACTTCTTCTCGTCTAACCTTTGACAAGAAAGAGAACTGAGTGTATTTCCTTTAGATGTATTGAGTCTAAAATATACTGGAATCAGTCTTCAGAATATCCACCTGGTACTCAGTTACTTTCCAACACTGGATTCAATGTAGTTCTTTCCAGTTATTTGTTTAATAATAATCTTGAATTTTAGATTACTAACATAATGCGTCGCCACACAGATATATGTGAAATGATATCTTCAGATCATATCACGAGTTCAAAGATTATCACATAAATCGATCGATCGATCATACACACTCTATATTAAGAATTGATCTCTAGAAGGGAGAGTTAAAATCATCAAACAGCACGGAATATCTTCAACACTTGACTGTTTCTTTTTGGAATGAACCTTTAATGTCAGTACGTTTAGTGCTCGGCTCATCATGTGATTGTTGCTCACTTCAGTGTGGAGTGCACAGAGCCAGAGAGATGTGAACGAGGACTCGATGTTACGCAGCCGAACAATCGGACAAAGCTCACATTCAGCTGAGTCTGTGTCTGTTCACAGCACTTCACTGCTCGGGTCTCCAGTGGAGGAGTCAAAGGGCCCGACTGTCTTTTAATGTGCTGCACAACGAGCTCTAAAAAAGTATTTCTTAATTCACTCCCTACCTCAAATTTTTATCTAACTACCGTTCTCTGCCTGTTCTTCTGAAGCCCCCTTCCCTCTGTTCTGTTGTTATAGCTCCGTCAAGGAATGTGTTCATGTATGTAGATTAATATTTGTTCAGGAGGTGTGGTGACATGTTTGTTTGATCAAACCTTTAAGGGTTTTCATCTCAAGAATGTGAAGTAGCCTATGAGTTCTCCAAATGAAAAAAGTGTGTTTTCTTCTTTCTTCACACAAAACCGTACAACACCACCACCTGGGATGATTATTATCCCAACAAACTGAGACGTTACAGCAGCGGTAAATACATAATGAGGCTACCAGCTTGTATGAAGCCTCTGCAGCTACAATGGTGAGAAGCTACCCTCTTGTGGTGTGTTTGAGTGCTGACAAGCTACTTTGAAAACATGTCAAAGGGTGATGTCATCCAAAAACAGACTTCATGTTTTATCTATTCATTATATAGGCATTTAGTAAAGACACTTAAGAAGGGAAGGCACGTTTCTTTGTATAGCACCATTCAAACACAGATGCAAATTAACTTGCTTTACATAAGGTGAAGAAAATCATTAGAATAACATTTAAGATCATGATAAAATAATTAATTAAAATATAGTGAAATTAGATCAATTAAATAGTTATTATGTAAATCATTATTACATTATTATAAAATACAAATACACAAAGTACAGCACTGCAGTAATAAGTTGCAACAAATATAATAAAAGGAATTAAAAGTGCAGATGATGAATTGAGAAATGAATGTGTCGCCTGTTAAATTTGACCTGAAAGTGAAGGGTCATCTTGTTCTACTTTCAACCACCAGACAGGGACAAAGAGCAGTATTTGTTATCTAAAAACAATCAAATTGACTTAGGGTAAGGTGTCAGTTGTATCAGAATTAGTTTTCAGCATTCTCCACATACTTCCATATAAAACCATCTGCATTACAAGAGCATGATGTAGATGTTTGGTCACATTAGTGTTAGTTGTGTTGTTCAGGCTCTTCCTGTGCTTGCCTCTGACTCATACTGACTCACTGTCTATATATGACGTGCTGATCACCTCTTGAAAATAAAGAGGCTTACATATCAGGATCAGCATCTGCGTCTCTATGACAGTAAAAAAAAGGGACATCTGCTGCAGCTATCACATGAAATCACCGTTCATAACAGAAATAATGGATTCACTAACAAAGGAAATGTGACTTTAACCAATTCACTTTGCCCTGTTTAGCAGTTTAAAAGTGTTTGACCCATCAGGAAGGAGGGAGACATTAAATCACATTCGCATATCTGCTAAGCAATAACATCATAATAAAGTGTGATTCCAATTATCACAGAGAGCCTCATGCTCGATCTTAGTGCCGTTAATATAAATCTAATAACCTATTTAACTCACCCCATACTTTAAAATTGAACTTTAAAGGAACAGTTTGCTTTTGGATAAACATGCTTATTTGCTTTCTTGCCGATTGTTAGATGAGATTTGACTGTAGGCTGAAGATACAGCCAGCAGCTTAGCTTAGCATAAAGACTGCAAAAGGAGGGAAACAGCTAGCCTGGCTCTGTCCAAAGGCAAAATAGACCAATGAGCACCTCTCAAACTTACAATTTAACAAGTTTTATCTCGCTTGTTTAGTCTGTACAAATTAGCTACCATCACTCTTAATGCTAAGCTAAGCTAACCAGCTGCTGGCTCCATCTTCATAACATATTTAAATAAGCATCTGCCAATATCAAATTATTCTCAAAATAAAATGCACTTTCTGATTGGTTTGAATGTTCTCTACATTTATGTATAATTCACATTCACATTTACTTATTTATACTATTCTTGCATTCTAACACACTTAATCATCATGTCATATATTGCAGTATACATATTGCACATATATTTTATTTCCAAATTCGATAATTCATTGTCGTTATATATATTTCTTATAACTTCTCTATGTTAATATACATTTCTATTCTAAATGGATTATTTCTGATTTCTTCATGTCACCTTTTCTGACATAACATAAAACAATGAATTCAGACAAACACCAGAGCCCGGTGACAGTGAGGTAAACATGGAGTGGATGGAGGGAATCACTTTAAAGGATTATCACTGTTTGGATTACAGGGAGAGCCTACCTTCCCATCTGTCACCTTCAAGATGAGGTCAGCACACTGTCCTTACATGTTGGAGGCCTTTGTTCATTTATTTAGGTTAAAAACACGACTCTGTGGTGCTGGACAGGAGCAGTGTCTTCTTTGTTAGCTTTACCTCTCACGTACTTCAAAACTCAACCTGGACTCCTGATTTGTGTGAGCTCAGACAGTATTTTTTAGATGTACAGTGCTAGACTGATCAATACCTCTTTTTAATGATGTACATGTTATGAAAGGTTAACAAAGTGTAATATCTTCATGGTGGATGAAGGTCATTTTTACGCTCCGCAGCCCTTTCCCATCAGATAAAAGGTCAAACTTTCTGAATCTGAAGAGTCTTCATTATAAATGATAGACATAAAAGCAGCCATATGAGGCAACCTGGTAACCTATAGAGTAATGACGTTATTAATGGCTTATTAAAAAAAGCACTGCTCTTTTTAAACAGTGTTCACCTTTGCTTAATTTCTCTTTTTTTACTGCCTTGTGAAGCACGTTGTAACATGTTTTGAATATTAAAGTAGCTTGTTATCTTATTTATTCATGAATCTATTTTTCTTTTCTTACTCAATACGGTATTCTTTTTAATATGTATATTTTTGTATTTGTTCCCGTTATAATATTTCCACATCATGTAAACCACCACCTCATATTTAATGTAGCTTACTATTGTTGTTGTATTGATATTTATTGAGATGTATATAAAAGCTGGTACTTTGATTACTAGATGGATTGATGGTGTGAACACAATTTACTTTAAATAATTAGTCGTTTTATATTTTCAAGAACACTAAAGATCAATTGAAGCTCTTTAGAAATCACAATGTTATTCTGTTAACACTGTTGTTGGTATTTCTGCACTGACTTAATAGAGTTCATAGTTCACCCCGCATTTTATTTAGCTGTATAACACTGAGGAGGAGGAGGAGGAGGAGGAGGATGGTGGTGTTGTGGTGGTGGAGGTGTGACTGGGATTTCAAGGTTACTGTGAATATATGCAGAAGGAAACCATCTGAGGTTTTCTGCTCACACCTACACACAGAGTAAGCCAACAAGCCTTGATAACCACCTACACAACGACTGCACATTTACCTCTCTGCTTCTCTACACACACACACACACACACACGCACACACACATTTCCTCCTGCGATTAACAGTTTTCCTCCTGTAATGCCTGCATGCCTGTTCTGGGCCAGTGGGACTCAGTACCTGTGGTAAGTCTGCAGGCTGACCTCCTGCAAACGTTGCACCACTCTCGCCACTTAACTAAGCTGCCGTCGCTGCACGGTGAGCCCACACTGCACTAACCCTATCTTACAAACAACATCCTTTGATTTATCTCCCTCTTTCCATCCCGCCGCTCAACCCGCTGTGTCCTCTTTATCTGCCTCTTTGTCGCTCTCCAGCTCCCTTTTCAGCTGATGGAGCTTATTGTGGACAAATAGGCTTAGGAGCATCACTATAGCAACAGCGAATCGTAGAAAGCTACATAAGCACTTCATCAGGGGCCGTGATCCAATGGCTCCAGTTGGAGATGGAGCCATGCAACCTCCTGCAACAAGTAAAGGCAGGCCCGAGAGGCTCATGGGAGGAGGAGGAGGAGGAGGAGGGAGGCGAGAGAGAGAGAGAGAGAGAGAGAGTGAGGTTGAGATAATGCTGTGGGTCTGTGAGGGGACGGGAGAATCCATTTCTCTTCCCTCTCTCTGCGTTTGACAGTCTCGTCTCTTCAGCGTCCATCTGTCCTTCTGATGTCTGGCGACTTTGCTTATTCTGCTTTTCATCGATTTTGTTTCTCGTGGAGTCTAAGAAAACTTTCAAGAGACTAAGAGGTAAGAAAACTGTTCATTCTCAATTGTGCTTCGGAGTAAACAGCAACAAATTGGACCGAGAGATGTGTTGTTTCAACATATTCATGTTAGAATCTGTCAAAAGCAGCCAGCAGTCCAAACATGGATACATGTTATAGTTTTAAAACTGAACAATGGGGATATGAAGAGAGAGAAAGAAAGTTCAAGCCAGTTGGAAATGCGACCAGTTTTCTATAATTCTCAATAAATAAGTAAAATTTCAATGTACCAAAAGCCGGTGAACATGAGAGAAAACACTGCTGAGCTATCTACTATAGAGCTGCAACCATCAGTCGATCAACAGGTAATTAATCAGCAACTATTATAACAATCGTTTCAGCAAAAACAGGTTTCTTGCCCTTGCTTAGTAATTGAATATTTTGGGTTGTTTTGGATTGTCGGTCAGACAAAACAAGACACTTGAACACATCCCATTGGGCTCTCAATGGTGATGGACATTTTTTCATTGTTTTCTGTTCGTCTGATTATTCAGTAATGAAAATAATCATTAGTGCAGCCCTACTCGTGTTTATTTCTTATGTAAAAACTTCAGTAAAACAGTATTTAGACACACAGGACACTCACTGGTCTGTATGAACATGTGTTTGAAAGACTATATTTGTCTGCATGTGAGTGACTCCATTTTGAAGGGCTAGTCAGCTCACTGAAGCTGTTGGGTCCAGAAGTTAGATCAGGTAACGGCTTCAACTAATCTCACTCTGTGGAAGCTGTTTTTATGCACATGTTTACAGCCCCGTTACAGCGCAGCAGAGACTTATAAAGCTATGGTTTGTGGGAGAACCTCAGCACCTCAACAGATTAACTCAAGATTAAGAGAGTTACAAAACTAAATGGAGACTTGATAAAAGAATAAAGAGATTACCTACAAAATGTGTAAAGGTACAACATGAAGGTAATGTGTACTTCTGCTGAAATACACAGTTTAATCGTTGAAGCACTTTCGAGGCTGCAACTAACGATTATTTTCAGTATCTATTAACTTTCGTATTATTTTCTAAATGAATGAATCAGTTATTTGACCTTAATAATGTCAGAAAATCAGTGCTCGATTCTTCAAATAGCTGTTTTGTCTGAACAGTTAACAAATATATTTATGGCTGTTTTCATTATCAATTAATCTGTTGATTTTTGGGGGGATTAATTGGTTGTTAAAAAGAATTCCATTGCATCTTCCCAGAGCCCAGGGTGACATCTTAAAATGTCTTGTTTCGTTTGATAGTCCAACACCCAAAGATATTCAGTGTGCAACCTTGTATGACAAAGAAAAGCAAAAAGCTGAAACGAGAGAATGTTTAACATTCGTACTTGAGAAAAGACAAACAATAATTTGAATATCGAAATGGATTTTTACTCTGAATTAAATGACGACAACATCTTCATCAGTGTCCTCTTCTGTTACGTTGTTGTACTTTCACCTCAAAAAGAAACGCAAACAAAAGACTGCCTATTGAGTTGAATACAGCATCAGTGACACCTGTAGAACAAAGAGCCATGTGGACGAGGGGAGATGGGGAGATGAGGAGAGGTTTTGTCCAGATGTTGAAACAGCGTTCAGATGTGGTGATATAAATGATGCCAGATTATGTAACAAACACCATGCTGCCTCTTTCCTATGTGGTAGAAACCTTGAAAAGCAAACACTTATTCAACTGAACTCCATCAATGAAATGCTCATTACAGCAGAAACTGTACAGAAAAGGACAAGGCCATGGCCTCCTGGTTCAGCTGGAATGAGCCGTATCACCGGAGCCCACAGCGGGACCCGGCCGATGTGGTCACCGACACCCTGATGCTGGAGTTCAGCTGGCAGCTGAAGGAGGCAGAGAGGCAGCAGAGAGAGAGGGAGAACGAGTACCAGCGCCTCAAAACCGGAGTGGACTACAGCTGGCTGGCCAACACGCCTCGGCCCTCCTACAACCTCAGCACCACGGAGAGGGTCGGCCTGGAGGACCTCTGCTCCAAGGTGCTGCCGCCTTACTGCGGCCAGGTCATCCTGAAGTAAGGAAACACACAGCTTAGTGAATATTACATTCATGTAATGACCATGAAAGTCCACTCTTAGGAATAATAATAGTTTTATAATTATGGCCAACATCTAATAGAGGAAATATCAGATCCAGATCACCTCCTAAACTGAATTAGCTCCAAATTCATAATCAAATCATTTAAAATCAGCTGGCCGACCTGTTGTCCGTCACATGACTCTGTAATTCTTTGGTGTCTTTGTCCTTTAATCTGCAGCAGAGACAGCCTGAGCTTGTTGGAGCATCTGTTCACAGAAAGCTGCTGAGGTCTCCGGTGTCTTGTTAGAGGTCGACAGTTTTTTGGGAAGCAGTTTGGCTGCTGGTGTTAATGTGAGGTGCTAAACGCTTAACAACGCTGGACAACACACACACACACACACACACACACACACACACACACACACACACACACACACACACACACACACACACACACACACACACACACACACACACAAACACACACACATTTTAATTAGCTGCACAGAGGAGGAGCCTTATGTTGAAGGTACTTCTGGGTTTTCCCAAATGCCAGCTTGTCCTTCTCTCTTATTCTATATTTGGAATCCCATCAACTTCCACGGAGCAGGCTACACATACAATTATCATCTTTTGGATGGATAAATAATTGAAAAGAGGGTTTTAAATGTCGGACGTTTATATATTTTTTTATTCTTCTATTTTCTTCCTCTTATTCCACACACATATATTTTAATTGTACCCTCCTATTCGAGAATTATTAAAATAAAATAAAAAATGTAAATAGTTACACAAGGAAGATGGCTTCTCTGTTATGAGGAAACTGGCTCATGTTTCCAATTATTATATATTTGAATAATCAATTATATATGTGAATAGTGCAGCTTTAAGTAATATGTTGAAAAAATGACGGACTGGGTCTTTCACAGCATGATGAATTTAAAGTGTGAAGAAATAGTCTAATAGACTCATAGACATAAAACAGATACAACAGGAGATAAGGGTTTTTTTTCAAGTCAAAGAATGACCTTTCATGCTCAATCAATAACTTTCATCCAGTCATCACCTAATAAATCCTCTACTAAAGGTCAACCGGTGATTATGAGGCTGACAGCAGCTTTCAGTCCTATATTTTCAATGTTAAATGTGATGCTACATTTTCATTCACAATTGAATCATGAACTGTGCCTTTCATTTAGCTCTTTTCCACTTTCATTTGATAAAATGTGAATATTTAGCTTATTGCTAATGATGCCAGTTAGAGATAAACAGGATTCTGGCCCTGAATGTGTCCTCTGAGCTCACATGAGTTTATGTCTAAGAGGAGTAAAGTGAGCCAATCATCAGTCAACAGGAAACACTTCCTGGGGAGCAGATTCACAAATAGCCATCTATTTAAAGGACTTCTAAGGAACCTCTTGTTAGTAAGAGGACGAGTAATTGAAGCGATATCAGGAGCGGTCACACAGGTGGAGAGATGATGACGTCATCCAGCCTTTTAAGACATTTGTCATTTAAGTGGATGTTTTTTTTTTCTTCTCAAAGGCCAGAATAATATTCTATTCTAACGTTCTATGCTTATATTTTGTTAATACTGTTTAATTATTTTAGTTGACATATGTTCACTTTACTTTTGCATTTGTGTTTTAGTTTTATCCTGCTTGCTTGTCGTCTGTGTGCCATCTGTGTTTTACAGATGGTTAAGTGTAAAACTATTTATTTTTGTACTTCTGACCAAATAGTTTTTCCTTTAAGCGGCTATATACTGTATCTACATTATATTGTATAATTTAAATAGATCACATGACTTCAAACCACTGGAGGTCAGTAAAAACAAGATTTTCAGGGGCCGTTAAATGATTTTATACACCACAATCTGTTATCGGTGCTTCTTGAGAAGGACTGCTACTGCATTTGTGAACAAAATATTGTATGAAGCAAAGTCTAACACATTGCCTCAAATTATGTCATTTGTCAGTTGGGTCCAAACATTTGAAAATAAATAGAAATCTGGGAGTGTGGAGTTAGAAAGAAGGGAGCTTACTAGATCTGAGTTTTCCAGATTGAATTGGCAGCACTTGAGTTGCATTGTGGATAACGTATGCACCAGGTTTTGGCAAGAAAAAAGAATGGTTGTAAAAAAAAAAAAGGTCAATACCTCTGGTTCGGTTGCATTGATTTGATCAAATTGTCCATCCACCGTGAGTACTCTAGACTGTTGTTCCAGCATGACAGAAAACACACCGTAAACTTGATCTTTGCTCCTCACAGGTTCAGGGAGGTTCTGCAGGCCAATGAGCCCGAGGTGCAGGAGGTGTCCGGCCTGTTTCGCTCCGTCCTCCTGGAGACTCTGGATCACCTGAAGGAGGAGCGGGAGGCGCAGCGGCTCGCCCACCAGTGGAACAACAAACGTGCCATGAGCATGTCCCTCATGAACTTCAGGTCCCGGATCAAGATCAACCCGTTTGGAAGCACAGTTGGCCTGACCTCCGCTGTGACTGACGAGGCCGGGTTGAGTGACCTCAAGACCGTGTCAGAGGACGTGGAGAGATGCAGGGAGGGGTCGCCGAGGGTGTGGAGCATGCCTGACTTCAGATACAAAGGAACCAGCAGCAGTAAGGTCGTCTGATGTGGGGCGTTCACGGCACAGGACCCCCAAGACACGGCATGTCCACTTTGCACCAGACGAGGCCGGATGAATCGTCCTCTTGTCAGTATGAAACCAATCAGCATTGGTCCATTTACTGATTTACCCGTTCACCTAAATGGGCAACGTCAGGTGTTTTTCCATCAGATTTTTTGGAACTGAAACAAGTTACAATTTTGTGTAAGAGTATCGCCTCTGGCAGAGATGCATCTTATATTTTGTAGAGACTGCTATCTAAGCATTGAGGGCTATTTACTGTTGGCTTTGGATATTCATGCAATATACAGTTTTTAAAGGCTTTCTTGACTCCTAAATATTGCAGGAACGCATGAAATATGTTGGTGTTGTTTTGTCACACAACACAATATGGCTGCAGAGGTGAATGGTCTTTTAAGACAGTACACATGTACATATATGAATATATACATATAAATTGTATGTACAAGTTATTGGTGATAGTCGACGTCATTCAGCGGGTGAATCATGCTCCCCTTCTACATACAGCACACAAAGACTCGGCACAATAATTCATCATTCAATGTCAACAAACTGAAAGCTTTCCTTCTGTTCTTCACGGCAAGAAGGCGTCAAAAAAAGACCTTTTTGAGAGCAGAAAAAAAAATCCTCCCGGTAGTGAATTGTGGTTTCTTTTCTGTTTGTCACACATCAAGATTCAGCATTACCCTGCAGGCTTACTCCATATGAAGCTTTCAAGTGGACTGATTTATTTCAATTTAATAAAACGACTGATGTTGAAACAATATCCATGACAGAATTTGGGGGAATGAATGTTCTGAATCAGACATACAGTTACCATCAGAGTTGATTCCCATATAATTTGAAACAAGATGTACACATTGAACTATCAGTACACGCTGATAACACTCTGGCTCTCACATTTACTGTGGAAACATAACGGTTAGGTATCTACAATTACGGGCAATCTTACATTAGTGGTGCGGGTTGACGTGAATGATTGACAGAGTCAGCAGGTAAACAATATCTTGAACTTTAAAGGAGAATCAATTTGACATATCACGGTCTGTTTAAGGGGTTGAGGAGCACTACTGCGCATGTGACAGTAAACGTTGTGTCTTTGAAAAATCTGTGGCTGGGGAGTTAAGAAAGAAATGAGTTTACTAGATCTCTGTGGCTCGTCAAGTTGCATTTTGGGTAGTGTAGGCGGCTGGTTTTTTGGAGAAGAATGCATGAAATAAAAAGGATGAAAGAAGAGAATGTCTCTGGTCCACTGTGAGTCCCACACTGTTATAGGAATAAAATGCTCAAACGGTGGAGTACACTTTTCAAGGAGTCACCGTACGTTCAAACCACAAACAAATGATCGCTGGCCTTCATCTGGTGTAGTTAATTACAGACACAATATTTGATGACACTGTTCACCATAAACACTTCTCATATCACAGACCGAGCTGAAGAATCCGCCACCTGGACAGTGCCATGGTGAAAATCAAGCCAGCGGTCTGAACACAGCTCCTTCAGTCCATCAGGCCCGGTGCTGCCTGTGTGTGTGTGTGTGTGTAAGTGTGTGTGTGTGTGTGTGTCAATGCAAGTTGTCTTCATCATCTCTTTCTCAGAAAACTCTTCATCGTTATTCTCCGGGAAAGCCGAGTTTGTTGTTTCCTGAGTTCTGCCGACGTGTCTGAGCACTTTTCCTGCCGTCCACAGCGGCATCACACGGTGGAGTTCAGGAACTCAAGAAGTTGTGCTCGATTTTTATCCCGCTGTAACAAAAAGAAAAAAGAAAATAACAATCCATCCACGCACTGTATAGATACACTTGGTTGCCTACTTGACAGCAAAACATGTGAGATTACCTGTTTGTCTTTCTTTGACTTCTTTACTTTCATCTTTATCTTCTTCCCAGAAATCATGCTGTACTTGCCTTTTTTCTTGTCCTTCAAGTACTGAAAGAGGACAAATGTAAGTTTACAGGGCGAGATTACAATAGAATAAAGCTGGTTGACACAATGACACAGCCTGTGATTACAAACGTCAGTAGCTATGTGCATATCATACGAGCACATGTTGGAGGGCTGGCATAAACGGCCAAAAAAGTTCTACAACAATCACCCCTCATTGATTCCATTAAATGGCATTGACAGAAAAAGACTTGAGTGGTTTGATGTATTTCGGAGCATGTTTGGGAACAACTTATCGAGGTGGACTTGATTTTAGAGCTCAGTGGAATCCAGTGAATGGAAGTCAGTTAGAAAATGGGGACATTGTAATGTAGGGACTGTCTAGAATAATGCGCAGAACGCATTTCTTGTCTGAAGCTTAATGGTCAGTTAGTTACCTTGGAGATTTGTACAGGTCCCGTGTTTTCCTCTCCTCCTTTCACTTTCTTTTCTTTTTTACGTTTGTGTCGTTTTTCTTTCTTCCCTTTCGGCTGCAGGACACAAAATTAGTTGGACTCGGTTATGCTCCATTAATAAACAATTCAGTCACTTTTACTGAAACTTGCAGTCGATTATAAAAACACAAGATAAAAATGCACAACTTTACCTTTTTGTGTTGTTTCTCCTTTTTCCTTTTCTTAGACTGCTTTCTGGATTTACTGTCCGAGTCTACAAACAACAAAAACACATTGAGTCAATTTATTGATATATATTCACATAATATGTGGACGAACAAAGCACAACATTCATAAGAAAACATCCGACATCAGGTGTATTGCAACGCAGACTTTACAGAAACACGTACCGCTACTGCTAGAGCTACTCCGACTGTTGCTGGATGAGTTCGATGAGCCCGACGAAGAGGAAGAGGACGTCGAGGATGAAGACGACGAGGAGGATGACCTAGAAGAGGATGACGAGGAAGACCTGCTAGGACTGCGTTTCCGCTTCGTTTTTTCTCTTTCTCGAACTGAATAAACAGAAGACAGAAATAGGCAAGAAATAAGACCTGTGACCTGATGCACTGATGATATTATGCTCTTTGGGAGGCCATTCTCCCTTGCTTCCACTATACAAGTGTAATAATAATACAACTTTGTAACCAGGTTAGAGAGTGACATTTAGAAGACAAGACTGAAAAGGACTGAAGCGGTCTGAAAAACAGTTCCAACAACATTGCTCTTGGGACTGTAGTGACAAGTGAGAGAAACAACAGTGGATGTGACTGTGAAGGTATTGTTGTCGTGACGGTGAGTTTCATAACTCTCTGTCTTACCTGAACTCGTTGATCTCTTCCTCTCATCCGTTCTGGAGCTCGAGCTGGACACCCTCGTCTCCGCTTTCGTTGACTAGAAACAAAGACAAACATTTGAAACCAAACGTATTCGGCAACTTTTCATTGAAATCTGATCTGAGCTCCGGGGGAAGGACTCGCTAACACTGACTAACCTGATGAAGTTACACATGGCCAAAGCTACCTAACCGTTCAACATAGGTACACCATTGCATGTAATCGTAGCTTTGTTGAGACAATTCTGATAACATACTCGTAAAATATTAACGCTTACCTTAATTGTCCTTTCACTTGTGCTTAACAAGGCTACGTTTACTAAGCTAAAGCTAAAATGCGCTTTAAGCTACTAACGTTGAATGATCTAATGCTGGTGAAAGAAGTTCTGTACTCACCATGGCGACAGCAGAACACCGTTAATTTATCACATATATACACTGACACTTTAACAGCTGAAAGAAGAATAACATTTATGTTTATTCGCGATTATCTCTCGTAAATTAGCATTAGCCAGCACTCTTAGGAGACATTTTGTATCCCATGATGCACCGCGGGAAGTACGTTCAAAACAACGGAGCGAAAACTGACGTCCGCCAGTTAGCGCAGCAGCGCCACCAGCACACCAGAGCCGGTTACAGTGCTCCTGTGTGCTGTGACTTAAAGCTGTTAATTAAAAGATAAACTACGTTTTATTCTACTTTAGGACTATTCATCTTTAACTGTCTCCAAGCATCCACAAACCACTTGGGAAGAAGTTTGATTAGTTCACGTTATCTGCCATGTTTCCTCACTTTCTAGAGTAACGTGACATTACAGTCAATGTTTATTATGAGAGGCAATGTTCCACCAAACTACACTAAAATGTATGCAGAATAATACTGCAGCTTTGCAACAAATATAACCTTCGTTATACTTATGATGCTAATTAGTAGAGCCTGACCCAAAGAAGGTTTGTAATACATCAATATTTTACTGTTTGAAATCTGATAATCATGCATCGACCAGTGTTAGTATTTTAAACATAAACAGATACAATGATGAGCAAACCTTTATCATAAAGCTCTTTGAAATTTGTAGTATTGTGACAAAGATGTCTTTACAGTTTAAAGATAAACGTGTCCTTTGGACAAATTGTGTAATAACGACCCGTATCTAAATTACCTCAAACATATATATATATATATATATATATATATATCAGAAACTATATCAGAATTTGATACACCAGCATATATATATATATATGTACGTGTTGGTTGATGCATTGAGCTCTACTAAGTGGTGCTCAACACTAAGTAGACAAATTTGGACAAATAACAATTTTGTCCAGCTGGTGGTGCTAAAGGAAAAGTCAGGGGATCACAAAAATGATTCATCCTGATGGGACATGAATGTCTGAAACCAAATTTATTGACAACTAATCCACTAGTTCATGAGATATTTCACTCGAAACCACACTTGGCACAATTAAGACAGCGTGCAACTTTACAGTCAAATGTAAGGAAGTTATTAGACTGTAATATTTCCACAAATATCTGCATGATTACGCCCACAAAACACAGAAACACTGGTATTGTACAAAACCATATTTATTATGACAGTATTAGTATATTATACAAATATGAGCACATCCACACTGTATAAAAATACAAAATCTTGATGTGTTCAGGACATACCAAACCAAAATATTGATTAACACTGTGTGTAGTCAGTTCCATCTAGCCCTGCAGTCCATGTTTAATGTTAAACACAAGAAATCTGTCCTTCATCACTCAGACACCATGCAGCTTAAAAAGATGCGGTTTGTTGCAAGTGCCACAGTTCACAACTAAACTAAACTAACTAAAATAAAATAAAATAATCCAACAGTAACTCAGAGAAAATGTGTGAAAAATGATATAATGGTATAAAAAAGTTTATTATTTGTCACGTTTCCATCTTCTATAAATGCTAGCCCTTTCTTATTTATCGGTATGCAAGTTCCTGTTGAATTATTTTAAGGCTTCTGAAAATATTCAATACCCGTCGCTCCTTCTTTTAACCTTGCAGGACTTCAATAAAACTGACCATGTCAATTCATCTAAAAGCTAAACTGTATGTACATGTAAGAATACATACAATACATACATTGAAAGCAGACAACAAATAACTTTAGCTTGCCCAGTGACAGCCAATCTAATGCTAAATGCATTCATCGTCTTCAAAAGAAAGTGTTCAGCTGCCCTCGGATGAATAGAAAATGATTGTAAGCAGTGGGAGATAAGCAACGCAAAGGTTCATTAGTTACAACATATCATGCGACTATCCCTGCCCATGTCAGAGCCTCACTGCTGGTTTCACACAGTCTGACTCTGACTCCTTACAGAAGGACTATGGGCTCCAGTGAGGTGATGTGAAGCAGCAGATCAAAGCAGGTTTAACACCTCAGCTGAAATACAAATGTGAGGTGTATGGAAATATAAAAGAATGTGTGAAGAAAAGATATGAAACTATACTAATATCTTAAAACATGCTTTAATGCTTCATTTTATTATATAAAAACGACATAAAGGAGCGGGAATAGTTGTGTATCAGCAGGGAATCTAAGGCGTGACCCACTGTGTTTCTTGATTTAATCACAATTTTCAGTGTAAAAAAACGCTAAAGGTTTGTTTCAAATTCTTAAAAGTTTTTTTTTTTCTTTGGTATTAACCAAATCTTCAGTTTTGAAAATGACTCATGTGTTTTGGAGACTCTATTGTGAAACCTTCACTGCCCACCCTAATGTCAAATTTAAACTGTACTTTGATGGAAATACGCTGCTGTAGACATCTTTGCTCACAACACAGTTTCAAAATTGACGTGTGTTGGTTAGTACAGCAAATCGTCTATTTAAAAAAAAAAAAAAATCACATTAAAATACTTGACAAATTGATTTGAGCAGATTAAAAGTCCTTTACTTCCTAGTTTTCAAGCTCAATGGATGGTGAGCAGATATTTAAACCTCTGCTTTGTTCTTTGAGTGATCGGCGTGAGTCAAGCTCTCCTCATTCTCCTCCTCCTCCTCGGGAACCTGGAAAACATGTCGTCCTCATTATTTGTCCGTAGCGTAATGAAAGAGACCTACATAAGACACGGGTGAACGGCATGTGGACCTCGAACAACTAGCTTGTATGCTGTACCAGCTGGGTGGAGTTTACCAGCAGAAGATAAAACAAGCAGTACCAGAGAGTTCAAATCTAATCTAATGAAATGTTGATTGTAATGATGAGGTGAACCACATTCATCTCATCATGATCCCAAAACCACAAATATAATAACTTGAAAAAAATACTGGGCTACTGCTTCTATTACTTGTGATCCTCGACAGTCAGGAGAGATAATATTTATGAGAAATGGGATTTCTTACCTCCCAGTATATAGAGTCATCGAAGCAGTTCTGGTCCGGAGGCTGGCCCCAGAACGGCAACTTCATTATTAAACCTTGAAGAAGAAAAGGCATTGTTTGATTGCTCAGGCTTTTTAAAACAATCAAAAAGAGGATTGATAAATAAAGAAGGCCCGTTCCGTTGTGCTTAGGAATTTAACTGTCGTGTCACATTGATGGCCTCATGTTTCATCTCCACCCACCTGTAATGGCACCTCCAACCAAAGCGAACCCGAGGGAGGAAGCCAAGGCAGCAGCTTGCATGGCAGCTTCACCTCTGAGGGGGAGGAGGAGGGAGGAGGGGAATGGAAGAGCTGACATTTAACTAAAGCATACCATCACTTCAAAGCTACAATACTGTTATGTGTGCTTGTTAAGGCTGGGTGGTAATTTAATATGACAATTTATTGTCTTTCCATGGAATGGTATTGTGATGAAATCATATATTTAGATATCGTGATACACAATTGCGACATCTAAATTGATAACAACAAGCCAAAGTGTGATCATTTCGCACTTAAGTTCTTGTTTAAATGAGAATATACTCAATTGTCAAATATGTACATGTACATGTACAAACATGGTTATATACATACACACAAACGCACACATAGCCTATATGTATATGTCAGAGTTGTGGAGATAAGTCTGGCCCTTACCCCTTTTTTTTCCCCAAAGCCACAGCGACAATACCAGCCAATCCACCCAGGATGCCAGGCATGCCGTGCAGATTGTGGACGCCGCAGGTGTCCTGGATGCCCAGGTTGGATGCCAGGAGGGGCTACAGAGGAGGGAAAAAGGTCCCTTGTTACAACCAAATTAGTGTCTTTTTTAAAAGGTGAAAAATAATTGTAAATCTAAAATCTGCTTGTTTTATTTTGCGCCTTTGCTTTGACTTGAACTTACAGTAAGGTACTTGAAGCCCAGGGTAGAGATGGCGCCAGCCACTAATCCAATCAGCATTGCTCCATATGGCCCGATGTCCATGTCAGCACATGTTCCCACAGCAACGCCACCGGCCAAGGTGGCATTCTGAATGTGCACCTGTAGTATATAAACATATGTGAATAACTGTATTTTTTTTTAAATGATTGAACTAGTGTTATTAGATATTAGAGGAAAGTTATCTGACCATGTCCAGCTTTCCTTTGTGCTCCACGAGGCTGGAGATGGCGTAGGCAGAGAGCACGCAGGCAGCCAGGGAGAGGTAGGTGTTGACCACGGCTGTCAGCTGAGTGAAGCCTGGGTCAGCTATGGCCGAGTTAAAGCTGGGCCAGAACATCCACAGGAAGACGGTTCCTGGAGAAGAGGGTGATAAAGAAACCGCATTTGTATCAGATAATCCAATCAAATCACACTGCAAGGTACTTATAGATTTAAAGATTCTGTTTGTTTCTGAACGGGATTGAGAACTAGTTGAGGTCAGGATCTCTTCAGCGTCACTGTGCCTGCTGCATGGTTATTTGTGTCCACTAGGGGACATAAATCGTACGTGTTCAGGAGGCCAGTGAGGGAAGATTACAGCCAAGTAAAACTCATATCCCTGTTAAAAATGAGAACAGATGACTAATACATTACATGAGTTTGAAGTGTAACTGGCTCTTACCAATCATAGCAAACAGATCAGAGTGATAAACGGATCCATCGTTCTCATGTCCGTTTTTCAAACCCGGTCGGTAAAGTACTCGAGCCACTGCCAGGCCGAAGTAGGCTCCAAAAGCATGGATGATCATGGATGCACCGACGTCATTAGCCTGTGAAAGAAAAGGTGATGCAGTTTATTACAATTCAGTTTATTCCCGGTCATAATGCAGGATTTAACGGCGTACTGTGCTCATCTAGTTCATCAACACGTGTATGTGTCGTTGTGTGCTTACTCCGAGGACATTGGCCACCAGATGTTCATTGATGGAGAAGATGGTAATCTCGAATATGGTCATGATGAGGAGCTGCACAGGGCTGGTTTTACCCAGAACAGCTCCGAAGGAGATCAGGACGGTAGCTGTGCTGAAGTCTGCGTTGATTATTCTGCAGGGTAGAGAGGAAAATAAGTCTTTAGGAGAACAGAAATTATAGGACGATGAGGAGAAGGCCAGCACAGTTCAACATTCATCATTTACTGAACCAAAAGTGATCTGTTAGAGCTACTCAGCAGCCAACATGACAGGTCATTGGTTTATTGAGCAGCTACTTAGTTGATGATGTATGTATAACTGCATAAATGTTAATCAGGGGGTTACTGAAAACCAACACGTGCAGAGAAAGACATTCATACTTGAAGATGTTAACTTTGATCTTGCCGTCGTCTAGGTGCCAGAGACCCTGCGTGAGAAGGCCCCACTGCAGGCCGAAGGCAGCCAGGAGTAAGTTGAGGCCAACGCTGCTGAACCCATATCTCTTCAGGAATGTCATCAGGAACCCGAAGCCGATAAAGATCATGACGTGGACATCCTGAAACACTGGAGACACGAGAAGGGAGGTCAGTTCTGCTGCTGATTCGATGACAGGGCGCTGCTTTGTCGTGAGTGTGCCACTTTAGCCTCAGCTAAATGCTACTCTGCTTTCAATTAGAAATTAGACTTTGCCTGACACGGTAGTATTCTTTAGACTTTGTAGTTTAAATGATTTATTGAGCAGTTGCTGTAATTCCCTTGAGTCATTTCCCTCCACAGGGACTGTATTGTGAGCCGTGACCTGTTAGCTGCAAAAGCAATTCAATCACACTATGAATAGGATTCTGGGAGAATGCTTCTGCTGTTCCTGTTTCTATTAAGTGCATATGATCTTAATAAATTTAACTTACAAGTTCTCGGAGGGAGCACACCCTTATCTATTAGTCTGTGTTAATAGTCGGACAAAGACAGCAGTGTTTGGAGTTTATTTCAATCGTCACTTCATGATGTTTTCACTCTATTTTCAGCAATAAGAACACAAAACAAGGCAAGCTCTTTAAGAGGAGATTCTCTGTGTGAAGGCGCATTTACGTAGAACTAGGCCAGCGTCATCACCCTGACAGGAAGTGGGACTCCTGTTTCCTAAAGGCCTTTACACTTGATAGATTGAGCCCCATTTGTGGGAAATACATCACGGTGGAGGTGTGCGCAGGCTGAGAAACAATGTGCTTCATTACCTATTGTGTAGACAGGTCTCTAGGGTTTGGCGATGTCTACCGAATTGGCGTATTATGACGTTGTCCACAGTGAAACATCTCGATGCATATAGCGGTGTCTTTGACTCAGTAGGGTGGTCATCACGTAGAGCGTTCACTTATCATAACTTCAGTGGTTTGATCTCTGGACCCTGTAGTCTATATGTCGAGGTTACCTTGGGCAAGGTAATGGCTGGGCCGTCTATCTGTGAGTGTGTCTGGTAGCTTCTGAATTTCTGGTCGCGGTGGCAGCAGGCCAAGCAGGCTGACCCAGACTTCCCTCTCGCCCGCAACATTTTCCAGCTCATACTGGGGGATCCCGAGGCGTTCCCAGGCCAGCTGGGAGACATAATCCCTCCAGCGTGTTCTGCATTTCAATAACACAGAATATCTTATCGAGCACTGGTGCCGCCGCCGCTTTAGAATGGTACTATGAAAGAGATTAAATTCATCCAGATCTATTTTCACAAGCAATATTTACATATAGAGTATGTCATCTACTTCACATCTACTTTTGTGAGGCAGAATCCGAAGATGCTACAATTTGAATACTGTGTCGTGTTTTACAGGGTTTCTACAAGTGCTCAAAAAGCAGTTTACTGAAACAGATGTTATACTGTAGGCTGCTTTAATCATTTACCGATCAGATAACAACAGAACTGCTCAAATCTTTCTGAGTCATAGCGGTTCCCTGGCTGCTCCATGTTCAGAATATTGTTTTTAGAGGTTTTAGAGGGTAGTAATTAATAGTTGAAAGGGAATAATGTTTCAACTACTTGAATCTGAAGCTAATTCATGTTTGAAATGAATTTTTAGTACCTTAATTTACTCAGATAAAAACAATAAAGATCCATAACGACACATGGCAGAGTGTTAACTTAGAGAGTCTGTACTCAGGGTGATTAAAGTCATATCTCATCTTGTTAACCTAACATTTACGTTCTCCAATGCTTGATACACCAATCAATCACTCTACGAACACAGTCAGAATGAGATTTAAAGGCCAAGTATGCATGCACATAAAAGGAATTTGACTCTTACAATATACTTACACGGAAATAAAAATAACACCAAGGGACAAGGACGACAAAGCTGGACTGATAAAGGTAAAGAATAGGTGTAAATATAATTATTATATACATAATAGTAATAATACAAATAATAAAATAAGAAGTGTTTCTTAATTTGTAAACAAAACAAATGGTTTAACGAGTCTGTATAATTCAACAAGAAAATAATCATGAAATGTGTGTTAATGATGAGCTTAAAAAGGTCCTGGTGTGTGTTCTTTTAGCGCTGCATAACATGTGGTCAGCGTTTCAAACACTGAGCACTGATATCGTCAGCAGCGAATGGAGGTGTAAATATTGATTTGGCTCACATCCACAGAGCCGTTGTGCCCCTTCAACTCGTACTTTGACCCCCCCCTCCCAAACTCAGGCGGTTGACGCAGACTTGCTTTTCTTGTAGTCGGGGCTTCTAGTGAACAGTAGATGGAGGATGGGGAGGAGGTAAAGCTTGGAAAGCAGCCACAGTGTCTGGCACCACGCCCAGATGTTAGGTAACGCTCAGTAATCTCCTGAAGAACTGGGAGAGAGAATCCCCACAGGACCTACTGTTATTATTATTTTATAAATTATTATTTCATTTAAAAAGAAAAATGCTGAAGCAGCAGAGTTCTCTGTTGTCTTTGATGTTTTTATGCTAATGTTTTTCAGACAAAATGATTTTCAAAGAGTCTTAATTAGAAATGCATGCAGTGTTTTGTCACACCATACAACCATAGTCAGTTACACAATTGTATGATTGATTTGAGCCGCCATAGCTTTAACTCACTCCACTGCAGTCCACATGTGTCTGCTTATACGTCTTCCTTTGATCCTATTACTACCGATGTCTGGCATGCAGATCTCTCTGCACGCAACTGCAAGTCTTCACGTTATCCAATTGCATTCTAAATGGTCAAGGCTGTAGCTCATTCTGCAGAATTTACATTCTTGATACTTGATATCTTTTTCAGGCATATGCAGATATGTCCTTCAACAGCATGAAAGTAAACCTCTTTTAAAAAAGAAACTGCTCATTGTTACCTCACTTGTGACTCTAGAAAGCTGTTCTCACATCCATCTGCTGAAGGAGGTAAAGTTTCACTCTGCTCACCTTAAATCTCTGTTCTACGCGCATACACATCAGATTGGTGTATTATACCACAACGTTTGGAAGCCAATCGTGGTCCAATGTGCAACTTACACAAGTGTAATGTGGAAACGACACTCACACTTTTCCACTGGCGTAGAAGATGTCTTGTGTGGAGCAGTTCAACTTTACTAAACAATATTTGCACATTGATGTATGGATTTGCATAAAGGGAAAATGAGTGGGTGTGATTTTAGGAATATTTAACACCGCAGCATCAACATTTTTGTGGGAAAACCGTATTAGACGCAAAGCAGACATATGATAATACAGTATGCCTTCAAACATGTCGGGAGAAGACCGTAACTCAGTGTGATCAAAAAGTAAAGGAGAAATCAAAATAATGATAGAAATTCTGGAAGACTATATAGCTGTGCATGTTGTAGCCTGTCCTATCTGAAGTAGAAGATATACTCAGACTTAATTATGACCAATGAGCTAATCTCTTTCGGACACACCTGCCCCACCCAATCATGAGCAGACGTTCAACAGTCGATAAGTTTTCAAGATGCAAAAACAAAAAAACCTCAACTGCAGAAGCCGCTCTATGCTTTTTAAACAAAAACACATATTTAATATCTGCCATTATTTTATGTTATCTGTGTATTTGACACATTGATTTAAAACACATGTGACCTCCACTCTATGAGACCTGACACTTTTCCCTGCAGGATCCTCTTTGACTCCTCAGGCGTGTATGTGTATGAATAGACTTTGTGAGAAATGGGAATGTGACCCCATGACTCCTCTTATTGCAATCAGCAGACCTGCTCTGGAAACAGCCTCTAAATTCTTCTATTTCTGTTCGCAAATAATTGGAAGATTTCACCCTTAAATACAGAATCAACATTCTTCCAAGGAAGGAAAGGCGGCTCTTTTCAGTTCACTCAACACTTCAAAGTTCAAGACTAGAGAACCAAAGTTTGGAAATATGAAATATGGGAGATTTATTCCCATATTTATTTATTAATATTTTTTTTAATTCTTAATTTCAGCATATTCCCCCAACACACACAATTGTGTAATATTCTACTGAAAATCCGCACAACAATGGACATTTTTTTCTCTGTCAACATCAAAGCTGCATCAAAGGCAATGTGTTAGAACCATCTGATAAAAATCTGATTATCCATAATTTTTAACCTCTTCAAAAGAAGTCTAGTGACCAAATATTCAGGCATCCTGTAGCAGAGCATCCCAAATTAGCAGGCCCACGCAGACTTACTGGGGTAGAGATCCATGGGCTGCGTCTCATGGTGAGTCTCATGGTGAGTCTCATTGGAGTGCGTGTCGTGCCCGTGACTTTTCCCATCATCATAGACCACAAACACAGCAAACAGGATGATGGTGATAATCTCCAAAGCCAAGGCCACAATAGGGAACTTCATCCTCATGTTGGTGGCGTAGGCAGGCATCCTGAGTCCTGAGTTGTCTCTCACCGTCTCCCTATCAGTGTTTTTTTAGGGGTAGTGCTGTGTGAAGGGAGAGAATAAACTGGTGTCTGGTTTTTAAACTGATGCAGGTTTGGTGGTAACCAATGACAGGGCAGAAGACTGGGGCCTGGGTGGGGAACACCCCCCTCATGGACTTTGCTCGCGGGGATGGGTTTCCTCTCTGGGCGTCAGAGTGGACTAAGCAAAACACAAACGTAATGACGGTCGGCCAATGAGCGGACATGAGAGAAATACTTAATGACTGCTCCTTCCAACTCATTTTTCACTGTCAAAGTTTTGTTTGTTGACTTAACTTAAATGTTGGGACTGGTGCATTTCTTTCATGTCTTACATTAGAAAAAGAAAATTCTTTAAACGATGTAAAAATAAATGTCTCTATTTACTCTTTAGAGCTGTTGTTTGCTCAAGACAATATTCGGTACCTTTCATACAAATTTCAGTTTTTGAGATTCCTCTTTTTTCTGCTCTACTGATCTCTGTTCCTCTTTCTTAGTGCAGACCCTTGATATTACACCCTTTTGCGTTTTTTTTTTAATGCACCTGCTGTTTCAGATACATTACTGAACTAAAAGTAGTAATACCAAAATGTAAATAATACTAAGTAAAATATTACTTAAAAGTATTAAGTAAAAGTCCTGCATTTAAGATTTTTATACAGGTAAAAGTACTGAAGGAGCAGCAAAAAAGTACTTTTATGGTGTGTGGACTCATTATAACTAATCCATTTATGTATAAGCAGCGTTTTAATGTTGTAGCTGGAGGAGGTGGAGCTAATGTAGAATCCTAATCTGCATCTCCAAATGCAGTTATATGCAGTTACACACATACACATTAATAAAATAAAATAAAATTGTCATTAAGTAAGTACCAGAGCAACAGAATGCAGTTTAGCATCTAACCTGCAAAAGGTAGAAAAAGTGGATATAGATATAAGAAAGACTACTTCACTGAACAACAAACCAGTCGGGTACTGACACTAACAATTGATGTGACTGTGCTTAATATATAATAAACAAAAAATAAACAAAGTATATAATTGCACAATCTAAATTAATGCAACTACGGTATTTCAGTAATAGAACTACTGTATATGGTATGTACAGCATGCACAGGGACATGTCATGCTGTACAAACAGCAATAGGATAATGTGTACAGTGACCGAAACTAAAATCTCCTCCTTCAAAAGACAACTGTTAGCTGTGGTAGTTGTCTCACGTTGCATCGACACTGGTGCTCTATCCGTGACCCCGACAGACAGTTTGTGCAACTGCGATCACGCCGCCTCATAGTTCAAGCCCTTCACCGACAACCGTTACATACAGCACATGCCTGAGCTTCCTTTCCCCCACCAAGCAATCTCATCTGATTGGCTCGTAGGTTCAGATTCAGTAAATGGCTCCCACAGTGAGTGTGGGGACAATCTGAGGCCTCTCAGCAAATTTCCTCAGGCCAGAGGTCCGACATTTGGATCCAAGAGCTTTATGAATGAGCGGAGTTGTTAATCACTGCCAGCGACACATTTCTGTTTGTCTTGGAGCTCAGCGTTTGAGCTGAGTGAATCTTTTCCCAGACCCTTTTGGGAAATTACTTCCAAATGTTGAGAGATATCGAAAACTCCGCAGCACTGCTAGAACTAATCCACTCGTGCTGAGCATGTGCTTTACAGCGTTTTGGTGTAGTATTTGGCAGACAGTGGGGGCTTTTTCATTGGGCGGGGCCACGTTGTTTTAGTTTTTTGACAAATGAGCTAAGCGGCGAGCTCGAAGAGCACGAGAGGATTTGTGGTCCAACTGCTGCAGTAATTCATTCATGGCGGCCACAGATACTTCCTCATTTGCTTTCTCTTCTTTTAGCTCTTTTTTAAATACAATTTCAGTCCATTCATTACAAAACAAGCGGTGGTTGTTTGACTTCTCACATTTAACTTAGTTATTTTTGCCTCCAGAGAAGTTCTAACCCTGGGAAATGTTTGTATAGTGTTGAAACTCCAATCTGCAATTATTGAACCAATTATTATGGCTGTAGTTACACGATCAACTTTTCTCCACTCAGCTGTAATCTGTCAGAGTTTTGACAGAGAGCATGAGAACTGTTTGTATAGTCAAGACTGTTCAATAACAGTAAATGCTCTGAGTCTCACATTTCTTTACCATTGCTCTAAGGTTGTTGCTTTACGTCTCATGGCCTCCCGAAGAGGCATGATTGAGTGTCTTGATTAGACATTGAGACAGAGTGGTGACATGCTTTAATCTCCTAGTATACATGGAATCTCTGCAGGATGGATAATAAGTTTGGGAAAATACACTTATTTGCTTTCTTTTCGAGAATAAGATGAGAAGACTCATGAATGTGCCTTAGCTATGTAGCTACAGGCAGGAGACGATAGGCTATATGCACGCTGCAGGCAAAAGAGGCCGACATCTGATCACCTTTTGCGCAGATGTGACGCATCTGTTCACATTGTGAGAAGCACAAATCACATAGCATCAGATCTTTTCAACTCTGATTTAACACACTTTGTCATCCTAAATCAGATACCGGTCTGATGTTTTTGCAAGGGGACCTCAGTCTGTACAGTCGTATCGAAATTCATGCGACTTTTACGTCCTCTGAATAAAAGTAGCCACCATTGCTCCACCATAATTGAAAATGTGGCTCTCGATCTCCTCGTTATTATCTGCTTACAAATTTGCTTGCTTCCACTGCACATCATCTTATAAATGAAACGTGAAGGCTGTGTAACAGGATTGTACGGAGGACACAGGAAATAGTGGCAGCACAGCAATCAGAGGCAGAGGCAGTTCTGCAGTTTTCAGGACAAAACAACAGAAAACCGAGCTCAGTCCAGAGCTCTATCACAAAACGTGACAAAATAAACTCTTTCAGCCGGGCCGCTAGCCGGCTTACCGGTCTCAAATCTCTCCAACCCTGGAGATCTTAGGGAGGCTCTCTGACTGTGCTCCCCTTGATCAGCTTTCCTGCTTCACATTTATTCATCTCCCTGATGAGGAGATCAGCTCCAGGTGTGCCTCTTCCCACGCCTAATCCCAATGCTCTCCTGAAGAAGTGGGTGGAGCCCTCTGGCCGGAATTTAGATTCCTCTAACTCCCCTTACAGCTGTCTTCAGTGGCCTCCATTATTTACCTCCTTAGACAGCATGCTGCGAGTGATGTCTCTGTTGTCCTTTGTGCATGCGGGTCAGCTCAGGGCCGTGACCAACACAGGAATCTGATATTGGACAGATTTAAAAAAATAATCTGATCCCAGCAATAAATCAGAATTTAGCCCAAGAGACTGTGAACGTAGCCACATTCATATAGACTGAACGCAGGGGGAAACTGCTCGCCTGGCTCAGTGCAAAGTAAAAAGATACAATCAGTATCACAATAATACATATCTTGTTGTTTGATCTGACCACATCAGATTTAACTAACAAGATGCAATGTTTTATGAGTAGTTGGTAGATGGATAGAGAGCTGGTTTAATGTTTCCACAGACAAAACTGATGGTGAAATATAAGTATTCATTTGTCAGAAGTTGCCTGAAATTGCGAGACCATTGTTTTTTTCATTATTGGCCTAAGTTGTCTTAAGTTGTCTGTTTTCTGTAATGTTTCTATCATTATTCTATGACAACAATATCATGACAACATACCACTCTAACCAGCGTTGTATGGTAGACTAGCATTGCTCCTGTGCATTTAATTATCTATTTGGGCCGCTATCTATTTGTTTTACATTGTCAGCACCAACCGGAGGACGTCTGCTTCACACTTCGATGAGCTTGTCACCACTCAACCTGACAGCCTTAACGTTAGAGCAATGAGACACACGTCGTACGGTAATAACAACACTCACCAGCAACATTCAGTGTCCGCCCGGCCGATCTGCTCCTAAATGGGCTTTTCGGTCTTTGTCAAGTGTGTGTCTGAAATGTGATGTTTAGGATAGACAGACACGGCCAAAACAAGCTCCATTTAATACAGTGACGGCACCTTTTCTCTAGGCGGCCGCATACAGCCGCATACGTTCTGTCCTCATTGGGAACAATTGAAAAAAGATGCCGGAGGTCATAAAAAGGCGCTATGTGGACACAGGCCCTAGATATTTCACTCCTGGCTCTAGAGACATACACACAAGATCGGTATTGAGCTTCTCATCCAACTCTGGGAAAAAAAACATCTGTTTTATATTTTCACAATTCTTTCACATCGACTTCAACCGTATTGACAGTTGACATTCAAATTTGAATAGTTGACTGTAAGTCATCTTGACAATAATAACCGTTGAGGGAACATCAATGGAGGAAGCTAGCTTATTGGCTGTGTTGCTCCATCCACTTTTTTTTCAACTTTGTTTTTGCTCCACAAGAGAGGAATAGTTTGCAGACAAACATGAGACAGAAGTTGATGGTACATGGTCTTTTTAAAAAGTTGTAAACTTATTTTCCTGTCAGTGGTAAAAGCACAGAGCAGAGAAAATAGAAAAAAGCTTGGTAAACTATTGTGACTGACTAGCCCCCGCAAAGTTGTAGGAACAAAACAGGGCAACCCCGGGGTAGCGACCTGTCAATTACAAGATAGCCACGCCATAAAGCAGACCCTGCGTTATTGATTATTTTACTCTAGGACCATCATTTACTAAGTCCCATGACTTAGTTAAAGGTGGACTGGTGTTTGTCATGAGGAGGTTTAGTGGTCACACTTATTATCAAACGTCTTTTTAAAGACACTTAAAACTTCACTCACCCAAATCCCCAGAGAGGTATCTACTGCCTTATTTTACATCATAGAACAAAACGTTAAACTAACTTAAGCTTGTGTTAACCACGGACCTATTTGAGGCTTTTAATCAAAAAAACATTTTAAAAATATATAATGAAATGACTTGAAATGAGAGAACCAGAAGTGTTATTCTATTGGCTTCTCTTTTCAGACCCGTAGGTTTCCACCTCAAATTCGGACTGCTTTTTCGTTCTGTTACTCCGTCAGTGTGATACGGAATATTTTGGCAATTTCATCGAACAATCCCTTTTATTGCAACTGAAAAAAAATGTGTTGGCTTGTTTAGGTTCACAGAATCTGAGAACGTTGAAGACGTTGAACATAGCAGAGAAAAAGCTAAACAGCTCAATTGTTTATCAGCTAAAAATCTGTTTTAATCTAGCCTCCCTGTGAACTTTTTGAAACATTCCAGGAAAACCATTAAGCAATTTATCTCTGCTCACAGTGAGCAGAGATAAATTGCTTAATGGTCTAAATCTGCGCCATAAAGCAGATTTGTGGAAAATAAACAAGCCAGCAGGCCAAAATGAACTCTATCCTTCGTCTGGGATCCCCCATGTGCCGTTATGCAACATACATGACCACACAGACCTTTCTGATGTCCTGATTGCTTTGAAACCACACTGACTATATAGTTGATACTTGTTCACTCGGCCCATCAGTCACAGATTGAGTCTCACTGCAGTGGCAAGACGACTTGGTGAGCGGAAGGAATCGAAGAGCAAAGGAGCAGGACGATGGAGGCCTACTGTGGTTCGCTTTAGTTTTCAGCTTCAGGACATTCCTGGACAGGCTTACGTCTGCCACATGTAAAGGTCAAACTGAGGATCAACATTTCTTTGCTTCATATATTGTTCTAATAATTGCATTTTGACGAAACATCCAGGAAAACTATTGCTTTTATCTGAGCTGTTAGAGCAGATACTATAGATTTATTTGACATTTATGATGAAAAAGTTCAGCTCATTTATTGAAAAGTTGTACATTGGATAGTCATTTTGCATGTCATGTTTAAATCTATCGAGTGGCATTATTCTCAGTGCATTCACTCAGTGTTTCTACTCTTATCTCATGTGAGGGACACCACCTTGCAGCTGATATTTATGTATGGACAGTCCTCCTTACATGTGTGGTTGTTTGCTCAGCTCTTTCGCATGCAAAGGTCAACTCCACATGCATCGTTAATATTGCGTGCCCCATCCCCAAACTATTCACTTCTTAACTCTTGTAATGAGGACCAGTATCTCCTCACAAGGAGTCCTCCTTTTACACTACACGATACAGACCTCTGCTCTCCTGTGAAGGGAATTACATTCCTTATGGGGATTCTTCCATAAGGAGATATGTATGTGGCTGATTGGAAACAGGCCAGTTTGTGTGACAGACAAAAGCCAGGTCTTTTCTTCTCATTAATCTAAACTGTCTTTAGTTGGGTGGGGTGACATCACAGACAGGTTTCTACATACATGTGCATGAGCTCTAGAGAGCTTTGCACGAGCAATATCTTAAATATTCCAGTCTGATTTATGAGGCCTGATGAATAAATGCAGTAGAGTTGCACGAGTGAGGTTGACCTCGCTTCAAAGTGAAGCCGTGGAGATAATTTACAGCCTTCTATGAAGCCAGTGCATCCACTGGGAAACTTTTGTTATTGCTGTTTCTGTTTTCAATCTGTTGCAGGTTCAGAGCAGCGTTGCAGGTTTGCCCTGCGTGCAGAGCTCAGAATGCCAGAAGCTGAAAGTTAAAAATACTGCATGTTTGACTAAGATACCTTGTATCTGCAAAAGTAACCAGCGTCTAAAGAGCTGTAGCTGTGAGTTTACAGGCAAATTGGATAGAGAACTAACAAAATGTCCACTGAAGGTGGTTGTACTTTTTTCATGATAAGAGAACTGAGCTAATAAAACCTCCTGGATCATGTAGCCACACAAACATCACCACAACCTCAATAGATAAATACTAATCCCTATTCATAATTGGTGAAAGTGCACCATATGTGTGCAAAAATGTTGCAGCGTGTTACACCATTATATGGTGAACAATCCTTAAACTGCTTTCAAAATAAACAGGATTGTTTTAGCCTGATAACAGCATGCTAATGACTTCTCTACAAAGACCAGAAGTATTGACCTAAACATTATAATATATGTGTATATTGGACACATTGGGTGTGCCTCTGTGACATAGTTGAACATACTGAATGCATGTCACCACATAGGTCAGGCTTGGATCATAGAGCAGATAAAGTTCAGTGTTTTGCTCAAGGACACTTTGACAGGTGTGAATGTGTCGCCTCTCCCTGGGATTGAACAGACACTGATGTTATGGCAGTTATGAAACGGTGCCTGTCCTCGCTGTAGTGAGTCTGTATGGTGGTAACTGTAAATAAAACTCTTATCTCAAGTATTTCACTTGAGACACGAGCGAGGAATCTCTCGGAAAATTAAACACATATGTTGGGATTAGGCATTGATGTGCGGTGCATATTTCACATTTCCAGCTGCAGAATTCTTGTGTACTCTTTTCTTTGAGCCAAAACGTGTCCTGCTTATTTTCTGTGAACATTTTTTAAATGTTTGCTTTGTGACTGAGGCATCTTTTTCCTGCTCTACGTGTGTCATTAGCTCCATGTGCAACTGTAGTGCTTTAAGCTTCGTGTAATGTGACGAACGCAGCAGGGGTCGGTATGCTTACGCGGGTCAAAGAAGTGGTCCACATTAGACGCTTAGTGGGTGACTGCTGTTGAAGCTAAAGATGAGAAGCATGGGGGTGAGCAGAAAGGAGCTGGTCTCTTCTTTTTTTTCAGAAGAATCCTTAGAAGACCAGACTAAAAGGTCCGTGCTAAAGAGTGTGCAGTAGAGATGGCATTTTATGTCTGTCCCTAATGCAGATCCTTACATTTTGTATTTATTCAGACATTTTTTATTCCGAAACATTTAAATCAAATCATTGTTGTTTTGTAATATTTAATGACGCGGTCATGGACCAACTTGTTGTTCAAATTCTGACCGCTTGACTCAGTATATCCCAAAGGATTTTGTGAGACTGTGGTGACTTTGAATCCCGATTCAGAGGCCTCTTAGGAACACGACCACATTCAATAGCGATCTGGTCTGTAATTTTTTAGATGAAGTGACACACAGCCATCCTTATGCGCCATCACTACAAGGGAAACAAATATCACTACCAGCACCACAAGATTAATTTAGGCCTCCACATTTTATTTCCCAACACCCCTGATGCATCATGCGGTTGTGAAATGGAAGGGAAAGGATGATAGCGCATAGATACTCCTCCTCTCTCACCACAGCCCCCCTGAAAACACCCCACCCCTCGTTTCCTGTGGCTGGGGCTGAGGGGAACAGTTGCACACCCTGATAAGCCTGCTCAAAGGGAAGCCTATGCATGCTGGTAATCAGCATGTTAGATGCTGGCAATCAAGAACAATTACAAGCTCTCATCATGTTTATGTTGTGGTGGCCCTTTTATGCTATTTAAGTGAAGGGCAACTGTATAGCATCCCATCGTGTTTCTACGTCACACGGTTAAGAGGGCACACATCTGATAGAGTTTGTTCGGGTGAGGTGAAAAGAAACTAATGGCAACAAGTAGAGGCCAAATAGAAAGTAATGTAAGGTTTGTCAGTCAAACATTGAATCTTTCTAACAGTCTCTCTTACGCCAGCACCTACTGTATGTACCTAAAAGGCTTCGCAAACAACTGCAGATGCTGATAGGCCGCGACGTTGGAAAAAGGGGCTGAGAGCACTCGAATGTTTAACAGGTGTGCGGACGATTTAACGCCGCGCCTATCGAGTTACCGTGGGACGTGAAACAGGCATCAGTCAAAAACAGAGTGCGGACAGAGGAGCGTGCGTACAGTATGAATGCTGCGGAACCACATGTGCAAAATGTGATACGGAGAACTTCCAGTTATGTGCTATTCCGTGACAGCAGGAAGATGTGCAGTAACTGACCCTCTGATGCCCTATCATGCTGTTCTTTTTAAAGAGGTGTGGTAGCTCCTGGAGGGTTGCTTGTTTAAATCCTGTTTTAGCAGTACGGCGACACATTTTGGGCATTTGCAAAATATTTGAAGAGAAATAGATTCATTGTATGGTAATTAGAATAACGTAATAGTTTGATGGCATTAGCTGGTTTCCTGTGTAAGTTTGGCTCCATGAAGACATATTATGTCTACAAATACATTTCAACCCATGCTTGCTGTTTACAGATACAATATGCGAGCTATTAGCAGGGGGGAGGGCTTAGTTTGGTTACTTTGATAGTGCCGTGGGACTTGCACACAGAGATAAATCTTTTCTTTACTTTCTAGTTTCCTCAATTATAAAGATAGCACTGGCAAGTTGTAGTCCCAGGCCACCGCAAGTACGACATGTATGATAACGCTCATTAACATTTCTTAGAGAGAAAGTGACAAGAAACGCATTCAAAGAGCTACTGAACTCATAATGTCACTCTGAAGCCACATTTTCCTTTTCAGTTTTAAATGTCAAGCTAATAGCATGCATGAGCAGTGACAGCATGAGCAGTACCTCTGTTGTTTTTTTGTTTTGGATTTCCCACAGTCTTTCTCCATCTAAATCCTGATGGAGCCTGGAAGGAATTGCCTGTCATATTATTGTTGGATGAAAGCCTTTGGTAGACAGCGCTTCGGCTTCCTCAGCAGTACATCCTGATGCCCTGCTGCATTTTAAACACAGAGGCTCCCCACAGTGATGCTGTAATTGCTTTATCTAGCACAGGCTTCTTTAAATGACGCCTAATTGAGGGTCTTCGCCGCACCCTTTCCTCATGTGGCTCCATGTGGCAATCAACCTGCCGTTATCACCACATCTTAATAAAAACTAAAATGATTGGACCACAACCCAGGACGTCCCATAGAAATAGGAAAACTTTAGGAGGAGGGATGCGGTAAAAAAGCAACGAAAAAAAAACAAAACATCCTGACCTAAACGCTATGTGGAGTGGGCTTTCAATACACAGGATGCAGAGAGAGATTGGTGGTTTGAGGCATGTCGGTGAAGTAGAAAAGGGATGGAAAAAGAGAAAAAGACTTGTCACGCAAACGACTGTAGACCACACAGTGGGGAGGAGTTTTGTGTACATATGATATGATGAACGACTACAGTATTTAAAACATTTACACATTGAAAAAGTGCTTGGCATCCAGTAGAAACGCAGAACATTCATGCAAGTTTCAGCTGTGTAATGAAATCCCTCTTGAAAATATTGATTTAAAGCAATGAACTAATTGTATCAGAGAATTTCCAGCAGCCACATGAAACAGAATATATGTTGAATGCGTCGTTTGTATGATGGTCCAGCTGTTTTAAATGCGTCCCCACATGTTAGTTATTATAGGAGGCATGTTAATTACATAAGAGCTAGACACAGATGTGCAGTGTAGGGGCAGTTTACTGTACATGGGAAACCATATGTTTGTTCTCTCTCTTTAAGCTTTTCTCCTGACAGTTTAAGACCTCAAGCCAAATCCGTGATAGAAGCACCATACGTTTGGAGGGACATGGTTAACTTCAAATGTTAGGAGCCGTGTTTGGGTTGTACAAACAGCTTTATGTGATAATATTTGCAATTTTTCTTAGAAGGTATGCGTTTGTATATGTGTGTTTGCATGCAATGTTGGTTTAAGTTCACAGTTAAGGTCACAGTGAGGCCTGTTTACACTTACGTCGTACGTAAGTGTAAACAGGCCTCTTTTTATTTAATTTGATTGTTGACAGGATCTCCCACTTTTGTATATGTCCTATTTGTACAGTATTTCTTACTTTCTGTTTTCGTCTATGTTTTTGTAGTAATGCTTTTTTCTTGTGGCACTAAAATTACGTTAAGATCAACTTGCTGCGATGTGCCAAACAATAATTATTTAGGTTTATTGTACAGATAACTCCTCATGTCAACCTCACAAATTAGCCATTCATCTTCCATCGCATTAATAAATAGATACAGGGCGTCGACAAAAGGTTTAGCGCAAAACGACGCTATGCACTGCGGTGTTCTACAGTGTTGTTTTGTGTACAATTTATTTTTGAAGGAATAAAACTGCTAGCCTACCATTTCATTATGTAAATAGAAGCATTTTTTACATTTTCAGCTTAACTTGATGTTGTTATTCTTGAAGTCACTGGGAATTCAAAAATATTAAAAGCTTTTCAGTGAAATTTGTTTTTTTGTGTGCAAGTTTAGCATTAATAAATGGTACCTCATGCCTTTGCAATTGAAAAGTATTGCAATCAGTTGATTTTTGTTCAACTATAAAAGCTCCATACACACTTTACTCTGCTTTAATGCCATCATTTGCCGCACTACCTTTCGCAGACTGGAGCAGATTTTGAAATAAAATTGAAACTGAATCGAGAATCAACTTTGAATCGAGAATCAACTTTGAATCGGGAATCGCTTTGAATTGAGAATCGACTTTGATGTTGAGGTACTGAAAGATTGCTCCGCTATCAGTGTGCGAACATAATATGAATGTAGCCACTCAAAGTGTGCTTGTAATGGTTGAAAGACTTAAAAGGTGCTCTATAAAGTCCATTTATCGTTTACCATTTACTGTTGCCACCCAATTTAGTGAATCACTAGTTTGAAACTAGCTAGTATAGTTACTAAGAACTTATTAAGGACTTTACACACAAACTTAGTAAAGGTTTTTTTTAAATAGTGGTGCAACCCAATCCTGAACTTTAACCTTTCAACTCTCTTCTCTCATGTCACATAACTGCTGTACCCTGAATACATTGGCTGCCACTGAAATAATGAAGTGAGTGATTGACCCTTGCATGACCAAGCCATTCCTGAGTGAAGCTTATGGATTTGGTCCCTGCATCTGTCTGACACGGCTAATTGCAAACAGATTTACCAGGATGAGAAAAAGGAATGTTCTCCCTGTCTTCTGTATAAATGTCAGGCCCAGCGAACGTCTGTGTCAGATTACTGTGGCAGCAGCGATAAGCAGATGTAAAGACCCGTGGGGCTTATTTATTATTAAGGCAAAGAGCGGAAAGAAAATAGGCAGAGCACTGCAGTGAGAACAACGCTCTGGAGAAAATAATGCGCTCTCATGCAATTTTTGTCAGGGCATTGTGCCTCCCTCTTGGGATAATACACCAGATCGGATATACAATTCATGGATTTTTCCCAGGAATCAATTTTCAAGAATTGTCATGTAGAAATCATGAATGTGAAAGTTGACGGTCAAGTTTGGAAAGGCACAGGAGCCAAACTTTGAAATACATTGAGATCTGAGCAAAAATGTGTGCGCGGTAATAAAACTATAACGAAACAACGAAACGGATCGGCCAATATGGATCATAGATGATCGGCAGTTGGTCTTGGCGGCAATAAAACATGATGGGCGCATTTCTAAAAGTTACATTTGCTCCCGTGATACGATCCAACCGTGAGTTTTATGATCCGTTGCACCCCCTGCCCTCAGGTAAACACTGTTAGCTCTGTCAGCACGTGTGCCGTAGTTTGTACTGTTAGCGCTGTTAGCACCGTTAGTTACAAGCCGCCGGGTCAGGCGTTGCCATGTTGAGAGCCGTTGAGAGCAATCGAAATGCTCCGAATCTCATATCTTGCAACTTTAACACAATCTCTGCTCAGCTTTTCTGACCAGATAATGCCTAACTTTTCATTTCATAACATTTATTTATCTACCTTACACCACTACTGTATAGCTCATGCCTCCGGCCAATGCCTTTAGGGTGAGTGCAGTATGATGTATTCACCAAATAGTGAATTGACCGTGTTTTCACATTGTTTGATGCTCATAAATAAAGCCATTATTATAACTTATAAATCTTTTTTAAAGGTAGCTTATTAGAAAATGGCAGTTTGTCTCGCTAAAACATTAAAGAACAACATTATCTTTAGTGACAGTTTGTTTTTCCTCCAACTTGATACAAAATATAAAGAGTGTATCAATCCATGCGTCCTGTATTGTGTATTAACCCTGATTTAACAAACCCTTATCTGTATCATTACACCTCTGTACAAAAACTGATCGGACGTTTGTTCAGAACTGCAATCTATTTCTTGATTCGTTCTCACTCATGATTTTATTTTCTTCACAGTTGTGATTGTGTGTGTGAAGGAATGTTTTGCACTACATTGTGTTTGGGATATGCCTCCACCCACTTTAACCATTTCCTCCACTGCTGCTTTGGGACCCCTCACCCAATGTTTGTTCAATGTACATTTGCTGGAGGACTAGTGGGAATAGCTATTAAAATGGCAGCGCCTATGGGGAGAAAGAACAACACCCCCGTCTGCTAATGGTTGACATGATCCAGGTCTGTTTTATTTAGCTCACTCTTTGGCCACTGGTTGAACTTGTGGCCATCACGCCAGCTCATGAAACAATGACCACACTAACAGGCACTAGAAGAAGCACAGAAAAAGCCCCATAATGTGCACCCAGGTCATAGGTTGTAAACGTCTCAGGATAATATGAAGTATGTGGTTGTAGAACCAGCTACCACATACAGATTAGAAATGAAGTGTTCGCCATGGCTGCAATCCCCCTTCCTTCATGCCTTTGTTGATGAAAGAGATTGACTGCTTTGGAATGTGGCAGAGGAGATCTGTTGTCAGAGGGCTTTGGTTTGACGGTGGTCCTGCGATGTTGGTGTATTTGTGATGAAAGCTGACGAGCCTGTTAGCGAGTTCTGTTGTGCTGCATCTCAAAGCACTCAATGGAAGGAAGGAAGCTGCGCGGCGCTCTTGCTTTCATCAGAGGGAGGTCTGAATGTTTCTGTCGCACTCAGTGGGCAGGAGCTCACTTCCCACAGGTAACACAATACGGTGTAGTACTGGACCATCATCCAGATAAAGGTCGCAGAGGGCAACGTTCAAGTCACTCAGGCATTCTTGAAATTAGTTGTGTGTGTGGGGGGGTTACGATACAAACTTATCTGATGGTAAGCGATCTTGTTAGCGACTATCGGTGTCAGGTGGGTGTAAAGTAGATTTAACGCGATCCATTCCATTAGAGTCAACACGATGTAAAAATCAAAGAGAGCTGACTGTGTGGAACGAGTAGCTGGGATATAATTTTTTAATCAAACCCCATCATCAGACAAGAACATCAATTTATTTTTGCAGGGCTTTTCAAAATACAGTTTCAAAGAGAGAGCGACAAAGAAATGAAACTGCTAATAACATCAGGCCAAAGGACAGGACAGGGAAAAATCTAATAAAGATATTTTATACCAACATGACCCCAAACTTGAGATGAAGTCAAAGGGTTCTTTAAAAAAAGAGATGATTACATTTTATATTAGATAACACAGATTGTTTTCTTCTTTTTGGTACGATTATGTGGTGTAGATAAGTTCAGAGTAAGTTTGCTATATTTTAAGAAAAACAGCACATTTATATACAAATTAACCAAAATGCAAAGAAAAGAAAACAAAACATTTTTTGTGTGACAGTGATGCGATCTTGTAGTATCTTTGTGAAAAGTGTTTCTTTTTGCCAACATTTGTGACTGACAGGTAAAACATGTGAATGAACAAGTGAAACACTTTCTGATTCATTCAGGTATTGGCCAGAACGCTCCCATTTAGCTCTCCAAACAAACTCAACTACTATGAGCTTTGAAGTATTTGATCTTGAAGTCCGTTTCAATAATTCAAGTACAGTTTGCTGCACTGATCCCTCAGATCTTTGGTCAGATTCAAATGGAGTGAGCTCTTTTTTTCAGCATCCTGTTTCTATTCCAGAGGGATTGTGATGTGGTGAGATAACAGCCCAGACTAAATGAGCTGTCTTCAGTCTGGACAGACTGATGTAACCGATCCCTCAGTGTCTTCCTGCCTATGAGAATGTCTTTTGGTTTTCCGCCCTTTTTTCTCTTTACTCTCTTTCCCCCTTAACCTTTTTTTCAACATTTTTTCTAACACTTTTTCTAACCCTTTTAAAATAAATAGCAAGGGAAATGTATCCTCTGCCACTAGACATGCAGAGAGCTGTCTGGCGGTTAACATATCTGATTTAGACTCAGCCTGAATGAGTTTAGATGAGGTAACCACACAGCACAGGGCAACTGTTGCTGCAGAAACCTGCAGGATTAACCAGATCACACTTTTGATTTGTATAAAATCTACAACAATGCATGTGCATGGTCCCTATTTTCCCCATATTACTGTTGAGGAAGTCAAACTGACGCCAAAGTCATAAACATTTTACGGCCCTGGGACCAACTGTTGAGGCTTGCTGCTAGAGTTGATAAGCCCCACAGGATGGCAGCTGGGCTTATCGAGCTTGGCCAAGCCAGAAGACCTCTGCTATCGCTGGGTGCACTGGCAGAGGAAAAACTCATCCCCTTATCTCCCCTCTGTGGGAGGAATAACACTCCTTCCAGCTCCCCTGTCCGCTTACTTCAGGTGGCGCTCTCATCTGTCTTCTTAGTTGACCTCATGGGGATCGCAGTGACGGAGCAGAAACAAGAGGCTGTGCTGTGGTATGTAGACACGATTACAGACATTTAGCCCAAGTGTTTAATGTCGATGAAAGAAGTTTGCTATCACACAAAAGAAAGCTAATTTCAGCACAATAGCTGTGCGTGTGACAATGTGGCAATCGGAAATCTAATGTTGAAGTTGGAGCCTTTTATTTAATGAGCGAAAGTGAAAACAATCTCTCTTGTGATTGCAGGGTGGAAACCCAGAACAGAGGGGAAAAAAACATCCACTTGGACTCAAGAACGAACCGATTACAATTTGGTGGTCAAGGGTCACTTCTCACAGAGGGAGGAAAGAGAAAAAGAGAGAGGGAGTGAGAAGTGTGGGGGCAACACTATTAAATACATCAGCAACTAGTATGTTCACAGCACTGAGCGGGACTCGCTGCTCCTTAGGCGGGTTAAGCGGCAGGCTGGTCCTCGCGTTGCAGCGGGGAAAACAGCGGGTGTTGACTTGAAGAATCCGGGAATTAGTAATCTTCCTTCTGCAGGTGATCTAAGAGAGCTCAGGGGAATAGAGGTTATCTGTCTCTCTTTCAGGATCCAAGCGTGAGAACACGAAAACAGTCTGTTGCTCATGCAGCGAGATTAGGTTGTTTTTTTTCGTGTACCAAAGTTGTTACCTCCTGCAGCAATGTAAATTGCAATGGGAAGTCGCAGTGTGAAGGTGTGCGTCGGTCTTTATAGCCTCGGGGACGTCATGGCCGTGTCTCAGGGACTCCCTCGGGTTCCTATGGGTTCTGTCCAATGAGGCACCAGTATTGTGGTTTAAACCAAATCTCACACTCACTCCTGATGGGGGTTTGTCGCGGTTTCATAGTTTTGGTTTTTCTTTTTACATGTAGGCCTCTCTGTTTTTTCCCCCCACATGTTGAAGTCCCAACAACTTGTTAAATAAAATGTTTGAATAGGTTTGCTCCAGCTCATTCTTCAGACTTTAAGTACATTTTTCTGATAATGCGCACATACTTTTAATTAAAGGAGGTGTATTTAACATTCAGAGCATTAATACAGCAACAAACAACTATTATTTATGTAAAGATATCGTGCACATAGTTCACTCAATAGTGTTTTATGTATTACAGGATTATTGTCACTTCCCTTCTGGTTCAGGAAGAGATGATTTTAACTACTTCATAAAGTGTTTGGCTGTTAAATCTGAAAGAAATACAATCTTATCAACACATTTCTGTGAGTGCAATCAAAATGTTTCAACCGGTTAAAAAAAGAAAGATCAAGGGAGCTTTGCTGCCATACAATTATGAAACATTATTTAATAAAATTCTTAAAATTAGTTGATTTGTGTTGAAAGCAGCTTGAGACACTGCTACAACACAGGCAGATGTTTTCACTTTTCATAAAACGTTAGGGCCCCATTTTAGACTAAAATATGCAAAATAAAACTAGTAATCTAGTATTAATATTAGAGTCAAATGTAGGATGTAGTTTAAATTGGAAATAATGCTTACAGAGTGAATGTACTTTGTTAGATTCCATCTTTTGGAATATATTACGTACAGTTCAACACTTCCTTTGAAATGGAGATCAATGTGTTGTAAGGTCAGATTTCCGTCTTATCTAAGAGGAAGCTAACTTTTCAGCGTCCTGTGAAATTCAAGTGGCCTGGATTCCACAGGAAACCCTCCAAAAATGTACCTGTCAGTGTTATTAGTCTCATTGGTCTTAGAACATTAATCAGTTACATATTTTAACGATGCAATCAATACGAATGAAGTCTTGATTCAAGCGGCTTAAAGCTTGGATGTACAAAACTATTATTATCAGTCTTTATTATCAGCCACAGCATATATTCTGCCAAATCCACCCTGCCAAATGTGTTCTCCTTCCTCTTTGCGAGTTTTCATCTTACGTACAGTCAAAGGGCACCTGCCGCTGCAGGCCGGGTTTCTCCAGAAAAGTGCCGTGCCAAAGTAAATTTCCTTTCTAATCTCTAGTTTAATACTTCACACGATTGAACCTGTTCAGTAATCAGCAGAGGGATACAAGCTTCAAAGATAAGCGTCTTTTATTGACACTGACTGATGAGTCGGACACGTATTTTAGACATGTATATGTGCTTATACAATCTGACACTTGCAATTACAGGTGGTAGCACACGTAGCTGACACTTGATTGTTTTTGCAGCACCACTTCACTGTCAGTGAAGTACAGTTATTTATTAGGGGTTGGCTGCAGGAAACAGAGAGAACGGGGAATGTATATATATATATATATATATAAATAGAAAACAAAACAAAACCCAAGAGAGCTCACTGTTCAGATTAGAGAACTATAGTTTACTTGTTCTGTTGTATTGAATGCAGAAGTTATGTCACTGGTTGGAGTCAAAGAAAGTTTTTCTGTCTTGTTCAATACATTGAGATTCAGGAAAAGACACAATTAAACTGGAGGTTATCAGCAAACTGTATGAATATAAACAAGAAAGATGACTAAACTAACTACTGCCCCGCTAATGAAGTGAACTCCACAGTCATCAATGAATTTATTTCTTCTGTCGATACTTTTCTGTCGTAACTTTGTGGACTCCACTCACTGAGGTTTAACTCATCTAGTTATAACTTTAATGTATTCTTTATATCTTACTTTTCACTCTTTGACATGTGATTTTACTGATAATAATTTAGGTTTGTATTGTATTTTAAATCTGTATTAGTAAAGTGATGTCAGTTAGTCCTGCAGCACTACTCTACAACTACTCTACTACAATGGAAAATAAGTTTTGGATTTTATTGTGTCACCTTTGACATTTTGTAGAGATTTACCGTCAAAAAGCAAAACCCATTCAGGGAACACTTTGCTTTAACCGCCCTAAAAAGCATATATAAGCAATATATAAATAATTAAGAAATAGTTTGTAACACACTTCAATGTACTGTTTTCCAAAATAGAATTTGCCACCTACTGCTCAGATTGTTGTCGCAGTCATTTGCTCAGTCAGCACAGGAGGGTCCTGCTTTGTAGGGGAGTGTTCCTGATGTTTCCACTGCAATGTAGGCCAAAGCATCAAATATTTAACGTATCAGAAATAGACACTCGCACTGGATATCAGCCCCAACATGTCACGGATATGATCTGGGAACGCATTATTTAATAAACTCAGCGAGGTGTAAAAGGACAAATTAGTCGTGATTAATGCAGACCATCGCGGTGTTTTTTCTTGCATTAAGTTTTCAACCGTATGTGTATTACAAGAGCACTTAGAGCAGGCCACCATAGTCTCCTAACTCCGAAATACATTTAATATTACATAATGGAATTGTCTCAGCATTGTCTCAAATAACGTTCAAAATAGTAACGTTTTTTAATGTTATATTTGTTATTTGGATGCTTCCATTCACTAAGGACCAGTCTGACCATCGGCACAAGACCCCCACATATTATATTTGCCCGTATTTAATTTGACCCAGCTACATTAGAAAATCCCATAATAAACTGCCACATGAAACTAGTCTATAAAACCTGCCATGACATTTTATTTACAATGCAAGGACTTAATGTGTCTGCCATTAAATACTGTATATATAGTGACCATTGACCTGTAAGTAATGTGATGTGTCTGGGTGTCAGTGTAGAGTTTAATGTCTCATGATGGTCTATAATTACGTTTCTGATTATTTCATGCTCTGATAAGAATGAAATGCTTGAAAGACATCATTCAAACTTACTAAGTACCTCAGTAGCTCTCACTTATCTATGTACTTGTACAACAGTGTGGCTGAATTTTTTTGTGAAGTACACTTCACTTTTACAACGAGCGGCGTTATAATAAACCTACAGCTGTTCTCTTTAGATTCGCGAGGGCTGTAGTTTATGGAGCAGGTGTTGGCCCATTTCTGAGCCTCGCATGCAACCTCGCTGTTCCAGCTCTGTTGGGAGCAGAGGACAGATCTGCCTTCAGCACATGTCGATCACTACAGTGATGCACCAGAACATCTCCCAAGTGCTGTGTGCTTGTCCGGAAAAAATGATTTGATCTTTTACTAATATGCTGCACGAGGGAGCATGTGTAATATCAAATCAAGCACTAATAGGCTAGATCAAGTGATAATCCGTGCTCAGAATATTGATCAGTGAAGCATGCTTTTGAGATTATGAAATCATTTTAATGCATTATCCGGATTGGACCATTTTCAACGTGTTGCTATAGCAGTAGGCTGTACACTTCCTCTCAGTTTGTTCTGCTTGTTCACAATCTCACTCGAGTCAATACGGACCGTGGATCCAAAGGATGTTTTGGATTTTTCTAAATAAACACAATTTAATGCTAATAAAATAAATATTGATTACAAACACTCACCCCACTTCAGGTGTGGTTGTCAGAGAGGAGAGAGAAATAATGGTTAGTTTATTGCACATTGGAAGCATAAATGAATAAAAGTACTTTTTTTTTTTTAGGATAATGTAAAGAAATATACGTACACTCAATATAATGTTCTAACAGTGTGGACATTTTTAACTTACAACTGATGCAGAGGTGCTTGGAACCGGAAGAGACTCAGATAAGTGAAAGTGTACGCAGCCATAAGACAGGTGTCAGTTATATTTTTACAGGACCACACAGACGTGTGACAAATGAACACACGCTCGAAAGGCATTTTTGTATTTTGTTTGGTTTCTTGCACCTCATGTTTAGCCTGAATGTTGCATCATTCATTCTTTTTATTTTGCAGCTTGGATCAGGAGAAACACAATGTTGTCCCTCTATGTACTGTACTGCACTGTATATGATGACAATAACTTCTCTCTTAATCGTACAATCATGTCCAACTTGCTCTCCTGGCATTTCACAATAAAGCTTTGAATGTTGAATTGAATCTTAAATTGATAAAATAATAATCTATGGTAATGACAATAAACAAAATCAAGTTTTTATTGCAAAAACTTGTCTACTGTAGATTGATGAACATCTTTCCACAAGGGACTTATATAATGTTTTTAGAAATCAAAATTGTATTAGTATAGTGGCATCATCATAGTTCATGACTTAAAAATATCATGTTAATAGCTTGTCCTGCTATTAGCCTAATAACCTCATAATAGTCCTGCATCATTACGGGCTTGGTGGGACATCTGGACTCCGTCCCTTGAGTCTCTGAATCTGCTGTCTGCCTGAGTTGTCTGTGTTTGGGTCTATTCCCTGTTTCCACATTCACACATGCACATTATCTTTATGTCCAGTCAGGCGACAACCTCCGGTTTTTACGAGTGAAGCCAATGCAGAAGTGTCTTAAACTTGCATTCTCTCTACTGGCCAGCAGGGGGTGACTCCTCTGGCTCTATTGTATGTAAGTCTATGAGAAAATGACCCTACTTCTTACTTGATTTATTACGTTGGTAAGATTATAAACATGAGTTTATGGTCACAATCGCTAGTTTCAAATCTTCCTCAATAAGACATGATGTTCATTTTGTAAAGTTCAAAAAATGGTCTCTTCCGTTCACTGGTTGCAAAAAGCCAAGATGGCGACGGCTGCAACCCAAGATGGCGACGGCCAAATTGCTGAACTCAAGGCTTCATAATGGCAGTCTACAAACCAATAGATGAGGTCACAATGACTACGTCCATTTATTATATACAATCTATGTGTCCAGTCCATACAACTTTCAAATTCAACTTTACCTTTATTGTTCTCAAGGGAAAACAAATGTTTTACTGTCAAACGAAACACTGAACATGTGCAATATTTAACAAAAAAACAATAAGATACATCAAACATATTATTAAAATATGTAAAACATTTGCTAATACCCCCCTATATAATAATCTGTCTGACTACTTGACCTTAACCCCTACATATCCTGCACACACGTTGGAAGTTGTAATTGGTTTGGCCATTCAAATTTGCTTCAAAGCCTGCATGGCGATTCTCCTTGAAGCTTGTGGAACACTCACAGGGATTACTTTACACACATGAAGGAGATGGATATGTCTGTCCTGGGAGAGGGATTCCTCCTCAGCTGCTCTTCCTGAGGTGTCTTCAATTTTTACCTCAATAAAGCTTTTATTGTCGGGGTTAGATTTTCCTTATCTGAATCAAGAGTCTACAGAAAGAGGGTGTTGTACGCTGTACAGATTGTAAGGTTCCTTGAGGGAAATTTGTGATATTAGGCTATATAAATATAAATATAATTGACTTGACTTGATACATATATATTGTATGTGATTCTCAATGTGGGGTCCAGTAGAAACCCTAATCTAAATTTAAAATAATCAAAGAACATTGTATATTGTTTAAAATACCGTAATCAGAATTTGTCCTTTATTGTTGCATTTATTAAAAGGCTATGTGTTATTATTTTTAAATTATGTGTTTGTAACGCTCCTTGCAATATTACCGTATTATTAGTATTATCATCATCACTACAATATAATATAAATAAAAACACAAGTGTGTTGTTCTGCTCCCCTCCTGCGATGAACACTTGTAGGTGCAACATCCACTGGGCATGCGCAGAGCCGTTCGGGAGACCGTCGATGTAGCCAGACATCATCACAGGTTTGAGCTGAACGTCCTCCTCCACAACGAGGGATCTTCTTCATTTTCATCTTGAGCCCCTTTTTTTCCCCATCTCCGCTGCCGCTGCCGCGGTGTGAAAACACAAACAGCACGGAGGGAGTAGAAGCCATAAGATGAAGAAACGTTATGTGGACGCGAACAGACTACGGAAAATGAAAAAAATGAAAATAACGGAGAGGCTGTCTGAAAGGTAGCTAACGCGTCGCCTGGCGGAGGCTGCTTTTGTTGTGGTGCCTCGTCTTTGTGTAAAAAAATCCAGCCGTCGTCATCATGCTCACCTGTCTGCCTCGCATCCCGCATCACTTCATCTCGCGCCTCACGTTTTTTATATTTATGCACCAGTCTGGGGCTGTAAATGCGCTTCATTGCGGGTTCAGCTGCGCAGACAGGCGTGTAGAAAATGTGCGACTTTCTTCAGCGGATTAATGTTTACGGAAAGGACAGAAATCAGCAGCCGTGCAAGTTAACGTCGGCCTGCTGCTCCTCAGAGTGTGACACAATTAGGCAGAATGATGCGTGCAATTGTGCAATTTTATTAGCTGTATTTCCCCTTTTAGGCCAAACGAAAGCGGCTGCTTTTGCACAGAAAAAAAAGCTGAATTTAAAAGCGTCTAGACAAGAGTCCAGATAAGAAAAGACAAAAAAAACAACACTTGTTTTAATTGAATTGTTACACATGAGCAATTCAGGAAATAAAAACAGATAGAGACTAGGCTGTATATTTAAATACACACACTGCCTTCTTTTGTTTTCATGAATTTGCAATCACATGTATAATTATTGCTCCTTTATTGTGGCGTATATATTAAAAACTATTTAAAATGAACTTCTTTGAATAGTTTAAGACGTGGTAGTCCTCCATATCTCACCCTCTTTACTCTGAAAGATGAACTTGCATATTTAAAATATCAGTGAGATGAATTAAAACTGAAGATGTGCTCGTCCTCCCTCTTTGTCCCTCACTCTTTCAGACAAATTAAAGCTTTTTATTGTTGCCTATTTAGTATCATATTTCACTGTGAGTTAAATTAAAATACATTCCACATCAGTAACATTGAATAGGGCACATTTAAAACTTCCATGTGCAATAGGATGCTGTGGTGCTCCCTCTCTCCTCCAGATGAAATATCGCCATGGTTACCAAACAAAGAAGGGCTGATGTGAGCAGAACAAAGGAGGAAACCACGGCTCCCGTTTGGCTCCCGGTCGCCTGATCAAATGAACGAGGGAACAGTCATTGTTCTGTAGTGCCTCCACTTAAAAGGATGGACCGCAGTTTTTAGATGCAGCTGCTTAATTATAGGTTTAGCAACATGTATGCCGTTTGTCTGTTGGCTTCTGTGTGTGTGTGTGTGTATAATGTTTTGACTCGTACAAATCACATTTACCCTGCCTGAATACACCCCCCCCCCTGCTGATGTTTTATGTATAATAACAACAGTAATGGACTTCATCTGTCATCTATTTGCAGTGCATTCACTTTCCTGAAGTTTATGATGATGTGGACGCTGGTGCTGCTGGCAGATTTCATGCTTGAATTCAGGCTGGAGTACTTGTGGCCATGCTGGCTTTTCTTTGGGAGTGTGTACACCACTTTCCACTGCCACGGGCTGGTGAGAACCCTCTACTGTGTGATTTCATATTGTGTGCCAAGACGATCATAATCCCACCCCGGTGCGTTTTTACTGAAATTTTGTGGGTTTTTTTTTTTTGCAGGTTATTTGTGTTGTTTTTGTCTGTGCTGCCTTCACTCTGGACATCTTTTGTTTAATTTTTGTGCCTTTGCACTGGCTGTTCTTCGTGGCGAGCACTTATGTGTTATTCAATTACATATGGCACACAGGTGAGTGTGCGATTATTGTGTCCTACATATGACAAAACGTACCAAACTCTGTTCCTGTCGTAAAACAATTAAGCTTTGTCTGTTTGTTTGTGTGCAGAGAAAGGCATCTGTATATCGACGGTGTCCCTGTGGATTCTGCTCGTGTACACGGAGGCTTCGCTCCGACTCAAAGACCTTAAAACCTCTCATGCCAACCTGTCTCATTTCTTTGCTGCACACTGGTATGTTGATTCGACACAAATCATTCGGCCCTAAAAAATCATTTTCGGAATTAAAATGTCTTGACATAAAATTGCGTTGCGATAAAAAGCATCATCATTACACTTTTATTAATCCATTGTGTGATATTATGGCCTAGATGTTTGTGAACCATTTATTCGAGGAGTACATTCACTTGTATGCTACTAGCTAATGACCTATAAAGTAACAAATGAAGGAAGTACAAATGAGCATAAATCTATAAATATACCAATCATTAATAATAGAAATCTCTTAGCTAAGATGTGTTTTTATCATTTTAATGTGGCACACATATTCAAACTGTGTCTTTCCCCCTTTTGTTTTCAAATTCAGCATTGGATATCCTGTAGTGTATTTGGGGTTTGATGCCACCTGCTACTTCACCAACATCTTCAAGCTGCGCATACAGAAAGCCGTGCAGAGTGAGAACGACTTCCACATGCACCTCCTGCAGCATTCGCTCCCTCCGGGCCTGCAGGTTTACCCCAAGAATGGCACAGATGGCAGCAGCAGTAAGTTATCTGCACCATCTATTAACACACACTTCTAATTTATGAGCTCAGAGGTTCGGCACTCTTTTGTTTGTGCGATCACTCAAAGTAACCACTCGGTCCGAAACTGTTCCATTCCAAACTAACAGTGAGAAAGACCTGCCAGAAACCGGGTCTTAAGAACAACAATTATGCATTACAAAATGCCAATTTATTAAAAATGAGCAAAATTAAGATCACATTACACAGATGTTGTTGTTTCTGCCTGTACCTGCAGGCTCAAAATGGAAGATAAAGCCCGAGTCGACTCAGTATCAGTGTCAGAACGGCACTGTAGTGGCCCATGATGAGGTGCACACTGTGGACTGCCTCCAGATCCGCAGTGAGGAGAGAGCGACGGAGAAGGGAACCCCGGAGATGATGTCGGCTGAATCAAACCGGCGGCCGTTATCATCCAAACCTGGCGAGTCCAGAGATCTGCCCCACTGTGGGGCAGGAGGACCAGAATCCTCCACAACCCCCGAAAATCTACCTCAAGATGAGCAAGGGAGCAAAGCCACAAGGGCGGCTAAAGGCTCCTCGCCAAAAGCCCGCAGAGGCAGCACAAACACCCCTTCACCACCTGCGAGGAGGACGGAGAAGAAGCAGAGGTCCAGCTCAAAAACATTCTGCCTCAACCAAGACACAACAGAGAAGAGTGCCGCGGCAGCTCAGAATCACCACGCCGAGCAGATGACCAAGTATGCCACCATTAACGTCCTGCAGTTAGAAACTAGGCACGCGTAGGTGAAATCAAAGCTAGAAAAAAAAATCTGTAATTTCCTTTCAGGCTGGAGCAGGAGCTGAGGAAGCTGAGGGGCGAGCTGCAGGTGAGCCGGCAGAGCGAGCAGGAGCTGCGAAGTCACATCTGCAACTTGACGAACAGCGAGAGGAGCCTGAGACCAGAGGTTTCCCTGCTCAGACAGTCTAACATGCTACTCCAGAGCAAGTGAGTCATCCTCCAGATCCACTGCTGAAAGCTGGTCTCTGGCTCCGTCTGTGGGCAGTCTTACACATTACATCCGTCTATAAATACAAAGTAAAGACGGGGATGATTGCATGCAGAGCTGCTGCCAGGACCACGGTTATCTGTGTGAACGCAAACCATTCGTGGGGCTGATGATGGATGGAATTAATATCACATCTATGTGTTGGGGCTACCAATACACAACCATGCTTGATCATGCTATTTCATTTCCTGTGTAATTAATGCATTTCTCTTGTTGACTCCACAACTTTTCTCTGCAATAGCAGATTAATACTTTAACCACATTACAAACATCCAGAGGTTTAAAAATCTCTTCTGAGATGAGGATGTTGTTGCACAGCTGTGATCAGCGCCACCGCTGCTCCAGTTTTTCAAAGCAAGGTGCTCCCCCGGCAACTACAAGGATCCTGTCTGTTTCAGAGACACTGTGAAGTTAATCTCAAACTATCTGGATGTGGTCCTATTTCTGGCATTATGTAAAGTGAGATTATTGCTTTTTCATTCAGGATTCTGTGTCTGACTAAAACCAAGCAGAGGGACAAACAGAGCAGTGCGATGCTGGAGAAGAAGACCAGAGCAGAGACGGAGGCCAGACTCTCTGTAGAGAAACAGTTGGCTGAGCTTCAGGCTCAGAAACTGGAGGAAGCCGCCATGATGGCACGGAGTCTAACAAACAGGTAAACCACAGCTGTCAAACCTTTAAAATTCCTCGTTATTGAAGTGGCTTTTTGCCCGGGAAGTAAACAGCTGGATCTGCATTTGTATGCTACTGAGTTTAATTATATACAGCTGGGAGTGTATGGCCAAACATTTGCAGAAATACTTTGAGTTATTATTGTTTGCTTTCTTGCCAAGCGGGAGATATGTGTCTGCAGCATGAAGGTGGAGCCAGCAGTTGATTAGCTTCATTTCTGCCTCTAGTCTTTGTGCTGAGCTTAGCTAATTTTAGCTGTCGCCTTATTTTGAAAGTACAGATATGACAGTGGCATCAACAGGGTTAGGGTTAAAAAATATATTTCATTACAATTACTACTTACTAGTTCTAATGGGATTTCTCCCTTTTATCTGTAACTACAACAGAGTACAGTAACCTTTTTTTGTATGCTAATTACGTGACGCCGTTCCATGTAAACAGTTGCTCCCCCCGCCTGGGTATCAATTGTCTCATCTAAGTCTTGGCAAGAAAGTGAATAAGCGTATTTTTTTTATAGCTATTTCTTTAATGCACACATTACATTTACTTTGCATTTTATGTAACCATCTACCTTACATGTGTGTAAAAACCAATGCAAGTGAAATGTTTCTTTCTGTGTAAACTGGTCTTCATTTCCAGTAAAATCTCCTCTCCTACTGCTCAAAACTGTTATTTTCTCCATCTCCTACACCAGGCAGGAACACTGTGAGACCCAAATGTTAAGGAAAAGAGTTAAAGATCTAGAGACAGAGTACAAACAACTACAGCTGGAGTGTCAAGTGAAAGAGAGTCGTGTGGTAGATCTAGAGAGTGATGTTGAGGTATCTTTTTACACTATTTGGGAATGAGCTTGTGAGTTTAAATGTCTGTGGTCCAGTACTTGGTTGTCCTCAGTTTGGTCATGTAGTTGTTTTGCTGTTTTGAGTTCTAATTATTTTTGTCTGTAATTCTTTGTGTTCGTAAAATCTATTAGAAAACTGAATTGTTCATCGGGACCATTTAGTGTTTGTTTTTTTCTATTTTATTTTGGCCTGCAGTCATCATAACGGTATGCAGTAATATTGTATGGTTGTTATGTCGTCTTTACATCAGGTGTGCACATTGTTGTACTGTTTGGTAATTGATTTAATGTGCACACTCTCCATGAAGCATGCTGAAACAAAAGCCCGGTCTTTCATAAAAACATTGCACTGCTTTATTAAAGTTTCAAAGTACAGGTCACCTCCTTCAAAATGTTAACGGTCAATGTTAACGCCGAAACAATCATCCCTCAGCCGACGTAATATCTAATCAAATGTGCAGCTTTCGTGTTTTTTGAATGGCTGGCCAATTCATCATGGAAATGATTTTCTCTCTGTGGTGCATTTGGTTTCCTAAGTCGATGAGCCAGAACTCGTCTTTATGAAATAAAAACAAAATACTTAAGAAACCAAAGCACGTAATTCCTCAGGTGGTCATGGCACATGATTGATGTTTAGACATGTTACACGTGTTCTTACGGTCAATGTGTTTCTGGACTCAGGCTCTGGGAAAGTACCGCTGTTTGGAGAAAGAGACAGACATGCTGCTGTCCACTCTGTCGGCCATGCAGGAGAAGGCTCAACATCTGGAGTACAACCTGAGCGCAGAGACTCGCATCAAACTGGACCTGTTCTCAGCTCTGGGAGACGCCCGCCGACAGCTGGAAATCGCTCAAGGTTCTTCTTCTTCATGTGTTTTGTGTCCTTGTGCAACTTCATGTTAAATGTATGTGTATTCTCAGTGCCTGTGATGTGTGACTCTGTGCACAATGTTTTTTTTAATACTTAAATATAAAGAATAACTCCTAAGAATCAATTTTTTCATATATTATAGTAAATAAATGGCTTGGAAATATTATGGATTGCCACATCCTGCAGTCTCCACACACTCATGGATTACCTTTGTTTGTCCGGCAGATAAAGTGATGAGGCAGGACCGGGAGATCAAGGAGATGAAGCAGAAGATTGCGGAGGTAATGGCCGTCAGTCCTGCAGTGTCCTACATGGCGCCTCGGCCTCCGGTGCCGCAGTATCTCACCAAGTTACTCAACTCTGAGCGCTACATGCTGAATCCACGAGCACTGATGTACCAGTGTCTGAAGAAATAAAGGATGTCTTCGCCTTTTTCTGATCCTCAGACCCCTCTGTCATGAAACATTAGGGAAAGGGGGCTCGTGGATCTTTTATTACAGAGCTAAATGACACCATGAAGTCATCTGCTTCCAAGCCATGAGTGGAACCAGAATGAGCCACCACAAGTTGAATGCCTTTTGCTGCACTGACACGGTGCTAACTTTACATCGGGTTGAAGTGTTTCACTCCAAAATAAGAAATGGGATATGCAGAGCTGCGGCTTAAGATACAGCATACGCCATCAAGTTGGGATGCAACAGAGAAAAAAAAGCACAACATTTCTTCAAATTCAGACCCTAAAGATTTGTCTAAATGGATGATTTCTGGATATGTTTAAAATGTACCAGTGGATGAATCACGCTACCCTGCAGACTGTAAAAGACCGATTAACTCTGTACAATATATTTTCTTGGCATGACAGTAGAACGTCACACGTTGTTTATGTTGCTATCAAAAGTATTATACTTACAAAGTTTAAAGAGTTTAGGGACGATAACAACCTTTGTTTTAATTATACAGAACGATTTTGATCTGCAGGGATATTGACAAACAATATTTAAAATAACATATCATTTTTTTAATCTTTTGTATCCCTTTGAGTCAAATGATTTTTAGTATATATTAGAACAAAATGATCTGGAAAACCATTTCTGGCAATGTGGTGAAAAAAGAAAGATCCTGTAAGTCATTATAATAGGAAACTATTTTTTGTTCACGTTTTCTATGGATTTAGTGAAAACGTTATCTTGAATTCTTCCGGCCATGATTATAGGGATGGATATTGTTAGAATATTATTAATACCACTTCTCTTATCGATACTTTGTATCTTTGTCTTTACTAAATAACTGCTTTTAATATATTACTTAAAAAGAGAATAAATTCAGTACACGATTAGAATTAAATAATATTTAAAATACAACTAAATGTTTCTAGAGCAGCGACAGTAATACATACAACAGTAAAGTCACTGTATGAACTCTATAATATCTCACTGGAAACAATCTGAAATGTCATTGAAATAAATAATAATCCCAACATCCGATACCGGTTAAAGTTTAGACCGACACGTTTAAAAGTAACGATAAAAAAAGAACCGATAACATATCAGCTTATCGATACTCCAGCCTTTAATAATTTAGCACTGGTGCTCATTCCGGGTTTTGTTACCCATCCCCACACAACAACAACAACCGTGTTGTTAAAATCTGATATTGTGACAGCCCTTAGTTATGACTTACAGGGTCTTTTTATTTCGGCTACGGCTACGTTTTTTGTATTCTCTGTTACTGGCGGGAATGGGCTTCCATAAATAAGCCTTTTTCCCAGCAGACAGTTTGACTCGTCATGCGCCCACAATAATGTCAATACCTGTGCTCTTTGTTCAGTGACGAGTCAAAATGTCTTTTGTTCAAAACACCCTGAAATTATTAAGATATCATGCTGCGACAGATTTAGGTCAAACTTGTTCAGAACTACTCAATGAACGTCTCAATATGAATATGGAGACATGATAAATGATAATATTGAATTAACCCCAAAACCTAGTTGTGTTTATGAGCTTTTTTAATTTTGGGGACAAAATAAACCTTTATTTGATAAAATACAAACATAAGGTCCAAACAATATTCTATTTACAAACATAAAAACATGAATTTAAATATTAACTGACATCAACAAAATGCTAAATATTTAAGGAAAGTATGTCTGTGCCTGTAAATAATGGATTATAATGATTATTTGAATTGTGCTGAAATTAAGATCAAATTAAGTTTAAAATCTAAAATGTGTTTTGGAATGAGACCCTTCAGAGTTGCAGACGTTTACATTTAACGGGTGTTTGTATGTGAAGCTTCGTGGCAGCAATCCGGTATTGAGGACAATGTGCAGTGATGTTTAATTGTTGGAGACGGACGACGCGGTAACAGAAGCTCACACTCGGCAGCAATTATCACGCTTTGTTTGGCAGCTCTCGGCTCCACGATGGCAAACCTCTGGAAAAGAGAGAAAGTGTGACAACAATGTAATGTTTGCCAGAATTAGACTCTTAACGGGTTGAAGGGGAGTTGTGCATAACGAGGAACGGTGTTGACCAAACATGGTTCATGAATTTAATTACTGTGCCTATATACATTACTTTCAAACTGGGAAGTAAAACACAAAGTTAATGTGAAAAGTAATGTGTTTGAATTGAAGTGCTATGTACTGTTTTTGTAGATTGTTTTTTTGTTTTTACTCACATTGTACAGAATTGAAAAAGACCCACGCAGCTGAAAAACACTCATGAACTGGATGTCGCCATTTTGGTAGCTTTTTATTTAGAGTGTGTTTCTAGGGTGTTTTATATCAAAACTATTTTTTAGTCTTGCTGTACCTTTATTATACTGCTGTAATTTTGTACGGCAATGTGTTTGTCAGCATGAAATGTGTTTTATTCAACTGTTATTTGAGCACACATTGTGACTTTACGTATGTACATGAATTTACTTGTACAAGGGCTACAGTTTCTTAAAACTTTGAACAAATGATGAAATCAAACAGTGATGCTCGGAGGGCAGAGCTCATGCTCCCGATACTCCAGGATGGGTTTTTTTGTATAAATAATTCAAACAATTGAATTTTGTCTCAATTGGTTTCTGTGTTTAAGCCTTTTATTGACATACTATACTATGACCTTTTTATGGCACACTGTACGATGACGTTTTATGACATACGTGCTACACTTTGAAATTCATATTACTTTTATCGGTATGCTATACTAGGATATTGTTGCACACATAGGATATGACTTTTTAATTACTTTTTCAACATACTTTATTTGACTTTTTTATGACGTATTAATATGCAATGCTCTGGTGACTTTTTTTCAACACCGATTTTTTTGCAACATACTAGAAATTAACTTTTTTATGACTTCACTTTTTTTGACTACTATGATTAGGATTTGTTTCGACATGACGTGTGACTTTTTAATAACTTCTTTCAACATTTTTCGACTATACTTTGACTTTTGTCAACATATTCTACTTTGACCTTTTTCAACGTCCGTTACCAGAACTTTATGACTTTTGCTGACATTGGAAATAATGAATTTTTTCAATATGCTATACTATGACTTATTTTTACTTTTGACAAAATTACTACACTATTATTTTTTTACATAGGATAGGATGACAAAAAAAAACCTATACTAAGAATTTGTATGACTTTTAGAAATACTATATTTTGGCTTATTAATGACTTTTCTTCACTTCTTAGGACTTTTTTGCAGGCTTTTTCAACCTACTATCCAAAGATTTTTAATTTTTACATTTTATACAATTACTTTTTTCGTGTTACTATACTTTTATTTTTTCGACATGTTATACCACAACTTTCTGACATACTATTAGTGTCCTTTTAAAATATTTTGAGACATACTAGACGAGATTTGTATGACTTTTTAAGACATGCTGTTATTGGCCTTTTCTGAATTTATTCCGACATACACCAGGACTTTTTCCGACATATAATATTAGGGCTTTTGTTTTTTATGACTTTTTCCAACATACTATCGCTTTTTAAAAGAATTTTCGACATACTATTTTTACATAGGATAGTATCCAACTTTTTATGACTTTTGCCGACATCGGAAATAAGACATTCTTCTTCAGTCTTTAATCTTCTTCCACTTTCCTTGATCATGAAAATTGACACCAAACTAAAAAGCTGAAGTGTAAATATTTATTTCAGGAAGTGAAAAAGAAGGTAAATGCATCGCAGAAACAGAGCACTGGTTCCAGCCTACAGTGAACAAGATGGTTACAAGCATGCCAGGCAGTTCCACACTTGTATCTCGAAGTATCTACAGACCTGTCAAAAAAAGTAGTGTCACAGCATAGAGTAGACTCCATCGCTGACATTCTGAACGATGCCATATCCAATTTATCTAAGTAAAGCAGCCAGAGGCCACAGGACATTTCCAAAAGGATATAAAAGTGTACAGCAGTGCAAACTAACAGAGTTCCCCAAACAGGTAACATAGAAGGGGAACATGAGCCAATATCTATATGACGGGGGGGGCAAAGCTTTAGCTCTGGTGTCACGCAGAATTTCTCAGCCATGAAGAAAACAAATGATTCAGAGTCACACGACCACAACTTCCTCTGCATGATCACATAACTTTCACCATCGATGTGAAAATGAGACTGGAACAAACACCAGAAGCGAGCTTGCTGCGTGCATCAGTTTCCATCGAGGCGTAGCAAAGCACACATGCACTCACTAAACCTCTTGAAAACCAGATCGTGTGCTGAAACGCAAAACCATCTTCACATGAATCTAACCAACCTCTCCTGTGTAAAATGTCCCCTGAAGACAACGTATTATTAATCTGGACCTAATCGACTAGCGCTGCAGTGAGCTGCTGGGATACAGAAGCTACAGTCGTAGTTGGACCACAGTCGAGTGATGACTTCCTCTTTTCGTAGCAAAATAACGGTTTAAAGAAAGCAAATGAAAGCATACCCACCGGCCTTAGTGCTGGAAGTGAATGACAGTACTCACAAGAAAAATACACAAATAAATAGTTAGATTTCTATATATTTTAGCTACAGCTCTTCAAATTGTGTTGCGGCCGCATATTTCATGACTACTTTGTATAATTACAGGATTTTGAAGGAAAAGTGACGTCGCATCCGTTGCATTAACCAGCGTGACGCATTCGAGAGTCTTCGAAAACCGATACAAGGTCGGAAGATGCCTCAGTCGCTGCTGAAGAGAACGTTTAAAGGACCAGACAAGACTTTACCTCACGACACCATAATACATACACTTCAGTATGCCGGGACAAAGATTCTTCTTTTTCTATACAGACAACTATTGAACAGTTTTAAGTAAAAATATTTAAAATACAGTTTTAATACTGACTTAAGGGAACTACTGCTGTCATCCGGTCTAATGGAGCTTACCTCTTTCTTCACTCAAAGAAATAAGTCCCAGAAAAGTGAAAACATGTATTTTCCTTTAAGTTGCGACTTGGATTTCTTCTTTTAAAAGAGAAGCAGATGGCTGTATTGGGTGGGAGAAGAAAAAAAAAAAAAATAATAAGTAAAGATTGACAGCGACAACCACTTAGTGGCAGCTTTTCCCACCAGGAGATACGACAGGCTGCAGGATGTGCAACCAGACCAAAGGCTTCCTCCTCGGTCCTCACAAAGCTGTTCTGCAACACAGAGGTGGAGCAGAAAGATAGTCCTGTTGTGGAGGACGAGGAGGGCTGACAGAAGGCCGAGAGAGTCCTCCGCTACGAGGAGACAGTCACCGGATTGAGGGACCCATTCCGGCTGTAGAACTTTGAAAAGGCCTCTTCAAGAACGGATGCGAGTCGTGGCTGATCGCCCTGAAATGTAGAGACGGGGAGGTTAAAACGGACGTCTCAGAGGTTGTGGTGACTAATGGCTTCAGCAGCGTAATGATGATGAACTCCACTTACCTCACTGATGAATCCCAGCTGGACAAGCTCCACAGCCAGCTCCTGCACGTTCTCATCTGAACACAAACACAAGGCGGTCACGATCATACATGGTGGCAGGACGGACGCCTCGTGGCACATGTTAAGAACAACATCGTGCCAGTATTATCAATTATCAAATGATGTGCCTTTAAAGTATTTAAGTGTCTTACTGAAGAGATTAAAGGTGCAGTGTGGAAGTCTGACCATTAGTGTTGCATTTGTTTTCTCTGTGTATTTGTATTTGTTGTTGTTCATCTCTCTCTCCCACTAAAGGCTGGTGATCACGTGATGATTAGAACGGAGTATTGGATAGTAGAATGTAAATGAATGTGTGCATATAGCAAGATAGCGAAGATACTCACTTGGTAACAAATCACAGCTTAAGTGCCTGTTCAGTTTATCCTCAAGTTTCAACAACAAGGTCAGCTGGAAGGAGAATAAATTAAGGTATTTATGGAACAACAGAGAGCACTTTCATGGTTACTGAAAGCAGAAACATTAGTTCATCACTCATCAGACTGGAAGCTTACATGATGCTTGGTTCCCTCATCAACAGGCTCAATATTGCACTGCATCTGAAGGACCTGTGAAGGAAAAGTGCTTAATATATTTGACACACTGACGCGCAGAATATGAACAGAAAATGATGAGGTGGAACACACACATGAAGAACTAAATGCAAATCCCCAAACCCAACGGATTACATCATTTGACACTAGAAAAATGTTCTTTTGGTGTTTAATTCTACAAACATCTCATTAAGATGCACACAATGCGCACCGTTACCTCAGAATTTTTGTCTTCACGTATATACTGCATGCAAATCTTCTTTTTTTTAAATAAAACACTGGCAAAAATAAAACCCATTTTATTCAATAAATAATAGATATATCGAAGTAATAATCAACAAATTATTAAATGATCAAAAGTTGCAAAATAGTTGCAACCCTAGCTAACGTATTTTTGTGCCCATCAGCATGGCACTTCTTACCTTCCTGGTCTCGAGTTCTGCAGGTTCAGGAGTCGGGCTCTTCACTGAGGGGGGCACTATGGGCGACTTCACGGTCTCCTGCTGAGGTTGTTGTGGAGAGGGAACGCCAAACGCAGTCAGAGGATAAATCCCATTCCTATTACGCCAACGGAAAAGAGAAGACACCGTCAAGATCATTGAAAATGATTTCATGATGTGCAGTCCAGGAAGGGTTTGCTCACCATACATGTCTATTATAATGTACACATGAGGCTCTACTTCAGGCTTTGCTCTTATTTAAATAATACGACAACATTTACTAATTTTTGTCCTCAGTCTGTGTCAGTAAAGAGTGAGCAACTCTCATTTCCTCACATAGTCTTACTTGTAGATCGAGGCATCCAAGTCAGACTTACCTCACATCTTCCAGGAACTTGTCCAGCTCAAGGGCAGGAAACTGAGACAGCCTGAAGCAGAAGAAAAAAACACATTACTTATTCTGAATATTCAGCCAATCAGGACCTCAGTGTGGCAAAACCTTCATTCAATTAAAAAGTAAAAAGCAGTTTTGTGGTTTTACTCAGACTTACTTCATCTGAACTCCGTCCTTAACCTCAACAATCACCAAGTTGGGGTCCATGTTCTTTGTCATCTCTTCTAAAGCATTTTCTGGAATCATATCTACTGACAAACACAGAAGACTAATCAGATACGAACATTCACCCATGAAGTTGTTTTTCCATTTAATAATCGTGAATGTCCGTAGTGGGTTAAATTATTTGCATCACGGCTTCGTTTAACTTCCTTACAATAGCTCTAAGCAGCTTATAATATATCATTAAAACTTCTAATGCAAAGACTTTTTTTTAATCAAAGCAAATATTCAATTAAAAATACAATCATTTATTTTCCTAAAATGTGAATTGTGTATTTTTGATATGGGCATGTCAAGCGTAACGTACTCTTTGATGATCACTGAACCATTCGATGGTTTTGATGAGTTTTAATCTATTTCAACAACTCAAAGTTGCATTTCCTGCAATATAAAGCCTTCAATCACGGCCAATAAAGATGCACTTTCACCATAAAGCTCAGTTTACACCGCACTATATATATCACAGAGACTGTGGTGGGTGGACGTCGGTTGCATGCTCCCCTGGAGGACAGTTCTGTACATTTTAAAGTTAAACTCATCCATATGAGGGCAAAGTTAAGAGAGTAGATCTATAAAGAACTTGGTGCACACATTGGTTGTAGCGATATGGACGGTGATGACATGGCAAAAAAGTCACACCCACGGAGCATGGACGTGGGAAAATCCAACTGATAAAAGGTTTTGTGTGCACTTTGACTCACGTTGGTGGCTGACGATGCAGTGCGCAGCCAGCAGCTTGAGTAAGGGCACCTCAAACAAGGCCTGGTGAAACAGCAGCTCCTTCGCTGTGGGTCGCTTACTGGGGTCGACCTCCAGACACTTCTGGATGAATTCCTGAGAAAGCACGAGGTAAAAAAAACTTACGGTTATGGATTTATCTTCCAAACAGACTTCCAATGCTTGCGTCTCCCTCACTCACTAACCCGTTGCAGTGGGTCCTCTAGGAACTGGATGGCACTGTTTATGGCTTCTTGTGACACATAAGACGAATCTCCATTACTCTGGATTTCCAACACAGCCATCTGAGGAAGACATCGGACAAAGTAGGGTGTTGATTGGACATTTTATAATGCAGCACAATACCAATCAAGCACATCTCCCATAAAAGAAGGAGCGGTTATGTTTGTCACTGACTGCTCAGAGCAGAACAAGGTAACCTCTCACCTCTAAGGCGCACATTCCAAAGGAATAGATATCCACCGCTGTGGTGACATTGGCAACAGCTGAAAGCAGAGATAAGCTGATCAATATCTAGAAACGCTACCGTGCATCACAAAGATCTGACACAAATTACAGGATCTTTTTTTAAATGAGTTAGTGAGTGAGAGCGAGCGAGAGCGAGAGAGAGAGACTTTAATGACAAGATCGTACCTCCATATTCCGGAGCAAAGAAATGAAGGCTCTTCTGCTCTTCCCTGCAGGTTTTCACATGGTTATTGATGGTGTCTGGAGCAACTGAAATAGAGTGGAAAAGCCTTAATAATAACAAAGTTAATATAAAAATAACATTTGTCAAAAGAGGGACGTAACAGTGTCTTTCCTCTGTCCCGATCGTTAAATGAGGTCTACCTGAGCCGATCTTGATGAGGCCGTTGTGCTGGATGAAGATGGTGTCACAGGTTAAGTTGCCGTGAATGATGGCAGGTTCACATGAGTGCAGGTAGCTGGAGACAAGAGAACAAGGGTAACGTTAATACAACATCCGCTACCACACCACGGAACAAATAACGGTTTGGTTTGCATTTGGTGAATTCTAAAATGTTTTGATTGCCGGCAATTGTAGTACTTTACATTTGGACTCTTGAGTTGTGCCAAAGCTCTATACGACAATTTATTCTTTAAAACTAAGTAGCTCACACAAAGTTTTTGTTCTCCTTACCTAAGAGCAGAGAGTATTTGTGTGCACCAGCGCTTCCAGGCCTGTCAGAAAATAAAAGTAAATACAAAGAAAACGTAACACAGTAGATAGAGGTTACGTTTTTTTTATCAACTGTTCTTGACTTGTCAGCGTCATTTCGTAGTAACTTCATTTTAAAGTAATCTGTTGAATTACAGCGGAGCTTACACACCTTTTCATTCATGGTCTTGTGGTTTTTCTTCGTCTTTTTCAAAAACTGTTTGAGACTTCCTGAGGACATGTACTCCGTGATGAATATCACCTGCAGACAAAACAAATGCAAACAGATCAACATAAAAGCCATTACACTCGCACTTTCTACAGGATTTGATGAAACATCTATTTTTGTAACGATCTCCCACCCTCGCTCTGTTCTCCTTCACATCCGCCCAGTACTTGTGGAACTTCACAATGTTCAAATGATCCAGCTGGATCAGATTGTCAAAAACCGCTTTGACTTTTTCCTGTGGGGAAAAAAACAAACGGACAACATTCAATTCACATTTAAATGCAGACATAATGTAAATATGTTAACAGTAACATACAACCGAATGTTGCATTTTCCATCTATGCTGGGCTTCTATTGGTCAACAATGATTAGAATGGGAAAATAGAAACTTTAAATACCAAATAAATTACAAAAACTGGAGCCTTGAATCTGACTTATTCTGGTCTGCTTACTCCCTCTCCTTCAAATGTATAAAACTTGTTTCTGTAACTACTCAGGTACAGTGTGTACTTTGCTACGGTGCTGGCAGCAACATGTCTGACCACTTACATAAGGACCTTAAAGCCAAAGGGGGGGAATTAAAACCAGAACGCTTCTACGTTGTTATTGAGATCACCGTAAAGAATGCAACCTAACACAAAAAACACACAAAACTTAAAACCTTGTCAAAACATTTCATTCCTTGCAGGTATAAACCCTGGTCCTCTTGCCTACATAATCATTACGATACATGTTTCATTCACACAACTGCTTCAGACACAAATAGCTCCATCAGCGTTGCACCTACCTCCTGTAGTTTGAAATTCTTCCTTTCAGAAAACATGACCTCATTCCACACCACCTCAACTCCTTCCTCGGTGTCCATGGCCAAGTAAGCATTATCGATCCCAGGGACGTTGCGCTGATTCACCTTCAGGAAGACAACAAAAACAATGCATCAGGCTTTCTTTAATTATACATTAGTGAGGGTAAACTTGACCCGTCTGCAGACATATCCTGTACCTCTTCTCTGCGTTTCTGCCAGCGTCCGCACGGGCTTTCCTCCAAGATCTCCGACTCATCCTCACTCTCCTCTTCCTCATCCTCTGTGGCAGCAGTAGCTGGAGGCTGGGTCACCATGGACACAGGGGGGGACACGGACGACACCGTCTGACCCGTGGGTGCAGCTGCGATGGACTCTGCCTTCACTTCCTGGGTAGTGTCTGAGGCCTGCTTGTTCTCTCCCTCAGACATCTTCTTGGTCGTCAGGCCCAACAGCCAGCTGCCAAAACACAATAACATCATAGTTCACGTCGCTGCCTGTTGAGGGTGTGAAATACACAACGCGCTACGTAAACTAGCTTGACAGCAATGGTATGAACTTGGGGTGTATAGCTGGCTAACACAGTTGCAGAAGTTGCAAAGCCGTTGACACTTTGCAAAAGTTAACGTTAGCTTCACTTCATTGGCTACAGGAAAGGCCACAATAAACACAAACATGAGTAGAAGTAACACATACGTTTTAGACACGGGAGATGTGACGATGCCAGCTCCAGTTTAGCAGACTTCCCACCGCAGAAGACCAGTCCCAGCTCCGTGTTGTGTTAGCTTTGTTAGCTGAAAAGCATCCGTTTCTCAGCAGAGTTGCAGCTAGCTCTGTGACGCTGCTAGCTCCTTAGCTTAAGGTGCGTTGCTAACTTAATGTAACACCGTCCACAGTCGTTGCTTCCTTCACTTCAACGTTGCTCGATGTCTTATTTAGGCAGCCAGCTGACTAGCTGGCTAGTTTAGCTGCTAGCTAGCGACAGTTTTCGCAGCTTCTCAAGACTTCAGCTAATGTGTGCTCTGAGAATTAGCCCCTGCTAATGTGAGAGTAACGTTTAAACTACGCACTATTACACTAACAGCGCCGGGTCCTAGACGCGTTCACCGGATAACAACATCGTAACAGTTCACAGGTACTTGACAGAAGAAACAAAGAGAGGTTAATGATATCATTAACTTTGTGTCCTCGAACCACAACGGCTGGATGACTTAAAGGCTAGCTTGACATGTAGCCAAATATGATGGCGACAACTGGCAGATGCACACTGCACGAAGAGCTCTGTGAGTCAAGTAGGGTTGCCAAATACAGTTTGTCCCATCCCCCTTCTGCAATGTTCAAATCACTGCAGCAACTTTGTCCCCTCAGTGATGCAACTGGGATAAATCTGTGGTTGTTTGGCATTATTAACATACATTTTTTAAATAAAGGCTACTTTACGTGTCTCAATTTACAGAAATACTTCTGCCTGAAGTGAAGCAGGATGAAATCAAGTGTCTGTAAGTCAAAGGCCTCGGACCTCCAGGGTCAGTTCTTCTTCTTTTTTTTGTAAACTTGACTAATTATATTGAATAATTATTGAAATTTGCAAGTACAACAAGGTATATACTCTATTCTTATTTAATCTTGTGGCCATGTCTTGAGAGGAACCTGAGTGTAGAGTTCCAGTCTTAACACAGTTCATATTTTATTGAACAAAATCACAAAGTCAACTTAGTAGCTTTTCCTGAGCATTCCAGCTCCATTACAGAAGTGTAGATTTTAAAATAGAAACTTATTGTCCAAGTTGGCTCAAAGGTTGTTCTTTTCTTGTACCTTTCCTCTCAACTTAATTATTGTGGTTTGAATTGTGTAAACCAGGGACATACCATGTTGTTAACACAGAGAACCTGGAGTCAGGTAGTATTATTAATGCTGGTTATTTTTTCGGTCTCTTGGCATACAATGAAGCTGCTGTGCACATTGTATGTAATGGGAATCTGAAGCTGACGGGGTACTTGTAGGATGCGGTGGTCAGTAGCGGCACAATAATACATGTTTGCCCACGGCCCTCAAGCACGGTCATGATTGCACAATCGAAATATCCATAGTAGTCAAATCAAAAATGTTGGATAGAGACTAAGCTTACCAACTCATAATTTTGATTTAAGAAGTCATACATTTGACTTATTGTCTCATTATTTTTGATTTACCAGGAGCATTACCAAAAAAAACATGCACAATGTTGTTGAGAGGTCCTTACTTCCTGGTTTATACTGAAACAACAATGCAGGTTTCTGTCAAACCTGGCAATCCTGCGCTCAGCAGCCTCCCTCCTCCCATTTGATATGGGCATGGATTGACAGAGAATCTGACCAACTGAATATTGAATTGTGATGAAGGGTTGGTTTAGTGAGCCACAACAGACCATTGAAGCAAGTAAGATCCGGGGCATTTTGTTTTACCACTATGTCAATATAGCTGATATTATAGATGTTGAACAGAGGTTTGGAGTAACTGTAATTCAGTTAATCACGTGGTACTTGTGTTGTGCATTATAATAAGATAAACTAAGCTGATAGTAAATATCAGATTTGTTGCTAATTGTAAGCACTAACTATAGGTATCATTGCATTTTAGTACAGGAATTTACTTACATTTTAAAAGGAGGTATCACAGTGCACAAGCCACTGGGTGCATGACCTGACTCTGACCTACATTTTTCATAATTACATTTCTCCAAAAGTGCTCTCTCCAGTAATTATCAGTACAGTCCCCCCTCTCAGTACATGGTGACCTTAAAATGTTGTGTCAGTGTCCAACCTTTTCTCAGGGTCTCTCTTTGAGGAGCCTCCTCCCCTCCTCTAAAGAGGCCTATATTTAGGTGCAGCCTCGCAGCAGCAGGGACACAACAGTGACTGTGTGAGAGGCTATCCGTGAGTGGGGACAGGATTTCAAGCAAATAAAGGAACTAAAAGTAAAACAGTATCAGGAAGGACTCAGGAAGCGTCTTTGGCTGTTTTGCAAGTCCATGCTGTTTCTGCAAATAAGGAGTGTCTTTTTTCTTTTTGGTTGCATTTTATAAATTGACTTGTAAATAGAAGCACCAAAGGCTGAGGCTTTCACTTATAAGATGGGGGACGAGAAATGTAGAGTGCCTCTTGTTGAAGATACAAAGGTGAGAGTGCTTTGTGAAACTGAAGCATCATTCGGGCCGGATGAAAAAGCCGATTACCCTTCTGCCGGTACTAACTCCATCTACTCGGCGATTCTAAGCAGAAACGAGGCTGTCAAGGATGCCAAGCGTCTCAAGACTTTTTTGGAACTGCGAGACAAATACGCAAAGAAGAAGGTGGTGTTTGAAGACCCCCTGTTCCCTGCAAATGACTCCTCACTCTTCTACAGTCACACGCCTTCCATGAAGTTCGAGTGGAAACGTCCCTCGGTGAGTGCCAGCCTTTAGTGATCATCATCTCCTTTGAGTTACTCTAAATGCAAAAGGGACTCTGTAACGTGTTCAGATGAACTCCTCTGTAAAATCCCCGTGTATCTCATCACTTCCTCACAACATATGGCTGGGGTGTCAAGTGGCTGCATGCTGTGTATGCATAGTTCTGGGTTATCACTTTCTCCAATCACAGACAGCTGAACCTCACGCAGCAGGTCGCCCTCTGCCAATGCTGGGAAACATAGTGACAACTAAGCATTAGCTTCAGAATTATACATTTTTCTGACACACACTTGCAAAGACGCTTTGATAGTTTTCCGACTCTCTGCCTTTGACACCAAATGGTAGTGCTTAAGCTCAATATTTAGTCCTACTCTCAGAGCTACTTTTAGATGTGAACTCTGACTCACAGTGCATAGTGACAGATCTAAACACTTAGACAAAGGCCGACAAGGCTCCAACACTTAAGTTGCAAAACTACCATATGAGATACTCTGTAAATAACTATTGTTTTAGTCAAGTTGGAGGTTCAACTATACTTCATATACTCTCTGTAGTTCAATATTTGTAACAGTGCATCATATTTAAATTAAACTAAACATTTAAAATGTAGTGGAGTCGAAGTGTTAAAAGAATAGTTTCTCCTTTTGAGAAAAACACTTATTTGCTTTCTGAGAATCTGATGAGAAGAAGTGAATACACTTATTCCCCAAAATGATGAACTATCAAGAGAGTGTCTTTAAGTAGCATTAAAAGAAAGTAAAGTACATTAACTCAACATTGTTTAAGTGTAGTAAATATATGTACTTACCTTCAACCACTGCCTTTACATACATGAGCAGTATAAACATGAGTTTCATGTCATTGGTGTGTATTTGTTTAATAATCTTAAGTCTAAATATTAACACATATTTTAAAAAAGACAATGCATTCCCACAACATTAATTTATTCTACTTTTATACTTAATTATTTTCAAAGTCTTAGCAGTGAAAACAAATATCAAACTGAACATGGAGATTATTTTATTTTTAAATTTCTGCTTGGTAAGTAACAAAATCCAGTGTAACATGAATCTGCCGCTTGGTTGCTACTTAATGGGTAATGATGAATGTCGCTTTTGCCATTTAGAGATTAGTGATACATGAATCTCATCCAGGGGGTCAGCAGTGGAGCCTGCTCTAAATTCGGAACATGAGGCTGCATTTTTAAACCTAGTTATGGTAAATAATGTGATGAGGGGAACAGATTACTTGCTGTGAATCCCCTGAATTAAAACTTCTCATCGTTATCCTCTTCTATAACCCCCGAAAACTGTAATTTTGGATATTTAAGTTGTTTAAAAAAATGTTTTGTTTCTTGTTTGATTATCATGTTTTTTTAGTTTGACCAAAGCAGTTTCAAAAGGTTTAAAAGAACAATGGTTCCCAAATATTTTGTAATACCTCTTAGTATTTTGTGTTTTTTTCTTCTCTAATTGCTTCCCTTGAATAATCTTTAGAGGCCTAAAGAGGTGAACGTATCAAAAGTATAACAGAAATATGTTTTCATTTTCGTTTTCATTTCATCGTCTTATGACCCCCTCAGATTTATCTTCTATATCACTATCCCTTTGAGGGTCCAAATCCACAAATTGGAAACCTCTTTCATAGAAGACAATGTAATATTACAACATGAAATCAAGCAATGTGCGCTCCAAAACAATGTTCCACAGTATTAGCGTAAACTTATGCATTAATACCTCACCTAAGTCAACTTTGGAGAAGAATAAACCATAAAATCCCTTTAATAAGTGTCTGAATATATGATTTAGATGGATGATAAATTGATAATTTCCCACACAGACACAGTCAATCACTGCCATGACTGAGACATTTAGTTATGAGCTGAGGCAGCATTATCACTTGTTCAGAGCACTAAAAGGTCGTGACCGGTGTACCGCCAACAGCTGCTTCTTTATAAATATGTAGCCAAGGAAATTTCTCAGGGTCAAATCCTCATATTGTCAATCATGTCAGGTGTAGATTGGTAACTACAGATTTTTAATTGTTGTGGAGTGGAAATGTTTATCGATACCAAAATGAATAATTTATAATGTCTTACTTTAAAATATATATATGTTGTTTTAAAGCTAAAAATCTAAAAACAATTTCATAATGTAATATCTAAAACTATATCTATACATTTTTTTTATTCAAATCAAGTCCTCGATTTGTTCAAAGAATAAGTAAACAAGAATATGACTCTGACCCGACATTAAAGCCATATTTGACAGATTTTGGTTGATATTAAAAAGTATTGAGGTTTGATACCAAACTCTAAAGACATTAATCCGTTTTACAGTCATGATTATTTTGTTGTCTTTTACGTTCCTAGTATTTTTAATATAGACACTGAAGACTACATGTTATCTTGCAGGAGACTAGATCCATTTATTCTAAATTTAGACTTTTACAGCTAATGCATGCAGCATTTCATCTTCCATGGTATTTCATAATAAGAAAAAAAAAAAGATTTGAACTCTGGCATTGATATTTTGCAACATGCTCAGAAATCTTTTTTTTTGTATGACAGGAAATTTGTGAAAACCCCCAGTTCATCATAGATGGAGCCAACAGGACAGACATCTGTCAAGGAGAATTGGGTAACATTGAAACCGTCTCTGCTTTCAAACAAGTGGTTCAAAAGCACTTAAGTAATCCTCGCAGCCTGCTCACTGACAGAGAAGGATCGGGCATTTGGATTAATTAAATACTTGTCCTTCCTTCTCTACTTTCACTGATTCTCCAGGCGTCTCAATATCAACACATAGAACACATATTTTCTAGCTAAAGCCTGCAAGTTCATAATGCTTGAAAAAAAAGAAGAATATATAATAGCAAGAGCCTGGAAAAGTGTGAAAAGAAGCTGCTTTTGGTGCCGGATAGATGTTCAACAACAATGTTTTTAATGGTGTCAAATGTGTCTCAGCTTAAGACAACTTGTACCTTCTAAGCAGAAACTGTCCTGTTAGGGGACATGGCCAGAAAATACAAGGCACAGCCAAGACATGTGGGAAACTAGAGCGAGGCTTACGCCTGACCGCTGAAATACGAATCGGCCATATTTTACCTCCCAATTTATGTTGACCATTGACACCCGCAGCGATATGGCTTTAATCTGTGACAGCTGCTTTATGAAGTGAAATGTTTGGATCAAGTGTTGTCATAGCTCATGAATCTGCTGTTTGACAGGTGACTGCTGGCTGCTCGCTGCCATCGCCTGTCTCACAGTGAACGAGAAGCTGCTGTACAGAGTGATTCCCCCGGACCAGAGCTTCACGGACAACTACGCCGGCATCTTCCATTTCCAGGTTTTACTTGGATATTTGGCATATTGCGCAAGAAGCATGAACTGATGTTGTAGTGACAATGATAATGACAATTACCAAATTCCATTAAAAAAAAAAGAATACAGTTGATTAACATTAAAGAAATAGTTTGACATTTAGGGAAATACGCTTATTTGTTAGATGCCATATTAAAAATATTGGATAAATTGTTTTTTTGTTATATTTAGACAGGCTAGCTGTTTCTCCCTGTTTACAGTCTTTATGCTAAGCTAAGCTAACTGGCTGCTGGCTGTAGCTTTGTACTGACATGAGAGTGGTGTCAATATTCTTTAATAGCAGCCCATATATTGTTATCAGAATTTCATAAACTCACAAATATTGATATCAATAATAGTTAATAAAATAAATAATTGTTGATTTTGACTTTTTTTAATAGATATGAATCAACTAACAATCTGAAAGATGGCCTTATCGTTGCACGATGATACATGTTTTGTCTCATCACTGACTTCCTGTTTTAAATCTGTTCTGTCTTCTTACACTCAGTTCTGGCGTTATGGCGAATGGACCGATGTGGTCGTGGACGACCGCATCCCCACCTGCAACAACAAACTGGTGTTCACCAAATCTTTCAGAAATAACGAGTTCTGGAGCGCTCTTTTGGAAAAAGCTTATGCCAAGTGAGTGCAGTCTATAAACGGCCACTGCACGGTTGGAGTTACCTCCATGATGTTGATTGATTCAGTTTGTAAAAAAAAAAAGTTTGTCATTTAGTCTTCAGTTCTTTTTTTGTTGCTGAAAAAGTTAAAGCCTGGGAACATGAAGCATTTCAGGTGTTTTAAATGCAGTTTTTGATGAATGTTTTTTTATCAGTGAAAGTATTGAGAAATAGAAAATGACTTCACTGGCATCGAGGTGATGCCACATGACTTAAAACATCTGTCAAACTAAATGACACCTGAACCCACTGAGCTCTCACATCGCTGGTATACAATTTATTCAATTTTTTTCAAGCAAAAACAAGTTTTTAAGATCCAATTTTGAGCTAAATGTCATATCACGGTATATCTTTTTTGCAGTGTAGCAACACAATCTGGCACACCATTCCTCTCTCCTCATGTTTTAAAACTGTCTGCAGACACTGTGAAAAATCCAAGCCATGACATATCATCGCATTGAGCAGAATGATTGACCTGTCTCTCTCAGGTTGCACGGGTCTTATGAGGCACTTAAAGGGGGCAACACTTTGGAAGCCATGGAGGATTTCACAGGAGGAGTTACTGAGTTCTTTGAGTTGTCCGAGGCGCCCAAAGAGCTCTTCACCATCATGAGGAAGGCACTGGAGAGAGGCTCGCTGATGGGCTGCTCCATAGATGTGAGTGGAGATGAGAGCTGTGAAACGAAGTGCACGGAGAGAAGTCAAACAGAAGTAAAAAACATTAGAAGAGACATACAGCAACACAACTGAATGTTAAACAGCAGATACAGTTCTTTTCTTCAGGCGTATCAGCCTATTTCAACAATTCTGTCACAACATGAGAAGCTGAATTAAAGTGTAAAGTTTGCTTTTATTATCCACGCTTTTACGTCTTTAACTTGATTGTAGGAAAACTAGATTTTAACCATACAATCCAGAATAAACGACTGAATTAAAATAACGTTTAAGCAACATGTATTGCCTCAAAGTCCAGTCTGTGTTATTTACCGACTTGTGTTGTATCGGTCAGACTTTTTCAGCCACTGAACTGGAGACTCGGACTGATCAGGGGCTGGTCAAGGGTCATGCCTACTCCATCATAGGCCTGGCGGAGGTGCAGTAAAATGTCCACTTACTATAAATCCAGATTTGTATTCTTTGTAAGCGAAGGCCTGCTGAAGTGATGCTGACAGCTTGCTTGTTGTTTCTAGTGTGACGAGGTTGCAAATGACGCCAGAATTCGCTTGATTCGATTGCGCAATCCCTGGGGTTGGGTGCTGTGGAAGGGACCATGGAGTGCAAAGTAAGATCTGAGACCTGCAAAAATGATGTCACCTTTTATATTATTATAAAATGTAAATTATTACAAAATAACTCATGTGTGGCAGATTCTTTCTTCATGTTGTGTATTCATATTATTTTGTCTTTCTAAAGCTCAAAGGAATGGTCGACCATTTCCACCGCAGACAAAGACAACCTCAAAAAACAGACCGTCGAGGCGAGTGAGTTCTGGTGAGTAAAACACTGTTATAATCTTCTTAAAAAAAAATATTGATTTTATACTTTCATCAGTTTTGCAGCTGTTTTGCTTAAAACTCAGCGGTCTATTCTGATGGTGTACTTCACAGTACACTGGCACAACATTGTAGCGCTTAACAAGAGGTGATTTGTTTATTGATGCAGTGTGATCGCCAAGTAAAAGTTATTAAAGAATTTGGTAAAATGTATGTTAACATCATAACTATACACATGTGCAAATAAATGGATACATTCATTGTACTTACCATTAGCATGTTAGCTTTACTTTTAGTTTGCCCCACTAGCGGTAACGAGTGAAAAGCTGCAAAGTCGTTTACCAAATATAACTACACAGAACTTCTTCTTTCATGATCCCCTTCAGGATGTCTTTTGATGATTTCAAGAGGAACTTCACCAAGCTGGAGATGTGCAACTTGACCCCTGACACCCTGCAGGGCGATGAAAGGCACAGCTGGACAGTGTCGGTCAATGAGGGTCGGTGGGTGAGAGGCAGCTCTGCTGGCGGCTGCAGGAACTTCCCACGTAGGCCTCAGCTTTTATAGGAGTGATGTTGATCAAGTTCTTGACGTCCCCCCGTGGCACGTGTGTCTTCACCCTTGTTGCAGATTTACTCTTTGTATTTTACAGAGACATTCTGGACGAATCCTCAGTATCGGCTGCAACTGTACGAGGAGGATGACGACCTAGAGGACGGGCCGGCGGCCTGTACTGTCGTGGTGGCTCTGATGCAGAAGGGCCGAAGGAAGCAGCGCCATCAAGGGGCCAAATTCCTCACCATTGGATTTTCAATCTACGAGGTGCTGATCACATGAATTCTAAATCCCTGGATAAGCTGACGTTCATTCACTGGAGTTTAACTTCTTCTTTGACTTCTTCTTTGTGTCTGCAGGTGCCGAAGGAGGTATGCCCATGTTGGAGAAGGACGTTAGTTTAATGAAGTCAGCGTTTTTCACAGTATTGACCTGTATCTCCAGATAGTTGTGTTTGTGTGTGTTTGATTCAGCTGTAGTAGTGGTAGTATTAGTTCAGGCTGTTGTGAAACCTCCATGTACACCTTACAACACAAGCCAAATACTTTGTGTACAAAGTACAGGATTATTTACATCATTGGATAATCTGTCAATTATTTTTGGATTATTCTACTAATTGCTTAGTCAACAAAATGTCAAATACAAGAAAATGCAATTCATAAGAGCCCAATCAAACTGCTTGCTTCATCCCACCAACTGACAAATTAGAAGACCATTTCCACGGATATAAAGCCGAGAAAACTGGCAAATCCTCACATTTGAGCAAATATTTTTGTTAACTTCTTTTGCATGATAAATGACGCACGCAATGTTTTGCTTTTTTACATTTTCGGTCCAATAAATAATATTAAACTGCCTTATAGTTTCAGAGATCTGATGTACGTTGGGGGAAACAGCTAGCTTGGCTCTGTCTAAATCCTTTCTAGGCTGGGTGCTTCACTGCACTATATATGTTTAGAGATGCTAGTTGACATTTTGTTATAATTGCAAAGAGCCTTCTTTCTGACCAAATGATTTGTTTCCATCCATAGATGTGTGGACAGAATCAACACCTGCAGAAGGACTTCTTCCTGTACACAGCCTCCAAAGCTAAATGCAAGACCTACATTAACCTGCGGGAGGTGACGGAGCGTATGCGTCTGCCTCCGGGAGAGTATGTCATACTCCCCACAACCTTTGAAGCCCACCAAGACGGAGAGTTCATTCTGAGGGTCTTCTCTGAGAAGAACAGCACGTCTGAGTAAGGATCACTGACGGTTGTGCCACAGTTCATGTTATTTTGGGGATTGCTAACAGCAAAATTGCAATTCTAATGTGTCCGTTCATCCTCACAGGGAAGCGGAGAACACCATCGGATCTGTCAAAACGCAGGTTTGCAACGAAAACAGTGGGATCAAAGCATTTTTTGATAATTCTGACTGATATTTCAGTGGTGAAATGACGAAAGCAGACAAGTACGCTCAACTTTAATGTCTTCAAAATGATTTTTGACATGGTTTGAATCACTTAATGGTGGGATCTGTCCCTCTCTCCTCATATTAGTATTTCTGGTGTTTAAAGAGGCTCGACTATCAGACACTGTCTATTGTCGAAAATGTATTTAAAAGGCCAGCTTTCTGTTGAAACTCTTTTTTTTGTTAGACTCATTTTTATAACATTTTACATTTAACTGGGATTGGGATGTAGAACACAAACTTTAGGACTAGAATATTTCATTTGTATCCAGTATTTTCCACCCTTCTTTTTCTATCTTTTGTTTTTTATGGAGCAGAGATAGCTAAAAGTGTCTGTGAAAAGGGATATTCCTTTGAGGCCATGCAGGATAATATTTTTACTCGAAGCCACAACGCTCCTCTGGAAGTATTCATCACTTTTACTCGAACCTAAATGAGACATTAATACTAAAACAAAGTATCCTTGGCATTAAGCTTCCCACTTCCTCTCAAAAAGGCTGAATATATGGACAATGCCAAAAGAGTGCAGTGCAAAGGCTAACTGCAGCATACGCTCACACTGCAATATCAGTTTGAATTTCATAATTTGTAAACCCCAATAGTGTCACACACTCATTTCATCAACACTGTTCTCTTCGTCTTTGTCCCAATTCACACTGTACTCATTGTTTTTCCAACAAGAGTAACTAACAGACCTGGAAAGTGTTTTCCTCCTTTTCCATCTCATTTCATCCTTCTGTCCTTCCTTGTCTTATTGGCTATCAGCAAGACCAGAAAAAGAAAGATAAGGTACTGCATGCACGTAGCATTAGCATTGTTAGATGACATTTGAACTCTGTTTTCCCCACTGCTACTCTCCATTATATGTCATCATTACATATATAGATTATAACTGTTACAATAACTATAAACTAACTCTCTCTTTTCTGTTTTGGTTTGTCTTTTGCCGTTATCCACATGCCAGCCGATTGTATTTGTGTCAGATAGAGCACGAGCCAACAAAGAAATCGAGCATGACGGCATTCAGGGGGAGAAGAAGAAGCAGCCAAAGGTAATTTCCTTGTTGTAGGAGCCAAAACTTTGACACTGCAGCCACGCAGCAAATAGCTCCCAGTGAGACTGACGGCTGTGAAATGCAATCTTGACCAGGTCAAATAACATCACTGGGAATAAAACAATTGAATTTGAGGCCAACTGATCTCAAGTGGCTCCACTGCACCTGTTTTCCTGTAAGGCCTCAGTGTATACAGGCTAAGTTGTTTATGTCGTTCTCTAATGTGCTGCTCTCATCTGGTACTAAGAGGAAATGCATCAATCCCTAAGCGCAGTGCTATTTATACTGCAGTGCAATTAAACCAAGCCGCAGAGACTGGACAGCTAGCCTTAGAAAAAAAGCTGATTTCCCAACTTTTTCTTTATGCTTCAAAATGTTACTAATTGAGTTTGTTCCATCACATTAAGCTACATGTAATCACAATTGAGAAAAAAAGAAAAAGGCTAGCCAAGCTTAGCCTTAACCATGTCCGTACCTATGGTCCAAACACATGTCAATCCTCTAAAAGACATACACTTTAGGTTTTAAAACTTATAAAGCTGTCACCCACTTTATAATTCTCTCTTCTCTCTTGCGTGTCCCTCAGCGAAAACTACTCCAACCAGAGGAGGAGACTGAAGAGGAAAAACAGTTCAGAGCCATTTACCAACAGATTGCTGGCGAGGTGAGTACACAGAGAGGAGAGAGGATGAGGATAACACAGGACAGGTGTGGATGTCTGAGTGTTATAAGGCTATGCAACAAATTGTTCCTCCCTCCATCAGGACATGCAGATCTGTGCCAACGAACTTAAGATGATCATGAGGAACGTACTCACCAAACGTGAGTACTCCAGAAAGGTTGAGATCATCATTATATAATCGGTGTCCATGTGATCAATCATATCGAGTTGTCCTCTTCTCCAGATAATGACGTAAAGACGGAGGGTTTCAGCCTTGAGACATGCCGGAGTATGATCGCATTGATGGATGTATCCTTTCAGTTTATATGGAGACGACAACAGAGAAGCCTCATGTTGCCTAAGCCTGACATCAGCAGGTTGTTGGTTTGAATCCCTCTAGAGGCAATGAAATAACCAGTACTGTCCATCCCCAGTTGCTTAGTAGAGCTACCCAGTGCTAGTACAGGCAAACAAAACAAGTCAGTATTTTAGAGGACTGTACAACAATGGTGCTTTGAGGTAAGGCTTATGGATGCATAGAGTAAACAGTATATTTAGTAAAATAAACTCTCAACTCAACTTTATCTATACAGCCAGTTTCTTACAATCATGCAGTCCAAATTGCTACTCAGAGGTATACACATATATTTGAAAATCTGTGTGTTGGTTTTTCCATAAGTGACCCTCTCTCAGACTGATGGGACGGGAAAGCTAAACCTGCAGGAGTTCAAACACTTGTGGAAAAAGATCAAGGAGTGGCAGGTAGGACCGTTGTAACAACCCTAGAGCCTCTGCTCATGTTCATCAAACATCTGACTGTCCATCTCCTCGTGTGTTTCCAGCTGATCTTCAAACGATACGATAAAGACAAATCCGGCTCCATCAGTAGTTTTGAGATGAGGAACGCTGTTAATGACGCAGGTGGGCAGCATGGAAGAAATACCTTTAAGAGTTAAAGTTTCACAGGATGTTTCTCATTGCATACTGTGCATTTACACTTTTAGATTCAATGCTTTTCCACAGCTGATTATTTTTGAAAAGATTACAATATTTACAATATAAATTTACAATAAAACCGTACAAAATGACTTTTGTCAGAAATGACAGTCCATACTTTCCAGCTTCTTGTTAGAAACCTGTAACGTGATATAAACTGTCGATCACAAACCATATCCGTCTTCTCCACATGAAGGCTTTCACCTCAACAAACAGCTATACGACATCATAGCCATGCGCTACGCGGACGAACACCTCAACATCGACTTTGACAGTTACATCTGCTGTTTTGTGAGACTAGAGGGCATGTTCAGTAAGTACACACCCCGGCTGAGCTTTTTATGGATTTACCGCATTCTGTGCTCACTGCTTATGCAAATACAGAATGTTTTTTTACACTTTTTATGAATCTAGGGCCAAATTGAACTTGTAGGACCCACTAATTGTAGGCTTGTCCTCCAGCTGTTCCAGATGTATGAAGAGATGGATTTGTTTTGTCTGTTGCAGGAGCTTTTAATGCCTTTGACAAAGATGGAGATGGAATAATAAAGCTCAATGTCCTGGAGGTAAACACCCGTTTGATATTCATGATATTATGTATATGTTTCATATTTTCTTTGTGTTAAGAATATTAACTTAATATGAACTTTAATGCCCTTTCATGCCCCCCGGATGAAGGTTGGGATGAAGGGCATTAAAGTTCATTTTTATAGTATAGAAGTAGTAGTTTGGCTAAATGCTCCCAATTTAAGGTCAACTTACTTTGTAGTTTTTCCTGAGCTTTTAACCATATTAGTCTTCAAACTGGCTAAGAGTCTGAGTATCCAAAAAAGAAGAACACCAGTTGCCTTTCAGGAAATATTACCTTATTTATTTGGTATAGTCCATTTTTTGAGGTTGCGTTTTGAGGTTGCAGTTTGAGGTACTGCTATGTTGGATTGAATTGTACTGACAGGTGTCTCTAATATTTTGTCCACTTAATCTTTATATTTAGAAGACCAAAAACAAGGGGGAAAAGTCACAATATAGTGAAATAAAATGCCACAAACTACAGCCTCAAAAATGGCGATGCATTACATTACAATGTAAAGTGTCTTGTAGTTTTCACTTGTGTACTGTAAGTATAATGAAACCCTTCATGCTCACTTGTGTTTCTTTGTCCCTCTCTGTAGTGGCTTCAGCTGACGATGTATTCTTAAGTCACCGTCTTAACGTAGCGTCAGACAGTTGGAGCATCACATTCATGACTCGGCTCTCCTGGACAGCCTCCTTATGTACTTTTGCACAGCTTTTGAGATTGCGATAAAATCAAAAGGTTTGATGATTTCTTTGATGATGGTTTTTATGTGAATTAGCTTTCTCTCAACGCTCAAACTATGATGGTTTAGACTTAATTTAAGCTTATTTTTAAATGGAAAACTTCGCCCCCGTTTATGTGGATGTCCAAGAACAACAGAGTGTGCAGCTGCAAAATTTCTCAGGGAATACGGCATGCACTGAGGGAGTTATTGCTTTAACCGACTACATTTACCATCAAACATTGATTGGACATCCACATAAAAGGTGGTTTATTTCCCTTTAAGCGAAATGACATCCTTTCAGTTTTGAGCGGATTCCTGAAACGTGATCAGTTCTCTTTGGTGCTGAGGAGAGCGGCAAAACTTGATGAATGCTGAAGTCAGTGTAGCCTGATAACATGTTACATCAGTGTTTGGCATGAAGCGGCGATGGGTGGTGAAGCAAGCAGGCGAGTAGCATTGACCTTTTGTTTCTTAAGTTCCTATGTTGTGAAGAATATCATATAGTATATCAAAATGTTTGAATATGAGAACTGAGGGAATTAGCATGTTTGACAAATCATTCAAACGAATGTTCTGTATATTGTTTTAGAACATAGCAGAGGTGAAAGCAGTAAATTGTATTTGTATTTTTTTTTTATTGCTGTACACATACAGTAGGTATTAAACACAAATGAAATACACACTGTGCACTAGAACATACAAAAATTAAGGCAAGACTTTAAAACAGCATTCTGACAACTTTCACTACTACTTTTCAAAGTAGCTTTCAAGGTGATACGGGGAGATTGCAGAGAGTAACTCCCTGGGAAATGTGAAAATGTAAAAGTTAAAAATGAGTGGATGGTTCATTTACGTAATGATGCTAAACATCTTTTCTATAGTCAAACCTCTCAGTCAACACAAGGAATTCATTTTAAAGTTTCTAAGTGTGAAAGTAGGTAATTAAGGATGCATTGTCTTAACACTGTGGTGTTGGGGGAAAAATTAAATTAAATTCTGATTTAAAAGCAGGCAGGTACAGATACCCTTTGTGCAGAAAGCGTCAGTTGCTAAATATTAGCTAATGGATTTTAAACCCTGGAGTTACTTCCCAAACGGCACCTTGTATAAATAATACAGTACAAAGCAAGTTAAGCCTGTTTATTTCCACAACTGCGCCATCATCCTCCTGACAATCGTCAGAGCACTGACCCTTCCTAAAATGATCTGGTGTTTGAGGTACTTTATATGTGAAAAAAGAAGTATAAAGCCTTACGTTTTGTGGCTCCAGAGTGCTGCACGAAATCTCATCAATTGTGACATTTGGGCTGTAAACTACAAGTGTGAAAATGAAAACAAATCTGGAGGTGTTGTGTAAGAAAGAAGTGAGCTTACCAGAGTGCTCGAGTGTCGAGTTGCATTATGGGTATTGTAGGTGCCAGGTTTTAACAAGGAAGATGAATGCATGGAATAAAGAACATATATCGTGTTCTGACGCGTGAACTTTGATCCTTTTTTAAAAACTGATAATTGTCAGACCGACAGTGTGACAGGAGCTCAACGCTAAATCGGTGGAAAAAAACTTTAGGATAACTCGAGTGTGCAGACAGACGATGTCACAAACTGGGTGTTGACGTATAACTAAAATAATTTGGTTTCAGATTCAGACACTGTGGCATATCTGCTTTGCTGTTCCTCAATATATTCAGACAATATCAAGACCCGTCACCTCCACTTTGACTCAATCGCCAAAACAAATGAAAACAAGATCGATTCTGAAGGTTCACACTATTGGCTGCTTCGCAAAAACTACTCTGAAGTGTTTATTTCAGTGCTGCATAGTTGTATAAATGTTCTGAGTAATTAGCTCCACATATACTAATGACATCTCTGAAGAGGCTTACTGTACAATATGCATAAATATATAGTGTACAAAAAAAACACTTGTAGATCAACAAACCAAAACTAGAGTATTGAATTGCTCAATTAAGATGAATTACTGACAACTGCAAATAAATTATGAAGAAATTAGCTGAAAATAATTATTTTAACAACAGGACTGATAAGAGTGTTAGAGATTGAACGTCTCAATCTGGTCATGCAACGGCTTCAGGGATCAATAACTAGTAGTCTGTCACAGAGATCATACAGTATGCACAAGACCAAGAGATGTGCTCTGCACCTCAAATTGTAGAACATAACAGGAAAACATCATCTCCTATTGGAAAATGACTGGAAAACAAAAAAACGAATTTAAAATAGAATCAGCAGAGGTGTTGTTATGAACCGTATCTGCTGCATCACTTCACCGCAGCTCAGGGCTGCACTTTACTGTCGTTCTCCACGTGGCTCTGCATGTGTTCAGGCAAATTCTGCAAGAAAGATACAAACACTGAGGAGCTGTTTCATCCTGTTTTCTGCCGAGAGCTACATGTATTATTACATTAATATTATTCAATAAAACACCTGGGATGAAATTGCTCTCATGGTAATGTTCAACCTGCCCAAATGTACTCTTGTGCTTGTTGTGAACGCACATTGGGAAAACAAACTCTTACACATTGCTGAGCTAACGAGCCGATTGGCAATCTTCACTTTTGCTGAAAATCGGACGGCGTCGGTTCATTACCTGCTGAACAGACTGCTGAGTGCCAAAAAAGGTGCCGCAGCCTCTCCACCGACATTTGGCCGTTTGCAGGTTCAGGTTGCAGTGATCTCTGACGAGGTGCTGCAAAAGATGCTCCGCGTTGCCGAAGATCAGAGCGCAATTCTGCCACTGAACAGAGGGCGGAGGCCACAAGTAACACACGTTACAATGCAAGCCAATGAGAAAACATTACAGATCATACCATCATTTCATATCTTCAAGAAGAAGAAGAAGAACGTTGGATCATTTGTTGCGTCGTTACCCAGCAGCGGTAGTTCTTCATCAAGTTGAGCTTCACAGCTTGAACGCTGCCATCATAACAGCCCGTGTAGACCTGGTTGGGACAAACGATGATAAGATACATCGTTCAAACAATATCCATCCATCTTTTTGTAAAAATGAACCTCTGTCATGCAAGTTTGGATTGAAAACCATGGCGGGACCAGACTTAAGACCACGTACCACACTCCTATGCACGGCCATGCACATCACCATGTCACTGTGACCCCCGTACACCTGCAGACGGTCATGAGACTGAGAAGACACAAATACGAAAAGTTTAAACGAATAACAGAGATCATTCACCTGATGCACAAGACAACTAGTTGTAATACATTACACAAGTCAAGTCAAATTTCTCTCTATATAGGATCCGAGCATTAATGTAGCAGCAAACAACTATTTGTTGAGTAAACAATGTTAGCTCCGTCACTGTTCTTCTGTTCTGTTAGCATCTCCATGTTATGTTGAGAGCCCTGTGGCGGCTCTAGATATGCGCTGAATACCGTATAGAAAACCTTTAAGACCTAAGGTCCAATTGTAATTCGTAAAGAAATCTAAATTAGTTTCATGTATTCTACAATGGATGATGAAGTTCATTTTTTTTTTGGTTCAGAAATCAGTGTCAAATGGCCGTAGTCCACTTCTGGAACCACACATGATTGTTAAAATGCATAATTAAATCATAAATTCTGTACCTGTAGCTCATAAACTCTGACCAGCTTATCCAGACAGGCGGTCACCATCACTTTCCCCAAGATCACTATTGATGTGACCGCATGATCGTGACCCTTGTAGATACGAACCAACTCACCCGTCTGTAGATAAAGATGCACGACAGAAATAACGGTGACAGTGAGCGTGGGACGTTCGAAAACAGACGCAATACTTCAACATTATGAATTCCAACAAGCTCAACCTTTTGATTGTCATGTTGTTCACCTCAGTAACTCAAGAAACGTTCAGATTAACAGATTTGTGATGTTAAAACGGCATCAAAACAAACTGGAAGTAATGTTTATTTAATACTCATAATTAAAACTCATACTTACGTGGATGTTGTGGGCATGAACCGATGTGTCACTGGAGCCGCTAAAGACCAGGTCGTTCACCACCTGAAAACAATAAAGGAAATATTATTATTATTACGTTTTAGTAACGATATCTTTGAAGGACTACATTTCATTTACAAGTCTGTAAAAAAACAGCAATTAATGAAGTATTTACAGCTTTAAGAAGATGTAAATTAAATGTTTAGTCATTTTAGATGTTTACGAAGCATCTGCCAGTGTCATCGTCTGAATTTCCAATTACTTAAGTCTCCTCATCTGGACAAAACATGTTTTTAAGTTCAACAGTTCAGGTTTTCAGAACTGGGTCGATCTCCTTACCTTCATACAGAGAACGGTTTTGGTGTGACCCTGCAGCGAGCGCAGCAGCAGGCCACTCTTGGCGTCGCGGACGCTGATGCTGCTGTCGTAGGAGCCGACCAGCAGCACCCGGCGGGCGCCCTCCTGTGATGTACCCAGACAGCTCACACCTCGCGGGCCGTGGCACTCAAACACATCCAAGTGCTTCAGAGTCTAATGAGAGCGATCAGGATGAGGTGAAAGCAAACATAAGAGAAGAGGGGGGGGAGTTAACGGTTCTGCTGATGTTTTTTAACCAGCTGACAGAACATTACTCTGGCAGACAAAGATAAAAAATAACTACAACTCTGCTAAATCATGAGCTACCTTCCCCTGTACAATAATGTTACTCACCTTTAATTCATAACTAGCCACTGCTCCATTGGCCAGTCCAGCATACAAGATGTTCCAGGCAATGTGCAAACACAACACTCTGTCCATCAGAGAGATCTGCTCCAGACACTTTGTGGTCTGGAGGTGAGAGGAGAAAAACCAAATCATCAACATCAATAACTGACATGATTCCCTGTCTGATAAGAGATGACAATATGGCTTGTCCAGCCGTTTTTCTGTACCTTTATGCTGTAACAGCGGATGGTCTGGTCACTGGATCCGGTGTAGAGTCGAGGTTGCATGTTTGGTAAAGACGACACCAGCAGACAGTTGACTTTGTTTGTGTGACCCTCAAACACTGCTTGGCACTCCCTGGTCTGGATACACACAAAACAATTTGTCTTATTATTTCACAGTAGTCATTTTTCAGTCTTTTGGTTTGATCATATCTTCTTATTGTCTGAGGAAGGATGCAGTTGTCAGCAGGGACAAAGGTTGGTGAAAGTGGGTAGAAATTCGGGACCGTGACCAACATACCGTCAGACTGTAGGCCCGTGCTGTGTTGTCCCCTGAACACGTGTACAAGCGTCCGCCGTGAACCTGGAGGCCGTGGACGGGGCCTTTGTGATGAAAAAAAGCTCCCACGGACGGCTCCTCGTCCTCGATCACATCAACGCATTCTAACAAAACAACGAACAAAACCGTGATTACGGGGAAAAACATCCCATCTTTGCATCTAAACATGTCCCGTGACACCTGATGCAAGTGGAACAAACAACACTCACCGAGAGAAACGCTGGTATCTTTCATCGGCACAAGTGGAGGCTGAAATTTTCTGAGTGGGCGAGAGAGAAACGGTCGGTCACATTTCAGTACAGTACAGTAATGCCTGTGATGTTCAGGATCTACACCAAACGTAATCTCACCTCTCAACGTCATTTTGCGGAAATGTCTGTGAGCTTGAAGAATTGAACTCCACACTGACGGACTTTTGAGGAGGCTCTTGGTGGACCGGAACATTTGGTGCATCCTCAGAGTCCGATTCATCGATATCAATGACCACGGAGCAGGGCTCCATCATTTCGACGGAGGCGTCGCTCTCGTTCTCTCCGTCGTCGTCGTCGTCCGGTGCTGCAGCAGATGCATTTGGACCTCTTTGGGGGACAAAAGTGGAGGCCGGCTTTCCTCCCATCTCTTCCTCAGAATCACTGTCAGACGACTGAGATTCTCCTCTCACTAAAGTCGCGGTCTGCTGCCAGGCAGATGATTCGGGAAAACTAGTTGTACCGGCTGACGCAGAGCACTCGCGTTTGAGTTGCTTGAGAGAGGTAACAGCAGTTGTAGGAGCAGCTAAGCATGGCGGCGGAAGCAGCAGTGAAGGGAGCAAATCAGAGGGGAACAGGGGCACGGGTTGGTTCGCAGGTAACTGAAGTGTATCAGAGACTGTTTTGGCAAACTGACTAGCCTGACCGGCTGTGGCTGGTTGGAAGATTTCTTGCTTTACCGGCATGGTTGGCAGGGAAAGGGGGCTAATGGAAGATGCTGGGTTTAGGGGAGACTGCTGGCCGGAGGAGGTGGGGAAGACTGAGGAGGGAAGGGGAGAGAGTCTTGGATGCGCTGTAGCTGATGAGGAGGTGGCTTTCTCTGCTCCTGTGTATACTCCTGAAAGAGATTCAGAAAGAAAAAAGGTTAAACTACTCGTTTGATATGAAGTCATTCCAAGCGAAGGGTAAATCTAATGTACCTTGCATCCCTTGCAGGATTTCAATGCGCTGGGTTCTCAGACTGTTGACCTCCGCAGAAAACTACAACACCAAAAGGAACAATTTAACGTAAAAGCCTCGACATGAAACCTGAGGAAAAAGTTAAAAATATATATATTTTGTTCTGCGTCTTCATTAGTGGTGCTACCTGCTGTCTCATTAGCAGGAGTCTTTGCACTTCTGTGTAGGCAGCTTGCAGGGCATTGCGGGCCTGGACCAGAGACGTGTCCAAATCCTGCAACGAGTGACTCAGCTCATCCTCCCTCAGAGACACAGCCAACAGCTGGTCCATCTGGCCCTGGTCTGTTAGGGAGGAGAACCACAGAAACCAGTGTTTTGGATTACTTTCTTTGGGGGGGGGGGGGGGGGGGGTCAGACGACCTCACTGGGATCCAAACGTTGTCCAACTAAATAACTGCATGTTTGAATTACACATTAGAGAAGTGAAAAATAAAGCACTTAAAATATCAGAATTACCCTTGTTTGACTTTGTTTTCTTCTTTTTTCCACTTGGCTGCATATCAAAAACGCCATCATACTGTAAGAGCACAGAATAATTATATTGCAACCATAACAATATATCAGTTTGATGTTTCAGCTGTGTCCTACTCTTAAAAACACCGTACACCACTCACAACGTTGTGTTTCCTCTTGCTGGCACTACCGTTGGCTCGCAAATTTTCATCATCAAACTTTTGCTCCACCTTCACGGGGACAGCGTCAGCCGCCTGACTGCTGCAGCCTTCCTGTGCTGCACCCGGCTGCTCCTGAATCCGAGAGTCCGACTGGGAGTCTTTGCGGGGCGCCCTCGAAGGACCGTCTGGGAACGACTCCCAGTGAAAGCCTTCTGACAGAGTCGCGTCATTGTCCTTCGCTTGCGTTGAGCTTTCTTGGTCAGACAGAGGGTTCGCCAACTCAATTCCAAACCTGTTGCCACACAGAATTAAAAACTACAACTTCAAACAAATGGAAAAAAGGAAAAAGAAAAAAAGGAAAAGAGGTTTACCTGGGCATGCCTTTGCCGCTCTCCTGCTTCGTCCTTTTCGTCTCCTCATGCTTCTCCCTCGAGCTCAACGTGTTCTTGGCCCCTGATAAGCTGAGCAATTTGTTCATGGTTGGTTTAAGCTCAGCCTCTTGTCCCACTTGACCGTTGGCTGATTTGTGGGCAATTCGAACCTTGCGGGCGATGTTCAGGTTGGACTCAGAGGATGTGGTCGGAGAAGCACCAGCTGCAGGGGCCGGGCCGTCATCCTGTGAGGATTGCTCAGACGTAGCTGCAGCAGAGGTGGCGTCAAACGTGGCCTCCTTCTCAGCCACCCGGACACCCGTCTCGCTGCTCTGCTTCCGGGCTTCGCGGTCCGCTCTACACGGCTCCCTCACACCCAGCGCTCTTCTGATTTGCCGCAGCATCGCACTGACGTCAACATCCCGTATGGGAGCCGCGTTGGCGGTCCCGTTTGCTGAAGCAGTTTGAGCTGAACCTTCTTGTGCCGACGGAGGAGATCCCAGACCCTCCTTCTGGTCACGACCAAAGATGATGGCTCCGTTATCAGGAAGGTGATCACTGGTGAATTCCCCATCGTACTGCTTGTCGTAATAGTCACTCTGGGTGACGGTGGACCATTTCTTTTGTTTTTGCTTGATTTTGACAGAAACGTTGTCATTATACGTCAGCTGCTGCGCTGATTGAGTGGACTGGTTTCGGACTGAAGGGGTATGCCAAGTTTGACCTGCAGGCTCCTCTGACAAGCAAACCAATGTTCCGCTTTGATTCTGAAGAGTTGATTCTCTTTGGTGAAGAGACTTCTGCAGACTGGACACTTTGTTCTCTTTGTTTTGAACAACAGTATTGTTCCTTCCTTGGATCTCCTGTTGCAGCATCATTCTGTTCGCTTGTTTGTATTTTTTCATCTTCGCTACATTGAGCACCGGCGGTTCCCCCCCCTCGGCTCCACGTAGCATTTCCGCACGCTTCTTACCAGCTAGCTGCTTCTGTTTCTTTTTTATCTTACCCGCTGCTTTCTTCCTGTAATGGAAAAAAAAAAAGCCCCACAGTTATTAAAACAATTACACCATGGAGAGAATAAAATGCATACAAATGAAATGGTGAAATTATTACTCCTCTTTTTTTAGTTTCTTGTTCCTCGCCATGATCCCGCCCATGGTCTCTTGGCTCAGAGTCTTATACAGAGGGACGGGCTTTATTTTTTTTATCATCAAGCTCTTCAACTTGATCTGGTGTTGAGAGCTGGAGACGTGCCGAGCATACTCATCCAAACCCATGGAGGACGCCTTACACGCCTGGCATTCGTGAAATGAATCCCTGTTAATGGAAGAACGGGACATTTAGTCAGATAAGAGTACATGTCAGAATCCTTGCTTTAAGATGGGTTGAAGCATATTATGATTATGTTATCCCAGTAAGGCAGGAAAACACCGAATTTTGATACTACAACAGGCACCTTTTATTGATACCTTACTTTGAGTAATAAAAACACATTTTATGAGTATGGTAATGTACAAGAAGTAACTAAATAAAATAGGCTCTCTGCACTACAAATTGAAAAGAAAGAATACTACAGAAAAATGCAACCTTGACATTTGTTGTGTTGTGCGTAAGGTGTCATCCTTTTTTTCAGATCATACTAATGCCCCCGACCAAATGACTGGGGTATTTTTTTTTAATCCTTCGTGCAAAAATATTTGATATAAAGAGAATCGATTCACATTTTCATATCTGACAAATATATCAAAACAACACTCACTTGCCCAGCACTGTCTCAAGCTCTCTGTGATGCAGCATACCGTGCACATGGTCTTGTGCTTCCTGTAGTTAGGAAACATATTGTCAAGCTTATAGATCATTTGGAACAGCTGTAGGTTGGTAACAAACAAACAAAAACAACATACTAGTCAGCACTACTATTCATTTAAATGTGTTGGTAAAGTTAGAGCCACTTACATGTATCAAATAAGAGCTACGACACAACACACAGTAGGTTGTTCTTTTTTTCTTTGGAAGGTTTGCGTTGTTGGTCTTCTTCTTTGCAGGGGCTTTACCCACTTTACCATGTGGGGTTTGAACCTTTGACATTTCTACACAGACGGGAAAAGAACAGGCGATAACAGCGCACGTGAATCACAGCCTGGCACGAGCATTGCACATGGGATAAATAAATGTCTCCATAGCATCCTATCACCAATGAATAAAGCCTACCGCCTATAGGATAGAGACTGTTGGTGGTTATATCGGCATTAGGGTGAAATGTTAAAACGTTAACTAACATAACACTGCAGTCATCGAGTCTAAACTTATAACAGCAGCACAACGTGGTTAAGTCAAAAGTAGCCAGCGTTCACCTTTGAGGTGGACTAACGTTAAACAGTTAACGCTAACGTTATATTCACACAAGCCGTTAAAGTTAACGGCGTTTTAGGTAAATCCTCAACGGATTATGATGACAAAATATTAAGCTTGCATTGTAAATATATCAGAATTACCAGACACATTTCTCATGGCAACACAACTCTACTGCAGCTCAACCGCCATGTTTGCTCACGTAAACTGACGTAAAATCACGTCGACCAATCGGTGGCTAAAGATGACACCGGAAGTGTGGTTAGTCAGCGGTGGACAGCCTTCGTAGATCTACAAAAGATTCGATGGGAGCGATTCGGGGCTTTTGAAACGACATCCGGGCCATGAGGCTCTTTTACAGGTCTAATGAGCCGCAGGGGCCACCATATCGTGCGGAAGAGGAGTTTTTGCCAAAAAAAAAAAAAGGAGGAAGAAAAAGCTGTTTGTTCGGTGGTTTACAGTGTTTTATCGACAAGTGACTCGAAAGATTTTCCAAGTTAAAAATGTGCAACGGCTGTGTGAAAAAAGAGTACCCGGACCGGGTAAGTTGATTTGATGTAGCTGTTTACCTAACGTTAACTGTTAACTACTTCTGACGTTCCGACGCACAAACGCTAAAAACGTTATACTAACGTAACTGTTAAATGTATAGCTACTTACGTTATATTTCGCTAGCTGTAAAACACAGTTGTGTTTACCAACCACCTCAAACGACGACGCTCTGTTACAACCCTAAAGTATGACATTTTAAGGCGCCATTGAGATCTTAAAACGAGTTAAATGCGGTGTTACTATTATGTTTTCCTGCTCAGGGTAACACGTGTCTGGAGAACGGCTCGTACCTGATGAACTACCTGAGCTGTGCCAGCTGCAACCAGAGGGACTTTGTGCTTATCAGCAATAAAGCCACTGAGGATGAGGATGGAGAGGAGATCGTCACATACGACCGTTAGTCATTCATCTCATGCTCCTGACACAGTGTTACCAATATGTGCTGATATGTTATGTAACGTTACATCTGAGGCTGGTTTCCAGGTGTTGTGTAGAGACCCCTAAATGTAATCTAATGTAATGCTGCAGCATGCAGTGTTATTGTAGACAGTGGTGCACTCCCAACGTTGAGGCAACAGTTTGAGGAAGACACTGTTCCTGTTTCAACATGCCATGGTTCCTACATGTTTTCCCTGTTAAGTGTGCAAGAATGTGACACCTTTAGGGTGAACTGGATTATCAACCGTGAGTCGGGCCTTACAACCGGACTCACTCGTGCTCTTGTGGCTGAATTGGACCAAATGCCTGCAGCCGGGTTTCAAAATCTTGTGGAAAGCCTTTTAATGAAGGGTGGAGGCTGTTATAGCAGCATATTAAGGCGTCTGTGTGAAGTAAAATTAATGACCAGAATCTTTCATAATAATCCGAAACCTAATAATCCACGGGCAGAGATTTAATCCACTGACGTCCATTTTTCTCCTTCCAGATGTTTGCAAAAATTGTGACCATGTTGTCGCCAGGCATGAATATACTTTCTCCGTTGTTGATGAATACCAGGTAACGCATCTCTCTCTCTCTCTAACTTAACAGTATCCCTGGTTAGCTGCTGCCCCTGGATAGTCTTTCAGTGTGTATATACGGTGTGTTTTGTGTTGTCCAGGAGTACACCATGCTCTGCATGCTGTGTGGAAAGGCAGAGGACTCAATCAGCGTGTTGCCAGATGACCCCAGACAGTCCGCACCTCTCTTCTAGACCTCAAACTTGTAGGTCATGATTTACTTCCACCATCACGGATGTGTTGCTGGCTGCTGGCATCGGGGGGCTCCGACCCTTTTTTTTAATCCTCCATTCAAGATTTTATGCACATCTTCAATTAAGCACACCATATTTTAACTGCTTGGCTGTTGATGAACTACTGTGTGCTGATATCAGTTGAGCAGGACATATCGCTTTTTATTATACACCATGACACAACGAATATTCTGCATGGGAATTGAAAATGTACTGTAAATAAACATTTCTTTACTAAGAATTGTATTACTGTCTGCATTTTACAGTTCCTTTTTTATGATCCAAAAAAAGCTATCATTTGTAATAATTCTTTTAAACAAAAGTATATTTATCATGTGTCAAAGTTATTTATTTTGCCAAATAGCAAACATAGTATGACTCATATTTACCGAACAGTTTGGAGTGTTTCAATTATGTTAAGCACTGAGCCCCAGTCTTCATAGTTATGAATTTATTTGTGAAGGTGCTTGAGATTAAAACTTCATTCCTGATCACCACACGGTCAAGATTTAACTGTCGAACATACATTTGTAAGCCAACAGACAGGAAGCCCCGTTAAGTGCTCCGATAAAAATACAATCCTAAACATTTCCAAGACAGCTGGTCAAACTCAAGCTCCAGAACGGCTACTGAGTGAAACATTTTGTGAGATTGTTCTTGTTAATTAATGGTCAACATCTGGCCATTTGTTGTAATTTCAGTTTCTTGTGTAGCAGTCGAGATTCATCACCGACCTGCATCTTGTATGTCATGCATCATCTTTATTACGTACATAACCACTGGTAAACCAGGTTGGAACAAGTTTAAGACTGGAGTCCGTATAGCAGGAAAGCCCAAAGGATGATTAATCTCGCTGTTATTTAAAAATAGTTTTGAGATTCAATCTGTCTCTGTCTACACATGATGTAACTTCCTGTCAATTACTGCTGTTAAATTTAAACATTGACCACCACAGATGGAGGAGCCTTCATTTCACTGTCGTCATCTGGGACACCATTCAGTCACCACCTCGTCAGCAGTCTCTCTCTCTCTCTCTCTCTCTCTCTCTCTCTCTCGCTTACAGGGACGTCTGTCTGAAACAGCTGCTTCAACAGAATCTGACACGTGTTTGTTCTCAGCGGGCATGTTGCAACTTGAGCATAAAAACATGACATTATCCTTTGAGCAGGTTTAGTCAAGATTTTAAAGTCTGCTTTGTCTGGCTTTTCCCATGAATCTGATCACGGACAGTGCTGCTGAGCAGTAAATGTCAACTTCCACAAAACAGATTCCATTCACTTGTATCGAGGTGGTGACAGAAATCTCAGAGACAGACATTACACTCCCAAGGTTTGAAGTACTGAGAAACTTTAGTTGCACTGACCCTTTATTCACAACGTAAACAGTCTATGGTGTAACCAGGAATTCATTTTTTTTTTTTTAAAGATCTGGCACTTATTGAATCTACTTATTTTAATATATATTTTGAATTGTGCTAAAAAATAAAATGCAACAACAACCAGACATGAACAAGTTCCACTTTAGTCTGTTTTCTTCCTTTACCGTTTACTTGATGTCAGAAAGAATAATTGCACATCGATGCTGGTCTATATTATGATGTATTTCAATCAGAAGCAGTTCAATAAAAATACGTTTTAGCGGATTGTACAAATGAATAAAAATAAAAAAGAATTTGCAATGATACCCATGCACTTTTACAATACTTAAGTATGAGTGCACTTACACGTACATTCTAATATGTGGATGCCTTCTGCATGACATATTTTCTAGCAAAGTAAAAACACATTATTACACTGTGATATGCCAAATGAGCAATTCATTGTCACATAGAATAATGAATCTAGCTGTTTTACAGGAGTGAGGTCAACATGAGGCACCATGCCCTGGTTCTGTACATGTTAGTATACTGCTTGTGTTATTTACTCTTAAGTGTTCTTAATGTGAGTACATGGTTTCTATTAGTGTTCAATGTTGTCCTCATGGTACATATCTACAATAAGCATCCTTTTTACATCCCTCGAGTATTTAACATTATCTTTTTGGTCTCATATTAGGCCTTTATGGAGATTTAAGAGAGGAGTGAAATGAGAGGTAAGAGTTGGCAATCTTCAGGTTTTCTCAACCCTTTTTGTTTCAACTGCAGGTATCAAGCCACATTGTCAAGTATTTTGAGACATCAAATGATCAAATGAATAAATAAATAAATACAATTTATACATTTTACATTACATACAGTACATTCCCTTGAGTAAATACCGTATTTACACATGCTATCAGCGATTGAATGCGGAGCAATCTCTCGCTGAATCCGGATGAGTCACTTGTGTGCCAAATAAAGTCACCGACTCACTTTGCCGGAGCCTTTCCCCTCGTGGGTCAGACCCCTACCCCTGGAGCCGTGGCCCCACTGACCCGGGGGGCCTCCGGACCGGTCGTGTGGGTGAGCGTGCCGAGGAGGAGGAGGAGGGGAGCCGGAGAAGCTAGATGGAGAGCGGCTGCGTCCCTGCAGAGCCCCGACCTCCCGGAGCTCGTGGCGGGAGGGGGAGGAGCTAAGTGAGCGCTGCAGGGAGGAGGAGGAGCTTCGGGGGCGAGGAGGGGGGCTGAAGAGCATCCCGCTCCGGTCCTGCATCAGCTGAGTCAGACTGGCCAGAAAGTCTGCGTCACTAGTGCTGCTGGCACGCACTCTTAACCGCCGTCTTCTGGAGAAAAGAACACAAGACAATGTGATCACAATGCCTTTTGGATTATTCCTCAAATCTCTCTGTGAAGAGAAATTAAAGTTATAATCCTTAACATTTGAAATCAACCCACAGTTTTTTATATTTATTTCAGCAATTGGCATTTAATATATTCACATTCTTGTAGTTTTCATTGTTAGTAGTTGAGTCCGCCAGTCCTGCACTGGATTCTAATTGCATAAGGGATTCACAGGAGGCGATGCAGCATTTGCATTTTTATCTCGTTGAGAACAGACAGACTGTTTACGGCTCACTCTCCTAACACCGTATAAGTGCTAAACTACTGCGAAAGTAATATTCTGCATTTTTTTGACAGCAGAATCTAGCCACAGAGACCATAAACTCATGTTTAAATTACATTTACTGAGGTAGTAAATCAAGTGAGAAGTAGGGTCATTTTCTCATACACTTCTACACAATCTGACTTCTTTTTGCAACCAGGAGACGCCTCCTGCTGGCTATTAGAGAGAATGCAAATTTAAGGCACTTCCCGCATTGGCTTCACCTTTCAGACCCAAAAAACGCCTGATCAGAGCTGTAATCCAACGGATTATAGCTTTAAATATTCACCACCAAACAAAAAGTGACAACTGAATTGGTAATGTAGATCATTTGATAACACTTTTAGAGCAGCATACCTGTTGTCCACACACAGGCGGATGGGTGGTTTCCCAGGTGGTGGTCGAGGCAGAAACCTGCTAGTGAGCAGCTCGGGTACAAAGGTGGCGCTCACCGGACGTGGGATCTTACTCCTACTACCTGATGAGGAGGACAGAGAGAGAGGGTCTTCTCCTACACAGTCAGACCTGGAGCCCCGCTCTGAGAGGAGCCTGTCTCTCAGCAAAGCACAAGGCAGGTTGTCACAGGACAGAGATGGAGAGGGGGAGTGGGTGGGGGAGCCCGGGACCGGGCTGCTCCAGCGATGACGCCTCTCCATGTTGAGGTCCCTGCTCGGAGAGTCCAGGGGGTTGTTTGCGTCTCGTACCGGGATTCGGCTCAATCTTGGGGACGAGGGAGAGTCTCTTCTCCTGAGCAGAGCTGGCGGTGGAGAGGAGGAGACGGTGACGGTGCTCTCCAGAGCGCCTCCTGCTGTGTCAGCTTGAGGCTGCTGATTCGGCTCCGAGGAGCGATCGGGCAGACCGGAATCACTCTCTGGGTCTCTGTCGTTTGTCAGGTGAGCCGTGTGGCCTTTGGCTGAGCTTGGCACTGGAGCTAAGTCCAACCTCCCTCCATCTTTTAAGATGTCCTCTGGGAGTTTTTCAGATTTATCAGATGGAGCCTCGAGTGGTATCGCATCGCTCCTCTCCTGTACAGGGGACTGTAGGGCACAGCTGGCAGACTGAGAAGATTTTAAAGATCGTTAGAGGGTGTGACCGTGAAAAGGTTTAACACAAATATTTGATACGTTTTTCCTATTTATTTCATCAAAAACTTTGTAAAAAGAAACAGCAATAAAAAAACAAACATACATTTAAAAGGAGCACATCTAAATATTCAAATAATATACATCAGTTCTAAGTATTTCTAAGTCGTAGAGTTGCTCAGAATCATGAAAGGTTTGGACGTCAACATTTCCATGACAATGGAGCACAATTTTAAGCAACCCTGCCTCGCTGCTTTAGCGCTGTGTCGGCAGAATGGGAAGAACAGGATAAAGCCAACTTATTCCAATTTAGGAATAAGTCGGAATAAGTTAACAACTTAGCCATAGTTAGCCGCTATGCTAACCTTGTAGTCACACCAGATAACAGCCTAAATGAGCTACTTTTGTTTTGTTATGTATTTGTAGCAGTTCGTTGCCAGGTGAAAATAGATACAAACAAACCTGAACTGATTGTATTAGTGTTACTATTGGCATTATCTAACATTACCAAGCTGCAATACTCATATTGTATACTGTACTCACAGCCTATCTATATGTCAATGACATCTTTTCTTATTTATGGTCCACGCAACATGTGGGTTACATCTTTTATATACGGCATTATTTTATATTCCAACTGCAATAACTGTTTTGTTTATTTTAATTTGAGATTTTTGTGTTTTTAAATTGACTCGATCTCTGTATAGATTCCTGTGTTTGCTATGCAGATAATGACAAACTTGATTAAGTTTCACAATGGTACTTTTAGTTCATGCACAAATAAATGCTTGGTCACCCTTACCTGGTCCATCTGGGATCTTCCCATAATCACAGAGGGCATTTGTCCCAGCATCCCCGTCAGTCTCCTGTGGCCCAGTAGCCACGTGCCGGGCATGGACATCTGCGACAGAACAGGACTGTTCGGCACCACTGCGGGCTGGGCATCCTGTGGCTCAGAGAGCTGGTGTTCAGCCTCTGCAGGCGTGTGTGTCGCAGGCTTGTCCTCGTGCAGGGCCTCACCTGGAGGCTTGGTGGCTCCAGAACCGCTGCCTTGCTCTAGCTCCAGCATCACCCACTCCTGGGAGTCTCCCTCTTGGGGCACAGGGCTGAGGTTCACGGCCACAAAGCCACTGCTTGCTGCGCCCTCTTCGTGGTCAGGGGTTCCTGTGCCAGAGTGTTCCTCGTTGCAGGAAGACCGCTGCCCGTGTCCCCTCTCAGGAATGGATTGCTCCCCGACTTGAGAAAGGATAGGGCGCTGTTTGCCCAAGCTGAAACAAGATATTTTAAGTGTAACGGTGAGTTCCAGTCGGGTTTCCAAAATATACACATTTTTCGAGCTCTTACAACTGTATATTTTGAAATGTGATGTGTATCGAGTACTAACTAGGCCTCGAGGAAGCGTTCAATGGTGGGCTTGGGTTCAGGTGCGAGCCTCTTTTCAAACGCCAAGCTCTGACTGTGTCTCATCCTCCGGAGGAGTGGCGCAGCACGCTCTAGGAACATCGTCTCTGATCGCACCCGCCTAGGAGAACTCTGCATGGAGCCGGTGTTGGGGCTCTGGTTCCCCTGGTTCTGACTGTGCTCATCTTCACTCACCACCTGAGAAGAATGAAATATTGCATTTGCATCCCCAGAAAGAAGTTGTAGCATGAGGCAGGCAGTCAGAAGTGGGTTTCTATACAAGCCCAGGAGAAGTAGATGTAGTAATAGAGGATGGCGGGGTCATTATTATTATTATTATCATATTTTAAGGCAAAGTCAATGTAGTCTTGTGGAGAGTTTTGTGTATGACATGCACTGCAGTGCAGATAAAGTATGCATCTCTATGCACAGGAAGAAAAGCAGTTACATAAGAGCACTGTTATAGCAGTAGGTAAGAACATTTACAGTAAACCACATTGCCCTGACCTTCCTGATCATCGGCTGGACATGTTTATGGTTGCGGTTGCGGTCCATCTCCTCCCATACATCTGCACCAGGGGTGGTGGGTGTGGGGATGAGGGGGCAGTTGTCAGCATCGCTGAGGCGCTCCCCTTGCAGGACATCCTCCGTGTTCTCCTTCTGCAGCTCGCCTGGCAGCACTGAAGCATTGGCCATGCTGTGGAGGAGAGGGAAGGTCACCCTGCAGCTCATTGCCACAGCACAATTTAGAGCAGCGCTTTTTCTAAGGGGATCTCCGACTGTGCAGAATTCAAGTCTAAAAAAAGCTGCAGCTATATATTTTACCACCTGTCCGACAGAGTGTGAAGGAAGTTCCAATAGCACCAGTGGAACTACGGCAACGAAAACCAATTATTAGAATAAAAAGGCTATACGTCAATAGTGAGAGAGCTTGCTTTAGCTTCGAATACCCTAAGTACGCCGGTGTGAGGCGAGTGAGCTGCTGAGCCGTGGTTGTTGCGGCGGTGATGGTCAGCATATCCTCCGAGTCACATTTCTCCCAGTCATAAGGGTCATTCTCCAGCACGCTGTGGCTCTTCATAGCACTTTCAAACACTGACATCAGGAGCTGCCACAGAGAACACACAAGCGTCAGCATTTGACAGCCAAACAGTGTGTGCAAAATACGCCAAGCCAGAGATAGGCCCACCTGATAGTCTGGCTTAGTGAAGTAGTCCAAGATCAAGATGTGGTCCAGGAAAGTGCTAAACTCTGTGGGAAGGTGCTTAAGCATGAGTCGGTGGTCATACGTCTCTTTCAGGTTTCCTACTTGTTCCTGCGAGCAGAGAGGGATGAAATAAGAGTCTTTAATGGATACACATAGTGTGAATTATGAATCTATGCCGTCTAATACATAGAAGGCACATACTTTGTCTTTGATTTTCCTCCAGGGCAGCTGACCAACCGTGAACTCAACCAGCATGTAGAAGAGGGACCACAAGTCATCGTGACGACCCATCTCCTACAAATCACAACACGCAAGTGTGAGTAATTTCAAGGCCAAAATAATATGAGAATAGCACACATGTGTTTGGTCCACGCTCACCTTATTCTTATGAGCATTGACTGAAGCATATCGCACAGTTCCTCTGAAGCCTGCCACGGGACGAGGCTGAAAGAGAATCGCGACACAATATAATAAAAAGATAATATGGAAAACAACTATGTTTCCACCAAGTTCATTGGTTCTAAATATCATACTGAGGTGTTTATAAACACTGTCTTGAAGGCAACTGGATTGACTGTTAATCTTAAAAGACATCGCCCAGTCCCGAGCATTTAAACCTTTTTGGGATGTCACATGAGGTCACATAGCAGCCATGTGAAAGTTGTCACATGAATTAAATGTGTACATTGTGTGCCTTTAACTCTGTGTTTCTATATATCCCATCACCAGGATGACTCCCTAGTGCTGTAAGAGTAAGTTATATCATAGAGTATATCTAATTTTCTGGGTTAACATGCTAGACCAAACCTCTTACGGGTTGACAGAGTAAGCTTCTCTCTGACAATAAGTAACTTGTGGGACCTTTGATTAAAAAAGCAAAAACGTTTCTTCAAGGAAGTTTACACAGAGCACTTACTGGACGGACTTCCTGGCTGGAGTTGGTAAACTGCCGGGCCAAGCCGAAATCAAGCATATAGCAGCATCTGCAGGTGCTGGCTAGTCTTCCCATCGCAAAGTTAGACTTTTAACAACACAGAGAAAGACAAGCATGGTCAAGTGAAACGGACTGTCATACAAAAGATAAATTGACAAACCATCAAGAGTTTCAGGTCAACTTACAGGTTTAATGTCTCGGTGCAGGAAGCCTACGGAGTGGATGCTTTCAATGGCCTCTAAGATCTGCTTGCAAAGTCTTAAAGTTGTGGAAATGGAAAAGGTGCCGCGGGCCATGGTTCGACGCAAATCTGCCAGATTCCTCCCCTTAAGACAGAATTGGTGTTCAGCATGTCACACGTATGACGCGGTGATCAGGCGTCAGCAACAAACTAAATACTTGACCAACATTGACTGGTAAAAGTCCTACCTGGAGTTCCATCACCACATAGTTGAAGCGATCATTTCGGCCACAGCCCACAAAGCGACAGACGTGGTCTTTGCCTGTTAAAGAAACACAAATCGTTTCAACAGAATTGCACAGCTAGATAACAAATCGTGTCCGTGTTTACTTCCTGTCAGCTGACATCATTCATTTAGGACACACCTTTTCTATCTATATAAGGCCGTCACGTACTAACGCAATTGACACAATGCGTAATGATCTTTGGTGTTATCGATTCTAGGGGGAAAACTGTGCAACTTTGTAATTCTCTAGGAAAGGTCTGTGACCAGGGGATGGCATCACTCACCCTGAAGCTTCTTCAGCACAGCCACCTCCATCTTCAGCACCTGTTTGGGTTGTTGAGCAGACTCCACCTTTAAGGCAACAGTGGCCTGGCTCAACTGATCCAAAACCTCGTAGATCTCCCCGAACCCGCCTCCTCCGATCTTCCTCGTCTGAAAAGAAAGGGAATATTCAGTGTCAACCCAAAGTGGCGTTATGGAGAAATCACTGCTCTTCATTTGGGCGATCTGTTTGTTACTTCTTTTTTTTTTAAACGTGATTTTGTGACTTCTCTTACCACTTTCCATCTGTCTCTGACCACGTCTGCCACTGACAGGATGTCTGTGTGCTCTCCAGCCCCACTCATCCTGAGTGCTCTCAGCTACAGCCTGCACCTGGCATCAGTGACGCAAGCCTCTCACTAAAAAAAAAAAAAACAGGGAACAGATTTTAAAATTCAGGTCCATTTACTCTCTTTGGAAAAAAAATCACTGCACTCTGCACGCTACTGGGGCGTGCAGAAGATGAAGCATCGCTTGTTCACACGTTACTGTGCCTGACAGGAGACAAGGGGCAGAATGCCATTTAAACGGCTACATGGGTTAGCTACACCGTACACCGCACGTCTTAATTAATGATACAAGACGCTAACAGATGCTAGGTGGTCGCGAAAAGATAGCAAGTTAGCATTGTTTGACTCGGACAAAACACAGTCAGCACTAGTCACAAACGGCCACAACCCGAGTTTCTGAGAGATTAGCCTTTAGGGGGATAATCTAGCTATGTAACGTCGGTGGTCCTGTAAACAAGCTAACTAGCATGTACACTAAACATTAACCGTTAACGTTACAGCGAGCCTCTCTTGACCTCGTACCTCGCTCCGTTGCACCATTGCGATCCAAGTTAGAATCCAAACAGCCCCCATGATGCTCCCATTCTGGTTGTTAGCTAGCAAGGTCATTCCCAGCAGTTGTTTATTTTAGAAATGAGAGAACAGTGATGATGGACCATAGCTGACGTTAGCTACAGTTAGCCAGCTAGCCTGCTAATGGATGAGCAGTGAGGAGTGATGCCCCGTGCTCTGCCTCACGGCGGCGGCGGTGACGTCACAGCTCTCGTCTCCTGATTGATCCGCAAACTCCATAAAAAAAAAACCTCCTCAGTCACTGCATCCCTGAGACACTGAGCCACTGCACATGCAACACGAAGCACAGGCTAAATGAGTGTGGTCCAAACTGCGCAAAGGACAGTGGAAGAGACACTGCATCGCCAGCACTGTTGGGTCACCATTCAAAGTGATCAGTTCGTCGTTGTCGAATAAAATAAACCATATAAGCAGAAAGGGCGTTGCAGGGATTGCTGGTGCTCCTGATGAAATATTGATAACCCTCCACCCCCCGTATACCTCCCCACCACCACTGGCCAACAGTGGTGGAGGAAGTACTAGACCTTCTGAGGTAGGCAAAAAAGTGACAGTACTACAGTGTATAAATACTCTGTTACAGGTCAAAATTACGCATTAAAGATTTGACTTAAGTACCAAAGTATTAGCATCAAAATATACTTTCAAAATAATGTATATTATTGAGTTATTATTATTGATGCATCAATATGTATGTTGCTGTAATGTTGCAGCGGGTAAAGGTGCATTTATTTCATACTGTACTCAGCTCGTGAAATCAATAAAGTCTATACATCATAATTTATTTATGGATTATAATTTTTATTATTAATCTGAATATGCAAATGCAGGGGGACATAAAATATGTCCCCCTGAATTGTAAGTAAGTTAGTTACTTTCCACCACTGCCCCCCAAGTACACACATTATTTTTTAGTTCACAGAAAACAAATCATTTACACCACTAAACATTGGAATGAAGTTCATTCAAGTTCTTCGCAGAAGTTTGACAACAACTTGCAATTCTTATTGAGGCCTTGTTCACCTGATTGCACAGGCCGCTCCACACTAACCTAAATAGAACATGGGAGCAGGAAAAAAGGTTGAACTTGGCTCAACTTTGTTGCAACAAACTGCAAAGTCATTTGGCAAACTCATATGTGCTGCACTGTCCAATCAAATATGTGCAAACACACATTCCAGCTAAATCATCTTGTAATAGCTGCAGACCTGTGCTCACTCCCATCCCTGCACACACTGAGATACGAGCCATTCCAATGCCCCTTGGAGGTTGCAGTCTGATGAGGCAGCGAAGCGATCCTGACATGACACTTTCCTCCAGTCAGCTATGCCTTGAAATTGTATCCAGAAAGAAACCGGCACAAACCTGACAGGCCTCGTGGACACAGCTCTGTGCTTATGCAAAGAAAATACATGTTTTGATGGATGTTTTCCATTTCAGCCCTGTCAAAGCAAATCTTTTACTTATCAAAATGGGAATTCCTTTGATTTATATATATCTATATAGATATATATCTATATCTATATAGTATACTAACTATTTGCTATGGCGATGTAATGACCACACGTTAGAATATATTATTATAATACGTTATGTGAATATATAAATATCTCTGTAAAGAGTATTTATTTATAATTATTATTTTCCTAAATAATTCTCATAATCACCATTGTGGACACATAAGGTCATGTTTAAAACCACAACTTTGTAGGTCGCTTTGGATAAAAGCGTCTGCTAAATGACTGTAATGTAACAACAACAAACAGTTTCGGTGGGCTGAGCTGAGACTCCGCTTTCCGGGCAGCCCTGACAACAAAACAAACGTACACGGATACAGCGATGGGCGTGGCCAGACCATCGGATTGGATAACAGGATGTGAGTTGCGCTGTTTTGGGGTGAGGCGGTGCGTTCCGGGGTGCACAACTTTCTGCATGTTTGCGCAGTTTCGCAGCGGTTTCATATATCGCGGATAAACCGAAACACAACGTTTGAATTCGCGAGGCTCATCGGCGAACGTGTTGAAATCAGCGGAAATACCAGAGCAGGCCGCAGCACGGCACCGTTGCTACACTTTCACCGTCTCGCGTGTGGTGTACTCGCTGATGCGGGGAGAAAGTTGTGGACATTTTTTTTTTTCCTGAGGTGCACGGTCGCACGCATACAGTGTGCAACATTGTAACTACAGCGTTAACGAACCTCTCCAGCCTGTCCTGATTTTGGATTATGTGTTCGTGGGATTGTAAACACGCCTGTTCGCCATATTGTGCGCTGTGAAACTCGAGGGAAAGTTGTCCGAGTTATGACATTTGCTGCGCACAATCCCTTCATGGAGCTGCATGCAGTCGACTTTGATCGGAACCAAAGTGACTCCATGGAGCTGGCCATGGAGAGTTCCGTGCACCATTGATAAGGTAACCGATCTAACATACACTGTGTTTAACTAATGCTCACTATTCTGCTAGTCTTGCCTAACAGTACTCAGCTCTCCAGGCGCTTCCTTATTGCAGATTTTTTTTAACATAACATCACAGGCTTTCGCTCGGGCGATTGCACGAGCCCCTTCGTTTCCTGTATTTCTTGTTATGCCAAATGGCAGCTACACAGTAAGCGCCTCCCTGTTGCTGTTGGCCGCCGCTTCAAAACTTCTTCAGCTCATAACGTCCCGTCTGCATGCACTCGGACGTAAACATCGATTTATAGGTTTTGCTCCTCCGGCGCTTGCATCAACAGACATACTGTGAGTGATTTTCACTTTACTGACTGAGTGACTTGCTCGTGTAGGCCTCGATTTCCTCTTTGCTGCATACGAGTGAAAGGCGACTGAAAAAATGTGAGTGCTTGTCGTCAGAGAAATAGAAAGTGTCTAACCACTCCTTTCTCTCACAAGGTCCGGCACCATAAAGGATGAGAAGAAAGGACAGCAAACCTCAGATTTGATTCTGGAAGGAGGTTGCATGCTCCCCCCCCACCCCCCCACCCTGCACTTTCCTTTGGGATTTGTATTTCCTCCCAAATACCTCCTGTATACACAATTGAACAAATATATCCTCAACTACAGGCATTGAAAGCACACTACAGAGGCAGTAACATTTTTGCACGCTCAGAGAATCAAGATTGAGAGTTCTGACTCCAACATTACCGTATGTTACTATGAGTCTTCCTTCTCAAGTTAATACTGACAAGAGCGGCAAGCACCGGGCTGCAGCCATGAAAGAGCCCGTGCAACATTCAGGGGAGGTTTATTATGGTATGGGACCTCCGACTTTAGAGTCGAGCCACAGTGACTCTGCTAGCAGTTCTGGTGTTTACAACCCCGAGAAAGGGCCTCAGAGTATACCGCACTATCAACAGGCTGCTCCAGTAAAGTGGATGCCCCAAGACTCTGCACAGGCCCCCGGCTGGTCTCAGGAAGCTCCTGTTCAAGCCTGGGGGCAGAACTTTGGCCCCTATATGAGTGGCGTGAATGTCAGGGGTCAAATGGCGTTCCACAAAGGAGTCCATGAGGGTGTAGCTCTGCCAATTGGGGGAGAAAATCAACTGCCAGGACCAGTTGAGGTTTACAGAGATGCCACCCAGGCTCAAACTCAGGGGAGGGGGCTCGAGTGGGAGCAGCACGCTGCGGCAATGCACCAGGCCCAGCTGCAGGCTTATCAAAACGCCCACAAAGGTGTGGAGCTTCAGGGTCAGCCCCATGCACCTTCTCACACTTTGCCCATGCTGCAGCCCTTCCAGACAACATTTAGGCCCAGCAAGCAACAGTTGTCATCAGGTTATTACTCTGTTTTTCCAGGCAACAAGGGAATGTCGAGTCTGGCGTACGGCGAGCAGCCTAAAACTCAACAGCAACTGCTACACCAGATGCAGCAGCAGCAACAAATGCATCACCATCACCAGCAGCATCAACAACAACAGCAACAGCAACAGCAGCTGCAGCAGCAGCACCACCTTCAGTTGCAACAGCGGCAACATTTGCAGCAGCACCAAATCCAACAGCATCAAATGCAACAACAGCAACAACTGCAGCAAATGCAGCAACAATATCACCAGCAACAGATACAGGAGCGACAGCAACAAATGCAGCAAATGCAGCAGCAAGTGCAACAACAAAATGTGCCACAGCAAGAAGCAACACAATCACAGGTGCAACCAAAACAGCAACAAACCCAAAACTTTGTGACTTCTCCGCCTCCTGAGCCCGGTCCGCCTATCGCCGCTCCTAACAAGGAGGAAGTCCAGTCAGTGGAGCTGCAGCAGGAACCAGAGGCTCAAACCTGTGAGGCATCACCCGTTCCTGATTCATGCCCCGAAAAGCTCGCCACGAATCCCGACGAGCCTTCAGATGCACAGGCCGCCCCTCGGCGTTCGCGTCGCCTCTCCAGAGATGGACAGTCCCCGCTGGGACCCCCTTCGACAAACATCTGGTCTCAGGCGTCCAAAGATCTGCCACCATCCCTGAACGGAGTAGCAGGCAGTCAGGCTGCGAAAGGAGGGGAGGCGACAACAGGAGGGGTCATTCGTCGGAGAAGGAGGGCGTCTAAGGAGATCAACTTGGAGACTCTGGCCCAGAAGGCATCAGAAATGGAGTCCCTACCTTCTAAGATGGTCAAGGTTAAAATCACTCATTACACTGCCACTGTAATTATATATTCTTGGCGTTTTTTAAGGCAAAATAGCCGCTCAAATGCTTGATTTAGGCCCAGTTTAGTAGAGCAAGAAAGACAAAAGCAGATAATCTATGCATGTAAGCGCAAATATTCATCTGGCAAAGTTGGCGAGCAGCTGCACAAAGAGGAAGAAGCTTGTTTCTATGCAGAACTTCCCTTATAGCTTACAAAATCCTTTTCTTAGGTCTGTTAACTTGATTCCCACAGCTGTTGAGGCCCGGCTATAGCAGGCTGTTTAACAAGTGTGCACAGTCGAACTATACAAGACATTGTCATGCACTAGATACAGATACTGGTGCAACCTGAAAGACGTCTATTATTGGAGATGCATCAATAAGAGCGTTGAGAAAGAGGATCCTCTTAATGCTGTTATTCAGGATTTTTCAGGTTAAGATCTCAGTGGCACACCCACTGAAACCAGCTTCTTCATTTTCTGTCAAGCTAGACACCAAGCACATGAACAAATTGAACTCCGTTTTTGTCAGTGTTCTCTAAGCTGAGGGATGTCTAGTACTCTACCCTCGGGGGTTGTAAGGCTTGTGCTTGGTTTTTGTGCAGAGTGCGCATGCAGGACGTACAGTTGGAGCAGCTGCATGTCTGCACACCTCCACATTCCTGAGCCTCCTTCCCAGTCATTCAGCAGAGCTAGGGAGGGGCTGAGTTGCCAACCTACACGCCTATAATTCCCAACACACACACCAAACGGGTTTAATATTGCTGCTCCAAAACCCAGTGCTGGGGTAGTGTGGTCAACAAGCAGCACGTTTGAGGGTTTAGGGCATGAGGTTCAAGTGTCTTATCTCTGGTTCTATTCTTAGAAATCTTAAAAACTGGTTTTTGACACCAGTTGAATTTAGGATTGCTGATTTTTTTTTTTTTTCAGTCATTTAATCAACTGAAAATGCCACATTTTCACAGGTTCAAACATCTTAAATGTTAGGATTTGCTGCTTTTCATTGTATGCCATTTATAACTGAAAATACTGGGGTAACGAGGCATTTATAAATATCTTGTTATTTGTGCGACGGTGATTTTTCATTCTTTTTACTTTTCACAGTTTAAATGATTAATATAAAATATTGTTTATGTATTCATTTATTATAAAATTTATTTAAAATGCCAGACCTGATATAATTTATTTTAAATATATATTTTATTCAGGAAGAAAATTAATTAAAGAGACCATATCCTTCTTTTTATATCTAACCTCTTTTCCATTTTCCCTGCTTCTTTTCTGAATCTCTGTGTAACCTTCTCTTTTCCCTCTCTCCTTATCTCCGCCTCTTTGCTTCGGTGCCTCAGCAGGAAGACGGTTCATCAGGCAGACAGGCCTCTATGGTGCCTCTGGTTATCCCTGTGTCAGTGCCCGTGCACAGGAGTCAAACAGATCCGCAGGGTGGCTGGACTCCGGGACGACTCGGCCAGGGCGAGCGGCCCGCGGGACTGTCCGATCGCAAACCTTCTGTCATTGTGGCTCGTCGGCGATCGCTCAGAAACCCCATGACGGAGAGTTTTGTTCAGGTTAGTAAGGAGATGACATTAGCATTAGCACACTCCACAATGAGGTGTATACAGAAGTCATGGTTCTAGATGTTTATTCAGTCTCGGACTACTTCACATTACTACCTCAAGATCCTTGAGATGCAGGTTCTGCGGTAAATTGACAAAAGTTCACAGAAGCCTGCCTTTGAGCCCAGAAAACCTCCACTGGAAACCAAGTTGACATGTTTGTGATTGAGATGATTTTGTGACTCATTAACCCTCCAAAACAGCTCTTTTAAACCGGTTGTGTAGACAGTAAACCCTTCATGAGCGGCTTCTTTGTCAGAAATTCAGCAGAAGAATGTTACAGCAAATGCACCTGCAAGTACGCCATGCTCCGTAACAGCAGAAAAACAATAACTTTTTAAAGGTCTGATCAAACCCGCCATTCTCTTCTAGGGTGGGGAAAACGATCCAGGGCTGGACGAGGATGGAAAATCCAAATTTAAGCGCCGACCTCGTCCAGAGCCTCTCATCATCCCTCCGCACAAACCAGCCACCTTCATCCCGCCGTCCCTCTACTCCAGCATCACTTCCTACCAGAGCAACCTGCGCTCTCCCGTCCGCCTGCCGGACCACCCCCTCACCCTGCCCCCGTACACGCCTCCACCCATCCTGTCTCCTGTGCGTGAGGGCTCGGGACTCTACTTCTCCGCCTTCCTGACCAACATCGCTGTAAGCAACCAAATCCTGCCACCCCCGCCTACGCCCAAATCTGCCACGCGCAGTCTGTTGCGCTCCGGTAAGTCTCAGTTGTTGCTTCTATGAGTGTGATCTGAGACGAATTCTACTTGATGTGGCCTCAGATAATGAAAAGGAGATTTCTTTTTGTATTTTCAGCAAGTTCAGATATCACACCTCCTGTTCTGCCCTTGATCACTGATGCCACACCTGCTAGCCTTGAGCCGTAAGTAAAGTCCCCTAAAGAGGCCTCAGAGGTTTTCAATATCTGGCCCAAAATACAACTTCTTCTTTATCATAAATGTACTTGCATCACCAGAACTCTCTCTCTCTCCCTCTCTCTCTCTCTCTCTCTCTCTCTCTCTCTCTCCCCCTCCTTTTTGTTTTTTTAAACTTGTTCAGACGTATCAACATTGGGCAGCAGTACCAGGCAGAAATTCCCGAGTTACAGGATCATCCTTCCTCCCAGTTTGTCCAGCACAAGGCTGACTTGGTTTGGCTCCCTATGGACGACTCCCACCTCAAACACGGTGACCAAGAGAGCAGTCAGTATCTGACATCAGTCATTCCCTGACTGTTGTTATTATTTTCTCTGTGTGAGATTTTTACCACCATCTCATCCACGCTTCCGATTTCAAAACGTCATCATTTTCTCTCTTTCTTTTTTTGTTGTAGTGGAGGATATGATGAACATGGCTTGTTGCAGTGTGCTGAGGGGTGGAGGAACCAACCAGGAGCTGGTTTTACACTGTTTACATGAATGTGGAGGTGACTTCCTTGTGAGTATAGTGACTCATAACCAGGCACTCAATTATCTGCAATTCAGTTAGCAGCAGGACAACTTTAAAATGGCTTTGTTGTCACTGAAACGTCAGACTTGTTTCATAGTGTTGGGGAACACTGAGCGTGTTAAAGAATGGATTGTTCCCTGATGATTCATGTTGATATTTAAGGAAACGCTTGGACGTTTGATGCTTCAGGACCCAGTTTACCCCAAAGGTCATCACCTGGCAGGTTATCACTACTCAGGTGAGCGTCGACATCACAGTAAAATAAAAGCGGTTTTATGTAAATCACTTCGATAAATTCTCTGACTGTCTTGGGTCTCTTCATCTTCCTCCTTCTGTCTCTTATTTCTTAACCTCTCTTTTATACGTTTCCTCAATTTGTCTGATTCACTCGCAGGCTCCGATTGCTGGACTGCAGAAGAGAAGTGCTACTTCAATAAGGGGATCTCTGCCTACAGGAAGGACTTCTTTATGGTGCAGAAATTGGTACGCTTGTTAATTTCACCCTGCAGCATGAACGACATATGAATCAAATTAAATGCATTTAAATGTGCTCTGTGTAGCATTTCAACACACATAAATCACATTATCTATGAGGCATTGGTACAATTGATCAAAGACAAAAATTAGACTAAACGCGCTACATCCTCAATGCGACAGGAAGTAGATTTATGGGAAATGTCTTCATTTCATAGAAACATTAACAGCAACAATACCAGTGGCATGAGGCGGAGGCTGCCACTCACCTGAAGCTTGTTCTTAGTCAAGTTGTGTCATAAAATGGACATAAATAATTTGCATTTAATTGAAAGATGCATCGCAGTGAAAAAGGTCAATTCATTATATTAAATTCTGCATGTGTTTACTTTTTTCAAGGTGCAGACCAAGACTGTGGCTCAGTGTGTGGAGTTTTACTACACATACAAGAAACAGGTGAAGATCGGTCGCAATGGGATTTTGACCTTCGGCCCTCCAGATTCACCTCTGGACAGGAACACAGAGGCTGTGGTGGACGTTAAGGTAGAGGTGGAGTTAACCTGGCTTTAAATGTACCCTAGCGATGTGTGGTAAAGCATTACAATGAAGTTAATGTTGTAGATTGTGTTTGCCGAACAGTGTTTTCATAGACTGGCGTAGGTTACAGGAAATATGTGATCGTTTTGTGAGTTTTTCATTTTTGAAAAGAGACACCAAATAATCTTTTTGTGTTTTTCTGTTGTGTTACAGAGTTCACAGCGGTCAAAATATATTCAAGGAGAGACGGATGACGATAAGAGGGATGCTTCTTACGAGAGCAGCCATCAGGCGAGGGTTGCTCAGTCACTACAGGCCCATGACTATGTAAGTGTTCCCCTACATATTTTAGTATCCGTCTAATAGTTCACCTCAGACAACATTGACTATTATCACCATCAGGTTTAATAAATGCATGACTAAATGTATCTATGAAGTAAAAAAAAAAACTAAGGATACTTATTCGTGGTGCTCCAGGCAGGAACAATGCTGGTGATGAAAGAGCCGGACCCTGTGAACAAGGAAGCTCTCCACCCGTCGGCAGCTCACAGACCTCCAGCCGAGCCTGCGGCAAAGAAGAGCAGAGCACCGGCGAAGCCCCCGCCGGATCCCGACGCAGTATTTCCGTGCAAGAAATGTGGCAGGTACATCAGACCCATCAGAGATACGATGTCTTGATTTTTCACTAAATGGTCCTTTCTTCCGTTTTTTTTCGTTCGTTTGTGAGATTTGCAGTGACTCGACAGTATGTTGGATGCAGTTACAGTAGCTCGTGTGGTTCGCCTCATCGTGTTTATCTACATGTGGGTCAAAAATATGGAAACACACATTTATTTTTAATGGATAAAATAGGACATTATGACATAATTTATCATGTGAACAATACAGACAAAATATGACATGGACTTGTGGAATACTCTGCCCTCTTTGTTTTGTAAAAACATTGTGATGAAAGTGGCATTGTGAAGTAAAATGGAGAAATTGCGTTGTGAAATTTAAAACTTTACAACAAAAGAATTCAAATTCAGTGTACCTCACTGCAGTACAGAGTCGTAGACGCTGTAATCTTCTACCAGATATCAAACTGCTGCTATTGTGTGTAATGTTGCGTGATTGTCTTCCATTTCCTATAGGGTGTTTTATAAAGTGAAGAGTCGAAGTGCCCACATGAAGAGTCATGCGGAGCAGGAGAAGAAGGCGGCGGCGTTGCGTCAGAAAGAAGAGGAGGAGCAGGCAGCAGCTGAAGCTCGGGCCCGGAAGGCGGCGGTGGCGGCAGCGGCGGCGGTGGCGGCTAATCTGCGAGGAAATGGCAACGGAGTGACGGAGGAGGGGGAGGTCAGCAGCCAGGAAGACTCATCTGAGGGAGAGGATGACAAGGATGAAGACTGGCACTGAGTGACAAAAATCAGGAGAGCGGAGAAAAGAAACCAATGAGAAGATGGATTGATGGGTAGACGTGGAGGTCGAATCAGAGAGGGAGGGATGACAAAAAGATGTCCTGCCTCACCGAGAGCAGAGTAAAGACAAGAGAAGTGTTTTTTTTCCCCCAAGTCTTCCTGTTAATCTTCACACTCCTTCCCCAGCTGACGCTGACTCTGATTGACCGATCTCCACCAACCAGCCAGTCACACTCCACAGCTTCACACATTTTGTATCTTTTAAAAATTCAGAGGAAGTTTTATTTTTTTGTAAATGCACTTATCCCATATGCTTCTGCTTTTGCCAATATTGCCTTTTTATATCCATTATTTAATTGAATTTAATGTCAAAATATTATACCTTTACATGGTGTGGACTTAATGGTTATATGATATTTCATAAGATAATCAGAATGCCTGTTGAGCAACAAATCATCACGATCAAAGCTATCTTTCACTTAACAGTACCGGTCCTTTTAAATTAAGATAAGATTGAGTAAGAGCTTGTATTTATCTTTTTCTTAGGAAAATACTGTGGTGAGTTTTGCAGAATTTCCCTCAGATTTTTAGGTTGGTTGCACACTTATTTTGTACAACTAAGGGACCTTTTGAAATGAATATGTACAAAAAAATATATATATGAGATGGCCATATATTTATGATACTGCAATTTTTGCAATGATTTTGGTAATGTCAAAACTAATCATGTCAGCTGCAATAAGACTTGTGAATTGAAAAGTTTATTAAAATCTCTACCGTTCAGCAAAGTGTCTTTATTTTTTCAATCAGAAAATGGTTAGTTTATGGATGCAAGACTTCGTTGATCCAGCAGGTGGAGGCAGTGGTTCATTATTTTGCAGAATATTTCTTTCCCACACATGGTTGTGTGTAGATAATAGTTGTCAGTATAAATTAAACTTGGCTGAAATTCTTTGTAGTTCCATTTGTCATTTTACCAGATTATCTCTTTAAATCTTAACCTTTTGAAGTCTTGCTTAAAATGCTGTCATTACACTGACATCTATATCCACTGAGCAAGATTTACTACCATAACATATAACTCCAAATACTCTATTCATAGGTCTGATTCAGTATGCTAGAAATGTTCCATATTTTTTTTAGATTAAGGGCCGTAAAGCCAAGCTCGTCTTCAGACAGAAATGTTGAGAAATAACTCAGCCATTTAAAGAGTGCGCTCAGTCAAGGGAAGTGTAGCCTGTCGCCCTCAGGAGATGAGATGCAAGGCACATTGCTCTGAGATCACAGAGGACAAAATGTCCCTGTCTCCCACTTCATCACTGACCTATCAAACCTTGTCCGCTCTCATTTACTTTTATGGCAGAAACTAGCTGGAGAAGCCAGTTCACACACATGCTTCTTGAGCCAAGAGCAAGAGGAACATCCACTGACTTTGCTGCTTTATGTGGTTCTTAGTCATTATCTCTCTGTCTGTAGTTACATTTTACTTTCCGTAGGGTGTATTTAAATACAGAGGTGCTTTGAGGTAAAGGCTAATATCAGCATGCTACAATAACAATGCCAACATGCTGATCTTTAGCAGTTCAATGTTTCCCCTGTTCAGCATCTAGCTTGTTAGCATGCTAACTCATGTTAATTAGCACAAAACACAAAGGGCAACATAGGCTAATGGGAATGTCATAAGTTTTACAGGTGTTTGGTCATAAATACTACAATTGTTGACCAGATTGTAGTGCTACATGGCCACATTCAGAGACTGTGTGGAAATGATTGGTGTTTAAAGCAAGATCCTCCGCAACATTATCAACATTAATATATTTATCTTCTTAAAAAAAACAAAAATGCACGACTCTTTTCTGATCCCCTAATACTTTTGGTACATTCCCTTACATGTGGTCGGGAATACATTTTCAAAGACTTGTATTTTTTTAATCCTGCAGACTTTAGCAAAGGATAATGATCCTCTGGCTTATGAAATCCTTTCCTTGAATTGTTAAATTTTGGAAATTTACAGTCGACAATGTAAAAGTGTGGCCGCTTATTGTGGACCTGTTTACAATGAAATGTAACCAACAGGGTGGTGTGTTCAATGTCCTCAGAGGGTCCTCTTTAGATTGGGGCTTGCGACAGAGCATTGGAGGTTTACAGTGAGGATCAAATGTATTTCCTGACCAGTGGCCCTGCTAATAAAGTGCCATTAGAAACCAAGCTTCATGGGCACAGTAAAATAGGTTAGAGGAGAAGATGAAGACAATGAGGAGACTGGTGTTGAGAGATGGAGAAAACTCTGGATCAATGTCACTGAAGACAAATGATAAGATCAATGTTTCTCCTCCAGCAGAGCCGAGGTTAAATCTGATACAAAGCAGAAATGTACATTAAGATTTATGTTCAGCCACTAAGCAATAAAACTTTGATCCTTTTCTGGGCGTGGCCGGAGAGGCTGCAGGTCAATGTCATTCTTACAGTTAGTAGGCTCGGAAGAAACATGAGCCACAGCATACAGCATGTTCATGTTCCACCATCAAGGCTCTTTCTTCATTTGTGGGGTTAAAAGTAAGAAAATCAATCACCAAAACTGTGGAAATAACCTAAATATTTTTTTTACAAGGATTTTGTTAAACAGTAATTAAATGTGTCTCCTTTGTTGGTTTTTAGTTTGTTGCATGTTCACACCAGAAAAGTGACAAAAGTCAACATATGAAAAGTTGTTAGTAAGCGGCTTGCAGCTGGAAATACATTTGAACTACTTCTGGTAATCCTGTCTCCTGAAAATTACATTAAACCCCAAATTTGCAACAGCACACCTTTTAAAGATGAACGTAATGTAGGTTAAGGTTACGCTTACTTTTTGAAATGTTAAATGTCTGCAAAGTCGCACAATGTTGATACTAAACGTATCTGCAAATACGTTCACTGTCTTTTTATGGTTATGCTAAGGCACTCACAGCTCTTGGTAAGGGAGAATAAAACTTCTAAATACTTCTAAATACTACTTCTAAATATTTTTTTGCTTTGAAGTTTGATTGGCTGGGGAGAAGTCTTGCATTATTTTATGTTTCTCCAAAACTGGTAGTAGTGGGCTATCGTACGTACTGTATGTAGTGTGGAATAGGGACATAGTGCTAGTTTCGATTGGCTTCTAATATTTAAAAAATCCTTAAGTAAATGTTACATTTACTGAATTTAAAATAGGAAACCTTCAGTCAGCTTGGTAAACACATTACAGAAGTGAAGCTGCTTCTCTTCAACAGTAGGCATTCGACTGCATGTAACATGCGCAGTCTCTCCAGCATTGCTTCCATCGAGTCCTTGACGCCAAATCAAAACCGCTTGATGTAATGACAATAGCGGCCATATAAGTGACAAACCGCTTGGCTCAATTTCAATGTGCGGTCAATGGCCTTGAGGAATATAATCTGCCATCTTGACCTGGGACACCTCTTGCTTAAATTGGTTATCTGTCAGTCATCTTTACCGACAGCTCTCCGGCATTTCACAGGTTCAGTGCAGTGAACGTTAAAGAGCCATACGCTCTGCTGTAGTTCAGCTGCTACTCCATCCTCACACTGCAGCTCACATAATGGAATTAAACCCATCGGTCAGTATTTCAGCGGGAGTCAGCAGCATTACTCGCTCACGGTTATGCAAATGGCCCTCGACCATGGTCCATTCATCTTTGGTGCAGGGAGGCTGTGATGCTTTAGAAATACGAGCTGCTGGTGACTGACACTGGCATGTTTAGTGAGATCTGTATCACTGCTCATTTTAATGGAACATATATATCTTGGCCCTAATCTACACCTTGAAGTGTTGCCTCTCCTTACCCTACAACAAGATTAATGTATTACCTTGTCCCAAGTCAAATCTGCCCTGAGGGACAACATTGAGTTCCAGCTGCTTAAAGGAAATTATCAGAATTACGCTTATTCTCATTCTTTCTCAAGATTGATAAAATGTCAAACTATTCCTTTAAATATGTCCCTGTGGGGTGCTGTAATGTGATGTGAAGCGAGGGCCACTTGACGTTTAAATCACTAGTGCGGTTGCTAATCAAAACATACCTGTTCAGAACGGGCCGAATGCTACGCTTGTGTTGTTGCAACAAATTGAACAGACATGAAGTACATTTTAATTGATTTATTAGTACATTTAAGTAATTTCACTTGAAGTAAACTATTAATAGTTAACTGTTTTCAGATCAGAAAAAAAATATTGAGTAGTTCTTCCACTGACAATACCATCATTCCCAGTTAGAGAAAGGGTGAAAAGTAAAGCAAGAAATGGGGGCTGGATTTGGGGCCCCCAAAACACTAAATCCGGCCCTGAAAAACACACCCAGGTTGGGGTTACTCGTGGTCAGAAACATCGGTGAAAAAGGCAACACTTAGCAGAGGTTCAGACAGACATACAGAGGGAGATTTCTTACTTTACGTTTAGATTAGATATAATGCAACCACCAGGTGTGGAGAATGAGGATATGAGAAGTTAATCTAGCTGAAACACATTTAAACAGAAGGCTTTAAATCACTGCAGCAACAATACAATGGAAGCTGTGCTCATTCGCCCGTCCTCTTCCCGATAATAAACTCAATTTTGTTTATTAGAGGAGACTCCTCCTTTGTTATGACTCTGCAGAATAAGCAACTTGGGTGGCCACCTTGCTGAAATCTGAAATGATCCGGGAGGGAGAGAGGTGGTGGCTGCAGCCAAATGCACTCACTCGCTGTAAGTGCTCTCAATTCAGTCCTCATTTCCTGACTCCTGCCAATCTTCCCATGAGGGAACAAGAACTTTTGGCCGACACTCAGTAAGCCAACGCTTTAACAAAGACGGCTTATATACAAGGTCATTATTTACTGCTTGCACTGCAATAAAACTGCTTTTCTTCACTAGAAATGGAGAAAGGAACATCACAGAAACACATTTGCGAGGAATAATAACCTTGTCATACATTTTTAAAGGTTCTTCTTAAATATTTATCACATCAGGATGCCTCAGAAGGTGTCACACCATTACAAGGAAGTATACTGTATGTTGTTTCTGAAATGTGCTATGTGTGTATAAATAAACTTGTCTTGCCTCAGACACTCTTTCTCCATTAGGATCATCATGGAGCAATCAACATGCCAAGGAAGTATCCATTTACAGTATCTTGTGTACGCATATTAGGCCCCGTCCTCATATAACTTGCATCTGTTTGATGTCAATTTCGTATTGCAATGATTCCATTCAACCGTAAAAGGTTGTTAATCTTGGCAAAGAGAACTGAGAAAATAAAAGTGTCCGTGTCGAAGGCGGTAATGCGTTATGAATAAATGTTAATACAGCTCTCCATCTCATCTCATTTTAAAGATACTGGTTGAAGTAGAACTGGTAAATTAATCAAAACAAACAAACGCTCCACTGAACTCACAGCTGATATACATAAACCACATCAGCATGTTTCTTTCTGCCTGGGGGATGTTCCCTCAAACCCCTGAGCCAACAGTTTTCAGCTCGGGCAACGTCCTGTTCCATCTTGCTGTGATCCGTCACCCGATCTGATGGATACTGAATCAGTCATCCATCATAAAGTCATCAACATGCAGCCTTCACCTCTCAGGGGGGGAGTTGATGTATCGACCGGGATGCTTTGATTTATCTCTGTGATTCACTGTATTCTCTGACCGCACTGTGCCCGTCCGGCTCACCTTGCCCCCCCCCCCCCCTCCCAACCGCCCGCCACCTGCCCCTACCACCTTGATTAAGACGCCCTGGTGCGTCCAGGCGTGATGGAGTGTCAGACTACGTCAGCCACGGGATGTAAACTGGAGTATCGGCCCTGATTTGTTGAGATCAGGAATTCTTCAGCATTATGGCGTTGTGCTCGATATCTGGGCATGAAGCCAGAGCTCCATTAGTGAACAAGCTGTACTGAGAGCTGCATTAAGGACCAGTTCCTCTGAGGGGCTTTCCTCAGTTCACCATTACTCATTAAAGTATGAGCAAGGTTTTTAGCATTAGTTCATACATTGTTGATTAATAATATATATACTTAGACTAAAATACAACGGCTTATTTTGAGTTTCATTGAGTATCTTAGGAGGACGATTTTCATACTTAACTGGTCTGAATCATAAAAAAAAAAAGTTTGCTTTTATAATTTATAACTTCAGAACTTTACAGCACAACTTTTGGTCTTTGTACTCTGACTTTATTGGACTAAAATCAATAACGCACATACAAAATCATAAATTGCAATCTTCATCCTTATTAGCAGAGAGTGATTTAACAGCAGTGAATTACTGTTAGACCCACATTCTCCTCATAGCTCTGCTTCATTTCTTTATTTTTTTTTATACACATTTGTATGCAGAAATGAAGACGACACCGCATAAATCTTCTCTTAGTTACACCTCGTTGTACGTTCGACCAATAGGAAGATTTTCTCTGGTGCCTGGGGGCGATGTAAATCAGACTTATTGCCTCCTAATGACCGCACAGAAAGCTGATATAACAATCAGTCTCTGCTCAGTGGCTATATTTGAGCTCCCAGTGTGTTATTAGAGAAAGCAATTGCTCTGTCCAAGAATGCTTTCTCTGTTTACATACCCAGGTAAATACGCTGTCACTGTCCATTAATCTTGCTCTTCTCTCTGGGCTCTTACTTAAATTGAACTAACAACTCCGATAACGTCCATATCTGGGCTCCAACGTAAACAATCATGTTCATTCCCCGCAGCCACGAGGATTTCGTGTTTGTAACGGTGTATTGATTTTAGAAACACGTGATGTCATACGCTATTAATGTCATGAGGATGAAGTGGAGACGGTTGTGCGCAATCCTTACGTCATCTTCAACTGAGCTACCTTGCTGATTAAATACACAATAAAGTTCACAGAATATTAATAAGCAACAGTGGGTTGGTTGGTATAAGAAAAGAACATTACAGTACTGCAATTAATGTAAGAGGTTATTTTTCTTCCAGTAACAATATAAAATGATCAAGGAAACTGCTCGTGTTTGTGCATTTCAGTGGAATGTCCTCTGCATTTTATAGACTTTAGTTCAGACTATGTTAGGAACTAAAATATTGATTAAATGAATCAAGCACATGTAGATCGATAGTCTGCTGACAACAGTGAAGAAGTTTGTTGGGTACAGATTCTCTATATCTGAAGGAAATACAGAATCCCCCAAACTAACTGATCCATCTTCCCACAAAAATAATTGTATGGATCATCAGACCACAACAGGAGTTGTGCTTTACTTTAAATGACATCGCTATTGCCAGTTGTCTTGTATTTAAAGATAAAATCTAATCGAAAACAAGTACTTTTGAAGGTGCACAAATAAGAGCAGGATTAAAAGTAACTGGATGTACTTTCACCTTTCAGTGGCATCAATCATCCTGGAAGAAATATAATTCACAAATCAATTATCCACAAGGTCATCTCAGGCTAATCAAAGCAATCACTGGGGCACAATAAGGCTCAGCAATGCAGCGGTCAATTACTCTCTGTATATTGTCCTCAGAGCGTTGTTAAGTGCTTTTGGTATCAAAGTCGATTTCCATTTTTATGCTAAATCGACAACGCATAGCAGACGCTGCTTGTAACTGATACTGACACACTAAAACCTGATATGGGGGAAGAGACTTTGAGAGCTCACCATTGCATAACCGTTTTGTCATAACAGTCAGTGAAGAAGAAGAAGACTAGTGAGAGAGAGAGAGAGAGAGAGAGAGAGAGAGAGAGAGAGATCCCTGTGAACCCAACCTGATCCCAATCTTTGGCATAAAATAAACATTTACTGGAGGTTTTAGGGGTGATTGAGAAAGAATTTTCTCCATTTCTCCAGGTTCCTTCACATTTTGACTGTGCGATTTGTAGATTAACTTTATAGATCCACATTTATCTCTCAATGACAGAGGCACTGGATTTTTATCCACATAATTTGCATTTCTCTATTGCCATCGATTTATCGGAAAGTTGCTGAAGCGTTGTTTGCTGCTATATTAATGCTCTGATTACCGAATAGAGAACCTTTAAGTCAAATATCTGAGTACTTCTTCCACCGCTAATCATACAGATAAATAAGTTGTCTTTAATCCGTCTATAACATCAGCATCATTCATATTAACTTCACAAGATGGATGTCACCATCCGTCTGCTTAATCACGTTCACTTTCTCTTTGAAACGGCCAAAAAACTCTCAGTCACAGTCATTCAGCTAGAGATGTTGCAGTGAAGACAAATGCTGATCTCAATAAATCAATTTGGAGAAAGATTAATCCATGTTGCATGAAAGTAAGTAAACAGTGGAAATAGAATTCAATAAAGGTTTCCATTTATTTTTAATTACAGACATTTATTGATGCTTGGAAAGGCTGAGTGGACACAATTATGCACATGCATTACATGGCAAAAGCAGTTAACATCAAATGACTGTAAAATCTGCAGTCAAGGTTTAAAGAAAATGCGGCAGTAACATTCAGACTTAGACCTGATGGGATTTGTGGATGAATTATTGCTTTCTTTTTACATTATAGGCTAAAAGTAATAAAATCATACATCTATGTGCTGACTGTGTGTATGCAGACTCCAGAACAGTGCTTTTGAATACGCTTTTTCAAAGTTTTTTTAATGCAAAATAGATTTGATCTGATGATAGCTATCACTGAACTGTTTTATCCTGTAATGTTTATACCATTTTCCCAGTAAAACCTTGATTGGAAGTGTGTGTAGCTCATGCAGCTACATGCAAAGTGAGGTCAGAAGAATGTGAGTGTGTCTGTGTGGTGCTTTACAGGACATGTTTTTCATGTCTTTCAGTGGCCATCCCTCTGATCTTTAGTCCCCCTCTCTCTCCTCATCCTCCCTTCCTCTGATTCATTAGCAGAACTCTGAGCCCTCTTGTCCTCTTTTACTGCCTCCATTAAACCCTCGCTCTCTCCATTGCAACTCTCCATGGATAGCGAGGGCGTCAGCTCATCATACCAGCAAAGAGTCGCAGCCATGTTCTACATTTTTCATCCTATAGCCACTTTATCGTTACTTAGGCCCAGCCCAGCTCAGCACTCTGTCACTCTGAAACACATTAATGAAATGTAAATTAAATGATGTAATGCTTGTGAGCCTGTGAAAACTAGGAGAGGTACAGTATATCTACAACTATATGTGCATTGTATATATTTCCTTATACCCGCTCTGCTGTAGAGAGAGAAAAAAACAAACACCTTTTTCACAAACATACACTGTTTGCCTTAAGGAAATAGCGAAGTGTGGTGGTAGAATAATGAAGCTTAAAAGTGAAATGGTGCTTTATTTTAAATTCTAGTGAAGACCCCAACGTTTCCACAGATACCAAACAAACATTTCTAAAACTGTGAGACAGTGTTGTACAAATATTCTGTAACAACCTTAAAGCTTTTGGGAATTAAAATGCAAAAACTGTATTGCACAGTTGATCATTATTGCACATCGGAGCAATCAGAACATATAGGGTGAATTTGAGTGCTACAGTGTCTCCTTGTTGCTTTTATACTGGGGTGTTTTAAGCTCTGTAACAACCTTGAAGTGTTAAAGCCGTAACCTCACGTAACCTGTCCAAACAAACTGGAATCGAATCCCTCTGCACAGGTGAATATCACAGGTCCCAGAGGAGCGGAAGCTGCTGTGAGTGCATGTTGAGGTCGGGATCCCCCCTCTGAGATGGATACCAGTTAACACATGGGACACATTGATTATCTGCTTATCTGCCTTCATAATTGCTGAGGGATTGACTGTAATGGCGGTCAATAAGCAAGGCCAAAGAGGGTAATGGAAAAGCTTCATCCTTCTCTTGTTCTTAATGGGATAAGTCACACTGCAGTGTCCAAGGGGAGGTGAAGGTGAGCTTGGCCCCAGCTGAGGATTTTTAAGCCAAGCATGCTTTTACTTTCTTTGCTACGACTGGCTCGAAAGCCACAAGACAAAGAGGTTAGATGCAACATAATACAGCACTTATTTAAAACAAGATGAAAATGGATGACACAGAGGAACACAAAACTCTGCGTCTTGTGTCAGGGAGTTGAGAAAGAGTATACAGACTTAGCCCACAGCTTCACACAAGGTGCTCTCAATCAGCAGTCAGGGAGCTGCACCTAAAACACAAAGACATAGAACAGAAACAACAGAACACAGAGTGACACTTACCACCTAACATGAAGATAAATGGTTCAATATGCTTTTCATCCAGGGGCCAGCCAACGTCAGAGGCTAATAAGCTGAATTTAAAGGTTAATGGAGAATGATTTAAAGTGGCTTCAGGACAGGGTTTCCTGATGCTGCAGTCAAAATATTTTGACCAATCACGCCCATCTCAAGCTCTAGGTTCTTTCTTTCTTACTTTCAGGATGACATTATTAGAAAGGTGGTGACCTAATAAAAGAACACAAGGAAGACAGTCGCACACAGGTAGCCGTGATGCAAAAGATATATATTTTATCGTTCTTTCGACATTCGCAGTCTTCCTCAGTGGGAGAACACCGAAGATGACTTGCCATGTGGAAACGTTGATAAATTATTTAATATCTTTAGCATTATCGCAACTACTTTGCTTGCATGTCAACGGGTTCATCTCAATGACAACTGAGCAGTTAATGGACAACTACATAATACATGACTTCATCCAAATAAAAGTTAACAGATGTACAAAGGTTTATAAATCTGACTGAATTAGAGCAGATTTATATGTTGCCCAGCCAAAACTCAACCTCTGTCAGAGTAATAAACGACTATGGAGATGCACAATCACGACGTCCATCCAGCCTCAGTGTAATAAACCTGCATGAGGCAGAAAAGCAGGAACCAAATACAAACAAAGTGGTTTCTTTGTTTTATCTGACCCTGAGCTGAAACCACACAGCTGCAGTAATGTCCGAGAAGTGATCATCTGGCAGTACTCTGCGGCGAGCAATGCCCATGTAATGACTCTGATCAAAACATAAGAGATTGGCTTAAGCTAATGGAACAATAGTATGACAGTTTACAAGTGTTTTCCTTTTAGAGTTTGGTCAATATCTTGCCCAATGTCGAAGCACAAGCTGCTATATTACATACATTATACAAATACACTATACTACCATCACCTCAGATAACTGCACATTTTAACAATCAGTCTAAGATCATACTCGTTCTGCCTTTAACATTTAACACTCAGTCTAAGTTTGAATTTTAGAGCTGGTTCAGTGCCTCCAGCAGTATTTCACACAACAACAAAAACCCTTTTACCTTTGGCACATTCATCACTGCAGTGACATTTTCCTCTGTGTAAGGTAGAGGGACAAATGCCTTCATAGACCCTGAGGCTTTATGTAGTATACAAGGTCATACTCTTACCCGATTACAAATGTCAGATTTTTCATAAAATGATTTATGCTTGCTCTTCAAAAACTTGAAGTAAGCTACACAAACACGGATCTGTGTAAAGGCTGCCATACTTTAACTCTCTTCATCCTTCTCTGCAGTGACTTTTGTTTAACATTGATGTCCATGAGACTCTGCAGAGGTATTCCCTCCTGATGACACTACAAACTGAGAGACATCACTGTCTGTATTCTGCGCACAGACAACTCACTTCAAATCAGTATCAAACTGGCTGGCGACTACAAATATATATCTTAAAGAGAGAAAAAAATAAAGCTTAAATCAATTTTATTGATTTGTTTTTTCTTAAACTGACCACCGTCTTTTTGGACAGTAAATCAATTGTTCAGTGACACCTTTTATCCTGGTGGTTTCATGCTCCACTGCATCCAATCAGTTTGGATTACGACTTTGCTTGACACATCAGAAGTATGATGGCAAGCAACTTCACCTCGGCCTAAATGTAATGAAGGCTGTCGTTTTGTTTAAAGAAAGAAAAAAATGCAGAAAGGGGGAGTTTGAAACACAACTCACCCTGTCAGTTCTGCAACACTGACATTTGTGCTGACACACTCACTGTGACCTTTTCAGGTAATTGGCTTTTTGCTTTACATTAACAGCTCCCCCGGCTGCTCTCCTCTTCATGCAATGTATATCTTGTTGCCTTTAAAATGTAACTTAACCTGAATCCAGTTTTCTGAGTGAGTAAATTACATGTAGAGTGACTTTATTATACTATTCATCCCAGTCCCATTTAGTTTATTGCAACAAAAGTTATCAGGTGCAGTCCGTACTGCAGACTACAAATAACAGCATACTTTGCCGATATCATGCCCAAAGAAACCAACAATTGCATTAAGAACAGCAACATTTCAGGAAGCTTTTATAGCATATTAGCTGCGTGTCACCATCCACCTTAGTTTAACCAGCTCTGCCATATAGGAGAATAAACTTCTCAAATAAAGAGGAATAGGTTGCAAACAGCTGAGACAGGAGTTGATGGCAAAAAATATTTTGAATAAACTCAAATATTAGCCAATTAGCAACTAAGCTAATTAGCGTCCTAACTGACGAAAGCTAGGTACCTCTGAGAGCTTCTTTTGTCTTCGCTGGGGCTTAATCTTGAACAATGTTTTTTTTATCTTATTGTTCCTTAATGCACAATCTCAATTTGAAAATGAACTATAGCTGTCAGGTAAATGTTGTTAAGTAAAAAGTACAATATGTGCATTTTAGTATAAAGTATAAAGTATAAAGTAAGTATAAAGTAGCAGAAAATGCAAGTAAAGCAACTCAGAATTGTATTTAAGGACAGTACTAGAGTAAACAATGAAATGTTAATGTAATTTTCCACTACTAACTGTAACTACAGTTGCCCTCACAAAATACCAAACTTTGTGGAAGTCAGTTGAGAGACACTGCTGTGTGAAATTATGAAAAATATAAGACGCACTCCCTGACATAAGTTCAATAAGAGAATGCATTTCTGCTGATGGCAAAGTGACAGGATATTGAAACCCTCTTTCCTCAACAGAACCCACGCCCAGTGCAATGAGGTTGGGAGTAATGGAGAGGAACGCAAAACTATCATCATGAGGGGCCGGCGGTGCGGCATTGTCATTTGAAACTCCTGCGATGGATTCTTCAACAGCAGACTGAGATCACAAACATTGAATAAAGACCAGAGAAATGCCTGAAGAGTCTTTGAAATCAATCACAGCTGAGCAGAAATCAATTGATGACTTTCTTGTATTGACCACACAAACTGTACTCAACATGTTTTAGCACTTTTTGCAGCTTTCCACATCGTTAAGTTAGTCTTCTATTCTCATTTTTCATTTACTTTATCGGAAGAAGGTCCAAACGAGTTCAAAGTATGCAGTATTTATTACAAAAAAGGAGAAAGAATTAGAGAAATATCTCACAATTAAACATACTTTATAGCAATAGAACACCATTTGACATATTTTTCTTGGGAAAGAAATTTAAATAATCATATTTAGCCCTGTCTTGTACTGTAACAGTGCATCTGTACGCATAATTATTATTTAAAATCAATGCATGTCTGAATCAACACTCTACGTTTGTCATTACAATAAATGGCAGCTGACAAAAGCAAAAAAGAAAGTGTAGATTAAGCAACATGCTAATGTGATGCACACCTGATACAGGAAGCCCAGCAATCGAAACTCATTATTCACAAATAGAGTAATGGGTTTGTCTGTGCTGGTTAGGCTGCAGTAAGTCTTTAAACCAACCTCCTCAACTGACACCCATTTACTTTCATTTTAACAGGTTTCATTTGTTTATCAGTCATGAAAAATGTGGCAATAGATACATACAAACTGTCTAAATGGTAAATGGTGTTTGGCTCTGAGAGTAGATGCTTCTGGTCAACTTCAGGAACCCCGTTGAGACCCCTGCAGAGAAAAGACCTTTTGCATCTCTCGCCCTGACAGCGGCTCATCCAACCGGAGATCATAACAGGGGACAGGAAATCAATGCTTTCAGGAACAGAAGAGTGAAGAGGTACAGAAACTTTCCACTACATTTCCAGTGCATTTCACCACTGAGGAAAATACATTGTTGACGATTTATATTTATATTTTAGAGTCATTTTAGTGACACACACATGGCGATAAATAATGCAATGAACCTGAGCTGAAAGCCTTGTCTTAACGAGTGATTAGTTCAATTAACGCCATATCACAAATGAGAGCCATGTTGCATGAGTTTTATTTCATGTCCACATGAATTACCCTCCAGGAGTCACCATGCATGCCAAAAACCAAAAACTGTCCAAAAGAAAAATTAAAAAGAGAGTTGTGTGGCCTCTCTTCTTCAATGATATTGCATAATTCTACACATTACTCTCTTTCAAAATGTATTTATTTCTGTTCATGCAGGCTGTGTAACATCAGTGAACCTAGTGCTCTATAATACCATTTTGAAACATCAAACAGTGTTGTTGTCATTCTAGGCGTTCGGCAAAATTCTCTGTCTGAACTTTCAGCGAGCAGACAAATCAATAAAGGACATTACTTTGAGAAAACATTAACATCATGGCCTCCTACATGCATCATTGCAATTTTCTCAAGCAGAAAATGGGCTTTCAAACCTCCAGGCAAGGCTGCGATAATTCCCATTAGATTTCCTGGGTTTAGCGACGCTGTACATTTCACAAGCTCCTCCCTTGTAGAAATTTAAAAAAGAAAGAAATCATGGCCACAATATTTCTTTGCAGGGGGAAGACAATGCAGAGAGGCGCGGTCAGTGATGGAGCAGCCCTGAGAGGCACGAGAGTGACTTGCAGTCATAAAGGGAGCGAAACCGTGAAATGGCAGAATTTCATTTTGCCGACCCATTTTCACAAGTGTCATTATCATACACCTCTAAATCTTGGAGACTAGAAGCATCTGTAGTGTCACCTGTGCTGCTCACACTGTTCCTGAAGGTGATACCTCCAATGAAGGGATACACACCTCCTGTGAACAGGTCTCTGATGTTATAGTAAGGGAGCTCTGGGTCTTGTCTTTCAGGCTTAGTGTTACACTGTCCCTCCAAGGCTTTGTTTCTTTGGTAGTACTTTGAAAACTTATTGAAGATGATGGTGATGGGCAGAGCCACCACTAACAGGCCACAGATGATACACAAGGTGGCCACTATCTTCCCTGCCAGCGTCACCGGGCAGGTGTCACCATAACCGACTGTGGTCATGGTGATTGTGGCCCACCACCAGCCTGAAGGGATGGTCCCCAAATCTGTGTCCTGCTCCTCCTTCTCTGCAAAGTAGATGAGGGCAGAAAAGATGGAGATCCCCACCGAGAGGAAGAGCAGGAGCAGACCCACCTCCTCGTAGCTGTGGCGGACGGTGGCGCCCAGCGCTCGCAGCCCGATGGAGTGGCGAGCCAGTTTGAGGATCCGGAGAATCCTCATGAGGCGCAGAACCTGCACCACCTTCCCCACGTTTTCCAAGTCCTCATTCTCCTCTGCGCCCTCCTCGTCGGCTGTTTCCAGAGCTAAAGTGGCGTAAAATGGCAAAATGGAGGCAACGTCGATGATGTTTAAGGGGTTTCCAAGGAACTTTGTGCGGGAGGGCGCAACAATCAGCCTGATGATGAACTCGGCGGAGAAGCCGGCAATGCAGATCACTTCCAGGATGGCGAGGACAGGGTCCTCCATGGGTTTCTCGTTCTCGTCCACCTGCTGAAACTCAGGCATGCTGTGGACACACATGGCAACGATAGAGGTCAGCACCAAGCCGAGAGAGGCCACAGCGAGGATCTTTGAACCTGTTGAGTGACCTGGATCCTCCAGCCTGAGCCAAATGTAGCTCCTCACTTCTGCACACCAGGCACCTTTGAACTTGGCCAGGTCTTTATCTAGAGCAGAGAGCTCCTCAAAGGAGGAGCCCAAACTCGGTTCCTGCTGGTCGTCGCTCATCACGTCCCAGTCTCTGTCATCGATGTAATCCTTCCTCTCGTGGTACCAGTAGCTACAGCAGGGGCTTAGGTAAAGCTCCTGGATTCCCCAGTACTCGATCTCCTGGCTGAAGGAGAAGACGCACACCTCCTCCATCATGTGGATACGTCCTGTGCGGTAGAAGTTGAGCACACTGAGGAAAACATGTGGATTCCGGTCGAAGTAGTACTCCTTGTCGGTCGGGCTGTAGTCGTCACACAGTTCCAGGATCGCCGCCTCGCTTTGGCAGCACAGCAGACGAGCCAGGCGTGTGTGAGGGAAGCGGAGCAGCATGCTCGGATCCACTTCGTGTCGAAACCCTCCCACGTTGAGGTGCACCTGGTCCTCCTCATTCCCCCGCCGGTGGAGGAATTGCCCATACCCCATGGTCCTGACGATACATACAGAGACATTACGAGAAATTAAGCATCCCAGTTCTATAGATTTTTATGCCCCACAAGAATATAAAGTCTAGATTGTAAATGGTAAATATATATGGAGGGACGACTATCAAGACATACTGTTTGTAGCACATTAGTCCTCTGAAGGAAATCAAAAATCAATACAACACACACAGGAAATGGCTTGGGCTGGAGTGAGTGAAGAGGCTTGAGGTGCTGTCACTTCTTCCAGGGCTCAAGTACAGGCTTATCACCAGAAGAATCAAATTACAGAGCGGACTCGACTAATTCAGAGGAAGTGAGTTGAAACTGAACCCACACATCATTTCAAGCAATCACTAAAGCCAGGGACTGTTTCCCTGCATAGTATATTTCTAAATGTTCTGTCCTAATATCTACTCTTCTACCAATCAGAGCAACGTGCTGGTTTGCATGCCTACTCATACATAAAATATTGTATTCACCAAACCCTATTTACAAATAAATCAATAACTTCAAATTTGACTAAAACTGAATGCAAAACATGAAACTGAAACGTACCTGCACTCGAAGCTTTTCTTTCCATGAAAATAACTTTTATCCGGGTGGTTTAGTTTTCACATTCTTGCAAAGTGCGGCAGATGGCGGGTCGGGTGGAGGGAGCGCGGTGCTGCAGCTTCACTAACGGGACAAGAAGAGCTGGAGGCGGGGCGACGGCACGGCGGCAGTTTGTTCCCTTTTACAGGGAAGAGGGAGGAGCGAGAGAGGCGAGGAGACGGGAGGGAGAGGGAGTGCACAGATGTAGGAACACCCTGCTGTAAAACTACACGGTCGTTTTTTTCAATAGCATTTTACTCATCATATCACGTTTATAGCCTGTTATCCTTAAAGGACGCGTTAGTTCTGTTGTGATTGGCCCTTTCCCTTTATTCCCTTTATTCCCTTTAGTAAAACAGTGAGCCTGCACTAATTGTATGCATGTTTAATGTTCCAAAACGGGTTATACTTGTGTGAAGACCACAGCTTGTCAGGAGCTGTAGGGAGTAAAGTAGTAAAATCACACTGACATTTCAATCCTCTATGAGAAAGCTCTGCTGGCAGGCGAACTGCCAAAGCACTCAGAAACACTGTATTTGGCAGCAAGGGGAAAATACAACTTACCTATATGGCAGCAGATTTGAAAAAGCTGTTATTGGTTGTCATTGCTCTCAGAACTGTTTGACAATTTGTAATGTGGCAATGTTTTTTTTCCTCCCCATCTGTGTCCCAGCCTAGCTGAGGGGGTTTCTATCCATCATTGTATTACCTCAATACAAATACATTCAGTATCTCACAGATGTGCTGCCTGCAGCATAAAACTAGATCCTAAAAGCACCAAACGCTTGCAGAGGATCTCTGTTCTGCTCCTGAAATGAATTTGGTGATTTAACATCTCTCTGTGTCATCAGGGTAAACACACATTTGTGCACCTTTTCAGCGTCCTGTGCCCTGTCTATGTGGCTACTTAAACTGTGTGTGTATGTAATGTATGTATGTGTGTTGGCAGTCATTTTTAAATGACTGTTATATTCTTCTTAAACCATAGCAAAATGGTTTATTTTACTTCCTGCTGCTCGTCATCCATTATATTGAACCATGTTAATCTGTTGCCTGTGTGTATGCACTGGGTAAAGCTAAAGGAATTGCCCTTCAAGGGAAAAACAAAGTTATCTGAATCAGAATCTGTATTGAAGAGGGGCCCCTGCGACAACACCTTGAGAGATGAGGCATCAGCCGATCAACATGAAACAAATCAACTCTCGTAAACACAGATGAAGTTGTTTCTTGAGCAAAAACATTATCTCTGTCCAGCTTTTCAGTTGTAAGAATTCAAGGATTTCATGTGTATTTCATCGTTACAGCGCATTATTTGATGTATGATGTAGCCTACTGTGACTCTTACTTTTTATTTTTGAAAGACTTAACATGCTGACCATGAACCACAACAGCCCTGATTTAAGTTTGTCTGGGGACTTTGTTACAACTAATTTCCTGCCAAAATGCTAAAAACATAATTGATAAAATAAGAATACATATTTAAAACATGTTTTATACTATACGAAACATATTTCATACCAATAGTTTCTAATAACAAAAACATCTGCAAAAGATCTTTTGGAACTTATAACTTAATTATTTGTAGTTTAAGTTAGTTTAAGTTTAAGTTAGCAGGAGGAGCTATAGATACATGTCCATTCATCATTTACCATTTAACTAAGTCAATCAACCTCTTTGCATTGCATGTTGGGACTTACTTCAGGCCAGAATACAAGACACAGGCCCGCACAACCTCAATCAGGCTGTAATAGGATTCACCTGTGTGTAGTTGTATTTGTTGAGTGCGGGGTTCATTCCTACCACAAACATTAGTATAAATTGCAAAAACAGGGACTCATCGGTCACCAGTTTCCTTATCTCTTGTGCAATGGGTGGTCTCGTTGGATTTGGGTTTGTAGTTTTTATTTTTATCCATTGATTTCACTCAAAGTTTGTGATTTTTCATGCTACTTTTAAAAATGATTCATCTCTTTCAGGTTGTTGATTCTCCTGATAGCAGTTGTAAACATAGAGGCTCAAAATAAGCCTTCTATAAGTAAGTTTTTGCAATTTCTGACATTATTTTAATCCTACTATATACTTCTTACTAATATATAAATGTTAAATCCCAGATATTCACTCAAAATGCCTGGGGAATATCATGCGTCTGGATATCGGCCCACTTGGAGGAAATCTTCTTGAAGTGTCTGTCGTCTTTAGTAAGATCCTGATTTTCATTTTTTCTTTTTCTTTGTCTCACCTTTTCTCTTCTAACTCTCCTATTTATTTTTGTTTTCCTCCTCAGATAACGCTTCAATTCTCCTTACACCAAGTTTAGCTTCTCAGTGTGGCTTCAGTGCGAAGATAGACCAGCTGGGGAACATCGTGATTTTTGCCTCTCTTCAAAACTGCTTTGCTCAAAATGTGGTAAAAAGACTAGCGATGTGATTTTTGTGGAGCAGCACCTAATGTCTCTTTTGATAATTTAAAGTCTTTTCTGTGTTTTTGTAGGCCGATGAAGAATTCACAACTAGATTAACTCTTCGACTGCATGGGAACCAGGTGGCTAAAGATGAGCTCTACCAGGTGGTTGAAACCTGCCGCTACACTGCCTGGTCCTACAGGGAAATTGTCTGTGACCGCAACTATATGGAGGCAAGTGAATGCAGCAGGACTCTCTGGGGTCATGTTCCAGCCTATATTATAAGTGGCTTTATGGGCGTTAAGGCTGGTACATTTGCGAGCGGAGGTATTGATTATTACTTGGCCTTATTTCTAGGTGTCTGTGAAAAGAACCGCTCCAAATGATTACGCCCTGCAGAGACAGCCCATGGATGCAGAAATCAAAACGATTACGTTTTTCACTCCCGAGGAGAAGATCATGCCTGTGACTGAGGCCCACAGAAGAGGTTATGGGCTCTCAAACACCCCTACAAGGCTGGTTCTGCGAAGCCCATTAACTTCCCCTGAAACTTACATCAAAAATGTAAGTGGACTGCAGTTCACATTTTTAAACAAGCCTTGCTTGATAACTCTACTTGTTTATACTTACAGCTGGTGAAGTATTTGTTTTGGAACAAATGATGTAATCTGACTACATTAGTAGGCTACATTGTTATATTTATACCCCCATTATATTGAAGTACCCACATCCTTTAAGTATTTGTTTAACTGTGTGCATGGATTTACCAAAGCATTGATCTGTAATCTCACCTCGCAGGTAGCAGGTGTGCCTATGTCGGTGCTCAAAACCACGGTAGTATCTGAAAAGAAGGGGCTGGTGACTGAAATCCATGCAGGAGCTGCCTGCCCAATACTGGAAGGTAATATTTGGCGAGCAGTAAGCAGGGCCATAGCAACCACTGACGTCATGTCTTTAGTTTCTCAGAGCATTTAGGGTTGTAGCAGTTGACACTGTCTCTGAACTTCCGACATAGTTGGTATTTTATTACTGATTCCAGTATTCTTAACGATAACTGAAATGTGTCCATGTTGGGTCTCTCCTTGTCTAAGTGCTGAATGTGTTGGCCTTGTGTACAGGTAGCGTTTCTTTCACTCCGGGCTCAATCAGCTGGTACCTGCCGAGGCAAATTGAGCCCTTGACTTCCTCTGGCCAGTTTCAACTGTTGGAGGTGCACATGGGTGTTGATGGCCAGAGGCTCGACGTTGCCGAGATGGCCGCCAGACATTACTCCCTGTCCGTCAATAACGTGTACATCCTTACTAAAATCCCTGTTGGGGCTGTCGGTGGCCACTTTAAGGTCAGTTTTACTTTAAGGACAATTTTATATATGAATGAATTGGGTTTTTATGTTTCTCATGCATATAACTGCCTCCATGGGCTTAAAAGGCGGATTCCGCATGCTGAGAAAAACGACAAAATTACCAAAAACTTGTGCCGACCATCATTTTGCACAATTCACAAACATTTTGGTTTTATACAGGTGGAGAATCGGTGTAAATACTGAATATACACACCAGAATATGTCAGGGTTTTATCTAGTGATATTAAATCATATCTGTACAAAAGAAAATGGGATTTACTCTCCACTTCTTGCTAATTACATAATCAAGAGGAAGAGCAGCAGTTCTGTGCAACTGAAAGATCTTTGGTCTTCAGATAAGCTAAGATACAGGGTCGAACTTTAGCTCAATATGCATAGATGTCTTAATATGAGTTTGTCAAGATGATGTATTTCATGGAAGGCCTTACTGAGGATGTTTGATTTTTGCAGAGTCATGTTCTGGATGGTCAGTATCTCACGTCTTATACAATTGAGCCGATGCTCGAGTTGCTCTGGACAGAACATGCCGCTCGCAAGGACACAAGATACAAAGTCTTCCTTCCCATCACGACACCGTTGCTGTCTCAATCTCTAAAAGTTACTGACAGTAAGTCATGTTATCTTGGTACTCTTGTGATTTTTAAATGTATTACAAACTGTCTTAATTACTCTTTATTTCTGCCCCACAGACACTGTTCCGAAGGAGAGGGTATTTAAAGTGCAGCTTGGGCCGTTCTGCTCTGATGTGGCACTAATGAACATCACCATCTCCTCTGAGGTTTTATCTGTGGCAGACTGCAGTGCTAGAGGCCTTAAAGTCCTGGAGCACACGTCCCCCAAGAGCTGCGCGAAAGTCTTTACACTTGAAATGCCCTTCAAGGACCGTGGCGTTCTGCAAATGGTGAGCTTTACTCAACTTGGGAAATTAAATGCAAAAAATAGTTGAATTTTGCCAGCTATTCTCTCTCTCTCTCTCGCTCTCTCGCTCCCTCCCAACAGCAAGAAATGGCGACTACAGTCTACTCTCTTCAGCTGACCTTTGGCTTGCTGGTTCTGCCAGAGTATGCACCATTTTCTCACACCACTTATCTGGAAGCTAGATTGGAAAACAAAGGTGTGTAGTTATGAATATGATGGCTTAATTCAGAACAAAATGGGCAAATTTCTTTTCATTTGGGTTTCTCTATTTCCCCCCCCCCTACAGTACCTCCCTCTGTCTCTGGTGGTTGTGATTATCAATACTTCTATGTCCTCGTGAAATACGGGACCCACAACTTCAACTTTCAGACACTAGTGGGAAGGAGACTGTTGACCTCAGGCCTGGCTAAGGAGTATGGCTTAATAGACAATGGAACACACTTCAGTTTTTCAGTACCATTTTCTGCCGTCGATGTCAAGATTGAGGTAAAATCAGTTTTCTTAACCAAATTGTAAATGTGCAGGGATGTATCTTGGTGACCTTTTTGTTGTAGAGATTGTCATTCATTAGTGTGTAAACCATTATTTTTTTTGTGTTTCTGACAACTTGTCAGGCTGTTGAGGCGTCATCCATCAGGAGCAGACTCGACGTGGCTCTGAAGACTCCAGACACCAACAAAAATATTAAAGAATTCTCCGTGGCTTGCAATTTCTTCCCAACACTGACTGGTTTGTTAGAGGAAATATGTTTATGTCAGACAAAACACCCACGCATACTAATGTCTGATCCTCCTCCTTTTCAGAGTGTTTCTCTAATGGCACGATTACCGCTCTGGCAATGAAACTGGAGTCGGTTCCCAGTCTGACGCCCAGTCAGCTCACCCTCAGAGACCCCACCTGTGGTCCCTCCCACAGCGATGACCACTATGCTTATTTTGTCTTCTCTGGGAACTCCTGTGGGACGACCAGAAAGGTACCATACTGCTGACGGTTACCCTGGTTGTAGACTGTTGACCCTGATATTGAAACATTGAGTTGACTTTTTTCTTTTCTTAGTTTCTGCCCAATATGATGATGTATGAAAATGAAATCTCTCTGCCAGATGATACACTGAAAAGGGTATCCAAGACTGACGAGCCTGAGTACGAGTGAGTGTCTTCAAACTTAACAATTCATCAAAGCTCCTGTCTATTAAAAGGTCACCAAGGACATCTTACACCCAGTTATGTTTGATAGATGAACCATCTTAAGTAAATATCAGCAGATTAACAATAGTAAATAGTTATTTGCAGCCCTAAAGTACAACTTGTGTAATTCCTTTATTAAGAAAAATATGTATTTCATGGGAAGTGGATGCTGTTCAATTTCCACCGCCACACTGACTAATTTATCTCCTGGGTTGTCTCTTTCTTCAGGTTAAAGATTGCTTGTTATTTTGACATAAACACAAATCGCGCTGTGGCCTTCAACAACAGACCTCGCAGGAGTGAACCATATGCTGAGAATGCAATAGGCGAGCTACAAGTTGCAATTAAACTTGCTCTGGGTAAGGGATGTTCTGAATGCATTGTATTTTTATGTATCCAACAGTAGGAATCTCTTTTGAGCCATAAAAGCACACTCCAGATTTTTATCAACCTGCATAGTGAAGGCTTTGGGCTTACTCATTTGTGCTACTCATAGTCAAAAGATTTTCAAGAAAGCCAGTGCCTAAATTGGTAAACTAGCGGTGTCCTCTAAAGCCAGGAGGCAATTGATTTTGAGCTAATAGTGTTTGACAAAGTAATAGGCCTTATGACAACCTAATCGGCTTAATGACCAAGTTGGTGAGGTTTTTTTTTTTTTTTTGGTGGTGTGCAGGCAATTTCTATTCCTGTCTGAATCTCTAATAATTCAGTTCAACAAGTTGTTTCTCTTTACTTAGACGACTCCTACAGCACATTTCACAGAGTTGAAGCAGATCCCATCACTAAGTACCTTCAACAGCCGCTGTATTTTGAGGTGGGACTGATAAAATCTAGAAACCCTGAGGTATCACTGGAGCTGGTGGACTGCTGGGCAACGCTTGAGGACGACAGGACATCCCTTCCCAAATGGGACCTCATCATTAACGGGTAACTTCTTAATCTTGCCTTGCTGGGGCATTTGCCCGCATACACTAAATGTAAGTGAAACCTGGGCATCACACTTTTCAAGGAGGGGGTGGTCACACTGCAGACTTGGGACATCTTTTACACAATTAATTAGTGGATACTTAATTTTTGTGTTCTTCAGCTGTGCAAACCCAAGGGACCCGTACCAGGTGATCTTCCATCCTGTTTTGCCTGATGCCAGAGTTCAGTATCCATCAAACTTCAAGCGCTTTGAGATCCCAATGTTTGCCTTTGCCAAAGACCAAGAGAACTTGAGTCTCCAGGTAATTTCAACAACCAAAGAAAAGTGTTTTATTTTTATTAATGAAAGGCTTTAGATTTGGGAAAACAAATGTACACTATAAATATCACATTAACATTACATACAATTTTGTAGGTCTTTGTCCATTGTGATGTGGTGGTCTGCGATGCCAGAAATCCAGTGGGTAGAGCTTGTAATGTGCAGTGTTCAAACCAGGATGAGGGGATGAAAGGTAAGACTTCTCACACTGATAACATTTCACTGTTGCACACACTAAGGTTTCCATTTGTTGCTCAGATGAGGGATGGGATAAATACTCTAGTTGGTCTCCAATTGGGGAAACGTGTTTAAAAAAATGTTCCTTATTGAAGTGGCTAAGATATATTTTCTTTTCTTCCACAGGTCAAAAACAGTTGGTTTCAGATGGCCACCGTATCAAACCAGTGTCATCAGGACCAATACTCGTAAACTAATAAAAATATTTTAAAAGGAATTCATACTTGCATTGTTTTCTTGGAAATATTACCCTGGAAATGTTTTTTTTTTTTTTTTTTAATATAGTTGGGATGAGGTCTCAACTGAGGGCTGGTTAACACACATTTGTCTGAGCATTAATCTAAACTAATTACTATAGTGAAGAATGAACGAGTACAAACAACAGATGACCAGTCTTGGTAACTTCATACTTGAGTGAAAATCAACAAAGATACAGTTGCCATTCTAAATGCTGTAGTTACATTGTTAGAAATTAATGCGATACACAAACAAGCGGACCAATTTTAAATGACTATAGCTGTGTTGAATTCTTTCAAACTGACCAGCGGTCACAATGTTATAGGGTTGTGGCGTATAGGAAATATGTTCTCACACCAATGCTTCGAAAAACGCAGCTTGGTCGGTGGCATTTAAACCTGAAGCAAAGTGTGCTTTACTGCACAATACTTCTTGATAAACAGGCAGCAATATGTAACTGTTTGTTCAGTGGAATAAAGTGTGTTGCATGTGTGGCCGTGGCAAGGCCTGGATTTAGTTTACAATTTTTAGAGTGCACTGACCCTTTAATAATGGCTCAAACCAAGAAAAAAGCCCACAGATCCTCTATTGGTACATGTGGCGGTGAATGATTGAGACAGGATCCCCCCAAGATTATGGTTTATTACGTCAAATACTTTAAACGGGGTATTAAAAACACAGGAAATCTATATCAAACCGTAAAAGGTGTCTGTCCAATATACTTCATGCCACAAATTACAGTAAAAGAACAGTGGCACACAGCGCAAAGCAGAAGGGTAAAGAAACAAGTTGTGGAGGGAGTGCAAAGGAAACTACCACCAAACACACTATGGGGGTGTGAAGCACAGATGAGAAACTCAGTCACCCCACCGTCTGGGTGGCTACACTTACCACCAGTCCTACAGCACCCGGACAGAAAAGTGTTCAACAGTGTTGGCACCACATGGCGGCTACAATAATCTATTTAATTTCTTGAGTCGAATGTTTTCATGTACTTGTCTGCCAAAAAAAAAAAATCCTATTTGTTATATCGTCTAACCATTAACGTGACACGGTGAGCATGTTAAGGTTCTTAAATGTGATTAGACAGAATACCGCCTTCACTGACCCAAATGCAAGACCAGACAAGCGGGTAGAATGAACAAAAGTGAGCTTTAACATTTCAAGATACGACATTGGGAACATTTTGATTGCCTCTCAATGTGGTGCCCCATTTATTCATATGATGGTTGCTTTGTAGTGTAAGAAGTGATCAAAAATACCTGAATACTGCATCCATGGGACCAAGCGCACCAGTGTTTCCATTAACCCAGCCTTATTGTCTGGCTCAATCACATTTTTAAATAACTGTACTGGGAAGTTAATTTCATCATGTGAATGACAAGGAAATCATAATTACACCAGACTATTTAAAGTTTTCCTCAAAACCAAACGCTCTTCCTGGGGACTTGGAGTCATGCCAGCCCATTATCATGGCAGTTTGTAAAATAGTAACAAAATGCATTCTATTGGTTAGTGTACATTGTCACTCAGGATGAAAATAAAGCCTAATTTGGGGGGGCCGCGTGTATTAAATGCATCCACATGACTAAGTCAGGGTATGCCACATACTATCCAAAATGACTATTGGATGGCGGGAAGGGGACGTTGATCGGGACGAGAAATAGGACTTAACCAAAAGACCAGGGTTTTACAGACTTGTAATAATTTTAAGCCATACATGTTTGTCCTCAACCTAAGTGGTTGTTTCTTAAACCCAGCATTTTACAAAATGTCCCGAAAAAAAAAAAAAAAAAAAAACTGCACTTTGACCATTTCAAACTGCCCGAGACTGGCTATGTCAAAGCAAGTAGAAGCTCTGAGAACGACCTCTACTCAGGTAGACATTACACTATATATTTAGTTTTTTGCTGCTGTATCCGTTTTAAGTGCATTTAAAGGTCCTTTAGTAACTCAAACAAAGGGACTGAAAATGAGCAGGCTGCTGAAATACAAAAAAAAAAAAATCAAATCACTAGCTTAGAACAAAGCTGTATGATACAAGGAACTAAACCCATGCAAGACTTAAGGGAAAGAAGAAATACATGAGCAGTGCAGATAATCACAGAACATTGTCTTTTTTTTGTTTTAACTTCGGCAGAAAGTAAAGACAGGACCATGATAAGTGTGGACAAAATAATTGTTAAAGTTTTAGGATCTACAATCGTGCTACTTGAAGCAAAATGTTCAGTTAGATTTGAAGAGCTACAGTACTTTCACAACTTAGAATCTGTCATCTTAGATTGTACAATACAGGTTAACAGTTCAGCATAAAGACATATGCAACAAGTTCAAGTGCAGGGGACATTTTAGTTTAGCTCAAGAAGGCAATGCTCTGTGGTTCAAATTGCCAAAACCATAAACCAGTGTTTACAAGTGCACATTGACCACTACCCCTGGTACTACAGGGAATACAAATTGCAAGATTGAGTCTTGCAGCTTTTGCCGCATCTGTAGACAAAGTCATCTATTTTTGATCTGTTCAATGTGCAACAGCGCTCCCCCAAGATAAATGCCGCCTTTAAATTCTCAAAGCTTTGATACAAATTGAGCAAAGACCAGACCGCACAAAAGTTTAAAGAAATTTGTTTATTCAGAAGTTTGATCAGATGTTAACACAAAAGGCCCAGAAGAGATTTGCCTTGGCTGAGTAGAGTCTGTTCCTATTTGCGCTAGAAAGACAAGAGTAGAGATCACCAACTGCACGTAGATTTAGTTGACTGTTTTTGCAGATTACACTTACCCCGTCTTACTCCTTTTATCTCTTGCGGTCTGGAGTAAATCTGGTGTGTAGGTTGCACACACTGGCCTCTGCATGAACCATCCAATTGGCTTTTTACGTCACACATCACTGCATCACAGTGGACATAGATCTGCAGACAAGGGTTTATTACGCAGGGCTACATGCAGCTGTACTGTGCAATGTGGCAAATACACACTTCATTTGGTTACAATAGTCCCACTTTACCTCATCTTTGAGAACCGCCTCCTCTTTAGTGAAGGTGAACATCTTTATAGAGAAACGTTTGATGTGGGATGGGACTAAAACCCTGGCGTCGCTCACAACAGGATGGAAAGTGGTCACATAGCTATCATCAGGATTCTCACAGCTGGGGAGGGAATAAAACAAGCTTCTGAATGCTTTTTGTTAAAGCCATGAAATTTGTATTATATTTTAGAGATTGTAACAAATCGACCTGCATTTACAAATTTCTTTCCAATAAAGAGAAAAGCAGAAGGTGGCACTAAGTTTTATGCTGCCATTTACCTGTCCACAATGATATCCCAGCTAGGCAGAGACGTCCGGTCTTCATAAAGTGTAGCCCAACACTTCTCCACGATGAGCTCCAAATTTGGGTCAGTAGACTCAATCAGCGCCACCTCAAAATACAGAGGCTGCCTCAGATATTTTACAACTGGATAATCTTCTGCTTGGTAAAAGAGATCATATGATGAATCTGGAAGAGAAGAGTCACATTAGTAAAAGGAATGGACCGTCCAGACGGTGTACAGTCTTGCAAAAACAAGATAAGGCAACCTTACCACGGGCTAGCCTCATTTGCACCATCAGCTGCCCTGAGCCGATCTCTGCTGTGGGTTCATAGAGTCTTGGTTTAGCGCTGAATGAGACAGTCTGAGTCTCATTGACCACGTAGTAGCAGGAAACGGTCTGTCTATAGGGGAAAAATACAATGACGGTGTTGCCATCTCACAAGACAATATGTCAGGATAAAAGATTGGACGAGTCCTTTTACCTGTACACAGGATCAACCGGCAATGTGTAGGATCTTTTTTTGCCATACAGGCCAATCTCATTTTCATACAGCATGTAGTGGTCAAAGAACTAGAAAATAAATAAAAATGAGGCAGAATGTTCAACAAAATAATTTGTAGATTTAAGGTGAACCAACACTTACTGTTCTAGTGGTTCCACAGGAATCTACACTGAAAGAGAAGTATGCTGAGCGATCGTCACTGAAAGCTGGTTTGCAGGACTGGTCCTTCAGGGTCAGCCTACTTGGGCTGACATTGGGCACAGATTCCATCTTCACAGCCATAGCAGTCATGGTTCCATTGGGATAGCACGCTGAGGATAGAGGTGGTAAGGGTGACGAAACTGTCCTACAATCCCAATCAGCAGAAATACTGCAATTTTTATGTCTTACTGGTTGCTTTGAAGGGGAAGGTGCAGGACAGGTAGAGATCAGAAAGCACCCAGTTGTTGATGAGATCCAACAGAATCAAGTCAACTCGGGTTCTGACTGAAACTGAGGTTATCAGCTGCAAAACAAAAGGGAAGTTATCCAGTGCAGCAAATTTATTATGAGATTATATAGTTTGACATACCTCGAACACTGTGTCCTGGGCAGTGTATGGCAGTATGAGGCTAAAGTGTGTGTCGTTTCCTTGGAAGTTGTATTCGTCAGCTATCTCAGCTGTCAGCTCTCGAGGGCCAACCATGGCCTTGAAATTGTGGCCTTGATTTCCGTATTTCACACCGATGTAAAACTGGTTCTGGTCACAGGTGCCAGTGATGGTGGGTAGCTCTAAAATCAGAGAAACATTTAACTGGGCAACTTTCTGTCCCTTTGGTGTTAAGGAGAGACACCCAATAATAGTTGAAATGTTCACCCCGTTGGATCAAAGCAATCAACTAGATACCGTGAAAAGCATAAGAGCTCACCAACATCCTGATAAGATGCCTGCAACTCGACTGGGTGGGCAAATGGAGTTTCTTCAGGCAGGATGATAAACCCAAAGATCAGAGGGAGGAAGTAGGTTGTAACCAAGCGGTCAGGATTCTGTAGATATAAACAGCTCAGTTAGGTCTTTGAAACACTCATGCAGAGCAAATAAGCTGGCACGGAGTGGCATTTTGCATTTACAATTTCACATACATGTTTCAGGACTACATCTGAATCGAAGGGTACTGAAAGAGAAAAGCTCTTGGTTCCATTGGAGTGGTTGTGTTCCTGGATGGTGAAGCCTCTGGCATTGCTCTCCTCAACAGTGAGAACCCCGGTGGAGAAGGTGATGTTCCTCAGCACCACATCATGAAGAAAGGTACCCAAGATAACACTGAACACTCTGGCCTCAGGAACAGTATCTGAGGAACAGAAAGAGACAGGTTTGTAGTCTTCGAGCCTGAGATTCTGTGGTCTGCCGGAAAATGTGACTTACTTTCTTGGAAGTGGAGAGGTTGAGGCATAAGAGGGGTGGTAATGGGGAACAAAACCTTGTATCTGGTATCATCTTGGGTGTCAGTGGTCCTCCACAGTACCTCAAGCATGGGCTCCACAATGTAGGTGATGTGGTACTGGTAATCTGGGGCATGGCTCTGCAATTATTCATGACATTTTAATAATACATGCAAAGACTAGTGACTCTTGCATTTCTAATGTAGAAGACGTCCCAACCTTGAAGTGACCATCAGGTGAGCCCACTGGGATCTCAATGACGATGTGATGGTGTGTGGTGGACAGTGTGTAACCCCGTGCGGCCATCTGAGATCCATCAAGCCTCTTCCCATTGATGCCCATGTGCATTTCTAGGACTTCAAAGTTGCCATCCAACAGCGGTGTCACACGGCGAGGTACATGCCAAGAGATTACATCGTTGTTGAAGAGGACACCACCTGTAAATGATAAAGCAACTGTTGATGAAACTGTGTGACAACTAAATGTTAACTGTGTCCAGCCACTGATTGCTCAAGACTTACCTGTGGGACAAGCAGCTGCCAGGTTCACCACATTCCGACCATGCAGTGCCTGATAGTAGGCGCTCACCCTGAAAACTTCCATGGGGACTCCACCCACCTAAAAGATGTCAGGTTTAATGTCATGCTTTTAATGTAAAGTAAAATGCAAAATACTGGAGATAAGTGTTGCTTACCTCCTCTGAATAAGTCTCTGCTGTACTGTACGGGGCTCGCATAACCAGACGGGTCGAGGTCACCATGGCACCATAGCCGGCTTGTTCAGCCGCACTAAGCACCATTGACACTGGTTCTGGGGTGTAAAATGTCAACTTCCAGATACCATGTGCTGCCCCAGAGGCCTATAGGGAAGGAGGAATGAGTCATTTCCTCATTTGAGATGACAAATGTGGCAGGTTTAAAAGAAAGTCCACTGCAACGGTGGAATTTTAACACATACATCAGGAATGGCGTCGATCTCTTTAACATCTTGAGCAGGTCCCTTTGCTTCAGAAGTAGTAATGTGGTGTGACACCTAAAAACAAGAAATGGTGGCTTAAGAGTTTGTTAAGACACTAGTTGGTAGAACCATTCATGTAAAGCAACCTACTTCCATGTAGTTCCTGTCGCAGAGAATCTCTCTTGAGGCCCACTGAGTGTAGCTGCAAGTCTGCATCACATCATGGGTAACCACGTCTGATCGACTGTGGTCGTACATTCGGAGCCTTAAGCCAACATTAAAGGTCTGATCGTCCTACAAATGTAATGCATGAAATGAGAAGAATTTTGGCAGTAGTGGAGTCAAGAGCTGAAATCAAGCAATTTGTTTAAGTAATTAATGAAACAAGTCAAACATTTCCAGTTGCTTTTGTCCATTTTAGCATTGTTAAATTGCCTAGTGTTGAAATATTAGAAAACTTAATTTCGTGAAATTACAGACAAAACAATTAATTTAAGAGATAATTGGCAAATGAATGCTGCCTTGATATATTTTACATCACACTTTGTATCATATAAAATAAATACTGACAATTGCAGTTAAAACACAGGAGGTTTGATTAAGGTTTTTGAGAAAAACATACAAAATAGGAACTACACCATGATGTTTTTCTCACCAACAAATAATAAAATATATATAAATTTAGCTCAAACACACATTATTGTCCACGTAGCAGCCCAGCAAAGACGAGTAGATTCTGGTGTTACCCCACGGGTCAGACTCCATGCTGTATCCACACTGAGCAGCCAAGCTGGGTGTTAACACAATGTGCTGGTTGCCATCTTGGGGGGAAAAGAAAGACAACTGTCAAAGGACTTTACTCTCCTAGTGATGAACCAATCATGTTCATTAGCAGATTTTATACTCACTGACGGCCTCAACCTCAAGCTCGTTCCCCACTGCTAGGGCCTTGTCCAATGAAAGCCTCATTAGATTACCCACGCAGTCTGACCGTAAACCACTGCCTGTTAAAAGAAAAGGCTTGTGAGGAAGAGTAAACTCTCTTTAACAATAACAGTGGTAAAGTAATTTAGTTTGAATTCAGGCTTACTTGACTGAGAATTGAGCTTCATATTTGGCTTTGCTTGACCCAAGAGGATTACTGCACCCATCAAGTTCCATAACAAACTTAAACGAGTACAACACATAGTTTAGATATATTAAGTGTGCAGCTAGCAGTCCTTAAAACAAACTTAACTTACATGTTCCCAAGCCTCCACATGTTGCCGCCTGAGCGCAGCCAAACAAAAGAAGTAGAGGAATCAAATCACTATCAGAGCTTGGCACTGAACAACCAGCACACCCGAAAACAGCTCAACTCTGAAGAGAAGTGACTGATTGCCTTACTGATCCATCACCAGCTGTTTTATACCTAGGGACCTGTACCATGTGATCTTCCTTCCTGTGTTGCCTGTAGTTCATGCAACATAGATTTCTTTATTGACTCAACTATATGTATGTGTTGCCCCTGCAAAAATGCATTGGCAGCCCCAACCAGCAAACAAAGCCCTTCCACCTCCTACATGTGCCACAGGAAACTTAATTTTGGATCAGGAGTTATCAAGGTAAGAACAAACTTTTACCTTTCTTGTGTTGAACAGGTAAACTAGATACATGTTACACAGGATTGTTAATGTAATCTAAAAACCCAACTTTGTTTATGGCCAATTTTAGAACTTGTGTGATTTTTAGCTAGGCTACTGTAGTTAACATAGCAAATGGTAGCTAGACAGTGCACATGTTTTTGTCAGCCTGGTATGATCACACTGAACGAGTATACAGTAACATTTTCATGTATAATTCTTAATAATAAGCTCAGTGGATTTTCCAGCAGAATTTCACATTTGACATTGGGTTTCATCTTACATTTTCAGATGTGACTCAACAGCAATTTGCTTTTTATCTATATTTTAATATAATTTTGAGAATATAAAAAAAAATAAAAAATTATATTCACCCGTTCTTCCACTGTTTATGTAGAGCCGTCAATGACATTGAATAGCAACTCCTGTGTGTGGTCTACTTTTGCCAAATCTGATTTGACTGTTGAATATACCTTTGTAGAAAGAGTTTGTACTTTAATACTTGTTTAGCTGAGATTATTCCTTGCAATTTAATATTACCAGCTAAAAATGGAAAAGTATGACATGATTTTTTTCATACAACGTTCATCTTGTTGAGCAAATCTTCATAGTTTATGTGCAGGAATAACAGATACAGAAACAGAAAGCTTTTTGGCAAATATGAACGGACATTACTCAAAGTATGGAAATTTCAATCTGAGTTTGATTATTATTGTCAGAGGCTGCACTGAGTACGATGGAACAACTTATCCTGTGAGTCGTATGAATTGGATCTGCAAATTACGCACATTTTCTTCAACCAACCAAAGGCTTTACTTGTGTATGTATGTACTGTATATATTGTAAACACAGTAACAATTCTGAATGATAACTCATCCTGCTCTTATAAATGGAAACATATGTAATCAATAAAACCATCACAAAGTTTAAATATTCACATCCTTTTGTCCCTCCTATCATTCAAAATATTGTTGTATAGGCCTTACAATGCTACTATATAATATATCTCAGATGAATACATTGTCATTTTGACAGAGCAGCTATGTCCTATTTAGCATACCTGATTGCGGTAGCTAAATCTTTACTAGCTAAAACTACACATATTGTTGTCAAAGAGAAAATGTATTGTTTAACCTATTTCTTTTCATGGGATTTGTTAAAACAAAAATAATAATGCCTTATTATGGTCTTATCCCTTAAAGCCAAGTACAAAAACTAGACACTATACAGCTTACTGTTAGATTAACAAAAAATGACATTGAAATATCTATTATCTAATTAATACCTAGCTTTCTTGCAGTAGGATTTTTCTATTTAGGTATAATCGCACCACATAATTTTGTGTTATGCAGAATATATCATAATGCTGCCTTTGTCATTGACTACCAACATAGGAGAGTAAATCAAGTTTGGTATAGTGACGGTACATGCTGAATTACTGAATACTGTGTTTTGTTCTTTAGACTTCCAGTTCGAAAGAGGGCTACAAAAGGAGTGGAAACTGGCCTTCTCATTGTTTTTAGAAGGAACAAGGAAGAGTTGCTGGTAAGAGATGAATGATGCTGCTGTTGTACTCAAGGAGAACATTCTGCACATCAAGGATATTTTCCATACAGTTTTATTAGCTGTTAAGAGCTGGACACATGTTTAATATGTGGCATTGCCATAATCAGCTATGCCTCATGGTTATGTTTTGATACTAAAAGTAGATTCATAACAAAAATGCCACTGTATGTTTTGAAATTGATTAGCATTTAGAATGTTCTTTGCTGTTGATGAATCTTTTTTACGTAGTACTGTTAGAAAATAGAAGCTTAAGTTGTGTGGGCAAATTACCCAGTTAAATTGTGTTAATTAACTTAACATTTCAATTAAGATGAACTATTCCTGAAAAAGTAACCTGCCTTGTCGGAGACTGCAACAAAACAGGGAGACAAATGACCTGGCTGCTAAGAAGAAGCAATTTATTTTCAACAAACATAAGTAAAACAATGTAACTCTGAGGTATCAGTAGTGAAATGGATTTGTGGCAGTATGTACAAAGGAACAGAACTCAAACATAAACCAGAGCAACTGTGTCATGCCGGTGACACAAAAGATCTTCCCCTAGAGCAGGGGTCGGCAACCCGCGGCTCTTCGGCCCCTCTGTTGCGGGGTTTCCCTGAGTCCTCTGTCCACACGGCGTTTAAGCATCGTTTTCGAGATGATCTCCGTCCAGACTTAAATGCCTGAAAACGAATATCACGTGACTATTCACGTACACTGGGCATGCAGTGGGTGCCGGTCCTACTGGTTTTCAAACCTACTGGTTTCCCTTCCGTGCATGTGTTGTGTTCGCGTAACAGCAGCAGCTGTTTTCTGCCTCTGTTGCCAGATTCGTCACACATTCACAAACATATTGCTGGAGATCTAAAAGTCACATCTCATATACACTGCCTGGCCAAAAAAAAAGTCGCCACCTGGATTTAACTAAGCAAATAGGTACGAGCCTAGGTTCAGCAACAGTATGTGCTCAAAGAATGAGGTCAGCTGACTACCTGAATATACTGAATGACCAAGTTATTCCATCAATGGATTTTTTCTTCCCTGATGGCACGGGCATATTCCAAGATGACAATGCCAGGATTCATCGGGCTCAAATTGTGAAAGAGTGGTTCAGGGAGCATGAGACATCATTTTCACACATGGATTGGCCACCACAGAGTCCAGTCAACCTGGATTCGAACTCTGTCGAGCAAAATAGTAATATATTAAAAAACGGCCACACTATGCGATCCGCCACTTGCATCTTATGTCGCTGTCTAGCGCCTTTCCCTCCAGGTGGCTAATCATGATTTGCAGACCCCCGCCCTCGGTAAACTATCAATGGATAAATCCCAAAACAGAAAAGTCACTGAGGAAAATAGTTTAATTCTGCGTGGACGTATTAATTTGCTTTCACTGCGAATGATGCTGGCTTACCTGTATGCTTGATATGTGGCGAGAAATTTGCAAACAACAACAAATGTAATGTTGAAAGATGCTTCCAAAACAAACAGCATTTGCTGGAAAGTGTCACACTGGAGATGAGCAAAAAAGAGCGATTCCTCAACTGCTGCAGCAAACTCTCTTCATAAGAGTTTGATATTGTTATAACATGTAAAATAGCAATAAAATGTCAACAAGTGTCTTTATTCTTGTTCTATAATTTCATAAATACAACAAACTATAGTTTTTGTATATATAACTATATATAAAACTTTATAAACTGACAAATAGCTTTTGCGGCTCCAGACAAATTTTATTTGGTGGAAAATAGAACAAAATGGCTCTTTGGATAGTAAAGGTTGCTGACCCCTGCCCTAGACAGACCAAGGCAGCTGAATGAAGGCGTATTTAAGGGCAGAGCAGACACACCGGCTGAGGTGTGTCTCATACAGCTGATGATCCATCATTCAGCACCTGCAACAGACAACCACATGCACAGCAACAGGGACATCTAGTGTATGGGAGGTGGTCCATCTGCTGGCTCTGAGAGGGATCAACTCTGCTCATCAATCAGCTCACTGTGAGAAACAGGGTACATCCCAAGTCTCTTAATTGTCATTTCCTCGCTCCTCGCTTGAACCGGAAGTGGTTCTGCTCCGCCATATTGATGGCAGTCCTAAAGCTCTTATTTCTGCTCTGAGGAGGAGAGATCTCCAAGGAGCCATGACGCACGAGAACAGACTTCCAGGAAGTGTTTTACCGGCCAACACGCCCCCTCATTGTTAGTCATGTGATTGGACACTGCAGCTGATCGGACTGACTGGAGTTTCATACCAGAGTGAAGACAGATCAGATTAAACTAGTTTGATTAGTTTTCTGATTGAACATCTGTTTTAAATAGATGTTCATTGTAGGTCTAAACAAGACCACAAACGACTTTCATTTATTAGAAAGATTTGTCTTTTCATGATCTGATATTTCCCTCAACTTTCATTATAGATACAATTAAAGTGAGAGCTGGAGAGAAGAAACTTTACATAATTTAATTCAGGCACATGAGGCTGATCATTCCCCAGTGTCGGGTTTGAAGAGTTATATCATTTAAATTTAACCTGAAACATTGAGCCTAATGAAATTCCAGTGTTCAAAAACCATAATCAGGGTTAATTAATGAAGTCACAATCTGAATTGAACCTGCGCTGTTCAAGTCTTTTAATTTCCACTTTTAACTAATCCTTTGGGCTGCTCAAAAGTTGACTCACCCAGCACCCCTAGAGGCAGACGCCAAACTCCATATTTTAAGGCTGTAAATTGTTTAAGTTCAACGTGTTCATTTTTACAGTGTATGCAAAATGTGTGTGCCACCGGCCTGGCTATGTCAAGCGCAGATAATCTACACAAAGGGAGAATTACTTCATTCTCTGCTCAGTTAGACATTACGCAACTATATCTTTAGTCATTTACTGCTGTATCGATTATAGTCTCTTTAGTGACCTAAAGCTGGTGGTGGAAAAAAAAAATAAAAAAAAAAAAGTTTAAAAAAATGTTACGGTAAACTGAAGGCGCAGGCTGCAGCAATTTTTTTAAAGTGGCAAAATGAAACAGCTCTCTGTGGCCATCTTGACTATGACTTTTATATGTAGATTTAAGACAAAAGACTTCCCAAAGCTTTGATAGAAATTGAGCAAAGAAAAGACTGCACAAGAGTTTAAAGACATTCGTTTATTCAGAAGTTTGATCAGATGTTAACACAATAGGCCCAGAGGAGATTTGCCTTTCCTGAGTAGCGTCTGTTCCTCTTTGCTCTAGAAAGACAAGTATAGATCACCAACGGCACGTAGATTAGGTCGACAAAAATGTTTTTCCAGATTACACTTACCCGGTCTTACTCCTTTTATCTCTTGCGGTCTGGAGTAAATCTGGTGTGTAGGTTGCACACACTGGCCTCTGCACGGACCATCCAATTGGCTGTTTTCGTCACAAATCGCTGCATCACAGTGGACATAGATCTGAAGACAAAAGGGTTTATTACGCAGGGCTACATGTGACTGTACCGTGCAATGTGGCCAATACACACTTCATTTGGTTACAACAGTCCCACTTTACCTCATCTTTCAGAACCGCCTCCTCTTTAGTGAAGGTGAACATCTTTATAGAGAAGCGTTTGATGTGGGATGGGACTAAAACCCTGGCGTCGCTCACAACAGGATGGAAAATGGTCACATAGCTATCATCAGGATTCTCACAGCTGGGGAGGGAATAAAACAAGCTTCTGAATGCTTTTTGTTAAACCCATGAAATTTGAATTATGTTTTAGAGATTGTCACAAATCAACCTGAATTTACAAATTTCTTTCCAATAAAGAGAAAAGCAGAAGTTGGCACTAAGTTTTATGCTGCCATTTACCCATCCACAATGATATCCCAGCTAGGCAGAGACGTCCGGTCTTCATAAAGTGTAGCCCAACACTTCTCCACGATGAGCTCCAAATTTGGTTCAGAAGACTCAATCAGCTCCACCTCAAAATACAGAGGCTGCCTCAGATATTTTACAACTGGATAATCTTCTGCTTGGTAGAAGAGATCATATGATGAATCTGGAAGAGAAGAGTCACATTAGTAAAAGGCATGGACCGGCCAGACGGTGTACAGTCTTGCAAAAACAAGATAGGGCAACCTTACCACGGGCTAGCCTCATTTGCACCATCAGCTGCCCTGAGCCGATCTCTGCTGTGGGTTCATAGCGTCTTGGTTTAGAGCTGAATGCGACAGTCTGAGTCTCATTGACCACGTAGTAGCAGGAAACGGTCTGTCTATAGGAGAAACATACACTGAAGGTGTTGCCCTCTCACGAGACCGTATGTCAGAATAAAAGATTGGACGAGTCCCTTTACCTGTACTCAGGATCAACCGGCGATGTGTAGGCTACTCCTTTGTTCTTGTAATACAGACCAATCTCATTTTCATACAGCATGTAGTGGTCAAAGAACTATTAAAAAGAAGTGAGGCATCAGAAGGTTTTACAAAATAATTTGTAGATTTAAGGTGAACCAACACTTACTGTTCTAGTGGTTCCACAGGAATCTACACTGAAAGAGAAGTATGCTGAGCGATCGTCACTGAAAGCTGGTTTGCAGGACTGGTCCTTCAGGGTCAGCCTACTTGGGCTGAGATTGGGCACAGATTCCACCTTCACAGCCATAGCAGTCATGGTTCCATTGGGGTAGCACGCTGAGGATAGAGGTGGTAAGGGTGATGAAAATGTCCTACAATCCCAATCAGCAGAAATACTGCAATTTATAGGCCTTACTGGTTGTTATGAAGGGGAAGGTGCAGGACAGGTAGAGATCAGAAAGCACCCAGTTGTTGATGGGATCCAACAGCATCAAGTCAACTCGGGTTATGACTGAATCTGAGGTTATCAGCTGCAAGACAAAAGGGAAGTTACCCAGTGCAGCAAATTTATGATGATTTTATAGTTTGACATACCTCGAATGCTGTGTCCTTGGCAGTGTATGGCAGTATGAGGCTAAAGTGTGTGCTGTTTCCTTGGAAATTGTATTCGTCAGCTATCTCAGGTGTCAGCTCTCGAGGGCCAACCATGGTTTTGAAATTGTGGCCTTGATTTCCGTATTTCACACCGATGTAAAACTGGTTCTGGTCACAGGTGCCAGTGATGGTGGGTAGCGCTGAAAGCAGAGAAACTACTGAGCAACTTTCTCCCCCTTTTGGAGTTTCAAGTGTTCTCCCCATTTGGTCAAAGCAATCAACTAGATACCGAGAAAAGCATAAGCACGATAGCTCACCAACATCCTGATAAGATGCCTGCAACTCGACTGGGTGGGCAAATGGAGTTTCTTCAGGCAGGATGATAAACTCAAAGATCAGAGGGAGGAAGTAGGTTGTAACCAAGCGTTCAGGATTCTGCAGATATAAACAGCTCAGTTAGGTCTTTGAAACACTCATGCAGAGCAAATAAGCTGGCACGGAGTGGCATTTTGCATTTACAATTTCACATACATGTTTCAGGACTACATCCGAATCAAAGGGTACTGAAAGAGAAAAACTCTTGGTTCCATTGGGGTGGTTGTGCGCCTGGATGGTGAAGCCTCTGGCATTGCTCTCCTCAACAGTGAGAACCCCGGTGGAAAAGGTGATGTTCCTCAGCACCACATCATGAAGAAAGGTACCCAAGAGAACGCTGAATACTCGGGCCTCAGGAACAGTATCTGAGGAACAGAAAGCGACAGGTTTATAGCCTTCTTCTCGAGCCTGTGATTCTGTAGTCTACTGGAGAATGTGACTTACTTTCTTGGAAGTGGGGAGGTTGAGGCATAAGAGGGGTGGTAATGGGGAACAAAACCTTGTATCTGGTATCATCTTGGGTGTCAGTGGTCCTCCACAGTACCTCAAGCATGGGCTCCACAATGTAGGTGATGTGGTACTGGTAATCTGGGGCATGGCTCTGCAATTATTCATGACATTTTAATAAAACATGCAAAGACTAGTGACTCTTGCATTTCTAATGGAGAAGACGTCCCAACCTTGAAGTGACCATCAGGTGAGCCCACTGGGATCTCAATGACGATGTGATGGTGTGTGGTGGACAGTGTGTAACCCCGTGCGGCCATCTGAGATCCATCAAGCCTCTTCCCGTTGATGCCCATGTGCATTTCTAGGACTTCAAAGTTTTCATCCAACAGCGGTGTCACACGGCGAGGTACGTGCCAAGAGATTACATCGTTGATGAAGAGGACGCCACCTGTAAATGATAAAGCAACTGTGTGACAACTACATGTTAACTGTGTCCAGCCACTGATTGCTCGAGACTTACCTGTGGGACAAGCAGCTGCCAGGTTCACCACATTCAGACCATGCGGTGCCTGATAGTAGGCGCTCACCATGAAAACTTCCATGGGGACTCCACCCACCTAAAAGATGTCAGGTTTAATGTCATGCTTTTAATGTCAAGTAAAATGCAAAACACTGGAGATAAGTGTTGCTTACCTCCTCTGAATAAGTCTCTGCTGTATTGTACGGGGATCGCATAACCAGACGGGTCGAGGTCACCATGGCACCATAGCCGGCTTGTTCAGCATCCCTAAGCACCATCGACACTGGTTCTGGGGTGTAGAATGTCAACTTCCAGATGCCATGTGCTGCCCCAGAGGCCTACAGGGAAGGAAGAATTCGTAATTTCCTCCGTTTGAGATAACAAATGTTGCAGGTTTAAAAGAAAGTCCACTGCAACAGTGGAATTTTAACACATACATCAGGAATGGCGTCGATCTCTTTAACATCTTGAGCATGTCCCTTTGCTTCAGAAGTAGTAATGTGGTTTGACACCTAAAAACAAGGAATGGTGGTTAAATTGTTTGTTAAGACATTAGTTGGTAGAACCATTAATGTAAAGAGACCTACTTCCATGTAGTTCCTGTCACAGAGAATCTCTCTTGAGGCCCACTGAGTGTAGCTGCAAGTCTGCATCACATCATGGGTAACCATGTCCGATTGACTGTGTCTGTACATTCGGAGCCTTAAGCCAACATTAAAGGTCTGATCGTCCTACAAATGTAATGCATGAAATTAGAAGAATTTTGGCATTAGTGGAGTCAAGAGCTGAAATCAAGCAATTTGTTTAAGTAATTCACAAAACAAGTCAACCATTTCCAGCTGCTTTTGTCCATTTTAGCATTGTTAAGTTGCCTAGTGTTGAGATATTTTAAAACTTAATTTTGTGAAATGTACAGATCAAACAATATAAGAGCGATAATGGGCAGATAAGGCAGCCCTTAACTTTTTACATTAAGGGGGGGGGGGGGGGGGGGGGGGTACTGACAATTGCAGTTAAAACACAGGTTTGATTAAACTACACCATGATGTTTTTCTTACTGCCAAATTATAATAAAAGGTCAATAAATTGAGCTCAACAAAGTACAAAGTACTACTGTGTGCCTCAAAAATAAGTCTCGAGAAATTATGGGATATGTGAACTACACCATGATGTTTTACTCACTGGCAAATTATAATAAATGTCTTCTAACAAATTGAGCTCAACCATACTTTGTTGTCCACGTAGCAGCCCAGCAAAGACGAGTAGATTCTGGTGTTACCCCACGGGTCAGACTCCATGCTGTATCCACACTGAGCAGCCAAGCTGGGTGTTAACACAATGTGCTGGTTGCCATCTTGGGGGGAAAAGAAAGACAACTGTCAAAGGACTTTACTCTCCTAGTGATGAACCAATCATGTTCATTAGCAGATTTTATACTCACTGACGGCCTCAACCTCAAGCTCGTTCCCCACTGCTAGGGCCTTGTCCAATGAAAGCCTCATTAGATTACCCACGCAGTCTGACCGTAAACCACTGCCTGTTAAAAGAAAAGGCTTGTGAGGAAGAGTAAACTCTCTTAAACAATAACAGTGGTAAAGTAATTTAGTTTGAATTCGGGCTTACTTGACTGAGAATTGAGCTTCATATTTGGCCTTGCTTGACCCAAGAGGATTACTGCAGCCATCAAGTTCCATAACAAACTTAAACAAGTAAAACACATAGTTTAGAGACATTAAGTGTGCAGCTAGCAGTCTTTGAAACAAAGAAAGAAAATTAACTTACATGTTCCCAAGCCTCCACATGTTGCAGTCTGAGCGCAGCCAAACAAAAGAACTAGAGGAATCAAACCACTATCAGAGCTTGGCACTGAACAACCAGCACACCCAAAAACAGCTCAACTCTGAAGAGAAGTGACTGATTGCCTTCCTGATCCATCACCAGCTGTTTTATACCTAGGGACCTGTACCATGTGATCTTCCTTCCTGTGTTGCCTGTAGTTCATGCAACATAAATTTCTTTGTTGACTCAACTATATGTATGTGTTGCCCCTGCAAAAATGCATAGGCAACCCCTATAGATCAGGGCCCCATTCCTCGTACGTGGTTCAACTAAGTCGATCAAATGTCCTATTAGCCAGCTTAAATTAACCCGATGATTGATGTCAGTCTATCTCGGTTCCTCAAAGGCTGATCCGCGCTCAAACAATCTCGTTAATTCGAACCAGACTGCAGTAACAAGGATCTTTACGCGTGCCCATCCTACTTCAAAAGGGGGAAGCGTCGATCACCGAAACCATGATTTTCTAACAGTACGATGGCAAATCAACTCAAAGAAAGAGCCTCTTTTTTCTCCGCTGACGAGCAGGAGATGATCATGAACTCATATGAGGAATTAAAGACCATAATCATGGCAAAATCTAACACCGCCGCCTCTGCGAGGGCTAGACAAGAAGCATGGCGAAATATTGCAGACAAGTTAAATGCGTAAGTGTTGGAAAAATGTATAGGTTAATTTTAAGTGCCTCATCACCAACGAGTATACAGTACAATTTTCATGTATAATTCTTAATAATAAGCTCAGTGGATTTTCCAGCAGAATTTCACATTTGACATTGGGGTTCATTTCAAATGTTCAGATGTGACTCAACTGCAATTTGCTTTTATTCTATATTTGAATATCAATTTGAGAATATAAAAAAAATTCCACTATTTATGTAGAGTCGTTAATGATATTGTGAATAGCAACTCCTGTGTGTGGTCTACTTTTGCCAAATCTGAAATGACTGTTGAATACACTTTTTGATGTATAAAGAGTTTGTTCAATATTACCAGCTAAAACCCTAAGTATGACATGATCTTTTCATGTGACATTCATCGTGGACATTTATGGAGCAACTCTTCATTCAGTCAGGAACACTCTCGTCATAGATTTTGACCATTTATTGCAACAAATGGAAATACAGTTAAATGTGGCGCTGATGGCTCCGCTCTTTGAATGCTCCCCGGATTAGCCAGCAGCTACCAAGCCAAAACGGGGAGCACCAAGCATCAACCCCCAAAACAACAGAACCCAATGCGAAGTCTGGTATAATGCACATGCTAAGCATCAGCCGGACTATGGGAAATCTATGTGTAATAAGCAAGCTTGTTGCAGACCTGAGCAAACATTATTTTAAGATTAAGGGCGCAAGCATGCATCCCAAAGAGGTCAACCTACCGTAGCAGCAAGCATGCTGCAGACCTCAGTAGATATTTTAAGATTAAGGGCGCAAGCATGCATCCTACGGTTATGTGAACTATCTATGTGTAGCAGCAAGCATGCTGCAGACCTCGGCAAACATTATGTTCAGAATAAAACAAGCAAGCATGCATCCCAAAAGAGGTCATACTACCTAAATCGTGCAGTGAAACCCACCCAACCACTCAATTGCAGCATTTTTATTTACTTTTATTTTATTATCGTGCATTGGGGTACTAATGGTAGTCTCCAAGGTAGCGCTCATAGCTTTTTGAGCTGCAATTATCTCTGACTCCCGGGCAAACATAACATTCGTAGGCTGCTGAGGACTAGCGACCCATAGCTTTCAGAGTAGCTGCAGAGGTAGCTGCTCCGATGAGGAAGGAGTGTGAGGTGTATAGCTGAGGAGGATGTCCACATTGTTTGCAGAGGAGATGGAGTGGGGTGGTAAACCAAGATTTTGACGTGGCTTTTCCTTTGTCGGCCATAAAGAAGGGTTTGTCTTGCCTCGCACCGGGACGCCATTGCAGGTACCGGCTTATGGAAAATAGAGGACAAAATGCAGTGTTAGTTCGTGTGATAACGTTCAAACCTTTCCTTCCCTGTCAGTTTTTGAATGTTTGAGTTAGATGGAGTACATGGGAGCATCTATGGTGATGTCGGAAATAGTAAAACCATGCAAAGGATCGACAGATTCTGAGCTGGTTGTGAATTCACCACACCCATAAAAAGCAGTGAAGAACATGATCTCCAGTAATGAATCTATGTATGATCCAAAACACCCCAGCCTTAATTGAGACACAAGTTTGTGCACTAAAGGTAATGAAAGGGGAGACGCTTATTGTTGCTTCCTGGATGCTGTTTTAAGCCGTTGAACAGGAGGCAAATGAAGTTCCCAAGCAGGCTACACACTGAGGGATCTGCACATCCAAAATGAAACTGAATACCTGCAACAATTGCTTTGATGGAAGAAGGTTGGATTTTTCGGGATTCAAAACAGTGCACAATAAAAGCACAAATCATAGGAATGTTTACAGGCATGACGGGAACAGATAAAGTTGCACAGAAAGCAGTGAAATAGGACCATGCAGAATCACTTTTTTTATTGTAGATTTTGCCAGTCCAAGACGCATGTAATGGGATACTGTTGTAGATTTCCCCATAACAGGCGCTACGTCAGTAAATATTTTGAGAGCAACTGACGTTTCTGTATAGTTGAACAAGATACCATTCCAATTATCGCACAGCAATGACCAAATCTTAAATCAGCTCTACATCCTTCATCTAAGGAGACAAGATCATGGAGTTTATCTACTGTTTGAGAGGTCAAGTAATCTAAATATGAATGATCTGCCTTGAGGAATGATTCTCGTAGCGAAGTTAAGGTGGCCTAATGACAGCAAAGCAGGTTTGGTAATCAACTCTGCATCTAACACACCCTTCATTACTTCTCTAATATGAACCAGTTTTTTGAGAGGCAGTGATGCTTTCATTAGATCACTGTCTAATGTGATGCCTAGAAATTTGATTGCTTTTTTGGAAGAAACCAACTAAACCAGAAATTAAATAGACAAAACGATTAGGTTGTTTCAAGTTGCCAAGTTCTGAGCTGTTGACAGGTGAAGATGGTTTATTCACTAGACTAGTGCGGCAGGCACACACACACACTGACTTGGGGGGGCCATCACCGCATTAGCTGCAAGCATATATAAATCTACTGTTACAGAATCTGCAAACATTGAAATTGATGCAGAGGGGAGTATTGATTTTTGAAGTCTACTTGCCACTTTCCCGTTCCTCACTGAAAAAGTAGTGAGGCTCCTGTCATTGCCGTTTTTTGGGCAAAGCATGAAAGAGCACAGATGCCCTGTGAAATGTCTGCTCATAAGCACCAGATCATTCTTTGAATGTACAGAGCCGCCTTTGCAGAGAGAAAAAACAAACAAAAAGATAAAAAACACACACACACACACACACACACACACACTTGTAGGAGAGAGTGCCGTCCTAAGACATTGCCAGGTCTGAAATGATTGCTTAAGTGTCCAGTTCGCATCTACGATCTGGATAGACTTCGCATATACACTCTGTAGACTCCAAATGCCTCATTAAACTCTGCCATAGTCAGATTCTTTGACAGTCGGGGATCACTCTTTCAAGAAGACCAAAACTGCTCCACAGTCAACAAGTCTATCAGTTGAACTTAGCAGAATTTTTATTAAATTAACACGGTTACCTGCAATAATTTGATTCCTCAGCTGAGGAGAAATTGCAACAGCATGAGGAAAGAATGGCACTCCGGCAGAAGCTGGAGATTTGCAGCAGGTGACCCTGGGAGCGAAGTTTGGGGAAAGTAGTCTGAAAGGCTTCCCTGGAGGTGGACATTCATCTCGCCAAGGGATGACTGGATGTTTGTGAGAGCAGCCGGAGCAGACCTTCTTCCTGAAGATCGACGTACGGAGGTTGTCTTGCTCTTTTAGCCATGGTGCAAATGTCAGTGGTGGCGAAAGCATGAGCGATTGCAGCGGGGCAACGACAGTTCTTCTGCTTGTAGGAGTAACGAGAGGAGCGACATGAACTATGGCCTGATCTTTAGCATTTGCTACAAAAAAACTAAAGGTCTTCGTCACTTACCCTGAGGGAAGCAGGGCGTTCTTAGCAATAAAGTGCTTGTTAGACATTACTCAACTATCTTTACCTAATTATTTGCTGCTCTATCCTAAAGCTTGTGGCCCAAAAAATAAATAAAATGTATACACACAAAAATAAATAAAGAATTGTTGTCTTGACTGACTTATAATGCAAGGTTAAGACAAAAAAGAACTTCCCAAAGCTTTGATGCAAAGACAAGCCTGAAGAAAAGTTTAAAGACATCTGTTTATTCAGAAGTTTGATCAGATGTTAACACAATAGGCCCAGAGGAGATTTGCCTTTGCTGAGTAGAGTCTGTTCCTCTTTGCTCTAGAAAGACAAGAGTAGAGATCACCAACTACACGTAGATTAGGTCGACAAATAGTTTTTCCAGATTACACTTACCCCGTCTTACTCCTTTTATCTCTTGCGGTCTGGAGTAAATCTGGTGTGTAGGTTGCACACACTGGCCTCTGCACGGACCATCCAATTGGCTGTTTTCATCACAAATCGCTGCATCACAGTGGACATAGATCTGCAGACAGAAAGATTTATTACGCAGGGCTACATGCAGCTGTACCGTGCAATGTGGCCAATACACACTTCATTTGGTTACAACAGTCCCAATTTACCTCATCTTTCAGAACAGTCTCCTCTTTAGTGAAGGTGAACATCTTTATAGAGAAGCGTTTGATGTGGGATGGGACTAAAACCCTGGCGTCGCTCACAACAGGATGGAAAATGGTCACATAGCTATCATCAGGATTCTCACAGCTGGGGAGGGAATAAAACAAGCTTCTGAATGCTATTTGGATTATGTTTTAGGGATTGTCACAAATTAACTTGAATTTACAAATTCCATTCCAATAAAGAGGAAAGCTTTATGCTGCCATTTACCCATCCACAATGATATCCCAGCTAGGCAGAGACGTCCGGTCTTCATAAAGTGTAGCCCAACACTTCTCCACGATGAGCTCCAAATTTGGGTCAGAAGACTCAATCAGCTCCACCTCAAAATACACAGGCTGCCTCAGATATTTTACAACTGGATAATCTTCTGCTTGGTAAAAGAGATCGTATGATGAATCTGGAAGAGAAGCGTCACATTAGTAAAAGGCATGGACCAGCCGACGGTGTACAGTCTTGCAAAAACAAGATAAGGCAACCTTACCAAGGGCTAGCCTCATTTGTACCATCAACTGCCCTGAGCCGATCTCTGCTGTGGGTTCATAGCGTCTTGGTTTAGAGCTGAATGCGACAGTCTGAGTCTCATTGACCACGTAGTAGCAGGAAACGGTCTGTCTATAGGGGAAAAATACACTGAAGGTGTTGCCCTCTCACAAGACAATATGTCAGGATAAAAGATTGGACGAGTCCCTTTACCTGTACTCAGGATCAACCGGCAATGTGTAGGCTACTCCTTTGTTCTTGTAATACAGGCCAATCTCATTTTCATACAGCATGTAGTGGTCAAAGAACTATTAAAAAGAAGTGAGGCATCAGAAGGTTTAACAAAATAATTTGTAGATTTAAGGTGAACCAACACTTACTGTTCTAGTGGTTCCACAGGAATCTACACTGAAAGAGAAATATGCAGAGCGATCGTCACTGAAAGCCGGTTTGCAGGACTGGTCCTTCAGGGTCAGCCTACTTGGGCTGAGATTGGGCACAGATTCCACCTTCACAGCTATAGCAGTCATGGTCCCATTGGGATAGCACGCTGAGGATAGAGGTGGCAAGGGTGACGAGAATGTCCTATAATCCCAATCAGCAGAAATACTGCAATTTTAAAGTCTTACTGGTTGTTATGAAGGGGAAGGTGCAGGACAGGTAGAGATCAGAAAGCACCCAGTTGTTGATGGGATCCAACAGAAGCAAGTCAACTCGTGTTATGACTGAATCTGAGGTTATCAGCTGCAAGACAAACGGGAAGTTATCCAGTGCAGCAAATTTATGATGATTTTATAGTTTGACATACCTCGAACGCTGTGTCCTGGGCAGCGTATGGCAGTATGAGGCTAAAGTGTGTGCTGTTTCCTTGGAAATTGTATTCGTCAGCTATCTCAGGTGTCAGCTCTCGAGGGCCAACCATGGTTTTGAAATTGTGGCCTTGATTTCCGTATTTCACACCGATGTAAAACTGGTTCTGGTCACAGGTGCCAGTGATGGTGGGTAGCTCTAAAAGCAGAGAAACATTTAACCATTTGACTGAGCAACTTCCTCTCCCTTTTGGAGTTTCAACATTAGTTGAAGTGTTCTCCTCTTTGGGTCAAAGCAATCAACCAGATACCGTGAAAAGCATAAGCACGATAGCTCACCAACATCCTGATGAGATCCCTGCAACTCGACTGGGTGGGCAAATGGAGTTTCTTCAGGCAGGATGATAAACCCAAAGATCAAAGGGAGGAAGTAGGTTGTAACCAAGCGTTCAGGATTCTGCAGATATAAACAGCTCAGTTAGGTCTTTGAAACACTGCCATGCAGAGCAAATAAGCTGGCACAGAGTGGCATTTTGCATTTATAATTTCACATACATGTTTCAGGACTACATCCGAATCAAAGGGTACTGAAAGAGAGAAACTCTTGGTTCCATTGGGGTGGTTGTGCTCCTGGACTGTGAAGCCTCTGGCATTGCTCTCCTCAACAGTGAGAACCCCGTTGGAGAAGGTGATGTTCCTCAGCACCACATCATGAAGAAAGGTGCCCAAGACTATGCTGAACACTCGGGCCTCAGGAACAGTATCTGAGGAACAGAAAGAGACAGGTTTGTAGCCTTCGTCTCAAGCCTGAGATTCTGTAGTCTACTGGAGAATGTGACTTACTTTCTTGGAAGTGGGGAGGTTGAGGCATAAGAGGGGTGGTAACGGGGAACAAAATCTTGTATCTGGTATCATCATGGGTGTCAGTGGTCCTCCACAGTACCTCAAGCATGGGCTCCACAATGTAGGTGATGTGGTACTGGTAATCTGGGGCATGGCTCTGCAATTATTCATGACATTTTAACAAAACATGCAAAGACTAGTGACTCTTGCATTTCTAATGTAGAAGAGTTCCCAACCTTGAAGTGACCATCAGGCGAGCCCACTGGGATCTCAATGACAATGTGATGGTGTGTGGTGGACAATGTGTAACCCCGTGCGGCCATCTGAGACCCATCAAGCCTCTTCCCATTGATGCCCATGTGCATTTCTAGGACTTCAAAGTTGCCATCCAACAGCGGTGCCACATGGCGAGGTACGTGCCAAGAGATTACATCGTTGATGATGAGGACACCACCTGTAAATGATAAAACTACTGTTGACGCAACTGTGTGACAACTAAATGTTAACCGTGTCCAGCCACTGATTGCTCGAGACTTACCTGTGGGACAAGCAGCTGCCAGGTTCACCACATTCAGACCATGCGGTGTCTGATAGTAGGCGCTCACCATGAAAACTTCCATGGGGACTCCACCCACCTAAAAGATGTAAGGTTTAATGCCATGCTTTTAATGTCAAGTAAAATGCAAAATACTGGAGATAAGTGTTGCTTACCTCCTCCGAATAAGTCTCTGGTGTATTGTACGGGGATCGTATAACCAGACGGGTCGAGGTCACCATGGCACCATAGCCGGCTTGTTCAGCCTCACTAAGCACCATTGACACTGGTTCTGGGGTGTAGAATGTCAACTTCCAGATACCATGTGCTGCCCCAGAGGCCTATAGGGAAGGAAGAATGAGTCATTTCCTCCGTTTGAGATAAATGGTGCAGGGTGAAAAGCAAGTCCACTGCAACGGTGGAATTTTAACACGTACATCAGGAATGGCGTCGATCCCTTTAACATCTTGAGCATGTCCCTTTGCTTCAGAAGTAGTAATGTGGTTGGACACCTAAAAACAAGGAATGGTGGCTTAAGAGTTTAAGACACTAGTTGGTAGAACCATTCATGTAAAGCGACCTACTTCCATGTAGTTCCTGTCACAGAGAATCTCTCTTGAGGCCCACTGAGTGTAGCTGCAAGTCTGCATCACATCATGGGTAACCATGTCCGATTGACTGTGTCCGTACATTCGGAGCCTTAAGCCAACATTAAAGGTTTGATCGCCCTACAAATGTAATGCATGAAATGAGAAGAATTTTGGTATTAGTGAACTCAAGAGCTGAAATCAAGCAATTTGTTTAATTAATTAATGAAACAAGTCAAACATTTCCAGCCGCTTTTGTCCATTTTAGCATTGTTAAGTTGCCTAGTGTTGAGATATTATAAAGCTTAATTTTGTAAAATGTACAGACCAAACAACACTTCGTAGCCTATAGAATGCATGTCGAGGAAGGGGGGAAATATTCACAATTGCAGTTAAAACACGGGAGGTTCTATTCAAAAGCGAATATAAAGTACTACTGTGTGCCTCAAAAATAAGTCTCGAGAAATTATGGGATATGTGAACTACACCATGATGTTTTACTCACTGGCAAATTATAATAAATGTCTTCTAATAAATTGAGCTCAAACACACTTTGTTGTCCACGTAGCAGCCCAGCAGAGACGAGTAGATTCTGGTGTTACCCCACGGGTCAGACTCCATGCTGTATCCACACTGAGTAGCCAAGCTGGGTGTTAACACAATGTGCTGGGTGCCATCTTGGGGGAAAAGAAAGACAACTATGAAAGGACTTTACTCTCCTAGTGATGAACCAATTATGTTAATTAGCAGATTCTTTACTCACCAACGGCATCAACCTCAAGCTCGTTCCCCACTGCTAGGGCCTTGTCCAATGAAAGCCTCATTAGATTACCCACGCAGTCTGACCGTAAACCACTGCCTGTTAAAAGAAAAGGCTTGTGAGGAAGAGTAAACTCTCTTTAACAATAACAGTGGTAAAGTAATTTGATTTGAATTCAGGCTTACGTGACTGAGAATTGAGCTTCATATTTGGCCTTGCTTGGCCCAAGAGGATTACTGCAGCCATCAAGTTCCATAACAAACTTAAACAAGTAAAACACATAGTTTAGAGACATTAAGTGTGCAGCTAGCAGTCTCTGAAACAAAGAAAGAAAATTAACTTACATGTTCCCAAGCCTCCACATGTTGCAATCTGAGCCAAACAAAAGAACTAGAGGAATCAAACCACTATCAGAGCTTGGCACTGAACAACCAGCACACCCAAAAACAGATCAACTCTGAAGAGAAGTGACTGATTGCCTTACTGATCCAGCACCAGCTGTTTTATACCTAGGGACCTGTACCATGTGATCTTCCTTCCTGTGTTGCCTGTAGTTCATGCAACATAGATTTCTTTGTTGACTCAACTATGGGTACATCCCAAATCCCATATTGACGGCCTTCCCAAAGCTCTTAGTTCTGCTCTGAAGAGCGAGGCTCAAGGATTGAGAATGGATCTCCGAGGAGCCATGAGCGAGGAAAGCACAAGAACAGCCTTCCAGGAAGTGTTTTAGCGGTCGACACGCCCCCTCATAGTTCGTCAGTTATGTGATTGAACACTGCAACCGATCGGACTGACTTGACTGACTGGAGTTTCATATCAGAGTGAAGACAGATCACAGATTAAACTCGAGCTTTATATTTGATTAGTTTTGTGATTCACCATCATGTGTTAAATATGTTCATTGCATTGTAGGTCTGAACAACAGAAGGACCACAAACACATTTCTTCATTTATTAGAAAGATTTGTCTTTCATTTCCCTCAATAACTTTTATTATGGATACAATTAAAGTCAGAGAGCTGGAGAGAAGAAACAATTTTTACATAATTTATCATTTCATTCAGTCACGTGAGGCTGATCATTCCTGAGTGTCTGGTTTGATGAGTTATATTGTTTAACCTGAAACATGGAGCCGAATAAATTAATTTCAGTATAAAGGTAAATTAATGACGTCACAATCTAAATTTCAAAACGTACAGATGCAAATAATCATAAATATGACAGGAGCATTCCGTTGGTAGAAATTGATCCTGCTTATAAACAGAACAGTTTGTTAAAGAGGTAACAGGCTACAGAGAGAAAACATCTCTGCAGTGATGATTACACAGAAACATTAAAAGTTAAAGATGGAACAAAAAATAAACTTGAAATCAGAGAATATTTATTTATTCATTCATCAAATATTTGATTTTGTCATTGAAGCTGTTTTGACAAAAACAAATAGATTATATGAAGTTACCTCTCATCTTGTGAGGAAATAGCCAGGAAGACGTTCAAATCAGGGAGTACAAAGTATAAAATAAATACCCACAATTACATATTTTTTCTCGTTTTCATGATGAACTCACTCAATCACTTACCAGGTGACGTCAGTAAGTCCTTGAGGTTTCAGGGTTTGAGGCTTTAGGGGGGACATTGGGATTGGGCCTAAAATATTTGGGATGTACCCTTTATGTATGTGTTGCCCCTGCGAAAATGCATAGGCAACCCCAAGCAGCAAACAAAGACCTTCCACCTCCTACAATGCCATGTGCCACAGGAAACTTAATTTTGGATCAGGAGTTATCAAGGTAAGAACAAACTTTTACCTCTCTTGTGTTGAACAGGTAAACTAGATACATGTTACACAGCATTGTCAAAGTAATCTAAAAACCCAACTTTGTTTATGGACAATTTTAGAATGTGTAATTTTTAGCTAGGCTACTATAGTTAATATAGCAAATGGTAGCTAGACAGTGCACATGTTTTTGTCAGCCTGGCATGATCATACTGAATGAGTATAAAGCACAATTTTCATAATTCTTAATCATAAGCTCAGTGGATTTTTCAGCAGTATTTCACTCACATTTGACATTGGGTTTCATTTTAAATGTTCAGATAAGACTCAACTGCAATTTGCTTTTTATCTATATTTGAATATAATTTTGAGAATATAAAAGAAAAAATGTTTTATTCACCCGTTCTTCCGCTTTTTATGTATAGTCGTCAATGATATTGTGAATAGCAACTCCTGTGTGGTCTACTTTTTGATTACTCAACTATCTTTACCTAGTCATTTGCTGCTATATGGCTTTAAAATGTTACAGCCCCTTTAGTAACCTAAAGCTTGTGGCCCAAAATGAAAAGAAACAGCTCTCCCCTATAAGAAGAATTGCGGTCTTGACTTATAAATGCAGGATTAAGACAAAAGAGGACTTCTCAAAGTTTGATACAAATTGAGCAAAGACAAGGCTGTACAAAAGTTTAAAGACATTAGTTTATTCAGAAGTTTGATCAGATGTTAACACAATAGGCCCAGAGGAGATTTGCCTTTGCTGAGTAGAGTCTGTTCCTCTTTGCCCTAGAAAGACAAGAGTAGAAATCACCAACTGCACGTAGATTTAGTTGACAAAATGTTTTTGCAGATTACACTTACCCCGTCTTACTCCTTTCATCTCTTGCGGTCTGGAGTAAATCTGGTGTGTAGGTTGCACACACTGGCCTCTGCACGAACCATCCAATTGGCTGTTTTCATCACAAATCGCTGCATCACAGTGGACATAGATCTGCAGACGGAAAGGTTAATTACACAGGGCTACATGCAGTTGTACTGTGCAATGTGGCCAATACACACTTCATTTGCCAACAGTCCCACTTTACCTCATCTTTCAGAACTGCCTCTTTAGTGAAGGTGAACATCTTTATAGAGAAGCGTTTGATGTGGGATGGGACTAAAACCCTGGCGTCTCTCACAACAGGATGGAAAATGGTCACATAGCTATCATCAGGATTCTCACAGCTGGGGAGGGAATGAAACGAGCTTCTGAATGCTTTTTGTTAAAGCCATGAAATTTGGATTTTTTTTTTTAGGGATTGTCACAAATCAACCTGAATTTACAAATTGCTTTCCAATAAAGAGAAAAGCTGAAGGTCGTACAAAGTTTTATGCTGCAATTTACCCGTCCACAATGATATCCCAGATAGGCAGAGACGTCCGGTCTTCATAAAGTGTTGCCCAACACTTCTCCACGATGAGCTCCAAATTTGGGTCAGAAGACTCAATCAGCGCCACCTCAAAATACAGAGGCTGCCTCAGATATTTCATAACTGGATAATCTTCTGCTTGGTAGAAGAGATCGTATGATGAATCTGGAGGAGAAGAGTCTCATTGGAAAAAAAGCATAGACCAGCCAGACGGTGTACATTCTTGCAAAGACAAGATAGGCGTTTAATAAAGTCACCCTTACCTCGGGCTAGCCTTATTTGCACCATCAGCTGCCCTGAGCCGATCTCTGCTGTGGGTTCATAGAGTCTTGGTTTAGAGCTGAATGAGACAGTCTGAGTCTCATTGACCACGTAGTAGCAGGATACGGTCTGTCTATAGGAGAAACAGACACTGAAGGTGTTGCCCTCTCACGAGACCGTATGTCAGGATAAAAGATTGGAAGAGTCCCTTTACCTGTACTCGGGATCAAACGGTGATGTGTAGGCTACTCTTTGGTTGTAATACAGGCCAATCTCATTTTCATACAGCATATAGTGGTCAAAGAACTATAAAGAAAAAGTGAGGAATTAGAATGTTCAACAAAATAATTTGTAGATTTAAGGTGAACCAACACTTACTGTTCTAGTGGTTCCACAGGAATCTACACTGAAAGAGAAGTATGCTGAGCGATCGTCACTGAAAGCCGGTTTGCAGGACTGGTCCTTCAGGGTCAGCCTACTTGGTCTGAGATTGGGCACAGATTCCACCTTCACAGCAATAGCAGTCATGGTTCCATTGGGGTAGCACGCTGAGGATAGAGGTGGCAAGGGTGATGAAAATGTCCTACAACCCCAATCAGCAGAAATACTGCAATTTTTAGGTCTTACTGGTTGTTATGAAGGGGAAGGTGCAGGACAGGTAGAGATCAGAAAGCACCCAGTTGTTGATGGGATCCAGCAGAAGCAAGTCGACTCGGGTTCTGACTGAATCTGAGGTTATCAGCTGCAAGACAAAGGGAAGTTATCCAGCACAGCACATTTATGAGATTTTATTGTTTGACATACCTCAAACGCTGTGTCCTGGGCAGTGTATGGCAGTATGAGGCTAAAGTGTGTGCCGTTTCCTTGGAAATTGTATTTGTCAGCTATCTCATTTGTCAGCTCTCGAGGGCCAACCATGGCCTTCAAATTGTGGCCCCGATTTCCGTATTTCACACCGATGTAAAACTGGTTCTGGTCACAGGTGCCAGTGATGGTGGGTAGCGCTAAAACCAGAGAAACATTTGACTGAGCAACTTTCTCTCCTTTTGGTGTTAAGGGGAGACACCCAATAATAGTTGAAACAGTCTCCCATTTCCCAAAGCAATCAACTAGATACCGTGAAACGCAAAAGCATGATAGCTCACCAACATCCTGATAAGATGCCTGCAACTCGACTGGGTGGGCAAATGGAGTTTCTTCAGGCAGGATGATAAACCCAAAGATCAAAGGGAGGAAGTAGGTTGTAACCAAGCGGTCAGGATTCTGCAGATATAAACAGCTCAGTTAGGTCTTTGAAACACTCATGCAGAGCAAATAAGCTGGCACGGAGTGGCATTTTGCATTTATCACATACATGTTTCAGGACTACATCCGAATCAAAGGGAACTGAAAGAGAGAAGCTCTTGGTTCCATTGGGGTGGTTGTGCTCCTGGATGGTGAAGCCTCTGGCATTGCTCTCCTCAACAGTGAGAACCCCGGTGGAGAAGGTGATGTTCATCAGCACCACATCATGAAGAAAGTTGCCCAAGATAACACTGAACACTCGGGCCTCAGGAACAGTATCTGAGGAACAGAAAGCGACAGGTTTGTAGCCTTCTTCTTGAGCCTGAGATTCTGTGGTCTACTGGAGAATGTGACTTACTTTCTTGGAAGTGGGGAGGTTGAGGCATAAGAGGGGTGGTAATGGGGAACAAAACCTTGTATCTGGTATCATCTTGGGTGTCAGTGGTCCTCCACAGTACCTCAAGCATGGGCTCTACAGTGTAGGTGATGTGGTACTGGTAATCTGGGGCATGGCTCTGCAATTATTCATGACATTTTAACAAAACATGCAAAGACTAGTGACTCTTGCATTTCTAATGTAGAAGACGTCCCAACCTTGAAGTAACCATCAGGCGAGCCCACTGGGATCTCAATGACGATGTGATGGCGTGTGGTGGACAGTGTGTAACCCTGTGCGGCCATCTGAGCTCCATCAAACCTCTTCCCGTTGATGCCCATGTGCATTTCTAGGACTTCAAAGTTTTCATCCAACAGCGGTGTCACACGGCGAGGTATGTGCCAAGAGATTACATAGTTGTTGAAGAGGACGCCACCTGTAAATGATAAAGCAACTGTTGACGCAACTGTGTGACAACTAAATGTTAACCGTGTCCAGCCACTGATTGCTCGAGACTTACCTGTGGGACAAGCAGCTGCCAGGTTCACCACATTCCGACCATGCGGTGCCTGATAGTAGGCGCTCACCATGAAAACTTCCATGGGGACTCCACCCACCTAAAAGATGTCAGGTTTAATGTCACGTAAAATGCAAAACACTGGCGATAAGTGTTGCTTACCTCATCCGAATAAGTCGCCGCTGTATTGTACTGGGTTCGCACAACCAGACGGGTCGAGGTCACCATGGCACCATAGCCGGCTTGTTCAGCCTCACTAAGCACCATTGACACTGGTTCTGGGGTGTAGAATGTCAACTTCCAGATACCATGTGCTGCCCCAGAGGCCTATAGGGAAGGAAGAATGAGTCATTTCCTCCGTTTGAGATAAATGGTGCAGGTTGAAAAGAAAGTCCACTGCAACAGTGGAATTTTAACACGTACATCAGGAATGGCGTCGATCCCTTTAACATCTTGAGCATGTCCCTTTGCTTCAGAAGTAGTAATGTGGTGTGACACCTAAAACAAGAAATGGTTGTTTAAGAGTTTGTTAAGACACTAGTTGGTAGAACCATTCATGTAAAGCAACCTACTTCCATGTAGTTCCTGTCGCAGAGAATCTCTCTTGAGGCCCACTGAGTGTAGCTGCAAGTCTTCATCACATCATGGGTAACCACGTCTGATCGACTGTGGTCGTACATTCGGAGCCTTAAGCCAACATTAAAGGTCTGATCGTCCTACAAATGTAATGCATGAAATGAGAAGAATTTTGGCATTAGTGAACTCAAGAGCTGAAATCAAGCAATTTGTTTAAGTAATTAATGAAACAAGTCAAACATTTCCAGCCGCTTTTGTCCATTTTAGCATTGTTAAGTTGACTAGTGTTGAGATATTATAAAACTTAATTTTGTGAAATGTACAGACCAAACAATTAATTTAAGAGAGATAATTGGCAGATGAATGCTGCCCTGAGATTTTGACATCACATTCAACACTTTGTATCCTATAAAATGCATGTCCAGGAAGGGGGGAAATATTCACAATTGCAGTTAAAACACAGGTTTGATTAAAAGTTTTTCAGAAAAGCAAATACAAAATAGGAACTACTGTGTGCCTCATAAATAAGTCGAGGAATTAAGGGATATGTGAACTACACCATGATGCGTCTCACTGGCGAATTATAATAAATGCCTTCTAATGAATTGAGCTCAAACGCACTTTGTTATCCGCGTAGCAGCCCAGCAGAGACGAGTAGATTCTGGTGTTACCCCACGGGTCAGACTCCATGCTGTATCCACACTGAGCAGCCAAGCTGGGTGTTAACACAATGTGCTGGGTGCCATCTGGGGGGGAAAGAAAGACAACCATGACAGGACTTTACTCTCCTAGTGATGAACCAATCATGTTCATTAGCAGATTTTATACTCACAGACGGCATCAACCTCAAGCTCGTTCCCCACTACTAGGGCCTTGTCCAATGAAAGCCTCATTAGATTACCCACGCAGTCTGACCGTAAACCACTGCCTGTTAAAAGAAAAGGCTTGTGAGGAAGAGTAAACGTTCTTTAACAATAACAGTGGTAAAGTAATTTAGTTTGAATTCAGGCTTACGTGACTGAGAATTGAGCTTCATATTTGGCCTTGCTTGACCCAAGAGGATTACTGCAGCCATCAAGCTCCATAACAAACTTGAACAAGTAAAACACATAGTTTAGAGACATTAAGTGTGCAGCTAGCAGTCTTTGAAACAAATACAAATTAACTTACATGTTCCCAATCCTCCACATGTTGCAGTCTGAGCACAGCCAAACAAAAGAAGAGGAATCAAATCACTGTCAGCGCTTGGCACTGCACACCTGACAGTAAACCAACTCTGAAGAGAAGTGACTGACTACCTTACTGCTCCATGACCAGCTGTTTTATACATCAGCAAATTACAATACACAGGTGAGACCAATTGGTGATTCTCCACCCAGCTCACATGCAGTGAGAGAGCTTGATGTATGTTTTATGAAGACTGGAAAATCTTAATATGTGCATACACAATAATCGTTAGTGTGATAAAAAATAATTTATTGATTGATTACAAACATATATACATTTGAGTTTGGCATCAGAAATATATAATTTTAATATTTGAGAGATCCACAGTGTCAAAAGAGGGCAACTATCTTTCCTTAAAACCATACATTTAGAAATAAATTGAAGACACAAAACATGTTTTTCCTTTGCAGCTGAGAGACTTATAATCTTTATTGCATGCAAACACTTGATTAAGGTTTGTTTATAGTCACAAACCTCCTCCCAGTGTGTTCAAGATGGGGCAATAACATTTATTACCGACAGTAAAACCCAAGCTCATCTTTTCACCTGGTGCGCCTGGGTCGATAAGTCTGCGCGGTCCACTCACAGAATTATACAATAATATGCTTTAATTTATGAGGCCATTACATTTTCTTCAACTGGAAGAATCTCGAGTTAGATCAGAAAAGGAATTATCAATGCTCTTAATGTGTTCAAACTACAAATGTTTTTGCAGTAAACGGTTTGATTTATAGTGCTGTCATTGCTTGTACAGGTTGCTTTATGTTGCTTTCATGTTTTTATTTACGCTGATATCTTTAATAAAAAAAAGATCTATCTATTCCTATCCAGATCAAATAACGATAACTTGTTATATGACAGCTGTACATAAATATAAGTAAATTGACATGTACATTTGACAACAATGTACGTTTTCTTTCGCTGACAGATTTAAGGATATATGAAATATGTACTCTATAGTTTATGAAGCCATCAGTATCCCCTTTCTATCTTCTGCTGCTGGTCCAGACGTGTCTGTTCCAGGCTCACTTTGGCATCTTCAAAATCCGGATTGAGCTTTAATGCTTGCTGGAAGTCACTCTTGGCATCGTCGAAAAAACCTGTAAGAAAATGTAAATCCATAAGTTTATGATTTGTAATGGACTGCCTAAGTGGCTTGTTAAGAGTCATCACTTTTATTTAGTGGGCAGCATGAGCACGAGTGCCATCAGCCAGTACACAGCTCCATCTAGAGTTTTAAAAAGGAAAGGACACATCAACCCACCAATTGTTGTGACTATGACTTTTTTTATCATGTCGTTTTATTGTCATGTACATATAAACATACACAATTCTTGACCTCTGCATTTAACCCATCCGTAGCTTATGGGAGCAGTGGGCTGCTGCGAAGCACCCGGGGAGCAGTTAGGGGTTCAGTGTCTTGCTCAGGGACAATTCGACACGACATCCCAGCCAAGGATCGAACCGTCGATCTTGCGGCTACCGGACAATCCTTTTAACCCAGTGTGCCACGGCATTGATTTTCCGATTGAATCTGTCTGATCTGTACCAAAAGACAGCTTGGTGACTGATTAAGAAAAGAAAAGACACCATAAGGAATTCTAATCAAAATGCAGAAGTATTGAGCAAAAAGGGACAACAGGAAGCTTGTGGAAAGGCATATTTGATGAAGGAAGCTTTGATCTACATTTCACTGAGCCAGTACCGAGTTTTCTTCATTGATTGTTTTACTAATCTCAGTATCTAGTGTGTCAAAGGCAGTCTAATAAGAGATAGTTTCACAGATTATTTTCCTGCCATTTCAAACAGTGGTAAAGCAGTATAACCAGAGTTCAGTTATTACTAAATCCTCATTGAGGAAGTTAAACATCTATTTGCCACCATCAATTTGATAAGGTGTTGAGCCAATGAAAACCATATTCCATCATTTGGTGTGATGATGGTTAAGGTGGAGAACGTTGTTGGTCAAACATTTCCCATACGTGTTCCATTGGGTTGACATCCGCATTTTGCTTCTTATATAAAATCTGGAATGATTGTGAGAGTCTTTGCACCCAGAGATATAGATTCCTCCTTGAATACATTTTTAATTAAATATACAAGAACACAATATAACAAATCCTAAATTTGACAGTCACATGTTGCTCTGTCAAGCGCGATGATAGCAGCACAGCTGTTGAACAACAAAAAGCATGTCTCATTATTATGACCCTTACCCAGTCTATAGCAGATGAGTCCTGTTGTAGAAAGGTATTTCATACCGGCTGGCAGTCTATTGCGGAAGTGAAGTCCTCTACTGCTTCATTAAAATCCACCCGGAGGTACTTTATCCGCCCGCAGCTGTTGCAGTAGATGTCCCTGGGATTGAAGTTTGGGGAAAGCCGGAAAGGCTTTTCCAGAACCTGGAGACAGACAGCAATCTCGCTAAGGGATGACCGAATGTTTGAGAGAACGGCCGGGACTGGATCTTTTTCCTGAAGATTGGCGTACGGAAGGGGTCTTGCGCTTTTAGCCATGGTGCCAACGTCAGTGGAAGCGAAAGCATGAGCAATGGTGGCGGGGCAACGACAGTTCTGCTTGGATGTACTTTTAGGAGTAGGGAGGGGGAACGACTGGAGGAACTACGGCCTGATCTTTAGCATTTGCTACGAAACACTGAAGGTCTATGGGACTTGCCCCAAGGGAAGCAGGGCATTCGCAGCAGTGTGCTTTGTTAGGCATTACACAACCATCTTTACCAAGTCATTTGCTGCTGTATAGTTTTAAAACTTTTTACAGCCCCTTTAGTAACCTAAAGCTTGTGGCCCCCAAAAAAGAAAAAAAAAAAAAAAAACTGCCCTAAAAGAAGATTTGCTGTCTTGACTGACTTATAATGCAGGGTTAAGACAAAAGAGGACTTCCCCACGCTTTGATACAAATTGAGCAAAGACAAGGCTGCACAAAAGTTTAACGACATTAGTTTATTCAGACGTTTGATCAGATGTTAACACAATAGGCCCAGAGGAGATTTGCCTTTGCAGAGTAGAGTCTGTTCCTCTTTTCCCTAGAAAGACAAGAGTAGAGATCACCAACTGCACATAGATTTAGTTGACAAAATGTTTTTGCAGATTACACTTACCCCGTCTTACTCCTTTTATCTCTTGCGGTCTGGAGTAAATCTGGCGTGTAGGTTGCACACACTGGCCTCTGCACGGACCATCCAATTGGCTGTTTTCATCACAAATCGCTGCATCACAGTGGACATAGATCTGGAGACGGAAAGGTTAATTACGCAGGGCTACATGCAGTTGTACTGTGCAATGTGGCCAATACACACTTCATTTGCCAACAGTCCCACTTTACCTCATCTTTCAGAATCGCCTCTTTAGTGAAGGTGAACATCTTTATAGAGAAACGTTTGATGTGGGATGGGACTAAAACCCTGGCGTCGCTCACAACAGGATGGAAAATGGTCACATAGCTATCATCAGGATTCTCACAGCTGGGGAGGGAATAAAACAAGCTTCTGAATGCTTTTTGTTAAAGCCATGAAATTTAGAGTTTGTTTTAGAGATTGTCACAAATCAACCTGAATTTACAAATAATTTTCCAATAAAGAGAAATGTTGAAGGTGGCACAAAGTTTTATGCTGCCATTTACCTGTCCACAATGATTTCCCAGATAGGCAGTGACGTCCGGTTTTCATAAAGTGTAGCCCAACACTTCTCCACGATGAGCTCCAAATTTGGGTCAGTAGACTCAATCAGCGCCACCTCAAAATACAGAGGCTGCCTCAGATATTTCATAACTGGATAATCTTCTGCTTGGTAGAAGAGATCGTATGATGAATCTGGAGGAGAAGAGTCTCATTGGAAAAAGGCATAGACCAGCCAGACGGTGTACATTCTTGCAAAGACAAGATAGGCGTTTAATAAAGTCACCCTTACCACGGGCTAGCCTTATTTGCACCATCAGCTGCCCTGAGCCGATCTCTGCTGTGGGTTCATAGAGTCTTGGTTTAGAGCTGAATGAGACAGTCCGAGTCTCATTGACCACGTAGTAGCAGGATACGGTCTGTCTATAGGAGAAAACTACACTGAAGGTGTTGCCCTCTCACGAGACCATATGTCAGGATAAAAGATTGGACGAGTCCCTTTACCTGTACTCAGGATCAACCGGCGATGTGTAGGCTACTCCTTTGTTCTTGTAATACAGACCAATCTCATTTTCATACAGCATGTAGTGGTCAAAGAACTATTAAAAAGAAGTGAGGCATCAGAAGGTTTTACAAAATAATTTGTAGATTTAAGGTGAACCAACACTTACTGTTCTAGTGGTTCCACAGGAATCTACACTGAAAGAGAAGTATGCTGAGCGATCGTCACTGAAAGCCGGTTTGCAGGACTGGTCCTTCAGGGTCAGCCTACTTGGTCTGAGATTGGGCACAGATTCCACCTTCACAGCAATAGCAGTCATGGTTCCATTGGGGTAGCACACTGAGGATAGAGGTGGTAAGGGTGACAAAAATGTCCTACAATCCCAATCAGCAGAAATACTGCAAGTTTTATGTCTTACTGGTTGTTTTGAAGGGGAAGGTGCAGGACAGGTAGAGATCAGAAAGCACCCAGTTGTTGATGGGATCCAACAGAAGCAAGTCAACTCGAGTTATGACTGAATCTGAGGTTATCAGCTGTAAGACAAAAGGGAAGTTATCCAGCGCAGAACATTTATGAGATTTTATTGTTAGACATACCTCGAACGCTGTGTCCTGGGCAGTGTATGGCAGTATGAGGCTAAAGTGTGTGCTGTTTCCTTGGAAATTGTATTCGTCAGCTATCTCAGGAGTCAGCACTCGAGGGCCAATCATGGCCTTGAAATTGTGGCCTTGATTTCCGTATTTCACACCGATGTAAAACTGGTTCTGGTCACAGGTGCCAGTGATGGTGGGTAGCGCTAAAACCAGAGAAACATTTGACTGAGCAACTTTCTCTCCTTTTGGTGTTAAGGAGAGACACCCAATAATAGTTGAAACAGTCTCCCTTTGGAGAAAAGCAATTAACTAGATACCGTGAAACGCAAAAGCATGATAGCTCACCAACATCCTGATGAGATGCCTGCAACTCGACTGGGTGAGCAAATGGAGTTTCTTCAGGCAGGATGATAAACCCAAAGATCAGAGGGAGGAAGTAGGTTGTAACCAAGCGTTCAGGATTCTGCAGATATAAACAGCTCAGTTAGGTCTTTGAAACACTGCCATGCAGAGCAAATAAGCTGGCACAGAGTGGCATTTATAATTTCATACAGGTTTCAGAACTACAGCCGAATCAAAGGGAACTGAAAGAGAGAAGCTCTTGGTTCCATTGGGGTGGTTGTGCTCCTGGACGGTGAAGCCTCTGGCATTGCTCTCCTCAACAGTGAGAACCCCGGTGGAGAAGGTGATGTTCCTCAGCACCACATCATGAAGAAAGGTACCCAAGATAACGCTGAACACTCGGGCCTCAGGAACAGTATCTGAGGAACAGAAAGACAGGTTTGTAGCCTTCGTCTCAAGCCTGAGATTCTGTGGTCTACTGGAGAATGTGACTTACTTCCTTGGAAGTGGAGAGGTTGAGGCATAAGAGGGGTGGTAATGGGGGACAAAACCTTGTATCTGGTATCGTCTTGGGTGTCAGTGGTCCTCCACAGTACCTCAAGCATGGGCTCTACAGTGTAGGTGATGTGGTACTGGTAATCTGGGGCATGGCTCTGCAATTATTCATGACATTTTAACAAAACATGCAAAGACTAGTGACTCTTGCATTTCTAATGTAGAAGACGTCCCAACCTTGAAGTAACCATCAGGCGAGCCCACTGGGATCTCAATGACGATGTGATGGCGTGTGGTGGACAGTGTGTAACCCCGTGCGGCCATCTGAGATCCATCAAGCCTCTTCCCGTTGATGCCCATGTGCATTTCTAGGACTTCAAAGTTGCCATCCAACAGCGGTGTCACACGGCGAGGTACGTGCCAAGAGATTACATCATTGTTGAAGAGGACACCACCTGTAAATGATAAAGCAACTGTTGACGCAACTGTGTGACAACTAAATGTTAACCGTGTCCAGCCACTGATTGCTCGAGACTTACCTGTGGGACAAGCAGCTGCCAGGTTCACCACATTCCGACCATGCGGTGTCTGATAGTAGGCGCTCACCATGAAAACTTCCATGGGGACTCCACCCACCTAAAAGATGTCAGGTTTAAAGTCATGCTTTTAATGTCAAGTAAAAAGTTAAAGGCAAAACACTGGAGATAAGTGTTGTTTACCGCCTCCGAATAAGTCTCTGGTGTATTGTACTGGGATCGCACAACCAGACGGGTCGAGGTCACCATGGCACCATAGCCGGCTTGTTCAGCCTCACTAAGCACCATTGACACTGGTTCTGGGGTATAGAATGTCAACTTCCAAATACCATGTGCTGCCCCAGAGGCCTATAGGGAAGGAAGAATGAGTCATTTCCTCCGTTTGAGATAAGAAATGGTGCAGGTTGAAAAGCAAGTCCACCGCAACAGTGGAATTTTAACACGTACATCAGGAATGGCGTCGATCCCTTTAACATCTTGAGCATGTCCCTTTGCTTCAGAAGTAGTAATGTGGTGTGACACCTAAAAACAAGAAATGGTGGTTTAATAAGTTAAGACACTAGTTGGTTGAACCATTAATGTAAAGCGACCTACTTCCATGTAGTTCCTGTCACAGAGAATCTCTCTTGAGGCCCACTGAGTGTAGCTGCAAGTCTTCATCACATCATGGGTAACCACGTCTGATCGACTGTGGCTGTACATTCGGAGCCTTAAGCCAACATTAAAGGTCTGATCGTCCTACAAATGTAATGAGAAGAATGTTGGCATTAGTGAACTCAAGAGCTGAAATCAAGCAATTTGTTTAAGTAATTAATGAAACAAGTCAAACATCTCCAGCCGCTTTTGTCCATTTTAGCATTGTTAAGTTGACTAGTGTTGATAGATTATAAAGCTTCATTTCGTAAAATGTACAGACCAAACAATTAATTTAAGAGATAATTGGCAGATGAATGCAGCGCTGCGATTTTGACATCACATTCAACACTTTGTATCCTATAAAATGCATGTAGAGGAAGGGGGGGAAATAGTCAGTTTCAGTTAAAACACAGGTTTGATTGAAAGATTTTCAGAAAATACAAAATAGGAACTACTGTGTGCCTCATAAATAAGTTGAGGAATTAAGAGATATGTGAACTACACCATGATGTTTCTCACTGGCGAATTATAATAAATGCCTTCTAATAAATTGAGCACACACACCTTATTGTCCACGTAGCAGCCCAGCAGAGAAGAGTAGATTCTGGTGTTACCCCACGGGTCAGACTCCATGCTGTATCCACACTGAGCAGCCAAGCCGGGTGTTAACAGAATGTGCTGGGTGCCATCTGGGGGGGAAAGAAAGACAACTGTCAAAGGACTTTACTCTCCTAGTGATGAACCAATCATGTTAATTAGCAGATTTTATACTCACCGACGGCATCAACCTCAAGCTCGTTCCCCACTACTAGGGCCTTGTCCAATGAAAGCCTCATTAGATTACCCACGCAGTCTGACCGTAAACCACTGCCTGTTAAAAGAAAAGGCTTGTGAGGAAGAGTTAACTCTCTTTAACAATAACAGTGGTAAAGTAATTTAGTTTGAATTCAGGCTTACGTGACTGAGAATTGAGCTTCATATTTGGCCTTGCTTGGCCCAAGAGGATTACTGCTGCCATCAAGCTCCATAACAAACTTGAACAAGTAAAACACATAGTTTAGAGACATTAAGTGTGCAGCTAGCAGTCTTTGAAACAAATACAAATTAACTTACATGTTCCCAATCCTCCACATGTTGCAGTCTGAGCACAGCCAAACAAAAGAAGAGGAATCAAATCACTGCCAGCGCTTGGCACTGCACACCCGACAGTAAACCAACTCTGAAGAGAAGTGACTGACTACCTTACTGCTCCATGACCAGCTGTTTTATACATCAGCAAATTACAATACACAGGTGAGACCAATTGGTGATTCTCCACCCAGCTCACATGCAGTGAGAGAGCTTGATGTATGTTTTATGAAGACTGGAAAATCTTAATATGTGCATACACAATAATCGGTAGTGTGATAAAAAATAATTTATTGTTCACTGATTACAAACATATATACATTTGAGTTTGGCATCAGAAATATATAATTTTAATATTTGAGAGATCCACAGTGTCAAAAGAGGGCGACTATCTTTCCTTAAAACCATACATTTAGAAATAAATTGAAGACACAAAACATGTTTTTCCTTTGCAGCTGAGAGACTTATAATCTTTATTGCATGTAAACACTTGATTAAGGTTTGTTTATAGTCACAAACCTCCTCCCAGTGTGTTCAAGATGGGGCAATAACATTTATTACCGACAGTAAAACCCAAGCTCATCTTTTCACCTGGTGCGCCTGGGTCGATAAGTCTGCGCGGTCCACTCACAGAATTATACAATAATATGCTTTAATTTATGAGGCCATTACATTTTCTTCAACTGGAAGAATCTCGAGTTAGATCAGAAAAGGAATTATCAATGCTCTTAATGTGTTCAAACTACAAATGTTTTTGCAGTAAACGGTTTGATTTATAGTGCTGTCATTGCTTGTACAGGTTGCTTTATGTTGCTTTCATGTTTTTATTCACGCTGATATCTTTAATAAAAAAAAATCTATCTATTCCTATCCAGATCAAATAACGATAACTTGTTATATGACAGCTGTACATAAATATAAGTAAATTGACATGTACATTTGACAACAATGTACGTTTTCTTTCGCTGACAGATTTAAGGATATATGAAATATGTACTCTATAGTTTATGAAGCCATCAGTATCCTCTGTCTATCTTGTGCTGCTGGTCCAGACGTGTCTGTTCCAGGCTCACTTTGGCATCTTCAAAATCCGGATTGAGCTTTAATGCTTGCTGGAAGTCACTCTTGGCATCGTCGAAAAAACCTGTAAGAAAATGTAAATCCATAATAAGTTTATGATTTGTAATGGACTGCCTAAGTGGCTTGTTAAGAGTCATCACTTTTATTTAGTGGGCAGCATGAGCGCCATAAGCCAGTACACAGCTCCATCTAGAGTTTTAAAAAGGAAAGGACACATCAACCCACCTATTGTTGTGACTATGACTATTGATTTTCAGATTGAATCTTATATCTGATCTGTACCAAAAGACAGCTTGTTGACTGATTAAGAAAAGAAAAGACACCATGATGAATTTTAATCAAAATGCAGAAGTATTGAGCAAAAAGGGACAACAGGAAGCTTGTGGAAAGGCATATTTGATGAAGGAAGCTTTGATCTACATTTCACTGAGCCAGTACTGAGTTTTCTTCATTGATTGTTTTACTAATCTCAGTATGTAGTGTGTCAAAGGCAGTCTAATAAGAGTCTGTCTGATAGTTTCACAGATATTTTTCCTGGCCTTTCAAACAGTGGTAAAGCAGTGTAACCAGAGTTCACTGTTGTTCTTAATAATATTACTAAATCCTTATTTTTGAGGAAGTTAAACATCTGTTTGCCACCATAAATTTGATAAGGTGCTGGGCCAATGAAAACTATCTCCTAAAAACATATTCCCCCATTTGGTGTGATGATGGTTAAGGTGGAGAACTTTGTTAAACATGTTGGTCAAACATTTCCCATAGGTGTTCCATTGGGTTGACATCTGGTAACATCTGTATGGAAACATCTGTATTTTGCTTATTTTCTTTTTTGAGCTTTTTGTATAAAATATAGTATGGAATGTGTGAGTCTTTGCACCCATAGATAGAGATTCCTACTTGAATACATTTTTACACAATATGACACAATATAACAAATCCTAAATTTGACATTTATTTTGAAACAGACCGGAAGTCACAAATGTTGCTCTGTCAAGCTCGATGATAGCAGCACAGCTGTTGTCTAACAACAAAAAGCGTGCCTCATTATTATTATGACCCTTACCCAGTCTATAGCGGATGAGTCCTCTGTTGTAGAAAGGTATTTCATACCGGCTGTCAGTCTCTATTGCGGAAGTGAAGTCCTCTACTGCTTCATTGAAATCCACCCGGAGGTACTTTATCCGCCCGCGGTTGTTATAAGCACTGGCCAAACTACTAGCTTCACAGTCCCTGTGGAAATATGACACCGTTTAACATGGATTATTTAACAATTGATGCAATGAAAGGACAGTGAAGAGAGAGTAAGCTAATTGAAGTCAGCAACAGTTCGTAACAACCGGGTCAACGACAGTCACGGTTAACAGAATATGGTGTAACACTAGTTTGACTGTTAGCTCGTTTTACTTCTCCAGAACGGAACAAACAGTACCTGAACTGTGCGCAGGACGAGATAAACTGTGTGTACAGTTCTTCTGCCCGTTTGAAATTCTGTGTTTTAAACTCAGAGTGAGCATATTCAAGTATTTGGGGGTTATCTTCCTCCATAGGTTAAAGGTTTTTTTTGTTGTCGTGCTGTTCCGACTACGGATATGACGTCACAAAATACAACATCCAATCAGTTTCAGCGGGTCCCAAGTGGGCGTGACTTGCAATTAATAGAGTCAAAAGAAATACTGTATTTTCCCTTTGCATCTCATATGATTTATAACTTTGATTTTACTAACTTATAGTATATTACATATTATCAATACTCTATATATGCTCATGTTCATTTTGAAATATTAACAAAGATGTCCCTTTCCCTGCTGTTTTTTTGTAATATTGTGACATAGATTCGTCTTTCTCCATAATTGTTTTTTAATTTTAATTTAAATTTTTAACTCAATAACCAGTGATTATATTCAATCAATATGTGACACTTCCCATTAGTGATTGAAATCCAGGCCATATGGGACCATAAAATCTGAAATCAGCAGGTAACAGCAGGTGGCACTCTTGACTCAGATCTCCTTAAAACAGTCAATGAAGTCTTCAGTGCAAGTTATAGGTGCAATTAATACTAGTTCAAATTATATATGCATGCAATTTTAACACAGATTCCAGTCTCCGGCTAACTGAAACAGTATTATTCTAACCTTTATTCTAAAGTTTCTGTGACCCTAACAGAAACAAACATCTGTCAGGGAACCCATGAGCAAACTGGTGAGAAATTCTCAGACCATCTCCCAGGTGAGGATGTCAAACTGCCCCGGTAAAAAAGGCCACCTTAAGGAAGCAGAGGTCGCTCAGTAGCCGTGCACTTTCCTTTTGCGGCCCATTAATCTCCAGACTGTGTGGACGAGTTGAAACAGATCAAACGTAGACCAGTTTGACCCAGAGGAAGACGATGCAGGCCGCTGGCTGTTGACACTCCTGAGAAAATGGCAATAACATGCAACCTGTGGAAATGAAGGTTAACTGTAGGCCATTTCATCACATGAAGCAAGAGGTTTCTGCAACCCACAACCACGAAGCCCAAGAAGTCACAAACTATACAAAACTGAGGAAGTAGACATCTCAGAATTCATTGAATAACAAGACTCAAGTGCTTTTTATTGCACTCAAATGAGACATGATTACCTGTTGCACTGTGTTCGTCAGTAGCTGTCAGATTTGTTTATTTGAGGCCACCTAAAACATCATGAAGCTATGGAAAGTCTTAAACAGCCTATTTTGACAAGGGCAGCCTGTGCAGCTGAAGCAAAGACTTGGTTTACCTCCTCACTTCATTTGTGGCTGGTAGAATATGGCAGCAAAAGAACAAAACAAAAAAAATGATGGTAAAGATCCATATAAAACGTATTTGACAAGGTCCACTCACCAGCTTTTTTTTCAGATCTTTTAACTACATTTTCACAGGTGGAGTTGGTGATTACAGTATATTTCCACATCCAGGAATGGACTCAATACTCAGTACATGCTCAATAAAAAAGCGTATCTGAAACAGATTATTTAGAATATTTAAATTTGTTCAGGCTCTCAAATTTCTCTGGATATACATGTATTAAAAAAGATCTATCTATTTGCCAGTGAAACAAAAAGAAACAGCAAAAAAAAACAAAAAAACATGTAATTTAAAAATCAATATTAAGTACAATTTTAAGTACATACAGTTCAACATTTGCTCCCACATTAATGCAGTAAAATCTATTTATCTGCTTTAGTAAACACAGTTATTCTGTTTAATTCCCTTTTTCCTTTTTCTTATACTGTTGTACTTTTTGATAATATAATAGCCCTGTTCTACCTTTGCATTGGTGTCATAATATCATATGTATTCCATCCACTCCATATGTAGAGTGGTATGAATCTTCTTATCTAACCCTTGGCAAGAAAGCCAGTAAGTGTATTTCCCAAAATGTCCAACTACTCCTTTAATACAGACTATCCTACAGTGAAGGAATAATAAATGTTAATGCCACAAATCTTTTCTTTGAACAACCACATGTGGTTATTTTAAACATCCTCAGTCCATCTCTCAGCTTAGAGGATTGTCAGATTGTTCATTATAAGGTTACATGACCTTTAAAAACGTAACTATCAATGAAACAGAACACCGTTCAACTGTTTTTCGAGAAAATTCAAGTTTGTCCTCAACTTTGAACAAAGTTCTACATGTCTTTTCCACGTCTCGTCGGTATGTGAGTCCCATTCATCTTCTTTCCCCGAAACGCCGGTGGGCTCACCTCCCTGACCGCTCATGTGTGTGGTAGCCATGAAAACCAGACCAGAGGTAAACGTTGGCGTGTTGACTCTTTACCTCACACAGACAGAGCAGACAGAGAAGCTCTGTCGTCGGCTTCCTTCCAGAGGTTACACGATGACCTCTGTCTGTTGTTTTGGCCACACTGAAGGTGTAAAAAAACACATGATGGTGATAACAGGGTACACAAACAGAGGGTGGTGTAAGAGAGATGTTATTGTCCAAAATAATTTATCAACTCAGGTTAGTTGAATCAATAGCTCTACTCAGTCACGGGACAATTGTAGACTTTATACCAGCTTTATTTTGGATGTTTAGTGACTGAATGTCTGTTTCTTTAGGGCTAGGGAGCGATCTTTGACCTCTGTGGAGCCAGAGTAAATTATAACACATAGTTAATAGAAATGTGAGAGCTTGTCCATGTCTACCTTTCTATATTGACAATACATATGGCACTGAAATGTACAGTTATACAACATATACTGATATAATGGCTCTTTTGTATCCACAGAAACACATTTTAGAGTGATGTGTTGCTTCTGCCAACTATTTCATAGCACAGTACAGACTGAAACTTTATCTACATTAAGGTTTCACGAAGATACAATCAATAAAACATTTTTTTAAAGGGCATTTAAGGGAATTTGACTTGAATTATTAGAAGTCATCATAAGTCAAAATAATGTTTTTGTCCTCACATGAAAATCTACAATGCTTGTAAGTAGAGAAATGTATCATTAGCCTTTTAAAAACATAATAGAAGTAGGATTCAAGTTACAATCCTTCAAACTTTCATCAAACGTAGGCACTTTTTTAAGCAATAGCTATTCCGTGTATTCTGTCACTGCTAGTGGCGGACCCCGCCATTCCCATGCTGGCTATAATTTACTGGGATGTAATCCAGCCTTATTCTATTTCATTATTATCAGCTTCACTGTTAAGCCTCGAAATATTATGTTAAACCATAATACTCATGAAGTTTTCTGTATCACCTCCAGTTTAGAACTCAAAAAGACAACAGTGTGCACAACAACCTCCTTTAAAGTTTTTTTATTGTCTGATTTGTCTGCTTGGTTACATCTATGATTCTTAGCAAACATTATATGTCATCTGATAACATTCACAGACACAAAGGATTTATTATGCATGGAACATAATACAAATTGTAACAATACTTTAACTGTTTTCACAGATTATACAATAAAGAAAATATGCAAAAGTATCTAATGTAGGACAGAATTGACTGGTTGTAAAAAAAAAACCAAATCTATTAAAATATGTAACTAATTAAATCCAATTTGATGTTTTCATAAAAACTACTATATACAATATGCAACTTTGTACAAAAAGGATGCAAAGCATACAGTACAGGAGAAACAATGGAAATAATAATTGTTATCTTCGGTTATTATATGTCACACTACGTTCATGTAAGTGTTCAGAGAAAACTGTTTAAGTAGCTTCAACTGCAGCTTCAAAACATTGCATTTAATGCCCACATCCAACTGTAGACATTGTGACTCAACAGTGCACTAGTCTGTAACTTGAGGAATATTGGTTTATGAATCACAGCTTGACACGATCTGTGGTTGAAATCCATACAGTAGTTATGGGAGGATGGATGACAGGAAACACATGTCCGTGTCCAGGAAGTAAGCCAGGGAGCTGTCTCTGCAGAAAGTAAATAAACAAGAGGTCAGACTGTGTGGAGGGTAGGAAGCTTTTTACCACAAATCTCTCCCAGAAAAAAAATCTGTCAATACCTGCCACTGCGTCCAGCTCTAGGCACGGCCCAGCATGTTCTCCAGGTTCTCTATTCTCCCAGAGACGTCGACTAGTGCGATCGGTCAAGAAAACTCATTTGAAAACGCATTTACAGGTACGATTAAATGATCAAAACGCACACAAAACACACTGCTAAATGATAGTACAATTACAATGCCAACGGGTAGATATAATCAACTTTCGTTTCAGAGGAATGTGCTGTCGAGAATGTTTCTAACATAAAGTCTTTCATCTGAATCAACAGGAAGGATATGCTTGGCTGTGAGCAGCTGGATGGCAGCCTGCGTCCGCTTCTGGAAAGCCAGTCTGGCTTCACATTTACAGGGATCCTCCATCACCACCACCGCCTTCACCTCTTCTCCTGGAGAAAGTACATTTCACATCAGTGCAACAGATCATGTAGAGAGTGAAAAAGCACACAAAACACTCTACCTTTTTTTCAACTGGGCTGCAGTTCATGCTTGAAAGTACACTTTTCAAATTATTCCACAGTATTAATTTACCATTACCTTTGCCAAAACAGTAATGCCATGATAGTGAATAAATTCTATAATATTACCCGATAATTGTCCAACAAATGCTACGGTCAACAGTGAATTACAGAGTCAGGAATTAAGCCCCAGTTGGTTGTGATGTTGTGAAGCCCTGCTTCGAAGCCAAACACATTCTGCACATTGCTTTGAAAGATTTTACACACAGACTTTTAGCAGCATTAATATCACAGCAAAAAGCCACATTTGCTGTATGCACACAGTATATGTTCTTACGTTTCGGGGAACATGTTTTCTTGTCTGCATTCAAGATATAACCATTCCGGCACTGGCAGTAATACGAGGCATTGCTGTTGACACATATGTGTTCGCAGTCATGTCCCATGGCACAGGGGTCCAGACCTGGAATAAGCCGGGATTAAGGGATGGCGCTGTCAAGATGGCAGCATGGGTACAGTTTCATGCAGTATGCTATTGGTAGGTATCCTGTGATAGGTAAGGTAGTGCGCTGCAGATCCATCAAACCAGTTGATGGTTATCAGTATCTCCTTCTACTGTTGACAAAAGTAAAATAAAGTATTTTTACTGTTACAGTTAAATCTGATTCCATTTCTGATATTGTTTTTGCTCGTACTGGTTCAAAAAAGCTGTTCTTGTGTTTGTACTTGACCACATGTCATTTGTGTTGGAAAACTTGATCCATTCATACACCTTCACCACATCTCAGCCAAGATCGTTCACTGTGTGTTGGACAACACAGGTAAAATGACAGAATGACGGTTACATGGACATATTATCTCATTAGGTACCAGGGGGGACAAGACACACATCAGACAAAAACATGGGGACAAATTCTGTTTTACAGCCGAGCCTCATTTGTCCAAATCTTTGAAGTTCTTGTACAATCTAAATCTCTCCATTCAAATACATTATTCTGATCAGTAAATTGCTCTAGATTGTTGACATTTTCACACATTTTACCAGCAACAATTACAGCTTTTTGGAGCTTATATGGATGTAGACAAGTGCATTATGTGTTAACTTTATACACATGTCCATATTAATTAGTTCTTTTGAAAAAAGGAGGTTTGACTGTGCATTTAAATAATTTCACATAAAAATGGATACATTCAAAGCAATCACCACGATGATGCTTTGACTACAAACCATTTTCTAAAGATCACCGTTTACATTTTTTTGCTTTTAAATAAAGAAGCTGAAAGTTTAGGGCTGCACAGCCCCAAGACTTTACACAGGTTTAACTTGGCGACTACAAGCAGGTTCTAGTACCGACATCTGCAGTCCATGTGGGGGTTGAGAGCATCTGGTATTTTCCCTCATGACTTCACAGTTTATATTTCCCCAATAACACAGCAAATGATCCACAAACTGCAACAAAACCCCCTTTAGACTGTAGGTGCCCCTTACTGAGGAACTAGAACCTTGGTTAATGCTGGGAAATAGGTCTCGCAGGTCTCTTTGTCCTACCGCACAGGGTCTCCCTGAACTTGGAGGTGAGCTTCTCGATAACACCGTAGGTCTCCACATAGAAGACGTGGTCCTCCAGAGGGATGCTGGCCATCAGCTTCAGGGAGCGCATGTCAGCTCGGTCGACCCCGACAGCGTAGATCTCGATGCCTGAGGCCCGAGCAGCAGCAGAGACCTCCTCCACCTGGTCTTGGGGTCTCCCATCTGTCACAATGATGGCCACCTTGGAGATTTTCCTGGGGCGAGGCCGGGCTCCAGCCTGCTCGGTGAAGGCTTCGTTCACTGCGGTCTTGATGGCGAGGCCCGTCATGGTGCCGGCCGCCAAGGGCTCGATGCGGGAGATAGCTTTCTTCATGTCGGGTTTGTTGAAGTGGCTTTTGAGGAGGAACTCAATCTTGACCGTGCTGGCGTAGTTGACCACTGACACTCTGGTGGCGTCGGAGCCAACGTCCAGCGTGTCGACCATGTCAGCCAGGAATATCTTCACCTTCTCAAACTCACCAGGGCGCACACTGCGAGAGCTGTCGATGAGAAAGACCAGGTCCAGGGGAAGGCTCCTGCACTGAGAGTCTGTCTCTGGTGATCAACCAAAACCACAGCAGGATTAAGTCCATTTCATACTGAAAACCCAGTTCATTATTCAAACAGACGTTCAAGCTTGTTGGTTAAACTGTCACAGTGCGAAACACGGGACACTTTGGATTACACAACACATGTCCACATGGTGACAGAAGGAAACTGTTGTGCGTCACTGCAGTGGCAAAATGAAAGCTTCTGGTGAAATGATTTAGTATGCCATGAAACATGCTGTATCGTTTCAGTCTTTCAACAGTCCATCACAGAATTATCACAGGACTTATCCTTTTATTTCATTTCCATGAATGAAAAGGATACTCGATGCCCACACATAAAAAGTGACATCACACCTAAAGACTGAGACAGTGTTAGGAGCCCTGCATGTACAATCACATACACATATACTAGAGTACATTCTGCAGTTCAGCATCAGATCCAAAGCACAAATACTGATTGTTTTTACATTTTTTTCATAAAATAAAAGATCTTTTCCATGCACAAACTAATTTCTTTTAAATTGTGTGCACACATGTGTTTAAATCTGTGTTAGTGACCACTTGCATCATTGCCAAGATCATCCATCAACCTGACAGGTGTGGCTGATCGAGACGCTGATTATACAGCATGATTATAAAACAGGTGTACCTTAGGCTGGTCTCAATGAAAGGCCACTCTAAAATGTTATTCATTAGGATTTCACATGACTGCATGAGCAACATAAATGCATTTCTTTTGGCACGCGCCCTCAAAAGTAACGTCATCTGTGGCATCGTGTTGGTAAAACTGCACATTTTAGAGTGGCTCTTTATTGTGATCAGCCTAAGTCACTCCTGTGTAATAATGATGCTGTTTAATCCGCCTCTTGATTATCCACACCTGTCTGATGGATGGATATTCCTGGTAAAGGGGCACATGCTAACGAACACCGATTCAAACTAATGTGTGCGATACATTTGAGAGAAATAAGTCTTTTGTGTGCATAGAAAAAGTCTTAGATCTTTCATTTCAGAAAACAAAAGGGTTGCGTTTATATTTTTTCAGAGTACATATATACATAAAGAAAAACAGTAGTTTTAGCTCTGTCTTATGGCCTGCTTTTTCTTTTTTGCCTTAAGTTCCTAGACATAGTCACGGTCATAAATTCGAATAGGATGAATATTGAAGTGAAAGAAAATGGCAATTCAGTCTGTTTAGAATGCTACTTATTTGTCTATTTGTTATAAAAAATTAAATTATATCAATTTTTAAATAAGATAACATCCGCTTCAAGTGGTGTTTCTATTCTTATCTCAGAAGGAAAGAAACAGATCTGACCTGGAAAGCATTGAGGATTTGGTTTGGAAAGCAAACCTGACTGGTAATATTCTACCTGTCTCCACAGGACTGACGGTGGTGACGAAGCCGCTTTGGGTACTGACCAGTAGCGTCACAGGAGCGGTGGTCTCCGCTGGCGGCGCGGTGGTCACCACCACCGGCAGGCTGGTTGTCACCGGTGCCACTGTGGTTGCTGGCAGAGTTGGCTGCACTGTTGGCTCTGGTAGAATTGGAGGGACAGTGGGGGGGTGCACCACAGGTGCTGTCGGTACTGTTGGGTCTGTCTTAGCCGGGCATGGACTTTTCAATTTGTAAGGGAACGGCCCTTTGAACCTTTGATGGGGATGTTGAGCTACTGGTGGAGACGGAACTTTGTATATGTGGTGCCTTTGTGGCACCACAGGCCCTTTGAATCTGTTGTGACAGGGCGGCATGGCTAAGGAGGGCCTGTGGTAAGTCACTGGAGGATATTGAGGGACAGGTCGATACACGACCGGTGGAGGGATCCTTGGTGGCTGGTAGTGGTAGTGATACCCTCCTCTATACGTGTAATCACTTCTGTGCACTACAGGGCCACCAGAAAGGAAAAGTGATAGAGAACATTAGTAGGCTGAAAGTAAAGGAAAGGTGTGTAAGTTGACATGTGTAAGTAAGTTGTAGTGAAATATACGACATCAGACGGACAAAATGATTAGTTGAGTGTAAATTCAGACACCTGGGTTGTTTACAACAATTATCTTGTATAACGCTTGTGAAACACTCAACAACTTTCACATTTCATGCAAGTTGTGTTAGAGAAAAGTGTAAGATACTGTTGTTATACTACTGGTTACATTACATTTGTGAAAGATGAAATATTTAGCCATACTCAGCCAGGTCTAGCTTTTAATATTTTATCTTCAATTTACAAAAATGATTGAAAAAGTTTAGAGATTTAAAAAGTCTAATGTGGAATGTAATGCAAGTACATTTACTCAACTACTATAGTGCCGTGTTAAGGTACTTGTACTATACTTAAACACTTTCAGTATACACTACTTCTACATCTGAGAGGGAAATATCATTTTACACTTCAATCCTATGATGGCCATGACCAACTACTATATTAAAATACTGCTTATACTGCAAAATATACTGTACAATAATGCAACACTAAAAGGGGTTATTTCTTCTGACAGGGGAGCTTTTTAACTACTCATATTACTTACTTTTACTTAAGTTTGTATTTGAATGCAGGACTTTTACTTGTTATAGTGTTTTTCAGGTGAAAAAAGTATTCAGATCTTGTGGCAATACAACAATGTAAAAACACTCCATTACATGTAAACAACTTAAAGTAAAAGTATTATTGGCAAAATCTTTTTACAGTAACAAAGTTAAAGTACTTGTTCTGCACAATGGCCCCTGCGACTGAGTGACATCATTAGATTGTACATAATATGGATCAATGTGCAAGTAATATTCTACTGTTGCAGCTGGCCGAGGTGCAGCTATTTTTTAACTACTTCATATACTATAAGTTAGGTTTAATCAGTGATTCTCAACCTAGAGGTTGTGCTCCTTCAAAGGCTCATAAGATCGCAATCTGGGGGGGTTGTGAAAAAAAATGATGCAATGTAAATTTGTTTTTGTATAATAGACTTTTCGCAAATTCTTAATATTTATATTTATTTTAGTTTGACCTATTTGGGAGTAAAACAGCTTATAGTTTAGAGGGGAAATGTCTCTTTGTTGTAACTGCTAACAACTACATATCCTTATCACTAGGAAGTAGCAGTAAAGCAGTAAAGTGGAAACTGTTTTTTGAGAAGGGTCACAAGTTAAATTTATGGCTTGATTTTTATTACTGCATTGTATCTAATAAGTTTATCAAATGCTATTTCTAAAAAACAAAAAAAAACATCTGAAAAGTCACAAGTAACCACAGCAGTCAAAAAAAGCTACTGGAGTAAAAAGTACAATAAAACTCATTGAAAAGTAGTGAAGTGTAAAGTAACGTAGGCCTACCGGCACCTCACAACTGTACTTAGAATAAATAGTAAATTAAGTTAATTACTTTCCACCAGAGGTGTTTTTATACTGATATAATCGCTTCTTTTACTTAAGCCAAATATACTTCATCCACCACTCTTACCAACTATTCCTAACTGTCTTTCAGAGAAAGTATAAAGTTCTGATACAAGTTCCAGTAAAACTTACTTGATGGATTCAGGGTCCTGAGCGGAGGTCGCCCATTGTTTCTGGTTTGAGCGTAGCTCTGTGCGGCGATCAGCTGAGGATCCCCCGCACTGATGTGATATGTGGCCAGAACATCAGACAGCAGCAGCGACAAGAGGCTCCAGAGGAAAGACTTCATCCTTATGTGCATGCAGAGTCCGCCCGGTGGTCTGTCCGGTGCCTGCTCTCAGTCTCAGAGGGTCCTGCTGCGGTCTAACCGCCTCCACGTATGAGGGGCTCTTAGACCAACACGTCAAAAACCTCTGTCCAATCCAGAGGTGTGACATGACCTCCATGACACCGTGAATACGGTATAGAACATGACGCATGTCCTACCTGCAAAATGTGGAGACTTCAACAGTAGCTGTTACATCGATGTCCCCCCCCCCCCCACCTCTGCAACTCCAATTTGCTTCATGGTTGTTTCTATATAAAGGCCACGAGTCCCCGAAACGCACCACTTTACACTGCCAATAGATGTTTCATATAGTGAGTGAACGGTTCACTAATAATACAAAATAAATACATTATCAAGGTGTGTTTAAAGGTCTAGTTCATCAATTATGTCATAAGGTAAAATAAAAATGTTAAAGCAATATTGAAAATCCACACTATGGTGAAAACAGGAGGATTTAATAAAACCAAATTTAAAACCAAAAGTTGTACCATTTGTGTTGCTGCTGCTGAACATTATGTGAGATATTAGAAAGCTCCACTAACGCGCCGGTTTGAGGCTGAGATTCTCTTTCTTGAATTTACTTCGGCATACTTGTCATGAACAAAAGACTCACCAAGATAAAAATGTTCTGAAACGTTTATTGAAGTCAAATGTATTTCCACTAGGATAAAATCATATTACCAGTAAAGTAATGGAGAGGTTGTTGATAAGCATGCGACTACTAATGTTCACAAGACTAGCTGTTTGCTCCAGACGTCGTGGCCAAAAAGAAGCAGAGAAAAATGATCCATCATCAATGCCTCTGCTCTCTCTCTCTCTCTCTCTCTCTCTCTCTCTCTCTCTCTCTGATAGTCTCTCAGTCTCAGCTGGGAAACTATTCACTTGCTTCACTAACACATCCGGGCAGCAGACAGTGACACAAATGTCAAGGGTGGCGGTGAACTCAACCACGGCAAAGCTAAATAAATAACAGACGAAAAGGTGCTACAGACACCATTCAAGATGGAATAGCCTAGATCTTAATAATTAGGGGGGAAAGTAACACAATTCAACAATAAGAGCTATAAGAATAAGAGGATTGTCATAATAGTTGGGTTTTTTTTACACTTCATATATCAATCTATAGATAGGATGGTGCTGGATCGATGAAAGCATTTCAAGCAATTTAATTTTCACATGAATCCCTTTTACTAAGACATAAAAAGGCCGGGGCGGGAGGGTGGGTCTGGTAACTTCTGTTGCTTTTCAAACATCACATTCATTCATTTATTTCACACAGATTTCAGCCTCCCCCCCCCCCTTCCTCCTCTCACACCTCCGGGACGCTCTATAGAAATACAGAGGGTAGAGTCGGACAAACATCGTCAGTGGCCTTACACATACACAGTAGAGGGGTGTTCAGAAAGGGTTAGTGAGGTAACGTAGGAATGCATATGGTGGTTGGTGTGTGTGTGTGTGTGTGTGTGTGTGTGTGTGTGTGTGTGTGTGTGTGTGTGTGTGTGTGTGTGTGTGTGTATGTGCATGTGTTTTGGCAACAGGGCTGGTGCTTAAGCAGGCATGTAAGGGGGAGGGGGCTCCTTCTCTGGCATCTTCATTGCCATCTCATAAGTGGGCAGGATGTACTGGAAAAGAATACAAGAAAACCAAACATAAGACAACTTAAAGGCCGATACAGGTACTATGGAGGCAGCTGTGTGAGAGGACGACATGTCACGTGTCACATCACGAGTGCAGCATTTGAGTCCGAGACACATGTTTTTTTAAACTGGAGAGGACGAGCTTTAAATTCTGCATTATAAACATTTCTAAATGTAGCTGCCAATTGAAGCTTTTTTTTCCCCTGACAAGCTCTTACGAACTGACACCGCTGTCCTCTTTTAGCTTCTCGGATGTCACTGTGGTGATGGCATGACACCTGCTGGTGTATCGTGAGCATTACATATCGCTGCACCTGATACCGTCAAGATGTGTTTTTAAGACAGGAGATACCAGCAGCTTGCATACCTGAGGGGGGGTCTCGAAGGCCGGGTAGACAGCGATCTCTGGCATGTTCCTGTTGTTGATGTACTTGTAGCAGTTCCACACACAGTTGATCAGGTAAGACTGGAACACAAATACAAGACAACATTTTTAATTTGATGGTTTAAAAATCAGGCTGTGTGACTCAACAGACTCGTTAAACCACAACGACTCTTTACTCTAAACAGGACAGAGCTGTGTGAACGCGTCCTTCACTCTCCCCTTTTCTGAATATCAGTTTCCTCATCTCACCGTATAAGATGTATTTTCATATTAGTTTACTTTACAATGATGTGAATCAAATGAACCAACACACTCTATATACCAGATTTAACTGTAATAATGTCACCTTGAGGATGATGAGGAAGGCAAAGAAGACCAACACAAAGAGCAGCAGGCAGCTGGAGTCCATAGAGAGGAGGTTGTCCTTGTACGGGAAATCCGGCTGAGGAAGACGAGAACACACGTCAGATAATCAACTAATTCCACTCACATCACCTTCATCGCTAAAGGTATCAATATCAATCAATAACAAAAAGGTAACTGTAACAAATCTTGAGGCTGTTGAGACAGAAACATTATATATGTGGGAATTTATAAGAAAAAATAGGTCATGTGTTTTTTTTAATGTATTTCTCTATAAAAATCAAGTTCGGGACTCTGACTTGACAGCAGCTTAGTCTGCAGCTCATTTCTCTCCTCACTTTCCATGAAATGTTTTAAAATGTCCACAGTGTCCTCTTGTAGGAGGAAACAACACATTGTTAAATGTGAACAAACATAAGATTAACATTCAAATTAAAATAGCTTCTCCTTTACATTAACATTAGTCGTTTTTGGTAAAAATGAGAACAATGGGGCTTAGTTCTAAACATTGTCTTTTGTTGTCAGTATCCTCCTAAAATAAACATGGGAGAGGTGGTGCGAGTCATTCCTAATGTCAACAGGATCAAACTGTGTGGGTCTGGTGGGTCTGGTGGCACTAACCAGCTGGTCCAGGTAGTCCTTGATCCTGGGTAGGTAGGTGAGAGAACTGATGGCCACCAGGCAGCTCAGAGCAAAGTCAAACAGCTGATAGCAGAAGAATGGGATGAGCCAGCCGTCACGATGCTGAGAAATAAAAAAAAAGAATTCATGTTACGAACCACGTCATCAATTAGGCAGATCGTGCTTGAGGTCAACGTGTACAGGGACCATGTTGCATTTTTTCCAACCTTATACCCTTGTCTTAGATTAACTGTAAAAATATATCTGTATCCAGTAGGAAGGCTCTATTGCGCTCTGTAAACGCTACAGTTGGGGATTCATTTACAGCCTGAGCAGTGAAATGAAACACTACAGTTTTCAATGTTTTAAAGTAGCGATGCACCAATACTGATACCGGTTTGATACTGACTCAAACAGCTAAATGGGCCATCGGTGCATCCCTGTTTCAAAGTCTGTTCTAATTTGGATTCTAACATTGGTTTTCTTGGCATAAATTAAGAGTTTCCTGGACCGACCGCATTTTTCCTTCGGCTCAGGCTGTGGCTGCGTCATCAGATGTGGTTTGGGGTAAATGAAAACAGCCTGCCTGACAGAGACAGGGAGTGCTGACATTATAACTGTGTATATTATCACGTCTTACTGGAACAAATACATAGAGAAGGTTGAAAATCAGCAAAGTGGTCCTTTGACTGGGCTACTATACAAGAATCTCTACAGGCATTCTGGGTGTTTTCTATGGAAAAAACAACAACTCTACACTCCTACGTCACTTGATTATGGAGCAAAGTACTGAATATCGTTGGTAGATCATGATCAAACATTTAGGGGATTTAATTGGGACACTACAGCTCCGCATCGCCACTCTGGATCTGGAACAGGGTTTCTACGACTGTTGTCTGGGAGCAAGTATTTGCACAGCTAAAGCGTGACTCTTAGTCAACAGACTGCTGGCACGAACAGAGCGCCGAGCCTGTCGTTGTGCGTCACACTTTAACCGTGCAGTCATCCTGACTAGCGGCTTAACGCAGGGCCACGTCAAAAGGCTATCAAACCTGTCCGTCTTGATGCCACCGGGCCGGCCTGTGAGGTAAAGATGACAAGCAGTGAGACCACAACATTGTGCGCTACACTCCCACTGCGTCGGGATTCTTTTCAACAACCACAACATGTCTTACTTACCTCTGAACTCTGGTGCTATTAATATACAACTTATAAGCAATGTGGGGTTTTTTTGCATGCACATTCTGGGATCATATATTAGCATAAGAAACCACGACAGTGCTTTAAAATTAAATGCATGCTGTCAAAAGAGAACTGAAAGCGGCACAACATCCACTGGGAAGACTTACAGTAATGGCTCCATACACCATCATGGCACTGATGGTGAGCATCAGCAGAGAGATGGCGAAGCCAACACAGGCATTCTCTGTGTGAGAAAAAGTGAGAATACATACATAAATCCAGCAAATGATTAAATACAATTTTAGCTTTGTCCTTAAATCATTAATGTGCGGGTGTATAGTCGCCTGCTCTCTAGCAGTGATTTGCATACAGTGTAAGAGAACCGTCTCCAGGGCTTCTCTCCTTCCCGCTAACTCGGTTTTAAAGGGCCGCTCTGGGGAGCATTAAGCCTCTCTCCCTCTCAGCTGTGTAGTGTCTGTAAATACACAATGAAACTCAGCCTGGGATAATTAAAAGGCCGGCCTTTCATATCCTCTTTGCTCTCCATCACTCAGTCTCTCCTTTCTCAAACTCCTCTGCCTGTTGGGCTAGGAAACAAAGGATGCTGGTGAGAAAGCTACGGCAGCACCGCGGCCCCGATGACATTTCTTTGTTTATTTAGTAGCTCAAACTGAACAACTTGAACATCAAAGTATGAAACTGTCAAGAGGACTCTCTGGAGCTTATATTAAAGTTATAGAAAACTAAATCCACATAGGCTTTAAGCTCTGCTGATTCATTTCTCAAATAAGCCTAGTTTGGGCTGTCAAATGTCAGAAAATTGTGAAAGTCTTGCCTCATTACAATCACACTCTTCTTAAACCAAATGTGACATCTTCTAAACCAAACTATATTATTTTCACATAAGATAAAAAAGGAGCACAACATTGGAGAAGCTGCCTCCAGAGACTATGTGGACTTTTGTAGTTTACTATAATAAACTTAAGCCAGACCCCGTGTCATCTTTATATTACTTAAATAACTCCTAAACATGGCCTGGAATAAAAACGAGTGCCGCCTGATGACGCTGCACTAATATGTTAACATTGCCTCTGCGTCAACCTCCTCCTCTGCCTGCCGTGGGGGTGGGTGAACCCGGCCACCACGGTGGTTTCCCTTCCTCTCCAGCTGAGTCACCGTTTCAGAAAAATGAAGGGGCCTTCCCCAGGCCAAACCAACCCAACAGCTAGAAAGAAAAGCACCCTGGTGTAACTTCCAGCCCTGCCCTTCACATATAAATACAAACACCGAGGATCAACATGGATCCTCGAGGAAATACTAAGGGACGACACCAGTGACACTAATAGCAACATTCAGTTCCATGTACATAGTGTTCTGTTGTCCTCGTGTATTATTCTGCTTTGCAGTCACTGGGGAGTTGTGCTTCCTGTGGAAGATGAATCACATGTTCAACCTCAGCATGACAGCAGCTCATCTGTGAACTTCTAAATCCAGCGCAGACGATGTTCGTTGAGTAATGTTTCAGTGGGCGAGCCATCTTCACTTGGACAGAGAGGAATTAAGAAGGCCCACCATGACAGGATGTGTTTGATGTGTACATGTGTCGTAAACTCAAAAGAAAACCTACGTGTTTCTAAAATGCAGTTTGTTGGCCATAACGGTAATTCTCATGTAGGTTCCGCTGCTTACCAGACATCCTGTCGGAGGCAAAGTAATGGTCGATGACCTCATACTGTAAGTCAATGGTGGGCACGTTCTCTGGGTGGGTCACAGCGACAGTCAGCAGGATGCCCATCAACAGATTGACTACCTGAGGAGAGGAAGGAAGAACGCTGTACTCTTAGCACGATACTTAAATTGTTTTATTCACAGAATTAATATGTTTTAGATTGAATTCCTCCCTTCCATTCAGCCATTGGTTTCAGTTCATGTTAACATTGTGGGGAAGCCAACTTGCAGAGGCACGGGCGACATTACAGTGAGCAATTTATCACCCTTTTTTTGTCAACGTTACTTTATCATCATGTGGGAAGTCCAGAAGTGTTTTAATTAATTACATTTAAAGTATTATTGAGGAGAAGAGGTGCCACATGCACATTTAAAACAGGTTAAAGACACAGAAGAGGAGGGAAGAGAAAAAAAATGCCTGCACGTGTTTCGTCTCAGCGGAGATACAAGTGGATCTACAGGAGAATACATATTTGAAAGCAATACAGAATGCTTGAGAGCCTTACTGCATTATGTTCCCTTAAACTTTTATATTTCTTACTGTCACCTAACGCCTGAATTTACTGTTTTACTGTACATAAATATAGATTTTTCCACCATAATTTGATGCCGAAAAATTACGTGTTTGACGCTCAAAAATACTCTTTTATTGAGCAACTAGCTTTTAAAAGATGGAACTCAAAAAATGAACAATGAAACAAAACACTGTCGTCAGGTTTTACAACAAAGTAAACATCTTTTGAAAAACTTCTGCAAAGACTACTTTTTGATGTCGGACCGGTTTAACTGCAGAGAAGTGTAGAGGACAGGCTGCTTGTGTTTAACAGTGTATGTGCTCATTCAAATCCATGGAGGAGAGAGTTGGGGAAGTATAAGAATGTCTGTTGATTTAATCCTGATTATATAGGGGAAGAAAACATAAACCTGTACAACCCTAAGTGGTTTCAACAAAAGTATTACTTGAAGATGTATGTTGGGGGTTTTAATCCAATGAACATGTTTACGTTATTATACCAGCACCCACGTGAGACTATTCACCCGTTACAATGGCTGCCACCATGCACCACATCACCAGTTTCGGTTTTCTTGTGTTGCATCAGTGATTTCGTGGAAGTAGAGCAACAAGGCGTGTTTTAATGTGTTAAGTTCTGTCCAGCTGGAGACCAAAAGTCAGCAGAGGACTTTGAAATACAACCAAAAGCAGGAACATCTGTTACGTGACGTGGTAAACGAGATCAATTCAGCTGTGAATTCAATGAGAGTAGGAACCACGTAAACAAATATGCATCTACTTCAGCGTGCCTATGACATGCAGTCTCTTGATTTTAACTTCAAAAATAATCTGCAACATGCATTTGATAATATTAAAACATGCGTCCCTTTTTTTAGAAAATCGCGTTACTGTGGATTCCTTCACAGTCCCGCTTGTTGTGATTCGTGGTGATTCACATTAGCAAGTCAGCGGAACGTCAGCTAGCTTTGTGCTAACAACATAACGTTCCGTCAGGTGAACATGTCACGTATTTTAAACGTTCAAAACACGGACGCAGGTGACTGGCGCTAATCGGATGTCGTTACTTGCTGTCGTCGTAGCGGTTTACTAACTGCAAGTTAACGGTTGAGCGACAGAAACACTTAAGCTAGCTAATTAAACCAGAAACGGAAGCTAACGTTGAGCCTAGCGCTCTGTTAACGTCAACTCGGCATGTAACGGATATTAAACAGACAAAAAAGTTGCGCCTAGCTAACATTGGAGTTGTAGACAACAGTCGTTATAACCACATTAATATATAATAGCTGGTATACAGTGTGTAACTATGTACTTTAAGGACTTTAACAGAGTTGATAGGCAGCGCTAGCTAGCATTAGCTCGCTTAGCTCCATCAACCATTTTACGCACCATGTACCATGTTCCCAGGATGATGGTCCCCGTGCGGACGTGGCAACATCCACAACACCTGGTGGTGTACAGTCTGTCTCGAGTGGGCTTAAAATGATGCATGTCTTCCACAAGCGTAGGAAGAAACATCGGGAGAGCTTGTCGTGGACGAGAACAAATCTTCTCAGCATCAACAGTCAGCGAACTAACACAGGAGGAACGCCCACCACTTCCTTGACAACCTGTGCGACAACGGTGATAAAAACAAACGCTCTGACGGACAGGAAGAGGCGGGGACCAGACGGTTACTTTTGACTGACAGGACTTTGAACCAATGGCCGTGGAGACATTCCGAGTAAACCCAATTGGCTTCAGGCCATGATGGAACTAAAATGATGGAAATCAGGGCCATTTAAATTAAGCTGTCTGTAAAGGTATGGCTGATTTACCAACCGAGAAAAGCAGTATATTGTCCCAGGGTACCAGATCTTCAGGTGGACTAATGGGGCATTTAGTTTGCAATAATATGTGTTTAATACTGCTAAAGAAAATTATAAGGCAACACTTTCATAATTTACCTAATCTTGAGACCCCATTTTATGGCGGGGTCCAAGAGGTAAAACCATGTTACATGGTGCATATACTTGATCACCTTACGGCAAAGTTATTAATAAAGACCAACTAATATACATATATACACAATGCACCAAGAGTAGGGACAGATGCTGGGTCAGCAGGGGCCCACAGGCCCTGTGGCCCCTTGTGAGTTCTGATAATAGATAATAAACCATTTCCACATATCATCACTCATCAACACTTAAATTAAATCTGACTATGTGATGTCAGATTGATTCCTAAAAAAAACCCCACTGCAATACTTAATCAACTTACTGCCCTATATATTATACAATAACACACACGATGCAATAGCATGTACATATTATCCTCTCATTGTTATAAGTAAGTTTAAAAAACTGTACTTATGCCCTCATTATACACTCGTAAAATAAAATAAAACAACAAAAAAGCATATGGTTAAAAGTTGTAAAGCAAATTTATTGACTATTATACAATATAAAAAATCTATCCATCCATTATCCGTAACCGCTCATCCTGTTCTGGGTTGCGGGGTATTTAGTACAACCAGGGCTAGACATGATTTCAGAAACACTGATATCATTAGTCCTGCATGCAGCTTTGAAAGGCCGTGTTACATCTGGGTATAACAGAGGGTGAGATGTTCACGGCACACATTTTAGCTTGTCTTAGTAGGAAGACACAAGTGTCACCAATAGAATTAAAAGGGAACACCACCTAAAATAATTCCAATATGTTATTTCCATGGCCTATAAGTTCAATCCATATTTCTGAACACGAGATACTTTCTCTCAAAGCCAGAAGTCTCAAACTTGTGTTGTTATCTAATAGCTTGTAAAGTTATGGGAGACTGATTTTGTGGAGCCACAGAACATTTGTTTCTTTTTTTATACCCAAGTGAGCTTCATTGTATTCTATGGTTCTCAGTCCTGACAGAGGAACTGTACCCATATCCTCAGAACAATACCCAATGGGCGTAGTTCCCCTTTAACAATGGCTCTACTCTATTCAAGTTGCCAGCAAGCCATGACAATGAAAGAGTAGAGCCAACACGCATCAGACCCACACCCCAAAAGCTAAGCAGCTAAATGGAATTCAGTCATTGGTAATTACATTTTTTACACCTGTGATTTTCCTACTTTGACATCAAAAGTATTTTCTGTACAAAACAGTTCTCGTAGAGTGACTCTTGGTCATCTTTATTTTAAATGTTACAAAAATGTGGGCATAATGCCACTTTAAAACAATAATATTGCAACGTGTGTCATACAAGATTTATAATTAATTAATCACATATTGCATCTATGACCATCTTCTTTCAACCATACAACCACAAGTCAACAATGGTCATATACATCTGCTGACTACACCTGATTTCTACAAAAAATTGACAGTTAAAGTTAAGAACCCCAGTGTCCTCAATGTTGCAGAACAATTGAGACAGCTGAGCAAGATCAGGTCATTCCTTTCACCTGCAGACCTGGAGAGAGTCATTCGGGCTTTTATCTCCTCCAGACTCGACTGCAATGCACTTTATTCTGGTATCTAAGCTGTGGAACTCCCTTCCTGGTAATCTAAGCGGGAAAATTCAGCGTCCTCTTTCAAATCTCTTCTGAAGACTCACTTTTATCGCGAGGCTTATTTTTACATTGAACACATTTGTACATTTTTTTTTTTTAAATCTTGTTTAACCTCTGATTGTGTCTCTTATTTGCTTTCATGTTTTATTGTGAAACACTTTGTGACTTTGTTTTGAAAGGTGCTCTATAAATACAGTTATTATTACCTCGGCCCATGTGTACAGCAAGCAAACTCAAATCTTTGATAAAGATAGTAAATAAAGACTCTTCTTATATTTCATCATAAATATAAATAAATTATCAATGAACAACTGCAGATACATTTCCACTAAGTGCAAGTATAACTGTCATTCTCCACCCCCCCCCCCCCCCCCCCCAAAAGAATACGAGATAATAACACATTTACAGTAGTTCCCAAGTTACAGACATTGGCCTCAGGACACAAACATTGTTGTTAAAGTTTTAAGTTAAACAAGAACGACCTCCCTGTCGGGTCTGTGATAGTCTCCATCTGAAGCCCTCTGCTGACCCAGAATGTATCCTGTGTTATCTTTCTTCTTCCACATGTAGATCAATAGTGACGCAACTGCAGCTGCAAGTGCCACTCCTATTGCTCCTCCTGCAACAACAGCTGTAAACATAAATTACTGAGTTAGAATACAAACACACAGTATTATCACTCTTTACTCAACGTAGCATACGGCAAAGTACCGGCAAAGATGTCTTTGTTCTCCAAGAAACTCTTGCTGTTTGCGATAACGACGAACCCTGATCCGCCGTCTTTGTGTGTACCGTCGAAGTACATGACCGGAGAACCCTGAAGACAAAAGTAGGAACAGTTGCAAAATGTTACTTCCTGCTCTGCCATCTATATTATAAGGTGAAGAAATAATGAGACTTGTGAAAACAATCATACATGGGACGTATTCTTGGTTCCTTTGCTGTTGGGTTCATCCTTGCTGTTTTCTGTATCACCTGAGACAGAGAGCACGGCGTATAGTGTGTGTTTTTTTGGAAAACATAATGACAAGAACAACGGATACAATATTAAGTGGACTATAATCATTTAACAGTCATTGTGCATTACCTTGTTCTGACCAATCCCCTGAACCAGAGCCATAACTGTCCAATTCATCTCCTGATCCCTCTAACTCCTCAGGACGGGCAGAAAACTAAGGTAATGGAGAAAAGGGGATGAGGGTATTTATTAAATATGCGGACCACCACAATACTCTTTCCTGTCTTATTATCAGATATATAAAAACAGACAAGAGGTGAAGGAAGGCTGTAAAAGGTACTTTCCTTAAGAGGACAATAAAGAAATGAATCATATCATAGATACAAAGTCCCATTGAAGCAACACAGTCTCAGAAGCACACTGGGGCGGACAAACACAGAATGACGTCATTGTTATCACCAATAAAGTGTAATCAGCAGAGAATAGAGCTTGAATTAAATGGTAAAGTCACTCCACCCATTTGGCAAAACAGTGAAGGTAAGATAACACATAATCTGTTGTTTGGACTCAACACCTTCAGTGTTTCGTGTACTGTGTAGCAGCTTAACACAAAGTAAAAAAGTACAAAAACTTCTCTTCAGGTAAATGATTCATTAGAATACTATTATCTTAAACACAAGGCATTTATTTGAAAGGTGTACTGAATATTCTCAAGCTAAACTCATTGATAGGGACTAAATGGCCTGTATGCAATGCCAGTACTGCTAATTACTCAAACCTAAAGGCTCTGTGCGTTTAGCACAATCTGAACCGTGATACTGTTAAAACACCTGCCAGCAAATGAAATGTGCCTCAGGTACTTCCTGGACCGGGGGACATTACTATGTTGCATCCATAACGTCTGTGCCGCCCAGCTGTAGTTGTGCACACTAATAATGTTTAACAGCTGGAAACATCTGTCAGGCAGCACTAATGCTTAAAGGGATGCAGTTTCCTCCAACAGACTACAGACATGGATGCAAGATGAACTTTTCCACAGGTGTGAATGTTTTGTGTGTGTGTATGTGTGTGTGTGTGTGTGTGTGTGTTAGCCCTGTGATAGACTGGCCCCTCGGGCTGGAAATTGTCTCTTGTCTATTGCACGCTGAGTGGGTAGTGGAGGAATGTAGACCTGAGACAACTAGTTGATGAATCAATGAAGTCAAATGACAGAAAATGAATCGTCAACAATTTTAATGAGCCATTTATCATTTGAACCATTCGTTGAGCAAAGACACCACAAACTCTGTGATTCCAGATCTTACAGTGTGGTGATTTCTCTGTCTTATATCATGAATTGAATATCTGTGGTTTTTGCATTGTTGGTCAATAGACAAAACAAGCGATTTGAAGACATCAGTATTAATCATTGAATTAAATACAACACTGCATGACAGTTTATTAGTCATGGGGCATAATGATTACTTTTGATACTTTAAGCACATTTCCCTTGTAAATACTTCTGTACTTATACTTATGATTTGAGTGCAGGACTTTTACCTGTAGTGGAGTATTTGTATATTGTGGTGTTTTTTTTTACCACCATTGGAAATATTTAACTTTTTATTTCGTTACTTTGTGGATTATAATTTTACACAATAACACAATACACTTGTAAAAATGGGTGCAAATCATAGATTAAACTATGCAACAACAATTATATAATTTAGGTTACAGAATTATACAATGAATTAAAATGCTGTTTACACATTAATGCATCAGTAATAATTAAAAAAAGATTTACAGTAAGTAAATAAATAATTCCCACTAAGACAAAAAAGGTAATTTGGTGATTTTGGTAAGAGTTGTACAATTCATAAAAAGGTTAGTGTGATTACCTCTGCAGACACACTTTTATCATTATCTTCAATTCTCTGCGTACAATATTTTATCTCTCACACCGGTCACACCAATACTTTTCTAATGAATGTTAAAAGCCATTATTGAAATTCAAGAGAATCAAATGAGCACAAATTCGACTATTGTACATTAAATAAAGGTAACTTTAAAGCTTTAAATGTGACGGTTTCGAATAAAACTCAAGACAATACGATCGTAAAAGTAAACATACCTTTGTACGGTAATATAGCTAACTTGAGGAAGTGAGGAAGGTAAGCACGAGATTCACTTGACGTCAACACTGTAAAAAACAGACTGAAACTGACTTACCGACATGCTGATAGGATGTATCAGTCCTAAAGCTAAAATAAAAGAAGCTGCCAAAGACGTTCTCATCTTTCCGTAGAGTTGGTGTTCAGTTTATTTTGTCCTAATCCTCGACAGGTACTCCTTAGATGTTGAAGGTGTTAAACCTCGAGCCTCCACCGCGCAGCCCAAACCCCGCCCACCACTGAGACATGACCAACTAAGAACATCCGACTGTGACGTGTGTACAGAGGCGCACCTGAAGAATACAGTCATTCATTTGTTTGTTTAATAAAGGACAGCGTGTATTAATGATGCATGAGGTATTCTAATGTTGTGGCTGGTCAAGGTGGAGCAAATGACTAATGTATATACCATGGGGGTGGATAAATCTAACACAATACACTATATCTTTCAGATATTAGTTTGTTTTGTATGTAAAATCTTAATTTGGAAACAAACTAGGAACTACTCTACAGCCACCATGTATTGGAGAAAAAAGTACAATATTGACCTCTGAAATTTAGTGTAGAAGTAGTATACAATTAGTACAAGATTTGGATACATTATGTATATTTATTTTACAATGAATTGAAATCCCTGTGACTGCACACAGCAGATCTGAGGTGCAAGGAAACAAAACATTGTACTACTTGAGTAGATACACGTTTTACTTGGCATGCGTTTTGCCATTATATAGATTTTAATCACACTTTAAGTTTAGTTTTCCTTGTGAAAAGTGAGTACATCCGTTTACTAGTGTCTAGGGATAATTGTGTAGCATAGAGGACTAAACCCTTCACAAGTTCAAAGATGGAGCGTGACCCCGTCCTTATCTTGGACACTGATCACGTTAAGCAGTAGCTTGTACGTCTGTAATAAAAATTGAGCTAGAAAAGCTTTAAAAGACGGCAAACGGGAGAAAAAACCACAACAATGCGGGTCAAATGTTAGAAGAACAGTTTAATCATACATAGTCACAATTCTGCTTCCAAAAATGAGTTTGTTTTCTTCATCTAACATCTGGAAATGTACATAAGGCCACCTGAAAATGTACATGACTTTGACAGTGTGACAAAACTCATATGTTCATATTTATATAATTGACAATATTTTACATTGCTTTTGCTTACAAGGTAGAAGCTGTTCCAAAATACAGCACTCATCTGTACAAAAATAATTCTTGTCATGTCCTGTGAAGTTTCCATGGTATCAGAGAGGACTAAATGCAGCCTCAATTTTAGTACAGAGTGTTTTTTTTCTTCTTCTTTTTAAACTGTCACACTTCAGAAATACTATCAACAGTGGATGTTACAGCTCCAGTACAAATAGAGGCTGGCCTTTCCCATAACAGATTAAAAACAAAAAAAAACATGCCAGATTGTGAAGCCATAAAGATTTTTTTTCTTCCTTTAAAATAACACTTGATCAAATAAAACTGTATACATTATATTCAAGGGGAAAGGAGTGATGAATATACACACATCAAAATGCACATTTTTGCCTTTTTCTCCCCAAAAAGTGTAAAAGACATCCCATTTACAGCATAAACGTTTACAAATGTACAACTGTACAGACGAAATAAAAGCATCACTACAAATTTAGAGCAAGGCCTGTCAAAACACCACAACTAGACATTTTTTTTTTCTTCAATTAAACTAATAATCTTACACTTATTAACTGCACATATACTACATGTATTCTACAAGTATTCATATGAAGCCATCACTACGAGCATTACGGGTGAATTGTATTAGCTTTCGATGGCCCCACCGGCCTCCACCAATGCACTTGCATACCCAACCAAATGAAAAAAACAAAAGAAGTAAAAAACAAAAAAAGAGAACCATTAATAAGAAGGCTCTTTCAGCATCCCTTTCTTCGACTTATCCCACTACTTCTAGTTCATGTCACCTCGGATATACAAAGCTGGGAAAAGCGGCACTTCACAACATCTTTTTTTTTTTTTTTTGGACTACTCTGGCCTTCAGGCGGTGGGGGTCCCATCGTCGCTGCAAGCCCCTATTACCCAAAAGCAACAACTTACACATAGATAAAGATGCTATACATCGTTAAACTACTCCTACGCAAGAGATGATTATTCAGTACATAAAGATACCGTTTCTAGGGCAGTGTTCATCTCAAAGTACAAGACAGATAAGATGTTACACAAAACATGATAAAGGAAAAAAAAAATCATTCCAAGGATTAAAACCTGTCACAGCATGCCAACACATACCCCAGTCCCAACCCACTATACCCCTCCCACAGTCATTTCATGTTAAGATTATACCAGGTTACACGCCCGCTGTACAACCAAACCTCATGCTCTGCTTCTATAAGTTAATGGTAGCGTGTTATTTTTGCATAAACCCCCCCCGAGTGATCACCTGGATGAGGGACAGACGGCTCAAAATGGGGCTCAGTGGATGCAGCAGCTCAGGTTGGTCAGTCTGTAATATTTAGTACCGAAAATGTTCAGAAAATTACATCAGGCAGACTACAAGCCGCTTGGGTAAACACTCGCGCCCCCCCCCCCCCCCTCCCCCCCCCCCCCCAATTAGCCTGAAAAAGAATAAGCCACCACTGGAAAACACCACCCTAGACTAAAGCACCAACCCCTAAGCCGAGCTCGCAAACTGGTCACTTCAAGACCTCTGGGTGACTGTGGCACAGGACACATAGTACTCACCTGTGGACGGAGGGGCTTATATCCATCCTTACTATGTAGTGCTATTTAAAAACTAATCCATCAGCTGCTTTGGCATGGGAAACACGTTTACTGTGTGCATGGGATAATATACAAATAGAATATTCAATTGCCTAGACTTGATTAGAACAGCTGACATAAGAAGTCTGGTTATTTAAAAGGATCACTCAGTTTAACCTTAGAAAATCACTTGCTGGTGTTAATTGTAGGAATTGGAAATTTCAGCAATGTGTATAATTATTATTTTTTTTCTACAGAGAATTTACAAGGTAAAAAACTAAATGTACAAGATAATATGAAAACCAGTCAAATACATCAATTACATCATTAACAATGGGCTTGTGCTTTACCCAGGGAAAAAGTAAAAATAAAAATAAAATCTGCCTGCTGACTGTGCGTCCCCTGGGGGCCACACTGGGGACCTGCACCAGGGGTGGCGGGGTGGCAGGGGTCAGTTGTCACAGCGTTCTTAGGTGAAGTTGACTTGTCTTTTTTTTTTTTTTGGTAATTCCCTCAAAGTGGGATAACAGAGGGTGTCAAAGGCTAACCCCTATGTCTAAGGAGCATCTCTCACAGAACAGGGGGGGTTCGGGGCTCCTCCTCCACTTCTTCAGGGGACCCAGGATGTCGACGGGACTACATGAGGCCGTTCGTGGGGCCACCGATGGGACCCAGTTCAGATCCGCTCTTCATGTAGTACTTCTCCAGCTTGGCCAGAATGTGCTTCCCGTAGGTGTATTTACGCAGAGTGGCAATGTGAGGACGGATCTGAGAAGGGAGAGACGGCAAAGGTCAGCAGATTCAGAGTAGAGCTGAAAGGATTTGTTTTACGAATCAATTAGCTGATAAACAACAACGTCATTAATCAATTTAAGTGATTTCTGAAGCAAAAACACTCAAGATTCACTGATTCCAGGTTAGAAAATGTTATGCTTCACGATAGCATATTCAATGTTTTTACGTTTTCTTACGATTTAACGAGAAACGAGTGTAAATGCGTTTCCCTTTTGATGTAAATTGCCCCGTCATTCCACATCTGCAGGCTCACACAGAGTTAGTAGATCACCAACCTTGTGCATGATGATTTTGCGCTGAGCCGGTTCTGCCATGTCGATCATTCTCTGAACAACGTAGTTGGCGTACTGGTCCTTCATCATGGTGTACAGGGCGCTGTGGGGCCCGTCTTTCTGGCAGCACACTTCGTCTATCAGCAGGGCCCTCTCTGCACGCGAAGAGTGGATCACACACTTCTCCACGACGTTACTGAGGGACAACAGAGAGAGGAAAGCTTCAATTACAAATTCAGAACTGAGCTGAAGGAGTCACAGCTCACAGACACGACTTTTCTGATGTCTTGTGTGGATGGAATCAAGCTTTATAGATGGCACTATTCAGCCCTTTGATGAGTCAGGGAGAGAGGCACTACCTTTTCTCAAGTGTGTCTTTCCAGTCAGCGCTTTGGATCAACATAAGCATGCCTGTCTGTACGTTAAGGGTGCACTCAGGCAAAAAAGGAGCAGCCCATAGTACAAACCAAGCACATCAACATGATCCATGGTCACTGAATGCTAGCGTTTCGTGCAGCACTGTTAAAATTATGTCTCAGTTTCATAGCATGATATTTTAGCACATTTCACAAATCAAAGCTAGATTAATCTTCCCTTAATGGTGACAATAAAATTATTTTGGATATCGAGTTGGTGACTGCACTGTGCTTGAATCTAACCATGTAGTGGTTTGTAAATGGTTGAGGTCGACTTACCTTGCGAATTTGTGTTGACTGAGGACAAGAACCTTCCCACGAACCTCTGCCACTATCTTGCTCTTATCTTCTGGTCTGCCGTGCTCCAAAACATGCTGAATGACGTAGTTGCCGTACTGATCCTGTAGGAGACAGTGGAGGTGTGAGCGCGAGGTAAAAAGCCATTTCAAATACTGACTAACCACAAAAAAGGATCCGTGCGACACCCTTTACTCCAACTGATGCTCATGCACTACTCTTGGGTCGTAATTGGTGTGAGATAATCATGCATCTCTACAATGATGGGTAGACGAATGAGTGACACTCTTACGTCATCACTGCGGAAGGTCAGACAAAACAGATGCTGCTGGTTGCTGAACAGGCAGACAACACAACCAATAGCATCGTTGCCCCTTCAGAAATGGGTGACAGACAGTTATGGGTGTAAAACTCACCTGACACCACTCTGAATTTATCTTGTTAAAGTAGTAATTGGTTGGGTAGGTTATGTAACCTTCACCATTAATTTGGTAGTATTTGCCTTCAAATCCATTTCCTGTCAATCTGTTTTTAACAAGAATCTGCATTATTTTGGACTTGAGGTCTATTTAAGTACTCAAGGTGAAGTGTTTTCAGCACTACTTCTGAACACTTAAGTTGCCCAAAAGAGGTTTAAACTCTGTGGAAGCTCGTATCAAACAATTACTGTGAAATGAAGTAGCCGAAAACAGAAAAACAGATTGATCAGGAGATGCTTTAGGCTAAAGAGGGATCAGTGAAGCCTCTGTGGCATAAAGCAAGATGGGGGGGAAAAAAAGTTGAGGAAAAAGGCGGCTCAGAGGGTTAGGAGAAGGCCGGTAGTTGGAAGTTGGAGAACTATTTACAGGTTAAATTAGAGTCTTTACACAAGAAAAGACAAAAAGGGGGAAAGAGGAAGGGAGGACAGCGACATCCGCGAGAGAGAGGCAAATTGCTCTGACCTTGAACAGTGCATCGCGGGACACTGTATAATACGTTTTGGGTGTCATCTCCAATGATACGCCTTGATATTTCTAGATGGAATAAGTGAAGGGGCAGGGTGGGTGTTTAGAGAATCACATAGGTCAGATGCAATGAGAGCTAACAGTATAAATACATTCATCCTTAACACTTAGCAGACCACAACTACACAGGAATAATGACGAGCTGAAAATATGAAATGCTCAAACATGGAGACATGCAAATACACATGACGAGCACTTATCTCAACACTGATCCGTCACGTCTAACAAGCAAACATCTGCAAACAATGAGGGCTTAGAAATTAAAGACAGATGTGCTCACCTGGCCCAGCTGTTCAGAGTGCTGATGCAGCTCTTCCAGGATGGGCAGAGTCTGCTCCTGGGTGCAGTGCTCCAAAATCCTTTGGATAACTCTGCAGCCATAGGGGTGTGTGGAGAGCACAAACACCTGGAAAAGAAGGTGAACGCCATCATCTATGGAGCTCCGATTCCACCATGGCAACAGGTAATTACAAGGGTTTAATGGACGTGGAGATATGGATTGTGCACATCCATCTTTAATAAAGCAGCCTGAGTCAGAGAGGGATTTTATTCTGTATTGTCGATTAATTAATTATTCACAAGACTACAATAACATTGCATTTTAAATATATTGGTTCAGCTTTAATCTGACGGGGACAAAACACAGGGGCCGACTGAAGATGAAAAATGAAATGGATGAAAAAAGGGACAAGATTGTGAGCACCCAAAGTCACCGAAATGCTGTTAAAACCCGTTCACTATACGCCGCCGCCTGACGTTTGTTTCTTTTTCATTACATTCTTGCTTTTATATTAACAATGCCATTAATAAAAGCAAACAGGATAAATTTGGATTCATATGCAGGCATTCTAAACATTTTACATTCCCATCTCCACCAAGACAAAAGGCAGATTATAAAAAGGGTTGCTTTTGATAATAAACCCACCTGTCCTTGGAAGGCATCAATAATGAACTGCAGGGCCTGAGGCTGGACACACTCGATACACTTCTGCACCACATGGTTGCCATTTTGGTCCTTGACACACTTCAACACGTGGCCATCCAGCTCACGGACAATGTCGCTCTGGAGTGAAGATAAAAGGGAACAAGGGCATCATTTTTAAACAGATGGCACCGCGTTGACTGATGAAGAAAAAAAGAAATGAAAGAAAAACAAGGTCAGCAAAAACGTCATAGAGAAGTATAATCTCACTTACAATTACCTGCTGGTCTGAGGAAATGGACTCCAGGGCTTTCTGAATGACCCTACAGCCATACATCTGCAGAGCCAGGGGAAGGACGTGTCCACGGATACGTGTTGCCAAAGCCAGCTTCTGGTCCGCGCTTCCAAACTGCAGCACACAAAACACAAACTCTACTGCACACAGGCTACACAACTCTGTAATGTTACTAAATTCATATGCGTGTCGTTACTGAAATGACACCTAGATAAACTGTCCCAACCTCAAAGAACTTTTGGATGACATAGTTCCCAAATACATCAGTCATCAGTTGGTATGCTGCTTGCAGAATCTCTCCAAACACCATCTGCCGCTCTGCTGGAGTGGCCCTCTCTAGCTTCTGCTGGATGAATCTAGACAGAGAAGATTGAAAACAAAGAGGAGAGATTAAAAGAAATTCATCAGATGTTGGTAAACCAATGCACTCTTAGGTTTACAGTTAAAAGAAGAAAAAAAAGCATTCGTTAGCCACCTGGATCCATGCTGGTCTTGAGAGAACTCCACCATGTGGCCGGGCAGGTCACGGAGCTGCAGGTTCGGGAAGCGGTTGTTCCTAAAGTCTTCCAGTAGGCGGCTGCGTCCAGACGGCATAACATCAGAACGACTGTAGCGAGGCCGAGACGGAGGGAACAGCTGGCTGCTGGAATTGAAAAGACTGGACGTCCCCCCGGTGCTCCGGTACTTGGCCTCAGCTCCAGGCGCGGCAGAAATGTAACGCCCGCTGCCATTTGTCAGGCCACCTAGGATCAGAGAATAACCGGATACTGTTGTAGTGGTAGTGTCAGTTGCACATGATCCTTATGCATGTGAAACAGAGAACACTTGGGACGGAGGACAATTTTCTGAAAAAGAAATGTAAATCAACCATGTAAAATACATCAATCGTTGACCACTCCCATGAGTATGAGGCCTACCTAGGTGAAGGCTGGAAGAGGATCCGTGAGAGGAGGGCAGAGAAGGTGGAGGAGTAAGTGGAGAGTGACCTGGTGTGAGGCCAATGGGGCTGGGTGAAGAGTAGCCCAGGCTGTTGTAGAAGGGCTGTCCGATGGGAGTTAAACTGCTGCCGCGTTTGTATAGATCGGAACTTGCCAGCAGGGAGTCCCTGCGAGATACACTGCTACTGGTAGAGCTGGACACTGCAAGACAAACAATAGAGAACCAGTTGAGAAAAACAAGACCCTGAAAAGTGAAGTTCTGTTCACCCACATGTATCTTGTAGCCAAAGTCACTGACCAGAAGAGCCGAAGCCTCCGAGAGCAGAGCCCAGGCCGACGCCGAGGGTCCCGGCGGCACTGCTGAAGCCCAAGGAGGAGGTCTGTGGTGGCTGCGCAGCAGAGGTGTGTGAGAAAAGGGAGCTGCTCTGAGAAGTGTTGGGGACCGATCCAGAGCCGTAAAATGAGCTGGAGGGCAGGCCGCTGCTGGGTGGAGGAGCCTGCTGCTGCTGAGGCTGCTGCTGAGGTTGAGGCATTGAGCGGTATAGACCGTTGCCCGGAGGACCAGACATGTTGTTACCGGAGCCAGATGCTGACACCGCAGCTGCTGGTGGGAAGGGGGGGGGAGAGGGAGGAGAGTGGGAGGGGGAAAAAGGGGAGCTGAGGTGAGAAAGACCCTAAGTGGTACTAAGTAAGTAAGAACAGAGTGGATCCACATATTGGAAATGATACTGACTAGTGGACTAGTACTAACCAGCTTGTGCTGCTGCAGGGTTGATGAGGAGAGGGGTCTGGACTAGACGAACTGGCCCACCTAGACCAGCTCGGGCACCGGGGCCCATCACCAGGGCCCCATTCTGGTCATAGTAGGCTGCAGGGGCTAAAACCTGATAACCTGAAAAGATGAACATAAGCGGTCAGAAATGATAGATTACTATGTACAAAACATTTCTAAAGACAACACCAAGCAGCGAAGATAAGTGCGTTTGGCTATAGGGTAGTTGTACGAGGTGGTCTACTAACCAGACATTCCTGCGTATGCCAATGCAGGGTTTGCAGCTGCTGCTGCTGCTAGAGATTCCTGCTGACTCTGTTGGCCTTGACCAGGTGTAAGAGGTCGCTGGTTGTTTCCTGCGCGCATCACCTGGAGAAGAAGATAAGGATACTGTCACACCTAGAGGCTGCATTACAAGTTCCCGAGGACGAAGTCTTTCTATATTACATTAAATATTTTCAGTTTCACTATTTTTACTTTGTGGCATTGTTATCTCATCTATGATCGATGATGCAATTGGGAAAAAAAACTGTTAAAAATTCAGTAAAATCAGGCTTATTTTCAGAGAATATTTTTCTTACGGCAGGTTTCAATACGCCTGGTCCCGCTAGTTCTCTGGCCAAGATTTACCTCAGGTTTATACAGCATCACAATCAATCTGACCGACAGTAACCGTGTGTACTCCATAGTTCCTCTTTACCGTGCATAGCGTGTCAAAATGTAATACATCTTACATGCACTGCAAATTGACAGGAACTGCACTTGTGTACTTCCATTTCAAGCAACAGATGTGCTTTTGAATGCACTTCAGTTAAAGTCAAGTGAGCTTGGCCGGCCCGTGGCTGTAGATTCGTAGTAAATAGCATTTTTATAGTTTGCTCCCCCTTTAAATGTCACTTAAACAAGACAGAACACTGAAAAATCTGTCTACTAAACCATAAGAGGGACAGCCAGCCAGCATGACGGTATTTAAACCATGACAGTGGTCTGTACTGTAATATTTTACTCATTATATACAACTCTGTGGCAATTAACGTCATAGTTTTGTCTGTAGATGGCTGTCTTCTTCACTGTGAAATGATGTCTTGAGTGCATTCTAAAATAAACCAGACTTGCATTAGTCGGCCCATATTGGCTTTGAGTTGTGTTCATGACAGCCTTTTCACAATGAGCCTGCTTTTCGAAGGCACCTTTATGAAACATCGCAGACCAAAAGCACAACACTTCCTACCTGTTGTTGGCCTGGCCCCTGATTGGATGCTTGCTGATTAGCTGAGTGATTGGCAGCTGACGCAGCCTGTTGCTGGAAAAGGTTGGCCGGATACACACCCCAAGGAACCCCATAGTACTGTGGTGGAACCACTGTGGGACCTGTGGAAGACAGTTAGACGTTTCATACACATCCTGTACAACTGATTAGAATAATAACTTGTATCTGAACTTGGCACAACAGCATTGTGTATCAGAAATACATCTAAAGCTTCAACTGACAAGAACATAAAAGGGATAAAAATGTGCTGTCTGATCACCTGCAAGCGAGGCTGCTGCGGCCAGCCCAGCGGCAGTGTAGGGATCCGTACCAGGGGGGCCAGCATTAATGATGTACGGGTTTGGCACAAAGGCAGGAGCAAGGCCAGCTGGGTAATAAGAGGAACAGCAATAAAATTCATTTCTCCATATCAAATCACATTCAAATGACTATGCAACTGAAAAAAACAGGTCTCTATAGACAAAAAGTAGCGGCACACTGTACCACACCCGTAGTAAGACAAACAGCCTTATTTACCGAGATGCTGCTGCTGGGCTGCAGCCAGGGCATATTGTTGCTGCTGAGCTGCAGTCAGCTGTTGTACAGCCAGGGCATTAGATCTCTGGAACAACTGGTGGGAGAAACAATAAAACAAATATCACAATCTGCTGAGCAAATTTGCATATAGATCTCTTGAAAGATGCGTTTTGTTTGTCAACCAACCTGCTGCTGCTGTGAGTTGTAGTCAAACAATCCCATTGGAGTCCCTGAAGAGTCCACCTGAATCTGGTTACCAGCGTAGTCAAACTGGAGGGACTCCACGCCGGCTTGTTGCTCCATGCCTCCCATGTTCTGGGCCTCCTGGCTCTGGAAGTCCTCGGGGGCCTTGTTTTGGGCGGGGTTGTGTTGCTGGAAGGCATGAGGGTGGTGCTGTCCCATCATCTCCAAACCTGATGGCCCGGGACCCATTCTCTCCACCGCCTCAGTGGGGGAAGCTTGGCGGCTCCCAGGGGTCGGACTGGGAGAGTAAAGAAGCGCATATGTCGTTTTAGGGCAAAACTTTGCCTCGGCCAAGGAGCCAAGCAACGTTAACGAGACTATAAGCCTAACATTGATATTCACTCACTTATTTCGACAATTTCAGTACGTTTAGGCTTCATTGCGATGCTCAAATTTAGCAAAACATTAGAAGACCACCTTTAAAATAGCCTTGAGCATTCTGAAATGGGGAGGATTTTCGAAAACAAGGGTTGCAGATGAAGGTTCGAAGATAAAGTTCAATCACCATATTTATAAAGCGCCAAACAAAGGGTTGCCGTTCACCTTACGTGACTGTAAAAAGAACACATACTTGAAGTCTTTGCAGTCCCTGTCCATGCCGTTAAGTAGACCTCTTCCGTTGGCTTTAGCAGGATCATTCTCATCCCCGACCTTCATCTCTGGGCTCTTGTCCTCTTCATAGGGGGAGACTTTCTCTTGGACATCAATCTTCTCTCTCCCATCTTGGTCAACATCTCCTCCACCCTGTATACATTAAAAAAAAAAGAAAAGCTGAGGTAAGACTACGTGCCACCCTTTAGAATAAGTGTTCGATAAGTCAAGAGACCTCACTCACTCTTGAGTGAGTTAGAGGTGAGACAGAAGCTCAACTTACATAACCACCGTTCCTGTAGCGACCATCCATCTTGTCACCAGGAGAGGAGCTGAGGACGTACTCCACCATGCTCACCCCCAGACCTCCACCTTCTGAGCGAGGTGATAGCACTGAATTGGCATCACCATTCCCATGGAAGCTCTGGCCTGGTCGCCGCTGCACCATGATTGGCTGAGACACTGAATGATCTGAATAAAAAGGCGTGATCAGATCCAATAATGAATTCTTCATCTTGAAGAAGGAAAAGTGAGAATACAATGTCCAGAGGTATAGGAGCCACTCACGAGATGATCCCCATGCATTGTCCCTCCACTCCTCTCCAAGAAGCATGCCTTTCCTTCCATCCTTGGCCAGCTCATCAGAATCCCAGAGTTTTTTTGCGGGCAGAAGCTAAACATAAAGTGTACATCTTTTGTAAGATCCTTTTGCATGTCAAAGTGCAATGGAATATTTGAAACAGGCCACGATGATCAAAAAGACCGTAGGTTATTAAAAATGTGATGTTTAGTGGTTAGGTTACAGTTTTAAAGTTTAAATATTGGTTTTCACTGTAGTGTTGGTCAGCTTAACCCTTTCTCACTTAGTCATACTTATGAACACATCCCTATGGACTTGGAGAGGCTGTAAAGACTGTAGTTTGCTCCTTCATGGAGAACACATTATTGCATTTTTATCCCGAATAATTTCAACTACTGCAGTGCAGAGTTAGTGTAGTTACATAATGAAATAAATTCACTCACCTCTGCACTGTATATTTTAAGCCTATACACTGGGAGTTTTTCATATACATTTTGATGTATTGCTATGCTGTAATGGAAAAAAAGACTAATGTTAGGACCAAAAACCTCTTACCTCTCCCATGCCCCTGGACTCCAAAGCAAGCGCTTGAAAGTCATAGTTCATTTCATCTGCAGCACGGACCTGAGACAAAAGAAACACAAATCTTAAAGCACTAAATGGACGGCCATAAAATAGAGATTAACGGACATTACATTTGTTCCACGCGCTGCAGAGCAGAACAGACTAACCTGAGCTGTTCTTTGAGTTCTGATCAGATTTACCCAGAAAATATTTTAGTTCTGTGAAATGAATAAACTACAAAACATGGCCTCACATCATTTCAAGAGGCCCTTCAGCCCACAAAAGCTTTTTCCAACATGAAGTATCTCAATAATCGACACAATACAACAACGTACAAACAAAAACCATCAGAAAAGAGATTAAGAAACTCCAGGGTCAACATCCATTGAAATGTGTAAATCTACATGTATAAGCCTGATTAGCTAAATTATAATCACCAAAGTACAACTGTGTCGAGAAGTAATTTCATACATTGTATGAGTCCTTGAAGATTACAAACAAATGAAAGATTAGAATCATAGCACTATAACATTAGATGAAGGACAAAACAGAGTTGCTGCACCCACGTTCTTTTCACCCAAGCCCCTCCGTGTGAAGAGTAGCGGTGCTGAAGACAAAACTCTGGCATGCCTGCGTCATCTCAAATGGAGAGGTTTGTCATAAAACACTAAAGGTGACATCGTACAAATATTTTAAGGAAGATTTTTTTGCATTACTGCATTTTATTGATGCAACATTATCCCCGATAGAATCTGCTGTAAAAATAAAATAACACAAAGACAAAGAAGGTTGCCCTATAATAACCGTTCTTTTCATCAAGCTGAGCGATAACCCCAGGCCCAATCCACTGTATGTATACATGCATGTATGTATGTATGTATACATGTATGCACACACTTTTTATGTTTACATTGACCCAAGAGTGGTTGAAATGATGTTTGGGGCGGTGGCAAAAGAGCCTGGAGCCTTGTAGACCAGCTGCTATAATCAAACAACAAAGGGATCTCTATCTGCCAATATGGATCATCAATTATCTGCAATTAGCATCAGCTGCAAAACAAAAAAAACAGGGAACTGTAAAAGTTATATTTGCTTCCTTTTTTCTTGTGCCGATTCGATTTTTGATCCAATCCGAACCGTGAGTTTTATGATCCGTTGCACCACTAGTGAGGTGGGTGTGTGACTACAGATACCAGTAAGAAGATCAAGTCAATCCAAGAAGTCCAGTTTGTGTAACAAATTCATGAATCTGAAAAGACTTAAGATTTAATACTGTAAAACAGGATATTACAAGTCCGGTCGGTTATCACAGCGACAGTCACTTCCCTGCTGTGCCAGGGAGGCGTATTTTTTTCTATTTTCTTCAAGCAGCGCTATCAACATCTAACATACCTGGGTCTAAATGCGATTGCCATGGACAGATCACCAGCGTGTGCAGGGATAATGAAATACAGAGAATAGATGGACCCAGACTTCAAATGGGTTCGAAATTTTGAAGGATTTCTAAACTCTCAGGTCAGGAGGCTGAAGAAAGGAAACGAACATCTGACACACTTGCCTGGATGCTGCAGCATATCTGATATAAATTGAAATAAGTTACTGGAGTCAACGAATTAACTGTTGGTGTGATGTCTAGTCAGTTACAGTAGAACAACCGCTGGGCATCAGAGGGACAAAAATATAGCTGTGATGACGACCATTTCCATTTTGTTTCCTCAATGAAGTTAAATTATTTCTCCAGATTATAAACTAGATTTACAAAAAAATGCAAATGCTCCCCAACCTATATTATTGCCTCAAATGAGTCCGCGTTTTTTAATAATTACTACGAAATTAATTTGTCATTGTATTTACAGACATTTTCAGTCAAATTATTGTTTTGCTGCACAACAGCATTATGGTCCACCAACTAAAGCCAGTGACATTTTTCATGTGCGCCAACGTTAAAACATTCCTGGAAGAATCGAGTGGAATAAATGACCTAGTGACTAACAGAGTTTTATTGTTTGGTTTGGACATGACATTTGTAGCTTTAGCCGATACAAAATGCTGCCGTCTGTCCTTCTAACCCGCATTAGATTAAATAATATTGCAGTGACTGAAGACCTTTTTACCTGATCAACATGATTGGCATCACCAGTTGGCCAGCGGTGTTTGCTGGGTGTGCAACCTCCCAGCTGCTCTCCGGGCTGCCTCTGAAAGAAGTATCCGACTGTGGCGTCATCCTGAGATCGTCCACTCAGTGGAGGCTGCGGGGTACCTGGGGCGGTGGGGCTATTAACAACCCGGTCCATGCCCTGTAAATGTGGGACTCCAGAAGCCTGTCCAGCTCCCCCAACGTGAACTCTGACACCTACAGTCTCAGGAGCACCATTTGCATGCAGCATCCCACCTCTTGTCTCCTGCCAGGCCACGTCATTCATACCTAGGATGCTGCATGGAACGCTCATTCCACGGGAAAGCCTGCACAAAACAAAATACAAGTATTATGTTGACAAGAATATGCAGTGTTTTTACATTGGCCCTTTGTGATCTCTTGCATTGATTGACTTCTAGTCTACCAGAGCATTTGCCTGATACAAATAATTCTGATATATGGCTAAAATTACTTTTTATATCCGAATAAAGTCAATGAGGCCCCCCATTTTAACGTGACAGCTAGGGGACTGTATTCTGGTAGGCTATGGAGTCATGAAAGCTGTAAGTTACAACATGTGGCCATTATGCTAGTCTTGAGACAAACCGAAACTTTTGAACTACACGTATGCCCCCAAAAGAATACTACATGAATAACAGGTCAAACTTATTATTTTTTTGCCGGGACATATCTAATTTATCGTATTGCTGACTACACGTTATGGCTGTTCTACGGTTGACGATTGAAATGTTAGTTAGCATGAATGTCGCCCTGAATATCCAAATGTAACGTTTATTACTAAGCTTGTTCGACATGGGAGGCATTAACGTCAACTGGGAAGTTTAATTAGGCGGTTCTCTCGTTTATAAATGAGCAATATAAGAACAAATCACTTGCATTACAGGCATGATGATGGCTTGCAAGACCCAAAATGCTAACTTGGTAACGTTGTCGTTAGCTTAGTGTTAGCTGGTGGTCGTGGCTAACGCAACGCTACCATTAACGTTACTAATGATTAAAAGACGCACGCGGCTATCACATAACACTTCTGCCTTTTAGCCACAACGAGAGCTGTCGCTGGCTTTTAAAAATAAATAACTAGCTACAACGAAATAGCCAACATTACTGGTCATTGTGGCAGACCGATGTGCAAGCCTTTCAGCAGGCTGGCTAACTAACGTAGCTAACCTAGCCAGAGAGTCCGCTGCTAATAAGCAAGCTAACTTACGGCTTTGACTGAATATTTAACGTTACGTAAATAGTGGTTCAAAAAGTCTAATGGCTAGAAGTTCGTCCCCGTGTTGCATATTGTTGCTTCATCATTCTTGTCCAATCCTTTGTTGACACTAGCAGATATTGACCAGGTTTATTGTTTGCTAATGCTACTTAACTAGCGAGCATTAGCAACCTCCTTTGCTAACAAGCTAACGCTAAACGCAGCAGGCCTGCTCTGTTTATTATTGGTTTGCGACGTTAGACATCAAAGTTAAATTCGTGAATTTGCCATTGCATTACAGTATGCTATTGTGCCCGTGTGTTTGACGAAAAACGTGCAATTTTCTTGACTCGAAAAACCACATTGATTGGCTTCAACCAGCCAAATAAACCCAAATGGCCAATGCAAGAGCTAGCACACGCTAATTTGCAAGTTGGTGTTGTGCGAGCTAAAACATCAACCAAACACTCAGTGGCTAAACAACATGGCCCCCCTTCAAGTCCCAAACAGAGGGGCCTTAACCGCTAAACAAAAGGGGAAACACTCGCACCACGGCAGTCGCGTTTAAATCGCTTTAGAAAGCTTTTGCTTTCGATGTGAACAAAGAAAGATTATATACTTACGCGTTGTCGTTTCGAGAGAGGGTCTATGCTTGTTGCACGCCGTCAACCCAATTCTATATTGTTTTGTTTCCTTGGAGAGAGCGGTGATTTAGCAAGGCTCGCTTGATAGTCAAAGCTAAGAGTTTGCCTACGCTAGTGCCCCCTCCCTGTAAATAGCGTGAACTACGTAGACATGCGTATAACAATCAATGTAAATTTGCCTCCCAACATGTTACCCTTTGTACACCATGTGAAGGTAGTATAAATGTTACGCGTAGGTGTGTTTACCTGTCATACAACATTTTAAGAATAATAATTTCCCCTAAAAGGCGCTCATATTGCTGCTGGATATCAAGTCTTTGTGAATGAAAGATTATTGTACACTAATTTAATGTTAAAGACAAGGATGAGTATAGATTAAAACGTATTAACAGTTAAAACAATATTTCAAACATGGGAAATAATTTAGTGACGAGAAGCCACGAGACGCCTATAATAGAAGTCCCATTTAAGGAGAATTACGCACAATCGTCGCGGAAAACATCATCATGCAGTTAGATTGGGTTGATTTTGGCTGATCCTGGATCGGGTGGGTCCTCGTGGTCGATGACCCTCCTCTTCATAAGGAAACTCGATGAGATCCAATCACATCTTCCTTTTCAAACTGTGATCTCACCTCCTTATTTCCGATTGGATTGCTAAATTTAGGAAACCACCCTATGCTTTATAAAGAGATTGCAGTGGTTGCTGGTAAATGTTCTGGAGTTGCTAGACGGGAGCGGCTTATGGGACACGTCTCATTTAGAGTTTAACAGCAGAGGGAGTGGACGCCCCGAGAGTGTCTGTGTTTCTGGATGCCACATTCAAGCGAGCGGTAGAAAGAAAGGCAGTAATGGCAGACATACGGAAGAAACTAGTCGTGGTGGGGGACGGCGCGTGTGGGAAAACATGTCTATTGATCGTATTCAGCAAAGACGAGTTTCCCGAGGTGTATGTTCCGACTGTGTTTGAGACATACGTGGCGGACATCGAGGTGGAAAACAAGCAAGTCCAGCTAGCTTTGTGGGACACCGCTGGGCAGGAGGACTACGACCGGCTGCGGCCCCTATCCTATCCGGATACCGATGTCATTCTGATGTGCTTCTCCGTGGACAGCCCGGACTCGTTGGAAAACATCCCCGAAAAGTGGGTCCCCGAAGTCAAACATTTTTGTCCCAATGTACCCATTATATTAGTGGCCAACAAGAAGGATCTCCGCAACGACGAGAACGTAAAGAACGAGCTGTCCCGGTTGAAGCTGGAGCCAGTGAGGGCAGAGGACGGCCGGGCCATGGCCACGCGCATTGGCGCATATGCCTATTTGGAGTGCGCTGCCAAAACCAAGGAGGGGATCTGGGAGGTATTCGAAACTGCAACACGGGCATCTTTACAAAAACGGAAAATACCATCAGAAAGTTGTCTCAAATGCTGTGTTTTGATGTGAATCGACGCTGTCTGGAGAACTGTGACGCGCAGACAAGACGCTTCCACCGCTGGGATCCGTGTCTGAACATGTACGGGCAGTGGCCATGGTTTGGTTACTCCCTTGTAATCAGACGACCTTGGTTGAGCCAAAACGAATGACTGAAAACAAGTTGTTTTTAACACACTCGGTGATGATCTGAAATCGGTTTGTGTGTGTGTGTGTGTGTGTGAGAAATGCACGGATTGAAGCATGTTCTTTGCGGGTCACATGATCCCATGACAGGTCGAGGGGTAAAAAGGACAAACTTCATGTCAGCGGACGCCTTATTTCCTCCTGTCTATTGTGGACATGTCCTTTCTCAAGGCCTGCTTTTGAGCCTCGGTTTAAATTGCTCACTTTTTGTGTTTCAAGTGTTTGCATAGGCCACTGCCTTACTGCCAAGGTTACAGCCTACTTTGTAATAAGCAAATATTGCACTCGTTTATGTCCACTTTGTATTGTAACAATGAATATTTAGTTTGTGAAATTGCACAGCAGAATTACTGTTCGACACTACAGCAATTCACAGAAAGTTTTGAACTTTCTAACCCTTCGTTCAAATAAGTGCAACAGTGATTTATGGCGTTTCTTCTGATGTTTTACCCATGAATAAAGACATAGCTTCAGTTTACAGTTAAACAAATCAGGTGTCAGTTGGAACCACATCCAAAAAGTATGTTTTGGACTCCACGGTATTACATGTCTATAGGCTGATGCTAGTATTTTTTATTTTTTTTTGCAACAGGCCAAATACCGTTGTAGGTCTGGGATACATTTGACCGTGTGGTTTAGCAAGTTTTTATATAGATGTTTTGTTAACGTTAAATGTACAATTACTAGTTTGCTAAACATGGGTCTACCCCAAATGTTATGCTTTGCTGGTGGCTACAATGACTCAATTTAGGAGGACATTCATAAAAAGAGATGCTTTTTGATCATGGATTACAAAACTATTATCGTGAAAATACATTGTAGCCTGTAAATAGCACAGCAAGCAAAGGAGGGGAGATGCTTTGTCATTACAGCTCACCATTTGAAGCACATACGGTATCTCACCATGTTTCTTAACTTTTAAATCCGATCTAGCTGTCTCTAAGGCTGACATGTCTCATCAGTCTCATAGACTTCAAAGACCTGTTTTCTATTTAGCTACTGCTTCGTTTACAGGTATGGTGGTGATATTTCTAAGAGAAGCACGTGAGACGGTTAATCATGTGAGTGCTTTGCTCAGTGAAACGCCTTTTTCTTAGATAGTGTCATGAAAAGAAGGCTGTGTCAGAGCTCTATGAGCCAGTAGCACACACAGTGGGATTGTGAGAGCGTGTGGCTATTTAAAATGTTTATGTTATGTAATTAAAACCACAGTTGACTAATATTTACACAAACATAAACAAAAGGGTATCCCTTTGACTAAAATACTAGATAAGAAATAAATGTAAATTGTAAAATATTGATTATTTTTTTCTGAAGATGTTAAAAGTTTGTTTACAGCTGAACTATGATTGATTGATTGATTGACAAACACAAAAAGTACAAACTTTCCACCTTAACGTCTTCCATTATGACCATGGAATGTACCTCAAATTTATTTGGTCAAAGATATTGTTGGCGCTTTGAAGTTGGCAACAGAAATCAATGTATTTGAGCTTATTTTCCATGTTTGTGTAATGAGCTCATGTTTGATCTGTGTTTCCACAAGCAGGGTTGTGTTGCTGTTGTCTTTTACACAATGGTGGGAGTGCTTGTTCAAATGACAGCTATGAACATCGGTTGCAGAGGGTGTTGCAACACTGGGAATCCAAGGTAAAAACCCTGGTGGATTTACTATGCGAGTTATTCTTCAATTTCTCTTTAAACATGTCATTTTGCTGTGGTTCATTGAATAACCATAAAATAAATCGGAGTTAAATAAGAGTTATCTGTTAAAAATCCAACTGGTTACAATGATGTAAAAGTCACATTCCTCCCTGCCTTCTGTTGCTGGGCTTTTTGCTGACTTACAGGACAGGAATGCATTGTGCTAGACTGGTTAATTTTCCCACACTGGCCCCCCTCATGTGCCTCTGATTTAGGTTATCATTCCCTGATCAGACCAAGCATCTTTTTCTTTATTATGCTTTGAAGAATACAACTATGAAGGAAAATTATGGAAATGTGCCAAACACATTTGTTTGTAAGAGATGTTAATGTAATTACATCATTTCCAGGTTTGAATGGAACAATGCTTTTTTTTTTTTGTGAGGTAAAACAATACAGAATGTAAGAAAACAAATGGTACTGTTTGGGGAAAGTCAATAAAAAAAAAATCATTGTGTGTCACCACCTCTACGTATCTGCTTTTGCCTCATTTTCTCACACTAAAGACAAATACTTAATGTGGTGTTGCAGCTGGTATAAGGTTCAACATACCTCAAAGATTATGTATATATTTATTAACAATTATATAAACTCTGTCGCAATATTCTGTGAGTCATCCATTGCATTTGTGATTTTCTGTTTTTAGTAGGATATATTTACCCATAAGTTAAATATGGGTTATATGACCAGTGGTGGAAAGTATTTTATTAAGTACAGTTTTTAAAGTAAAATATAACATTACATTAAGGCTTTATTTTCCTGTATTATGAGTTATTTTCCTGTTTATACTTTACTTAAATTTAGCTGAAAATACTTTTACATATGATTTTCAAAAGTATTTGTATACTGTTTTATTGCTACTTTTGCTTAAGTAAATTATCTGGATAACACTGCTTATGATTACACATAGCCAATAGCCATTATTGAAAAGAAAAAATTGTATATTTCAAAGGGTGAGTCCATTTTAAGACACACAGCTATTTGTGTATCTGCTAAATTTAGACATGAGGATATGAACGACTTACGTATGGGCATGTTGCAGCGGTGTAGGGTGAGCTTTTTAAAATGATATATTGTAACTATTCAGTATGTAGTTTTTTAATGAGTAACTATATATTTGTGAGATTTAGGGAAGCAACTTTGACTCAAACTTAAGTGCTTCATGTCAGGAAAATTCTAATTTATATATCGGGAGGAATATTAAATCTAAAGACGATTTTACCAGCATAGAAAAATCATATTAGAGTACCTTCCCTTCCATTTAATTTTAAAGGCATGCCAAGAAGTTTGATTTTTAGTAAGTTATGTTAAATTATATACAATAAATGCACAGAGATGTACAGTATGCAGTAAAAACTGTCTTTATTGAAGGCGACATACATGTTTTTAAATAGTACAAGACACAAAGGGAGCACAGTAGGATCAGAACAACTGGGAGTGAAATTAATTTGAAAAACAGAGCAGAGAGACATGCATCATTGTTACACAACAGACACAGTCAATACAAACACTGTAGTATATCCTGGTTATCCACAGTCGGTTAGTTAAATTTGGCAACAAATGGGATAGGAATATCAATCTCCATCTGTCTGTCACTTATTCTCACAAATGGTTCAATAATTTTGCTTTTTTCCTGAAGTGTCTTTATGACAATGTTGTGGATAGCATTCACACGTTTCACCAATAAGTCAATCCAGGACACGATGTCAGCTTGAAGTTGTTCAAAAGACATGTCAGCGAAAATATTCTGGAGCTTAGCTTTCACAGCCATTAAATATTCTACAACAATTGTGCAGGCCTTTTCAACCTGCTTGGCAACATCAACTAGGACACGAGAGTTCATGGCGTCATTGTATACTTCAGTCACAAAGGTGGAGAGCGTCTCTATGTTCTGAGATTTAAGGGTTTGGAGAAACCTCTCGCTCTGTTCAGTGGTAAACTGCACAAATGCAGATAGTTTATTAATGACATCTTCCAGCTGGATTTCCCCCACTTTCCTAACAATCACAACCACTTGTTTCTGAATTTTCCTCAAAGCTACAAACAAGTCTTCAAGAATTTCTCTTCCACTGACAACATTGTTTGAGCCAGGAAGGGTGAACTCAATGGCTTGGACAAAATCAAGGACTGCTGTAAACGTGGAGGCAATATACTCTGGAACCTTTTGAACAGCCTCTTCAGATACGTCGGCAATAAAAGCACTATATTTCTGGTAGACCTCAAGCCCAGACAGCTTCTGTTCATACCCAGGAAGCTGGAACTTGGTCTCTCTCAGAAATTTAACAACAGCATCCAGGACAATTTCAACTTTCTTTTGGTATTCTTTGAGGATCAAAATGGCCTTCTCTGTGACAGTTGTCATAAAATTAGAAGGAATTACTGCTGCAAAGTTGTCAACAGCCCTCTTGTACATCACTTCACCCTGATCAATAACCTGCTCAAAAGAACCCTCAAGACTCCTAGCATAGTAGACTCCTAGTCTGTAGATTGTGTTGTATGTCCGGACAGTAGGATCAGACACCATTTTCATGACTGTGGGCACCTGTTTCTTCAGTCCCAGCATCATCTCATATGGCATCTCCATGTTCCAGGTTGTCTGAAGGTTTAGCTTCTCAGAGTTCATCACAGACAGCTTCAGACCCAAGACATCAATGTCGTTTGTTGGCTCTGACTGTGTGGGATAGTAAATACAAATATTACTGAAACATAAATACACCATTCACATTGAAATTACAATCAAAGGTTATTAGTAAGCAAACAAGTAAACAAAACTTATCTTACCGGGTAGCGACCATAGAGTCTTGCTTTCACTTGTGCTGGGCGCTTAGTCTGCATTTGAAGTGCAATGAGTCCTGCAGATGGAGTGGACATAGACACAACAAGGCCTTCCTCTGAATTTCCAATAATCTGCTGATACATTTCCATACTCAGGACAGGTAGATTGACTTTGGCTGAATTGGTGATGGAGGTATCCACAACTTCATAGCTTAAGATGATGGTGCTGTCATGGTTTCCCTCAAGCATTGAATGTTTCACAGACAGGACAGAGGCCATTTTAAATCCGCCGACCGTGTTCACGTTGGTGTGACCCTCAATCTTTCCAGTCAGAACCTCAAATTCAGAGGTTGAGGAAGCATCAAGTTTGATGATGATGCTGTCCTGGTTAAGGATGCTAGCATCAGTTTTGAGTGTGACCATTGTGGTTTTCATGGAGAACTCGTAGGTCAGATCACCCAGTACTGGAATCCTGATGCTCTGAATTTTGGGGCTCTTCATGTACTTCAGTTTGGAGTTTATGTCAAATGTCTGCTGAGTTGTGGTCAGGAGATTGCTCAGGCCAGTGTCTTCCCACAGAGAGTAGTCGTCCACTCTTGGTGTCCTCATGCCAACAAATGGCACAGTCATTTCAGGAATGGTGATAGGCTCCTTTAGTACATCCAGATTAGCTTCTCCATTGATCTGGGAAAATATGATAATTTCTTCACCATTATACATGGTGAAGTAATGGGAGTATTTGTACTGGTTGAATCTAGCCAGAACTGTCCAACTAGCCTGCTGCACTTCAGAGTTCAGGATCAAAGAGATTTCATCCTGGAGATCCATCTTTCCAGACAGATTGAATGGAAGGGCAACCTTGACATTTCCCTTATTCTTGGTTTCAAACATAAGCCCACTAGGTGTGACCAAAGCAAGTGCAGAGTTTGAGACAGTTCCCTCAACATGTCCAGCTAGCTCTGCAGTGTGAGAGGCAGTGAAATCAATTTTCATGTCTCCAGCATTAGCCTGGAATTTGACATCTGCTACACTGTCCTTCATGAAAGGTGTTTCTGTCTCAAACTTGGCATCAATAATTACATGGCGGAAAATGCAGATTTCAGCAAACACATTTTGATTCATTTTGAAGTGGCTGCTCTCTGTTGCACCAGTGAAAGTCACTTTGGCTGTGTGGAGATCCATCACCACCTCCATGTCACTCTTGTGGTTTGCCTCATCCGAAAAGTCCTTAACTGCATATTTTCCATTGGCGAGATTGGTAATGGTCAGAGTGGCAGTGCCAGCATTAAGCTGGAGGACGTTCTTTTGGTTGATTGATGTTTCACTGACGATGTTGAGGGATAGCACATTGGCATCATGTTTGTAGCTAGTCTCCACAGTGGCAGAAACTCCATCTTTAAGGGCAAAGAATGCATTGTTGACAAGCTCTGCAACATATAACTCAGAGTTAGCTTTTGCAGTAGTTTCAGCAGAAGCTTCAGATGACAGGCCATCGAGAGTCATTGTTCCCTTGTGGTCAAGTGTGAAACATGACTGGTCAACTTTGATGTCCTCAGAGATGGACAAGCGACTCATCTCGGGCACAGCCAAATGAGCACTGGCATCCAGTGTGAAGTCAAGAACTTTCAAAGTAGATGAAGCCTTTGAGTTAAGGTTGATTTTGAAATCTGGTGTGTCTGATGTAATTGTGGTATTCTCAAGGTCAGCAGTGGTCCTGAGTGTGTAGTGAGGGGAGGCAACTCTGAACTCTCCATAGAGTTTTCCAAAACAGGGAATCTTGCTCATATCTGCAACTTTCTCTTTCAACTCTATAGTGAATGTGTCATAATCAAAAGATTTAATATTCTGGACCATCCTCATGAAATAGTCACTCATGTCATCAATCAGCTGTTTGAAGTTAAAGGAATACAGCTCATTCACAAGCTCCTGAACAGGTGCCATAACTCTTTTGAGCAAAGGCTCGATGTCAATTGACTTGAGAGCAGCAACAGCAGCCTGCATCTTTTCCCTCACCTGATACTGTTTCATAATTTTAACAACCTCATCCATCATGGCCCCAATCATCTTCTCAACGTCATAGCTGGAGAGGATCTCCTCTATTTTGGCATAAATTACATTGAAGTTGTTAGCAATGTTATGCTTCTTGATCCAAGCCATAATAGCATCCTTCATTGATTTCAGCACATTCATGACTTTGTCAGTTGGGAACCTGGCTGTCAGGTTGGTCATGAAATTTTCCATAGAGTTGATAAACTTTGTCAGGTCTTGGACAAAGAGGTTGAAGTCAAAGCTATCAATAACGTCCTTCAGTTCTGACACTTTGTTCTGCAATTTGGCACTGAGCTCATACTTGGTGTTGATGTCTTTCAGCATCACAATACTTTGGTCCATCAGCCTCATCATTGTGGTCTTAATGTTTTCAATAACTTCAGGCAGATGCTCAATGAATGGGATCTGGACGAAGTGGCTGTCACTGTTCTTGTCATATTTCACAAATCCAGAGATGGCGTAATCTTCATTGACCTCACTGAAGAGAGGAGTTGAAACAGCTCCTGACATCTCCATACCCATTCTCTCTGCATTGTTATAGGCACTAATTTCTTGGTCGAAAGTGTGCTTGTTTACTGTGGATGCCATCTTCAGTGTGACACTTTGTTCTTGGAGGCTCAGCATGCTGTTGAATTTGTTGTCCATATTGGTGTTTATAAGGTATCCAGCATCCAGTTGATGGGTGGTTGAGGCTCTGTACTCAAATGAATGAGTGAACAGCAGGGGTTCTGCCTTTAGGAGGAATTTGCTGTATAGTTCGCCACTCTGCTCACCATAGAGATACACTGCACCATTTGAGTTGAACAGGGCATCAATGTTCAGAATGAAGGGTGCAGCAACAGTTTTGACTGTACTGTCCATACGAAGAGCTGGTGAGTTGAAGTTAGCCACATTGTTGAATTTCATGGTCAGACCAGCAACTTCCATATCAGTGGTATGTGTCATTTGAGCTCCCAGGAGTTTACCATTGGTATTGCACTTTGTAGTAAAGACCATATCAACAAACTTGACTTCATAAGTGTGCTTGAGCTCTTCCTCTGAAAAGACTCCCATCATTGTTCCAGTCAGCTCCATGTTGTAGGGCTCTGCCTTGAACAGGGCATCATTCACAAAGTTGATCTCCATGATCTTCAGGTCATTCTTCACATTAACTGAGGCAGTAAAACGCTCCATGTTAACTGCGATGTCATGCATGTAGGAGTTCCTCTCGTTAAGGAAGTTGTCAGTCTTGGAGCGAAGCATGAAAGATCTCAGTGTAAGAGACAATGAGTTGGCATTTTCGGTCCTCATCTCGTTGAGAGATCCAACTATGTTGTTGGAGAGGATCAAGCCATCTTCATTCAGTCTGAGGTTCACTCTGTTAATGGTGTTGATGTCAAAGAGGTTGCCCTTAAGGATGCTGTTGAGATACACGTCTGTGCTTGCAATCTTTCCCTCAACATTGAGCTCAGCTTTGTTCTCTTTAATAGCTCCCTTAGTGGTGAGAGACACGGTGGCACCAGCGGTGTCAACTCCGCCATGGAAAACATTCTCGAAGGTCATTGGGCTGTGCTGAGCAGTTGTTGTACAGCTGGTGGTCAGGCCATTCATGTTCAGGGCCAAGGTTGCCTTGTGAGAGGCAAGGCTTGAGAAGACTTTCAAAGAAGCATCAGCATTGATCTCCAAGCCGGAAGGGTTCATGGACCCAGTGAACAAAGAGTAGGCACGGTTCACTGTGTCATCAGCTTGATTCTCTATCCTGAGGCTGGCCTGTCCATCAGAGGCAGAGAACTCCATTTGGCTACGAAGAATTCGCTCATCAGCCTTGGTCACAGAGTCAGACTGGATGGTAAGCTTGACATCTTTGTAGCTAAGGCTCATTTTGGTGGTGTGCTTGATGGGGTTAGTGTTCATGTTGGTGTTAGACTCAATCACAAGTTCCTCATTTGCATATGATGCCTTGATCTGGTTGGCAACCTTCAGGATTTCAGAGTTCACCCTCAGTGTACTCTCCAGTTTAGCTTCTTTCTTTGCTGGCTCAACAGAGAAGGTGTGGAGATAAGTGGTGCTAGCAGTCATGGATCCAACAGACACACTTCCATCTGAGTTGATATCTCCAAAGAGTTTGTGTGAATCTAGGGTGACCTGGGTGGTAATAGTCAGCGATATCTCCAGGCCCTCAGGGGCTACGGCATAGATGTTATACCTTCCAGTTGACATTACATTGTCTGTGACAGCAAAGGTTTCCAACACATTAAAACCTGTGTTCATTAGCATATGGTTCAGGGAACCATCAATGGTGAGTTTAATCGTCTTCTCTGCTGTGTCTTTGATTGTTGTAACTCCTGTAAAACAGATAAAACAGTAAAATATTAAGTATTAAGTATTGAGTATTAACATTAATACAATTAAAATAAATATTAACATTAATGGTAATACTTATTCTATTTCTCTAAAGAGACAAATGTGTAATTCTTTTAATTAAAGATAAAAAAAAGATTAAATTACCTTCCGTTGAGAAGGCGAGAAGTTTGATTGGACTGTCAGTCATGACGCTGAACTTTGCCAAGTAGCTAGGAGACTCTGCAGTGTTGTTACCAGCAGACACAGTTGCCTCCCATTCATAATAGTTGCTGTTGACCTTGGCAGATGCCTCCACCATTCCCATCAGAGGCAGGGTGAGATCATATTCAGAGGGGATGGTAAAAGTGGGGATTTGGATCTCTCGTGAGGCAACCTCCATGCCCAGCTGAGGCATTGAGATGTGTGGGGAGTTCACCATTGGAGGTATCCTTAGCTCCTCAGATGATTTGCCTCCAAGAGGTAGGGGGACAGTGATGGTCAAACGGTCCTTGTTGAACTGGTATCTGAATGTGCTATCACTGGTGAAAGGATTAAAGCAGAGCATTTGTTATTATGTAATTTAAAATATACATTTAACTGGTGAGTAAATAATGATATTTATTATCAGATATAGGGTTTACTTACACGTTCATGAATAGGTTTTCAGGCATGGAGGGCATTTCCACACTTGCGATTCTGTTCCTCAGAGTCTCAACATAGGGAACATCAGCTGAGATCTTGTCCATCCAGCTATCACTGGCCTGAGGGAAAAAGCACCACATTTCTCATGCTTTAGTCTGGAAGAACTAGAACTAAGTCAAGGTCTGATAAATAATTGTATTGATTATATTCTTTTCACCTCAACTGCCTTGTTGAAGACTTGACGCAGTTTCATGTCTGTCTTGACAACCTGCTGGTCCATGACATCATCCGTCAACTGCCTGAGCCAGGCCTGAAGGGCGTCAGTGTAAGGCACCAGGATCTTAGTATCAGCATTCATGTTGGATATCAGCTGAATCTCAGCCTGGTCTTTACCTAAGATACAAAGCATTTAGCATTTTACTTTTGAGACAAATGCCCGAAATTATAAATCTCTAAAGTCCATTAGTAGTATTTTCTTGAGCAGACATACCATATTTGAATGTGACTGCCTGAATGGAGGAGGTCTCTGGGATTTTGACATCACTTTTGATCTCCATGGTGAGCCCATCAGCTTTGCTCATGGTAGCAGTGATGGAGGCATCGGTCTTGAGTGAGGGGACTAACAGCTGAACCTGCAGCATGCCATCAGTCATGGCCTGAAGCCTGTGATTAATGGAGAAAAAAATATTAAGTCAATGCCTCTATATAAAAATGCTGTTGCATTATTGTGGACATGGGCATGTGACAGTACATAGCTCTCAGATATATTATTTATTGACAGTGTGTTAAACAACGATTTTAGCTGGGTTGACTCACTTAGCACGGCCAATCAGAGAGAGCTGGGGCACATTCTTGTTGGTGATCTCGAGGGTAATGGATTTGCCTTTGGCACTGCTGTCGGTCATGCCAATCTTAACGCCGGCCTCAACATCAATGTCAGGAACCTGAATTTCGGTGGTGAAAACATTCCTGTTCCTGTTGTACTTCATGGTGGCGGTAGCCTCGGTAGGCTGAGAACCTAAAGTGGGCAAAAGTACAACTTGATCACTCATGTATGTAACCCTATAAAAATGAAAAAGGAAGATATTATGGCACATAGAAAAACTTATTATAATGTTTTTCCCAAAAAGATGCTCATACCCTCAGCTCTCAGAGCCAACTTCAAAGAATCAACCTTCTGGTGGCCGTCATTTCCTTCGCTGAGGAGTTTGTAGGCGATGGTGGCTGTGTACTCAGACACCTCTTCAGAAGGCTCGAAGTCTACAGAAAACCTAGGTTGAAAAGAGTTACATTTAAAAAGTTAAATCTTCCATGATATTGTGCTGTGTGTCTAAAAAAAACCACATTTGTGTATCAAACTTTGACTACTTCTGCTAAACAGAGGCGAAACACAATTTCAATTACCATTTCCTTGTGACATGATAATCAATCAGTATGTTGCAACCATTGATATTAAAAAATAATAATCACAGATTCTTCAAAGAACAACTTACTTAGTCTCTCCATTCAAGGGGAAGTATGGAACATCAGTATTATCTCCAGTGCTGGCACGGGGTGTTTTGGTGCAGTATCTGATTCCAGAGAAAAGGGGTCTGCAGCTTGCTTCACCCTCTGTGTTTGTGATGACTGCAGCTTGACCAGCACCCACAATCAGCACTTTATTGCTTTTTCAAAGAAAAAACAGCAATATCAGTTTCCATCTTCAACATTCAGTATTAAATATTGCCTATCTACTACTAAATCACGTTTCATTTATGAAATATAATTTATGAATGTATGTTGTGTTATTTGTTACCTGATGCTCAAGAGCTTTGTGGTGCCCTGTGGAGCGGGTATGGAAAGCTTGACCTGGTTCTGCTCCATGGTGATCTTGGCATTCAGTGAGCTCTCGTGGTACAGGTTGGTGTGCATCTCAACAGCGGACACAACAAATTCAGGGACATGGACTCCCATCTTAGTCACAAACTCAACTCCAACAGAGGGTGAGAACAGCAGCTCCTTCTGTGAAAAAAAATAGATCACATGAAATGAAATAGATTGCCGAGTCATGAGAATATATAAAATGACAGTGCTACTATAATACAACTACAATCTATTATACTACTACTATACATATTTAATCATTATTATTGTAATATTTTTAGCAGGACATTTAAAGAAGTACATCAATAAAACAGCAAAAGCATAATGATAACACTTTAGTTGAGCACTGATGGTAGATTGAGAAGAAAAGATTGAAAATGTACCATGTTTGGAGCCATGCGAAGGCCTCCCTTTGCTCCAGGAGCGAAGGTACCAGACAAAGTAAATGTCAGAGGCAGGCCAGATGCTGTTGGCATGATTAATTTGTTGTCCATAAAGATGTAATGGGCAAAGATCTCATTGTCAGTGCCTGACATCAGATTAGCCACAACCTGATAAAAAAAAGGTCAATTTGAATTCTCTCTCACTGTGGTAAGGAAAAAGACAGGGAATACATTAAGTGTATAACAGGAGTACAGAACAGTACCTTTTCAGGAATAATCTTCATGAAAATCTCTGCATACATCATTGCGTTTTCAGCAATAAACTTCATATCGCTGCCCTTGATGTAGCCAAGCTCAGTTTCCATTATCTTCAGGTAGGCCATGGCCTCTGGAGACTCTTGATTCTGCAGATCCTTTATCAGCTTGTTGAAGTTGCGAACAACTTCTCTGACAAGATTTTCAGGAATCTACAAAAAGTTGGATTAGTTGTGGTGGTATCAGTGGAAATGATAATAATGCGCACTGTGTTTAACAGAAAAAACAACACACAAGAAGTATACCTTTCGTTCTACTGTGTCCTGGGGAGACACATATTTCTCCAGTTCCTCTTTCATCTTTGGTGGTATCTTGTTTAAAGTCCAGTACAAAGTCTTGGCCAAAGTGTCAGGGAAGAACCCGTTCTTTCCAAACAAAGCTTCAATGGTTGGCTCAAAGCCCCTTCCTTCCATGCCAAACTATTGGAAACATAAAACAATTATATAAAAAAAAGAGTGTGGGTTTAGGGTGATACAGTCTAAATCTGGGCCAAATAATTAATTTACAAATGCTTCCGGGGCAGATGGGTAGTGTTGGCCAAATTGACTGAAAAAAGCTGCAGCAGAACAAATAATAGTAATAATAACAAGAAGACACCTATGACTGTAGTCTTCTGCTGCTAGTTTTTCAGTAAGAGTAAAACTAAAATTTTAAACAGCAATAAATTACTGATTATTATGACCTACAGTATTACATACCTCCAAAAGATCTATGTCGTAACCAAAAGCTTTCAATGTAGTTTCCAGCAACACCTCCCTTGGCAATTGGCTACTGGGATCAAAGACAATGTTGCCCAGGACGTCAGCATGCATGCTCTTTTGTGCCAGGCCCAGCTTGTAGTTGCGAGACTTTGTGGTGTAGTCACTGTGTGTGGTGACGTCAGTGTCCTGCAGGGCATTCATTATCCTCTGACCAAGCCTGGGTTAAAAATGAAATAAATACAAAAAATCAGTTGAATATAAGCAGTTGGGTTGTTAAATCAGCACAGTACTTCCATTAAAGAAAGCATAGATTCTGATGTCAGTTAAAGGGTGCTCTATTCTTACTTCTGGGTCTCTGAATCAGTGGAGGAAATGATATTGTAGACATGGGAGGTCACAAAGGCCTTGACCTGCATGTTCTGCTCCTGCGTAAGCAGCTTCTTCACCATCTGAATGTCACTGTCCTGGGGATTCCTCATCAGGATCAGGTAAGCTGCCAGACGCTTCTGCACAGCACCCTTGGGGTACTGGCTGACCCTCTGGAGGTTAGAACGAACCTGGATAGAAAAACAACAGTAACGTGTTTGTCATTGTGGAAACTCCATATACAATTGGCAATCTAGGATATTGTACACCTGTGGTGGGGGATGTTAGTTACCTCATCTGTTGGTGACATGCGTCTGAAAGCCTGGATGGCAGCCAGCTGCACAGACAGTGTGGTTGCAGGCTGTCTCATGCACTTCAGCAGGGTGGTCATAATATCAGATTCAGCAGCCTCCATTGCACTTCCCATGTTACCAACAACCTGGATGGAATAGTAGAAGACAATAAGAAAAAACATGGAATTGGGTTGCCATAAAACGTTATGTTCATAAGCGGTCTGTGTTCACAGCTGGTTACCTACCCTCAAGGTCAGGAAGGTAAGCTCTTTCTCTCCAGCACAGTCCGCGCCCAGGAGGGACACCATGAACTCAGAGACAGCAGTGATCTCGGGGGTGACGATGGCATCGTGCACGTACAGACTAGTGACAAAGTTAGACATTAGTGATTCATTTACAATACAAACCCCCACTCACTGCTGCAGTATTGAGGAGGACTTTCTTCAGATTTAAAAAAGATCTTATGTAAGGTTACTCACTTCCTGACTGCGTTGCTCAGGGCATACATGATGGGTTTGCTCTGCTTGTACTGAGCCATTGCCAGCATGTCCTTCACCATGAGGCGGGAGGGGTTAGCCACCATTCCCAGGGCGTAGACAGCAGCATCAACCTCAAGAGAAGCATTGTTAAAGGTCCTGAGAATCTTCAGCATGGCGCTGGTGCATTCTGGGCTGCCGCACTGAGTCAAAGCTTGCCATGTCAGAAATTGGGACATTTCCATCATTTCGACGGTAGCAGATCCCAAGACGTCAACTTTCAGGCCACGCAGCTCAGACACCAGCTTGTTGAAGAGGCTGGCACGTTCCTCGCCCTCCGTGGTCTGTGACAGGGTGTTCAGCTGCTGCATGGTGGCAATGGCAGCATCCTTGGTCTGCACAGGAGACTTGTCGTCAGCAACATCCATGTCCAATGTGTAGAAGGTGGTCCCATCTGCAGAGAGTTATATCCAAAACAAAGAGAAAATGCAGCAAATTTGACAAAATTGACACATTGAGCATTTTTCGATATTTTATAAACTATTTTTAAAACCCAAACACTCACCGGTGTCAAAGATTCTGTCATTGATCTTGTTGGTCTCTCTTAGAATCACAGTCTGTTTCACCAGAGTAGAAATTCCATATTCATTGCTGTTTGTAGAAAATGAGATCAAATGGTCATGGTCAATAGGCAAAGAAAATATTTTATTATAAATAAACCTCTATTTGTTGGTTTGGAACTTTTTGGAAATATAGACCAGTTAGGAGAATACAATGTTTATATCTAGCACAACAACATTTATACAAACTTACCAAAAGCACTTTTTCTAAAGCATATATAAGTCAAGAAATGTCCTAAACTCTATACAAATAATAAAACAAACCTACATTAACATTGTCAATTGTTGCTCTCAAGAAGTGGGAAGTATGGCTCTCTGCCCATTCTAGAAATTGGTCACTTTTGAAGTCTAAAAGACTGTGAAACTCCTCCTATTAATTAGTGCATTCTTTATTGTTTTACAACTTACTTGTGGGATAGGGGCAGGAAGATGTGTTTCTCTGCGCAGGTTCCACTGGTCATGTGCTTCTTCTGGTTGTCAAACTTGTAGTTGCAAGTCTGGGTGCTGCTAATCATCTTGGACAGAGGGTAGTTCTGTTGGTAGAAAGACAACAATGTTTTGTTATATTATGATGAAGAGCAGACTGGTGGAAAACAGTGAAGAAAATAGCAGGTTGAAAGTGTTTAGGATGTTTTTGTTATCAGTTTCACGTGGGCTGCTTTTAGTGTATTTTTTCTGGCATTGTAGGGCAATCCATCAGTGGATTTATACTGTGAGAATATAGCTTCTTTTAATTGATATTATGCTATTGGATCCTGTACTCAATCTAAACAACTCTTGGCTTTAGTCTGTGATAGTGCCAGTACGAGGTTGTTGCTCAATCTCTTACCATGCCAGTGATGAGGGCCAAGGGACTGGTGACCTGCTTGCGGGCATAGAGAAGTGAACATTTGGAAAGATCCCTGTTGACAGTCACATCGGTGGCAATGTCCTCTCTGGCGTTGACACTGAAGTCAGTGGGGCACACTCCATGCACGGTGGACTGAAAATAATGAGAGGCATCATCAATACTGAGGATCTTGGAAACATTTCTAAAAACAAAGTTGCAAAATGTGGTAAACATGCTTTTTGTCCTTAAGCAATCTCCCTGAATATGATTAATGTTTGATCTGAAAGACTGCCCCCTATTATGAGAGCAGGTGAGGTCATTAGCAAGATAAACGTGTCTAGGACTTTGACCTGCAGCTGAAGATTGTCATCGTTAGAACATGTTACAGAAGTGCATTTATCACCTGTGACTGGGGCAGCTTATCTACTTCTTGTGCAACTTGTTTATCTTAGCATGAGTCTTCACCGCAATCAGAATAAGTCTCTAAATGGTGACTCTGACCTCAATTGATTGGTAACTGCTGTAAATACTGACAAAACAAAAATAAAGCTGTAAAACAGTGACGAGAGCTACCATTTGGTTGTTCTTCTCCTCTTCCATTGCTGGCACGATGAGAGCAGAGACGATGCCCCTCTTGATGTTCACGATGTTGACAGGCTCATCGTCCCCCGAGAAGAGTAGGACATCAGTCTGTCCTTCGACTGTGATCTTCAAGGGGTTCCTGTTGACGTGGACAGATCATAATTTACAACCTGCCATTTAGCCCATCCTTCTCTTTGATTTCTACAATCTTAGCCACTTTTCTGATCATGCAGTCCTCAGCTTTAGGACGAAATAATACAGCTGAATATAAATATTTGCTGGAAACATAACTTACTTGGCCATAGCAGCTTTGAATATATCAGCTCCCTCAGCAGGACGATACGCTGGGTTCCCTTCTGCGTCCATGCCAAAGATCTCGCTCAGAGTGCACTCTGTTGTACGGAGGATGAAGCTACAGGTCTGGGGCACTTCAACCTCAACCTGTGCAGCAGAAATAACAGTTTTTTTTTGTACTAATGGTTTCTGATCAGGGTCAACAGAGTATTTGCAATAGGGATCGGGGCTGTGTGACATACTTTGCAGGAGATTTTGGGGCCGCTCTTATCTTTGGTGGCTCCGTTCACGCCGTTAATGGATTCAGCTTCGTAGTCGTACACATACCGCCGGAAGTTTTTGAATCTTTTTGCCACTAAAACATATTTGAAAAGTCAGTTAGAGCTCTGTAACGTTAATGTTGAATACGCTGTACAACTTCTTCCACTTGCATCAGAAATTCACAGACTTTATATACTTTTAATTACTTGAACACTAAGATAACATGATAAATGATTACTGACAGGTGAGCTCATCAGCAAGGGTTCAAAGGTGGAACTTTTGTTAAGGCGTATAAGGCATCTCTAAAATAGTTGACAAGTTAAATCACATCTTATAAAAATGTTGTTAAGATTGAAAAGGCAACTCACAATGGCAAACTGGAGATTGTTCCTCAACACTTCCCACATCTTGCTCTGTAAAGGATGAAGAAATGTGTTTTCTTGACATTTTAAAAAGCCACAAGCTGCTCTAAAACTTAGATGAGAAATTGAATACTTAACTGATATAAAATCAATATTTATACATACAATTCAACCATTATTAAGTGTTTATGATTTGTGTTAGTCATTTAAAAAGGATTTGTATCGTCACAACTTACACAACTAAACTACCTAACACTCTTTTATGTATTTTCACAAACAAATACAGAAGCATCGCAAAAGACAAATCATCCGCTCTTTTTAAAAACCAAGCAATAAACAGACACTAACTTTTTTCTCCAAAGTAGATTCACCCTTAAAATAGCCTATTATATCCATTAGCTTCATAATAAAAAGAAAATACTTACGGGCTAGTGTGTATGTGGCCAACAGCAGAAAAAGACAGAGCTTGGTACCCCCCATGATGGGCTTAGTAAAGCTCCCGAAGGCCTTAAGGTAAAAAGAGTCCTCCTCTTTCTGTGAAGACTAACTCTCGTGCTTTGGTCCCTTGGCTTTTATAGTTCTCCAATCTTACTGTATGTGATCACCAGGACTTGCAAATGTGTTGCCCTGGTTCCAAAGTTTGAGCAGTCCTTGTGGCAGGCCAAAGGTTAAAACGTTTCACAAACTAAGACTTGACTGTCAGCACTGGGTGGGGGTGTTCTGTGTGATCGTGTTACATTACCTCTTCTTGAAACATTAGGCTGATTTTAATGTCATTTTAATGGAGAAATTACTCTATTCACGTTTATCACATATCTTTATTTAAAAAGAAACATATTTGTAATCAGATCAATGTTATAATATAGCTCATGTATTGCAAATCACTAACTTTGATTGCTTGTTTGTAGCGCTCAAAGGGCAGTACACAAACTCATTTGGTTGTAGCAGCAACGTAAGGGGATTACTGTTTTACCTCTAGTTGTGTGTGCCATTTTGTTTTTTATTGTAAATGTTTCAAAACTATTGTCTTCAAGTCAAATGATTGTATTACACGTTTGACTATTTAAGAGTTGTGATTTCATGTTAGAGAAAGAAGTAAATACTCTGAAGCTCTTTATTGACTTTAAGCCCAAAGGTTACACTATAGTGTCCTCTCTGAACATTCACAAATACATGAAGGCCTCCAACAGGAAATCACGTCAGCCTTTCCTCCATGTTTGCTGAACAATTAATCATATTCACGCAGAATCGAAACCTTAGTTACCTGCTGTTTGTTTTTTTACAACACTTGGAGAGTTTTATAGTGTGTCTTAAAGCTGTAGCATTGGCTCTTTTATGATCCTATATGATCTTTTTTAGGCTGTTTCATACCATGTAATCATCAGTTTCATCATTTATTTTAATATTATAAGCACAGGCATAACATCTAACATTAATAATGGCTGCATACCATTTAGGTGTGCCAGTTCCTGAGCCCTGCTATTGTGTCTAACTGACATGGCTTTCTGGAACACCTGAATGGAACACAGTCATCTTTAGCTTAGCGTGCTGTGTGTGCTTTTCCTGCTATGGCAAGTCAAAATGTCTCCCACAAACAAAGTCTATTCCTTTTCTTAAATTACAGTCAACGGAATCATGTTGGACAGTTGGTCAGAAAAAAACAATACATTTGAATGTGTCATTTTGAGCTCTGGGTAACTGTGGTGGACATTTTTAATCAGCAGATTTAACCATAATCATTATTTGCAGGCATCCCTAAAATAGTTGACAATTAGCTCCACCTCAACCAACCACAGGAGTAACATGCTGCTTGAACATGAATGCGTGAGCAATACTGTATATATACACTCACAGGGGCCATTTTTATAAATTGAATAGTTTTTCTTTTGATACTTTAAGTACATTTTAGCTGATAATACTTATATACTTTTACTTAACATTTACAGTAACATTTTCAGTGCAGGACCTAAGAGCCTTTCACACAGAAATGCGCTCTGAACACACAATATTTCCAATGGCTTCCATGATGGCTTATCGCAGCGTAGAGCCAAGCGCTACACGACCACTTGTAGTGTAGTGGCTGTGTGGACTGTCTGTCCCCATGGTCACAACAAATTGGCAGTACGCTGATATCCGAACAGAGCATTCACGTACACCCTCTGATAAGGAAATCTATGTCATGCCGACCCTAGTGGAACTTTGTGTACTCATGGAAGTGGAGAGCAGAGCTTCGGCTTTACTTGAAATGAATATTTTTAGAGTGATATTGGTACATTTACTTAACTGTAGAATCTGATACTGATCAGAACCAACAAACATTTACATAAAATCACTCTCGAGATAGTTAAAGCTGTATTTCAGTCTAAAATGATGTGTATGACTTGTGCAGTATTTTTTGTGGCTAAATATAATTATAATTTCCCAGAACGTACATGGCTGTCTTTGTCAGGTTCAGGTATTATTTCTTCTATGATATATCCTACTATTCAAAAGTAGGCCTCTATGCTCGGCTTAATAACTAACTGTGGCTCAGACACTGTTCCTTAATGTTAAATGTACTCGAAACAAAAGTTACAGTAAACCAATGCCCTTTTACACACTGGATTTAATGTTACAGTCAAACAGTACAGTTGTGTGTTCATTTTTGTTGATCAAAAAGACAGGTGTCTTAACATTCTTGGTTAACCTTTAACTTACTCAGAGAGGTCTGGGACAGCTGTTTGATCAGAATTAGAACAGAGGTGAACTCAAGATAAGTAATCAGGCAGAAGAAGCCTGACGCTGCACAAGAGTCACAACAGCACTAGGTACAATGATTACAGTACCAACAAAATATCTCATTGGGCCTGGAGCAAATGGCTATAATATAAAGTTATATTAATACAAAGACGTTATGGGACAATTAATTGGGCAATACAAAATCTGTTCTAAAATGATCCTTTTCTGGGGTTGTTGTGATAAAAACCACAAGTCATATTTTCAAATCACGAGCAGATATAAAAAGGGTGTGGACAAGCATCAACAAATATATAAATAATGAGGATTTGCTGTATGAAACCTTAGATTTGCACAACAAATTCTGGACCAATTGCTAATTACAGCTGCTGAGTCCTGTGTGAAAATGTGCATTAATTTTCCATATTTGAGGGATATTCTAGGCCTGAATATTTGGCTTTTACACAGCTGCCACTTTATTAGGTACACCTGACCAAAACTATTGCAGTCTAATACAACTGCTGTGCAACAAAGCCCTAACATACATGAAGGTCATAATGGTATTTTATGTATTGGTATAATTGGTCATTGATATAAAATGGGGTGGTTAAAATGTTAGAAAGACTTCTAATGTCATGTTTGCATAATATCATTGATTGCATGGTGGTTATTGTTGACAGACAGGCTTAAGTTTAGCAAGGTGTATCAACATTATGATAACTGAGTGTAGCTTATGAGAGATGAGCATTACATACGTTTTTGTCTGGTTTCACTTCATGCAGTATCTTCCATAACAACTACATATGCAGATGTTTACATGAAACACAACACAACATTTGTGCAAAAGCATGATATAGTATAGTATAAACTGTTATATAAACTTTCATACCTGATTTTGAAAGGAAAGGGATACAATGTCCTTATTTCCAGCCAGTGCGGCTATCATTTTGGACTAAAGTGGCTAATTTGAACGGCTACTTACTCAACTGGCATCTCCATCGGCATGGCGAACGTTACATATCGACGGGGAAAGGTCCGTGTATGTTTTGACGTTTTGATAGTTTGAGAACCAAACTCAAATAACGAGCCGATTTAGTTTTTTTTGCAAATCCCTCAATAGTTTATTCTCTTGAAGAGAGGCGCAAAGCAAGACCGGAAGTACGAGTATGTCAAAATAAAACCCAATGAGCGTGTGCAAGAACATTTTATTTACAGTCTATGATGCAAGTACATTCCAGGGTAACATTAGAAGAAAAGTAAATCAAAATAAATAAACCTGGGTCGATGGGTGTATGTTAAAACAAACCACCACACAGTATTCCCCCGTCATCGGTCCTGCTGGAGTCAGACAAAGTGAGTTTACTGACTTATTTTATTTTGTGCCTCGTGTTAACGCTATATATTTACAGCGCCATAAAAAGAGGCTGTGCACTAGACACAAAGGGGTGATGTTCAAGAACAATGCCCTGTTCTTTATTTGTGGAAAACCATGCTTGTGTGAAAAACTATGGTTTAAAACCTATGCTACATTCGGCTGAAGTGGTTTTAGGTACCCGTACTCTCACAGGTGTTACCAGATAACGAGGGTTACAGTTTAGTTCGTTGTTTTCAATGGGAATGAGCTAAAGCTAGCAAGCTCGAAAAGTTGTCAGATTTATTAGGCCACGTGGTTTTGCATATGACACCGCATCAAGTAGCTATATATAACATTAAAATAATTGATCTAAACATAATTGCCAATAGCAGTACCATCAGCTACACTTATTGACAAGTTGTTATCATCTCCTCAATATGCATCTAAGTCTACCTCGATTTTGGAAATTCAAATCAGATGACCCTTCTGGTGGGGGCCTCTAACTTTATCATTCAAGATAATTAAATGAATAGTGATTACAAATCAGTAATAAGTTAAAAGGCAAGGATGCTACTTTCGGATTACTAACATGGCCATATCAATATATTCACAGACAGCTTGCTGCTCTGTTAACTTCTTTGTTATGTGTGTGTCTGTGTGTGTGTGTGTGTGTGTGTGTGTGTGTGTGTGTGTGTGTAAGGCCCTCCAGCAGAGATGTGAGAAATGAATTGCATGATGTCATGGAGACTACATTGCTGTAATGGGCCTTTTCATCGTTGGAATATTGTGCTTCTTGCAAGAACCACTTGTACCACCAGATTCCTTCTTAAGTGGCTTCTACGGGTGATTTAGGAGAACCAACCAATTTTTTTCTTTCCATTCACTTCATTTAGGTACCAAGCCCTTCCAGTGAGCCACCATGTTAAATACCAGGTCCCTAGGACAGATACATGGATCCCAATCATTATTAATGATATTTTTGTACTACTTACACCTGTGCTTTTCCTTGACATGTCTGAAATATGGCAGTGTCATTCATTAAGAGCGTCCACGGGCCATTACACAACCACGTTAGAACACTAATCTCAAGCGCTCTGTCCCAATCAGGACAGTGCTTAACAACAGAAAAATATCCACTGCTGTGTCCTGTGTGCCTCTCACCTGCACTTTGAAAGTGCAGAACTGGGTTTTGCAAGACTGGTGTTGAGCTGAGACTGTTGTGACAGTATTTAGACGGAGAGTTCTGGTTTTGGTTTTTCCAGTGGTTGTGGGTGCAAATTAGTTCCTCAAGTTGCTGAAAAGCATGACTTAACTATTATAGAAATGAGTATCTGAGCACCAAAGTAGAGCCTGGTAAACATGTTGTTGAGTTATTTTATTGTTGCTCCCATCAGTATAATTCTACACATCTGTTGTGTGTTTGTTTGTCTGTTGGCAAACAGCAGGCTTTAGAAATTGCATAACTGACAATGAACCAATATTAGATGGCAGTGTTGAGCTTCCAGAATGCATCATACATGTTGGGGCTGGCTTAGGTTTTAATTTATTGCAGGACATTAGATAAGAGCTGTTATGCATAGGCGTGTAACTTAAGCAATTTACATGTTTGTTGTTCTCAAGTATTTCTGTACAGAAAGAGACAACAAATTGCGTGCATAGACTGTATGTGGAAACTATTTACAACTACGCTTTTGAATGTGACACGCTGAAAAAACATGGCTACATCTGATTGGTATCTCCTTGTATCTTCAGGAACTAGTTGATAACATGTTCTAGTACTATTTATTAGCGACAATCATGGGTCAAAGGTTTCAGTTTCTGACAATGTTCCTCAAAAGCTCAATCAGGGGTTCAGCTGAACTTGCCTATTCGTGGTTTGACTCATTTCATAAAAAATAAAAATTGTGTATAATAAAGCTGGAAGCTAAGTTATATGCAGAACAACATCTGCTGATAATCAATGCACAGATGCAGGCATTTCTGCCATTCACGGTTTTACCAAATGGGTAATGAAATTAGACAGTGTCTTTATAAAACTACGGGGACCATACGAGATAGTTATCATTCCCAGCCCCAACAACCACAAAAGTACCGTCTATTTTTGGTAACTATCTATTCACCAACATGCAGATTCTCACAGTCATATAATTGCAGTATTCAATGGTTTATAAATCATATGTTCCAGTGCCCCCCTCTGGTTGCTAATAGACATTGCATTTGTTGGCCTGTTCATGAATCTGATATCCAATATAGCACATTTCTCAGATATACAGTTTAAAGCCCCTGAACACCTACACAGGTGTTTTGAGTTATTCAGGCTGATTAGACCTCTGCTCAGGTTGAAGTGGGCCAGAGCTCTGATGAGAATGTATTAGGTCACTCACAAGTCTTCATTTACTAATAACAATGATCATTTCTTGCAACTGTAGGAATTAGAAACTTCGTTCGAAAACCTAAATAGAAGCTTTGAACTTTGAGAGCTAGGGCTGTGTATGACCAACTTTTTTTCATTGCACACACAGAACGGACGGCTAGCAGACCGTGAAGCAATATTCGCTGAATTTGATAAAAAGGTTTATTGGATTAGAATCACAGACTCCTCCTTAAAATACACCTTTAGACTGTGTGTTATTATATTTTTAAAATTTAAATGGCGGGTAAAAATAGATTATGATGGACTTTTTAAAACCCTTTCCTTCAAAATGACATGCAAGGAGGAAGTCTAACTCAACCACTGGCTGCCACCTTATTTAGGTTTTTAGAATCAATATTTAGAATATATATTCTGTCCATTTTTGACAGCCCAAGTGGCAGTAGAGATCTAACCTGATAAACTATGCTCAACTGGTTGCTGGGCTTTTGTTTGCACATCATAACAACTATGTCAGAATTCACGATATTTTTTAAGCAATGAACCTTGTTTTTAAGTATGGAACATGTATGTTACAGACAAGAAAGTAGTATGTATAGTAACACTATGACTGTAAGCAAAGTTATTAAGTGTAGTTTTGCACTAATTCAATTGAATTGTAATGCAATCTTACTTGGATAGAATGAAATACAGTCTCGGCAATCCAACATAGTGCAGCAGCTCAAAATGTTTATATTGTAATATATGCATGCATGGTTTATAGACATAATAAATCTATATTTAGTTGTTCATTTTCATGCAGAAGTAAGTAAGGTAGTGTCCCTAAACATTGGGGAAAATAAATAATTGCTGCACAACAGGATTTAATAAACACACTTTATTTCACACCACTATCCAACACAAAGATACAAAAAATTAGACATGCAACACACATACTATACAGGTTGTTATGTGCATCGTTGTTACATGTAATGCCATTGTTAAGTGCATATCTATCATCTATGTTCAAATATAACTGAACGGGATAGCTTCCCTTCATCTTAAATTTGTTCATCTATGTTTCATTTTTAATATTTCGAACACTTACACATTTATGTTAAGATAAATTGCTGTAGCAATTCAAGGAGTAGCATTTCAATCTGTTAGCTTATTGGTGAAGGTGGAATCAAATATTAATCTCAAGTTTTCTTCCCTTAATTTGTATATATGACCTGTATTGAGCAGGAGCCTGCTGCAGATAGTCTGTAACATTGTGGTTAAACTGATTCACTACAGATCTGAAAATATCCAGAATGTAATTAATGCTGTCATTCATAGACCAAGTGTCAACAGCTGTGTTTGCATACTTGTTGATTGTTTTCAGTAAACTGACATGCATGTCATAGAAAGCATTTATGTAGACAGCAATGGCATCCATGACATCAGACTTTAGGGTGCTGTCAACAAAGTCTTGAGCTTTGTCAACAAATAATTTTAAGGTGTTACCCAGTTTCTCCAGGAACATGTCTAGACTATAAAAGTGCTTCAGAAGATCTACTATAGGATTAGGCATATTCTTTAACCAGTCCTTAATCTCGTCAATTATTTTGGCTCCAGCCATGACATCACCGATGGGCATTGTGACCTGAATTTTTCTGACCATGTCAAACATGGCGCTGAGAAAATACTCTAAATTAACAGCCACCAGATGCATTGTCTTCTCTAGCACAGTAGTAATGCTGTTGGTCAGCTTATTGAGCACCTCAATGAGAGGGGTCATCTCCTCAGAGCCAGGCAGTTTGACTTGGGTCTCCCTCAGGACCTTGATGGCATTATCCAGGAAGACCTGAACAGTTTTATGGTACTGAGCAACAGTGTTCCTAAAGAGGATGGACACCTGGCTCAGATGTGGGGCATGTTTGTTTGCAATGTTGTGGACCTCCTCAGTATAGTAAATAAGAATATTCTTCAGCTGAGGAGCATGTTTAAACAGTTGGTATTTCGCAGCAAAGCTAGACAAACAAGAGGTGATGGCAGGAAGTCTTTCCTGTAGTCCGCTAATCATCATGTCTGGGACCTCCATGTTGATGATCATCTTCAGATTAATTTTATCAGCATCCTTGGCAGTAGCTCTGATGGTGAAGACATCAACATCCTTCCCAGGATCAGACTGTTAAACAGTAAAAACATAAAATGAGATGTAAAACTCTTGATCATTGTCTGCAAATATAATAGCAGTATGAGCTCCTTACAGCATAACGGCCATAAAGCCTGGCATTCATTTGAGATGGGGCCCTGCCATGTAGCTGAAGACCCAGAAAGCCAGTAGATGGGATAGAAATTGTGGCACTGAGTCCATCTTTGCGGACAGCACAACGCAAGTTCATGTCAGTGAAGGCAGGGCTGGTCATGTCCACATTCAGGGTGAGGCGAGAGCCACTGTAGAGACAGGCAAGAATGCGTCAATTTTCTGTAGCAATGAAGGCAACTTCACCCAAGAAACAACAATTTACAGAAAATAATTGGAAATATCTTTCATCTTGTCGTGTCTTTTCTTAGGATACATGTTACAATGTGAGTCATCTGCAGTAATAAGTGAAATTACAACTTTAAATTCCAAAACTTATCTCACAGTGCTGCTAACTGTTACCTCAGTGTATGGGAAAGAATGTGTTGAATGTCTAGTATCAGATCGGTGTGGGTGAAAACTGCCTTCCCAGTCAGGCTTACGTCAGCGTGTTCAAAGTTTATGGAACTGGAAGCTGAGGAGGCACATAGACTTCAGTTAAGTACAGTAAATAGTTAATGATGCTTTTGCTTCAAATGTAAAAGTTATATTATATGCTAAAAAACAACAACTTACAGTCCAGGTCATATTCCAAGAAGACAATGGCAGAGGTCGCAGAGGACCTAAAGTTGACTTTGAAGACAGGAGCACTGCCTTCTACTTCAGCTGCAACATTTGTAGTGTACAGTGGGCTGACAAACTTGCCATTTGTAGAGATCTTTTGCTTGGCGGCTGTCACTTCAGCAATGGTCTTCTGAAAGATGGTGAGGTCACCCAGGCTGCTTTGCTGAGATATGTCAATCTCCATATCAGCAGTTAAGGAAGAGGTTGGTGCAAAGTCAATGGTTGCCTGGGCAATATGCTTCCCCATGGTGTTGAAACGCAACAGGTTTGCCTCGTTGTTGCCAGTATATTTCAGCACTGCATACACACGATTCAGGGAGGCTTCAACAGCAAGATTCTCATTTACATCCATGGCAATGACTTTGGTGGTGTCATAGTTAAGTTTGGCATTAGCAATAACCTTGGAGGTGGAGCGTATGCCATCATTATTCAGATACAGATTGACTTCATTATCCAGGACTCCCAAAACTAGACAGTCTACAAGCATTGTGCCATCTATGTTTAACTTATTAAACGACTCCATGGAAACATACTGAAATCCTCCCTCCAGCTTCAGACTGTGGTCAGCCTCGGCCTTTCCAACAGCATTGATCACAGGGAGGTTGAGGTTTCCCTTTATCCTCAAGGTGGAGACAGCATTTGCTTGGGTTTTGGTGTCTGCAACCAAATTTTGATTTGCCTCCAGGTTGAGTATAGGCAGGACAATCTTTGCAACAGTAGCCACGGATAGAGCAGTTTCAAAGGTCTCAGTACTCATACTGATGGTGCTGTCATGAGTGCCTTCAATGTGAGGATTTTCAAGGGACAGGGAATTGGCCAATTTCATTCCTCCCTTGGTGGTCAGACTGGTGATACCATCAAGTTTGGCTTTTAGACCCTCAAACACAGAGGCTGTGGTAGCTCCCAGACGGAACACAAGATCATCCTCAGCATACAGTCCAGCATTGACATTTAGATTAATGATGGCAGACTTGAAAGACAGCTCAGTGATCAGGTTACCCACAGAGGGAATCTGGATCAGACCCATCATATCAAGTGGGGCAGCCTGGCTTTTCTGGTAAACAATCTTGGCATCCACATTAACAGCCTGGTCAGTGGTAGTCAAAATGTGTTTCAGCCCGGTTTGGTCATACAAGTCAAGATTACTAATAGCTGGGGTATGTGTGTCAACAAATGGAATATACATCTCAGGAATGCTGATTGGTTTAGTCAGAAAATCAAGGTTTGCTTCCCCTTCTACAGCAGCAAGGATGACAACCCCCCTCTCATTGTTGTTTACCGTGAAGTTCCAGAACTGTTTGTATTGATTGAAATGGGCCAGAGCTACAATGTTCATATGTTGCGTGTCAGGGCTGAATGTTGCAGAGTAATCATTCTGGAGATCAATTTTGGCATTAAGAGCATCATTGACATTGACCTTGGTATTTCCCTTGTTCTGAAGGCTGAACACAACCTCTTTGGGGCTGAGAGAAACATCGATCACATTGTATAGGGCTCCATTAAAGATACCTATTAAATCTGTGCTGTGGGTTGCCTTCAGCTCAAGCTTTGTGTCATGCAGATTGGCATAAACCGATCCCACTAAAAGGTTATTTTTGATTGATGGGCCTTCTGCTTCAGAGCGAACATCAAACTTGAAATATCTGAAGATGTCAAAGTCAGCACTCAGGGTCTGTCTCATCTTTAAAAGGAATGTATCTGTGTTACTAATGAAGATCAACTTGACTGTACTTGGATTGACAGTGACTTCCAGGTCACTCTTGTGTGTACTGTCATACGAGTTGAAGGTGGTAGTACCCTGATTTCCAACAGTTATTGTAAGAGAAGTACCTTCCTGGCGGGCCACGTTTTTTTGAGTTACAGATATCTCACCAGTGAGGCCCATGATGGGGAGGTTGAGCACATGTTTATAGGAAGTGTCAATAGTGGCAGATAAACCACCCTTAGTAGCTAAGAAAGCTTCATTTAAAAGCTCAGCATTGTATGGTGCTGTGTTGGCCTTCACTGTGGTCTTGGCTGAGGCCTGGGCTGAGAAGTCATAAAATGTTACAGATGCATGGTGGTCCAACTCAAGAAAATTGTGAGTGAACTTAAAGGTCTCAGCAGCAATCACACGATACTCCTTGGGAACAGCAATACGAGCAGTGGAATCCAGGTTGAAGTTAAGGATTTCAAAGCTGAGGGATGTTCCTTGGGAAGTCAGAAAAGCTGTCAGTTGAGGAGTCTCATCTACATCAAGAGAGCTCTGGACTCCAGCACCATTCCTAATAGTGTAGATGGGGGTGTTGACTTTTATCTCATAACTGAGTTTACCAAATCCTGGAATCCTGACCTCACTGGGAATGATTGGCAGCTGAAATGGTGGGAGTTGGAGAGTTTTTATATAAGGAACACGAGGAAGAGTGGGAAATGAGAACTCGGGTACAGTAATCTCAGGAAGTGAAAACTCAGGCAGGGCAGGAAGGTAGTTCATAGTCAGGTCTCCAAACAAAGCACCCATATCAAACATCTTCATCTCGAAGATGAGAAGGAAATCAATTAAGTCAATAATTCTTTGCTTAATTTCATTAGTTGAGATAATGGTGGCTTGCACAGTGTGGAGGCCCAAAATAGTGAACTCAGGGATGTCCAGCTGTGATGGGATTTCAAACTGATGGAGCTTATCTATGCTGAACTTTACGGAAGGCACAACAAGATCAGTGAGAGGAATGGTGAAGGATGGCATGTTCAGCTCGGCTTTCATCAGTCCAGTAATGATTCCTTCAATTATCTGCAATACCTCACTGACAATTTTTTGCTGAGGTGCCACCTTCTTAATGATCTCAACCATACTGCTGAAAATATCAGTGGAAATGGTTATGAACTCGGTATAGCAATTCCTTGTCAACTGCAGATAAGAGGTAATTTCAGCATTGACATCGAGTTTTGCAATTTTTTGCTTGATAATTTCAGCAAATCCCTTTATATTATTTAACACAACTTGGTCAAATATATCCTTCACTTTTTTCATAAATTCTGCTATTTTAATTTCTCTCACTTGTTCCAAAGAACTCCTGACAGAGGATAAGACAACGTTTGCAAAATGTCTTGTTGCCTTAAGTTTCTGGGGGATTTCAAGAAACCTGATCAGGTCGTTCACATGGGCAGTGCACTTTGTTATCATTTGATTGCATTGACCCATAAAGTCTTTATAATCAAATGAATTCAATTTCTGCTCAATAATGCCAATACATAAATTCAGCTGTGAAATAATATCCTTAATAACCTCAGTTGTTTTCAAATAGTTAATAGCGCTCTGGAAGACTTGCATGAATTTGGTAGGGATGTCTGCATCTTTCACCATGTTTGCCACAAACCTGATAGTTTCCTCAATTCTGAACTGTTTGATGAGCTCCGCAACCTTTGCCAAGACAGCCTCAACCCTTTTTTCAGTCTCAAACTTAACAATCAACTCTCTCATCTTGGCATAGCATGTATTGATCTTACCTAGGATGTCAAGGTCCTGAAACATTTTCTTAATGTAATCTTTTATATCGCTGAAGATCTCTGTGGGAATCCGACTCACTAGTTTCTCAATATGAGCTTTAAAGTTGATGGATGAAATTAAGTTATTGAGCTCAGCAACACATTGCTGCATGTCAAATGTCTTAATCATTTGCTTCATACCACTCATGACTGTCTGTAGTTTGCCCTTGATTTCATACTTGGCATCAATATCATGCAGGAATGCAATGCTGCTGCCCTTAAGCTGTTCCAAGTTAATCTGCTGGACAATGTATCCTATTGTATCAATCACATACACAACCATAGCCTTGATATCATACTCCTCATTAATAGCATTCAGCTGTTGCTGGATCTTCTGAATGAGGGTTTCCGGTAGGGTGCCACTAACAATAATCTCTCGCACCATACCAGCGAAGTGTTGGAAGTAAACTGTGAGATCAGCCAGCAGTTTCTCTACAATAATCTTCAGATTGCTCAAAGAGGCTTCCACATCCTCCATGGAGATGGCATAGTTTTGGGTAAAATCATTTAGGTACTGTTTCAGCTGGATGAGGTTGCCTTCTATGTTCAATTGAGCAAAATACTCACTTACATGTTGTGAAAGAGCCCCAAGTTTAGTCCTGATGTCCTCATTGTTACTGTAGTTTTGCAATGTCTCTGCAACATGTACAAGAAGGACTTTGATGCTTTCAAAGGGAGTAGAAAGACTTTCAATGAGAGGAAACTGAATTATGTGACTATCTGTGCTCTTATCATACTTGAGGAAGCCAGAGATGGTGAATTCCTGGTTCTCTGTGGAGTCTGTGTTGAGGATGTTTGTGAGGATGGTACCAGAAACCTCAATTCCAGTTCTTTCAGCAGTGTTGTAAACACTCATATCCTGATTGAAAATGTGGTCATTCAATTTAGACTTCATTCTAAAACTGGTCTTCTGCTCATGGAGTGACAGATTTGTATCCATGCTGTTGTCAGTAATCGTCTCAAGAGCAAAACCAGTGTCTAGCTGCTGGTTTATTGATGCTCTGCATTCATGTGAGGTAGCAAAAGCCAGGGGTTGTGCATTAAGGAGGAACTTGCCATAAAGCTGGGCACTATGCTTTCCATACATGGTCATGTCTCCATCAGCATTGAAAATGGCATCAAGGTTGACATCGAAAGGAACAATGGTGCAACTGATGGTGTGGTCAAAGCGCATTGGCTGTGATTTGAAGCTGGCGTCATTGGTAATCCTGGCAGCAAGACCAACAACATCAAGCTCGGTGTTTTGGCTCATGTGCGTTCCCAAGAGTTTTCCAGTGGTGCTGCACTTTGCGTTAGCCATCATATCAGCATAATTGACCTGATAGGTGTGCTTGATCTCTTCCTCACCATAGATGGCTTTCAGGCTTCCAGTCAGTTCCATCTTGTAGAGCTCTGCCTGCAGCTGAGCCTCATTAATGAAGCTGGCCGCCAGAAGGTTCAGATTGTTTTTAACATTTGCAGAGGAAGTGTAGGGTTTCATGTCGACAGTGATATCATGAGTGTAAGTGACATACTCACTGGCGGTTGCTTCAGCCTTTGAGTTGAAGTCAAGGCTAGAAAGAGTGATGGTCAAAGTATTGGCATTATCAACCTTGATGTCACGCATTGCAGCCTTGTTGGTAATGGATAGAGAAGCCATTGAAGCATCAAGCCCAGCGTTAAAGGTGTTTTCCAAGGACAGGGGGCTCTGGAGGTTGGTTGTTCCACTTGTGGTCAAACCGTCCTTGTTCATTTTCAGGGTAGCCTTGTGAGTAGCCTCATTCTCAAGGAGCTTCATGGTGGCATCGCTGTTCACTGCCAGACCATTGACATCAAGAGAGGCAGTCAAAAGAGAGTAAACATGGTTTTCAGAGTGGTCTGCATTTGTCTCCATTCTCATGAGGACTTCACCAGCACCAGCAGAGGATTCAGCCTGGTTACGGATCTTCATACCAAGAGCAAGTGCATTTGCATCACATTTCAGTGACAGCTTGCTGTCTTTGAAGGAAAGCTCAGCAACATGGGTCAAGGTGTCTTCAAAGGCATTGGTGTTAGACACAACTGACAATTCACCATTGGCAAGAGATGCTGCAATTTTGTTCTGGACCTTACCAATTGTGGAGTCAAACTGAACAGTAGTATCAATATTTGCTTCTGGCCTGAATGGGAAGATGGTGAATGACTGGGATGAAATGGTCTTGCCATACATGGGTCCAGCCGTTAATGTTCCCTCAAAGTTGCTATCAGCAGAAATTTCTTCAGTGTTGATTCCAGTCATGCCATTGTGCTCTAGTGTAATATGAAGACCCAATGGGCTTGTGGCTTCAATCTTGCTGCTTGATTTCAAATTGATTTTGTCTGTGATGATTACATCCTCAACAATACTAATCATGGCTTCGAGGAATTTATGTGCCAAAGAGCTTTTCAATTCGGCCTTGATGGAATCAGTGGTGGCCAACATTCCAGAGCCTACATGAAGCACAAAAGAAGAACAGATGATTTATAGCTTGATAACAGATATATATTTCACTGTAATACTGGAACCAAAATGAATTCACATTTTTTAACATCAGTATAAGTTGAAAACTGCAACTGAAAACTGTTGTACTTCGTGAACAACGCATAATTTTAATGATATTTATTATGAAATACCTTCAATCTTTATTGAGAGGATGTCAAGTGGGGAGGTTCCTGTCACATCAAACTTAGCTGAGTAGCTTGGTGTTTCCACAACATCTTTCCCAGCAGCCATTGAGGCCTCCATGTCATACAGGTTGCTCTTCATCAGAGTTGACACCTCAGCCTTTCCAAAAAGAGGAATGGACAAAGTAAAGCTCTCGGGGACAACGAGCTCTGGGATGGGAATTTCCATGGAGACGATCTCCAGTCCAAACTGAGGTAGAGACACGGCAGGTGTGCTCAAAGCTGGTGGGAAGTTAAGCTCTTCTGTTGACTTTCCTCCAAGAAGTAGAGGGATAGCAATGGTGAAGTGCTCGTTGTTGAAATAGTAGACAGCCTTTGTCTCACTGTTATAAGGACAAAAGTAAAATGCATAAATATTTTGTAAAATAAAGCAAGTGACTTTAAACATTCACCTCAGAGTTGTTCTCACTTACGTATTCAGGAACAGTGTCTCTGGCAGGGAAATCTCAGGCATATCAGGCACTCTGAAGTTCTGAATGTAAGGTAAATCAGCACCGTACTTTTCCATGTAGTTGTTTCCTGCCTAAGAAAACAATAACCAGTATTTTATTAATTCTCAACATTAAAAATCAGAACATAAGAGAAACTGTGAATACTTTTTAAATCAAAGATTCGTACCTCCACAAACTTCTTGAAGATGTGACGGACTTTCATGTCAGTCTGCCCCACCTGCATGTCAAGAAGTTGGTTGCCATACTCAGCAGTTGGCAAGCTGGTGGTGTCAGTGTTCACATCTGACTTGAACTCAACCTCAAATTTGCTGTCATCTGCAACAATAGAGAACAATGAATGGAATCCCAAAACATGAGGTAATATTCCTTTAATCCCCCGGTTAAATTACTCTACAAATGAATCAAATCTCTGAGGCAAAATGGCCCCATATTATGGGTCCTGAATTTGAACCATAATTCTTAAATTCCAGATTTAGCTCAATTCAGGATGTGACCCAGGTTTATATAAAACTGTCAAAAAAGTAAGCAACTATTAAATTAATTTGCATGTAATATTCTGGAAAATAACTGTGAAATTACCATATTTCATTGCGATTTTCTGCACAGAGTGTGCGGCCATGATCTTGATTTCACTCTTAAGCTCCAATTCTAATTCCTCATCACGTTTCATGTTGGCTGTGACGGTGGCATCAGCATTGATTGAGGGGACAAGAAGTTGGACTTGCAGCATACCCTCCTTCATGGCCTTCAGACTGAAAAATGTGGCAGTGAGTTAGCATACTGTCAATTGTAAGGATGACATTAATGTTAATGAGGATTTATGGTTGATTTCTTACTTGGCACGGCCAACAAGAGAGAGCTGAGGGATGTTCTTGTTAATGAGGTCAAGAGAAATAGAGTGAGTTCCTTTGCCCTTGGTGTTTCCATCAACAACACCCAGCCTGAGTCCAGCCTCCACATCGTAGTCAGGGATTTGGATGTCAGCTGTGATGACATTCTTTCTTCTGTTATATTTCATGATAGCTCTGGCTTCAGTGGGCTCTGAACCTGTTGTTGACCAACAAATGTATTAATATTACATAACTCCGTAATCCTTTTTGGCCACCTGAGCCACTAAGAAGACAGAAAGGGGTTATCATACTGTCCATATTATACTTTACCTTCAGCCCTCAGAACAAACTTCACAGAGTCAACCTTCTGCCGGCCCTCTTCTCCCTCTCTGAGGAGCTCATAGGCAACAGTGGCGGTGTACTCAACGACTTCACCAGTAGGATGGAGTTCCACAGCAAATCTATGTAGATAATTCAGATAATTAGCCAATATTGATGAGTAATTCATTTCTTTAAAGAAAATGATATGCTGGTGGTTTGGAAAGTCTTGCTCACTGGCTGTCTCCAGTGATGGGGAAGTAGGGGGCTGTCTCCTGAGAATAGGCATCAATGTACTGCAGAGCAGTGCAGTATTTCATTCCAGCGAAGAAAGGAGTGCACTCGTGCACATCAACCTTGTCCATCACCATAGGGGGGATGGTCTTCACCTCTGATCCAGTCACTGCCACCAGGGTGTTTCTATATGTTAAATGTATACAAGTTAGAATGCAGCTTAAGCTGTTTTAATCTAAATGTAGACAAATTGAAATTGTTGTAATCCAAGATATAAGATACCCTAAATTACTTCCTGCCTGTTGCGTTTTCCAAAAGTTCTATAGACTTACGTCATTTTGATGAGCTTAATTGGACTTGTTGGAGCAGGGATGGTCAGCTTAACAGTGCCACGTTCCATGGAGATCTTAGCCTTCAGCCCACTTTCATGGAAAAAGTTGGTGTGCATCTCTAATCCAGAGTTGACATATTCAGGGATGTAGGAGCCAATTTGAGACACAAACTCAATGCTAGCGGAGGGCATGAAGTTCACTTCACTCTGTGTGGACACATAGGAGAAATGTAAAGAGTTGTGTTGATGCTTTTCATTGTGAAAAAATATTGCTCATCAACACATTTATGAATTATTACCATGTCACGAGCAACCTGAAGTCCACCTTTGATACCAGGGGTGAAAGTACCAGACATTGTAATCCTCAGAGGCACACCAGTGACAGTAGGCAGGAAGAATTCATTGTCCATGAAGATGTAGTGGGCAAAGATTGTGTTGTCAGCCTTGGTCATCAGTGCCTTCATGATCTGTGGCAAATAAAGATACACATGGGACATTAAAATCATAGACAAGGAAATACTGAAATCATTCTTTGAATGTCAACTATGCTCTTATAAAAAGGTCCTTACATCAGTTGGGAACATTTTGAACATGCTGTCAATCATCATGGCAGCAGAGTAGGCCATCTCCTCCATTTCGTTGGTCCTCAGATATCCCAGCTCATTTCCCAAAAGTCTCAGATAAACCATTGCCTCTGGAGACTGTGCCGTCTTCAATTCCCTCACGAGTTTGTTGAGGTTGCGTCCAATCTCCCTCATCAGGTTCTGGGAGGCCTAAACATAGATGTTCACACTTTCTTAGAATAATTTCCCCTTACTGAAAAATGTATCATCATGATTACAGTTGTTTTAGTCATGTGTACAAAACAGATTGGTCTGAGTACCTGTCTCTTCATCCTGTCCTTCTTCAGAGCAGGGAGAATGTTCTGCAGGATCTCATTGACTCTGAGTGGCATGTTTTCAGATACAAAGTACATTGTCTTCAGGGCAGTGTCGGGGAAGAAGCCATTCTTTCCAAACAGGGCATCAACGGTTGGCTCAAATCCTTTTCCCTCCATACCAATCTGTAAAGGTGATACATTCGTCACTGTCACAAATCGGCTAGCTGAAAAATAGTTTCAAAGCACAATTTGGATGAAAACGGCTCAAAATATTTACCTCCATCATGTCGATGTCATAGCCAAATGCCTTCAGAGTCATTTCAAGCATGACCTCTTTGGGCAGATAACTGGTATCCTCAAAGATCATGTTGCCCTCCACAGATCCGATCTTGTAGTTGCGAGAGAACTTGGTGGGGTCCATTGTGGCCCCGACCTCATTACCCTGCAGCGCACCTTGAATCTTCTCTCTCAGTCTGTTAAAAATGAATCAAATATTAATGTTAAACATCTGATGGTGATGAAATCGTACTTACCATGTAGTAAAACAACAAATTATAATATATATAAGTATACATTTTAAACTTCTTTTCACTTACTCTTGAGTCTCTGGCTCAGTTGAGGACAAAATGTTGGTAATGTGGGAGATCACAAAGCTCTTGACTTGTTTGTCCTGCTCATTGGGCAAAGCATCAGCTAGCTGGGCCAGTTCAGTGCTCTGGGGGTCCTTCATAAGTACCAGATATGCAGCAATACGCTTTTGCATGGAGCTGGTGCTATCCAAAAGCACCTGCATGAGAATCTCTCTGCCCTGTGACCAATAGACATCAATTAAATGAGTATACCGTAGAAATAATTATTCAGATTTTATTATTTTCAAACCTTTGAAATAGTTTAACTTGCCTCTTCGGGGACAGGAGTCAGCCTGAACACTTGGATGGCAGCCTGCTGCACAGCCAGGGAAGCAGCAGGTTGGTTCACACACTGGATCACAGCAGATCTGAGTGCAGGGCCAGCAGATACCAGAGCTGGAGCCATGTTTCCAACAACCTGGAATCAAAGGACTCATTGATATTGTGCTCCTTGGTTTTGGCAGTCATTTAAATTGTGACTAATAAGGAAGGTTACCCACTCTCAATGTCAAGAAGGTGTTGTCCTTATCACCAGAGCAGTCACCCAACTGGGCAGCCATGACCTCAGCAACAGAGTAAATCTCGGGGATCAGCTTTCCCTCAGCTTTGTAAAACCTGTTTAATAAATATTTAGAAATTAATCCTGCATATCCCATTTTAAGCAAAGAAGGAAAACATTTGCTGAAATATTATTGAACTTGAAATAAAGTGTGGTTAACTTCACTCACCTCTTGACAACATTGCTCAGAGCATACATGATGGGCTTGCTGGGCTTGTGTTTGGCCATCTCGAGCATGTCATTGATCAGGAGGGCAGAGGGATTGGACACGAGTGCCATAGCAAAAACACCGGCATCTACCTCTAGTGAGGAGCTGTCAAAAGTCCTGAAGATCTGCATGATGGCGCTGCTGCACTCAGGGGTTCCACACTGGGCCAGAACCTGGTAGGTCAGGACACGGGACACAACAAGAGCCTCAGGAATGCTGGTGCTCAGGGTCTCGGTCTTCATTCCACGGACCATGGTGACTAGCTTGTGGAAGAGGTGGGCCCTCTTCTCACCCTCAGTCTCGGGCAGAGTGGCCAGTTCTCTCAGAAGGTTGAGACCTGCATCTTTGTCCTGGATAACACTCTTATCCTTGACAGTATCCATGTGAAGACCCATGACAACGTCACCTGTGATACACAAGTAAATGTTTGCATTGAGTCGATCATATCTTTAATTTAATTTGAATAAATAGCCCTAAAAAAGGGAAAAGAGATATGAAGATAAGCTTACTGTGGTCAAAGACTCTGTCGTTGAGAGTGGAAACCTCAACCAGAGTCAGTTCTTGCTTTCCAACATTGGTAACTCCATATTCTCCCCTGTGGAAACAACATAAGGTTGAAAAGTGCAGTTGAGTCCTTGAACAAGACGTGTCAGTATGTCCACTCACATAATGAAGCACAGTACAGAGTGCAGTGTGAGGGTGCACTTACTTGTGAGAATACGGAATGAGGATATGTTTCTCAGTGCAAGACCCCGAGGTCATATGCTTTTTCTCATTGTCAAACTTGTAGTTGCAGATCTGGGTGCTTCTGACCAGCTGGGCAAGAGGGTAGTGCTAAAACACAAAGAATTAAGATTATCTGCAAGATTCTTGTTTTATGATTTTAACAATAGTGTGGATGCTAAGGGTAGTAATAATAATACATTTTATTTGTTAAGTGCTTTTCTGGACCCAAAGCACCAATGGTACAGTGTCAGTTTGCTTTCACACGGCACAGCATAGAGATTACATGTCATTTAGACATAATTAGTACAGTAATGTGATTTGTGTTGACTGTTGAGTCAGTGAAGTTGGAAAAATTGGGTCAGCAGTGTTGCTTAATACAAAGAAATGTAATTTGTCAGCATTTCAAACCAGACCAACCCATGTGTTGCTCGGATATCTTACCATGCCAGAGATAAGCGCCAAGGGACTGGTGTGATCTCTCAATGGGACAAATTTGTCACATCTGGACAGGTCCCTGTTCAGGCTGATGTCAGTTGCAATGTCCTCTCTAGCATTGATAGAATAACTGGTCTTGCAATTACCATGGATAGTAGGCTGAAATAAATGTTAACAGAGATATGTCATTTAATTGCCGTCATATTCTTTTTATTGTGTTGTAGGAAACAATTATCACATGAGAATCAGAATCAGAATCAGCTTTATTGGCCATGTACGCATACATGGAATTTGACTCCGGTTTCCACTTCGCTCACAATGTACATACACACATTGAAAATAAAAAAGAATATATATATATATATATATATATATATATATTAAAAAAAGGGCAGCAAAAAAACAACCAAATATGTAGGTATAAACATAGACGAGGAAGTTGTTTAATTTTTAGTGTACAGTAGTGGGAGACTTACCATATTCTCATTCATATCTTCTGCTAGCAGAGGCACAGCCAGGCCAGAGATGATACCCCTCTTGATGTTCAGGATTGTTGTTGTCTCACCATCCTCGGGGTATAGTTTCACATCGTACACACCCTCAACCACAACCTTCAGAGGATACCTACATCAAATGTGAGACTTTTAAAATTAAGTCCTTTTGAAAATGTTTTTCATTTCATTTGTGATCATGCAACTGGATGCCTTGGATTAGGAAAATTGTTGCTATAATGTACCTTTCCATTTCAGCAGCAAAGGCATCAGAGCTGGTTGCAGGACCGAACACAGGGTTTCCCTCTGCGTCCATGTCAACCACCTCACTCAGGCTACAGCCAGTGGTGCGGACGATGAAACTGCAAGTCTGAGGTACTTCAATTTCAACCTGTTTGAAAAGATTATTTTAGCTCCCTAGATACAGTCAGTGTAAAACGATAATGAATAAATCGATTCAATAGCACGTAGAGTTATGTAATTTAGCTGTCATAGTACGGTGACATGTACCTTGCAAGTGGCCTTAGGTCCATTCTTCAGATGTGAAGCACCTTTGATTGCGTTCAAGGACTCAGCTTCGTACAAGTATTCATACTTGTGGTAGACTTTGTACCTTTGGTTTACTGGTAGAGAAGATAATGATTTTATATTAGATTTTAGTAGCTGCAAGTACTCCGAGGAAGTACGGTTTCGCCTCAACAATTCAGCCATAATTCAAAAAGTTCTACATGGAAAAGACATCTTATAGAGTTTTAATACAGAAATGCAAGGGAAAGAAATGCAATAGACCATTCACAGTTCAACATTCCAAAAAGCACCCTTAATTACGTAATTGCTGTCGCGCAATCAATCAAAATGTGCCAGATCAATGTCGGCTGATGGACATCCACAATAGATACTTCCATACATGTTTGTGATAAATACATATTCAAAGCTGTTTTGTTAATTGGCTTCTTCACAAAATTCACTGACTGAATTGAAGTTCCCCTTGATAATCAGTGATGCGGTACATACTGTATGCCAAGGGCTTTTATTTTTAAGGTAAAAACAAGTAAAGCGGTGGACAGAGCACACAGAGTACTTAGTGACCGTTTGCATGGTGTTGTGCTGCTCAGCACAAATGTATGTGTGAGCTAGTGTCAAAGTTCAATTTGCATATCATATCCTAATATATAGTCCCAATTATACATTTCTTGAACAGCTGCAATGTAATAAACATTTACATTATGTCCAGGTTGTGTAATAACATGTGAAAATACTGTCACTTACTCTGGCAAGTTTCCTGCTCTTCTTGGGCATCTGTAAAGACAATCATAGGAACATTTGATTAAAAACTTTCCTCATGCAAGAAAACTATTTTACTTCAAAAAGAGTTTTAACTTTGTACAATTGTAATATTTTCATGGCACCCCCAATATAAAGTGTTATGTACATTTTTAAAAATACATACAAGCCAAGGTTAGTGTGGTTAGGAGGAGAAAAATACAGAGCTTTGAGTCCCCCATCATGGACTCTCTGAAACTCTCCTTTCTACTCCTTTGGTGGAGTAGAAATTGGCCTTTTATACCAAACGTGTACTGATTGTTGGTGGGGATTTACATATATTACAGTGCTGTCCCAGCTCCAAAGTCCACTCTGTACGTGTAGAGGGACAAGAGCAAATAGTTTCATAAGTCCTATCCTTGAATTTTTCAGTAACGGTCACTGCTCATTTTGAAAAACAATAAAATCAGATTGTAACATAACGCCAATAATATCTTGGACTTTGCTTCTAAGGTGAAACATAAATATTTAGTTGTGACTTTATTAATACTTCCAAGTTTTCCAAAAGTATCATTACAGTGAATACTAAAGAGACACCTTTGTAAAGGTTCATATAAAATCTGCAGCACATTTCAATCAATCAAGTTCATCTTTTGCATTGAAATACATTAAAATCTCGTCAAATTATGGCCTGAATGAAAGGTTTTGTTAAGCAGACTCAAAAAGTCTAATCTTCATGATCAACAGCCAATATTAAATATTTAAAACATTCATTTTATAGTTTAGAACCCTTCATATTATAATCATATAGTTGCAATGCTTATTCATAAGCATAACCCAGAAACTGTAGAATTATGCCCCCTGGCCAGTGATAAGGAGCTGTAACACGGAACAAGTTGTTCTCAAGAATCTTGTGAAAGCAGCAGTGGACTACAGTCTCAGTCCACTGTGTTGACATTATGTGGCACACAGTAAATTAGGTTTTACATTCTCTGAACTTGTTATCTCTTTTGGATAAAAATACGTCCACAACAACACACTTTAGGACATTGTGAAATGATCTTGAAGCAGCTGTTCCAGAGATATCAATAATATACACAACAGTTGTTGCCAATTTAGTCACGAATGTTTAATGTTGTTAAGAAGTAACTGCTTAGTTTTTACTGCACAATCTGTATGTTCAGACACTTATGATAATCATACACCTCTCACCAATATAAATATCTGAATTGATTGCTGAAACGAAATTGTTCTTGAGTGACCTGGTAGCTGTGAAAGCTGTTAGTATCTAATCTAAAATATTAACTCCATTATTTTTTTTTATATAAGCCTATATATATATATATAGTCACTAGGTTTGAAAAATTGCAGTTTACACCACTGGATGGCAGTGAAAACAATGATCAGGGATCTGTCTGTGTTAACCAAGCAGCTACCTCTCGTGCTGAGAAATGAGAAATGAAGCCAAAGACTGCAGTTCATGAAATGGCTGGCTCCAAAAGCAAATCAATCTCCAGATGTTAAAATGCCCAACATTACAGTACAAATACATATTTAAAGCCTGTTACATTAAAATGTGTTTGGTCTCTATAGCTAATTTCCTGCTCTTGCAAACTGTATGGGGTGTATTGTAATGTAACTTTAAATTATACAAAAGGCTTAAATTAGACATAATTCAGGGCTTTGTGTCTATTTCTGCGTACTGTAACAGGATTTGTTTAGAGGACACAGGAAACAGTGGCAGCAATCAGAGGCAGAGTCAGGTCTGCAGGTTTCAGGATCTTTAATTATACACTCTTCAATAAACATAAAGCAACAGAAAACGTAGCTCAGTCCAGAGCTCAATCAGAAAACTAAACAAACTAAACTATTTCAGCCGGGCCGCTAGCCGACTTACCGGTCTTAATTCTCTTCACCCCTGGAGATCTTAGGGAGGCGCGACCCTGCTCCTCCCGCACCATGCTCTCCGCATGTTCTCCTCTGATCTGCTTTCCTCCATCACCTTTATTCATCTCACTGATGAGGAGATCAGCTCCAGGTGTGTCTCTCCCCACACCTGATCCCAACGTTCTCCTGAAGGAGTGGGTGGAGCCCTCTGGCTGGAATGTACACACCTTTAATTACAGGGGGCCTCATCCCCCTTACAGTACGTATACAAGAACAATGACAAAAACATTCCTTGTGTACTTATATTAAATACAAATATATAAATGTGCTAAAATCATATTCAACACAGATTTAAAAGTTTATGTTGAATCCAGCATTGTTTACATCCATGTTTACGAGTTTGCAGTCATATTCTTTGCCGTTGCAGGCGCATCCCTGCATATCTTGGTGTTTTACTGCCACTTGTAGTTCAATAGACTAGTGTTGCACCATTGGTAGGACTTTTGTGTTATCTGTGCACATGTACATCTTCGTTTGTGTGCATGAGATAAACAAAATGGGTACCTGATCATAGAAAATGAACTCTGTAGCGCTACTAAAAGACAAAAACTTAACCTGGAACCTGTAGGAAGAGACGATTACTGTAAATAATGTACTATAACCATACACTATTTGTAATATGTTTTTTGTGTCTCTCCTCTATTTTACAAAAATGTCATGATTCATTTCATTTCTACTGTATGTTCTCTGTTCAATTTCAGAGTGTAACAAATATATAACGAGACAAAAATGTATACAATTGTAGCCAAAAGTGACATCTCAAAGCTCTAGAAACAATATTTAGCTATATCTAAATTATAAATAACTTCTAATTCTGTTCTGAATTTATTTGTTTTCAAAATCTTTTATATCTTTTTAAAAACAATTATTTAGTCATGTAGAAAAACAGAGTATTGATAAGAGTAGTTCCTAGTTGTACTTCCTAAGGACACCTTTCCCTACCTTTAAGCCACCGTAGTTCTCTGGCACACTTGGAAAGAGAGAGGGTGAGCTGAGGGCTATTTAGTTGGTAGCAACCTGTCACAAACCACTAGATGCCACTAAAACACACTGTCCCTTGAAGCAGTTATTATCAAACCCTTGCAATAAACAGCATAAACATTTAATATCAGCGTAACAGTAAAAAGTAACTAGCACAGTTGCGTTCATGCTCTGCTTCAGTGTCAATGAATGTGCCTGTACTTGACAAATGCACTGAATCCTTGAGACCACTATCAGAATTGAAGTGGATCCCGTGCTGACACGCAGGGACTTTTGCCAGATGGGCTTAAAAATAAATGTCCCAAAACATTAAAAAAGACACGAACATAATAAAATCTTGAAGGAAATGGTTATCTTAGGGAACTAGCTAAATAAAGGCTTGTAGGAAATAGTCACCTTGTTAACTTAACTTATAAGAGTCATTTGCATTGACATTTGGGAATAATCGGACAGTCTATCAGCCATCAGTAGAGGTGGCCTGAATTCACATATCAGGTCATCTTTAGTTACTTTGTAGTGCCTCTTGGTGTAGATGGCTCCGCCATGATGACCTACAAAAGTACTGAAGCATATCAGTACACCTGCCGGTTTGAAACACTAAAGCACATGTTCACAGTGTTTTTGTACAGTAATTACTCTCAATGCCAGTAGACAAAGGTCCCCACAGAGAGTTGAAATTTTCTAAATATATGTTTATCTAGAGTGCAAATGAAACCAATCCTTTGTCTGTCTGCTAGCCAGACAGACAGACAGACAGGTTGGTTTTATTATTTGTCAGTGTTGGAATTACCTTCACAGTGTATGTGTATATTGTATATGAATGTGATATGTCTTGTCCGAGTTGCTATAGAAAACTGATTGACCTACTGCATATTTAAATGAGAATGGTACACATCTGGTTGACAATGTCAACAAAAGCATTTAGAATACTGTATATTAGTCAGTTTTAAAGATCCTTGGTTATCTCAAAAGTACCACTAAGTTCTCGAATCATGGCACTAAATAAATTCAGTGAGATTCATCCAAACTGTGTTGTAACATTACTAAGCAGGAAATCAGACATTTACAGATTGCATTAATGTATTTTATTGATAATTTTCATTCTTTGCAGGAAGGTGAGTTACAGTAAAATGTTACATTTTCAATGTTTGTACACAATAAACCATCTCAATGAAAATGATACAACAGCTTCTGTTGAACTCATTGTTAAAAATATGGTTAAGAGCTAATTGTCCATACTCCTTCCAAGTATGCGTTTTGAACAGATGGTAGTATTTCCTATGTACTTTGGCCTTATTCTGTTAGGGGTTCTCACTGCTGGAATGGAAATGGAAGGTCAATCTCAAGCCTTCCATCATTAACTTTCATGTAGGTCTGAGCCTCCTCTGAAGCTTGCCGCAGGAAACCACAACGGTGTTATTGAACTGGTCCACTAAGTAAATAAACATGTCCATAATGTACTCAAATGAATTGTTGAGCTGCTCCATATTTAGGGCAGAGATCTGGTCAATAATATTCTTTAAGACTGTGACAAGGTTACGGTAGACAACATTGATGTTAATGAGCACTGCAGCTAAATAGTCAGACTTGACAGAGTCAACAAACTCCTGAGATTTCTCAACAATAGCTTTTAGGGACACATAAGGACACCAGACTTCGGAAGCACACATTATAATTAGTCATTTAGATTTTGACTCTAACACATCTTTAAGAGGGTTGGGACTGTGTCACCTGAGTAAGTTAGCGTGGAACTGCTGGGAGAGAGGGACATTTGCAAGTTGCTCTTGTGAGTGCCATCCTCAGCATTGCATTTGCCAGTGCCTGAATTGTCAACTGTTAGAGTGAAGGTGTAGCCATCTTGGCGAGCAATTGCTTTCTGAGTTACAGTGGCCTCACTCCTGACATTGAACATTGGAAGGTCCACTACATGATTGTAAGTTGTATCAAGAGAGGCAGACATTCCTTCTTCTATAGCAATGAAGGCTGTGTTCATTATGTCAGCAGTGTAAGGTGAAGTGATAACCTTAATTGTAGTTTTGCCTTGGGCCTGGGCTGATGGACCATAGAGAGTTAGAGATGCCTGATGTTCAACACCAAGAGCAAGATGGTTGAACTTCAGAGTCTCCACAAGGACAACACGACTCATTTTTGGGATTGCAATACGAGCAGTGGAATCAAGTTTGTAATTAAGAATTTCAAAACTTGGAGATGTGGCCTGGGAACTAAGGAATCCAGTGAATAGAGGCGTAATTTCACTTTCAGTGGAGTTCTTGAACTCAGCAGAAGTCTTGATGTTGTAGATGGGAGTTTGGAATTTGATCTCAGCATAGAGTTTACCAAAGCATGGGACCAAGATCTGATTTGGAATGGTTGGCAGTGTGATCTCAGGAACCTGAAGAGACTTGACAAAATTTTCTACGGGAACTTGTGGGATGACAGGGAATGAGATCTCAGGAAGGCTAATATCTGGGAAGGTCATCTCAGGCATGGAAGGAAGATAGTTCATTGAGAGGTCTCCAAAGAAAGCATCCACATCAGGCATTTTGATCTCAAAGTTGACAATGAAATCAAAAAGTTCAATGATTCTCTGCTTGATGTCATCAAAGGATATTGTGGTGGCTTTCACAGTATAGAGGCCAAGGATGGTGAACTCAGGGATGTCCAGCTGTGTTGGGATTTCAAACTGTTTAAGCTCATCCATGCTGAACTTCACAGAGGGCACAACAAAGTCAGTGAGAGGAATGATGAAGGATGGTGTATTCAACTCCACTTTCTTAAGTTCAATAATCAGCCCTTCAATGATCTGCTGAATCTCGCTGAAGATTTTTTGTTCAGCTACAACGTTGTTAATCATCTGAACTGTAGAGGTGATGATATCAGTTACCACATGGATGACTGTAGTGTAGAATTGTCTCACAAAGTCCAGATAAGAGTCAATCTGCACTTTGACATCCAGATCTGTAATTATCTGTTTCATAAATTCAGCAAATGTCTTAATGCTCTCAAGCACAACACGGTCAATGATGTCCTTTACAGATTTGATCATTTCTGCAACTTTGATTTCTCTCAGGTGTTCCATTAAGCCTTTGACAGAAGATAATGCAAGGTTGACAAATTCTCTTGTGGCCTCAAGTTTCTGGGGGATTTCAAAACTCCTGATCAGCTCATTCACAGAAACTGTGTAATCAGCAATAATTTGATTAGCATATTCCACAAATGTATTATAATCCAATGTCCTCAGATTTTGCGTAAGAGTTTCAATGTACACATTCAGCTGTTGAATTATATCATTAACCTCGGTTGTTTTGAAATAGTTAATAGCACCCTGAAAGACTTCCAAGAATTTGGTAGGGATGTCTGCGTCCTTCACCATGTTCACCACAGCCCTGATAGTTTCCTCAATTTTCAACTGCTTGATGAGCTCAACCACCTTTTCCAAGACAGCCTCAACTTTTTTGTCAGCCTCAAACTTTACAATCAACTCCCTCATCTTGGCATAGAATGTGTTGATCTTACCTAGGATGTCAAGGTCTTGAATCGTTTTCTTAATGTAATCTGTTACATCGCTGAAAATCTCTGTGGGAATCTGACTCACTAGTCTCTCAATTTTAGCTTTAAAGTTGATGGATGAAATGAAGTTCTTCAGCTCAGCAACAAATTCTTGCATGTCAAAGGTCTCGATCATCTGTTTAATGTCCCTCATGAATCTCACTAGGGTGGCCTTGAAATCATACTTGTAATCAATATCACGCAGGAATGCAATGCTGCTTTCCGTGAGCTTGTCCAAATGAATCTGGTCGATAACCTCCGTCATGGTATCAATCACATATACAACTATTGCCTTGATGTCAAACTCCTCATTAATGGCATTCAGCTGTTCCTGGATCTTCTGAATGAGGGTTTCTGGCAGGGTGCCACTAACGATAATCTCTTTCACCATACCAGCAAAGTGTTGGATGTAAAGAGTAAGATCAGCCAACAGGTTTTCAACAGTAACCTTCAGGTTGCTCAAAGATGCTTCAACATCCTCCATGGAAATGACATAATCCTGGGTAAAATCACTGAAATACTGCTTCAGCTGAACAACCTTGCCTTCGATATTCAGTTCAGAAACAAAGTCTCTTACATACTGGGGAATAGCTTCTAGTTTAGCCTTTATCTCGGCATTGTTGATGTAGTCTTGCAATACCGCTGCAACATGCACAACAACACCCTTGATGGTTTCCAAGAATGCAGGCAGATTTTCAATAAGAGGGAACTGAATAATTTGACTGTCTGTGTTCTTGTCATATTTGACAAAGGAAGAGATAGTGAATTGCTGGTTCTCTGTGGATTCTGCATTGAGCATGTTTGTGAGGATGGTACCAGAAACCTCAATTCCAGTTCTCTCAGCAGTGTTGTAAACACTCATGTCCTGATTAAAGGCATGCTCATTCATCTTAGACTTCATTATAAAACTGGTCTTCTGCTCTGGGAGTGACAGAAGAGTATCCATCTTGTTATCAAATGTGGTCTCAAGAGCAAAGCCGGTGTCTAGCTGCTGGTTTATTGATGCTCTGCATTCATGTGAGGTAGCAAAAGCCAGGGGTTGTGCTTTAAGGAGGAACTTGCCATAAAGCTGGGCACTATGCTTTCCATACATGGTCATGTCTCCATCAGCATTGAAAATGGCATCAAGGTTGAAATCGAAAGGAACGATGCTGCAACGGATGGTGTGGTCAAAGCGCATTGGCTGTGAGTTGAAGCGGGCATTATTGGTGATGCTGGCAGCAAGACCGACAACCTCAAGCTCGGTGTTGTGGCTCATGTGTGTTCCCAAGAGTTTTCCAGTGGTGCTGCATTTTGCATTTGCCGTCATATCAGCATAATTGACCTGATAGGTGTGCTTGATCTCTTCCTCACCATAGATGGCTTTCAGGCTTCCAGTCAGGTCCATCTTGTAGAGCTCTGCCTGCAGCTGAGCCTCATTAATGAAGCTGGCCGCCAGAAGGTTCAGATTGTTTTTAACATTTGCAGAGGCAGTGTAGGGTTTCATGTCGACAGTGATATCATGAGTGTAAGTGGCATACTCACTGGCGGTTGCTTCAGCCTTTGAGTTGAAGTCAAGGCTAGAAAGAGTGATGGTCAGAGTATTGGCATTATCAACCTTGATGTCACGCATTGCAGCCTTGTTGGTAATGGATAGAGAAGCCATTGAAGCATCAAGCCCAGCGTTGAAGGTGTTTTCCAAGGACAGGGGGCTCTGGAGGGTGGTTGTTCCACTTGTGGTCAAACCGTCCTTGTTCATTTTCAGGGTAGCCTTGTGAGTAGCCTCATTCTCAAGGAGCTTCATGGTGGCATCGCTGTTCACTGCCAGACCATTGACATCAAGAGAGGCAGTCAAAAGAGAGTAAACACGGTTTTCAGAGTGGTCTGCATTTGTCTCCATTCTCATGAGGACTTCACCAGCACCAGCAGAGGATTCAGCCTGGTTACGGATCTTCATACCAAGAGCAAGTGCATTTGCATCACATTTCAGTGACAGCTTGCTGTCTTTGAAGGAAAGCTCAGCAACATGGGTCAAGGTGTCTTCAAAGGCATTGGTGTTAGACACAACTGACAATTCACCATTGGCAAGAGTTGCTGCAATTTTGTTCTGGACCTTACCAATTGTGGACTCAAACTGAACAATAGTATCAATATTTGCTTCTGGCCTGAATGGGAAGATGGTGAATGACTGGGATGAAATGGTCTTGCCATACATGGGTCCAGCCGTTAACGTTCCCTCAAAGTTGCTATCAGCAGAAATTTCTTCAGTGTTGATTCCAGTCATGCCATTGTGCTCTAGTGTAATATGAAGACCCAATGGGCTTGTGGCTTCAATCTTGCTGCTTGATTTCAAATTGATTTTGTCTGTGATGGCTACATCCTCAACAATACTAATCGTGGCTTCGAGGAATTTATGTGCCAAAGAGCTTTTCAATTCGGCCTTGATGGAATCAGTGGTGGCCAACATTCCAGAGCCTACATGAAGCACAAAAGAAGAACAGATGATTTATAGCTTGATAACAGATATATATTTCACTGTAATACTGGAACCAAAATGAATTCACATTTTTTAACATCAGTATAAGTTGAAAACTGCAACTGAAAACTGTTGTACTTCGTGAACAACGCATAATTTTAATGATATTTATTATGAAATACCTTCAATCTTTATTGAGAGGATGTCAAGTGGGGAGGTTCCTGTCACATCAAACTTAGCTGAGTAGCTTGGTGTTTCCACAACATCTTTCCCAGCAGCCATTGAGGCCTCCATGTCATACAGGTTGCTCTTCATCAGAGTTGACACCTCAGCCTTTCCAAAAAGAGGAATGGACAAAGTAAAGCTCTCGGGGACAACGAGCTCTGGGATGGGAATTTCCATGGAGACGATCTCCAGTCCAAACTGAGGTAGAGACACGGCAGGTGTGCTCAAAGCTGGTGGGAAGTTAAGCTCTTCTGTTGACTTTCCTCCAAGAAGTAGAGGGATAGCAATGGTGAAGTGCTCGTTGTTGAAATAGTAGACAGCCTTTGTCTCACTGTTATAAGGACAAAAGTAAAATGCATAAATATTTTGTAAAATAAAGCAAGTGACTTTAAACATTCACCTCAGAGTTGTTCTCACTTACGTATTCAGGAACAGTGTCTCTGGCAGGGAAATCTCAGGCATATCAGGCACTCTGAAGTTCTGAATGTAAGGTAAATCAGCACCGCACTTTTCCACGTAGTTGTTTCCTGCCTAAGAAAACAATAACCAGTATTTTATTAATTCTCAACATTAAAAATCAGAACATAAGAGAAACTGTGAATACTTTTTAAATCGAAGATTCGTACCTCCACAAACTTCTTGAAGATGTGACGGACTTTCATGTCAGTCTGCCCCACCTGCATGTCAAGAAGTTGGTTGCCATACTCAGCAGTTGGCAAGCTGGTGGTGTCAGTGTTCACATCTGACTTGAACTCAACCTCAAATTTGCTGTCATCTGCAACAATAGAGAACAATGAATGGAATCCCAAAACATGAGGTAATATTCCTTTAATCCCCCCGTTAAACTACTCTACAAATGAATCAAATCTCTGAGGCAAAATGGCCCCATATTATGGGTCCTGAATTTTAACCATAATTCTTAAATTCCAGATTTAGCTCAATTCAGGATGTGACCCAGGTTTATATGAAACTGTCAAAAAAGTAAGCAACTATTAAATTCATTTGCATGTAATATTCTGGAAAATTACCATATTTCATTGCGATTTTCTGCACAGAGTGTGCGGCCATGATCTTGATTTCACTCTTAAGCTCCAATTCTAATTCCTCATCACGTTTCATGTTGGCTGTGACGGTGGCATCAGCATTGATTGAGGGAACAAGAAGTTGGACTTGCAGCATACCCTCCTTCATGGCCTTCAGACTGAAAAATGTGGCAGTGAGTTAGCGTACTGTCAATTGTAAGGATGACATTAATGTTAATGAGGATTTATGGTTGATTTCTTACTTGGCACGGCCAACAAGAGAGAGCTGAGGGATGTTCTTGTTAATGAGGTCAAGAGAAATAGAGTGAGTTCCTTTGCCCTTGGTGTTTCCATCAACAACACCCAGCCTGAGTCCAGCCTCCACATCGTAGTCAGGGATTTGGATGTCAGCTGTGATGACATTCTTTCTTCTGTTATATTTCATGATAGCTCTGGCTTCAGTGGGCTCTGAACCTGTTGTTGACCAATAAATATATTAATATTGCATAACTCCGTAAACGTTTTTGGCCACTTGAGCCACTAAGAAGACAGAAAGGGGTTATCATACTGTCCATATTATACTTTACCTTCAGCCCTCAGAACAAACTTCACAGAGTCAACCTTCTGCCGGCCCTCTTCTCCCTCACTGAGGAGCTCATAGGCAACAGTGGCGGTGTACTCAACGACTTCACCAGTAGGATGGAGTTCCACAGCAAATCTATGTAGATAATTCAGATAATTAGCCAATATTGATGAGTAATTCATTTCTTTAAAGAAAATGATATGCTGGTGGTTTGGAAAGTCTTGCTCACTGGCTGTCTCCAGTGATGGGGAAGTAGGGGGCTGTCTCCTGAGAATAGGCATCAATGTACTGCAGAGCAGTGCAGTATTTCATTCCAGCGAAGAAAGGAGTGCACTCGTGCACATCAACCTTGTCCATCACCATAGGGGGGATGGTCTTCACCTCTGATCCAGTCACTGCCACCAGGGTGTTTCTATATGTTAAATGTATACAAGTTAGAATGCAGCTTAAGCTGTTTTAATCTAAATGTAGACAAATTGAAATTGTTGTAATCCAAGATATAAGATACCCTAAATTACTTCCTGTCTGTTGCGTTTTCCAAAAGTTCTATAGACTTACGTCATTTTGATGAGCTTAATTGGACTTGTTGGAGCAGGGATGGTCAGCTTAACAGTGCCACTTTCCATGGAGATCTTAGCCTTCAGCCCACTTTCATGGAAAAAGTTGGTGTGCATCTCTAATCCAGAGTTGACATATTCAGGGATGTAGGAGCCAATTTCAGATACAAACTCAATGCTAGCGGAGGGCATGAAGTTCACTTCACTCTGTGTGGACACATAGGAGAAACGTAAAGAGTTGTGTTGATGCTATTCATTTTGAAAAAATATTGCTGGAATTTAAACACATTTATGAATTATTACCATGTCACGAGCAACCTGAAGTCCACCTTTGATACCAGGGGTGAAAGTACCAGACATTGTAATCCTGAGAGGCACACCAGTGACAGTAGGCAGGAAGAATTCATTGTCCATGAAGATGTAGTGGGCAAAGATTGTGTTGTCAGCCTTGGTCATCAGTGCCGTCATGATCTGTGGCAAATAAAGATACACATGGGACATTAAAATCATAGACAAGGAAATACTGAAATCATTCTTTGAATGTCAACTATGCTCTTATAAAAAGGTCCTTACATCAGTTGGGAACATTTTGAACATGCTGTCAATCATCATGGCAGCAGAGTAGGCCATCTTCTCCATTTCGTTGGTCCTCAGATATCCCAGCTCATTTCCCAAAAGTCTCAGATAAACCATTGCCTCTGGAGACTGTGCCGTCTTCAATTCCCTCACGAGTTTGTTGAGGTTGCGTCCAATCTCCCTCATCAGGTTCTGGGAGGCCTAAACATAGATGTTCACACTTCCTTAGAATAATTTCCCCTTACTGAAAAATGTATCATCATGATTACAGTTGTTTTAGTCATGTGTACAAAACAGATTGGTCTGAGTACCTGTCTCTTCATCCTGTCCTTCTTCAGATCAGGGAGCATGTTCTGCAGGATCTCATTGACTCTGAGTGGCATGTTTTCAGATACAAAGTACATTGTCTTCAGGGCAGTGTTGGGGAAGAAGCCATTCTTTCCAAACAGGGCATCAATGGTTGGCTCAAATCCTTTTCCCTCCATACCAATCTGTAAAGGTGATACATTCGTCACTGTCACAAATCGGCTTACTGAAAATGTATTTCAAAGCACATTTTGGATGAAAACAGCTCAAAATATTTACCTCCATCATGTCGATGTCATAGCCAAATGCCTTCAGAGTCATTTCAAGCATGACCTCCTTGGGCAGATAACTGGTATCCTCAAAGATCATGTTGCCCTCCACAGATCCGATCTTGTAGTTGCGAGAGAACTTGGTGGAGTCCATTGTGGCCCCGAGCTCATTACCCTGCAGCGCACCTTGAATCTTCTCTCTCAGTCTGTTCAAAAAGAATCAAATATTAATGTTAAACATCTGATGGTGATGAAATCGTACTTACCATGTAGTAAAACAACAAATTTAAGAAGCATAAATATACATTTTAAACTTCTTTTCACTTACTCTTGAGTCTCTGGCTCAGTTGAGGACAAAATGTTGGTAATGTGGGAGATCACAAAGCTCTTGACTTGTTTGTCCTGCTCATTGGGCAAGGCATCAGCTAGCTGGGCCAGTTCAGTGCTCTGGGGGTCCTTCATAAGTACCAGATATGCAGCAATACGCTTTTGCATGGAGCTGGTGCTGTCCAAAAGCACCTGCATGAGAATCTCTCTGCCCTGTGACCGATAGACATCAATTAAATGAGTATACCGTAGAAATAATTATTCAGATTTTATTATTTTCAAACCTTTGAAATAGTTTAACTTGCCTCTTCGGGGACGGGAGTCAGCCTGAACACTTGGATGGCAGCCTGCTGCACAGCCAGGGAAGCAGCAGGTTGGTTCACACACTGGATCACAGCAGATCTGAGTGCAGGGCCAGCAGATACCAGAGCTGGAGCCATGTTTCCAACAACCTGGAATCAAAGGACTCATTGATATTGTGCTCCTTGGTGTTGGCAGTCATTTACATTGTGACTAATAAGGAAGGTTACCCACTCTCAATGTCAAGAAGGTGTTGTCCTCATCACCAGAGCAGTCACCCAAATGGGTAGCCATGATCTCAGCAACAGAGTAAATCTCGGGGATCAGCTTTCCCTCAGCTTTGTAAAACCTGTTTAATAAATATTTAGAAATTAATCCTGCATATCCCATTTTAAGCAAAGAAGGAAAACATTTGCTGAAATATTATTGAACTTGAAATAAAGTGTGGTTAACTTCACTCACCTCTTGACAACATTGCTCAGAGCATACATGATGGGCTTGCTGGGCTTGTGTTTGGCCATCTCGAGCATGTCATTGATCAGGAGGGCAGAGGGATTGGACACGAGTGCAATAGCAAAAACACCGGCATCTACCTCGAGTGAGGAGCTGTCAAAAGTCCTGAAGATCTGCATGATGGCGCTGCTGCACTCGGGGGTTCCACACTGGGCCAGAACCTGGTAGGTCAGGACACGGGACACAACAAGAGCCTCAGGGATGCTGGTGCTCAGGGTCTCGGTCTTCATTCCACGGACCATGGTGACTAGCTTGTGGAAGAGGTGGGCCCTCTTCTCACCCTCAGTCTCGGGCAAAGTGGCCAGTTCTCTCAGGAGGTTGAGACCTGCATCTTTGTCCTGGATAACACTCTTATCCTTGACAGTGTCCATGTGAAGACCCATGACAACGTCACCTGTGATACACAAGTAAATGTTTGCATTGAGTCGATCATATCTTTAATTTAATTTGAATAAATAGCCCTAAAATAGGGAAAAGATATATGAAGATAAGCTTACTGTGGTCAAAGACTCTGTCGTTGTAAGTGGAAACCTCAACCAGAGTCAGTTCTTGCTTTCCAACATTGGTAACTCCATATTCTCCCCTGTGAAAACAACATAAGGTTGAAAAGTGCAGTTGAGTCCTTGAACAAGACGTGTCAGTATGTCCACTCACGTAATGAAGCACACTACAGAGTGCAGTGTGAGGGTGCACTTACTTGTGAGAATACGGAATGAGTATATGTTTCTCAGTGCAAGACCCCGAGGTCATATGCTTTTTCTCATTGTCAAACTTGTAGTTGCAGATCTGGGTGCTTCTGACCAGCTGGGCAAGAGGGTAGTGCTAAAACACAAAGAATTAAGATTATATGCAACATTCTTGTTTTATGATTTTAACAATAGTGTGGATGCTAAGGGTAGTAATAATAATACATTTTATTTGTTAAGTGCTTTTCTGGACCCAAAGCACCAATGGTACAGTGGCAGTTTGCTTTCACACGGCACAGCATAGAGATTACATGTCATTTAGACATAATTAGTACAGTAATGTGATTTGTGTTGGCTGTTGAGTCAGTGAAGTTGGAAAAATTGGGTCAGCAGTGTTGCTTAATACAAAGAAATGTAATTTGTCAGCATTTCAAACCAGACCAACCCATGTGTTGCTTGGATATCTTACCATGCCAGAGATAAGCGCCAAGGGACTGGTGTGATCTCTCAATGGGACAAATTTGTCACATTTGGACAGGTCCCTGTTCAGGCTGATGTCAGTTGCAATGTCCTCTCTAGCATTGATAGAATAACCGGTCTTGCAATTACCATGGATAGTAGGCTGAAATAAATGTTAACAGAGATATGTCATTTAATTGCCATCACATTCTTTTTATTGTGTTGTAGGAAACAATTATCACATGAGAATCAAAATCAGAATCAGCTTTATTGGCCATGTACGCATACATGGAATTTGACTCCGGTTTCCACTTCGCTCACAATGTACACACACAAATTAACAATAAAAAAGAATATATATATATATGTATATATTTATATAAAAAGGGCAGCAAAAAAACTAACCGATGTAGGTATAAACATTTAACAATATGTACAATATTGAGGACGAGGAAGTTGTTTAATTTTTAGTGTACAGTAGTGGGAGACTTACCATATTCTCATTCATATCTTCTGCTAGCAGAGGCACAGCCAGGGCAGAGATGATACCCCTCTTGATGTTCAGGATTGTTGTTGTCTCACCGTCCTCGGGGTATAGTTTCACATCGTACACACCCTCAACCACAACCTTCAGAGGATACCTACATCAAATGTGAGACTTTTAACATTAAGTCCTTTTGAAAATGTTTTTCATTTCATTTGTGATCATGCAACTGGATGCCTTGGATTAGGAAAATTGTTGCTATAATGTACCTTTCCATTTCAGCAGCAAAGGCATCAGAGCTGGTTGCAGGACCGAACACAGGGTTTCCCTCTGCGTCCATGTCAACCACCTCACTCAGGCTACAGCCAGTGGTGCGGACGATGAAACTGCAAGTCTGAGGTACTTCAATTTCAACCTGTTTTAAAAGATTATTTTAGCTCCCTAGATACAGTCAGTGTAAAACGATAATGAATAAATCGATTTAATAGCACGTAGAATTATGTAATTTAGCTGTCATAGTACGGTGACATGTACCTTGCAAGTGGCCTTCGGTCCATTCTTCAGATGTGAAGCACCTTTGATAGTGTTCAAGGACTCAGCTTCGTACAAGTATTCATACTTGTGGTAGACTTTGTACCTTTGGTTTACTGGTAGAGAAGATAATGATTTTATATTAGATTTTAGTAGCTGCAAGTACTCCAAGGAAGTACGGTTTCGCCTCAACAATTCAGCCATAATTCAAAAAGTTCTACATGGAAAAGACATCTTATAGAGTTTTAACACAGAAATGTAAGAGAAAGAAATGCAATGGACCATTCACAGTTCAACATTCCAAAAGCACCCTTAATTACGTAATTGCTGTCGCGCAATCAAAATGTGCCAGATCAATGTCGGCTGATGGACATCCACAATAGATGCTTCCATACATGTCTGTGATAAATACATATTCAAAGCTGTTTTGTTAATTTGCTTCTTCACAAAATTCACTGACTGAATTGAAGTTCCCCTTGATAATCAGTGATGCGGTACATACTGTATGCCAAGGGCTTTTATTTTGAAGGTAAAAACAAGTAAAGCGGTGGACAGAGCACACAGAGTACTTAGTGACCGTTTGCATGGTGTTGTGCTGCTCAGCACAAATGTATATGTGAGCTAGTGTCAAAGTTCAATTTGCATATCATATCCTAATATATAGTCCCAATTGTACATTTCTTGAACAGCTGCAATGTAATAAACATTTACATTATGTCCAGGTTGTGTAATTAACATGTGAAAATACTGTCACTTACTCTGGCAAGTTTCCTGCTCTTCTTGGGCATCTGTAAAGACAATCATAGGAACATTTGATTAAAAACTTTCCTCATGCAAGAAAACTATTTTACTTCAAAAAGAGTTTTAACTTTGTACAATTGTAATATATTCATGGACCCCCAATATAAAGTGTTATGTAAATTTAGAAAAATACATACAAGCCAAGGTTAGTGTGGTTAGGAGGAGAAAAATACAGAGCTTTGAGTCCCCCATCATGGACTCTCTGAAACTCTCCTTTCTACTCCTTTGGTGGAGTAGAAATTGGCCTTTTATACCAAAGGTGTTCTGATTGTTGGGGCGATTTACATATATGACAGTGCTGTCCCAGCTCCAAAGTCCACTCTGTACGTGTAGAGGGAAAAGGGCAAATAGTTTCATAAGTGTTTCCTATCCTTGAATTTTTCAGTAACGGTCACTGCTCATTTTGAAAAACAATAAAATCAGATTGTAACATAACGCCAATAATATCTTGTACTTTGCTTCTAAGGTGAAACATAAATATTTAGTTGTGACTTTATTAATACTTCCAAGTTTTCCAAAAGTATCATTACAGTGAATACTAAAGAGACACCTTTGTAAAGGTTCATATAAAATCTGCAGCACATTTCAATCAATCAAGTTCATCCTTTGCATTGAAATACATTAAAATCTCGTCAAATTATGGCCTGAATTAAAGGTTTTGTTAAGCAGACTCAAAAAGTCTAATCTTCATGATCAACAGCCAATATTAAATATTTAAAACATTCATTTTATAGTTTAGAACCCTTCATATTATAATCATATAGTTGCAATGCTTATTCATAAGCATAACCCAGAAACTGTAGAATTATGCCCCCTGGCCAGTGATAAGGAGCTGTAACACGGAACTTGAACAAGTTGTTCTCAAGAATCTTGTGAAAGCAGCAGTGGACTACAGTCTCAGTCCACTGTGTTGACATTATGTGGCACACAGTAAATTAGGTTTTACATTCTCTGAACTGGTTATCTCTTTTGGATAAAAATACCTCCACCACAACACACTTTAGGCCATTGTGAAATGATCTTGAAGCAGCTGTTCCAGAGATATCAGTAATATACACAACAGTTGTTGCCAATTTAGTCACGAATGTTTAATGTTGTTAAGAAGTAACTGCTTAGTTTTTACTGCACAATCTGTATGTTCAGACACTTATGATAATCATACACCTCTCACCAATAGGCAGAACAGAAATATCTGAATTGATTGCTCAAACAAAATTGTTCTTGAGTGACCTGGTAGCTGTGAAAGATGTTAATATCTAATCTAAGATATTAACTCCATTAGTTTTTTTTATATAAGCCTATATATATGTATATATATATATATATATAGTCACTAGGTTTGAAAAATTGCAGTTTACACCACTGGATGGCAGTGAAAACAATGATCAGGGATCCGTCTGTGTTAACGAAGCAGCTACCTCTCATGCTGAGAAATGAGAAATGAAGCCAAAGATTGCAGTTCATCAAATGGCTGGCTCCAAAAGCAAATCAATCTCCTTAGATGTTAAAATGCCCAACATTACAGCACAAATACATGTTTAAAGCCTGTTACATTAAAATGTGTTTGGTCTCTATCAGCTAATTTCCTGTTCTTGCAAACTGTATGGGGTGTATTTTTATGTAACTTTAAATCATATAAAGGCTTAAAATAGGCATAATTCAGGGTTTTGTGTTTTTTTCTGCATACTGTAACGTGATTTGTTTTTTGTTTTGGGCATAATTTAGGGCATGGCCACTTTGAGTGACAGGTGGATGCTATGTCAGTTCACTGGCTGCTAGCTGTGCTCTGCTCTGATGCTTTGTTCAGCTTTGTTGTCCTTGTTATTAGCTGTTGTGTTAATTTCTGCGTACTGTAACAGGATTTGTTTAGAGGACACAGGAAACAGTGGCAGCGCAGCAATCAGAGGCAGAGTCAGGTCTGCAGGTTTCAGGATCTTTAATTATACACTCTTCAATAAACATAAAGCAACAGAAAACCTAGCTCAGTCCAGAGCTCAATCAGAAAACTAAACAAACTAAACTATTTCAGCCGGGCCGCTAGCCGACTTACCGGTCTTAATTCTCTTCACCCCTGGAGATCTTAGGGAGGCGCGACCCTGCTCCTCCCGCACCATGCTCTCCGCATGTTCTCCTCTGATCTACTTTCCTCCATCACCTTTATTCATCTCCCTGATGAGGAGATCAACTCCAGGTGTGTCTCTCCCCACACCTGATCCCAACATTCTCCTGAAGGAGTGGGTGGAGCCCTCTGGCTGGAATGTACACACCTTTAATTACAGGGGGCCTCAGCCCCCTTACAGTACGTACACAAGAACAATGAAAAAAACATTTCTTGTGTACTTATATTAAATTGAATTTATATAAATGTGCTAAAATCATATGCAACACAGATTTAAAAGTTTATGTTGAATCCAGCATTGTTTACATCCATGTTTACTAGTTTGCAGTCATATTCTTTGCCGTTGCAGGCGCATCCCTGCATATCTTGGTGTTTTACTGCCACCTGTAGTTCAGTGGACTAGTGTTGCATCATTGGTAGGACTTTTGTGTTATCTGTGCACATGTACATCTTCGTTTGTGTGCATGAGATAAACAAAATAGGTACCTGATCATAGAAAATGAACTCTGTAGCGCTACTAAAAGACAAAAACTTAACCTGGAACCTGTAGGAAGAGACGATTACTGTAAATAATGTACTATAACCATACACTATTTGTAATATGTTTTTTGTGTCTCTCCTCTATTTTACAAAAATGTCATGATTCATTTCATTTCTACTGTATGTTCTCTGTTCAATTTCAGAGTGTAACAAATATATAATGAGAAAAAAATGGATACAATTGTAGCCAAAAGTGACATCTCAAAGCTCTAGAAACAATATTTAGCTATATCTAAATTATAAATAACTTCTAATTCTGTTCTGAATTTATTTGTTTTCAAAATCTTTTATATCTTTTTAAAAACAATTATTTAGTCATGTAGAAAAACAGAGTATTGATAAGAGTAGTTCCTAGTTGTACTTCCTAAGGACACCTTTCCCTACCTTTAAGCCACCGTAGTTCTCTGGCACACTTGGAAAGAGAGAGGGTGAGCTGAGGGCTATTTAGTTGGTAGCAACCTGTCACAAACCACTAGATGCCACTAAAACACACTGTCCCTTGAAGCAGTTATTATCAAACCCTTGCAATAAACAGCATAAACATTTAATATCAGCGTAACAGTAAAAAGTAACTAGCACAGTTGCGTTCATGCTCTGCTTCAGTGTCAATGAATGTGCCTGTACTTGACAAATGCACTGAATCCTTGAGACCACTATCAGAATTGAAGTGGATCCCGTGCTGACACGCAGGGACTTTTGCCAGATGGGCTTAAAAATAAATGTCCCAAAACATTAAAAAAGACACGAACATAATAAAATCTTGAAGGAAATGGTTATCTTAGGGAACTAGCTAAATAAAGGCTTGTAGGAAATAGTCACCTTGTTAACTTAACTTATAAGAGTCATTTGCATTGACATTTGGGAACAATCGGACAGTCTATCAGCCATCAGTAGAGGTGGCCTGAATTCACATATCAGGTCATCTTTAATTACTTTGTAGTGCCTCTTGGTGTAGATGGCTCCGCCATGATGACCTACAAAAGCACTGAAGCATATCAGTACACCTGCCGGTTTGAAACACTAAAGCACATGTTCACAGTGTTTTTGTACAGTAATTACTCTCAATGCCAGTAGACAAAGGTCCCCACAGAGAGTTGAAATTTTCTAAATATATGTTTATCTAGAGTGCAAATGAAACCAATCCTTTGTCTGTCTGCTAGCCAGACAGACAGACAGACAGGTTGGTTTTATTATTTGTCAGTGTTGGAATTACCTTCACAGTGTATGTGTATATTGTATATGAATGTGATATGTCTTGTCCGAGTTGTTATAGAAAACTGATTGACCTACTGCATATTTAAATGAGAATGGTACACATCTGGTTGACAATGTCAACAAAAGCATTTAGAATACTGTATATTAGTCAGTTTTAAAGATCCTTGGTTATCTCAAAAGTACCACTCAGTTCTCGAATCATGGCACTAAATAAATTCAGTGAGATTCATCCAAACTGTGTTGTAACATTACTAAGCAGGAAATCAGACATTTACAGATTGCATTAATGTATTTTATTGATAATTTTCATTCTTTGCAGGAAGGTGAGTTACAGTAAAATGTTACATTTTCAATGTTTGTACACAATAAACCATCTCAATGAAAATGATACAACAGCTTCTGTTGAACTCATTGTTATAAATATGGTTAAGAGCTAATTGTCCATACTCCTTCCAAGTATGCGTTTTGAACAGATGGTAGTATTTCCTATGTACTTTGGCCTTATTCTGTTAGGGGTTCTCACTGCTGGAATGGAAATGGAAGGTCAATCTCAAGCCTTGCATCACTAACTTCATGTAGGTCTGAGCCTCCTCTGAAGCTTGCCGCAGGAAACCACAACGGTGTTATTGAACTGGTCCACTAAGTAAATAAACATGTCCATAATGTACTCAAATTAATTGTTGAGCTGCTCCATATTTAGGGCAGAGATCTGGTCAATAATATTCTTTAAGACTGTGACAAGGTTACGGTAGACAACATTGATGTTAGTGAGCACTGCAGCTAAATAGTCAGACTTGACAGAGTCAACAAACTCCAGAGATTTCTCAACAATAGCTTTTAGGGACACATCAAGTTTGTAATTAAGAATTTCAAAACTTGGAGATGTGGCCTGGGAACTAAGGAATCCAGTGAATCGAGGCGTCATTTCACTTTCAGTGGAGTTCTTGAACTCAGCAGAAGTCTTGATGTTGTAGATGGGAGTTTGGAATTTGATCTCAGCATAGAGTTTACCAAAGCATGGGACCATGATCTGATTTGGAATGGTTGGCAGTGTGATCTCAGGAACCTGAAGAGACTTGACAAAATTTTCTAGGGGAACTTGTGGGATGACAGGGAATGAGATCTCAGGAAGGCTGATATCTGGGAAGGTCATCTCAGGCATGGAAGGAAGATAGTTCATTGAGAGGTCTCCAAAGAAAGCATCCACATCAGGCATTTTGATCTCAAAGTTGACAATGAAATCAAAAAGTTCAATGATTCTCTGCTTGATGTCATCAAAGGAAATTGTGGTGGCTTTCACAGTATAGAGGCCAAGCATGGTGAACTCAGGGATGTCCAGCTGTGTTGGGATTTCAAACTGTTTAAGCTCATCCATGCTGAACTTCACAGAGGGCACAACAAGGTCAGTGAGAGGAATGATGAAGGATGGTGTATTCAACTCCGCTTTCTTAAGTTCAATAATCAGCCCTTCAATGATCTGCTGAATCTCGCTGAAGATTTTTTGTTCAGCTACAACGTTGTTAATCATCTGAACTGTAGAGGTGAAGATGTCAGTTACCACATTGATGACTCTAGTGTAGAATTGTCTCACAAAGTCCAGATAAGAGTCAATCTGCGCTTTGACATCCAGATCTGTAATTGTCTGTTTCATAAATTCAGCAAATGTCTTAACGCTGTCAAGCACAACGTTCCTAACAAATTTGATCATTTCTGCAACTTTGATTTCTCTCAGGTTTTCTATTAAGCCTTTGACAGAAGATAATGCAAGTTTGACTAAATCTTTTGTGGCCTCAAGTTTCTGGGGGATTTCAAAACTCCTGATCAGCTCATTCACAGAAACTGTGTAATCAGCAAAAATTTGATTAGCATATTCCACAAATGTATTATAATCCAATGTCCTCAGATTTTGCGTAAGAGTTTCAATGTACACATTCAGCTGTTGAATTATATCATTAACCTCGGTTGTTTTGAAATAGTTAATAGCACCCTGAAAGACGTCCATGAATTTGGTAGGGATGTCTGCGTCTTTCACCATGTTCACCACAGCCCTGATAGTTTCCTCAATTTTGAACTGCTTGATGAGCTCAACAGCCTTTTCCAAGACAGCCTCAACTTTTTTGTCAGCCTCAAACTTTACAATCAACTCCCTCATCTTGGCATAGAATGTGTTGATCTTACCTAGGATGTCAAGGTCTTGAATAATTTCCTTAATGTAATCTGTTACATCGCTGAAAATCTCTGTGGGAATCTGACTCACTAGTCTCTCAATTTTAGCTTTAAAGTCGATGGATGAAATGAAGTTCTTCAGCTCAGCAACAATTTCTTGCATGTCAAAGGTCTCGATCATTTGTTTAATTTCCCTCATGAATCTCACTAGGGTGGTCTTGAAACCATACGCGATATCAATATCATGCAGGAATGCAATGCTGCTTTCCGTGAGCTTGTCCAAATGAATCTGGTTGATAACCTCCGTCATGGTATCAATCACATGTACAATCATTGCCTTGATGTCAAACTCCTCATTAATGGCATTCAGCTGTTCCTGGATCTTCTGAATGAGGGTTTCTGGCAGGGTGCCACTAACAATAATCTCTTTCACCATACCAGCAAAGTGTTGGATGTAAAGAGTAAGATCAGCCAACAGGTTTTCAACAGTAACCTTCAGGTTTTTCAAAGTTGCTTCCACATCCTCCATGGAAATGACATAATCCTGGGTGAAATCACTGAAATACTGCTTCAGCTGAACAACCTTGCCTTCGATATTCAGTTCAGAAACAAAGTCGCTTACATACTGGGGAAGAGCTTCTAGTTTAGCCTTTATCTCATCATTGTTGATGTAGTATTGCAATACCTCTGCAATATGCACAACAACACCCTTGATGGTTTCCAAGAATGCAGGCAGATTTTCAATCAGAGGGAACTGAATAATTTGACTGTCTGTGTTCTTGTCATACTTGACAAAGGAAGAGATGGTGAATAGCTGGTTCTCCGTGGATTCTGCATTGAGCATGTTTGTGAGGATGGTACCAGAAACCTCAATTCCAGTTCTCTCAGCAGTGTTGTAAACACTCATGTCCTGATTAAAGGCATGCTCATTCATCTTAGACTTCATTATAAAACTGGTCTTCTGCTCTGGGAGTGACAGAAGAGTATCCATCTTGTTATCAAATGTGGTCTCAAGAGCAAAGCCGGTGTCTAGCTGCTGGTTTATTGATGCTCTGCATTCATGTGAGGTAGCAAAAGCCAGGGGTTGTGCTTTAAGGAGGAACTTGCCATAAAGCTGGGCACTATGCTTTCCATACATGGTCATGTCTCCATCAGCATTGAAAATGGCATCAAGGTTGAAATCGAAAGGAACGATGCTGCAACGGATGGTGTGGTCAAAGCGCATTGGCTGTGAGTTGAAGCGGGCGTTATTGGTGATGCTGGCAGCAAGACCGACAACCTCAAGCTCGGTGTTGTGGCTCATGTGTGTTCCCAAGAGTTTTCCAGTGGTGCTGCATTTTGCATTTGCCGTCATATCAGCATAATTGACCTGATAGGTGTGCTTGATCTCTTCCTCACCATAGATGGCTTTCAGGCTTCCAGTCAGGTCCATCTTGTAGAGCTCTGCCTGCAGCTGAGCCTCATTAATGAAGCTGGCCGCCAGAAGGTTCAGATTGTTTTTAACATTTGCAGAGGCAGTGTAGGGTTTCATGTCGACAGTGATATCATGAGTGTAAGTGGCATACTCACTGGCGGCAGCTTCAGCCTTTGAGTTGAAGTCAAGGCTAGAAAGAGTGATGGTCAAAGTATTGGCATTATCAACCTTGATGTCACGCATTGCAGCCTTGTTGGTAATGGATAGAGAAGCCATTGAAGCATCAAGCCCAGCGTTAAAGGTGTTTTCCAAGGACAGGGGGCTCTGGAGGGTGGTTGTTCCACTTGTGGTCAAACCATCCTTGTTCATTTTCAGGCTAGCCTTGTGAGTAGCCTCATTCTCAAGGAGCTTCATGGTGGCTTCGCTGTTCACTGCCAGACCATTGACATCAAGAGAGGCAGTCAAAAGAGAGTAAACACGGTTTTCAGAGTGGTCTGCATTTGTCTCCATTCTCATGAGGACTTCACCAGCACCAGCAGAGGATTCAGCCTGGTTACGGATCTTCATACCAAGAGCAAGTGCATTTGCATCACATTTCAGTGACAGCTTGCTGTCTTTGAAGGAAAGCTCAGCAACATGGGTCAAGGTGTCTTCAAAGGCATTGGTGTTAGACACAACTGACAATTCACCATTGGCAAGAGATGCTGCAATTTTGTTCTGGACCTTACCAATTGTGGAGTCAAACTGAACAATAGTATCAATATTTGCTTCTGGCCTGAATGGGAAGATGGTGAATGACTGGGATGAAATGGTCTTGCCATACATGGGTCCAGCCGTTAACGTTCCCTCAAAGTTGCTATCAGCAGAAATTTCTTCAGTGTTGATTCCAGTCATGCCAGTGTGCTCTAGTGTAATATGAAGACCCAATGGGCTTGTGGCTTCAATCTTGCTGCTTGATTTCAAATTGATTTTGTCTGTGATGGTTACATCCTCAACAATACTAATCATGGCTTCGAGGAATTTATGTGCCAAAGAGCTTTTCAATTCGGCCTTGATGGAATCAGTGGTGGCCAACATTCCAGAGCCTACATGAAGCACAAAAGAAGAACAGATGATTTATAGCTTGATAACAGATATATATTTCACTGTAATACTGGAACCAAAATGAATTCACATTTTTTAACATCAGTATAAATTGAAAACTGCAACTGAAAACTGTTGTACTTCGTGAACAACGCATAATTTTAATGATATTTATTATGAAATACCTTCAATCTTTATTGAGAGGATGTCAAGTGGGGAGGTTCCTGTCACATCAAACTTAGCTGAGTAGCTTGGTGTTTCCACAACATCTTTCCCAGCAGCCATTGAGGCCTCCATGTCATACAGGTTGCTCTTCATCAGAGTTGACACCTCAGCCTTTCCAAAAAGAGGAATGGACAAAGTAAAGCTCTCGGGGACAACGAGCTCTGGGATGGGAATTTCCATGGAGACGATCTCCAGTCCAAACTGAGGTAGAGACACGGCAGGTGTGCTCAAAGCTGATGGGAAGTGAAGCTCTTCTGTTGACTTTCCTCCAAGAAGTAGAGGGATAGCAATGGTGAAGTGCTCGTTGTTGAAATAGTAGACAGCCTTTGTCTCACTGTTATAAGGACAAAAGTAAAATGCATAAATATTTTGTAAAATAAAGCAAGTGACTTTAAACATTCACCTCAGAGTTGTTCTCACTTACGTATTCAGGAACAGTGTCTCTGGCAGGGAAATCTCAGGCATATCAGGCACTCTGAAGTTCTGAATGTAAGGTAAATCAGCACCGTACTTTTCCATGTAGTTGTTTCCTGCCTAAGAAAACAATAACCAGTATTTTATTAATTCTCAACATTAAAAATCAGAACATAAGAGAAACTGTGAATACTTTTTAAATCAAAGATTCGTACCTCCACAAACTTCTTGAAGATGTGACGGACTTTCATGTCAGTCTGCCCCACCTGCATGTCAAGAAGTTGGTTGCCATACTCAGCAGTTGGCAAGCTGGTGGTGTCAGTGTTCACATCTGACTTGAACTCAACCTCAAATTTGCTGTCATCTGCAACAATAGAGAACAATGAATGGAATCCCAAAACATGAGGTAATATTCCTTTAATCCCCCCGTTAAACTACTCTACAAATGAATCAAATCTCTGAGGCAAAATGGCCCCATATTATGGGTCCTGAATTTGAACCATAATTCTTAAATTCCAGATTTAGCTCAATTCAGGATGTGACCCAGGTTTATATGAAACTGTCAAAAAAGTAAGCAACTATTAAATTAATTTGCATGTAATATTCTGGAAAATAACTGGAAAATTACCATATTTCATTGCGATTTTCTGCACAGAGTGTGCGGCCATGATCTTGATTTCACTCTTAAGCTCCAATTCTAATTCCTCATCACGTTTCATGTTGGCTGTGACGGTGGCATCAGCATTGATTGAGGGGACAAGAAGTTGGACTTGCAGCATACCCTCCTTCATGGCCTTCAGACTGAAAAATGTGGCAGTGAGTTAGCATACTGTCAATTGTAAGGATGACATTAATGTTTATGAGGATTTATGGTTGATTTCTTACTTGGCACGGCCAACAAGAGAGAGCTGAGGGATGTTCTTGTTAATGAGGTCAAGAGAAATAGAGTGAGTTCCTTTGCCCTTGGTGTTTCCATCAACAACACCCAGCCTGAGTCCAGCCTCCACATCGTAGTCAGGGATTTGGATGTCAGCTGTGATGACATTCTTTCTTCTGTTATATTTCATGATAGCTCTGGCTTCAGTGGGCTCTGAACCTGTTGTTGAACAATAAATATATTAATATTACATAACTCCGTAAAACTTTTTGGCCACTTGAGCCACTAAGAAGACAGAAAGGGGTTATCATACTGTCCATATTATACTTTACCTTCAGCCCTCAGAACAAACTTCACAGAGTCAACCTTCTGCCGGCCCTCTTCTCCCTCTCTGAGGAGCTCATAGGCAACAGTGGCGGTGTACTCAGCGACTTCACCAGTAGGATGGAGTTCCACAGCAAAACTATGTAGATAATTCAGATAATTAGCCAATATTGATGAGTAATTCATTTCTTTAAAGAAAATGATATGCTGGTGGTTTGGAAAGTCTTGCTCACTGGCTGTCTCCAGTGATGGGGAAGTAGGGGGCTGTCTCCTGAGAATAGGCATCAATGTACTGCAGAGCAGTGCAGTATTTCATTCCAGCGAAGAAAGGAGTGCACTCGTGCACATCAACCTTGTCCATCACCATAGGGGGGATGGTCTTCACCTCTGATCCAGTCACTGCCACCAGGGTGTTTCTATATGTTAAATGTATAAAAGTTAGAATGCAGTTTAAGCTGTTTTAATCTAAATGTAGACAAATTGAAATTGTTGTAATCCAAGATATAAGATACCCTAAATTACTTCCTGCCTGTTGCGTTTTCTAAAAGTTCTATAGACTTACGTCATTTTGATGAGCTTAATTGGACTTGTTGGAGCAGGGATGGTCAGCTTAACAGTGCCACGTTCCATGGAGATCTTAGCCTTCAGCCCACTTTCATGGAAAAAGTTGGTGTGCATCTCTAATCCAGAGTTGACATATTCAGGGATGTAGGAGCCGATTTCAGATACAAACTCAATGCTAGCGGAGGGCATGAAGTTCACTTCACTCTGTGTGGACACATAGGAGAAACGTAAAGAGTTATGTTGATGCTATTCATTTTGAAAAAATATTGCTGGAATTTAAACACATTTATGAATTATTACCATGTCACGAGCAACCTGAAGTCCACCTTTGATACCAGGGGTGAAAGTACCAGCCATTGTAATCCTGAGAGGCACACCAGTGACAGTAGGCAGGAAGAATTCATTGTCCATGAAGATGTAGTGGGCAAAGATTGTGTTGTCAGCCTTGGTCATCAGTGCCGTCATGATCTGTGGCAAATAAAGATACACATGGGACATTAAAATCATAGACAAGGAAATACTTAATGAAATCATTCTTTGATTCTCAACTATGCTCTCATAAAAAGGTCCTTACATCAGTTGGGAACATTTTGAACATGCTGTCAATCATCATGGCAGCAGAGTAGGCCATCTCCTCCATTTCGTTGGTCCTCAGATATCCCAGCTCATTTCCCAAAAGTCTCAGATAAACCATTGCCTCTGGAGACTGTGCCGTCTTCAATTCCCTCACGAGTTTGTTGAGGTTGCGTCCAATCTCCCTCATCAGGTTCTGGGAGGCCTTAACATAGATGTTCACACTTCCTTAGAATAATTTCCCCTTACTGAAAAATGTATCATCATGATTACAGTTGTTTTAGTCATGTGTACAAAACAAATTGGTCTGAGTACCTGTCTCTTCATCCTGTCCTTCTTCAGATCAGGGAGCATGTTCTGCAGGATCTCATTGACTCTGAGTGGCATGTTTTCAGATACAAAGTACATTGTCTTCAGGGCAGTGTCGGGGAAGAAGCCATTCTTTCCAAACAGGGCATCAACGGTTGGCTCAAATCCTTTTCCCTCCATACCAATCTGTAAAGGTGATACATTCGTCACTGTCACAAATCGGCTTGCTGAAAATTTGTTTCAAAGCACATTTCGGATGAAAACAGCTCAAAGTATTTACCTCCATCATGTCGATGTCATAGCCAAATGCCTTCAGAGTCATTTCAAGCATGACCTCCTTGGGCAGATAACTGGTATCCTCAAAGATCATGTTGCCCTCCACAGATCCGATCTTGTAGTTGCGAGAGAACTTGGTGGGGTCCATTGTGGCCCCGAGCTCATTACCCTGCAGAGCACCTTGAATCTTCTCTCTCAGTCTGTTCAAAAAGAATCAAATATTACTGTTAAACGTCTGATGGTAATGAAATCGTACTTACCATGTAGTAAAACAACAAATTTAAGAAATATAAGTATACATTTTAAACTTCTTTTCACTTACTCTTGAGTCTCTGGCTCAGTTGAGGACAAAATGTTGGTAATGTGGGAGATCACAAAGCTCTTGACTTGTTTGTCCTGCTCATTGGGCAAGGCATCAGCTAGCTGGGCCAGTTCAGTGCTCTGGGGGTCCTTCATAAGTACCAGATATGCAGCAATACGCTTTTGCATGGGGCTGGTGCTGTCCAAAAGCACCTGCATGAGAATCTCTCTGCCCTGTGACCAATAGACATCAGTTAAATGAGTATACAGTAGAAATAATTATTCCGATAATGTTTCAAACCTTTGAAATAGTTTAACTTGCCTCTTCGGGGACGGGAGTCAGCCTGAACACTTGGATGGCAGCCTGCTGCACAGCCAGGGAAGCAGCAGGTTGGTTCACACACTGGATCACAGCAGATCTGAGTGCGGGGCCAGCAGATACCAGAGCTGGAGCCATGTTTCCAACAACCTGGAATCAAAGGACACATTGATATTGTGCTACTTGGTGTTGGCAGTCATTTACATTGTGACTAATAAGGAAGGTTACCCACTCTCAATGTCAAGAAGGTGTTGTCATTATCACCAGAGCAGTCACCCAACTGGGCAGCCATGACCTCAGCAACAGAGTAAATCTCGGGGATCAGCTTTCCCTCAGCTTTGTAAAACCTGTTTAATAAATATTTAGAAATTAATCCTGCATATCCCATTTTAAGCAAAGAAGGAAAACATTTGCTGAAATACTATTGAACTTGAAATAAAGTGTGGTTAACTTCACTCACCTCTTGACAACATTGCTCAGAGCATACATGATGGGCTTGCTGGGTTTGTGTTTGGCCATCTCGAGCATGTCATTGATCAGGAGGGCAGAGGGATTGGACACGAGTGCAATAGCAAAAACACCGGCATCTACCTCGAGTGAGGAGCTGTCAAAAGTCCTGAGGATCTGCATGATGGCGCTGCTGCACTCAGGGGTTCCACACTGGGCCAGAACCTGGTAGGTCAGGACACGGGACACAACAAGAGCCTCAGGGATGCTGGTGCTCAGGGTCTCAGTCTTCATTCCACGGACCATGGTGACTAGCTTGTGGAAGAGGTGGGCCCTCTTCTCACCCTCAGTCTCGGGCAAAGTGGCCAGTTCTCTCAGGAGGTTGAGACCTGCATCTTTGTCCTGGGTAACACTCTTATCCTTGACAGTGTCCATGTGAAGACCCATGACAACGTCACCTGTGATACACAAGTAAATGTTTGCATTGAGTCAATCATATCTTTAATTTAATTTGAATAAATAGCCCCAAAGAAGGGAAAGAGATATGAAGATAAGCTTACTGTGGTCAAAGACTCTGTCGTTGTGAGTGGAAACCTCAACCAGAGTCAGTTCTTGCTTTCCAACATTGGTAACTCCATATTCTCCCCTGTGGAAACAACACAAGGTTGAAAAGTGCAGTTGAGTCCTTGAACAAGACGTGTCAGTATGTCCACTCACGTAATGAAGCACAGTACAGAGTGCAGTGTGAGGGTGCACTTACTTGTGAGAATACGGAATGAGTATATGTTTCTCAGTGCAAGACCCCGAGGTCATATGCTTTTTCTCATTGTCAAACTTGTAGTTGCAGATCTGGGTGCTTCTGACCAGCTGGGCAAGAGGGTAGTGCTAAAACACAAAGAATTAAGATTATCTGCAAGATTCTTGTTTTATGATTTTAACAATAGTGTGGATGCTAAGGGTAGTAATAATAATACATTTTATTTGTTAAGTGCTTTTCTGGACCCAAAGCACCAATGGTACAGTGTCAGTTTGCTTTCACACTGCACAGCATAGAGATTACATGTCATTTAGACATAATTAGTACAGTAATGTGATTTGTGTTGGCTGTTGAGTCAGTGAAGTTGGAAAAATTGGGTCAGCAGTGTTGTTTAATACAAAGAAATGTAATTTGTCAGCATTTCAAACCAGACCAACCCATGTGTTGCTTGGATATCTTACCATGCCAGAGATAAGCGCCAAGGGACTGGTGTGATCTCTCAATGGGACAAATTTGTCACATCTGGACAGGTCCCTGTTCAGGCTGACGTCAGTTGCAATGTCCTCTCTAGCATTGATAGAATAACTGGTCTTGCAATTACCATGGATAGTAGGCTGAAATAAATGTTAACAGAGATATTTGTCATTTAATTGCCGTCACATTCTTTTTATTGTGTTGTAGGAAACAATTATCACATGAGAATCAGAATCAGAATCAGCTTTATTGGCCATGTACGCATACATGGAATTTGACTCCGGTTTCCACTTCGCTCACAATGTACATACACAAATTTACAAAAAAAAAGAATATATATATATATATATATATAAAAAGGACAGCAAAAAAACAAACCGATGTAGGTATAAACATTTAACAATATGTACATTATGAGGGAAAGGAAGTTGTTTAATTTTTAGTATACAGTAGTGGGAGACTTACCATATTCTCATTCATATCTTCTGCTAGCAGAGGCACAGCCAGGGCAGAGATGATACCCCTCTTGATGTTCAGGATTGTTGTTGTCTCACCATCCTCGGGGTATAGTTTCACATCGTACACACCCTCAACCACAACCTTCAGAGGATACCTACATCAAATGTGAGACTTTTAAAATTAAGTCCTTTTGAAAATGTTTTTCATTTCATTTGTGATCATGCAACTGGATGCCTTGGATTAGGAAAATTGTTGCTATAATGTACCTTTCCATTTCAGCAGCAAAGGCATCAGAGCTGGTTGCAGGACCGAACACAGGGTTTCCCTCTGCGTCCATGTCAACCACCTCACTCAGGCTACAGCCAGTGGTGCGGACGATGAAACTACAAGTCTGAGGTACTTCAATTTCAACCTGTTTTAAAAGATTATTTTAGCTCCCTAGATACAGTGTAAAACGATAATGAATAAATCAATTGAATAGCACGTAGAGTTATGTAATTTAGCTGTCATAGTACGGTGACATGTACCTTGCAAGTGGCCTTAGGTCCATTCTTCAGATGTGAAGCACCTTTGATAGCGTTCAAGGACTCAGCTTCGTACAAGTATTCATACTTGTGGTAGACTTTGTACCTTTGGTTTACTGGTAGAGAAGATAATGATTTTATATTAGATTTTAGTAGCTGCAAGTACTCCGAGGAAGTACGGTTTCGCCTCAACAATTCAGCCATAATTCAAAAAGTTCTACATGGAAAAGACATCTTATAGAGTTTTAATACAGAAATGTAAGGGAAAGAAATGCAATAGACTATTCACAGTTCAACATTCCAAAAGCACCCTTAATTACGTAATTGCTGTCGCGCAATCAAAACGTGCCAGATCAATGTCGGCTGATGGACATCCACAATAGATGCTTCCATACATGTCTGTGATAAATACATATTCAAAGCTGTTTTGTTAATTTGCTTCTTCACAAAATTCACTGACTGAATTGAAGTTCCCCTTGATAATCAGTGATGCGGTACATACTGTATGCCAAGGGCTTTTATTTTGAAGGTAAAAACAAGTAAAGCGGTGGACAGAGCACACAGAGTTCTTAGTGACCGTTTGCATGGTGTTGTGCTGCTCAGCACAAATGTATATGTGAGCTAGTGTCAAAGTTCAATTTGCATATCATATCCTAATATATAGTCCCAATTATACATTTCTTGAACAGCTGCAATGTAATAAACATTTACATTATGTCCAGGTTGTGTAATTAACATGTGAAAATACTGTCACTTACTCTGGCAAGTTTCCTGCTCTTCTTGGGCATCTGTAAAGACAATCATAGGAACATTTGATTAAAATCAATATATTATATATATAATATATAAAATCAATATATTCATCAATATAAAGTGTTATGTAAATTAAAAAAAATACATACAAGCCAAGGTTAGTGTGGTTAGGAGGAGAAAAATACAGAGCTTTGAGTCCCCCATCATGGACTCTCTGAAACTCTCCTTTCTACTCCTTTGGTGGAGTAGAAATTGGCCTTTTATACCAAAGGTGTTCTGATTGTTGGGGCGATTTACATATATGACAGTGCTGTCCCAGCTCCAAAGTCCACTCTGTACGTGTAGAGGGAAAAGGGCAAATAGTTTCATAAGTGTTTCCTATCCTTGAATTTTTCAGTAACGGTCACTGCTCATTTTGAAAAACAATAAAATCAGATTGTAACATAACGCCAATAATCTCTTGTACTTTGCTTCTTAGGTGAAACATAAATATATAGTTGTGACTTTATTAATACTTCCAAGTTTTCCAAAAGTATCATTACAGTGAATGCTAAAGAGACACCTTTGTAAAGGTTTATATGAAATCTGCATCAGCACATTTCAATCGACCTCTAAGTTCATCCTTTGCATTGAAATACATTAAAATCTCGTCAAATTATGGCCTGAATTAAAGGTTTTGTTAAGCAGACTCAAGAAGTCTAATCTTCATGATCAACAGCCAATATTAAATATTTAAAACATTCATTTTATAGTTTAGAACCCTTCATATTATAATCATACAGTTGCAATGCTTATTCATAAGCATAACCAAGAAACTGTAGAATTATGCCCCCTGGCCAGTGATAAGGAGCTGTAACACGGAACTTGAACAAGTTGTTCTCAAGAGTCTTGTGAAAGCAGCAGTGGACTACAGTCTCAGTCCACTGTGTTGACATTATGTGGCACACAGTAAATTAGGTTTTACATTCTCTGAACTGGTTATCTCTTTTGGATAAAAATACCTCCACCACAACACACTTTAGGACATTGTGAAATGATCTTGAAGCAGCTGTTCCAGAGATATCAGTAATATACACAACAGTTGTTGCCAATTTAGTCACGAATGTTTAATGTTGTTAAGAAGTAACTGCTTAGTTTTTACTGCACAATCTGTATGTTCAGACACTTATGATAATCATACACCTCTCACCAATAGGCAGGACAGAAATATCTGAATTGATTGCTCAAACAAAATAGTTTTTGAGTGACCTGGTAGCTGTGAAAGCTGTTAATATCAAATCTAAGATATTAACTCCATTAGTTTTTTTTTATATAAGCCTATATATATATATATATAATGTCACTAGGTTTGAAAAGTTGCAGTTTACACCACTGGATGGCAGTGAAAACAATGATCAGGGATCTGTCTGTGTTAACCAAGCAGCTACCTCTCGTGCTGAGAAATGAGAAATGAAGCCAAAGATTGCAGTTCATCAAATGGCTGGCTCCAAAAGCAAATCAATCTCCTTAGATGTTAAAATGCCCAACATTACAGCACAAATACATGTTTAAAGCCTGTTACATTAAAATGTGTTTGGTCTCTATCAGCTAATTTCCTGTTCTTGCAAACTGTATGGGGTGTGTTTTTGTGTAACTTTAAATCATATAAAGGCTTAAAATAGTCATAATTCAGGGCTTTGTGTTTTTTTCTGCATACTGTAACATGATTTGTATGGAGGACACAGGAAACAGTGGCAGCAATCAGAGGCAGAGTCTTGCAAACTGTATGGGGGGTATTTTTATGTAACTTTAGATTATATAAAGGCTTAAATTGGGCATAATTTAGGGCATGGCCACTTTCAGTGACAGGTGGATGCTATGTCAGTTCACTGGCTGCTAGCTGTGCTCTGCTCTCATGTTTTGTTCAGCTTTGTTGTCCTTGTTATTAGCTGTTAATTTCTGCGTCCTGTAACAAGATTTGCTTAGAGGACACAGGAAACAGTGGCAGCGCAGCAATCAGAGGCAGAGTCAGGTCTGCAGGTTTCAGGATCTTTAATTATACACTCTTCAATAAACACAAAGCAACAGAAAACCTAGCTCAGTCCAGAGCTCAATCAGAAAACTAAACAAACCAAACTATTTCAGCCGGGCCGCTAGCCGACTTGCCGGTCTTAATTCTCTCCCCCCCTGGAGATCTTAGGGAGGCGCGACCCTGCTCCTCCCGCACCATGCTCTCCGCATGTTCTCCTCTGATCTTCTTCTTCTTCTTCTTCTTCTGCTAGCTTTACGGCGGTTGGCATCCATCTTTTACTGGTGCATTACCGCCACCTTCTGCTTCGGAGTGTGGACCAGACAAACTTATACTCTTTCCCCAAAACAAAACAACACAACAACAAAACAAAACATCAACAAAATAAAATAAAAAAGAAATAAAAAGATTCCGTCACACCCTATAAAAAACCCCTGTGTTCTTTAGGAAAGCTAACAAGACCCTAACCTGTGCTCTCTCACCCATGTTCAGTACTCCTTTCAGTGAGCATTCATGCACCCCTAACTCCCTCAGATGTTTCCTCCTTGTCTCTCTCTGTACCTCATACTCCCTACAACTCACCACTACGTGCTCATCCCAGATAATGCATTTCACCTCTACCTTACTGATTCTAACATTCACCTCTATATTTCCTTTCTTTAATGCCCCCTTTGCCAACTCATCCACCCTCTCATTCCCACTCACCCCTACATGTGCTGGAACCCACAGGAATTTAACCTGACCACCCTGTTTATTTATCCTTGTGGCTGACTGAAGGACTTCATACAGTATGTCTTGACGGCTGTTCGAATGAAACGATCTTAAGCTTGCTCGGACTGAAGATGAGTCGGAGCATATCTACACCTTTTCCTGTCTTGCTTTTTCAACCCATCGTAGTGCAACCAGCACTGCCACCATCTCCACTGTGTAAACCCCTAGATCATTAGTTGTTCTTCAGTTGATTTGAATTCCTTTAGCTGGTATTGCCACCCCAAACCCTGTCACTCATGACTCAGGTTTCTTAGCCCCGTCCGTATACCCCGTCTGGGTATAACCATTGTTTTCTTTCATTACATGATATTCAAATGTATTTACCAAATCAACTATACCTTTTTCTTTTCTTTTGACATCTAACAAATACCAATCTATATCAGGCCACACGAGTGTCCATGGAGCCATCACCGGGTAAACTACTTAGGGGCGTATACTCAGATCAAACTATTTTAGTTCCCTTGCAATGTCATTACCTACCCGACCAAAGTAATCCCTCTGACTTCTCCCATTCTCCCAGACCACCTGCAATACTCCTTTTGCAGGGTGACAATCATTGTGTCCCTGTAAATTAGCCCAGTAGTTTGCCATTAGTTGCGTTCTCCTTAAATCCAGCGGCATTTCTCCCATTTCTACCTGCAGGGCAGGTATTGGCGATGTTTTAAATGCTCCACTGCATACTCTTAATGCCTGTGCCTGAACCACACCTAATTTACCAATTAGAGATTTGGCTGCTGATCCGTATGCTATGCTGCCGTAATCCAACACAGATCTAATTAAGGCCACATACATGGTTTTTAATGCTGAACAACTGGCTCCCCACTCCCTACTAGTCACACATCTCATCACATTAATTACATGTTAACCGTGCGTCAAAAAGAACTCCCAGAAATGTAAATGTTCCAACCCTTTCTAAGTCTTTCCCATACATACTTAGTTTCATCCCATCCTTGATTTTTTTCCTGGTAAAAAAGACAGTTTGTGTTTTTTCAACTGAGAACCTGAACCCCCACTCATACCCCCACTCCACCACCTCATCTATTGCTTCTTGTACTTTTCTGACTGCATGGTCAATGTTCGTTCCTTTCTTCCACAAGGCCCCATCATCAGCAAACAGAGACCTACCTATATCTACTGGTACCTTTGTGAATATGTCATCAACCATAATGATCAAGAGCAGCGGGCTAATCACACTTCCTTGAGGCATACCATTATCAACTAAGTATTGATTTGACATGTCTGACCCAATCCGTACTTTAATTTTTCTTCCAAACAAAAAATCCTTTACCCAGTTATAAACTCTCCAACCAATTCTCCTCTGATCTACTTTCCTCCATCACCTTTATTCATCTCACTGATGAGGATATCAGCTCCAGGTGTGTCTCTCCCCACACCTGATCCCAACATTCTCCTGAAGGAGTGGGTGGAGCCCTCTGGCTGGAATGTACACACCTTTAATTACAGGGGGCCTCAGCCCCCTTACAGTACGTATACAAGAACAATGAAAAAAACATTTCTTGTGTACTTATATTAAATAGAATTTATATAAATGTGCTAAAATCATATGCAACACAGATTTAAAAGTTTATGTTGAATCCAGCATTGTTTACATCCATGTTTACGAGTTTGCAGTCATATTCTTTGCCGTTGCAGGCGCATCCCTGCATATCTTGGTGTTTTACTGCCACCTGTAGTTCAGTGGACTAGTGTTGCATCATTGGTAGGACTTTAGTGTTATCTGTGAACATGTACATCTTCGTTTGTGTGCATGAGATAAACAAAATAGGTACCTGATCATAGAAAATGAACTCTGTAACGCTACTAAAAGACAAAGACTTAACCTGGAACCTGTAGGAAGAGACGATTACTGTAAATAATGTACTGTAACCATACACTATTTGTTATATGTTATTGTATCTCTCCTCTATTTTACAAAAATGTCACTTTCTTTGCATGAAAGAGGTTATATTTATCTAAATGATTAATGAGAAGATGTTCATCAGTCTTCAAGGAAGATAATGATAATCCAAACAGGAAACCTAAAGTAGAAGAGAAATACAATGATTGTTACATGAGAATTTAGATAAACAGCTCACAAATGGACTGAATACTTTTCATCTGCGATTTGAATATCATAATCATGCCTGACAAGGATGTGATATGTAACTTATACAAAACATTGACGTTTTTAATGGTTCAAGTAATCACAGTCCCCTTGATTGGATCTTCTGACCATAACCTAGTAGTGCACTGGCTTCCGTTATGTAATTCTGTGTGAAGGAGGGACAAGGTCCTGTCCTGATATGGGACAGTTCTGTACGCAAGGCAAGTTTATTTGTATAGCACATTTCAACAACAAGGCAATTCAAAGTGCTTCACATAAAACCATTAAAAGCATCAAAACATAAAGCAAAAGTAAAGGAGATTTAAAAAGAACATTCATTGAAACATTAAAAACAGTCATTAAAACACACAAAAAGCAGTGTAAGAAATAAAATACAGTAGTAAAATGCAGAAATGCAAGAATTTGATTAATATCCTCGAATCTGGTTCAATTAGACTTCTCCATCTTGATTTAAAGGAGCTGAGGGTCTCAGCAGACCTGCAGCTTTCTGGGACTTTGTTCCAGATATGTGGAGCAGAAAAACTGAACGCTGCTTCTCCATGTTTGGTTCTGACTCTGGGAACAGAAAGTAGGCCAGTCCCAGATGACCTAAGGGGTCGGGATGGTTCATAAGGTAGCAGCAGATCAGAGATGTATTTTGGCCCGAAACCATTCAGTGCTTTATGAACCAACAGCAGGATTTTAAAGTCAATTCTTTGTTGGACAGGAAGCCAGTGCAAAGACCTCAGGACTGGAGTGATGTGATCCACTTTCTTGGTCTTAGTGAGGACTCGACTCAGCTGCAGCTTCCTGATTTACTTTTTACAGAGACCTGTAAACACACCGTTACAGTAAATGCATGGACAAGCTTTTCCAAATCCTGTTGAGACATAAGTCCTCTAATCCTTGATATAGTCTTCAGGTGATAGTAGGCTGATTTTGTAATTGTCTTGATATGGCTGTTGAGGTCTGAATCCATAACTACGACATAACATATTGTATGTGGTCATGTGTAAAGCAACTGCGCATGACCATAATTCATTTCATTTCTACTGTATGTTCTCTCTTCAATTTCAGAGTGTAACAAATATATAACGAGACAAAAATGGATACAATTGTAGCCAAAAGTGACATCTCAAAGCTCTAGAAACAATATTTAGCTATATCTAAATTATAAATAACTTCTAATTCTGTTCTGAATTTATTTGTTTTCAAAATCTTTTATATCTTTTTAAAAACAATTATTTAGTCATGTAGAAAAACAGAGTATTGATAAGAGTAGTTCCTAGTTGTACTTCCTAAGGACACCTTTCCCTACCTTTAAGCCACCGTAGTTCTCTGGCACACTTGGAAAGAGAGAGGGTGAGCTGAGGGCTATTTAGTTGGTAGCAACCTGTCACAAACCACTAGATGCCACTAAAACACACTGTCCCTTGAAGCAGTTATTATCAAACCCTTGCAATAAACAGCATAAACATTTAATATCAGCGTAACAGTAAAAAGTAACTAGCACAGTTGCGTTCATGCTCCGCTTCAGTGTCAATGAATGTGCCTGTACTTGACAAATGCACTGAATCCTTGAGACCACTATCAGAATTGAAGTGGATCCCGTGCTGACACGCAGGGACTTTTGCCAGATGGGCTTAAAAATAAATGTCCCATTAAAAAAGACACTAACATAATAAAATCTAGAAGTAAATGGTTATCTTAGGGAACTAGCTAAATGAAGGCTTGTAGGAAATAGTCACCTTGTTAACTTAACTTATAAGAGTCATTTGCATTGACATTTGGGAACAATCGGACAGTCTATCAGCCATCAGTAGAGGTGGCCTGAATTCACATATGATTGAATTCACGCCATGATGACCTACAAAAGTACCGAAGCATATCAGTACACCTGCCGGTTTGAAACACGAATGCACATGTTTACAGTGTTTTTGTACAGTAATTACTCTCAATGCCAGTAGACAAAGGTCCCCACAGAGAGTTGACATTTTCTAAATATATGTTTATCTAGAGTGCAAATGAAACTAATCCTTTGTCTGTCTGCTAGCCAGACAGACAGACAGACAGGTTGGTTTTATTATTCACTCTGAAGATGAACTAGTCGTCCTCCTAGTCCCTGATGGCGGATGGATATGGTAATGTTAAAACCATCTGATCGCTGCTGAATGCAGCAGCTAAAACATATATTATATAGACCTAGGTGTCAAAGAAAGTGTTACTGTCTTCAGACACAGGTTCAGAAAATACTGTATGTGCGTGTTGTTCAGCTGTCAGCTCTAGTCTTTGTGAGGCAACAAGAGGTGATGCAAAGTATGACCAGATGGCCTGTGCCATAGCTAGTTATTTTAGGTTGGATTGATATATCTGGGCCCTATTTTTTGCAGAGGAATGGGTGTGTTTTATTTACATCTGTTTGCCCTTTAACTGGCAACTTCCCAGCCTATTTCTATGTAGATGTTGCTGCTGTACCCCTTTTAGCTTCATTATCTGCTCTGATTTTGTGTTAATTATTTAGTGTTGTATTATTTTGTCAGTGTTGGAATTACCTTCACAGTGTATGTGTATATTGTATATGAATGTGATATGTCTTGTCCGAGTTGTTATAGAAAACTGATTGACCTACTGCATGTTTAAATGAGAATGGTACACATCTGGTTGACAATGTCGACAAAAGCATTTAGAATACTGTATATAGTCAGTTTTAAAGAACCTTGGTTATCTCAAAAGTACCACTCGAATCATGGCACTAAATAAATTCAGTGAGATTCATCCAAACTGTGTTGTAACATTACTAAGCAGGAAATCAGACATTTACAGATTGCATTAATGTATTTTATTGATAATTTTCACTCTTTGCAGGAAGGTGAGTTACAGTAAAATGTTACATTTTCAATGTTTGTACACAATAAACCATCTAAATGAAAATGATACAACATGTGCTTCTGTTGAACTCATTGTTATAAATATGGTTAAGAGCTAATTGTCCATACTCCTTCCAAGTATGCGTTTTGAACAGATGGTAGTATTTCCTATGTACTTTGGCCTTATTCTGTTAGGGGTTCTCACTGCTGGAATGGAAATGGAAGGTCAATCTCAAGCCTTCCATCATTAACTTTCATGTAGGTCTGAGCCTCCTCTGAAGCTTGCTGCAGGAAACCATAAACAGTGTTATTGAACTGGTCCACTAAGTAAATAAACATGTCCATAATGTACTCAAATGAATTGTTGAGCTGCTCCATATTTAGGGCAGAGGTCTGGTCAATAATATTCTTTAAGACTGTGACAAGGTTACGGTAGACAACATTGATGTTAATGAGCACTGCATCTAAATAGTCAGACTTGACAGTGTCAACAAACTCCTGAGATTTCTCAACAATAGCTTTTAGGGTATCACCCATCTTCACTAACATTGTGTCAAGACTCTCCATATTTTTCACAAAGTCCACCAGTTCATCAAAGATGCTCTTGCAAGCTGATTTGAGCTGATCCAAGATCTGGCCTCCAGTGATTGCATCACCAACTGGCATGCGCAATTTCACACTGCTGATCTGCTCAACAAAGGAATCATAGTAAACCTCCATGTTAGATGAGATAGTCTGGATGGTCATATCTAGGAAAGCAGCAATGCTGCTGGTCAGCTTTTGCAGGGCCACAGGGAGAGTGGTCATCTCATCAGACCCAGGCAGTTTGAACTGGGTTTCCCTCAAGACCTTGACAATAGCATCCAGTAATACCTGGACAGACTTCTGGTACTGGACAATGATGTTCCTGAAGAAGATTGACAGCTGGCTCATTTGAGTGTCATAGTTAATTGCAGCATTATAGGCCTCGCTGATGTGGTTAACAACAAAGTTCTTCAACTCTTCTATTTTGCTTGTGATCTGGTACTTGTCAGCAAACATCGTGAATGTAGTGATGATGGAAGGTAGTCTCATCTTGAGTTGATCAAGCATTACTTTGGGTGCCTCCATGTTGTAGGCAATCTGCAGGTTCATCTTAGCAGCATCTTTAGAAGATGATCTGATGACCAGCATGTCAACATCAACCTCTGGGGCAGACTGTTAAATAGAAGAAAAGAAAATATTATTTTACCTATATTTAGATTTTTAGTTTTCCATCGTATCAAAAAGGTCATCTTTGTGATACTCACAGGATAACGCCCATAGACTCTTGCAGTCATCTGAGATGGGACTCTGCCATTGAACTGAAGGCCCAGGAAGCCAGTTGATGGGGTGGATGCTGAGGCAGTGAGACCATCTCTGCCAGCAGCATAACGAAGGTTTGCATCAGTGAAAGTAGGACTGGTGATGTCCAGATTCAGGGTGTGGCGAGAGTAACTGTTAGAACAAGAAAGCGTTTCAAATATAAAGCCACAATTAATTATTGGCCTGATATTTAATATGGAATAATCTGACTCATACAGAATGGCCAAGATAAAAACTAATTTACCTGTCGTCAGCCTGACGCTTTTTCCTAAAATGTGCAGAAAAGGAATACTTTAAACTTTGAACATCAGAAGTAATTATTCAATATATATTGCAAAACAAATGCATAATATTACCTTAAGGCTTGGCTAATAACATGATTGACATCCATGGTCATGTCAGCATGTGTCAGAACAACTTTGCTGACCATGTTCAGAACTTCACTCTCAACGTTTACAGTTGTAGAAGCTATTAAAGGAAATATTTTGTAAGACTTAATGCTCAACAATGCTTGCAAAATAAAACAGATAAACGTGTTAGGGGAATTTGATCAACTCACCATCCATGTCATATTCAAAGAGCACAATGACAGAGGTGGCAGAAGACTTTAAGGTGACTTTGAAGACAGGAGCATCACCCTCTACTTCTGCTGCCATGTTTGTGCTGTACAGTGGGCTGACAAACTTTCCATTGGCAGAGATCTTCTGTTTCGTAGCTGTCACCTCAGCAACGGTTTTCTCAAAGTAGCTGAAGTCACCCAGGCTGCTTGGCTGAGACATATCAATCTCAATATCGGCAGTCAAGGAAGAGATTGGGGCAAGATCAATGGTAGCGTGTACAACATGTTTCCCGTTGGTGTTGAAATTGAACAAGTTTGCCTCGTTGTTGCTAGTATATTTCAGTACTGCATACACACGGTTAAGGGAGGCTTCTACAGCAAGATTCTCATTTACATCCATGCCAATAACTTTGGTGGTGCCTTGGTTCAGCTTGGCATCAGCAATAACCTTGGAGGTGGAGCGTATGCCATCATTATTCAGATACAGATTAATGTCACTATCCAGGACTCCCAAAAGTAGATAGTCTTCAAGCACTGTGCCATCCATGTTGGCCTTTGTAGATGACTCCATGGAAACATACTCAAAGCTTCCCTCCAGCTTCAGACTGTGGTCAGCCTCTACCTTTCCAACAGCATTGATCACAGGGAAGTTGAACTCTCCCTTAATTCTCAAGGAGGAGAGAGCATTTGCTTTGGTTTTAGTGTCTGCAACCAAATTTTGATTTGCCTCCAGGTTGAGTATAGGCAGGACAATCTTTCCAACAGTAGCCACAGAAAGAGCAGTTTCAAAAGTCTCAGTACTCATACTGATGGTGCTGGCATGAGTACCTTCAATGTGAGAATTTTCAAGGGACAGGGAATTGGCCAACTTTATTCCTCTCTTGGTGGTCAGACTAGTGGTACCATCAAGTTTGGCTTTTAGACCCTCAAACACAGAGGCTGTGGTAGCTCCCAGACGGAACACAAGATCATCCTCAGCAGACAGTCCAGCATTGACATTTAGATTAATGATGGCAGACTTGACAGACATCTCTGTGATCAGATTACCCACAGAGGGAATCTGGATCAGACCCATCATATCAACAAGGGGGGCAGCCTGGCTTTTCTGGTAAACAATCTTGGCATTCACGTCCACTGACTGCTCAGTGGTAGTCAAAATGTTCTTTAATCCAGTCTGCTCATACAAGTTCAGATCACTGATAGCTGGAGTATTGAAGTCAACAAAAGGCAGGTCTATCTCAGGAATGTTGATGGGTGATGTCAAGAAGTCAAGGTTGGCCTCACTTTCCATGGCAACAAAGATGCCAGCTTCATTTTCATCATTCTCAACAGTGAAGTTGTAGAACATTTTGTACTGATTAAGACGAGCCAGACTTACAGTGTTCATCTTTTGGCTGTTAGGATTGAAAGTGGCAGAGTAATCACTCTGCAGATCTATCTTAGCAATCAGAGTTTCAAAAATGTCGACCTTGGCATTTCCTTTGTTTTGCAATTCAAAGATAAACTCAACAGGACGGACTAAAATGTTGATTCCATTGGACAGGACTCCACTGACTGGACCAGTCAGTTCTGTGTCATGGTTTGCTTTCAGCTCAGCCTTCATATCATAAAGGTTGGCATGTCCAGATGCCAAAACAAGACTGTTCTTAATGACTGGTGAATCTGCCTCATTGCGGATATTAAACTTGATGTAGGAAAGGGTGCCAGATTCAGCAGTAATTTGCTGTTTCATCTTTAAGAGGGTTGAGTCTGTGTCACCTGAGAAAGTTAGCGTGGAAATGCTGGGAGAGAGGGACATTTGCAAGTTGCTCTTGTGAGTGCCATCCTCAGCATTGCATTTGCCAGTGCCTGAATTGTCAACTGTTAGAGTGAAGGTGTAGCCATCTTGGCGAGCAATTGCTTTCTGAGTTACAGTGGCCTCACTCCTGACATTGAATATTGGAAGGTCCACTACATGATTGTAAGTTGTATCAAGAGAGGCAGACATTCCTTTTTCCATAGCAATGAAGGCTGTGTTCATTATGTCAGCAGTGTAAGGTGAAGTGATAACCTTAATTGTAGTTTTGCCTTGGGCCTGGGCTGATGGACCATAGAGAGTTAGAGATGCCTGATGTTCAACACCAAGAGCAAGATGGTTGAACTTCAGAGTCTCCGCAAGGACAACACGACTCATTTTTGGGATTGCAATACGAGCAGTGGAATCAAGTTTGTAATTAAGAATTTCAAAACTTGGAGATGTGGCCTCGGAAGTAAGGAATCCAGTGAATTGAGGCGTCATTTCAATATCAGTGGAGTTCTGGAACTCAGCAGAAGTCTTGATGTTGTAGATGGGAGTTTGGAATTTGATCTCAGCATAGAGTTTACCAAAGCATGGGACCATGATCTGATTTGGAATGGTTGGCAGTGTGATCTCAGGAACCTGAAGAGACTTGACAAGCTTTTCTACGGGAACTTGTGGGATGACAGGGAATGAGATCTCAGGAAGGCTAATATCTGGGAAGGTCATCTCAGGCATGGAAGGAAGATAGTTCATTGAGAGGTCTCCAAAGAAAGCATCCACATCAGGCATTTTGATCTCAAAGTTGACAATGAAATCAAAAAGTTCAATGATTCTCTGCTTGATGTCATCAAAGGATATTGTGGTGGCTTTCACAGTATAGAGGCCAAGGATGGTGAACTCAGGGATGTCTAGCTGTGTTGGGATTTCAAACTGTTTAAGCTCATCCATGCTGAACTTCACAGAGGGCACAACAAGGTCAGTGAGAGGAATGATGAAGGATGGTGTATTCAACTCCGCTTTCTTAAGTTCAATAATCAGCCCTTCAATGATCTGCTGAATCTCGCTGAAGATTTTTTGTTCATAGACAACTGGATAGGTGATGATATCAGTTACCACATGGATGACTGTAGTGTAGAATTGACTCACAAAGTCCAGATAAGAGTCAATCTGCGCTTTGACATCCGGATCTGTAATTGTCTGTTTAATAAATTCAGCAAATGTCTTAACGCTGTCAAGCACAACACTGTCAATGATGTTCTTTACAGATTTGAACATTTCTGCAACTTTGATTTCTCTCAGGTTTTCCATTAAGCCTTTGACAGAAGATAATGCAAGGTTGACAAATTCTCTTGTGGCCTCAAGTTTCTGGGGGATTTCAAAACTCCTGATCAGCTCATTCACAGAAACTGTGTAATCAGCAATAATTTGATTAGCATATTCCACAAATGTATTATAATCCAATGTCCTCAGATTTTGCGTAAGAGTTTCAATGTACACATTCAGCTGTTGAATTATATCATTAACCTCGGTTGTTTTCAAATAGTTAATAGCACCCTCAAAGACTTCCATGAATTTGGTAGGGATGTCTGCGTCTTTCACCATGTTCACCACAGCCCTGATAGTTTCCTCAATTTTGAACTGCTTGATGAGCTCAACAGCCTTTTCCAAGACAGCCTCAACTTTTTTGTCAGCCTCAAACTTTACAATCAATTCCCTCATTTTGGCATAGAATGTGTTGATCTTACCTAGGATGTCAAGGTCTTGAATCGTTTTCTTAATGTAATCTGTTACATCGCTGAAAATCTCTGTGGGAATCCGACTCACTAGTCTCTCAATATCATGTTTAAAGTTGATAGATAAAATGAAGTTCTTCAGCTCAGCAACAAATTCTTGCATGTCAACGGTCTCGATCATGTGTTTAATTTCCCTCATGAATCTCACTAGGGTGCCCTTGAAACCATACGCGATATCAATATCACGCAGGAATGCAATGCTGCTGCCACTGAGCTTGTCCAAATGAATCTGGTTGATAACCTTAATCATGGTATCAATCACATGTACAACCATTCCCTTGATGTCATACTCCTCATTAATGACATTCAGCTGTTCCTGGATCTTCTGAATGAGGGGTTCTGGCAGGGTGCCACTAACGATAATCTCTTTCACCATACCAGCAAAGTGTTGGATGTAAAGAGTAAGATCAGCCAACAGGTTTTCAACAGTAACCTTCAGGTTTTTCAAAGATGCTTCCACATCCTCCATGGAAATGACATAATCCTGGGTAAAATCACTGAAATACTGCTTCAGCTGAACAACCTTGCCTTCGATATTCAGTTCAGAAACAAAGTCGCTTACATACTGGGGAAGAGCTTCTAGTTTAGCCTTTATCTCGTCATTGTTGATGTAGTCATGTAATACCTCTGCAACATGCACAACAACACCCTTGATGGATTCCAAGAATGCAGGCAGATTTTCAATAAGAGGGAACTGAATAATTTGACTGTCTGTGTTCTTGTCATATTTGACAAAGGAAGAGATAGTGAATTGCTGGTTCTCTGTGGATTCTGCATTGAGCATGTTTGTGAGGATGGTACCAGAAACCTCAATTCCAGTTCTCTCAGCAGTGTTGTAAACACTCATGTCCTGATTAAAGGCATGCTCATTCATCTTAGACTTCATTCTAAAACTGGTCTTCTGCTCTGGGAGTGACAGAAGAGTATCCATCTTGTTGTCAAATGTGGTCTCAAGAGCAAAGCCGGTGTCTAGCTGCTGGTTTATTGATGCTCTGCATTCATGTGAGGTTGCAAAAGCCAGGGGTTGTGCTTTAAGGAGGAACTTGCCATAAAGCTGGGCACTATGCTTTCCATACATGGTCATGTCTCCATCAGCATTGAAAATCGCATCAAGGTTGAAATCGAAAGGAACAATGCTGCAACGGATGGTGTGGTCAAAGCGCATTGGCTGTGAGTTGAAGCGGGCGTCATTGGTGATCCTGGCAGCAAGACCGACAACCTCAAGCTCGGTGTTGTGGCTCATGTGTGTTCCCAAGAGTTTTCCAGTGGTGCTGCATTTTGCATTTGCCGTCATATCAGCATAATTGACCTGATAGGTGTGCTTGATCTCTTCCTCACCATAGATGGCTTTCAGGCTTCCAGTCAGGTCCATCTTGTAGAGCTCTGCCTGCAGCTGAGCCTCATTAATGAAGCTGGCCGCCAGAAGGTTCAGATTGTTTTTAACATTTGCAGAGGCAGTGTAGGGTTTCATGTCGACAGTGATCTCATGAGTGTAAGTGGCATACTCACTGGCGGTTGCTTCAGCCTTTGAGTTGAAGTCAAGGCTAGAAAGAGTGATGGTCAGAGTATTGGCATTATCAACCTTGATGTCACGCATTGCAGCCTTGTTGGTAATGGATAGAGAAGCCATTGAAGCATCAAGCCCAGCGTTGAAGGTGTTTTCCAAGGACAGGGGGCTCTGGAGGGTGGTTGTTCCACTTGTGGTCAAACCGTCCTTGTTCATTTTCAGGGTAGCCTTGTGAGTAGCCTCATTCTCAAGGAGCTTCATGGTGGCATCGCTGTTCACTGCCAGACCATTGACATCAAGAGAGGCAGTCAAAAGAGAGTAAACACGGTTTTCAGAGTGGTCTGCATTTGTCTCCATTCTCATGAGGACTTCACCAGCACCAGCAGAGGATTCAGCCTGGTTATGGATCTTCATACCAAGAGCAAGGGCATTTGCATCACATTTCAGTGACAGCTTGCTGTCTTTGAAGGAAAGCTCAGCAACATGGGTCAAGGTGTCTTCAAAGGCATTGGTGTTAGACACAACTGACAATTCACCATTGGCAAGAGTTGCTGCAATTTTGTTCTGGACCTTACCAATTGTGGACTCAAACTGAACAATAGTATCAATATTTGCTTCTGGCCTGAATGGGAAGATGGTGAATGACTGGGATGAAATGGTCTTGCCATACATGGGTCCAGCCGTTAACGTTCCCTCAAAGTTGCTATCAGCAGAAATTTCTTCAGTGTTGATTCCAGTCATGCCATTGTGCTCTAGTGTAATATGAAGACCCAATGGGCTTGTGGCTTCAATCTTGCTGCTTGATTTCAAATTGATTTTGTCTGTGATGGTTACATCCTCAACAATACTAATCGTGGCTTCAAGGAATTTATGTGCCAAAGAGCTTTTCAATTCGGCCTTGATGGAATCAGTGGTGGCCAACATTCCAGAGCCTACATGAAGCACAAAAGAAGAACAGATGATTTATAGCTTGATAACAGATATATATTTCACTGTAATACTGGAACCAAAATGAATTCACATTTTTTAACATCAGTATAAGTTGAAAACTGCAACTGAAAACTGTTGTACCTAGTGAACAACGCATAATTTTAATGATATTTATTATGAAATACCTTCAATCTTGATTGAGAGGATGTCAAGTGGGGAGGTTCCTGTCACATCAAACTTAGCTGAGTAGCTTGGTGTTTCCACAACATCTTTCCCAGCAGCCATTGAGGCCTCCATGTCATACAGGTTGCTCTTCATCAGAGTTGACACCTCAGCTTTTCCAAAAAGAGGAATGGACAAAGTAAAGCTCTCGGGGACAACAAACTCTGGGATGGGAATTTCCATGGAGACGATCTCCAGTCCAAACTGAGGTAGAGACACGGCAGGTGTGCTCAAAGCTGGTGGGAAGTGAAGCTCTTCTGTTGACTTTCCTCCAAGAAGTAGAGGGATAACAATGGTGAAGTGCTCGTTGTTGAAATAGTAGACAGCCTTTGTCTCACTGTTATAAGGACAAAAGTAAAATGCATAAATATTTTGTAAAATAAAGCAAGTGACTTTAAACATTCACCTCAGAGTTGTTCTCACTTACGTATTCAGGAACAGTGTCTCTGGCAGGGAAATCTCAGGCATATCAGGCACTCTGAAGTTCTGAATGTAAGGTAAATCAGCACCGTACTTTTCCATGTAGTTGTTTCCTGCCTAAGAAAACAATAACCAGTATTTTATTAATTCTCAACATTAAAAATCAGAACATAAGAGAAACTGTGAATACTTTTTAAATCAAAGATTCGTACCTCCACAAACTTCTTGAAGATGTGACGGACTTTCATGTCAGTCTGCCCCACCTGCATGTCAAGAAGTTGGTTGCCATACTCAGCAGTTGGCAAGCTGGTGGTGTCAGTGTTCACATCTGACTTGAACTCAACCTCAAATTTGCTGTCATCTGCAACAATAGAGAACAATGAATGGAATCCCAAAACATGAGGTAATATTCCTTTAATCCCCCCGTTAAACTACTCTACAAATGAATCAAATCTCTGAGGCAAAATGGCCCCATATTATGGGTCCTGAATTTGAACCATAATTCTTAAATTCCAGATTTAGCTCAATTCAGGATGTGACCCAGGTTTATATAAAACTGTCAAAAAAGTAAGCAACTATTAAATTAATTTGCATGTAATATTCTGGAAAATAACTGGGAAATTACCATATTTCATTGCGATTTTCTGCACAGAGTGTGCGGCCATGATCTTGATTTCACTCTTAAGCTCCAATTCTAATTCCTCATCACGTTTCATATTGGCTGTGACGGTGGCATCAGCATTGATTGAGGGGACAAGAAGTTGGACTTGCAGCATACCCTCCTTCATGGCCTTCAGACTGAAAAATGTGGCAGTGAGTTAGCATACTGTCAATTGTAAGGATGACATTAATGTTAATGAGGATTTATGGTTGATTTCTTACTTGGCACGGCCAACAAGAGAGAGCTGAGGGATGTTCTTGTTAATGAGGTCAAGAGAAATAGAGTGAGTTCCTTTGCCCTTGGTGTTTCCATCAACAACACCCAGCCTGAGTCCAGCCTCCACATCGTAGTCAGGGATTTGGATGTCAGCTGTGATGACATTCTTTCTTCTGTTATATTTCATGATAGCTCTGGCTTCAGTGGGCTCTGAACCTGTTGTTGAACAATAAATATATTAATATTACATAACTCCGTAAAACTTTTTGGCCACTTGAGCCACTAAGAAGACAGAAAGGGGTTATCATACTGTCCATATTATACTTTACCTTCAGCCCTCAGAACAAACTTCACAGAGTCAACCTTCTGCCGGCCCTCTTCTCCCTCTCTGAGGAGCTCATAGGCAACAGTGGCGGTGTACTCAGCGACTTCACCAGTAGGATGGAGTTCCACAGCAAAACTATGTAGATAATTCAGATAATTAGCCAATATTGATGAGTAATTCATTTCTTTAAAGAAAATGATATGCTGGTGGTTTGGAAAGTCTTGCTCACTGGCTGTCTCCAGTGATGGGGAAGTAGGGGGCTGTCTCCTGAGAATAGGCATCAATGTACTGCAGAGCAGTGCAGTATTTCATTCCAGCGAAGAAAGGAGTGCACTCGTGCACATCAACCTTGTCCATCACCATAGGGGGGATGGTCTTCACCTCTGATCCAGTCACTGCCACCAGGGTGTTTCTATATGTTAAATGTATACAAGTTAGAATGCAGCTTAAGCTGTTTTAATCTAAATGTAGAACAATTGAAATTGTTGTAATCCAAGATATAAGATACCCTAAATTACTTCCTGCCTGTTGCGTTTTCCAAAAGTTCTATAGACTTACGTCATTTTGATGAGCTTAATTGGACTTGTTGGAGCAGGGATGGTCAGCTTAACAGTGCCACTTTCCATGGAGATCTTAGCCTTCAGCCCACTTTCATGGAAAATGTTGGTGTGCATCTCTAATCCAGAGTTGACATATTCAGGGATGTAGGAGCCGATTTGAGATACAAACTCAATGCTAGCGGAGGGCATGAAGTTCACTTCACTCTGTGTGGACACATAGGAGAAACGTAAAGAGTTGTATTGATGATATTCATTGTGAAAAAATATTGCTGGAATTTAAACACATTTATGAATTATTACCATGTCACGAGCAACCTGAAGTCCACCTTTGATACCAGGGGAGAAAGTACCAGACGTTGTAATCCTGAGAGGCACACCAGTGGCAGTAGGCAGGAAGAATTCATTGTCCATGAAGATGTAGTGGGCAGAGATTGTGTTGTCAGCCTTGGTCATCAGTGCCGTCATGATCTGTGGCAAATAAAGATACACATGGGACATTAAAATCATAGACAAGGAAATACTGAAATCATTCTTTGAATGTCAGCTATGCTCTTATAAAAAGGTCCTTACATCAGTTGGGAACATTTTGAACATGCTGTCAATCATCATGGCAGCAGAGTAGGCCATCTCCTCCATTTCGTTGGTCCTCAGATATCCCAGCTCATTTCCCAAAAGTCTCAGATAAAACATTGCCTCTGGAGACTCTGCCGTCTTCAATTCCCTCACGAGTTTGTTGAGGTTGCGTCCAATCTCCCTCATCAGGTTCTGGGAGGCCTAAACATAGATGTTCACACTTTCTTAGAATAATTTTCCCTTCCTGAAAAATGTATCATCATGATTACAGTTGTTTTAGTCATGTGTACAAAACAAATTGGTCTGAGTACCTGTCTCTTCATCCTGTCATTCTTCAGAGCAGGGAGAATGTTCTGCAGGATCTCATTGACTCTGAGTGGCATGTTTTCAGATACAAAGTACATTGTCTTCAGGGCAGTGTCGGGGAAGAAGCCATTCTTTCCAAACAGGGCATCAACGGTTGGCTCAAATCCTTTTCCCTCCATACCAATCTGTAAAGGTGATACATTCGTCACTGTCACAAATCAGCTCACTGAAAATTTGTTTCAAAGCACATTTTGGATGAAAACAGCTCAAAATATTTACCTCCATCATGTCGATGTCATAGCCAAATGCCTTCAGAGTCATTTCAAGCATGACCTCCTTGGGCAGATAACTGGTATCCTCAAAGATCATGTTGCCCTCCACAGATCCGATCTTGTAGTTGCGAGAGAACTTAGTGGGGTCCATTGTGGCCCCGAGCTCATTACCCTGCAGCGCACCTTGAATCTTCTCTCTCAGTCTGTTAAAAAAGAATCAAATATTAATGTTAAACGTCTGATGGTGATGAAATCGTACTTACCATGTAGTAAAACAACAAATTTAAGAAATATAAGTATACATTTTAAACTTCTTTTCACTTACTCTTGAGTCTCTGGCTGAGTTGAGGACAAAATGTTGGTAATGTGGGAGATCACAAAGCTCTTGACTTGTTTGTCCTGCTCATTGGGCAAGGCATCAGCTAGCTGGGCCAGTTCAGTGCTCTGGGGGTCCTTCATAAGTACCAGATATGCAGCAATACGCTTTTGCATGGGGCTGGTGCTGTCCAAAAGCACCTGCATGAGAATCTCTCTGCCCTGTGACCGATAGACATCAATTAAATGAGTATACCGTAGAAATAATTATTCAGATTTTATTATTTTCAAACCTTTGAAATAGTTTAACTTGCCTCTTCGGGGACGGGAGTCAGCCTGAACACTTGGATGGCAGCCTGCTGCACAGCCAGGGAAGCAGCAGGTTGGTTCACACACTGGATCACAGCAGATCTGAGTGCGGGGCCAGCAGATACCAGAGCTGGAGCCATGTTTCCAACAACCTGGAATCAAAGGACTCATTGATATTGTGCTACTTGGTGTTGGCAGTCATTTACATTGTGACTAATAAGGAAGGTTACCCACTCTCAATGTCAAGAAGGTGTTGTCATTATCACCAGAGCAGTCACCCAACTGGGCAGCCATGACCTCAGCAACAGAGTAAATCTCGGGGATCAGCTTTCCCTCAGCTTTGTAAAATCTTTTGGAAAAAAAAATATTTTGAATAAATTGCCTGCATACCCTTTTTAAATAAAAAGGGGAAATGTTTGATGATGTATTATGTAAAATTCAGATATTAAATCTTGACTCATGATTAACTTCACTCACCTCTTGACAACATTGCTCAGAGCATACATGATGGGCTTGCTGGGCTTGTGTTTGGCCATCTCGAGCATGTCATTGATCAGGAGGGCAGAGGGATTGGACACGAGTCCCATTGCAAAAACACCGGCATCTACCTCGAGTGAGGAGCTGTCAAAAGTCCTGAGGATCTGCATGATGGCGCTGCTGCACTCGGGGGTTCCACACTGGGCCAGAACCTGGTAGGTCAGGACACGGGACACAACAAGAGCCTCAGGAATGCTGGGGCTCAGGGTCTCAGTCTTCATTCCACGGACCATGGTGACTAGCTTGTGGAAGAGGTGGGCCCTCTTCTCACCCTCAGTCTCGGGCAGAGTGGCCAGCTCTCTCAGGAGGTTGAGAGCTGCATCTTTATCCTGGATAACACTCTTATCCTCGACAGTGTCCATGTGAAGACCCATGACAACGTCACCTGTGATACATAAGCAACATGGTTATAATGCCTTAATCTTACCTTTAGTGACCGAATTAAAATGATTAACTCTATATCAAAAGTATACAAATTAAACAAAGGGCTTACTGTGATCAAAGACTCTGTCATTGTGAGGAGAGACCTGAACAAAAGTCAGTTCTTGCTTTCCAACATTGGTAACTCCATATTCTCCACTGTAGGAAAAAGTACATGCTTAAAAAAACTGTTTACGCTTTGTTCAAGAAATATCATTAAATACACTTTTATGAGTATTTTATGGTCAAATAGAAGGTTGGATTTACTTGTGAGAGTAGGGAATGTTGATGTGATGCTCTGTGCAGGACCCAGAGGTCATGTGTTTCCCATCATTGTCAAACTTGTAGTTGCAGGTCTGGGAGCTTTTGACCATCTGGGCAAGAGGGTAGTGCTGAAAATCGACAAATAATCATATTAATGCAGTGAATAGAAGTAAAAGAGTAGAATAGTTTGAGCTGCACTTTCTCAGATACCACTTGTCAATTAAAAATACTTTTGTGTTGCAGTTGAGTCTGTTTTAGCCTTTTCTAACATTGTTGCTACAACAGCTGATACAAAAGTTACTCTTGCTGCTTTCACAAGCACAAGATTCCTATTTGTGCACCATGGGGATTTTGATCCAAGACTGGATGTATAGGACAGTAAATGGGACAAGTGTAAAAGCTTACATGAAGTAATTATTTATTTAATCAACTTTTGAATATGTGTCTGAACGTTCATGTTGTTACCACGGACAATTGGATCTTACCATGCCAGAGATAAGTGCCAGTGGGCTGGTGTGATCTTTCAATGGGACAAATTTGTCGCATCTGGACAGGTCCCTCTTGAGGCTGATGTCAGTTGCAATGTCCTCTCTAGCGTTGATAGTGTAAGAGGTCTTGCACTTGCCGTGTATGGTAGGCTGAAATAGAAGATCCGGGGAGAAACAATTTTAAGCATTGTTTACTTTGAAGTGGGTACTAAAATAAATGTCCTAGTTAATTAAAGTACTGTACCATGTTTTTGTTCTTGTCTTCTTCCAGCAGAGGCACAGCCAGGGCAGAGATGATACCCCTCTTGATGTTCAAAATGGTTGTTGTCTCACCATCCTCGGGGTACAGCTTCACATCGTACACACCCTCAACCACAACCTTCAGAGGATACCTAAAAAAAGCGTGTGATATTTGAGCTTGATTATCAGTGCAAATTCTCCGAAAATATCAGATTGACAATGAAAACATCTTTTGACATAAGGGATTTTTATAAAGCAACATACTTCTCCATCTCAGCAGCAAAGGCATCAGAGCTTGATGCAGGACCGAACACAGGGTTTCCCTCTGCGTCCATGTCAACCACCTCACTCAGGCTACAGCCAGTGGTGCGGAGGATGAAACTACAAGTCTGAGGTACTTCAATTTCAACCTGTGAGAAAGGGTAAATGTTTTTTTTTAATCTCACTCTGAGAAATTTAAGATGGAAAAAGAAAAATCAGATGACTAAAGATGGTTGTGAAAGATCTTTCTCTCACCGTGCAAGAGGCCTTGGGTCCGTTTTTGAGCTGTGAGGCTCCGTTGATGGCATTCAAGGATTCAGCTACATATAGGTATTCATACTTGTGTAGGGTCTTGTACCGTTCGGCCACTAGAAGAGAAAATCAATGTTAAGAAGAGATTTTGTATGCAAAGGCCATCTTGTTCTACTCCCAAAATCTAATTGTGAATGTGTAGACTGTATGTCAACACAAAAACGTTACTTATTAACTTACGCAGGCAGGACGGCTGATCTTCATCATTGGCAACTGTTAAGAAAATACATAATTTATTCTTTAGTAATTGTAATGCAACTGACTACAACTACTACTATTGTAACTACACTAATCCATAGGTCTTCGCTCATAATATTATTATAGCATGTCTCATATATTATATTTCACATGAATGACACATTTTTAAATGATATTTTTAAAGTTTATTATAATATACCATGACATTCTCCTATCTAAGTTGTCTACATTCAGTTGTATTAAACAATCTAATTAGCTTTGAGAGCATTACTAATTTTAGTTTTTTCCAAATTAGTTTTCAAAAGTATTTACAGTCTAGCCCAAGAGCATCTTTCCAGACATATCCCAGAACAGGACAGTAACTAGGAGCTTGGTGAATGGCAACTGTAAAATACGACAAGGTAGATCTACTCTAGAGGACTCTAGAGGACATTACCAATTGAAATCTAATCTAATCTAATCTAATCTAAATTAATTCCACACATAATAAATAAAGAGTTGGCTAAAAACAAACCAGAGCTATAGCCAGTATTTGCACTCTAAATGCACTCTAAATTAAATAAAAGGTGTTTGTGTATTGTTGAATCGTGGTATTTATTTGTATTTCCAAATTTGTGGTGCATTTTATGATGGTGATATCTTTATATTTTACATTTACAGTACATGAAAATCCCAAAAAGGGATATGAGTTGAAAATTGGCAAAAGCTTTAAACTGCAGAACATCAGTTTAATGCTCGATGTTAAACTGCATTGTCATATGAAATTAATTTAAATTCAAATATTTGTTAAAGGAATGCAAAACAATTGAAGATTTAATTATTTGCAGTAAAACTAAAATAAAAATAAAACCATTTTAGCGTTAAACTACTTACTACTTTAAACTATGTACAATTCTCAAAGAAATGCTTTCTGCGAAGTACTTACAAGCCAAGGCAGATGTGCTGAGTAGCAGCAAAAGACAGAGCTTTGGATCCCCCATGATGGGTTTGTTGAAGCTCTCTCCCTTGTTATTAGCGAGTACTCAGACGAGACTGATTTCTCAGCTTCAGCTCGGGGCTTTTATACCCTCAGCTGGGCTCTATCAGGGGACTGGGAGGCACAGACAGTGCTTTGAACGCTCAAAGTCCACCCCACCCTCCTGTGTGGAGGGACAAAGGCAAAAGGTTTATTGAAAGGTCTCATGGCTCAAAGCATCCAATCCTGTTAAATCTTCAAAAACTACCTCTTTTGGCTGCATCAATGCTGCTTTTTATGGATATTTAAATGCCCGTAAGACATTAGATGAGATATATTGATTGATTAAAGCACATTAAAGCTTAGCCTTATCAGATACTGCTGGTTTTATAATACTTCAGTCTAATATAAGTGAGCTAACCAATGAAGAGCAGTTGTGTGGTCACAAGGTTTCTACTTTTTTCAGACATATCTAGGCCCATTTTTTGGCCTTCATACAAGAAGTGTTGCAGTCGGTTGAATAAGCCATTTATGTACTTAAGAATTATTGTATTTCCTGTGATTTACTGTTATTGACTGTGAAGAGTCACATGACAAAGGGTTAGATTAAAGGAGTCTGCCTTGACTGAAAAATGTGGGTAAAATATTTCCCATTTCAAAAATCAGGGAAAGTTTATATCTGTGAACTTCTGCTGTAATAATGCAAAGTCATGCAAAGTTAACAAGCTAACAGCTTGAGTGTAAATTGGGTCACTGATACACTCATTCGTGACCACTGAGTGATCAAGGCGCGCTCCAAACACAAAGTCCCCCTAGATGTGAAAAACATGATTAACTTGTCACTTACTTTACCTGTTGATGGTATTGACCAATAAAACAAACCAAATTCTTAAAGCAGCATTTGGTCCCTTATGTAAATGTTGTATTAGTCCTTTATTGTTTGTTTGGTCATTTTATTGTATGGTTTATTTAACAGGGAAAATGCACATTAATAAACATTGCTGTTAATACACCAGAGTTGCGAAAAAAGCTATCTGTAATCTTTACAATATTTCATTAATATCTTTATGTACTTTGATTAAACACATACTACACACATTAGAACTATAATCACTGTTTAAAATAGGAATGTGGCTAATTTGAATAGTTAAAACATTTGTAGTTGTAGTACTTACAGTATAGTACCTGGTAAAAGAGTTAGATGGTTGTTGTTCTGCTTCCACTGCCACGCACGAGCCAAAATGAAAACAGCGAAAACATTTGCTGAACATCAATAAGGTTTAGATGATGACCTTTGAACTACAAAGATTCAAATGTTAACGCAGAGTTTGACATGGGATGGCAGGTACAGCAAATGCAACAAATAAACAGCAATAACTTTGAATTTGCTGAAGTATTTTCCTTTTATTTGAACTATTTTATTGTTTATTTTACTTTATATAACTACATTTGAACGTTGTGTCGTAATGGTCCGGGGCAATATCCATCAGGACCTTTTAAAATGTTTGTTAGATACTGACAGTGTTTACACTGTCAGACATGTACACAGAGAGAGTCCAAAGGGAGCTTGGGTCTCTTTAGACTTTTGGCTGACGCTTTACTACATCATATTCATTCTATTATATTACATTACATTATATTTATATGTTCATGTATTTATATACATTTTGCTTTATATTAGATGAAAAAAATATAATTTTTTTGCCGAAAGACAAGTGTAATAGAATCTTGAGGTTTATTCCGCCAAGCCTCATTGCAGTTGAGCAATGCATGCTCTGTGCTCTCAAGGGTCCCAGGGGTCTAATGAGAGAGGATACTTTGAGGGAATACTTATTAAAATAGATGCTAGCACACTATTTGATTCATATACTACTTGCTTTAGAAAAAATGGCCTTTTGTTTTAGATATTTTATTACAAATTTATTTAAATGATAACTTCAGTATTTTTCAACCTTGACCCTATTTTCCAATGTTTTTGTGCCCAAGTGACTGATGGGGACAACACTTATTATTATTCATGGAAAAATAGCATCCAGGTTAAAAAATACAGTGTCCCGTTTACAGTTTTCATCACTGCCATCACTTACAACCTAACTTCCCAAAGGGTGTACAAACAAATGATATATTCTGTAAGTTGATATCAGTTATCGGCTTATAAAGTCTTAATAATAACCTGCATTTACACATAGCACTTTCTACTGACTAACTATCAGTAAAATCTAAACATCAATTCTGAATTTTGGTCTCTATGTTTAGTGCCAGTTAAAATTCTAGCTGCAGCATTTTGAAGAAACTTGAGATGTGACATTGATTTTTGACTAAGGCAAGTTTAGTGATACATATAATCAGTATAGAAGATGAGGAAGAAGAATGAAGAGTCAGAGAAGATAGCGAAGAAACACACCACCTACAGTGAGCTGATCACATACATTTTAATCTTGGTAATTTTAGTCAAAAGAAATGGTAAAATGGCGCATAATTCCTGTTGAGGCCCACGAGCGAGAGTGATTATTAACTCTGTGACCCACATAACAGGAGACAAACATGTGCAATCCCCCATCAGGGCAACTGAAGGCACTCTTGCCTAATCAATCGTCATAAAGGTCAACTGTTTAATCAACTGAGAGCACTGGTTATATTCTCCAAGTGCTATTCAACTTTATTTTTTTTATCTACGTCCTGTTAAGTAGTCTTAAAAGTACATATAGCTTTCTGAAAATGCATGATCAAAGTGCATGATAACTTTAACTCACGACAGTTTGAAAGAGATGCAGCCGTGCAGATATTATCACCGGCATGCTTTGCTGGTTATCTGTAGTCTCCATAATCACATTTCGCAACCCCACCATATGGATTGTTGTGCTGAGTAGTATGGCAAACCTGCAAACACAAGCTTTGTCTCATCACATAAGCTTTGAGTGCTGCTTCTTTAACAAGATTGTCAAAACTATTAAATTGGGTCACACGTGCTTATTTTTGCAAACCTATATTTTTATGAAGTAGCCCTTTAAATCACAATTAGAATAGAAATAGCATTTATTACATTTTATTAAATCAAGACCGCACTATAACACATTAACACACTAACACATTGGTTTAAAATGCATTCCTGTATTTTTAAATACAATCTGTATCATTTTACTACAAAAACGTATCAACATATTAATGAATGTCTTGATATTGAAGGGGGAAAAAATATACACAAAAAGAGAGGATGAATAATAACTACATAATATCCAATTATAATTTCATGAATCAAGGGAATCATGGGAGGGGGTCAAACAGATGGATTGGAGGGTGAGATTAAAGAGCAGTTTAACTTATAATTAGGATCATACAAGGTTTAAATGGAGGTTGGAGAATAATAAACTGCAAAGAGATGTAATGTGAACGCTTTGGCTCGGGCAAAGCACACCAATCTGCTTATTTTGGATTTTTCTTTTTTTGTATTATTCACACCATTTATTTTTTGTATTTTATTCCAAGTCACGATGTGAATGTACATGTGTGTTCATTTTGTATGCATGTGTTATTACCTTAGTGAATAGATGTAGATGTTTTATGCAACGTCAACACAATATTTCAGTTACTTGATCTTCATATGTAATGTCTCCTTCATAATAAATGCAAAAAGTGAAAAAGCACTAATCTGCAACACTGTGAACTGCATAATACAGTTTGCAGTATATTCTCCAAAAGTTGACTGACCTACAGTATTAGTCAATCTGGTTCAACAAACATTGGCTGAAAGTCCAGACACAATGAAGTCATGCACAGGGTATCACTGTGTCATAAATCACCATGTACCTCAAAGTTATATTGTTCTTTCGCCTTATCTGTAACTGACAGATAGCCCTCGAGACCAAACCTGATAAAACGTCACTGATAGAACCATTCTATAAGACCGATCAAAGTTTATCACCTACCACGCAGCATAGAGAATGCATGATTGCACACATACATGAATGTTTCACATGTACAAGAGTAGAAAGAATATCATGTTCAAATATTAAGGAGAAATTATCCTATATTTTTGTCAAATTGAAGTGGTATTAAACCAACCAGGTTCTGACATTTTTGTTAAAAACATAATGAGTAATTATTGCATTACCAGAGTACCTTATGCTGCACAGGTATTTATTTGATTGTATGTTGGAAAATCACAAAATAAAACACTGAATATAGTACACACTGTGCATGAATTTGCACGACTATTTGTATCAATGGTAGGTGAGGAGTTTGTAATGTTTTTTATTTGGTGTAATGGTCTACTGAGCTACAGTATCCAATTTTTTAAGTATGATGAAGTGGATTGCAAAGCTCATTCTAATGTGTCCATTAGTTTTGAGTAGGTCAACTGAAAAACAAGCAGAGGCATGTACTGTGTATATATATAAAATATATATTAACAAAAGGTCGATGCATTAGAAGTCTTGTTTATTTGCATCCCCAAAGAATGTTTATAGCATACAAGCATACATTTTACATTTTCAAAAGGGGAGATCAGTCAATTAATTAAGTTTTTCATTGACTCGTATTTCAGATGAGTTCAGAACTGTTGAAATGTTTCTTACAGAACTTACCTATTTGAGCATATACACACACACAAATTATTCTAGCCACCCTCCTAGTTGAAAGTCCCTTTCCTATCGACTACGTGACACACACCCAGTACACCACCTGTACAGAACATGCAGTATACTGTGCCTTTACGTCATATGCAGTGCACATTTGGCTTCTTTCCAATAAACACATATACTCATGCAGATATAGACACACAGACACACACACGAAAACATTGTCAGTGGACTTTGATTGGCAGAATTGTGTTGGATTTAACCTTTGTTCTACCTCCTACTGCTGAAGACCTCACTGACTGGATGCTTCCACACTCACTATGTTGGGATGAATGTACAAAAGCATTCCTGCTACCTGAGTGAATGAGTGGAATATACGTCAGGCAAATATATATGTAATTTCTTTTGACAGTGTAAATGATCATCGTGTTCATAAACAGACACAGATGCACACAAACACTGGCCTTTCTACAAACAAAAGCTATAGAAAGAAAGTGAGACCTCACGGAAATGGGGTTACTTTCCCTCACCACTAAATGCTAACATCAGCATGCTAACATGCTACCAATGGCAATGCTAACATGCAGGTATAATTTTGCAAGTGTAGTGGTTATCGCGTTCACCATATTAGTTGGTGAAAGCATTCTTGTACTTGCTTCTTAGCATTAAATACAAATGAGAATTAGTTTTGCAGGTAGTTGATCAAAAACCAAATGATTGGACAATCTGAAATTTGGACCTGATGATGGCGCTAGATGAAGGCTCCAAAATTATTCTAATTCGTGTTCTGAGGACTCGACAACACATTGACATTGCAATCTCTAGAGACATTTTGCTAAGATGGCTAAAAATGATTATTGTTATGGAATTTGTAAAGGGGTTTTATGCTGTGATGCCACTATCATTACAGCATAATGATAATTGAAGAAGTGTTGTGATGATTTTACATTGAATTTGACATTTACAGTAATACCTCTAATAATATGTATTATATTATATCACTTTTACAATACTTCTTTCACATTTATCTTGAGGTCACAAGAGAATAGCATTCAAACGAAAATGAATCAACTTAATAAGCTTAGACAAACACAGGAGTCTTCAAATAATATTTACTGCATATACAGTATAGTCAGCAATAGTGTGTTCAGACTTGTATAAGGGCAAAGGGTGCAAGCACAGCAGAGCTTCAAATCTAGAGACTTCGAGGAAAGTCTACTCAGCATTGCCACTTTCAACACAACTCAGCAAAGAGTGAAGTAGTGCAAATATGATAAGCAATCTGCAGGTTTTACAGCACATGGAGCTTAACAGTAATGATAATAAATGATTTTGAGTTGTTGCTGTACAGTAATTTTAAAAAACAAACAAGATTATTACCAAAATGTCTTGATAGTATCTAGCAGTTTCTAACTGAAATGTATACATTTCACAGAAAGAACAGAAATCTGTGGTTGAAAAAGCTGGATACCCTCAGGCCACGAAAAAGCAAAGAAATGGCTTCTGGTTTCTCCACTAACAGAGTTGACGTGGTCAAAAGACGAAGCTAAAAGCAAAGATGGAAATTGCTTTGATTAAACAAAACCTGTTGATAAAAATAATTAAAATGTGAATGCCAGGGAATGACTGTTGGTCACAGATCAAAATGTATGTGGTCATGGCCGTTAACGCAAGACTGTCACTGCTAAACGGTCGTTATATATATACGTGCAACAGTGTTGTCAACTTTCAGTTTATTAAAGTTCTTACTGCAGACTAGTGTTCAAATTGGAAAAAGTGGTGTTACTTAATAAAATGTCTTTCTTGAATAAGTGTAATTATTTTTCCCTACATTTGCAATAACAGATTTTTTTGGGCACTCGGGGGCAGCGAGAACAAGCTGCAAACATTCTATTGACTTATTATCACTTCTTAAATGGCAAACTTGGCCACCTGGTAAATGAAGTGAATTGAATCGAACGTATAAAAATGTTTCATCAGTTAAACCTTGATTTCAGTCCACGTGTTCCCTAAATATTGACAGAGCGCCATGGAGGGGAGCATTGCCCCTCACTCTGTTTAATGTGAAGACAGGCTGATCAATATTTGAGGAGCGCCTGCAGCTGCAGTGACTGCTCTTCACTAATCATGTGAAAGATTACATGTACAGTATGTGTACCATAGAGGGCAGAGGTTCAACAAGTTATTTTTATGAAGAAATTCAACACTATCTTGCGACATGTACAGACTTGTACTTCACTCAATCTAATCTTTTCACATCAGGACAGTATGGAACCCTGCAGGGTCATCCATTACAACACACTAAGGTAGTGAAGTCACCAGAAAATAGAATTGCAAAGTAAGAATTGTCTGAAATTATTATAATTTTCTTGCGGAAACTGTGCCGATAGACCTGCTAATCTTCTTAAAAGTAAGACAAACTCAGACTTAAGGATGAAGACATTGCTTAGGCTTACAGTGTCCCATGATGATCTAAATGCTTTTTTATCTCCACCAGAGAATCATGCAATCGCTCGTCTGTGTGCGTTCATGAGTGAATGTGTACCTCTGTGTCTAATCTCGCATTTTGCAGCAGCTCAACTGCACAATATTTTGCATGGCCAGTCATGGCTGCATGCTCAAAGACCTCTCGTGGTTGTGGTGACTCACACTTTATTAAAAAAAACCTTTTATACCTGATTGATACCGCCATTTTCTGCCTGCTGGCTCCTCACTCACTGCTCTTAACCAGCATGCCGGCTGGTAGGGGTCGCTCGTGATAACACAGCTGAGTGCATTGCTGTCAGACGTTATTCTGCGCCCAGAGACAGTTATTTTGTGCTTTTTTATTGGGCTTCAAACCTTTATATTGTCGAAAACATAGACTTGAAGCCTAAATAAACGCTTCAAGCGTGGTTACACCCGTGAGAGGCAGCTGAGACGCGGTCCTGCACAGACCCAGTGCAGACAACTGCATAGCTGAAATTGAGAGCTTATCTGTGGAGAGAAAAACCACCTTTGATACACTTGCAGTTTAGAAATGTGGGTTGTATTCATTCAATCCAACATTACAGCATTGGTCGCTGCAGACACTACTGGCTGAGATCTGCACTTTACTGAGTGCACTTTTCTAGTTTTTTTTTTATGTAACATTTTTTTTACTTTTGTGAGCAAATAAATTAACGGCATCAAGCTGATTTGTGCTCATAATGAAACAAATCCTATTCTTTGCGAGGAAACATGCATCATCGTTTAGTTTGAAAGCAAAAGAAAAACATATTTGGAGATACAGTATGAGTCCTGTGTTTGTGTGTATGTGGTTGTATACATGTTTATGTGTGTGTATGCATGAACATATCTGTGTGGATAAAAGAGCGATTTATGTTTTTGTGGCAACATATTGTAATGTTCTGTCAAAACAAACAGTAAAGAGAAATGACACAACATGGCACCACTACATCCACAGACACAATACTCTACTAATTGGCTAGAAGGAGACTGTGCTTGTAAACACACTTGGGACAAAGTAACAGACCAGTCTGGTCTATTAAAACTCACCCGTCAGCTGAGTTTAAGCTTTAGGACCCACCTATCAACTTAACAACCAACAACGCTACAGTAGCAGCAGATTGGAGGGCTGTCAGTGGCCTCTAGTGGATCCTTATGTTTCTGCAGAGCAACACAGACATTGTCACTATCATCACAGTATTCCTACTTTACTACTGTCTCATGTTCAACACTAGCAGCAGTCAATATGTTGTGTCCTTGAGTAAGACTTGATATATTGAATCCTTGCTCACTCAATTTAAAGTTCTCTCTTGAAATAGAGAATCAGTGGTTAGACTGTAGCTTTTTTTTTTTATATGTGAAATTCTACCTGAACAAATCTTAAAGAGATCCTTCTTTTTTTTAGGAAAGTCCCAACAATGTTTTTCATCCGCATTACTACAGCAACGGCATGCTTATGCCAGTATTAAGTTACAAATTGGTAATAGAAACAAACTCAGACTACTTTATAGCTGCCCCCCCCCCCCCCCCCCCCCCCCCCCCCCCCCCTCCTATCTCTATTGTACTCACTCTTAGGTAGAGATAAACATTCCAAACAGGTGTCAGGCTTCAGGAAGACACACACACACGCACAGTTAATTATTTATCCACTCAATGAAATGCTGACATACACACCGCCCTGTCTGCAGTGTCACTTTAGCCTATTCAAGAGACGTTACTGATGGACCAGTTATCCTCAGTGAAGCTAAGAGAGAGAGAGAGAGAGAGAGAGAGAGAGAGAGAGAGAGAGAGAGAGAGAGAAGTCTGGGGAAAGATATAATTAGGTTGTAACCTTTTTAAATGTAACATATGTATGTTTTGTTATACTAATGAGCAGTGCAGCTTGTTCCACGACATTAGATGGGCGCGTGATGGATGAAATACATTTCTTTTCAGAGCTCATGGTGATGCTGGTGTTTGTAGGTTGTAAATAAAAAAGATTGTCCAAGCAATCACGATATCAGCACGTGTGCTACTCCAACTCTTTCCGTATATTTCTCTGGGATGTTACTTCTTTATAATAGAAGTATGCTAATCAAATCCTTGCCTATAGAATGTCATATACAATGTAACATATGCTAGAATAGCATATGTTACATTGTATATGACATTCTATATAGAATAGAATTACTGTTTTTCGCATTGTAATAAGTATGTTTGGTGCAGTTGCAGAGTTTTTCTCTTAGTATGAAGATTTTCCCATAAACGTGAACCATCTATTTTAGATATTGTGCTAATAATAGTCTGCTGTGATAATTTTCCACAGGACGCTGCTGCGACTGTTTCTACGATGGAAGCAGTGAGTGTGGACTGATCCATTCAGCGGGCGGGGGGAGTTTAAGCACAACAAGTCGGCAAAATACGTTGTAAAATACATTGCAAATAACGAATACGTTTAATTTCGACACATATATTCGTTATGTATCATTTTAAGCAGCGCTTACTTATCTCGCATACAGACCAAGTATGTTAAATCGCCGTCGAAGAGAAAAATAAACCCTTTAGTTGTAAAGTCGGGAAGTCAGATGAAAACCGAGCTCTGTGCCACATCTTCCACTAAATGATAAAGCGGCTACACCGAGAACTGGAGGCAGGACCGAACAAATAAAAAGCTCGCTACAAACAGCAACATTTAATCCGGTCAAATTCCAAATATGTTAATCTTCTGAAAGAGTCAGACGGTAAAACTCTCCCGGGCATCTTTAGCTTTATCAATAAGAGGTGTTAGGTTTGACTGCTGTATGTTAACGGTGAGGTAAACGTGCGGCATCTGGTGACGTGAAGTTGGAAAGTGGGCTTAACCAAAGTGGACTTTTTGAACCGGAAGATTCATAAACAGCTGTTACTCGTAAACTAGGTAAGTTAACAGGACTTTATTATAATGACTGGTTAAAGCTACTGTTATGTCCTTAATGAGTGATTAGTCCATCCTGCTCTGCTGTGGCAATTAATGAATTTGATTCTTGTGGTGAAGACAAATCAACAGGCTATATCACAATATTGCAAAGGTATTTGCAACCACATAAAATAAACAAATTGAACTGTTCAGCAACAAACTGTTCACTGTTGGAGCAAACTTTTCTATGTTTAGCCTCAAACAAATACTTTGATAACGTATTTATATAATAAGTAACCAATAGTGCATCTGTGTGTGTGTGTGTGTGTGTGTGTGTGTGTGTGTGTGTGTGTGTGTGTGTGTGTGTGTGTGTGCGTGCGCAATTGTGTTAATGAATTTGTCTTGTGACGACATGCAATATATTCTCAGGTCTCTTGAAAAATCTAAAGGTACTGTGAGGAACTTTTAACCGGTTATGAAACAGTCCGAATTTAATACTGATGCCTACACATGATCTACATAAGTAAACAAGTCCGTCGGCGAATTGATTGGCTATTTCTATATCATTATTATAGGCCCGGGAGCACCAGAACCAGGACTGAGCGGAGCAGGCTGTCAGAAACTGCTGCCGTAAAATGAGAGTTTTTTTTCTAAAGGTTCCTCAGAAACAGTACAACTTTCATCCTGAGAGGCCGCCAACATCAACACAACATTAAGTTACTTGTAGTAACTTTAGACTCAATGAGATTTTCAACTAACGTTTTGTATATTTTAATAATAGCTTGCTTGAACAGATATTTGTAGAACGGTGGCATGATAAGTTCATGTCATCATATGATTCTGCTGTCTATAAATAATAATAGAGATGTTGCCCAGCCCTAAGAAAAATAGACTCAGTATTGATGAACACAGGTGTGTCAAGCTCTTTTGTCTATATCCATCCCTTACAACTTAGTGTCTTGCCATAATTATGTTTGCCAGTCCACTAATTTCAACCACTATTCCACACTTTTTGATAACAAGAACAGAGCCAACTTTAAATAAGAACCCTCCCCGGTCAAAAAAACATTCTTAGCAAGGTTGTAAACCTAAAACATACACATAAGGGTTTTGCTGTAGTGAACTTTTGAGCAATGGACATGATGCAGAAATCATTGTGGATGACCCTAAACAGAAAAAGAATACAGCTGTAATACATTAAACTGTTTTTTAAAACCAACAGCAAGCCTTTTAAACGTCTCGATGTATGTTCTGCCCTGCGTTTGCCCCAGATTGATAGCTACACCGCCTCCCTCTCATAAGCCTTAGCACTACTATCCTGTTGCCTTGACTACTGGTGTGTCGGGGGACTTCATCCTGATCCTCTGCTTGATTTTCTCTGACACTAGTTCAGAGAGACTGCCACGAAGCAGCGCTGAAAGCGAGAATATTCTCTTTTTTTCCTTCCTCTCGCACTGGACTAACTCCTCACCCACCTGATGCAGTCTTAAGTTAGCGGTAGTACGAGGAACCTCAGGCCGCATCGCAGCTCTGCTCATCCACCGCACAGCACGCTACACGCAGCACTAAAATGGTAACTCTGCTTTCTTTCTGTGCACCGAACCATATCGGTTTGTTTGACTTACACTCCATTCAAAGGAGCCACAACACGGACGGCATGGAAAATATTTTCATATTGCAGAGTTGAGGATGGGAAAAGGTTGATGGTCGTAAATGATGCAGCCAATTAACAAACTCTGTTTTTATGGCTTCAGAATAATGAAAAATGTCCATCACAATTTCCCAGAGTACACGGTTGACGTCTTCAATGTCTTTGTTTTTTTCCAACTTACAGTCCAGACCCCAAAAGGGAAACCTATGATCACAGAAGACTGAGAAAACCAGTGCATATTCACAATTTAGAAACAGAAACTAGGGATTTTTCCCTTACAGAATGACTTACACAATTAACAGATGTTTAAAAAATAGTTACTAATAATACTCACTAACTGATGCAATGTCAGAGGCATAATGAGCTCCATCAGTGTCATGCTTTATGGATGGATTTCCTACTACTGCTATGTATCTAAACAAACACCCCTCATCTCCCCTTTTCTGACTGTCTTTGAGATTTATTCTTTGTTGTTACAAGAAGTATTGAGTATCTGGGAAAAGAATGGAGGATTTCTTTGTTGTGAAAAGCCAATACGCAGGAAATGAAGTAGGCCTGAGAATGGCAAACGGCAGTGAAAGTTGCCTGGTCAGGGGTTTATAAGATCTCCACATGTAGCCTTGGGCAGGGGGATACTTGCTGCACTGGAGCCCGTGTGAACCAGTCTCATTAGGCTGGGAACCCACCGGAAAAAGTGGACCATACATAGCAGGAACGGCTATGGGGGTTTTGGACTAGACGAGAGACTGTTGCTTTGTATTAGAGAGGAATTGCAAACACGGAATCTTGAAATGGCAACGTCGAGGGACTGTTCGACTGTATCAAACAACACTCGCAGACACTTATTTAGCATTTTGCAACAGTCGAGGCAGCGAGAGCCTGACTTTCTTTGCATAGGAGGTCATGTAGATGTCAATATCCAGCAGTTATTTCTGACCACATTTCAAGATGTTTTCCACTGCACCAAGTAGAATCTTTAGAAAATGACCGACCCAGTTCCCAGCTGTGAAAACATCTAAAACATCCTGTGACGTCTCAAATCGAGGCCTGTATGCATTCATTGCATACACAGGAAGCACAAACACAACTACGATACGGCTAATTGCCCATCGCAGAGAGGCAGGCAACTGTCCCTGCGGAAGGTAACAGGTTCTTGCAGCAATATTTCATATGTGGACGACAGAAACAATAGTTATGAGGCAGCTGTTCTCACTTCAGCCCAGAAATGTGCTTAATCAGTGTTGCGACATTGTCCGACTCTTTCTCTTTTTTATTCCGAGCATAATGAATGAGCATATTTCAGAGGCCAGGGGAAACTGTAAATCTGTTTTGCGAGTCTGTTTGTGCATCCTCTTTACCACAGTCTACACTGATTTGCTGTTTTCTCTCAAACTATCTCCTCTGTTAGGCAGCCGAGGCTCTTGAAACGTCATGGCAGCACTTTTCAGTCTTCCAGCCTGGAATTTCTTGTGGTTTTGTGTGTATGAGGGAATAAAATAGCAACGCCCTTATGTCTGTTCCAGCTCAGCCTGCTCACTGAGCTGTCCTGGAAAAGTCCATGTGACCCAGAGAGCTGAGGGGATGCTGCCGCTCCCTCATCCTGTTGTACGTTAGAGCGGAAGACTATGGTCCGGCCTGCAGGGCAGTGTGTAGTTTATACACAGTCAGCTGACATTGACGTTATATTCTCAAAGTGCAGCTGTTATTCTACGGTCACAAGCTTGCTACCAAGGTGGTTGAAGCACCACGAAAGCCATGTGATGTGATAGTGTTGCTACTATTTCAAAATGCAATAGAGGCTTTTCATTTGTCTCATGTTATTCATTCAGCGGATAGGATTCATCATTGAGCAGAAGATGAATCCTTGTGACCTCGGTGATTTACTTACTTCTCCTCCAGCAGGTCAACGTTTTCACGCACGTGAATGACCTCATTTCTACTTGATGGTTTGGCACACAATTTTGTTTTGTTAGCATCACGTTAGCATTTAGCTCAAAGCACCACTGTGTCTGAGTACAGCCTCACAGAGCATGTTGAGACCCTTAAATCTTAAAATATTTCGAACAAAAAATGGAACAATCTGGAATTCAATATTTTGGCCTTACAATGTTCAAAATCGTACCCACCACTCCGTTTAAAAACATGTCAAGAAAACTGGGGCAAGGGATAAACAGTGTTACATGTGTTGTGCATGTGGTTTTAATGATTTATTTTCCGTCTATAAGCCCGGGTGACGTTGTTAAGCGTTTATGTTACTGGCTGGTCCTCAAACCTGCCGGCCTGCCTGCCTCTCATGTTACTCTCTGACTTCGATTCATAAAATTGCAGGAAATTACACCCATGTGACGATCTTGAGAAATAAGGGCGCCTGCGTGTTGAAAAGATCTCATCCAAATTCACACAGCTCTCGTTTGTTCTACGCCAGATAAAATCATTCTGGTGCCAATGACACAGGAGTAATGGGATTTCAATAATTGGAAGAGAACGAACATGGGGATAATACATCTCTCCCTCCCATAAAATCATTCTACGTAACATAGAGGAGTAGATGTGTTATTCAGAAGGATTATTATGTAATTGAACCGCTGGTATTAGCTGGAAATAGTTTTTCTTTTTATGTGTCATACTTTTTCGATTCTTTCTTCCTCCCTGCCCTCGCACATCTCTTTTTCTTTCCCTCCCACGCACACTTTACCAGATTCGTGTTGTAAAAGATTTGCTCAGGTTTTGGTAAATTTCTTCTTTCGAGTTCCAAAAAAGGACATTTTAACATTCTGACCATGTTGAAATTCGCCCGTTTCTTTCTGTTCCGTTCTTTCATCCAGGCTGCTCTCAAACCTCTGATGAAACACAGATTTCAGTTGGTTGATTCTGAAAACGAGGACAAGCAGATGGATTTCATTTCCTCATGTAAATGTGTGTCTTTATACCACCTTTCCCTTACTGACAAAATCTATGAAACATGAAAGATTGATTTGAACAAAACAAAACAAACACCTGTTGTACCTTCTTGCTCACTAACACCCATGTTTGCCTCCGCTTCATCGGTGGGTTGCATGCAGAGAGTGTCCCATCCAATACTTACTGTATTGTTTTGGTTTTGTCCTGGATGTGTTGTTTTTATGCATCCTCACATCCTCAATCATGAATACCCCCGCATACATGAATAAACAGATTATAACCATGGAAACCGAATTTGGACAAACCGCAAAAACCAGAGGTGAATAGGTCCAGGTGGTCAATGCTTCAGTGTCTTTGTTAGCATTGGTATTTTTTCCCCTTTTTATCTGTATTTCTCTAGTTGGTCAGTGTATGAACTCCACCGCTTAAAATCAATCAGAATATGCATTTTCACATAAAGGTGAGGAGTATTGTTGAGGTGAATGTCTGGCTTTCTCAGTAACAACAGTCAGTATCAGCCTGACCTTTAAGCAAGTGGGTTTATTGAGAATTACACTACACCAGAACACTTGTCCCTCCACCATGCAATTACAGGTCGATAAATTATCACTGTGACAGAGGATTAACAGTCTATCCGCAGAGACACATCCACAGCCCCACACACACACACACACACACACACACACACACACACACACACACACACACACACACACACACACATATCGTAACCTCATGAGGTCTGAGTTGTAATCTAATCTCTATTTTTCCTACTGTGTATGGACATTGTCTCAACTGTCCAGATTTATCCCTCAGCTTGGCTGCCTGAGAAGCATCATCAGCACACGTTTTTATGATAAAACACTGCTGCAAGCTGAGAGGAATTATTGAACCAATGAATCATTTATGATGTTCACACAAGGATATTAATGAGCGTTGTTTGGTCCCCTGCAGGAGCAGAGGAAGCCGAGCAGCCGGCGACGTGGACAGTAAAAGCGAAGGGGGAGTGGAGAAGTGAAAGGAGAAGGTAGAAACACCAGCCCCAGCTACCTGCCTGCCCACCTGAGAGAGCTGTGTCATGGGGAAACAGAACAGCAAGCTGCGGCCCGAGGTCCTGAACGACCTGAGAGAGAACACAGAGTTCACCGACCACGAGCTGCAGGAGTGGTACCGCGGCTTCCTCAAGGACTGTCCAACTGGCCACCTAACTGTGGAGGAGTTCAAGAAGATCTATGCCAACTTTTTCCCCTACGGAGATGCCTCAAAGTTCGCCGAGCACGTCTTCCGCACGTTTGATACCAACGGAGACGCCACCATCGACTTCAGGGAGTTCATCATCGCCCTGAGCGTGACATCTCGTGGCGGGTTGGAGCAGAAGCTGCGCTGGGCCTTCAGCATGTACGACTTGGACGGGAATGGGTACATCAGCCGGGCAGAGATGCTGGAGATAGTTCAGGTGAGGACGTACTGTATGACAGAATAGGGTTTGTTCATCGATGTTTATGCTGTGTACATCAGTCTCTTGCTTAGTTTTGGTCAAGATCAGCCTCAGTCTGCAGATATAAATATGACGAGGTTCTAGCAGTGCATCTCATATATAAGACAATGATTATTCAAGTAGGAGGAATGTAAATTGAAAAGGTTTTTACTAGTTTAGCTAATTCACTACATCAGAATTTCACTTCGGATGGAGAAAAAAGGAAAGGAAAGGAAAGGAAAGGGAAAAGACAGACAAAACTGAGACATTTAATCAGATTCCTTTAGCACATTTTAACAAAACAACAATTGTAATTTATTAAAAACTACGGACTAAACTAAATGATTACTATTTATACTGATTTTAATTCCAAGTATGGCTGCAATTAATGATTACTTCTATACATCTGCTGTTTATTGTCTAGATAGAATAATTGATAAATTGTGTGGTCTATAAAATGTCAGAAAATAGTAAAAAATACCGTGACAATTACCTTAATCCCAAAGTGAGTCAGTAAGCATCTTGTTTTGTCAACAGTCCAAAACCTAAAGATATTCAGTTTACTAATAAGTAAAAAAAAAAAAACAGAAGCTGGAACTGAAAACGTTTTAATACCTTTGCTAGAAAAATTGCGAAAACAACATCAATTGTCAAAATAGTTGCCAATTGCTGATGTATCCACTAATAGTTCAGCGTACAGCTTTCTGTCTTGTGACTGTTTTTAGGCTCAGCAGTCATGTGTGGGTCTGAATTCATAAGATCATGGATGCGGGCTGCCCTTTCTGTCTTTCTTATCACTGTGGCTATATTTACTCTTCCAATATGGTGAGCTGAGCAGCCTGCAGGGCCATATCAATATTGGCTCAGTTCGTTTTGTTTGTGGATACAAATGAATGTGAAACAAAAAACATGTAAAAGCATCAGAGCTTTTATTAAAGGTCAATGCTTTCCGTTTTTTAGCAAAACCTTTTCCTCATCACAGACCTTTACACGACCTAAAATGCGTGCAGCTGTTCCAAATAGACAAATCTGACACATGAGTCACTTACTGTGTAACAGCAGGATGGGCTTCATTTGCCAGAGCACCATCGTTACCAGGTAGCAATAGAAAACAGGTCATTCAGACAAAAGATGGAACAAATGTGTCAGATGGAAACATAAACAGCGTATAAGAGGTGGCCATAGTAACTGACATCACCAATTTATTCTAAATGGGACCAAAATTTACAAAATGAACATCATGCATGCTTTGAAGAAGACTTGAGAATAGTGATTGAGACCATAAAGTCACATTTACAATGTTTATTGAGGTAAAAAAAAATCAAGTGAGAAGTGGGGTAATTTTGTCATTGACTTCTATACAATCTGAATTATTTTTTAAACCAGAGTCGCCGCCCCCTGTGTGCCATTATAAAGAATGCAAGTTTAAGGCACATTGTTTTCACTTTTTTAGAACCAGAGGTTGCCGCCTGGTTGTTTTTTGACTGCCTAAAAGCTTTACACAGACGACAAACAGAGTCTGATATGCACACAACAGCAATCGTTCTCCATCTCCTTTGTAGGCAATTTATAAGATGGTATCCTCAGTGATGAAGATGCCTGAGGACGAATCAACACCAGAGAAAAGGACAGACAAGATCTTCAGACAGATGGACATTGACAATGATGGTAAGACTGATGTTTTATTTTTATATGCTTTAGTGAGGAGATATCACAACCATCAGTCGTGAAAGCAAGAGGGAGTCCTAAATATAACTGGCTTCTTACTTCTTCTCACAGTACATAAACAGGTATATAAGCTTTAACAAGTAGTGTAGTTGTAAGCAGAAATAACTATAACTCCTCCTGTGAGCTAGTGTATAAACATATAATGACAATGTAGTAAAACATTTGTAATAATATAAAATATGTCTTCATAGAAGAGTGCTGACAAATTCTGTACATAAATAAAATGTCTTATATCTGCATACAACTTCATTATAGCGTGTTATAAACCATTTATTAAATGACTGCTTATTAAGGCTAAATATATCACTTAAAGTAAAGCCTTACCAAATATAGATATATCATGAAAGATTCGGCATTTAATGTCTTTGACATTATACAATTGCCACCACAGAGCAGTTGAGAGCAACAGGAAATATGGAAGCTGGACGACAGACAAAGACACAGAGAAATAGGACGTCATACAACATGACATAACATGAACATTACTCACAAGATAATTAACCGTCTTGTGTATCTCATCCTGCGGAGCCACCTCGGTGTCAGTGGTCTGACATTTAGTGTGAAAAGGTGATGCTACACCCATGTGATGGGCATTTCCCAAGCGTCACAGACCGAGCTGCACGGCCATGACAAAAGACGTAGATACGCACAACCAAACCCATTAACACATTAGTTATTAATTTGAAAGAACATCGTAAACTAACAGTGGCATGTGGAATCAGTTAGTTCAGCATTGCCGGTGGGTGCATTAGTGGAAAAGTGTTGTTTGGTGCAACAACACAAAGCATAGTGTCAACAAAACACCGAAAAGGTGTTTCAATTAGGAGAGAAAACCAGCGACGGAGCTCAAAGAGGGTTTTTAAAAAAGTGGCACAAAGAGCCCGTGTTGCCATTTTACTGGTGACCGTCTGCCACACTCACCTCGTGTACCCGCAAGGAAATAAACCACACAAACCAAGAAAGAGCCAGACAGGGCAGTCACACCAAGGCTGGCTGTTTTTTGACATGTCACATCTCAATTAGATATTTAGAGCTCGTCGTATGGCAGCGGGCACCTAGATGTGTTTTGGAGCAGAAAGTCTGGAGGTCAAGATGTGTGTTTTATAACATCACATGGTTCCACAGAGCAGGCCCACGGCTACGGCTGCAGCTGACCCTCCTTTCTAATGCAATTTATACACATGCTGTTTGACTGAAAGTGGTAGTTAATTTAAACAGATTGTGGTGTGCTAAAATAATAACATTTGCTTACAGCATTGTCAGATTTTATTTTTGCAATGCATACTAGACTGGGTAAAAAAATCTAAGGTGTAAAATATTCATTATATTATATTTAATTAATAAAACAGCTTGTATGTGGCCATTACAAATTCATTATGATTTAAAAGGAATTTCTAAATGAATTACTTAGAAATTACTTACTAAAGTGAAGTATTGCCATTTTTATAATCTTACAAACAATATACTGTGTTGGCATAATAAATACATACATTGTATTTTTGCCCGTTCCTACTCTTTGACATATCTAAAGATTTCCTGACTTGTATGAAAATAGCACAACTGCTGTTGGCTATAAACGACTCAATCATTAAGTCATACAATGTAAGCTCATTGTAATTTATTTAGAAGTTGTGTACTTTGCCTGGACTGTGTTTACAGGGGGCATCGGTGATTATATTGTAAAGGGACATTAGAGGCTTTTGTTGATTTAATTAGGTGGTTGCCGTATGATTCACTCCCTCACATGCTCAACCCGCTGGTGAATGAGAATCTGTTCTTTTGATCTGTGCTTCCACAGGTAGGCTGTCTTTGGAGGAGTTCATTAAAGGTGCCAAGAGCGACCCGTCCATCGTCAGACTGCTGCAGTCGGATCAGGGAGCCTCTCGTCAGTTCTGAGGACAGGGACAATAATAGACGCACATTCCCCCAAAACACGATCGCAAACCCACATCCGCCGGCTGGTCATCACCACAGCTCACACAGACAATCCTTTCATTTCAAACACAGTCATCGTCTTATTGTTTACATTAATGGGTAATTCTCTTTCTTCAATGTGGCTCCTTTCCTGTGGACTACGACGTGCTTTCAGTTGAGGTATTTTTTTGCGTTTATGCTTTTCCAAAGCTCTCTTGCCTTGAAATGGTTTTTACCCGTTCTCCATAAGTGAAGTGCCATATCATATATTTATACTGACTGGATTATGTGCTTGCAAGTATTATAAATCCCATTCTGTTACACCAGGTGGAAACTAATTATATCACTTCTTATAATTTGATTCAACTTAACTGTGTTGAAGAGTGGCTCATGTTGTTCAGGATATCAACTGTAGCTTAACAAGTTGCTCCTCTGAACAACTTTGATACGCCTTCGGTATTGCATGTGCCCGGCGATTTGAGTTTTCTGATATTGTTACAGTTTATGTGAATAATGAGGCCGTGATTGTTTTTATTCCTTTTTATTTTTGTAACAAAAATTTTGTTTTCACACAATTGAAATAAAGTCGTGTAAGAAAAATCTACACAAGTCCCACAGTATCCCCTTGTGGACAAACATGAAAACCCAGCAAGATTCTCACTTACTGGTTTAAAAAGAGAGAGAGGAAAAAAAAACAAATATAGAAAGAGTCGCATAAGGTTGGACATTAAAGTGTTACTTTGACAAGTCCACATTTTAAAACAGGTGCTTGGAGGGTGGCTGAAAAGGGGCGAGGCGAACAATGTTTGAAAAAGACTTGAATGAACAACTGAAATGCCACATCCATAGCCTCCTCCCCCTATCAGCTGGCGGCCGCCGTATAAACATGCAGCTTCTAATGTTCAGCAGGTATGTGAGGCAGAGTTCACTCCAGAGACACGACCCATGCCCCCCCCCCCCCCCCCCCCCCCCCCCCCTACCCCTCCCCCTCCCCCTCCCCCTGTGAGACTGACAAAGATGATGTGAGAAACTGCAGGTGTCTCATGTGTCTTTTCTGGAATATTTCAGTAACTGGGCGACCGGGCCTCCCGTATGTCCACAGGAGAGGGGAGGCGGTGTCGCGCAGGACCAGACCAAATTGAACCAAGTCAGTTCCCGCCCTGTTTTGGGCTCATAACTCAACTTTAGCAAAGTCATCATCCAGCTCTACGTCGCTGAGGTCGTAGTCCTCCTCCACGGGAAGCTGAAGTTGAAAATAAAAAGACAAAACTGTTACCAAAGACGGGGATAAACATGAAAACTTTCACTTTATATGAAGCAGGGCAGAGACACTACGCAACTACGCATTAAACCAGGAAACAACATTTTAACCCAACATTTTACAACCGGGCCAAATTTCTGCCGGATCTGTAGTCGTTCCAAACGATCAAAGATTTGTCTTTGAACACTTTGATTTCCGGTTGACGGTCTCGACTTAAGATTGTGCTGTGATAGAAGTAAAGCTGAACTTTGCTGCATGACGGGTAGACGATATGGTCTCATCTTAAAGCCAACTGCAGGTCCATATTTCACTTTCTGTGTTCCAGCTTTCTGTTCATTGTACAATTTGACAAAATGCTGTATTTTGTTCTCTTTTGTTAACAGTTTGTGGACGAGGTCATCTTTTTTTTTTTAAATAACTTAAGTAGAATTCTCAAGACCTCAACGATTCATCCGTACAACGTGGAGTAAAATATCCAATGTGTGCTAACTCACCTATACGATTAATAAAAATGTCTGCCCAGCACGGCCTTCAACCTATTTGGCTGAAGGCCTAAAACTCATCTGTACATAAGGTCAGAGATTTAACTCCACTGCGATGCGCCCACTCACCTGTCCATCTTTGCCGTCCCAGGGTTCAACAGTGTGAATCTTGGGCATGACTCCACCTCCCAATGTGGCGGTTGAGCCCCGGCCTACAGAGAGCTCCCTGAGGAACAGATGAACCACATGAGCGCCATCGTCCAGCTCACTCCAAAGCACATTTTAACATTGGTTCTTGTTATTATGAAAAATACATAAATAAACCTACCTGAGGAACTCATGAATGCCAGTCTCACTGAAGGAGCCCCTGAGCAGAGCAAATTTCATTTTGCGTGCGTTGATGGCCGCCATCGCAGGATAGCCAAATCCACCAATACCAAGAGAGGCCTCCAGCTCCATCTGAGCTCCAGCTTCAATCCACAGCCAGCTGACAAGGGTGAGAACAGGATATTCGTCAGTCCCAATTAGTAATGTGTGTAATAATCCACGACTGTGCAGTCATCCTTACCCCCACATCTTCTTCTTGTACTTCTCAGCCATCTGCATCATCACCTTCAAATAGCCGTTTCTACCTTCTGCGCCTGTTGAGATACGAGGAAGGTTCACGGTGAGCGATTCAAGGATTAAAATGATGTTTTAATGCACCAGACTGCATTTGATAAGCTATTGAATAATACATTACATCAGTTCAAATAGTTTGAGCTTCTCAAAACACCCAGTGAACTATAATCGTGTTAAAGATATCAGATCTGTTTTCTGTTCTTTAAGGTTAAACTTCTGAACTATTGAACATGTTCAGAGTCAGTCTCACCTGTGTCCAGGATGTGTGGCAGAAAACCAATTACACACAACTGACTGTCATCACAGGTCTTCTTCAGGATGTCTTTATTGAGGATCTGAGGGACAAACATTTACAATACACACACGTTTAACGTTTTGTGAACTTACGTCATTATATAACTAGACAAACATTAAGGGTCTGAATTTCTTTTGTTTGTCTTGTCTGGCAGGGTAACCGTCACTGCTCGTGCCTAAACAACCGATGATGAAGTTGGTAAAGTTAGATTATTAATCGTATCCCAATTGTGTTCATCAACACTGTAGAAAACATAACTTTAAAAAAAAAGATGATAATCTTGTAGTTTATGGCTTTTAGATTTCAAAAAAAGCATCCTCTCCAGATTCTTACGGACGCTTTTATTTTAGTGTAATACCGGCACTGTAACCTTTCATTCATGAATGTATGTATGTATGTATGTATGTATGATGCAAAGACACTGCAGAGTGCACTGACCTCCAGCAGTTCAGGAGCAGCAGCGTGGTCAGAGAACAGGTCCACAGCCCTCTCGATGATGTCTCCACGGGTGCGGCCTCCTTGGTAGTCTTCCGGCTCCTCGCCTTTGCGGAAAATCTTGATGGTGGGAAATCCACGGACCTAAAAAAAAACCCCCACATAAAACACATATTGTTCCAGTTCTGCAAATCATTACCGTAGATTTAGTGGCATATTGATATTTATTTAAGGATTCAGTATAGGAAAGTATCTCCGATACATTATATGTGTTAGTAGAATTCTTAGTTGATATTACAATGGCTGCTTAATCTGAAATGTTATCAGTCGCAAACTGAATAAAATTGCAGAAAAGACAAGTTTAGCAGCTTTCTAGCATCGTATTGAGGGTGTGTCCAGCGAAGGTTCTCACTTTTGTTGCGTCTACTAGTACAACTATTGCTTATCAGAATTGTGTACCAATGTAACCACATTGACTTCTCACTCACCCCGTAGCGGCTGGACACAGCCTGGTGCACAGTAGCATCCACAGCTCCGAGGCGAACTTTGCCCTTGGTCTGCTCCTTGACGGCCGAGGCTGCAGCTGCCCACTCGGGCTCCAGGCTGTCAACAACAGGAAAAAAGTGATGGTTTAAAAAAAATATATGTTTTTTTTTTTTGGATTATCCAGATTTACTGGGACATTGTATTCAGAAAGAAAGTCGTTTAGTCTTTCAAGCAACGCTTTTCAGTGCTTTGAGCAGCACAAACAAACAGATACTGTTTCTCAGAGACTGATATCTTGGGGTGTGTGTGGGGGGTTCACTGTTTCTTACAGCTGGGGGTGGACTGTGTGAGGTGTCAAACTCACCTTTTGCAGTGTCCACACCAGGGGGCGAAGAACTCCACCAACCACACCTCATCACCCCCCAACACCAGCTTGTCAAAGTTGTCATCAGTGAGCTCGACCACATCCTCCTTACTGCCCCCACCGCTCTGCTGGAAGGAAGTGGGAGTGTTACTTAAAGTTCACTTAAGGGTTTCTAATTTGAAATAACGACAACAAACCGCTGCACGGGGTCCCTAATATATCCACCTGCTTGCTGTAGCCGGAGCTGCCAGACTTGCCGCTCAGCCGGTCTTTCACCAGCGTGCGCAAAGTGTTCATGGCTCCGTCCACGATGGCTTGGCTACTGCGTCCGCCTGAAGGAAGAAGGGGATTCAAAGCCGAGGAAATTCATTTAGAGTCTCAAGTCTTCCTCACAATAACTTCAATGGTCAGAAAGTGTTCAACAAGGCCTTGAACGCAAGCTGATTTACTGAGAAAGGATGAAGTTAGTTGCCTCTCTGACACCTACAGCCCCCTTTTCTCTGAACTGATTAGATTTCACTTTTTTCAGAAGCGCTTTTTTAGCAGGGCTTGATAAGGTCGCCGTAGAGGAAGATTTCAAACTCACAAAGCTGCGTCTTCACCAAACAAAAGTTACTTGTTTATTGCAGCGGTCTTGGCTGTACCTTGGTAGTCCTCCGGCTTGTTCTTATTGGCTCCAAAGACCTTGATGGTGGGGAAACCTTTGACGCCATACTGGCCACCCAGTGACTTGTGCTGGTCTGCATCTACTGCACCAATCTTCACAATACCCTGAGGGATTTCAGGAAAAAAAACAAAAACACAGGTTTGAGTGTCAATCACAGCAAGCCTGTTATTCATTGTATCTGGAAGCCAGCATGTCAATGAACAAATGCAACAGTTACTATTTACACACACACACACATATATTGTTAAGAAAATATTAGAGGTGATAGCTATGTGTGGAGAAGCACTTTCAATTATAAAAAAATAATATTACCTTATTTTAAGCCAAAAAAAAAAGACTCAGTAATATTTGACTACAGTCCCATGTCCGCCCACGTCACCCGCCTGTGTTTGCTGTTATTCTCACTGCTGAGTTACAAACGTGGAAAACACTTGTAGGTGGAACAAAGCTGTGAGCTTCGTTATTGTGATATAAACGTAAGTGTTGTCTTATGTGTTTGATTTCGCCGAGTGCACCGGCTTAGTCATATCTGCCTAATTATTAAGTAATAAAGCAAACATCTAGTGAAGGCACACCCTCGAGATCCCACTGTCACATTGCCAATATAGCAGGATTCACTAAAAACACATTCTGATATTTGATTTTGTCATCATTGCCCCGGTAGAACTGGTAGATGTCAGAATGCAGCTCAACTGGTAAATGGCCAGACGAGAGGCGCTTTGTTTACCTTGAGGGCAGTAGCCACCTTCTTCCATTCAGGAGTTAAAGATTGACAGTGGCCACACCTGTGGGGATGAATAAGAGATGCGTGGTTAGTTATAAAAAAGATGAATGTGTTGTTTCTATTGTAATCTAGCAATAGACACACTTTCAAATCTGTGCAAATTAGAAAAGGTGGTAGACAAACATTTGAATTTGATCATCATCAAGTGTGTGTCACTCAAATGAATCACAGACCCAAATTATTCAATATTAACACATCCTGTGAATATTTAACACTTTTCATTGTCAGTTCTTTGTCTTCTACAGAATCGGCTTTGCTCCTGGTGCATAAAGCACCTCATGGTCTGGCTTCTGAATATACTTCTATCTGACATGTTTCAAGTTAATTCCTCAGGTCACATAACAGCCGTCTATTGTGAAAAGTCAAAATGTCTGCTGTGATAAAAATTCAATCAAGAATAGAACATCTAGTCATTTTCTGTTAAATGTAGCCATCTATTTGCTGTGTTGAGTGTGTTTATGTATGTTGTTTACCAGAATATATGCTAAAACATGTTGATTATGTTTTTTTTAATCCTGTATCCTTATCTTGCACGTTGAATTACTTTTGCACGACGTGATTGCGCTCTGCAAATAAACTTGAACTGTTCAACTGCAATCTGACCCAAGGAGGAAGTACCATCTTTACATACAAGTTTGCCTTTCTCTCAGATCATAAGGTTAATGTGTCTGTGAGGGCGAGCAATTACAAAACAGATGACTCAAAACATCACAGAGTCCATAGAAGATGCTTGTATTTTTAAACTTAGGTCACTAGTGTCACTACTTGGTTCATCCGAGGACACTTGTTGCCATTAAAGAACGGCCACCAAGAGTCAAATGGGACCTCACCAGGGAGCGTAAAACTCGACCAGCCACAGGCTGTCGCTCTGGATCACCTCCTTGTTGAAGTTGGAGGGTGTGAGCTCAACAACATCATCACTAGCGGAGTAAAAGGCTCGGACTGACAGCAGCAGGGAGCAGCCCAGCACTCCTGTAGGAAGGGATACAAAGGGGGTTTACTATCAACAATGCACGTTGTGCTCAAACGCGTTCAAAAGTAAGGACTGAAAGGACGTCACAAGCCTATTCAAAATACAGTTTGTATGCAGAATTATGTAACAGCAAAATGCCATTTCCGTTTATTAATGCATTGATTGAACGATAACGGAGGCCTGGCAGTGATCTGTGCAGCTCAACTTAGCTATGCAAGCTACAGTAGCACAACAGATGCCCAATACACCTGTTATTAACTCACAAATGACTGTTTCACAAGTAGAAAGGCTGTTGCTGTTGCTGTTGTCACTTACCAAGTAAAAGTGGTCTCATGGTTTCAGCTGCTCTCTATCTCTGGACGTCTTCTCTGTTAGCAACGCTCGCAGACTGCTGCCGCTGCTTAGTTCTCCCAGGGAAAAGTAGACCTCACCGTGGCCCACGCTGATTGGTCCACTTGTACCGATGCTGCGCCTCAGCCAATCAGCGTGCGCCGTGTAGTTTAGGGAGCCGATACACTGACGACAAGTGGACCCGTCTCAAGAGAGGAGGACAGTATAAGTTGCAACATATAACTGCATTGAGAGGAGATCCAAACATATGAAAAATAAACATGAGAATAGAGACCAGAAATACAGACAAAATGCAGGCAGGTAGTATTATCAGTACAGTTTATGTTAAGTTTCGAAAGTTAAAGTAACGTTAGTTATTATATAGGATACTTGCTTCTGATGCAATAAGTTGTAATCATTATTTTAATGTTGCAGCCAGTTGAAGTGTAGCTATTTAATGCCTTTATAGACGTCTGGGTTAGTTACATTTTTGACAATGTATCATATTTTTACAAACTCAGCATCTTAATCTGCAAAGTCATTTCAGCAGTTGAATAATAGCGAAGTAGAATGTATATTTACCTCTGAAATGTAAGCAGAAGTACAAACTAGCAGCCTATACAATGGAAACACTCATGTTAAGTAGGCTACAAGTACTTCAAACATGAAAATGAAATGTAATCTCAAGATGCCACTGATAATTTGTACATGTCCCTGGAAGAATACTTATTGAGTACAGAATAAAAATGTCTCAAGTCTTAATAAAGTGACTCATGTCAGTAAATTAATTTGTAATACAAAAAAATACCTTTTTATTTAAATCCACTGTAAATGTAAACACTATAAAGGCACTTAATACTAACCAAAGTTTGACTTGCACCACTGCATTGTAGTCATTATTTGAGGGTATTGTGGCATTAAGAATTTACAGTCGTCAACAACTCAAACAGTGGACTTTATTGTAGTGTAGCTACATTGTTGTTTTTGTATCACTTATTCATGGATTCCTAATTTGCGCCGCTGTTTGAAAGGAGAAACACGTAAGCATTTAGGCTACTGCATTGTGAAGGTTGTGTCACTAGGTGGAGACAAACAACAAGGCAAAATACTGTTCGGACGCTGGTCTGTCTGACTGCCAATTAATAATTCAGTGTATGCTATTACAGAATAGATCAGTTGAACTCAGAGTTCAAGTTGTTAATAAATCTTATTTTACGGATTTATATTTGAAAGTAGCCTCAGAACCCATTAGATTCCTTTCAATGGTTCCACTGATGGCACAAGTACTCGTAATCCTCAACCATCACTATCATTTATCACTAAAGAGCCATTCTCTCCCAGATTAGGCTATTAAGATTAATTATTATTTAGCCTTAATCTATTTCGTCTGGGTAAATTGGTGATAGTCTATAATGCATTCAAAATGGGTGATAGGCAATGCGTCTTGGTCGGGGGCATAACAAGAGGATTTTATAGATTATTGTAAAAAAGAGGATGATTTAGGTTTCTTGTGTTACCTGTTAATCGATTACCATTAACTAATTGTTGTTCTTCGAGCTGCCACGAAAACCCAGCTGAGTGCGTGTCCTGGATTTCCCAGTTTGCTGCTTCACAATTCATTACATACGGTGGCGATACATCAGCTGCTCCTGTCTGCACTGCGCTGAGCGCGACCGGAAAACACGACGATAGCCTTAGAAATAAAAGCATACATTTTTAACTGTGATTTTCTCCATCTGTTAAATCTCTAGTTATAATGAGTGTTGTATCCTGATCTTTGGGCATTATTTTGATGATTTTGTCAATATGACTGAATGAGCCCAAATAGATTTCCCCCTCTGATATTCTTACGTTGATATTCTTTTTTTAGGGTATCTAAATGATCATTTGGTTCGTTAGGGTGACATATATGGTGACATAGGCCTATATTCTTATTTTAGTATGTGTGTGTGTGTTTTAAATACTTGCACATACATTTTTTTTCCTGCTGTTTTGCCCCAAACAAAGCGCGACGATATAAGTTATAGAAGAAAGATTTGCAATGGTGGGCGTTGTAAGAAGACATCTTCTCAGAGAGGACATGGATTGATTATTAACTGCTTTTTTTCCATTAAATAATTGGCTCAAATTGCCTTCAGGAGTGTTTGGTGGTGTAGCAAAAAGAAAAAAAATTGGTCATTAAGGATTTAGTTTGAAAGTTATTACCGGAAGTCAAGTGGTTTGATTGTGGCTCACTTGACGTACGCGCACTTCAATACCAACTTTCTCAGAGCGCGCAAGAGTGTTATGTTGAGCTGAGAAGACTTCACGCTGCAGTCACCTCTGAGCAAACATATATATATATATATATATATATATATAGTTCAACTAAAACACAAATATAAGAAGATATTTGAGGTTTTATGTGCAGCGTCGGGGCTTCTGGGGACTTGTGTTTACTTTGACGGTATAATTGTGTGAAAATCTCGGAGGCCTGGGCTGTTTTGTGGCGGACTTGTTGACAACATAATGTGGGGGATCCAGCGGACGCGCTATGGAGACAGCAACGGCTCTGAAGCCAGCGAAGAGACGGAGATTGTTGTGAACATCGGCGGGGTGAAACAGGTGTTGTATGGGGACGTGTTGAATCGCTACCCGGACACTCGGCTAGCAGAACTGGTCGCCTGTTCACTCAAGTCTTCCGAAGAAATATCCTCACTATGTGACGACTACGACCCTGACACAGGAGAATTTTACTTTGACAGAGACCCCGACGCGTTTAAGTGTATAGTCGAGCTGTATTATTATGGAGAGATTCATATGAAACGAGGCATCTGTCCAATATGTTTCATGAAGGAGATGGAGTTCTGGAAGATCGACTCTGATTTTCTAGACGACTGTTGCAAATGCCACCTGAATGAGGTGGAGGATGAACTCGCAGAGATCGCAGAGAAAGTGAAAACTATCCTGGTGGACCGAGAGGGAGATCCGTCTGCAGCAGGCTGGCAGCGCTTCCAGATGTGCCTCTGGAGGCTGATGGAGAAGCCGGAGTCCACGCTGCCTGCCCGCATAATCGCCATAGTTTCTTTCATTTTTATCCTCGTCTCCTCCGTGGTGATGTGTATCGGGACCCTCCCCGACCTGCAGGTGGAGGACTCGGAGGGTAACCTCACGGAGAACCCAACTCTGGAGGTCATCGAGACGGTGTGCATTGGCTGGTTTACTATTGAATACATCCTGCGTTTGATCTCCTCCCCAAATAAAATCAAATTTGTCCTGGCGTTCATGAACATCATCGACTTCATGGCGATCATGCCCTTCTTCGTGGTGCTGATTCTGACCTCAATCGGCACAGGAGTGATGGAGCTGGCTAACGTGCAGCAGGCGGTGCAGGCTTTACGCATAATGCGCATTGCGCGCATTTTCAAGCTGGCTCGCCATTCCGCTGGACTCCAGACCCTTACATCTGCCCTGAAGAGCAGCTTCAAAGAGCTCGGACTGCTCCTCATGTATATGGGCGTGGGGGTCTTCCTTTTCTCCGCATTGGGCTACACCATGGAGCAGAGCCACCCGGAAACCTTGTTCACCAGCATCCCACAGTCGTTCTGGTGGGCTGTGATCACCATGACCACGGTGGGCTATGGAGACGTCTACCCCAAGACCACTTTGGGTCGGTGTAACGCGGCCATCAGCTTTCTGTGCGGGGTGATCGCTATAGCGCTGCCGATACACCCCATCATCAACAATTTCGTCTTGTTCTACAACAAGCAACAGGTGCTGGAGACTGCTGCCAAGCATGAGATTGAATTGATGGCACTGCGCTCCGGCGACGGCGAGCTGGAGGCTGCGCTCGGCGCCCACAAACATGTTTGCGGCGCAGGGGTCTGGGACAACGCCATGCGCTCCTGTCACAGCGACACCTACATCCCCTTACTGAAGGATCCCAGAAGAGGGGCCGGGATCCAGACACCCAGCATGGACACAAGCTTTGAAAGCACAGCCGAGGCCACTGAATATTTAATCTCATGAACACCGAAGACTCATCTGAAATGACTCTGCAGAAAAACAACAACAAAACAACAAAGTAATCATTAATTGCTGACTTCTTTAAACTTAAACCCGCACTTCAGGGTTAATTATACCACGATGACTGGGGACATTATTGTAAATAGCCCTGAGAAATAGTTGGACCGTAATGCTCTCGGAGGACCGTAAATGCATTTGAAGAATCGCGCCCATTAAAGGAACATATGTGTGAGATATTGACTTGGTGAGCTTTGCCTTTGCGCAGTGACTCCCTGTAGGGCGGAGGGCTTCTGTTTGAACAACCAGGCTTCTTATATAACTAACCCCCATCCCCAACCCTCACACTCATACTGTAGACTGCACCGTAGCTTATATTTCTCTGTACAGATATACATACAATAGATCCCGATGAATGTTTATACAAAAAAATAAGAAATATTGGCAGCTCCTCCAGGAGAAAAGATGAGAAATATAGTCATCCCATGAAAGGTTTATGAAGGGCGTACAGGCATGACAACAAAATAAAAAGGAAAAGACTTGGTTACCAGTGATAGAGACTTTTAATGCTATATACATTACAATAAGGTCACTAAAAAGACACCTAAAAAGTACAGCAGAGACTATAGGTGATGGGTATGGCAGGGATTCTAAAAGCATATCATCAAGGCAGTTTATTTCTGTTTCTGCTGGTGATCTTCTGTAACTGACACTGTATGGATGTGAAGCAATACATCAGATATAAAACCCATCTACTGTGCAGAAGTGGTGAAAGTAGTGAATGTGTCAGTGGGCTGCAGCTCCAGATAGGACCATGTAATCAACACTGCGAACTCAGAAGCTTCCTGCTGCAGGTCTTGTCCTATGATGGGTTTAAATTTTGCAGCAGCCATCGCCACTCTGCTCGTTCCCTGAGGTCCAGTGGAATAACTTGACTACCAAATTATGGGTGAGGGGAAAGAGAAACAGGCTGAAGGTTAGACGGAAATAATCCCAATGGTGTAATTATTAAACTTCAAAATCCGCTTTTCAACGTGTAGGCTATAGCTATAACCTGAAAGTCTGAGTGGAAAAGACAGATTTCTATAATGGGGACATTTTGTTGAAAAGACGGCGTGAGAGTATCAATAGGAAGTGTCTGCCTGTAAAATGTGTCTTAGTGCATTACTGCTCTTAGTTTGATGAAACTTGAAAGGACGACATTTTCACACTGTGGCCATGTTTTAAAAATGCACTCTGAATTGGCTTAATGGGCACTATATTTAAAGGTTAAAGTTTCACAGTTTGAAATGTCTACTCCTACACCATTAGTCTGAGTGACATGAAACTTGCTGCACATAACAAATAGAACAATCCTTACATGAGTTGTCACAGTAGGGGAGCTATTATTAAAATTTGAAATAAATGTCATGTCTCAGATGTCAGTGGTTTAATCTTTTTGCAACCTGGAGGGATGATTGATGTCAAGATTATGTTCCTGTGACCAATCTTATTTTGTGACATTTTATAAAAGAAGTTTAATATCTTGCCTTGTGCACGTGATTTTCCAACCAAAATGGGGCATATGAAGAAGAACAACATTGATAGCAGCAGCCTGCAAGTGGAGTGATGCAGAAGAAGAGGGTTTGGGTCATTGAAGGGGGAATATATGTTCCCTCAACTCTGGAATGTATTCTATATTCATATAACCAAAGTCTAACTTAAGATTGTCTTTTCCCCCCACCATAGCTAAAGCTGCCTAACTGTAACCTGCGTGCAACCCTCAGAAAAATCCATTTTCAGAAGTATTTTTGAAAAGATTGAAATGGCAAAGTGAAGGACGTGAAAATACAGATGGTATGTTGATTTTGGTTTTTAAAAACAACTTCACTATTTGGCATGATTGGGGACCTCAAAGTAAAAGTAAAAAAAAGGCAACTTTGAAGTACTGTGATTGCTACACACCAGTCAAATTAAAAAATGTTCTCTCGACAATATTCAGGGCGTTTCTATGGCATCAAACAGCTTTTTGTAATGTAAAGATTGTAGTGGAGTAATAAGCAGATAATGAAGTCGCTTTCCTTCTGTGTGTGCTGTAATCCAAGCTTCTCTGTGCTTTGTTTACGTAGCCGGGCCAGCCGGGCCTGCATGTCAGTTCATGTGAGCGAGTTCCACTGGCTAGCTCATGTCACCACTCTACACTGCAATCACCCTGACAGATGGCGTTGTGGCGGATGCTTTTCCCCCATGTTTTTCCGCCGTGTGTCTTGGGACAGCTGACTCAGCCGTCGCCATGTTCAGAGACTTGTGGAGACACTAGATATGCTATGAGTTTAGAATTTAGCACCTGTAATGAAACAAAGAAGATGAATATATCTTACTGCTGCCCTACTGACAGAGCGTCATCAATCATTGAGACACAGTTTGTTTGATTAGTAAGATGGCACTGATTCAATATTAACTACCTCGTCAGTGATGTTTTCTACTCAGCTTCAGTCTAAGTTATGCAGCCATGAAAGAAAGATCATGTCGGAGGTCAGAGTGGACTCTGCAGGCTGTCGTCCACCCACACATGTCCGATACAGCACTGCTATCTCTCCTGGCCAGCAGCATGTTCACAGATGTCGAAGCCTGGGAGAAAGGCCTTTGTGCACGCTGACAGGTTGAGCCAGAATGTCAACGGCGGGCATTGTGTAATGGAACAATGTTCCTCTAGCAGATGCACATGCAAATACACATGCAACTTCAGGTTCAAATTTAGATTTACAAGCACACAGGCATATACAAACATCCCCCTCCTCTTCACCGCCTACCTGCAAGTGCACACAAATAATTGCATTTGCACACACTTGTCCGCCCATGTACCCACGGCCATCCGTGATCTACTCTGCAGCGACCTGCTGTGATCTGCTGGCTAATCATCAATTTATGCACCCACATGTTGGTCATCTGTGGCATTTAGTGGGTGTTTAAGATGAGAGGTATTCTTGAGCTTTCACTGAAAATTGTGCTCATTATCCCTTCGCAAAAAAGGTCACAATTATTGAAAGAAATGTCTAGCTGCCCCTAGTTGTTACAGGGCTTTTCGAGTGAAGATGGATCTATTTTTCAACCCTTCTGAAGATATGGTGGGCAAAGTGTTTACTTGACTCACGCCTTTAAATAAAAAGATGTCTGAGGCATATGTATGTGCAACACGGATTTGTCTTAATCCTCTCAACAGATTTAAAGGTGTTTTTGAGGAAAGTTCTCTTTCAAATTGTCCATCTGGTGATTTAATTACTTTAATTGATGCTGATATTGACAATGGTGTTTACATGATGCTTTTATTCCACAACTACGCCACGATGCAGTGAGGAGGGAGAAGAACAATGTAACAAGGCAAAGTCTATAGCATGTTAGCTTCAATATCACACTTCAATATTCCATTAAATCTAGTGTTAAATCATGGAACGGCTTGTAGGATGCTGTAAATAAACACAATATGACATTCTGCCTGAACCCTCAGACACGTTGTACAATGCCATATGGTAATTTAACCAGCAATATCACTGTGGATGTACTTAGAAATATGGATGCCATCAGAGGTGTTTGGCAATCAAAGTTATTTCTGAAACTCATGTTTCCCATCCAGCTGACTCCCAGCGCCATTTGTTGTCTGATGACCTCCTGTCATGTTGGTATTGAGTTACACCCAACTATTTTAGATGACAGCATGACTCACATAGGCCCTGTTTGCCTCTCCCTACTCGACCTTTGGGATGGGGATCTTCTTCTACTCACGTCTGAAAATAGAGAAATCCCTGTAGGTACTACAACAAATGGTACAGACAAATGGAAGTACAGTACAAACTTCGGGCTAATTATGTTGTGCATGTATGTCCCTACACATACATGTGACGTTCTTTATTGTTATTAAATGTTTTACAACTGTCCATTCAACTTTCCAATTCACATTTCCAAAGCATCCGGGAGTTTCAGTCACAAAATTTGATAGGAGCAAAATTGTAGATTGACCCATCAGACATGTTGGAAGGCCAAATGCTAAGACGTCAGACCACAGGTACGTTACAAATAAGGGAAGAGAATAGAAAAGAAAGAGAAACGAAACTGGGGTGAAAAAGTGATTCAAACACATTATTTATAAGATATTACTCTCGAGACCACACTAAAAGCAAATAATGTCTCCCCTTAAACAGTACAAACTGGATTTATATCCTGCAGAAGATGGTCAAACACATTCATTTGAATGGGAATGTGTTTGCACAATGTTATGGCTTAACAGCCCACCCCTCAGGGCACTATCTCTGTTTCAGAGATATATTCAGCTGCAGGAGAGGGAAAAGGTAATTTCCCTGATGTCAGATATATGAAAGAAGTGAAAAACATGTTTCAGGAGCAGATGAGTTTCATTCTTTTCGACAGGAATGTTTAAAACGTTGCGTAGGTGCACCCTAGAGGACTTTAAATCTGGCAAAGAGTGGCATTAAATTGCATGACAATAATTACATAGATTAAATATGACCTTCAACAAAATAGCAGAAAAGGATGGTGCGCTGAACACACTCGACACTTCTGCAAAAATGATTTCCATAACTTCTTTTTCTACTTATCACTCCTTCCACTTCCTTTTATCTTGCAGAGTGTTCTCTTGCAAAAACATCACGTCTGCACTTGGGGGTTTGTATGGGAAAATTCATATAACTATCCGGAAATAATACAGCTTCATTGAAACAAAATCAACCGAAATACTGACCGTTCGAGGGTGAAGTGTTTGCTGGTACATTACCCTGGACTCATGAAAGAAGAAAGGAAAATGTAACTGCAAATGCAATATGAGGAAAGTGAGTTGCCTGTAAAAGAGTTCTGGGATTCCTTTACAAACACTACGTTTCTGCTCCGAGACAGCTGCAGGAGAATACTTATGGGTTTACTGATACTGTGTGTGTGTGTGTGTGTGTGTGTGTGTGTGTGTGTGTGTGTGTGTGTGTGAATTCACCGTTTAATATAAACCAGCATTGGGTATTCTAATGGATACTAGCTCAATACATTTCACATTTCCTTGTGTGGAAGTAAAGAAGTATGTGCAAAATTGTGATAGATGTTCCCAGAATACGGTCTCAGTCGACATAATAACCCTTTAAATCTATTTGCTGAACCATTCACCTGAAACTAATATAGAAGAAAAATAAAGTTTCGACACTGCCTTTAGTCTCAGTGTGAGCTCAATATCTTGAGATTCAGCAGGCAAGTTATAGCCTCATTTTTTCAAATTGTTATCTGAGGTTGTTTTTCTTACGGTGCCTTTTATGTGAATCATAACCAGGTGGCTGTGAGCCATCGCAATTTAATGCTGAGCCTCAAGGAGGTGATGTGGCCTAAACTCACTGAAACATCTGTGGTAGCTCCTAATTAATACAGTACCTGACCTCTACTGGTCCTCTGCTGCTCGAAGAACAAGACTAGAATACAGACTCTGGGGGGGGGGACGTTAGCCCACATCAGATCCTCTCTTCTGGAAAATACCTGTCTGATTATATTTATGTTGTACAGTAAACAAAGAGAGCAACAAAAATGTATATGAACTCAGTATATTAGTTTAATCTATTCTCTCATTGTATTTTAACGGTTCAATTAGCTATTGTTCCAGGAACCTAATATGGAGGCATTATTTAGTGATTAGCATGCACAGTGGCTGTTTTCTTAATTTGAATCAGTTTAATGTGGCTTTTAAAACACTGTCCAACAAAAAGAATGAAAGCAAAGTGTTCCTTAGTCTTCTTGGTGAAGGTTTTACCACGATACTCACTCACCAAAAGTTGTATCTTCCACATACAGATGCATTTATACTCAGTCGCCAATTTATTACTGACTAAAATCAGTAGACGTTGGTTAAAACTTTACAGTAGATTACAGTTGTGGTGTAAATAATCACAGACTATACCTTCACAGCTATCTATATCTACACTCAATTCTGACTATTGAAGTAAAAATTTCACAAATATCCACCTCTCACTGCCAAACAAGTCATTTGCCATCGGAGCATAATAGTTTGACGTTTTGAAAAATGTGATCATTCTCTTTCTTGTCGAGAATCAGATGAGAAGATATAGCAGTCTCTGTGTGATGAATATGAAACTACAGCCAGCAGACTATTAAAAGAAATGAGCCCACAAGCACCTCTAAAGCTAGCTGATTAACACACTGTACCTGTTTGTTCCATACACAGAAGTATAAAAACAATAACTTGGCCAGCTGTTTCCCCCTGCTGCCAGTCTTTATGCTAAGCTAGGCTCATTGCCCCTTACTCTAGCTATGTACTTGAAATAAAGACATGAGAGTTTTATTGATCCTACGATTTAACTACAATTTTGGAAATATTCCTTTGAAAGTTAAATTCAAAGTATTACTGAGAAAAACAACCAAACATTAATTTAGCTGGTTCTGAAGGTCAGCGCTATATCTCTCAGGCTTTCTTTGAACCAACTTCACTGAAGGCAGGAAAATAATGTGAAATCCCTTCTTTACATTTCACAGTAAGTCTTTCAGGCCGAGTCCCCCTGTGTAAACTGAATCCTCATTTGGCGATCATGAATATGTAAATTAAAGCCAGAATCCTGATGTATTTATTCAAGTTGTTACCCTGTAATGTATTATCTTGTGTTGTTTGAATTGTTCTTCAGTGGCGATGTGTTTTGTGTTGCACTGCTCCACACATTACTGTTGTGCTTTGATCCGGCCTTTGCAGTCTGAAATAGCACCCTTCGCATTTCTGCCGAGCACAGTCTCCAGATGAACTTGAGCTTTGAAAGCTGTGTCCACTAACGACTTCAAATAACTTGTTCAAAGCCAAAGCTTGCTAAAGCCGCCTCAGTTTATTTTAAAAGAAAATCAATCCATCTGTTGCATGGCTTTTTAAGCAAACTAATTGAATTAGAAGGTTATAAATAACAACACATACAATAAATAAATGGCTCTCCTGTGTACCACTGCCTGCATACTAAAGAGCTACAACTGGGCCTGCTTACTCTCTGGTGCAAGTTGTTTTTTCTTTCCTCTCAGTTCATGCCCTTCGCTAATGGTCCCTATGAAATGGCTTACAAAGGGCAAATTTCACTGCATCAGACATGTTGTATAGTGGCCCTGTGTCACTTTTGCTGATAAATGCATGGGACACCTAATTAAGGAAATTGGCCTGGAGAGACCAACGCCGAACTGATTGATCTGGCCTGCTTGCCGATACACTTGCCGCTGCTGATTATCTCATCCAAAAACAATGATGTTTTATGGAGTGGAACGTCCTTGTCCCACAGTGGCTTGCTACAATAATTACATTTAATTTAGGTCATAAAAACAATATTTAGAGAGGGTCCCATCAGACTCACAATGTAAGATGAAGAGATTCATCTCAGTCATAGAATAACTGACTGGTGCATCTTCCATATGTCAAACTGTGACAGTTTTGCATTATTGTAATTGCAGCCTTGGGTCTCATTGGCTAATGTGACACTCCACAGACAGAAGTACAACATACATCTCGTGAAAAATGTCACAGTGCTGCTGTACAAGTAAAATTCTCCTTTAATTAAGTCATCAGCTCTATATGTTGCTTTCAAAACAGCAACATATAAGATATGTGATTATGTCTGCTCGAAATGAAGTGCAAGAAGCTACTTATATGGAAATACTGGGGAAGTACCAGTTGGAGACTGACAAATGCAGATTTCCTGCATAATTAATTATTACTAAAACAGATATTTGGAGGAACTTATAAAATGCTTGTTTTGTGTCTCTGCATTAAAGTGCAGTTAGTTAAATAACAGATAAATAGTTTGACATTTTGGGAAATGTATTTTCTTATCCTTTTTGGCAGAAAGTTAGATTAGAAGATGAATACCACACTCATGTCTCAGTTAACTATGAAGCTCCAGCCAGTAGCCGGTTGGCTTAGCTTAGCCCAAAGACTGGAAACAGGGGAAACAACTAGCCTGGCTCCGCCCGAAGGTAATCAGCACCTCTGCCAGGCAACCAATGGAGAATTCAGAAAGTTTTTGCTCAGAGCTAAGACCCTGATTTACCATAAAACAGCAAATTGTTGCTGTACACTTTAGTTTTTGGACACATAAAACAAATTAAATAGCCTATAATACGTTAATTGGTGAGCTTTAGAGGTGCTGGTAGGCATATTTTGTTACCTTTGAACAGAGCCAGAGTAGCTGTTCACGGTTTCTAGTCTTTGTGCTAAGCTAAGTTAACCAGCTGCTGGCAGTAGATGCATTAGACAGACAAGAGTCTTATAACTCTCTGCCTGAAAATGAAGTGCATAAAGAGTTTGCCAAGAAATAGGCTAGTTTTAGCACGTTACTTACTTTGGTAAGTAGGTGCTTCTAATTGGCTTCTGGCTCCAGCTCCCTGATTAACGCACAGACATTCCTCAAAAATTGATTACTAAAGACTCCTTTTATAGTAGCTTGCCAAATGCACAAATCAATAACCTCTTAAATCTGTACCATCATCACAGTCCGCCCTCACAAACAGTTCGCCTGACCGCCTCTCTATCTTCATCAGTGACATACGATCTCACTCAGTAGCCGTGACCTTGACTTTTACATGCTGTGAACAAGTTTCGATGGCTGCATGCAGCTCTGTGTGGCTCCACGCCGTCCACCCTAACAACAGGTTGAAGGTCTGTTATAGGCACACTATATAAAGCCCCTGGCGACACATGGAGCCAGATAATAATACATATGAGCTCAGTGTGAAAGGATGTCAGTGAGCTGACATAAAAACGTACTGCAGAGGATATGAGGAGTCATCGAGGAGATTTAAACGTCAAACAGTGATAAAATGTCTTGTCCTTGTCTTTTGTGCTTGGAGGTAATTAAACTCCCTCGGCGCCGTTTTTGCCCTGCGTGGGTCATTGTGGGTGATTACAATTGGATTGTAGTGTGGCGATCAATCTGCCATCCCTGGAAAGACAAATTACGGAGTAAGACACAAAAGAAATAGTGGTGACCGGAGTATCTGCGAGAAAGATGTTTCCTCTCACAGCAGTCTCAGATCAAAGCTGTGTGAATAGTACAATGTGCAACTCATCCAGTTGAATATTTACATAGTAATTAGAGAGAGTGGAGGTGTACAGTCAGATGATAATGGCGGAAATTGGGGGTGGTGCTGTTGTGTTTCCTGAGGGAGGGCTAAAAAACAAGCTGAGAAAATAGAGCAACATCCATTAACTGATGCTTCGTCCCTCTTAATAACCTGCGTCATCTTAACATTGTCATCTTGAAACATTTTCTCCCTCCTCTGTCTGCATTTGCATCTGATATTGATGGATAAACAGCTGTAATATTTCTTCCGAAGGTTAAAGTGTTACTGCTGTCTGCATGTGTTGGGATATCGAGGGATTCTTCATCAAAACTTTTATTGCTGCTATAAAGCAGGCTTGTTTTGTTGCAGGGCGTTAAACACGGCGACCATATAGGAGCAGACTCCTACTAGACCATTTCCCTTGAGAGCATGGCCATTTACAACAACCAGTCATACAGTCTGGAAAGGAGCCTCAATTCTCAAATAATGAGATAATGCACAAAGGCAACAGCACATTTCTTTCCCCATATTTATGACGTCAAGGAGAGTGATGATTCATGAGCAGAACAGGATGAATACAATGTATGCACGTAGAATTCTGATAAATAAAAAAATTCAGGGTAATGCGCAAGATCGTGCTATTCTTCCACACTCACACCGTCAACCACTTATAGTCAAATTGATTTAGCACGCTGTAAGCTGCAATGCATGCTGGTCCTGAACATGCACAGGTGTGAGGCATAAATAAAATACTGTCAGTCTCCAGTAAAACCGTGGGACGGTCGATAAAAAGCTCACTGGGAGTGTTTTACTGTTGTTAAGTGCTTGCACGGTAATGGCCTCAAGCCTCTTAAGGCAGCCACAGTGTGACTCCTCTCACCCACCCACAGGTAAGATTTCAATAAGTCTAACAACCTCTTTTCTTATTTCAGCCTGAGCTCAAACACACATAATGTAAGGTGACCTGTGAAATATCAAGGTGGAAGAACAAAGGTTCACTGCTGCAGACGTAGGTGTCTTTGTTAGAGGACATTTTCGTCCTGTGGTGACACTTTTTCAAAAAGTGAGGCAGCTGGGTATGATGATTGGCTAGTTTTCAGTAGTGGAGGACATTTTAAGATCCTTAAGCCATCGGAGCAATACTACAATATACAAAAACAATTACAAGTCTTAAAATTTAAGGTGAAGTTTGGCATTTTAGGAAATATGCTTATTCCTCTTTCTGGTGGAGAGTTAGATGAGAAAATTGATACCACTCTCATATCTGTTTATTGAATACTGTATACGACAACAGCCAGCAGCCGGTTAGCTTAGCTTAGCATAATGATTGGAAACAGGAGGAAACAGCCTTGCTCTGTCCAAATACAACAACATGTTATATTTTGCTTAATTAATCTGTACAAATAACAAAGTACTTATATTCACTGTTTTACGTGGGGTTGTGTGCTATTTCTTAACTGGTGGCATGTGCCAGGCAACCGACGAAAAATCCAGGATGTTACAGCAAAAAACACACAAAAATCTGGCAAATTGTATTTTAAACTATATTTTTTGCAGGAATTAAACTTGTTGAAGATATAACTTGTAATTTTCCTTTTTTGTAATTCGTTTGGCTGATTCCCCTGAGTTGATTGGATGGTTATTCATATCACCTGTTGTGCAGGGTGTGGGGACTTGCTCCTAATTAAGAATTGAGAGCAGCTTGGTGCATTTTTCCCTCTTTGCCAATCAGGGTGTGACGACGCCCTCTTTTAGGGCTTAAGAGAGGTGGGTAATGTCACACTCAGGGCATTCTGATCCTTCCTTCGTTTGAGCCGATATAAGCCAGCAACTCTGGTCTTCAGGCCTTTTTGAGACTTATTTTCTGTCTTAACTTTCCTGATTGAGGGTAATTTTGAGCATTCTGAAACCTTGTTTGAGTGAATAATCTGCATCAGGGCAGATCTTAGTGCTATGATTGCAAGAGTTTGTGCTTGTCCAGCCATAACCTAACGCCTGCAGGCTTTATTTTGTTTGTTGATTTATTTGCATTAATACCCCTTTTTATACACATTTCCTTATTACCAAAAATGCATTCATTTAACCGTGAAGGCACTTGTGAGATTTGTTTCTCAAAGTAAATATTTCTGTTTTATGTGGTTGGGAGTTGAGCTGGTTCTCTGGCTTCTTCCCGATCAGCTGAGATCTGGTGAATCACTACCACCACATAATTGGCAACCATGAAGGGACACGTCCCACAAAGAATATTCTCTCAAATAACTAGATTTAGTGTTGTGTCCCTTTTTTTTATGTCTGTGTAGCAAGTGTATTTATTGAGTGTATATTCTTGCATAGTTTATGTGGATGATATTTTATGTGTTGGTCAAAACCATCACTAGTGACCTCCCATCATGTCTTTGTAATATCCAGATTTTACAATAACCACATCTGAACCTTTGCTTGCTGAATTAGAATCCTAGCCGTCCGTGAATGTTGGCTTGGATATGGCTGCAGGATGATGATGATGATGAAGAAGGATGGTGAGATGCTCCAGTGGAGCCTCAATTTCCTGTTGATGCTGAACCTCTGTTGGCTTTAGAAGGCTTACCACTTCCGCCATTATCCCCAGTTTAGCTTCTCCCAACCAGGAACAGTCAGTTAGCCATTTCGGCTAAAGCTGAACAGTCTAGGAAAACTGTGATTAAAAAATACAGTGGATTGGCAGCGTGAGCGGCTGTCAAACATTGATGTGGGAAAACCCATCGATAAGCCTCTAAAAGTGTGTACCACTCAGATAGCAAATGTGGTGAAAACAAATGACCCGTGCTGAGGTGGAGGCTCTGGAGAGGGAACCTGTCACGCACATTTTTATGGACCGTGTTGAGGATGATTTTTTTTTTTCGTGTGGGGGATATGTGTGAAACACCTCTGACATTGTGTTTATTGTATGACGGGGGAAGTGTAGCACGCCCTCATTCTTTGATGCTTGCTGTCATTTACTTTTTCCCAATTCTTATAGCTGCATGTCACAATACCCCTGAGTTGATTGGAGGGTTATTCAAATCTGAGTCTGTTTCTGAGCAACGAAAGTCAGAATCCACTTTTAAATCAGAACTTGCTGAACTAATGAGTGAAGATTCAGCAACTACATTGACAATTTTTTGCCTCATATTTGTTCAGAAATAGATGTTGCCAGACTGCTGAGGTAAAATAACTGAAGGTTTTCTAGCGTACTTTCTTTTTTTCCAAATCGGGGGAGAGGATATGCATAATGCAGACTGAACTTACACTATGCAACGGCAGATTTGTTGTTTTCTTCAGCAACTTTATTTATAACACATATAAAAATGAGTACAGTGAAAAACCACATGCTGTACCATTCAATTAAGGATTCCTTTCCAAAATGGAATCACACGTCCTAGGAGGGATGTTTTGAATTCATCCATAATGTACAAATATACCAAGGCGGATCTTATTGACGTCCGAAGAAGGGTGCTTCGCTTTAAACGTTCCTGCTGCAAAGACTTGTGTAACTGCAATAACTCCTTTCCTTTTGAAAAGTATTTTCCAGTGTACCTCATGCTAAATGAGAGGAAAAAAAAGAAGCATTGAAGCACCTTTCCTAAGCATTTAGAGAATTCAACCCGCTCTAATCTTGGCTGCCCTTTAAATACTTCTAAGCAAAAAAGACTAATCATTATTTTAATAGCCTTGGGGAGCCCCGGTGTTCATTTCCCCTCTTTGCCAATCAGGGTATGATGAAGCCCTTCTATTAGGGCTTAATAAGTGAGGTGGGGAATTGCACACCTAGGGTAGTGGTAGGCAAAGCAGTTCTTTTCAGTGTACTGAATCACTAAAATTAAAAGGTTCACAGAAGCCTTCAGTGCTTGACCAGAGCTTTGACTGCTTGTAGTCCCACTGAAACGCGGCTAAACGTTCAGTTCAGCTGGCTAACTGCTTTACAAATTGAGAGCTAAAGTCCTACCCTATCATGGACAGCACATATGGTTTTGTGACACATAATTAAAAATGTAATATTTGTTACTACTTCCTACTGTGACTCACTCAGGGCTCATGTTCACTGTGTAGTATGTTAGGTGCACGTGAAAACGCATCGTTCCCTAGTAGTGCTTGACCTGACCGTCTGTATAGTTTTAGCGTCAATACCAGTCTCTAACCAATGAACCGGAAATTGTTGTAACCGGGAATTTAGTTGGATATAAATTGCTGTTTGCAAACGAAGGATTTTAAACACTCAGGTGGGTCCCTACATGTTCGCTCACAACTGACAGAGCTCAACTGTACTGGGAAAGGAAGAATTGTTCCATTAAGTTAGTTCACCGGAAAAAATTCTTTGATTCGAACAAATCGGTTGCGAATTATGCCAATGCGCAATGAATGAAGGGCCCCATTGCACCCAGTGCACACTGTTATGACGGGTCCCAGTACACCCAGTGCATACTATGACGGGCCCCATTACACCCTGTTATTATGAGCCCCAGTGCACCCAGTTCAGGCTATTATGACAAGCCCCAGTGCACACTTTTATGAAGGGTCCAAGTGTACACTGTTATGATGGGCTGTAGTACACCCACTGCATATTATAATGAAAAGTACAGTGCACGCTATCATGACAGGTCCCAGTCTACCCAGTGCACATTCTCATGACGGGCCCCAGTGCATGCTGTTATAAAATGCCCTATTGCACCAAGTGCACACTATTATGATGGGCCTTAGTACGTCCAGTGCAGGCTGTTATGATGGGCCCTACAGTGCATATTATTATGACAGGCCGTTGTTCACCCAGTGCATGCTGTTATGACGGGACCCAGTTCAGTCCTAATGAAAGAAAGAAAGAAAAGGAACACTATTAACAGAGTTCATAAACACAAAGCAAAGACTATACTGAATTTAATACTTGAAAATATATATTCAGAGAAATCCTATTTTAGCTTGATTATTGTAAAAATGTCAAGTAATTAGCGCACTATTATGTGCTAATGAGCAGTCCTTAAAGAAGGGCATGTCTCCATTATTTCAACACCAAGTCAGAAAGGCCACAGTCATTTTTAAGGGTGTGCCTGTGACCTTTTATATTTAGGGTGTCAGTCATTGTCAGTCATTATTAGCCAACAGCATGGCAGCGAGCCAGAAAGCAGTCTCCATTCCTCCACACCGATCAGGAGAGGGAAGTCTCACTTCCTCAACCTTTAACCTCCAGGATACAATTCAGAGAGGTAAAATGAAAGACATACACCAAACCTCTGAAGATTTCCCTCTCGCTCTTTGGGGAGCATTTACAAACGAGGTTTAATTTTCATAAGTAACAGCCTCTAGAGGAGGCAATGTGTTATATTTGATATGAGTAATAAATTACATTTGGGGCTGCACTTTCTGTGATCAAGGCTTGAGGACATGGGTGTGTGGGCACGCAGAAGATACACACACACACACACACACACACACACACACACACACACACACACACACACACACACACACACACACACACACACACACACACACACACACACACTATGAGAGAGAGAGAGACCTAAGGAAACAGAGATATTTAAACACACCCAGAAGAGGTCAGCTGGAAGACTCAGCCATTGCACTGCCCACACACTCCCACAGGCTCAACATCATTAAAAACAAACGGGCACGACTGAAACAATGCTGCAATCTGCGATGCAACCAACACCCTAGTGAGACGGATCTGTTGGAGTAAGAATTCGCCGCAAGAATATCAGAAAACCTCAAGGAAGGAGCGCTTTGATGTCTTGCGATTCTGCGTTACCGCTCTAAAAAAGCTTTTGGACTATGCTCTTAATTAAGAGAGTATGATACAAAAAAAAAATCTAGTTTGTCAAATACTTTGAATTATACCAATATACTTTGAGATTAGGTGCCTCACAGATCAAGATCAATATAACCTGAATATATTAGCATCCCATCCTAATTTGCTTTGACAGATGTTTGGCTGGGATCTGTTAAGTAAATTGGTTCTTAAATGCACTGCGCTGTCTGTTCAGCTCATTGCTTTGAAAATGTATTGAGTGTCGTACGCCACCCAGTGGGCTGGACAATATCCAAACAATGGGGTGGGATCAAGGAGACATCTTAAGAAAGTAGTGCACAGTAACAGAATGAATCATAACGTTTTATTTCAGCCTTTGACACGGTGAATTTATCATTTGACATCTGATTTCAGTGGAATGTAGAGACCAGAGTTGTAAACGTTTACCACCTCCCCATCACTGATTTTGAATCTTGTGAAGTCCAAGCTCTCTGTCAGATAAAGAGACCACTTGTCTGTGTTTAAGAGCTTCAGGCCATGCACACGTCACCTCCTCCAAGAAGACGACATTTTGAGGATGGACAGCTAGCCACTTCCACAGATACTTCATCTTCTCATCGCACACCCAGGGGTTTCCTGTTAAAATAATCTGGAAAGAGGATTTTCTGTCATCCAGCAGCCCCGTGGGGGCATGCTGCAGCTGGTTCTGATTGAGCAGCAGAAGTTCGAGATGTTGAAGACCCTGGAGGAGGGTCCCTGGCAGCTCTTGGAGCTGATTATCCTGCAAAAACAGTTGAGATAGTTTCAGGTTGTGGGTGAAGATTGTAGGTTTCATGGAGCTTAGGTTGTTACCGGCGAGATTCAGTGTCTCCAGGCTGGGGAGGTTCTTTAGGGCGTCGGGTTGTAGGTCTTGCAGATTGTTGTCACTAAAGTCTAGATTCTTCAGACTGGGCAGCTTCTGAAGAAGAGCGGCGGGTACAACCGTTAAACGGTTTCCAGACAAATCCAACCAGGTGATGCTACTGTTGCCAGAAAACCACTCGGCATCAGCTTTTTCAATCAGATTATTCTTCAGCACAAGACTACAAAGTGAGTCATGGCTGAAGACATTAGAAGGAAGATGAACCAGCTGATTTCCTGTCAGATCCAACGTGTTCAAGTGAGGAACGTTCTTCAGTAGATCTGAAGGAAGGCTTTTGAGCTTGTTGTGATACAGCTGGAGGTTGATTAAAAGGGGTACAGCACTCAGATGGCTTGCTGTAATGCTGCTGAGGTTGGTGGACTGGATGGATAGTCGAGTGGTGTTGGAAGGTAAACCATCTACAGGGAAATGTGTAAGAGCGCTTTGGCTGCACACCACCTCTGCTCTCGAAGGTGTAAAGGAACAGGAGCATAGATCTGGGCAAGAGTGGGCGCATTCAGCCAATGCAGTGAAAGTCAGGAGCATCCACAAGTTCATCTTTAAAGCACTGCATGAAGGAAACATACACAGTGTAAGAGACATAACAAGAAAATGTCATAATCTAAAAACAAATTATCATGTATTTACAAGTAATTTCACCGTTTCTGATAAGAAATAAGAAACCCTAAATCCTACCTGAACAGCACAGCAGAATCTGTTTTTAGATCACGGCTTGGTTTCATGCAATGTTGAGTGTTTTTGTTCCCAGCAGTGAATCAGGACAAAATGTTGCAATAAGCAAACAAAACCAAGCAAACAAGCCAGCTCATCAACCAGTGAGCGATTTACTTTTTTCTGTACTTTCCAAATATAAAAAACACACAAATCAATATTTTCTTTTTTTCATTCCTGCAAGAACTTTTTTATGCAGTGGTAAAATGTTGTTTTAAGTGATTTGTAAATCTTTGATTTGCGAAACATCTTATTTCCGAAAACTGAATGAATCAGGTATTACATTTAATCCATTTTAATTCTTGGTGAATCTGTTGAAGGAATAGTTTGACATTTTGGAAAATATGCTTATCCTGCTGAGAGTTAGATGAGAATATTGATACCACTCTCATATCTGTGAATTCGAGATGAAGCTTTAGCCTGCAACCACTTAGCTGAGCATAAAGACTGCAAAACAGCTCGTCTGGCTCTGTCCAAAAAGCTGCTCAATAATTATAATATATTTATGTAATATCTTGTTCGTACAAAAAATAATAAGTTTTGGTTTTTACAGGGTCGTATGCGGTGTTGGTAGATGGATTGGTTACCTTTTCAGACAGAGCCACATTGTATCTGCAATTAAAGTAAAGACGGAGAAGACAGACATTCTTGTATGCTCTCTTTACTCATATCATACTTAATTATACATTCACATTACATTAACAAAAGAGAATGTTTCAGTGATTGAAAAATAAGACAGCTATGACTGAACTGGATACATCACCGTGTCAGATAATAACCAGTGTGAGGATGGAAAACACTAAGACTGAAGCTTTAGTTCATCTTCAGTCAGTGACATTAATGAGCGCCCCACCAGAGACTGCGGTGTGGCACATGTGATGGTCTCTGGCAGGAAGACCTTCTTCTTGTTCTTCTGAAGCCACCTCCAGAGGTACTTCACCTTCCCATCACACAGCCAGGGGTTGGAGGTCAGGTCCAGCCCCTCCTCCTCTAGGGAGCTCAGAGGGTCCAGCAAACCTTCAGGGATGTGGCTCAGCTGGTTTTCATCCAGACTCAGGAGTTTGAGCTGAGTGAGCTCCTGAAAAAGGTTTTGGGGGAGTTTGTTGAGGTTATTCCGAGAGAGAAACAGATAGGTGAGGTTACGGCTGCTCTGAAGTACTGATGCATCCAGGGTGTCTAGCTTGTTGTTACACAGGTTTAACCTATCGAGTTTGGTCAGTGCGTCCAGAGAATTTGCAGAGATCTGCTCCAGACGGTTATAGGCAAGGTCCAGATTCTCCAGGTGGGGCAGCTTCTGAAGCAGCGCCGTTGGGATCTTCGTTAAACTGTTCCCAGATATGTCCAACCAGGTGATGTTGCTGTTATCAGGTAGCCACTCAGCATCCGCTTTTTTAATCGCATTGTTCTTGAGCACCAAGTTGCGGAGTGGGGCGTGGTTAAAGACATCTGCGGGTAGGTCAGAAAGTTGGTTCCCTGTGAGATCCAAAGTGTTGAGGTGAGGAACGCCTCTGAGGAGATGAGCGGAAAGGTTCTGCAGGTGGTTGCTGTACAGGTGGAGCCCCTGCAGCAGGGGCGTGGCGTTCAGCTGCTGCTCGGAGATGGAGGTGATGTTCGTGTACTGGATGGTCAGCAAGGTGGTGTTCTTCGAGAGACCCTCGGAGGGGTACTCTGTCAGAGGGACCTCATTGCAGACCACCTCGGCTCTTCTGTGGTAGCATTTGCAAAGTGGCGGGCAGGACAGAGCGCCATGCCAGAAATATGCCAACAAGAGAAAAGCAAGGCCACTCCAGGACTTCATTACTAGAAGAAGAGGAGACAGAGTTAGAGATGAGGAAAATATATAAATGACTTAAAGATCCCACTTAAGTATTTTACCACTGCAAAACATCACAAATCAATTCCAGTTTGTACACATGAAGTTCAGTACCTTGAGTTACAAAATAAAACTTACTATGTAGTTGGACGAGTGTCAGCCAGACTGCTCCTTATGTCAGATTCAGCAGTGGTCACTTGCAAATTACTGAGTAATTTGGGGAGCAGAATCCCCCAATCTAATCATTACTTATTGAGTAAACAAGGACTCACTACACAGTCATTCGTCAAGGACAGGCAGTTGCAACAGACTGTGTGACTCTAAGCTGCAGGGAAAGTACAAAACCTTAAAGTTTTATTTAATACAATTTTATAGTTCTTCCAAAAACTAGTTCTGAAATAGGATGTTGATATCTACAGAATGTGTTCGTGTGAGTTTATGAATTTTACGATTCTGATGGTTTGCCACTGAGTGACAAACTAAGTCAGATGTTATTTTGCACTTTGGATTGTTTAGATATGGGGAAGGAGGAGGAGCATGTAGGAAATAGATAAAATGCATGATAATCAATTTAAAACGAGATGGATTTTATTTATTTTTCTGAAAATGTAATTCATCTTCAGAAAAGCTGTTCATGCCACAGAATGTTTTAGAAATTATTCCCACAAATGCAACATTTTTTTAAAAAGTTGCAAAGTTTTAGGTTATATAGCATTAAGCACTGAACAAGAGTTCAATAAAATATTATTAAGCTACTTAATTTACTCCACCAACACATTTGAAGAGTAAAATACGTCTCTATTTGTTAGCTTGTTACCATTGTTTGTAACCAAAAAATATACTGCCAATAAAAAAGATATTCCATTACAAGACCTGCATCGAAAATATCCCTGAAGTAAAATGTATCAAGTATCAACAGTAAACGTACTGATAATGCAGAAGAATGTCCCTGTGAGTGTGATACTAATATACAGTATATATTGTATTTGTATTAATGATGCATTAATATGCAAATAGTGAAAAAACCCTAAAAGAAATAAGTAAAAAGAATAGTTCTCTCTGAATTGTGGCGGAGTAGAAGTATAAAGTTGCATCCTCAAGTAAGATTAGACGTACCTCAGATGTGTCTACTACACACTTAACACACTACTGCAAAAAAAAGACATCCTTTTTAGAAATATAAATCAAAAGACAAGAGACAAATTAATGTTGAATCACGATGAGAAGGAAGAAATGCCAGGAGAAGGCTGCGTGCCGTCTGAGGTCGCAGTGGTCGGTACAGCAGGTTTCATGGTTATTTAACCAGAACATACAGTCACACAGCTGATAAGACGGAATGGATAAGACCTGCAGTATGAAATACGATTTTAGCAGATGGGCAACACGATGAACCATTACATTATGTATGATGAGTGCCAGTTGGCTTGAGGCTGTTCTGAAAGATTTATTTCAGTCAAGCCCACTCACTCCACATGCACTCGTGAGATATAGACAGACCTATTCTAGTTTAAATAGTCTCCTGAAATACACTGTAGTCCAGTGCAACACCTCTGAAACATCACTTTTGTATTATTATAAAGTGTACACAGCTGTATGATTTTTTTTTTAATGACCATTAAGATCTCACTGATACCACACTAATAATTCAGGTGCATATCAACAGATTAAACAGACGTGATACAACATGTTTATCGGTGAGCTTTAGAGGTGCTGCTAAACAGACGTCCAGTTTTTCCCAATTCTTCCTGACAAAAAGAACGACAAACTCACTTGAACTTGATTTTATCTGTATACATTTCATGTTCACTGCTTAATGCAGTGTCTACATTTTAGTGGAGGGTGTGATATTCAGACTGAAAGGTTAAAAATAAGACAGTATAAATCATTGTCATGCTTTTTTTTATATTGATATAAATCCTACATGTTGAATTGTAATAAACAAGGAATGAAACATGAATTATACATTTTCTGGGTGAGAGAATTTATTTGAATTTCTCATGAATGGCGAGAAGAAAAACACATCGTTTCTGTTGGATTCACATTATTCTGTCTTATGTTGTAATGGATCTACTTTGTGTGATTAAAACTGTATTTATTAAAAAGACAAGAATATACTGTTAAATGTTCTGCTGACTTGTAGCCTTAAAAATAGAACAATCATATACTATGAGCTACACTTTCTGTGTTGCAATACACAGACAGACCTCTTGATCCTATATACAAATGTTCACACACATGCCAAACACCTCACAAACAGATCCATGTGAGTCACTGCCTCTCACAGAATAAAAAGTCCATGTTTTTTCTCATGATGCTTATGAAATAAGGCAGTTTTAATCACAGTGTTTTACTTTTTCTTTTGATGAAGTCTCACTCTTATATGAATACCCATTTTCTTGAATGATCAAAAAAATGACAAAGGCAGCCCCAGTTCTCATGACAACTGCCCGTTTCTATGAATGTTCCTGTCCACGATTAGCGTTTTTTTTTTTTTTTCAGTTTACTTTCCTTGCGAAATAACACATGTAGGCACTGCTTCCAGAATCCGGCCATTAATCCACAAAGATGAAAAGACAACATCTTTGATCAGCCAGGGTTAACTGTGAATAGAGAGAGAGAGAGAGAGAGAAAATGATGTGAAAACCTGGGATGCTACTAACAGAATGTCTGGACTTCAAAGGCACGCCCACACAAAATCCACACATAATAAACGAGGAAGCTATCCGGTAAACACACAATGCATGAGTAAAATGCAAAAAAAACAGGACAGATATGGGAATAATCTTAGTCTGTATGTTTGCAAGAGGTGAAATATTAAAGCACATTATACGCTTGTTTGCCTTTTGAAGAGAATGATAACACTTATGTCTGTACAGTATATGAAGCTACAGCCAGCAGATGATTAGCTTAGCAAAATTCTGGATATTTTTTTAACTACAGTTGGATAACTACAGTGGTGCTGGTAGACGGAGTTTGTTGATTTCGGACAGAACCAGGTTTATGCTAAGCGTAGCCAACTGGCTGCAGCTTCATATTTAATGTACAGACATGAGAGTTGCAGAGTCACGCAACTCTCTGCTGGAAAGCAAATATGTGTATTTCCCAATCTGTCAAACTATTGCTTTGATATTTTACTTCTTGCAAACATGCACACCAAGATTACCGATATATCACTTGGCTTTTTGTTCAAAAAGCATGCGCAGAAAGCATACTTCCCAAACCGTCAAACTATTCTTGTAGCGACGATGTTGTTCAAACACCGAGTTTGTTTTCCACTCAACTGAACATTTTTAAAAAAATCACACAAAAACATGCCTCGTACTAACTGCAAACACACACGTAGAGGTCCAGTTACCCTCTGTACCCCCTTTTTCACTTCCTTCAGAAGAACATATCATCATCATCATCATCATCATCATCATCATCATCATCATCATCATTATCGACATCATCCAACGGCCAACTCCAGTCTTTGAGGCCAAACTCAAGCAATCTGAAACAGTAAGTATGAGGTTCATCTTGGGGGGGGTCAAAGGCTTTTCGTGCTTCATAACTGCTGGGCTAATATAGGCCAAGTTCAGCAGGGGGCAGTGCAGAGCAGCGAGTAGTGAAGTAAGTGACTGAATGCTGCTTGTTATGATGAGGCTAGTGTTAATGGACACACGGCGTAATGGATGGCGGCCAAGCGCAACAAGTGCAACAAGCTCCGCTACTTACTGTCTCCCAGCATGAGAGACGTTAGAATGGTGGGGTCAGAGGTCAATGGAGGATGATACGGAGCATGGGGCCAGTGCTGAGGGATGAGAGCCAGTTAGATTGTGACTGAGAGAGCAAACTCAACTGAGTGTCTTAGTTAATGGCAGAAAACAAGACAGTTACAGTTAGTGACTCTCATAATGGGTTCCTACTCAATTAGGTGGCTGCTGACGCGGTGTGAGAAGCCATGTCGGAGCATTAATGCTGCATACAGCGTTATGCAAATGACTCAGGAACCTTGTTTAAAGCCCCTTTCAACTGCATATGATTCAGAATCATCAGCAGAAACAACAAAGTAAGTAGTAAGGCTAGTTGTTTTGGTTATGATTCAGTTTAAAAAAAAAATCTATTGAAATTTAAATAGATTTCTGTAAGATTAGCTCATATTTTTTTTACCCAAAAGTTACGCTTACGAACGACACTGATTACTAGTTTACAATGAATTAAATTATCTTGGGACACTGACAAGATGAGGTTAGAAAAAATTAGGAGAATACACAAATTAGCTGTTGATTAGCACCAGAGTCCAAAAGTAAACAGTTTTAAAATGACCATTTACAAAAATCTGAAATGTCAATTCTTTTTCTTCCTTTCTTTAACGAAGACATACATTTCTGGAGTTTTTATTATATTAAATAAAAAGGTATAGGTAAGGTAAAAGAAAATACAACAGAAACAAGCCAAGCTTTTATATCGGTGACAAATTCATCATGTTTTCTGTATGCAGTCAAATCTTCCCCATCCTCACCTGGTTTTCCCCGATGACTGCTGCTGCCTGCTGGCCTGGATCTTGATGGCCCCGCGATGGGTGGACAAACGAGGCGAACTCCTGGGTGAAGGTCGCGGGGAGCCTCGCGGAGAAGAGCGCGACGTCGCTTCAGAAAGGTTGTTTTGTGCTGCAGCGGGAGGACTCATTGTTGGGTGTTTCCTGGGGATGCGTTTGAGCAGGTGGCTGACCCAGCGCTGCTGCTCCTCCTGAGAGTTGGTCAGCAGAAGCAGCTCTTTGGCAGTGGATATGTCATAGTTCACTGTAAAAGAAAGGGATTGAAACACATTAGAAACAGCATTTTTCCAGAGTAAACAAATCCAAGTCATATTCCAATACATATCAGCCAAGTATCATCAAATTCATCACACACAGTGGTGCGGTTGACGGTCCTAAGTTCTACACTAACTGAGCGTACTGACCCTTGCAAGGCACGATAACTTCCTCCTTTCGGTCCAGGTGATCTTTGTGGCATTTGGTGTGGCAGCGGCGGCACTCGAGGGCCGGCGGGGGCTTGAAAACGTGCCACAGGGGCCGAGTGCAGGCCTCACAGCTGGAGGGGAAGTGGTACAGAGTGAGGATGAACTCATGACCCTTGTGGCTGATGTAGGCAGGACGATCTCCATGCGCCGCGGGCTCCGCTACAGGCTCCGGTTCACGTTTAATCTCGCCTTCATTGGCATACAGGATCTAGGGAAAGAAAAAGAAAGGAACTTCATTGATTTTTTGAGGGAGACGGTTGAATTGAGAACCTGATTGATACCGACAGTCTGTAGGAGGGAGAGGGAAAAGAAAGAGACGTCAACAGGCAGTGTCCGAGCTCATTACCTGGAATATCCTTGGAATTTCTTTGACATCTGCACGATACACATCAGTATGAGTGACAGGTCGGACATGAAACAGCTTACTGTAGGAGGGAGGGAGAAGGAAGAGTTGAGAGTAGACCCAGGATAACACTGGTAGTTAATAAGTGCACAAAATATTGATTTTAACTGCTGTTTTAACGTCTGTCTTTTGTTCTTATTCTGTATGTTTGTCTCACAATCTGCTGCAGCAAACCGCATAATATTTTGGGTGGCCAGTCAAGGCTGCATGGACCTGTTGTGGTTGCGGTGACGAACACTTTCTCAAAACACCTTTGTATTGTATTTTATATATTTGATGTAATTGACTGCCTGCTGACTAAAGGATACGTCTCTACTGTTGGATGGATTACAATGAGATGTGGTTCATATATTCATGCCCTCCTCAGGATGAGTTAAAATAACTTTTCATCTTGCGCCATTATCAGGTCAAAATTTTAATCTGTCCAATATTTTGGTTGACAATGACATTTCCACAGAATCAGCTGTATTTTGGGTTTAGTGCCAACTAGTAAATATCAGCAACACAACTGCACTAGTATGGCCGTCGACTCTTAGCATCAACTCTAATAACCATAATCACATTCTTCATACCATAATCATTCATTTTTGGTATTACATGTTCAAACCATGATTTAAATCACTCACTCGATGTCCAGGGTCATGAAAGGGTTGGCCTGCTCTCGGTCCAGCTCGCTGTTGTAGAACAGGATCTTCCTGCTGCTCACAACAATATACTTTAAAGGAAAGGGACGCAAGGGCCAAAAGGTTAGAGGGGGAAATTACCTAATGGTGATTACAAAGAAATCAAATCTGTAGATATGAGATATGGTGGTGGATACATTACTTTTTTGTCCCAGCCAAACCGCTTTGTGTTCTTGGTAGGAAGTGAAATCCAGCCCTCGAGCCTCGAGTCTAGTTGGCAGAGAAAAAAACAGAAGATGTTAACACAAAGCGGAGAGCTGCCTTTAATCATCCGAACAACTTAAAAGAACACCGTGACATTTTGAAATGGCTGCATTTGGTGTCATTTTCTTTCACCAAAGGGCAAGTGGCATAAAGCTTTGCTACTTCATTTCAACAACAGACTATTCAGTGGGAGCTATACGGATTATAAGGAATCTCAGGCACAAAACATGGCAGGTGAATTAAAAGGAGAATTCAATTGAAATGGAGAGCGCCTTATTTTTATGTTAGGAAAAACTCTGGACTTCACTCTTAGAAAAATCCCCACATCTTTTGCAGTGGGATAAATTTGACCAAAGCAGGCCAGCAACATCAAGCTGTGAGTATCGACATGTCCAGTGAGCGCTAAAAAGGATTAATGCACAGCAGAGACTGAGTCAACAGAGTAGAGGGATTAGCAGACACTTTGCAGGGTTGAACCAGGGTTTGGGCTATTTCTTTCTCAATTCAAGAAAAAAAACCCCATCAAACTAATGTTATAAACATTTGTTAGGTCATTCGCATCCCTATCCCGGGTTTGAACCGCCATGCAGGGTCACCTGCAGGTTCAGCCTCAGGGGGCTGCTCGTAAGTGAGGGCCAGGGGACGGTGGCCCTGCTCCACCTGCCCATCATATTCTTCCTCATCCTCATCCTCAGAGTCGAAGAGAGTGTGAGCAGAGTGAAGGTTGGGCCGGGTGTCGATGCAGACGGATTTGTGTGTGCGCTGGTAGGTGAAGGACATTGATTCTGAGGTGTGAGATTGAGTAATGCGCACTGTGCCGGACCATGAAGAGGACATTTGAGGTGAAATGAGGAGGGGGGAAAAGGAGGAAGCATATAGAGGGAAAAGGTCAAAAAACAATTGGCCTGGAAGAGACTCAAAGTGAAAACAAAGGATACAGCACAAACTCAGGAAGAGAGACTGCAGCAAGAGGAATGCAGGAAGTGCATGCAGAAGGGTTTTCGTGTTGGTGCCAAATGATAGGATGGTGAGTGTGAGACAAAGTCTCCTTTGTCTACCTGGGTATCCTTCACCCACGTCCAGGTCGTTGCCACTGCTGATGCTAGTAGAGTCCATAGAGTGAACGCTGAGGGAAGTGATCTGGCATCGAAGCTGCTCGATGTCACTGTCTTTGCTGGACAACGCCATCTGGAGATCCAGACGCCCCTGGTTCTCTTCTGCAATCACCTGAGTAACAGAAATGAGCAGGTTTTTAAGTGCAGTTCAACGTATTTTCTATAATCTGCAGTTATAACAACACAAAATTAGTGTACACTTTAGCGTGCATATATTCGTGCCATTGGTTGATATGCTGGTGTGCAGCGTTGGCATACTGACCGCCTGCATATCCGTCAGCTCTCTCTGGTACTTGATGATGGTGCTGTTGAGCTTCTCCTTCTCCGTTCTCAGCTCCTGCTGCAGCTTCCTGTTCTCCTTCTCCTTCCTGTGCACCTCAGTGTCGATGCTTCGGTGGCCTCCCCGCCCCGTCTCCCTCCTATTCATTACCTCGGCCAACTTGTTGACAGCCTGGGAGCAAAAACACAGCAATATAGCTCGTCAGAGATCTATTTGTGATTCATGTGAATTCAGTGGATACACAGGGAAGCCTGCAGAAATCTCAATGTTGCTGCAAGATAGATTTTATTTTTTCAGATCTCAGTTATTTTGCCCAGAGTTCAACACAAGCCTGCAGCTGAACATTATTCTTAACAACAAATGGTGTGACATAACAGTCGTAAAATGTCAGACAGTAAAAGTAGGAAAGTATAGGAAATATTCCAGGCTTTCCAGACCTGTGTAGGCGCCCAGACACACACCTGGATTTTTAGTGTCCTTTCATTCTGCATCATTTTTTCAAAGGACACTTTGAGCGAGTTCATCTGCTTCTCCTCATCCATGCCTTTCTGGAGCTCTGTATGAATAGCAGAGAAGAATATTAATTCAGGGCTTATAAACTTTACTTACTTTGCATACGTTTTAGAGAAGTAACCCATTAATTATAGTGCAAGTTTGAAGACCGATATTCTGCCGTTCCACAGACACTTGGTTCCCTGATGAAGAGATTAAAGGCTAATTTTCATGACATTTTAATAGCACCTCACCCCATAAATCATCTGGATATGTAAGACAGCTTTTCAACACATTTTCCAGGGCTGAGGGAAATGTCATTCCAGTCGAAATCTCCCTCATTAACTTCAAATGACACTCACGTTGCTGAATGTTTTTCAGCTGATTGTTGAGCTCCTCTTTCTCGCTGGCCAGGTTGGCCACATCCACCGTCAGAGTGCGATTGGACTCTTCCAGCTGTAGAGGTTGTTAGAGTAGCAAACAAACCAAGATAACTTCATTTATATAGCACATTAGAAGACAATATATTAGTACTATTCACGTTTTCTGTTCTGTATGATCCTAACTACTGTGATTGTCATTGCCGGTCCTCAATTTGAATCCAACTGCAACTAGCTAGAGACAATTAGCTGATTGCTAATTATCTAATTAAAGGCACCCTATCGAGTTTCTGACCGTTGTATCTTTTTCTTTTCTTTCTCTCAGTTTTTAGGCTGTTCCACTGATTGACAGTTGGTGGCGGTAGAGTGCAAATAAAGGTTGCAAAGTGCCAAAAGAAGACCGCAAGCTAGCAAACATGGATGCAAACAATACCGATTTTTTGCACTTAATAAATACTTTTGGTACAGGAGAGAACTAAAATGTTACATTAAGTTTCAAACCAACCAAATAAGTCCTTCACTAATATTAAAATTTGACTTCATAATCAACTAAAATGGTCCCGAACCCGACTCTAATCTCACCGAGTTGATGGTGCCCTCCTTGTCGCCGAGCTCCTGTTTGTGTCTTGCCATCATGTCTTTGATCTCCAGCTCCTTCATGATCTTCTCCTTCTCCAGATCGGAGTACTGCTCCTCAGCGATGGAGCGAGCCAGCTGCTCTGAGTCAGCCTTGGTCAAACTGGCTTCCAGCTGGGCTGTCATGGAATCCCTGCAGAGGGAGGATGAGAAGGAACCGTTATTACCATATTATTAAATTGCTAGAACGGGATCAATCTGTTCCTGCTGTTATCATGCCATTCATAGGTAGACTGCCGAGTGGACAAACATTCAACATTGACCTTTTTGTCAATGCAGGATTTTCCACCCCTGGATTATAGTTTTAACTCTTTGTCTGTAGTGCATCTCGGGGACGCTGCTAATCTGGTTCACACTTTGTCGTTTTGTTGATAAATTGTGTTTTATGCTAATGTTGTTTGAATCAGAATAGGAATAGAATAGAAATATCAGGTCATTTTAGTGTTGCAGGGTCTCTGGTGATGGTGTTTAGACTGGTTACCTCTCCTCCTGATATTCTGCCAGTTGTAGCTGCACCTCTTTGTACAGCTTATTCCTCTCCTCACTATCGTCCTTCAGCTCACGGATCTGCGTCTTGTAAAGCGTCTTGGGAGGAAAACAGCCGGAGATTCAGTTAATTTCATATCACAGATTGAGATGGAATTGAAAAATAAACTCTTCTGCTATCGTCCCATTCAAGCCCCATATTATAGATAGATTGAGATTGTTTTTGCTAGTCTGCGAGCGAGACAAGGTGCACAAAAGAAGGAAAATGTATGGTTAGAATTACTGTGAAATACTGCTCAGCCTCCAGTTGGTCCTTCAGTTCCTTCAGCTGGCCACCAGCCTCCTGCTTCTCCCTGGAACAGCAGGACCAACAATCTGTCAATCACTGCTCCTGGCCAACTAACAACCAGAGCCAAAGCACTTTCCTCAAACCAAACATGATGAATGAGACTCTCCACAACAGTTTGACAACGGCATTGCAACAAATGCGGCTGCATTGTGTGTTTATGTTCAATGTGCATTATGTTTGACCTGCGTAGCTCCTTGTTCTGTTTCTCCAGGACCTGCTTCATGTCCAGCAGGTGGTTGAGCTCCTGTTTGAGCTGTTTCTCTGAGGAACAGAGCACCAACACCTGCTGGTTCTGCATCTTCAGATCGCTCTGGCTCATGCTCCGCTTGTGGATCTCCTGCTCCAGACGCAAACTCAGGCTCTTTACCTGCACAAACGCACACGTGCACACACACACACACACACAAGCATCAGTGGTGGCACTAATTGACAGTTACGGGGAACAATACGCTGCAGAACAAAGAGTAAGGGCTGCAAGTAATGCTTATTTTCATTATAGACTACTCCATCAAATTGCTGAGTCTATAAAAAGTTGAACAATAAGGACAAATGTGTCGTTTCCCCATTGCTTATTTTGTCTGAACATCAGTTAAAAACTTGAAAGGACTCTGGTTATGTTAGCAGGAAATATAAGGAAAAGCTGCAAATATCCAAAATGGAGAAAAAGTGTTTTGACATTTGTATTTGAGAGGACATTTACTTAAAATGGTTACATTAAGTATAAAAAATTGCTCTAATGTTCCATCAAGCGATTCGTTGATTCAAAGTAGGACGCACCTCTTCAGAAAGCTTCTCCTTCTGCGCATGCAGCTCGTCCAGTTTCTGCTGCGCCTGCTTGTAGTCGCAGTCCAGCATGGAGTGGTCCTTCTCTTGTTGCAGCAGCTTTCCCTCCATCTGCAGCTTCATGCTGCGCTCCTCCTGCATGTTGCTCTCCATCTCTGGACCGAACAAAACAACCAGGAGAACCCTCAGTAGGAATGATCTACCCACCATTCAATGTGCCACTTGAAGGCCAGCGCGTTTGCAGTTTGTCAAAGACCTATTGTTTCATTTCTTCTCCAGCCTTCCTGAATAACTAAAGACACCTTTTCAACTTTCATAATGGATCGTACCCGCGCTCTTTTGTGTTAAGTGAGCTAAGTAAAACACGATTTAAACTACTGACCATATGCTGAATCACTTTATCCATCCTGCAATCATCTTTCAGACTTTTGTCCTCCCACTTGCTCACCTTTTAAGGCCTCAGACTTAGCCTCCTCGATGGTCTGGTAGATTTTGTTTTTATCTGCGAGCTTGGCTTTGGTGGTCTTGTGTTCTGCCTCTTCTTGCTCCAGACTCTGCTGGAGCGACTTCAGCTTGAACGTCAAGTCAATCTCTTGGTTGCTCTTCTCCTACAGAATCAAAAGGGGATATTGGGGTTTCTATTGGCTATCATCACCTAGGGGTGTTTTGTATTGAAGGTACATGTTCTCAAAATGCTGGAGAACAATGTCAACATAATCTAGAAATGTCAAACCGAAGTTTGCAGCGGGGATATCTCTTGGAATAGCCTCGACTCTTAATTCACATTGGAAATTAGCAATTAGAAATGACAACTGACCTTCTCGAGGTCATTGAGCTTCTCATGTAGCTGCTTCTTTTCAGTCTGGACCTCGGAGAGACACGACTTCTCCTCCTTCACCTCTTCTTCCAGGCCAGAGATACGTCCTAAAGTGGATTGATGGGAAAACGGATGAGGAAATAATAACAAAGAAATTATGAAAGGAATATAAGACGACCTAGAGTGCAGTGAACGCAAAAAAACTAGAATAAAATGCGCCATACCTGTTTAGTTTAAAACAAATCCTAGGTGAGACATTACATAACGCTCCTGCTCCCTCCAAAGTATGAAAAACAAAACGCTTCATGTTTATTTTCCCTTTCACTAACTCCACCCAAGTGGAGAGTTTTAGCAGGGGAAAAAAAAGCACGAGCCATCGCAGCAAACAGGCAACACTTTTGTTTTGGTACGTCCCCTCTGACCTCAGCCACTGGCTTCCTCTTTGCATGGACTGAACACGTTTAAGTTTCCAAACAGCGTCTCACAAGAGGTGCTGGCTCTGGCCTGGTTTTGGCTTTCACAGCCTCTTGCTTCACTCTCAGCCTTTAGAACAGATGTTTCCACCTATGATCTGATATTTCCCAAGGCCTGGTCCAAAAACACGATCTAATAACCAATGTCCAGCCTCCAGCTCCAAGTTGTGTAATGCCTTTTTCCTGCTACTGAGGAGATGTTTACTGAATGAGCCACAGTTTGATTAGCTGCACTTACTTTAGTGAATACAACTGTTTGACTGGTACATTCTAACTTTGCTAAAATTGCCACATTTCAACAGAGAAATTAAAAGTTTAGAATAAAAAAGGCTTTAAAATAATGGTTGGCTTATTGTTCACTCCCAACCACTGTGTGCAGACTATGTGTATAAACAGACCAATAAAGTGAGAATATGTACCTATTGCTGAACAGCAGCCCCTGTAGCTCCAACTGACAATTATGGTATTATGTTTAGCATTTAGATAAAATGCTAAGCTATGATAGAGCAATGGAAGAAAGCTGATAACGTTAGAAAACGGACTCCTTTCATGTCTGATATACAGCTTACTAGCAAACTGGTCATACCAGACCAAATAAAGCTGTAGCAACAAAACTTTTTTTTTTGCTTTTAAATCAAACTTTTAATTTGCAAGATAAAGCGACATATTTCTTCTCTCAAAAGTGACAAAGTCTCGAGTTTAAACTACGTGGAACGTTTAAATGTTTGTTTAAAAGTGTAATAGAAAAATCACGCCTCACCCTGCAGGTCACTAATAGTTTCTGTCCGGAGGTTACGGTCTCTTCTCTCCTCCTCCAGCTCGGCCTGCAGCCCCATCAGCTGCTTCTCCAGCTCCATCTTGCTGTTTTCAAGCTGGCTGCACTTTTCCTGCATCTCCCTGAGGCTAGCCTCCAGGCTCTGAGCCTGTTTCTGCACCTCTGCCTGACTCTTCTTCAGCCGCGCTGCCGCCTCCTGTTCAGCCTGCAGCACGGTGTTGGCCTCCTCGAGCTACAGATGAGAAACAGACGGGATGAATCTTTTCCCTGCAGGCTGAGCTGGGTCAGTGCAGCAGCAACATTGAAAGGGATTTAATTAGGCAAAAGCAGAGGAATAATGAAAAACGGCAGTCACAGCTGCTTGCTTGCTTGAATATGGATTATTAAATTAGCATGCTTGATTTACATAAGTGTGAAAACTACAGTAAAGCATCATAAAAAAGAAAATCTAGTTAGGGGAATTGAATAAGCGTTCCCTCACTTGTCTCTCGAGGTGGATGTTCTTCTCATTGGAGATATGGGAAATTTGGTTCTTCTTCTTAAGATCCTCTAGCTGGTCCCTCAGATTGTTCACTTAAGATACAGAGAAATAAAAGAGTTAATGCAGTACGTGATGAATCACATTCAGAGGACCCTGGAAATATCACTATCCACCCACTGATCGCCAGAATATAGAAACATATAGAATATATACTGAGCTATAAACAGTGGGATGCAGCGCTACCAGAGATCCTTGTGGCTTATTACAATGTTTTAATGAGTTAACAGTCAGACTGATATGTTAGAACAATTTTGCAAGTAAAATATATGAAAATGAGAACAAGTGACGACCTACATAAATAAACAGTTGGTTAAATAATCTGCTTACCATGAAATCAGATGCATTTCGCATGTTACTTGTAAGAATCAAGCTAAACGTTTAGAAATAGCCCCAGGTGCTCACATTCGTTCTCCAGGCTGCGTTTTCTGTCCGATTCAATCTCCACCTTGCGCAGGTTCTCGGCGCTCTGGTGCTGCATGAGAGCTCTCTCTCTCTCCAGCTGCCTCAGCGAGGCCTCGACTTTCTGCCTGCTACTCATCTAATCAGAAAGGAAAACACAAAGAATGCGAGTGGAATTATCAGCTTTTTCTTTTTTTTTTTTAAATCACATGAGGTACATGGTTGAATTGGCATCGATCCTCACCTCCTTGTCTAATTCTTTGACCAGCTTGTCTAAACGGTTGGTGGCATTTCTAGAGGGGGGGGAGAGAAACGTTTTGTTGCATCTTTATTGCAGCCACATCTTCACACAAATCATTGACTTCAGACCAGACACCAGGTCACCAACAGAATATTTACTTTACAGGTGGAATGAATGTGATATTGATCAATATAAAAATGCTACATGCACAACCTTTAAAATGTTGGATATAAATTGGACAGTCCAAGACATTCTTATGGTAAAAATTAAATATCCTTAACTCACAAGTTTGGGAAATGTAATCCTTGAATGAGATGCTTTATCATGACAGTAAAGTTAACAAAGGTTTGCAGTAAATGGTAACATATTTGTAGTGTCAGCACCAGTATTTGCATTGTAAAACAATGTTGCCCAGCTCTGCCCGTGTTATTTGTTTAGTCGTACTTGCACTTGTGCTCCAGCTCATCTTTGGCCTGCATCTCATGATCGACCTGCTCTTCCAGCTGATTCAGTTTGTTCTGCAGCTGCTCAGATAGACAGACAGAAGACCAGAAAAGAAATATGCTATTATTTAATGGTCATTTTCATCTTGTATTCTACTTTTTTATCTCTCCTCTGTTACCATAATATTAAGACCACATGCACAAAAACACCGACCTCTTTCTTACTCTCCGAGGAATTATCCTTATCCTCAGAGTTTTCCTTACTGTCCACCGCAGAGCAGTTGTTACTTCCCTTCAGCAGCCTGATGGAGAAAGAAGGGACAGAGGAGACCAATGAATGTCTGTCACTGTCTTTACCTGCCGAGGATTTCAAGTTCTGACAACACCCAACACTTTCCTCATGTCCAATTTGACTATCCTTGCCAGATCCATAATGCCAACTGGGTAGTCAAGAGGAAGCTGAATGTTCACCAAGGCTCACTTCATAACCATGCAGAAAACACTCACACTTAAGACCAACATAGCACAGAACTGTGGAGTTGTAGAAAAAAGCTGAAGATCTTTCGAGCTTCTTCTTACATCTGGATGGGTTTACCTTTGGAGAACCCCAAAGGATGCCTCCAACCCACACAGTCTGTTGCCAACTGTTAACCAATATGGTGGTGGACTTTTGATGGCGGGCAACTATCTCTGGGAACCATTACATGACTCTGCCACAATCTGAAGCCATTTTGCGATCATTTTAAGACAATTCACGCCCTTAAAGCTTAAACTGTTTTGTGTTCATAATTCAAAAAATTGAAAGGCAAAGAATTTTGAATTATTTCTGAAAAGTTACATCCTAAAATGGAAAGTTAAGGATGCATTGTATCTGAAATCCAAGAAAACCTGATCTAAAGCCATCCTTTTAAAATAAATATTCCATATTTATGTATTATCACGAATTTAAGCTACAATCTGCATGCACTTGTTCACTGGATTGATAGTAATTTACTAATTTAAATGCCTTGACTCAGATAAATGTAAATGAGAAATTGCTTAGACGCAAGTAGTTGAATCCTTGAGGTTAAAACATTGCTGATTAAAGTGCTACCGGATCTCAAGTGTACAATACATGTTTTTTACTACTTCTCCTACTGATCAAGACCGGGTTAAAAAAACTAGACTCCATCATAAGCAAAGAGGGCTTTTAAAAAGGGGGCAGTCAGAACAAGGTAGCAGTGTGGAGCTCGAACAGGCATACAGTGTCTGACTGGTGTAAGGCTGTATTAAAGGTCTTTTTCTACCTCTTGCATTTTAGGCACGGTGCTGTCCTCAAACCAGTTTCCTGAGTCTAGAGGCCCTTGTGAAAGTTCCCACACATGGAAGCAACATTTTCTTCTAATCCCAGCATCATTACCAAAAGTACATTCAAATAATATATGACGAGCAAAAATGCAGACAAACTTTCGATGCACAACAGCAGCGTAGAAGCAAAGAAGTCAAATAAGACATCAGAATAAAACACTTACTGGTCCTCCTTGAAGTAAGTGAAGCCGATGAATGGTAGCTGGTTGCCCACAAAGGCTCTGGGTGGAGGAAAGGTCTCAGCATCTCCTTTATATTCCTCTATGTCGTCAAAGTTACTGGTGTCTATGTCACCGTTCAGCTCGGGCACAACTGGAGCCACAGCTGGACGACAGAAACGGAGAGAGAGAGTCATGATGGATCAAAAGGTGGAAGAGGTGCATACCAAGAGGGGTTAAGAGGGAACGAAGATGTTTTACATGAACTGAGACTATCAAAGATTAAAACCTGGTGTTGCAGGTATTTCAATTTAAAGTACATCCTCAGCAAACTCTTAGCATTTTCTCAGGTTCCTGAGTATATTCTATGCCAACCTGGGCGCTGCTTGTAGCAGGAGTAAGCACTCTGCAGGTTGGCGTGAGGCGGACACCACTCCTTTTCTCGTACAGTGCTCGCTTTGTGCCCCACACACGGTGCCTTTCACAAACCAAGACTAAACGCCTGCTCCTTTGAGAAGCTGTAAAAGTCTGCACAACACAACGGGCAGACAAGAATGCGTAAAAGGGCCAATCAGATAAAACTAAGCTGGTCTTTTTAACCTAAAAATAGTTCCTAATTGAGAAAAAAAAGCCGCCATTATGGATCGAGTTCCTCAGACCAGTGAAATTCTGGCTCTGAGCAAAGAGCTCATTACTGTTGGGTCAAGTCACAACCCTCAGCGTGATGAATGTGACTCAAAGACGGCAGAGAAAATACAGGGAGAGATCAAGCACAGGACAGAAACAAATGAGGGGAAATAAAAAAGAAGAGGCAGAAATAAAAGCCAAAAATGTGGTCAGACAGAAAGAGACACAGGCTTCTCCACGGAGGCCCTTGTGGCACGACTTCCCAGAATGCTCTCTGATAGCGGGCGGCTAATGACAGGCAGCCGAGGCCACAGTGAGAGTGAGCGAGCGGGAGCAACCCTCCGAACTGGGGCGCCCCTCTCATTAGAGCAGTCCACACAGGCCGCACAGCCTGCCCCACCCGCCGCTACGGGGGGGGTGCTGCCTCCCCGTCCCGGCATCCATCCATTCATCCAGCCATCCATGGCGATGGCTTCTTTTCATCACCATCCCCAATGCTTAATAACCATAAAGACAACTGGGAGAATCTTCAATAGAATCCAAAGGAGTCACCGTGGCCACACTCAGCAGGGAGCGAAGTCCTCCGTAAACAGACACAAGAGGGCTGGGAGGTACATGCAGCTCTGCGGGATACCATGTGTGTGAGACTGGACATGCGTGTGCAAACACCAAGAGAGCTGAGCAGCACAGCAGTGGCACAGTAATGGTTTTATGTTCCAGACTGCCAGGCAGTCTGAAGCTCAGTCAGAAGTCTTGTCTGTTCTTAATCAGAGCCAGGTGAAGCAGAGAGACGGAGGGGCAAGGAGAAAGGGCCTGCATGTGGTTACATACAGAGGTCCTGTTCATATTCCTCATATATCACTTCTCTTATTTTCTTAAGTTATTAACATAACAACCGATGGATATCATAGGGGTTTTAACAGAAACATATTAAAAAGCACCATTTAAGGGGATTTGTTTTATATTTGATGAAACCCGAGAAGCTGATTTTGCATTGATGACGTTGAATTATTTGTAATTTATTGTAAAATTAGAAATGGAAATGAAACCACAAAGATGATGTAATAATTGGACAATGTCAATCAATCATCAGATTAAATAGCATTCATCATTTTCTGGCAGATGTAACATTTTGTCTGCTGATTTACCAAGTGCTAATGTAATGCAATATCTCCACCTATTACATACGACTTATCCTTTAAGTTTGCATTTAACCAATATAAATAAGGTAATATAACAATCTAAATGTATTGTAGCAGTTATTACAACATCTTGCACTCAGCCAAACGTCAGTCAGTTTTGCTGCTACACACAACATTCTTCTCTTGGTGGACTTTCATGAAACAGCCTTTCAGTTTCATCAGTGTGTGTATTGCCAGTAAGGGTACCATCTAGTATAGAACCTGCAGTGCTTTCTCCTTACTTTCTCCATTCTCTCTAATCTATTCTTTTGGAGTGGCACCCATATGCAGCTGGTTGACTTTTGGGTTTCACGCATCCTGTGCTCTGCTGTTCTGCACAGCATCCAGTCATATACTGTTAAAAGATATGGACATGTGGAGAGCATGTGTTCCATATATGCAGGCTTAATGGCTCAGGAGACGGAAATACACTATGAACCAAAGCTGAAAAGAAGCAGGGGAACGGGCAGGAAATGATAAGAAGTGGGCCTAGAAGCAAAAAAAAAAGGAGGCATGGCCATGAGAGGTAGAAAAAGAACAAGACACACATTACCAGAGATGGAAAAAGAGAAATCTGCACCGGCATTGTGGGGGATACGTTCAAAAGCATGCACGTGCACACACACTTACTCTCTCGGATGTTGTCAAAGGTCCACTGGTCGTTCTTGAAGAAAGGGTGGCATTTGATCTCATCCACTCCAGTGCGGCCCAGACGAACCTCCCTGCACACAGCAACAGGACCAAGACTGTGAGCAGAGCCTGAACACAAAACACACCCCGCTCGTCCCCTCCACCCACCGTCACCATCACCATCAACATGTCATGCCAAACACACGGCCGAGCAAGAGCGACCACTAGGGACTGACCACACTGACCAGCGTGGAGTGCCGCATGACCACTGGAGGACACTGGAACCTCCTCCAACCAGACAGATAATGTAAATCCAGGAGGAGAAAGGGAGTGTAGACAGCAGGATAAGAGTGCAGGAGCCAACATCAACAACTCTGACTGACTCAAACCTGACTGCTGGAGCTACCGCTTGCCTTACCTCCTTCTCCTCTCTCGCTCTAAAACTCGACACACTCTTTCTCTCTCTCTCTCTTTCTCGTCCCCATTCCCTCCCTCCTCCTACCCCGCTGGGTACATGGATGGAGGGGTGCGGCAGTTTGGGCTTGCCACGTGTGGGACATTCCAGACTCAGCCAAGAGGAAGAGAGGGCAGGGGCGGGGTGGAAGAAAGAGAGTTTTTAAACCCCCGCAAAAAAAATCTGACATGCAACCAAGCCTGGCTTACAAAGGGCCGTGTCTCAATGCCCAGAAAACTGCAGGAGTGCAAAGTAGAAAGTTATGCCAGAAATGGGTGAGGATGGAGAAATGGAAAGTGGCACCAAGAAAAGGTGGAAGATGAAGATTATAAATGAGGGGTGATGAGAAACACATGGAAAAGGAGGAGAGGTAGAAAGTGATGGTGGTTAGAGGAAGGATTCAACAAGACACAGCGACAGTGACAGAGCATGTGGGTTAGGTTGTGAATGAATGTATTGGACAGTGTTCAAGATGTGTGTGTGTGTGTGTGTGTGTGTGTGTGTGTGTGTGTGTGTGTGGGGGTGGGTGTGGCTGGGCAGCCGCACACATGTGAGATTCTGTCTGTGGTGAGAGAATAGTGAGTGAGAAGGTAAATAAACTGAGTGAGGAAAAATGAAAGGCTGCTCTGTATTGAAGCAGAAAGGGCCTGTGTTTGAGCCCTCTTTGGGGGCGGGGTTACTAATGTAAACAGGAAGTGGTTTCTTCCAGGGGGATGGGCCACTAACCAAGTACATGACCCACACCGTCATGTCATTTTTACCTTTTAATACTAATAACATGTTATAACACACATGTAAAAACGGCACTTTTTGTATCTAGATGGTAGCTGGGATCAACGCAGCTGTACACTCAGGTTTGGAGTCACGTATATGTTTTTTAAGCAAACTAATTCAAGATGGAATATTAGCTTTATTAAAGGATATGTTGTTGATATTCCATATTTTTGTTTTTGTTAACAAATCCTATGAAAATACCTAATCCAACAATACATTGATCACAGGGCCCTCTAGTTTATCCTAAGTCAATCCCACACGCTGTAAATACTAGCACACCAAATGTGTATCAACCCACAGTTCAAAATAGTGGAGGAATTAGTTTTTATGATTCAAAGTTTTTACGTGCAAACCTGTCAGTAAGAAAAGCACAGATGAGGTCTTTGGCATCCTGAGACATCGCTGCGTCATCTGGGAAGATGAGTGTGTTCTTGTGGTTCATGATCTTCCCATAAGTTCCAACCAGGGACTCAGCATAGAAGGGAGTTTCACCTGCAAAAATAAAAAAAGAAGGAATTATGTACCATGACTGATTTTTAGGATGGAAATGTTTAGGATTTTAACTAAAAAAAAAAAATGAACATGATGTATGTAGTGGGTCACTTACCGACCAGCAACTCGTATATATAGACTCCTACAGACCACCAGTCGCACTCCCGGCCGTAGTGCCCATCACCACCCTGAGACTGAAGCACCTCAGGGGAGATGTAGTCTGGTGTGCCTACAGCTGTGTCACAATGCACCATGCCCGTCTGCAAACAAAGAAATACACAGGATTTACTGTAGAGAGAAAGCAAGAGAGTAAAAGCTTGGTCGAGTTTGGGCGAGAAAGCAGAATCAATAAAACATATTTCCACTGCAGGGACCGTTTTTTTTATCTCCCCAATAATTGTTTTAGTATAAAATACAACTGAACTTTTAACAATGCTCCAGATGTTCTGAGACAACTGGAAAAAGATCTCTGCTGGACTGTTATGACCGTGTTTATAAGACACTTTCTGTCTACTGGTGGACTTTCAGAAAGCTTAAATGTGCGGAGCCACTTGTTGAACCGGCTATTTAGAAATCGCTGTGGTAAAAACAAAAAGGTGGAAAAAAAACACTCGCACCAGAGGCGGGACCTCAGCCGTACTCTAGATTGGTTGCTTAGCACAATGACTGCCGGGGCCTCTTTAACAACCTGAGGCAAGAGTGCTGCATTTAGCTTAACTTTGCAATATGAACACTTGGTGGTGCTCTAGGGCACAGAAAAAAAAAACACTAGTCTTGAAACGTCAAATCACTCTATTCAACTGACAACTTTCTTCAAAATGAAAGGAGTCAAATCTAATGTAAAACATTCCGAGGTCCCTATCTTGATCTATCCAGGTCCAACTCATTGGAAAACAACACCGACATGACTTTAACATTAACCTACCGAGTCCATCTTCATGCATGTGCCGAAATCCGCCAGTTTGAGGTGTCCGTGTTGGTCCAGCAGCATGTTGTCAGGTTTGACGTCACGATGGATGAAGCCCATTGAGTGGATGGTGTTCAGCGCGAGCACTACTTCAGCGATGTAGAAGCGAGCCCACTTCTCAGGTATGTCGTAGTTCATGGTGAGCGTGACCAGGTCGCCTCCAGGCATGAACTCCATCACCATGTAGAGGCGGTGGTCGTCTTGGAAAGCACAGCACAACTAGGGAACGACAAACGTAGTCCTTGAAAGCCCAACGCAGGATGTTATTACACATTGTGATACGAATTAAATTATCGCGTGGGTTATCCTATATCCTTATACTGGTGCTACCAATACAATGAATTAAAAAGAACGGTTTCTAAAAGCTGTATAATATATTGATATAGTGACATAAAATGACATATTGTATGACAGAAGATTTTATTCATATTGTCCATCCCTGCACATGTTGTACATTACCCTGAATGTATGAAATATTCCCATTCCAGACATCCTGATATTGATCTACGTACAATCCACAATTCAGCTGAGGAGAAGCTTAAATATTCTTATCTCAGGACAGGTCAGGACAGGAGACAAGATGCAAGAATAAAAAATAAAAAAATCAGGTCGATAAAAAGTGTATTATGTGTGTGTTCAGAGAGGCAAACACCTATTCAGTCTCTGTAGCGGAAAGAGGTTTGCTCTAAGAGTTAAGCTTCTTTCTCTCTTGTTTAAATGTCCAATCCTTCCACTATGTTACATATTGTGTGTTTTCAATGAAATAAAACCTATACGTGTGCACACCTGGACGACCCAGGGACTGTTGGAAAAGGCCATGATGTGCCTCTCCTCCCAGAAGAAGGCAGAGTCGGACCGCTTGATCATCTCAAACTTGGTGAGCTGCTTCATGGCGTAAACCTTCTGAGAGGCCTTGTGACGGACCTGCAGCAGCGGAGGGGAAGACAAGAGAGGAGACGCTGGCGTGTAAACGGAGAAGAACGAGATAGTAAGAATGTTAACAATGACCAAGATAACATGAGAGACAGAGAGGGGAGCCCATAATTGTAGGCACACACCCATAGAAAGACATGCTTACACAAGATTTCAAGCACAAACATACTACGCATCCCCTCCACCACCCCCACAGCAGACTTCACACTCCTCTCCCACACACTGAGCCTGTCCAGGCTTGTTTCTACCACAAGACGCTCAGCAGAGACCAGATTCAAGCTTTCACCAGCACAAGAGACAAACATCTGGAAAACTTGGGAGTATGGAGGGAAGGCCTGCTTGAACTAATAACCTTTAAAACATAAATTTGGCCACGATGAGGAGATAGACAATGAGGCACATTTTATATGTTGGTAGATTAACAGATTGTTGCTCCCTCCCTCTAGTGTTTCTCATTTCTGGTATTCAGTAACATCTGTAGAAACTCTACCTGTCTATCCAACTGCCCTGCTGCAGCACAATCTTAAAAAACAACACTTTGCTGATCAACTCTTTACAGACAGAAACATCTCACCAGCTGCACTTCTCCGAAGGCTCCTCTCCCGATCAACTTCACTTTTTCGAAGTCTTCAAGCTTCACCTGCAGTTCTCGCAGCTGACTCACTGTCTTCTCATCTGCGGGACGGACAGAGACGTTACACACAAGGTCAAGCTCCGACCAATTAGGTTCAAAGGAAAGAGTCAGTAGTTAACTGCTGGATCAGAGAGAGGTCATTGAGAGTTAACATGTCGCACAGGGCCTGAAATTTGCCTGAAAATTAACTGGCCACAGTTAATTACATGTTAATTACAAGTGAGACCAGTCTAATGTATTAAAGCCACAGATGTCTTTAGAAGAGAGACAGATTAGAAGTACAGTGGGTGGTATGAATTTAGAGCTTTTTTAGAAGACATGCTGCTGTGTTCTTTCTCTAACATGAGGCACATTCTTTGTATATGGCCTCAAGTCTAAACAAAGATAAAGAGCAAAAGGTTTCACAAAATATGTATCAGAAGAAGCAGAAAGTCTGTACAAAAGTGACACAAATCTAACTTTTACTGATAATTTGGCTGTGGAATCTGTCCGGGCCCAGTAGCATCTGATTTTGTTTGTTCATACATTTCGTATCTGTCATGTGACCTTTTGCTTACAACAACTACTGTATACAGAGTCTCTAGAATGTGGTCCGTAGCAGAAGGATTGTCTGGGAAGTTGTTAAAGATCGACTATAAAAACAAGTATCATACTCAATCCCTCGTGACTAGAGTTTAACAACTTTATCGGTATTTTTCAAGCTAAGCAGAAGAATCTTGACCTTCACCAGACACATTGTCGTTCTTACATCGACTCAGAAAGGCCTCTATGTTTTTGTTTCTCCGCAGGGCAGGATAGTTCAAATCATGAGCCAGGGCGTTCACGGAATCCTGAAAAACAGATAAGACAAGAATATTCAATCAACCTCTAAAAACACAAGAATTAACAGCGTGTGGATTTAAAAACAATATAAGATATGTAACTTATAGGTTTACCACTGGTGTATGGAAAACCAAATTGGGATTATATTGCTTGGGTTTTGACTGATTCAACATGTTTCTAACAAATAGAGAAACATAGTAATGTTTTAAGCTGATTTCAAGTTTCATTTATGTTGGGGGAAGTCTCCTGGTAATGTGCCAGGACAAGTCTTGTAAAACAACCCTGACCTTCTTCTGGCTGATAAAAAGATAACAAAAAGAATGGAGGAAGGAAGGAAGGAAGGAAGGAAAGAATTACATTCCTGTGAGCTGTGAGCTCCTAAATGCAACATTACGGGAAGAGAAAATGAGACTGCTAATTTGCAGCATAACAAAACAATGACAAGTAGACAATGGAGCTTGGCTGTAAAGACATAACAGGTCATACCACAATAACTAGTCACGTGATGTTGTTTCGGCCCCCCTGCCCAAACACAGACCCAGCAACACCCGCTCTATCCAAACAAACACAAAGCCCTCCCTATGGCTTAACACTGAGGGCCAGTGGCAGCATCGGACTGAAAGCCGGGGCCTCAGTAGTGTCATCAGTGCTTAAATCAGCGGTGTTGAGTTCCACTTAGAACCAAAATGTCTACGTGATCCAAACACATGAGGCCGGTAGGGCAGCTGGGCAGGTGGGTGGGGGTGTAGCATGACCCTCTGTTCCCTAGAAACAAGGGTCAAATGGAGTTATCCAGTGTGTGTGTGTGTGTGGGTGGGGTAGCGTGGTTGAGCCACAGCGGTGTCTATCCGACTGTTTGTTCGGGGATATGTGAGTGGGTGGGCAGGGGCATGTGGAACAATTCTGCACCTTTAAATAGCAGCGGTGCGGAGCGATCTCCCCCACCGCAGACGGGTGGAAATAGACCTAAAGGCTCAGAAGCTATTGTGGGACAAACAGCTTATGGTTCAGGCTGAGCGTCCTAGGATCTGTGATCATTTTACTGTGTGTGTGTGTGTGTGTGTGTGTGTGTGTGGTAACTAGGGCTGCGCGATACGGAGAAAGTCAAATATCTTGATATTTTTGACCAAATACCTCAATATTGATATTGCACCGATATTGTACGGTTGACTATTGGTGCTTCTTTTCATCATATTTAGACACGGAGATTTTTGATAAATAATCATCAGTAATGTGAATAAAATGTCTGAGTTGAGTAAAGACAAATAATAAAACAGACAGAACAGTCTGGTTAACTTCAAAACAACCTTTAAAACCAGGAGACGACAACACTTATGCCATTTTACGATATATATATATATCTGAGACAATATCTAGTCTCAAATGAAGCGATCGATATAATACTGTTATGCAGCCCAGCCCTAGTTATAACAGCCATGGTTACTGCAGTAGAGAGGGAACTCAACAGTCTATGTTGAACTCTATGTACATATGCAAATATAATCTAATTTTAGCAGCTTGAAATGAACCATTTGCTGTGTTTGTGTGTGTGTGTGTGTGTTGTGTAGTCTGTGGGAATGCGAGACTGAAATAATGAAGCTTTTGGGCTGCTACATCCTGTCTTACATCCACGTCTCTGAAAGCACTTTTTAAACATAACGGTTGAACCCACACGTTTTTGAATGAAATCATCTGGTGCATTCTGTAAATGTGCAGAGATCTAGAAATGACATCCTTAACGAGGGCTTTTCGACTCGCTTGTCAAGTATTGTCATTCATTTCAAGCATCAAAAGTTATGAATACAGTCGTGGCATTGTATCGAAGAAGCTTTGCAAGATAGTTTAAAGGTGTCCTTTCTAATAACCACTAGTGGCACAGTAGAGCAATGTTATAAGTGTGTCACAAGCACACACACGTAAGCAACATGAGACCGGTTTCACGTTAATGATAACAGTTAGCGGCAGTGACGCGTCTTGTGGAGAGTTTGTTGGGTTCAAGAATGATCTGGAACTAGACACCAGTAAGACAAAGGGACTTAGTTGAGAGTCACTGAGAGCAGCAGTTTATTTAAGTAACATGGGGTTAATGTCAAAATTGCATTACTGAAAAAAGAGGCCTTTATTCTTTATCATAATAATGTAATTATTATTCTGCCATGATTGTTGTTGTCCCCATTATTTACAATGTACAGTCGGCACATGTTATCTTGTCGGGTGAAGGGTTCAAGGTTCAAATCTCTTGCCTCCTGATTGGGCCTCAGACCAGCCAGAGCCGAGGAAAAATTAGATGAAGCTGCTTTGATTTGCACTTCTGGAATCTGGACAAATCTGAACACGATCCTGCCGTTTAGGCACGGTAGTGTGTGTCCTCACCTCGCCTCAGGCAACACCTCCCACCGACTCCACCGTGAGCTGATACTGCCGGAGCACAGTCAACAAACAATGGAGAGGTTCTCAGAATAAAAATGTAAACTGTGTCCTGCCAGCACGGAACAAGTCCCTACCAAGCCAAAAGGAAATACATACAGAGATAAAAACGGCTTATCCTAGAAAAAAAAACTTCCCAAATCCTTTTCTTCTGCGGATTGAAAAAACGCTTCAGAACACATCTTTTGGGCAAACACAACAAAAATGATTGTGAACAAACAGGAAACGCTGATGTGAGGTCACAGCAGGATGACTCCATCTCTATTCCAGGAAGTGACTTCAGCTTCCTGTGCGGTAGCTCCCAGCATTAGGCAGCCCGGTGTCTGTAGCTGTGTCCACTACAAAGCTGCTGAAAATAATGACTTCACTTTGTTGTCTGATTACAACATTATACAGACATTATCCAGCATTAACACTGCACTGGAATTGTGACTCATCAGCTCTGGGAATGGTTTCCTCCAGCAGGACCTTTTTGCAGATGAAAGGGTTGCTTGTGTGACAACCTGTACCTGTACATGCAACATCAAATCTTCTGTAACTATCTCATCTATTCATCAGGTTGACATATTGAACACTATGCGGTCTTTTGCTCCAAATGTCACCAGGGTAACCGGACTGACCACCAACAATGGTAGCGTTCTGTTGACATCAAACCTGTAATCAAGCAGCTGAATAACTTACACAGAGAAGGTATTTTCCTTAACATTCTCCCACGATGTGATCGCGTTTGCTAAGCGGGAGCGTAACCATGTAGAAAAGCAAGTTAAGCCCGTCTTGACATATCCTCTGGTATCTCTCGATTGATAGGCCTTGACGTACTTTAAAATGGAAGCGCAGTGCTGGAAAGATTGGTTGTGCATTGTGTAGACCTAAAAAAAAAATAAAAGTAAGGCAAGTTTTACGTTGAGGCCTGGTGGGAGATCCTGTTAAGAGAGCGGGCCAGGACAAAAAGCTACTCCATATCAGCTAAATAAAAGGGTATTTGTTGTCAGAGGTTTGGGGCCGAGAAGCTTTGCAGTGGCAGTAGTTTTATTAAAGTTTGCCAAGTACGTTCTTGGGACAGGTCAGAGAGGGGACATGTTAATTAGAGGCCTCACCAAGAGACGAATCACAAACGGACAGTGATGGAGTGAAAAGAAAACAATGAATGGATGAACTACTCAGCTTTTCTGTATCCTTGATTGGTAAGGTTCAGTTTCACGCCCCCTTTTATAACTACATATGTTTTGTACTGTAAAAATGAGGATTAAACTGTATTCATAAAAAGGAAAAGGAGGCCCCAGGTGGGGTTTCCCTCTGCTGCATCCCTGATTGAAAGCCAAAGTATTGATGAACACATTTTCAGAAGCAGACTGTGCGTCTGGTTTTTGGTTTACTCCAGCTTTCCTCTAAGACAACAGACATGTCTCTTCAGGTGATCCATGATCACGACAGAACAACAAGTCAGAGCATTTCTGTGTACGTGTGTGTATGTGTGTGTGTGTGTGTGTGTGTGTGTGTGTGTGTGTGTGTGTGTGTGTGTGTGTGTGTGTGTGTGTGTGTGTGTGTGTGTGTGTGTGGGTGGGTGTTACTCATTATGTCTAAACTGGGACACTACTACCTGTATCAGACCCTGAGGGTAAATGCAAACTCACCAGCAGGGTTTCCAAGTTTAGTGCCGACTGTGGGTTCCTCATGAGTGACTCCAGCTTGTTCAACCGGCTTTCCAGTCTGCTCTCCGCACCGAGCATGATTGCAGTGCAATGTATCCCGGTCCAATGACATGAAATAGCACAAAATACAACAACAAAAAACACCTGTAGAGCCGCCTTTTCGTCTCGGGACAGAGGCGCACTCCGCTACTGCTTGGCTCAGCTCTTAATGTCCGCTCTTCTGTAAACTGCCACTTGAGTTAATTATTCATCCGCTGCTTCCCTCTTTTTTCATTAATATCTAACAACAAAGTGGAAACGGTTCGGACGTTTGAGAGACTCCACTTCCAGGTGCGCCCCCCCGTCTGCTCCCAGGTAGAATCAACAAAATATGATCCAACCACAACGTGTCCAACCCGCAGTCCAGACCACCGTCAAGATACACAGTACGGCTTCCGGCTACAACTATCAAACTAAAACCCAAAACTATTTATAACGCTAACTAATACGGAGCGTGGAAAGGGAAGTCCAAATGAGAAATAATATAAATATTGAATATAAGACATGATTATGTAAATACGTGTTTATAATTAAGAAACACTAGTCTTTAAAATGTGTACAATTTGTAAATTAGTAAAATATAATATTTGTGTATGGTACAAATATTCTAAACACATGTACACAGGCTATAACACATTTACATTACACATTATATGTAAATGAAATATTTGGAATGATATCATTTTAAAAATAATTTGGGACTACAAGCTCTTTGGAGTTGAGAGTGAACGTTCAAGCTCAAATTAATTGTGTAATTTATTTAAAGGCATTTTTCGTTTTTTAAAAATATTTCTTGTCATTCCAAAAACAATTTTTCCCTTTTTTTTCCATCTTTCTATTTTTTTATTTTATTTGTATGTGTACTTTACATCAGTTGTGAAGCACTTTGTAGAATATCTGCACCAGTTTGTATGACGTGTGTTATATAAATAAAGTTTTACGTCAGCACGTTTTAGAATTGGACTCATTTTATTAATTTGAAATAAAAACATCATGTTAAAGTTTAAACAAAATGATAAAATAACAACAAAACACAGTGCTGTCAGAATACAGTGTAATCTCAGTGGTAAGGGTGATTGGTAATTTTATTGTGAAGGCAAGCGTGTTTATCCGGTTTTATGCTGCCTAATTGTAGCCTGGGTGACTTGCCAAACATGAGTCCCATATCGGTTCCACTTCCCTGTTTGTAGCTACCGATAAGGGGTTTGAGGACTCCTGTCGAGTAGTTTGGTCTCTGCCTTGCCTCTGGAAAGTTTCCCCAGACCGGGATTCCGCTGCCTCCCTAACTACCTCTAATCACTGCTCCCAGCCAGCCCCTCAATAAGCCGGAATTCCTTCTCTCTTATCTCATTCATCTGTTTTACCGTCACAGCTCAGGGCCTTGACCAACTTTCAGTATTCTAGGAATGCTGATGCGCTGCCTCGCAAACACGCTGGCACTAAACATAGACATTTACAGGGCTCTCAGTATTTTGTCAGTCCTACAACTAATATCAGGATAATTGTTTTATAAATGCGTGTAAATGAGTTAGGCTAATACAGGGCTACACTCAGACTCAGAAGGTTAGGCCACAGGACAACACTATAAGCACTAAATATACGTATATACTTAAAGCCCTCTAAGAAGTACAAGTTAAAAGAAAAGATCTAAATCGAAAAACTGGGAAAACACACCACATTGTCTTGCTCTTAGAATAACTTTTATTTATTTTACTTTACAAAGAGGTCTCCGCCAAAGCTCTCGGTTACTGAATCAATATTCAAATACAAACAATCTGTGAATAATCTATTCAAACAGTGGGCTAAATGTTTGACAGGGGAGGTTATGATTCTCTGGCATTAATATTTTTTTTGTTGTCCAAACATTGGATTAACACACATACTGTATCAGGTCAGAAATGGCAATGATTAAAATGTGCAATACAACCAACAACGGCAGTCTTTAACAATGTCTTTTTTGGCCTCTGGCGTCAGAGTAGAGGAGCACTTGTTGACACCACAGCTATTTGCATGGAGTGATGTCATCACTGCCAAAGTCCCCTGGCCAGCCGAGGATGACACTAACATAATGGCATGACCTGTGGTGAAGATGTAGGCTGGAATGAGTGGGGGAAATGTGTTGCTGCCGTAGGCATACACACGCACGCACACACACAAACTGAGTTTTGGAATGATGGCAGGGGTGGGTCACATTTGGAGTTATTCTAGGAGTAGGCCATGATGACTACTTAGGGGACTGTTGAACTGTTCATTAAGAAGAGGCTTTGAAGGTTACTCTGGGTCTTCTTGACACTGCTGTAATGGTGGGTAAAGAGAAAATAATGGCAGCAAGATGTGGCGGAAAAGATATATACTTGGCATTGGATATCATTCAGCTGGCACTGAGTGCAGTGTTATGTTCTGTGTACTCATATGGGTTTCAGCAGGCTGCCTATGAGTCTCCTGGTGCTTTCTTGTCAACTAAGGGCAAGGGCAAAGTTAAGAAGGCAAACACTGCTCTCTAGTGGGGATACAGTATATAAACATAAAGAAAAGGGGCATTTAAGAGCTTCGGCACTCGCAAAATACAATCATCAAAGAAAAAACATGAAGAAATATAGAACTTTTTTTTGTGAAAATCTACAGATGCATCATCCATAAGTTAATATAACATCAAATAGTATCTGTTGTACAGTGGGACAAGTGTTGACAAAGCCTCAAAGTGATCTATCTGGATCAAATCTCATCAGGTATCCCCAACAGCGGGAACTGTAATACTGATCGCTGCATACTACAGCATTTGACGGTTGAGTATAATACCACATTTGGTAATATTACCAGCCTGATTTTTTTTAATTGTCTGATCAGAACCAGTGACAAAAAAAAAAATCTGTTGAACTGTCATGTGGCATGAATGTTCAGGGTTTTAAACATACATGGCACTTGGTGCTAAAAGCGATTCAAATTCTGATATTCTATCAAAGTTTTGGCAGATCAGGTGAAAGGTGAGGGAACCAACGTCATCAGGACGTTCACAGACCATCTCAGCTACTGTGTTTCGGTGTCCATTCATATATTTGTTTTAGAGGAGGCAGAAGGAGCATCCTTTCTCCTCAGAGATTGAGTTATTCTGCTCAGTTGTCTGTCTTAACAGCCTAGCCAGGCTCTCTCCACACAGTGTATAAACTGCCCGATGATAAAGTCATAACCTCAGCAGAATTTCTCTCCTCCCTTGAAGGAAGTGAGCAGAGTAGGGAATCACAGGCAATCAGTTGTGAAGAATCGAGCCTCAGAACTATGTTAAAGTGTACCGTATTTAGATTGGGCGGCGAGGTGGAGAAGGGTATACCATATTCCTGGCTGTCGGTCAAAAAAATAAAAAAGCTCCTGAAGTCTGAACCCCCGTCGGCCAGGTAACCCAAAACCTGGAGTGGGGAGTCAGCGTGGGATATGGGGAGAGGAACAATGTGGCTCTTTGTGCAAGCCGGGCAGGGAAAACAAACCGTTTCCCCTGGAAAGAGATCATGTTCAGGCTCCATCTGAGAAGACCACACAAGGCTGATCAGAGCCCTGTCTTCTGTTTGGAGCAAGGAGAGGAGGAGGAGGAGGAGGAGGAGGAGGAAGAGGAGCGCATCTGGGCAGCCACACAATACACACACACAGACACACTTGAGGGCAATGTCAGACAGGGAGAAGATCTGAGATGCTCAAGCGCTCACTGAACACAACATAACACACTAGCCAGCAATACTCTTTGGTCCAAGACAAAATGTGTGACTGTGTTGTGTTCTTCCCCCACGGTGACTTGTGGTAATATGGCCATCTGGACTGCTTCCTGGGTTGGCACCCTGCTGGTCTACAGGCAGAGCAACACTCTGGTGGGCTGACAGGCTGAGGGACAGGCTGGAGGTTGTTAGCACTGGCGTTGTCCACAAGAGGGCGTGGCACTGAATCTGGCACCGCCATACAGTGTTAAACAGGGCGTCTGTTCATTAGGTTCAGCAAAAAAAAAAGAAAGAGAGAAGACGAAAAAGTGGTGAGATGTTATAGATTCTGGGCTGATTCTAATTTCCATTTCTAGGATATCATATATCAACCTCTGCTCTGGACACTCATTGCTTAATCCACCAATTCTAAATGAACACTGAGAATGAGGCTTTTAGTCGCGTCGACACTCAGATAACTGTCACACGGGGCACAATCAAACCAAGAACATCTGGCCTCTTTCTCTCTCACACACTAACACAGACTTTCATTCAAACACACACATATATTAAACGTAAACAGACGCACACACACGCTCATGTAAGGGCCAAACCAGGGTTCTGTACTCCCTCTGTCCCATTGCGTTTTAGTTTCAAACGCTCAGCGAATACCCATGTGGTGGGATCGGATTACACGGGGCTATAAAATATCCCAAATAAAGACAAGGAAAACTGAGACGAAAAAACGGGCTGTTTCCTAAGGTGAAATCCTCCCATTGGCTGCTGGTTCTGTCAGAGTGGGATATGATTGTAAAGACTTTTAGCAGTGGAGACAATGGAACAGGACAGCAATGTTCGGCTCATAGCATAGAGGTGGCGAGCTAAAGTCATTCGCATACGGCAGCCAGCTCCCATTACACACAACGCAGGGCCATAAATCCATCTGCACGACACAAGCAGCATGCTGTGATTTCATATGTATTGGTTACTAAGGGGAAGCATGAAACCACAACAACTGACAAAGAGTTAAAGTGGGAACTCATTTTGGGAAACGGAATCTTGTAACTAAAACATCTGCGGTATAAGAAAAAGGTTGATGTTGTGCCTTCTCTTTCATCAGCCATAAATTTTCAAACAGAATTATTACGCTTAGGAGGAAAAAATGGAGAGAAAATCAGGCCAGTTGAAATCTAAACCATCTCTGTAATAACAGCAGATTAATCTCAGGACATAAAGTAAAATGGTAACAGGATCTCGAAATGGCAAGATACCAGCGGACGTGGACTACGGGTGGTGTTACAGCCATTTGGACTACCAATCGGGCAAGTGAAATCAAGAGGCCCTTTGATTGGTCCAAAGTAAAGAGGATTTTCTGCTGTACTCTAACATCAACATCTGGTTGGCAGGGGACAGCGGCGGTGAAAGAAAAGAGGGAAAAGGATTGGAAAGGGAGAGAGGGGAGTGCACTCGGGCCGAGACGAGCCGAAGCCAGAACAGGGTGTCATTATGACATGCGTAATCGAAACGCTCTTTTCTAGTGAAGCCCTGGAGCTCTGTCACAGCTGAGGGCTGGCTCTCATATTCACAGCGCCCTATAGTCTGCCTGACAATCACCTCTGTCTCTACAGTGACCTCAGAAACATGTCTGCTCTGCCTCACCGTTCATACTGCAAGAAGCTAGAGTTTGACTTTGGGGTCACACTTAATCAACCTCACTTGATCTGTCTCTCTGTCTGGGTGTCAGGTTGGACAGAGCATCCCATAGCCTCAAGGTCACGATTTTGATAAAGCAGCAGCCATTTGTCCTTCACCTACCACCTTGTCATACATTGCAATCTGCTCTGGATGCATCAGCTAATTGGTAAAAATGTAAAAATGTCTCCCTCCCTCTTAAACAGACACATACTCGCATATTTTGGCAAAACTGAGCCTACAAAACGGGCTGCATTGCAAACAAAGCATTGTGACTGTCAGGTTGTGGTGAAGTGATTGCCTTTCAAAGTGATTCTCACTGCCTGTGCCCTCCACCTCCTTCCCCTGTTGTAACCTTAGAGCCCAGAGGAGTGCCAGGTTACTGGGATTCTCTCTCTTTGGCGCCATGCTGTTTAGTGACCACGGCCATACTGTTAGACCTGTTATTAAGCTTGCCCTGTCTATGTGTGAATGTGTGTATGTGCACATTTTCCAATCCCTAGTCAAATTGCATTTTAAAGTAATTGTTGTGTTTAATTTAACCAACTTGCCATCATCATAACCCATCTCAAATGTATGTACCTGACAATCTCTGAAATGCAGTAAATCCCACCCATGGGCTGCTTGTGGCATGTCTTCTGTGGATAGTTGAGTAAGACAACGTGGTACAGTAGTTCTCTCCTTTCTTCCAATGTACAACTCAGTAATATCAGATAGGACAGCTAGTGAAAGCAATGCTATCTATACTTTGCCTTGTAATATAATCTCTCACCTCCATCCTCTACTTATTCTGATCACGGATCCGTAGGCATCGCCTCTTCAGAGCCGGCTCCATGTCTCCAGTACTGGGCGTATTAGCAGGGCTCCGAAGGCTACCCTTGTCTCTGAGTTTGGGCAAGAGCAGCGGGGTGGTGGTCCCACCTGTTTTTGGCGCTGTGGGAAGAGCATAGGCATGGTCCTCATCAGGAACATGGGGGTCCTCTCCTACCTCCCCCACAACTGCTAAGGGCTCTTCTGACTGACTGACTGGGACCTCAACCAGCACTGGGCCAACGACAGAGCACTTGTTCTCTTTGATGGCCTCCAGCTCACTGAGTGCAGGCTCAGTGGGTGGTGCTGGTACTCTCTGGGGTAGTGAAAAGTCCGGACTGGCAGGGGCGGGTGGGGAGGACATCCCATTCGGACTGTGGTCCTGAGATTTCAGGGCAGAGGGTGTAGCATCGTACGACTGGCTGCTACCCGTGGGGCTGGGTGGGTTGTGTGAAGGTGGAGTGTGGGAGTCCTGGTGATGGTAGACAGTGTCATGTGAAGGGGACTGTGGTAGAGGAGGGGTCGGTCTAATGATGTTGTGGAGCCCTGATCTGGTACCCTGCCCAGTTTCTGACTCTCCCAGCCCTGATAGGTCCACCACTCCATTGGCACTGGGCTTCACTTGGGTCCTTTGAAGAACCCTTTGTATGACTTGTCTCTCTGACTGGTGCTGCTTATAGTCTGTCAGCCCTTCTGACCCTGAGGCTGAGCAGGGGGATTTGTTGTACTGTGCTCTGGGGGAGGATGCTCCACTGTGGGGTGTGGATATTGGGGATGGGAATGGCCTCTCTGATTTAACCCAATCTGTGCTGGGGTCACATGGTGAGGGGTGACATTGAGGCAAGGTTCCACCCAATTTGTTGGCTACCAATCTGCTGTCCCCTTCAGGGATCCCTGGAGTCGGCGGCCTTGTAGCCCTGGATCTACTCCTGTCTAACCCCTCTGGTACAGGCTGGATAACACCACTGTGACTTGGAGTTTCTGGAGTTGCTTTCCAAGGGACTGGAATGGGGATAGGAATGGGGATAGGGACAGGAAGGGGAACAATAATGGGATAAGGCACCAGGATGGTGGGATGGGGCAGGAGAGGACTAAAGGAAGGAATACCATAGTTCATCATGGGATGCATTGGGACAGGACCTCTATGCATCATGTTCAGAGGGGAGTGCAAGCCAGGGAAGTAGGCTCCTGGGAAGGGATGCATCATTCCAGGGGGATTCATGGAAGAGGTCGGGGGCTGCAGGTGAGGAGAGTGAGGAGGTCTGTGGATAGGGCTTGAAGGGGGGCCTGGGTGTCTGGGAGGGTTGCCAAGGGGGCTTTTCAGGCCCTGAGCATGAAGAGGAGGTCTGATGAAGGACATGGGGATTTGAGGTACCGGCTGATGTTCCAAAGGGAGGCGAGGATGAGGTGGAGGATGAAGGGGAGCATGGTGGGGGGACACCTCCAGAGCAGGGTGAGGAGGCTGGATGGGTCTCTCTAGGGTCCTCAGCCCAGGGATAGGGATCTTGGAATTAGATGAGGATGTCTCTGAGGGGGACATGGAGGTGGATTCTGACGATCCATGGTTTGGCGTTAGCCCTCTAGGGGAAAGGTTTCGATGACGAGCTTCTCCTGCACTGCTGCTGCTCCAAGACTCAGGAGTGAGTAGCTTTTGCCCGGCCACAATGGTGTCCGCCCTCCCCTCCTGGCTGGTTCTGCTTGGACTGGAGCTGGTGAGAGCTGCACGGGCTTCCCGATAGAAGACATCCATCTTGTACTGATTCAGACACTTGGTGCTGCAGAACTGGAGTCGTTCCTCGCCAGATCCGAAGTCCAGGTATTCTTTAGTGTGACGGACATGCTTGCACCAATCACACACCTGTGGCACAGGGGAGAGAGACTGTGGAGGGTTATTGAAGTGACAGATCCCAGCTAAAATCTTTGTATGAATAGCAAGTCATGGAGAAAGAAGAATGCAAGCTACATATGTATAAAGCAGTTTACTCTTGTAATTAAACATATTTAAAATTATACTTTACATTGGAAAACAAAAGATACATTCACAGTGTCCTCTTACTCTGACATTGCTGTTTATCTTTAACACCAGTCTGGGCGAGTCCTCTGTATGGGGGTGCTGAGGAGATCTTTCCCCATGGAGGTCTTCATCTCTGGCCTGACAGGGGAAAACCACAGTGTGACATAAATCACTGTGTAGCAGTTTTGTTAGACCTGAGTTCATCCTACTTTTGATGGATTCCCTCTCCAATTCATGATGATGAAGCATCAGTTGCTTTAAATCAATATGCTACACTGGAATCATTCTGTGGTCATTTAACCAAATTTGAGCTTCTTACATAACAAGTGCAGAAAATAGCTTCTAATAAACCGCCTTGTCATCAAAGTTAGAAGCAGTTTAAACTTCATGCATGCCACCAAGCCCTAAAGGTCAACAAAGGGAAATCACTGTGTTGTGATATATATATGATTCTACAACCGAGTATGGAGATAATGCAGGTGATGTATTGTCATACAATGAATGGCCTTGCCAGTATTAATATAGGAAATTCCTCTTGATTCATGTAAGCTGATCTGCTGCCGATCTGAGTGCTCCCCCATCTCTGTAACCCATTGAGTCGTGTTGAGTTACGAAACATGAGGCAGCTGAAGGTAAGGTATGCACTGAAAGTGGACACCTCGCCCCAGGCCTCCTGGCCTTCCTCTCAAACAAGCAGCAACAAGCCAACGGCAATGCTTTTCTCCCCGCCTCCAAAGAACTAGAGGGCTTGTTGCACAGAGTCCGTTCAGCCCTCCTTTTTGTCTCTGTTGTCGTGTGAATGAACCTACCACAGTATAAACAACAGTAAGGGTGAAATGAGATATAGCTGCTTGTCACACCGCACCTCTAAAGAGGGTATATCCATGTCGTAATGGAAAGTGAAAAATCACGTCAAAGGGCATTAGAGCGGTTCTCCACATTTGTAGCTTTCCTGTCCTCCAGACCAAAGCCACTTAATGGCCAGCCCCTCCTCCATTAACGCGAAACTGATATGTCCTCTACAAACTTTGACCTCACTACCTCCATTCCTATACTGGGTCCTCCATAATAACTAAAGTGTGTTCTCAGAGATCCTCCCTTTTAAAATTCCTGTAAATTAATCCATCAGTTATGACCTCGCAAGATCAGGAGTATCTGTTTCTGAAGGTCTGTTTACCTGCCAGAAAACACTTGATGCCTGGGTCTCCAGTGTATGGAGAGTGACACCCATGGCACAAACTCTGACCATATAAAGTACTTGTATGTGTGAGTGCATTTATGTGTGAGAATCTACTGCACACAACATTCAAAAATATAAAAGCAGATCTACAGATCATTCACAATAAAGATACTGGGATTTCCAACATCTCACCAACAAGGTACAACAAGCCCCACCTAAATGTTTATGACCACCAAACCGTGATCCTGATATGTATTTTATACATTTGTAGTTGAACACTTACCTTATTGCGTTTGAAGTAGGCCCGTCTGCAGGCGGCAAAACACTTCTCACTGCAGAAGCTCTTGAGCTCTGAACCCATACATAGAGAGTAGCGTTTTACTCCTTCCTTCTGGCACCAAACGCACACTATCTGCACATTCTGTACATCTTCCACTACAGGGGAAAAGCAGAAAAAAAGTTTGAGGAATTAATGAGCTTGCAAAAGTCTCACTAACCAGCTTTTCTAAAACAGCTCAAGTTCCAATATTATTTCAGGAGAGCAAGAGATCCTGTTGCACCCGTGTTATTCCTTATTATCTGCACCACTGCTTTGTGCGGTTCGTAAGGTATACGGACCCTGACACAGAATAAATGTTTGAATTGTTTTGAGTCTGCACTATGGCTAATTTAAATGAAACAATGACTAAACTTTCAAAATAGTTTTGGACCCGATAGGCTGAAGTACACTGTCAAAACAACAGAAAAATATCTTACTGCTCAGTATATCAAGGTAAGGCTATAGAGCATCAGCTTATTCGGATAAAGTGAGCTGACTCAATTTATCTCAGAGTGGAATCTCAGAGAATTCTTTTTTTACATACAGCAATAATAACTTGACTGAAAACTGAACAGATGAATTCAAGTATTACTATTTTTTCAGCCTTTTTATATTCAGTAATTTGCTATTATTTAACATAATAATACTAAATGTAATAGTATGAGTCACTGGAGGGACAATACATGAAACAAAAATGATCATTTTGACTGTTTTCATGACTTCTATGAATGCTCAGGACCCATGAAGATGCTCCTGAAACATATACACATTGCTGACCCTGCACTCTGACTTTTCACATGTAAACATAATACAAGTCATGGATTATGTGTGAACCTGGGGGCAGCATTGCAATAAGATAATAATAAAACACTCCATGGAAAGTTTGGAAGCCCACTACCTGCTGATGGCTTTATAAGGGGTACAATTACAGGCGCAGTCTTCTGCTCCTTAGAGGTGATTAGGGATGAACTTGTTGAGGAGGAGGAGGGTGAAGAAGAGGGGACACTGGAGGACTCTCTCTCTCCACTTTTCAGTGCGAGGACCGAGTGACCGACTTGGGTGTCCAGGCTCTTGGGTTTTGGCAATGAGTTCTCTGGAAGACATAATCATAGTTGAATGCTCATGATGTTTCATGTAAAAGATTAGCAGAGTGCAGCTTAAATGATACTGTAATAACCTTTGCACTCATAACAATGCCCAACACCGATTATTAGTACAATAGATGTATCTAAATGGATGCAACTTGGGATGTTGTAACTACAGGAGAGTATGCCTTCCAAATATGAACAGTGACTCGATGTCTGCACTGAAACCTGCAGAACCTGTTAGAACAGAGGAGTCTTCTTGAATCTACACTAACAGTGAACAGGCGACAGCTGCCCTCACCTTTTAGCACGGACACGTGCTGACGTCTCTCTCTGTAGTTTCTGATCTCGTTGGCCTCCGAGTCTCTGAGGTCTACCTTGTCGTAGCCGTACCATCCCAGCAGCTCGTTCATGGTGCTTTCTGCAAACGTCTGTATGAGAAAAAGAGGAAAAGAAATCCCTGATTAACCTTCTAAGTAAAGGGATAGGGTAACGGATCCTGAGCCTGCCTGCAAATGGGAAATTGTGACCGTACATCTTAGGGTTGTTAGTGGAACTTTTTATCCTATGTTAAACATAATCAGACCTTCCTACTCTGAATCAATGCAAGGGATTCTTTCTCAGCCTCTGCCCAGTTGGGGAAACGAATATGGGCACAGTGGAGTACAGTATGACGCTTTTTCCATGATGTATTCAAGTTGTTTACTCTTGCTAAATCTGAGACGGAAAGGTTTAAAACCTAACACCAGTGTGAAATCTATGAATCATCCTTTGTTTATCTCTTTTAATTGGAAAAAAAGAGGGAGAAAAGAAAACTGTTCCCCACAGATGGGATGTGTGGTCTCCCTTTTTTTTTTTTTTTTATTACGACCAGATGAAAAAAAAAACCACAAAGGTTTCTGTCTTTATCCACCCACCTCTCTCTGTGGCTTTGGGAGAACCGGATTGGAGGAGAAACCTGATCCGGAACGGGCAGAAATCAGAGTGGGACACCCTACACCACAGCGAGGTCCCACGGTTCTCGGAAATGCCCCACTCCTCTCCCTTCGTCTCCCTCCAGTGTCCACCACTCTCGCTCTCTCTCTTCTCCCCAGCTTTCCCTGTCCCTCCCCTTGACTCTCTGCCCCCCCACCTCCCATCTTCACCATCCTCCCCTCCACCCCACCACCTTCCAGCCCTGACACCCGACACAGCGCTACCTCTCAGGTTTCACCCTTTTCCAGCACAGCCAGTCTGCTGTGGTGGTGTTGTAGTGCTGTGGTACTGACTTCACATTCTTTCCCCTGCTTTCCTCACTCCGACCTCTGCTCTGCTCTAGGGCCTCAGAGAAATGGATCTCTCCCTTGCTTGCTCACTTTCTGCTGTGTACGTGTGTATGGGAGAGTGTGTGGGTGAGTGCAAGCAGTGGTATCATATCCAGCTAAATATGCCTAACGATGATTAAAGTTAAGTATCCGGTGTCTGGTGCTGCGCTCGGGTCTGACGTGGAGGGAGTAGGTCCGAATGTGGTGTTGAAACAGATGTATTACAGAGACAACACGAGGCTGGACTTCAGCTGAGCTAGAAATCAGATTGCCTGCCTTCCTGTCTGTCTATTTTTTCTCACCCTTTCCTCGCCCTTTTACCATTTGACTGATTTCAAATGGTGGACAATGGTTTTACCTTACAATTGAAGTCTTGTATGTTTCACATCACATCTAATTTGGATATGTTCTCCTCTAAGCGCAGTTGTTATTTGCTCTTTCTGTTTTCCTGTTAATGAAAGACGGGCTTTTTTTTTTTTTTTTTTTCACCGACCCCTCCACTTCCCACAATGTTGTTTTTGTTTCTTTTTGGCAGTTCAGACAAACATCTGCTTTGTGAGAGTGACAAGCCATATCCCAAACCACAGAGAGAGCTGCAGCCAAAGGCAACAAACCGGGGCCGACCCTGAGATTCAGCCCAGGCAGGCTCACATCAAGCAGGGATAGCATTTCACTTGTTTTGATTAAAATTAGTTAAGTTGTAACACTACACCTCCCCTGGATATCAAACGCTACAATCCAAACCACTTACACAAAAAGAGCACATTTCCTCTCTCACGAAAGGCCAGAATCTCCCCCCCCCCCCCCCCCCCCCCCCCCCCCCTGAAACAACTTGCTTGTCTTTTTAGATTTCTGACCTCCTGCTTGAAGGAGCTTCAGATATCCCTTACCACCACAGTCAACACTCTCAAATAGCCTCTGTCCAAACCCAAACAAAGTAGACGATCCATGGATTAGTTTCCATGTAGTAATAATGGTGGGAGGGAATCATGTCTGTTACTGTTATTTAACCGTGACTGTCCTTTAATGCAAGACACAGGAGAGATTATTAAGGGCCATTACCTAATGAACATTATCCCTGAATAGGAACTTTATTTTGGTGTGAAATGTACACTCCTTTAAAATTGATGTGAAAACACTTCAGTGTTTTTTCCCAGTGTAAGGCATTGGCTATATTTAAATGATTATTCCCTCTCTCTTTGGAAGGCATAAAGGCAAGCCTCTGTGGTGCAGCAAGTGTGCACACCGCAAGAGCGGGGAAGAGGTGACGCACATCTGGATCTCCGCTAGACATTATGGTGTGTGCGTCCGGCCACAGCTGGCCCGACATGGCGTCCCTAGGCAAAGGCCAACACAGTCTTATTCACAGAGAACATAATTAAAACGCCCCGGATCTCTGTGTGTGTGACATTTTGAGTTTATATTCATATGGTATGATTCGTTATTGCACTCCAAGGGGTGCAAACTTGGAAGATCCCTTTGACTTTTCTAAATATGTCACAAAAGGATCTTCATGACGTCTGATTGTTGGAATAAGGAGAGCATTCACAGAACACAAACACTACAGTGTGTCTGATTACTCCCGGCATTGATCTGTGCACAGTTGCCTCTCTCTCTCTCTCTCTCTCTCTCTCTCTCTCTCTCTCTCTCTCTCTCTCTCTCTCTCTCTCTCCTCTCTCTCTCTCTCTCTCTCTCTCTCTGTCTGCCCTGTGTAGGAAGACGTTGTGCGCGTACAGAAGTTATCACTCGGTCAATAACAAGTCTCACTTGATCAAAACTACAGTGACACACAAATTCACTCTCACCTTCATCTCCTGGTTGATCTCTCTCTTTACGGGGTGAGCAGGTTTCCTGCTGCGCTTATTTTCCGGTGGTCTCCCTTTCTCCATCTCTGGCATAGTCCTGGTCGGGCTGGATCCGACCTGGATCACTGTTGCTTGTCAGCTGCAGGTTTTTTTAGCAGAGTAGCTCAGAATGAAAGCTGTCACTCCCGGTGACAGCGGCTGTCATGCCCGGACGCCTGAGTCCCTCATCTGGGGCTTCACACCATTCAAGTCAACTGAACATGCGTGCGCTCCGGGCTGGAGGCTCCTTCGCCGAACAATCCTAACTCTCTTCTCCAACACTGTCAAGTGTCTGCAGGTAACATAGATACGACTTCCGGTTGGAACTTTCAGAGTAAATTCTTAATTTAAATTTAAAGTAATGGACAACCAAGAGTGATAATCAATAACTTTAAAATGGCATTTTGTTGTTAGTATGAATTAAACCAAATTAAAAAGGACTTATGGTCAACATGCATAAAAACGTAAAACTGTATGAAAAAAAAAAAAAACGTGTTGATGTCAGATAATAACCTAACCCCAGGTTAAGTCCAATCGAAAATTACCGGCATTGTAAATTGAGCCACCAACAGGTCTCTGATCACTAACGCGACGGAATTTACTCATTTTCATATCACTTGAATAGAGAAATAATAAAGAAATAACAAAAATGAAACACAACATATTTGAGGAATTACCATAAACAACACCACGCTCCGTCCAAAGGAATTGCCTGCTGATGAAAAATATGCTCCATTTGATTGTGTTTGACTGAAACAATGTAGCATATTTGATCGCCTTAAACCAAGTTCATGTTTGTAGCCAAGAAAATAATACACATCTTCGAAATAAAATCGAGCATGTCTACGTAATATAAAGTCTGCTGCTCTCTGATGTCCTTTTTTGGCGCGATACATGTTGTGCTTTTCTTGTGAAAATAAATTCACCTAGTTTCCGGTATAATTCGTGCTCTTTCTGTGCAACTTGATGCTGCCCTCTCCGGATAGGGAGAGGGAGGACCCTGTGATTTGATGTAACCCAACACCTGGCGCCCACCCTCCGAAATCTCAACAGATACATTTCACAAGGAATGCAAAGACTGTGCTTTATCTGAGGGGACACAGTACAAACACTGTCTACTCCTGTCTTAAAATAAAGAGATGAAAAGAACGCCGTGGGTTAAATGATACCATGGCAGAATGTATGGGACTTTCTCAAATGGCATGCGTTTGATCAGCGACTGTGTGAGACATTGTGTGTGTATATATGTGCGCAATGTATAAAAAAAGCATATAAAGTCCACATTCGCTTGATCATGTATCAGGACATACATATTTTACCCATGTTTACTCTTGGCGTAATTATTATACCACAATTTCACTGCTATGTTTCATATTCAAGCGTCCACTTTTAACTCACATACATAAACTTAGCTGGCTCTACTGCATCTTTGGCAGAACTTTCACTTGGTCCCTAAACCCCATGCAGAGAGACAGACAGACAGACAGGCGGGACGTCAGAGCCTCTCTCCTCCCTGTCTCCAGCCGTCCTCGGTCTACTCTGGTTGGAGGAATCCAGGGACCACGGCTCGTGTAAACAGAAACCTGATCCGGTGCTCAGGGCTTGGGTTTCGCCCCCTCGTACGCCCGCTGATGATACCCGATCCGGCCCGGCTTTGGGAACAGGGCTTATCTGATGCCTCACAAAAGGCCCCTCTCTCCGGCTCTCCATAACAGCGCACATCTGGTGCCTCTGCAGGGAGCGCTGTCCCTTTGGGTTCCTCTGGGGGGTGAAGGCGGGGATTAGACCGTCTCACTATGCCCTTAGCAATCCACTTACACAAATGACAGAAGAGACAGTATTCACAGGTCTATGGTTACAATCCTCAACATCTGGACCGAATCATAAAGAATTGCCACTTTTGTGTATAATGACTTGCATGACTGTCCCTATACGCGATGACAGCGAAAAAGTCCCCGTCCATTTAGAAGATTGTTGAAAATGTTGTAGCCTGATCTTCACAGAGGGACATACCGTGTGATCTACTGTGGTTTACAGTGATGTCTTTTCACCGTAAGGGGGCAATGTCTACCCATTGGTTTTGCATAATGGTGCCAATGAATGTAGCCGGGTGTTTTCCCTTCATCAAATTACATGCAAATAGTCATGATGAGTCATGTGTTTATGGCTCAGTGACCAAATAAATTGAACTTTAGCATATGAAACTGTTTAAACTGCAATTTGTATTCACATCTGATTAATAACTTTGATATTTTCCTAAACAGTAGCCTACTGTAACTTATACACAAACTAAATCGTATACACAAATCAAAATTGTCTTTAATCATATAAACTGTAGAGGCACCCCACTCTAATTTTGTTTTGCTGCAGTTTAAAATTAAATTTCTTTAATATTCTTCATCGTTGATGGATAATCCTAAAATTGTAAATAATATATAAATGCTTTCTTGCTATGATAAATGGCAACAGCACACGGACTACATATTGTAATGTGGAATATGATATATCTGACCTACATCTTGATAAATGCTGTTTCATAGTATATATATTTCATCTTTAAATCAGCTATAAACAGCTATAACAATTAATAGGCTACAACACAGTCTTGCCTCAGATCACGAAACTTAATGCCCCAACATTTGACTTTATGGGTAACAAATCTGTTAGTTTAGCATAAATGGCATATTTTCAATGCAGGATCATTCTAAACTATATGCAGACAACTAGAGCTGAAGTAATGTCCGCCTTTGCAAAGATAAACAGTATTTTTGTGCCGGACATGTTTGAATAACTGGTGCAATCCAGTGCTTGACCACCAGGCGTCGCTGTTGCCACACTTATAGCTGTAGCTCGACACGAGCGCTCGTTCAACAGGTCGCATTTACTTTTCAGTTTTGTATCTTTCACTCGATTTATGTCATTGTCTTGCCAATTGAAGTCGATGCGAGGCCACACATTCTGAGTTGTAACAGTTCAATTTAGGTAATGACACCTCATCATTCACCATAAACCCAATGGTAGCCTGAACCAAGTCAGTGTCACCATGGCAACACAGTGTTGGAGGCAGTGTAAATAAGATGGTGGCCGGTTCGACTTCATTTGACACCAAAGTCGATGAAAGTGGACTCTCCTCCACTGGGAGTCATGCTGCGAAGCAGGGCATTTAAACATGCTTGGTAGAAAAGTGAAACACGTGTGACTTCGTTGAAGGAGCATGCGCGTTCAGGCCGACTTCCCAAATGGTTCACAGCTAAATACAATTAGCCTAAAGTGTGTGATCGTTTCCTGTAATCGAAGTTCCTGCGGTCAAAGCACTTTATTATAACCCTTCTCTCCACCACGTCCGGGACTCTACGTCACAGACCCAGCTGGTATAAAAGCCTCAGTCCGATGCAGCATCCTCATTAAAGAGAAGCAGCGTCTGTGGGCAGCCTCCTCCTCCTCCTCCTCCTCCTCCTCCTTCTGGCCAAATTACTGCAAACAAAAAGAAAATGTCCAAAATGACGATCGTTCAGCTTGGAGTGATTTTGTTCGCCATATGTTTATCAACACAGGTATGCTGACATATAATCTGTTATACTGCTTTTAGCTTGATTTTATTTATTGCGTCATGGTTGGAATGTATTGTGTTGCGATCAGCTGGTTATCTTTGTAGAAATTCATTGTGTGCTGACGGGTTATTTGACTCTAAAGGTGTTTGTAGACGGGGCTTACTCGCGGTCTGGATTAAAGCAGGCTAGACCTGGAAGCTAAACTCTCTTGGGGGAAATTAATATGCAGAATTCCTGTCAGTCGATTTTCTAAATTGCTGTGTGTTTCTTTAATTCATAAATACTTCAAACCTAATTCCAAGTCATGATCTTTTTTCACATTTATCTTTACCTCTTGATTAGCGTGCACTCCAGTGAATTAATGATTCAGGTGGAGTGTATTATGTACCTGTGCAAAGGTGGGGAGAGAATCTAAAGTTTCTTTTCGGGTGTGCTCAAGGAAACCTGAGAGGCACGCGCATAAACTTAGGTCTCTCTTATCTTTTTGCTTTTCCTATGTTGTTAGACTGTATGATCAGTCAGAAATAACTGTGGCAATGGTTCAAAAATTGGTAAAGATTGAGTGACATTTTAATTGATTTTCGGTGTATTGGAATATGTTTTGCTGTTGTTCATTATCTCAGTGTGCTTTATTGAGTTTTGGTACTATTCCCTTCCTGTAAAAGTTATCATGTAATTTGCATGTAAAGCATGTGGTATTTATCATCAGTGTATAGTTCGTCATGTGCCATTTTAAGGTTATCACTGAAGCAGAGGCTTTGTTACAGTTTGACAAGTTTTAAACCCTCTATCCTCCATCCTCCTCCTCCTCCTCCTCCTCCTCCTCCTCCTCCTCCTCCTCCTCTTCCTCCAACAGGTGGTTTCCCAGAACAGCACAAACCCCACATGGGGAAACTCCACCTCCAACCCTAACGCCACCACCATGGCCACAGACACCCACAGCAGTTCGGCCAACACTACCGGCCCGACCGGATCAGGCGTCTCGCTGCATGCAGGCACCGTCTCCTTCCTGGTCCCCATCATCACGGGAGCCTCTCTCCTGCAGCGCTACTGTTGAAGCCTCGGACCCCCTCATCTTATCATCCCACCCACTCCGACTTCACTCCCCCCCCCCCCCCCCCCCCCCTTTCACCGCACTGCACAGAGACCACAAGACTAACATGGATGGACTCCACAACCTTTTTTGTCCTCCTTAAATTCGTGATAAAAATATGTATAATTCAAGACATTTCTTTCAATAAGGGGGGTTTAACCGTCACCTGGAGATCATCACCAAGACCCCCTCAGCCCCTTGCATGGAATCAAAAGGAACGGCGGTTGGCCCAGCTTCCTTTTTTTGCCTTGCGTTTCCATAGTAACATCACCGAATGTTGGAGATGCTCAGGGCTGCGGTTGTCATGTCACATGTCTTGATTGAAATGCGGACCACTTGAGTGTACACAGGGTCTATTTGTGGCTTTAAACCCACCTGGCAATCAATATCAGAATGTTTTTTGTCTGTCAAGTTAAGTTTGGCACATACAGTATAGGAGCTTTTTTCAAAACAGCACGAGCCAGAAGACAAATTTGAGTTGGGTTCTTTCATAATTTGGCTCTTCGGTCTTTTTATTAGAATTGTCAAAGAGGTGTATGTAGCAAATAAGTTGCCACAAGGCTTGTGTCAGTTTTGCCTTGTGATGTGTAAAGAGTTGCGGTCTTTTACAATGAGGGTTTGATTGACACCTTTCCCCCCCTTCATCCATGGGTTAGACCCAGGGAGTGACTATCTGTATATTATAACCATATGGGAAGGGTTGATGTTAGATTTATATTACCCCCCTTATAGTTTATATTTTGTATAAATGGAAATGTTGTTCTGTTTAATAGTTTGGGTATAAGATAATGGAAGAAATGACAATGTACAATAAATTATGAAAAACGATCACAACAGTAATTGTTTCTTTGATCCAGTTCAGTTGAGCTTTTGCTGAAATGTTTATCTTTCCTGTGAAAGCAGCACTCAAACCAATATTTTATTAATGCCGTGTCTTTGCATGGATCTCGGTCCATAAAATCACCCTGATGCTCTTCACCTAAAGGGTGTGGTGGTGTTGTATTCGTCATTACTGAGCTGCCTGCCAGTCTAGACGGGCGACTGCTGCATGAGCTGCAGGCCAGAGATGGACCCAGCATTCCCTGATGCCGCCACTGATCTCCTCTGGATTAGTGCCAGAGCAGCACTGACTGGATATGAAACAGCACCAGCCTCTATGGTATTCCAGTGATGTACAAAGCCTAAACATGCTTACATTCAGAATTATGATCTTTCTACCAAGAGGAGAGAAGCTGTGAGCATGAAGAAACCTGTTGTTTCAGTCAGAAGTTTGACTAATATTATTCATGACTTTCATTTACTGCGAAGAATTAATGAGTTTAAAGCTGCGGGACTATTAAAGGATTATCTTATCTTATCTCAAAGAGCCCTCAAGGGAATGCAAGGTCCTATTTGATTATGCGTTCAAACAAGTTTGGCTTTTTGCTGTTACTCGACACGGTCTAGTCCTAACTTTATGTTCAATCCTCCAACAGCTGCAGCGCATGGAAAATATCTGTATGAACACTAATGTGAATTAGATTTAATATGGGTCTCTAACATAATTATGAAATATACATTATGGGATATATAATAGTCTGTCTTAAAATATAATGGAGTACCATTTGTAATCCAAAAAGTGAACATTCAATTTAAGATGTTTACATGTCGAATAACACAGACAAATCAGCCCAGTGCTATCTATCTCTTTCAGTTTAAACCTTCATAGTGCTTTTGTCTGCCTTCTTTTTGTGATTATCTTAAACAATACTTTGTTTAGTTTTAATTTGTTTTGTTTTTTAGGCAAGCAGTTAGGTAAAAGTATTAAAAACTGATCAACCAAAGCAAAAAATACACCACTCTATGTGTGTGGTGGGTGCTTGCTGTGATGGCAGAGTGAGTGGCGTGCAGCACCAGTAAAGCCAGCCTCATGACTCATTAGCCCACACCATTGTCTCTCAATCCTCTCTGCACTATTAACCTCTCCCCACATAACGGCGTCTCCCCACATCTCCTCTCCCTTTTCCGGATCTATCCACTTACTGTCCTCCACCAGTCTGGTCTGCAGGGACTGTAGAGATGTGGGTTCTCAAAGAACGACTAAGGGTTTTCTTTTCCTAAAAGCTGTTGAAAATGAGCGTTTGTTACAACTGGAGTGTTCCACTTCTATGAGAGAACAGCTCACCGAACAGTTGGTTTAATACACACTGAGAATCAGGATTTTTCTTCTCGAGCTGCTGAGTTTTTGGATGTTGAGAAAAACACAAAGAGGATAAACACAAATATAAGATGCATGACCGAAAACACTGTATCTGCAATTCTAAATAATTAATTACAACATTATGTTATGCAATGGCACTGCCTCGGGTTATGATGCTATTTACTAGAAGACAGAATCTACAAGCAGTCTTTCCTGCATCACTGACAACCTTATGACTCTGGAGCAGCAACAAGTCCTGGGAGAAGTCTGGTAAGCTTTAAATCCATTAAAATCAAAAGGCCTACTATTATTTCATGAATAGAAAGGGCCAGCCAACTGATTCTTGTTGTATGAAATGGATTGGCAATGCAATAGGCATTTCTGGTAGCCTTCAAATAAGCAACCAGTACAAGTACTGCATCGTACGTATAGCATAGTATAGTACATGTACGGGGAGGGCAAAATACAACCAACACATTTCAATATGTATTACAAATACAACGTCACGGATTCCAGATTCAACAACTCTGTGACTGAAAAGCTGAACATATATGTAGTATTTGTGCAGGGTTGTACTGTTTTATTATTATTATCGTCACACAAAAAAGTAACATGAAAAACGTACACAACCCACATCCAAAACCAGATCAAAAATAAAAATGACAGCACGAAGCTTGAGTCAGAGAGAAAAACAACAATGTAACCTTTATTTAACTAGGAAGTCACAATGTTTCAATCTATATCATTGAAAGAAAAGCATATGGCTAATTGTCCATGAATCTCTGTCCGTCTCTTGTGTACTTCAGAGCCACTCAAACTGTTCAGGGTCAGATAAACAGAATCGACCATCCCATGATTAAGTCCTTTGTTTTTCTTTGAGACTGACCATGTTGACACTGACACACTAATAGATTTTATAAGCTATTAGGCTAAGCCAGTTATTGCCCAGCAACAATATGAATATTATTCACTTAAACTCATCTCATGACCTTTTGCTGTCCCTGAGAAAGACAATTTTCAACTTGACTTAAAAAGCATTGCTTTTGGCTCACTAGTGTGTATTAGTAGCATATAGAGTAACACTCCAACACACCTCAGTACAGTGCTTGGCTGAGTCATTTCTATGGCGATGGGTCTCAAGTGTCTCAAGTTTCCCTCCATCGCTGCTCGTTTCCTCTCTTTTATTGATTCTCTGAGCCAAAATGAGAAGTACACCATCTCATATATTCAACCCTTCTGAAAAAGATTCTTGGTTTATTACTTTTGACCACAAATTGCTGAAATGTTCACGTAAAGCACTTCCCATCAGTCAAAAAGTTTGCGTATTTATTCCTGTCAATGAAGTTCTGTAGGGCTTGGCAGTTTACTGTCTCTAGTCCCTTCTGATTATTCTGAATAAGCCAGAGTTGCTGCTTCCAGTAACATCAGAAGCATTGCTTCCTGTGTGCCAGTGTTTTTCTCTCTCTCCTGGAAAGAGCCATTAGAGACAGGCCGCTAGCACCAGCAATTGTGTGAGCTGTCATTACGTAACTATGGATTAAGTCGCTATTATGTTACACATAACTGGCAATATAAAAAGTCTTACAATGGTAGTACAAACAATAAGTGGAATATACCACATTCTGTGATCAATAATTTCATTTAAACTAACTTTTAATAATACAAAGAACCTTCAGTTAAATTGTATAATTTCCCCATAAGTTTCACTTCCCTTCTTGCTATTTCTTGATTGTCTGTTTTCCTCAACATCCGCACTATATGTCCATAACCATGAACGACATACAGTGACCTCTCTTCTGGTGTTAGGTGTGACACCCAGCAGACCTTTAATCATTGATTGGCGTCATGAATTATTCAGACAGCCGCCAGTGTTGCAGGGACAATGTCACACAAACACACACACACGCACACACACACACACACACACACACACACACACACACAGATATATTGCTTTAGGACACATGGACACCCCTCTCCTCAGGGCCTTTCATGCACTTCGTTGTGTAAAAGCAAGTGGTGGGATCACATGGTCCTTATTCATACATTGTGTTGGGATATGGAATAGAGGCGTGTGCATGTTCACCATCGCTCTGTGAACACCAGTTTGACTGTTTCTGTGTTTGTGTGGCAGTAAAGTAACTGATATTAGATACAGTTGTCACGTTCCTGTCATTAAGGGCCTCCTGACTTGTGTCAAGTTTCAGGACTGTAGTAAGACGATTCACTGCAGGGTAGGAACAATAAAGTAGCGTTTTAGATAACTAATCTGTACGTTTCATGAAATAAAACTTATGTGCTTTAAAATCCACTTATATTTCAAATTTAGCTTATTTTTTTTAAGCTAGACTCCAGCTGTAGTGTAGTGTTTAGCTTCCACTCTATCCAAGAATTGTTTTGGGCTCATAAATAATCCAGTTCACACCTCAGACAAATGCGAGGCTCGGTGTCACACCTGTCCAACGCTTGTTGCCTAGTGCCCAAACACCCACACTCTCCACCGGCTGATTCAGAGGGGAGACGACTGAGGTAAAGATTGTATTGACTTCTCAAATGGTCAAATCAGCTACAGAAACTAACAGCAGCTGCTCACACGCTGTTCTCACGGTACAGTCTGTACAACTCCTGGTTTTCCAGAGAACAACAACTAGCCTTTAATTTGCTTGGTACAGAGAAAAAGATGTTGCAGCTGCAGTGAGCTGCATCACAACAATCTATTATTGGGGACATATTAATTGGAAAGCTGTTTGGAGCTGTAGTGAGTGTCTGTACAGGAGACATCAGAGTACATTTTAACGAATGTTTTTTTTTAATTAATGATTAATTTATCATTTTCTAATGCATTATAGATCTTTCATAAGCCATTATTAAAAACAACTTTTGAGTTGCCAGGTTGTGAGATAATTGTTCGGGATCCATTTGGTAATAACACTGTTGTTAATGTTTGTAAACCATTAATGCGTATTTGTGGATTTCACACTTCCTGATACGCCAGCAGCCATACATGTTCAGTCTCATGTGTATCAAAAAAATGCTCAGCCTCTTGTGTATCTAACAGTTTATAATGTGGATTGAATTCTGTAAAAGAATTGTACAAGCTGAAAGAAGAACTCCAGGAGGTGAAGTGTCCTCAAAGCCTAAGAACATGTGTTTTCTAAAAAACAACAAAGCCATTCAAATCCTTGTGAGTCCTGCTGCTGAAGAACCAAATGAGTTTGCAACCAAATTTTGTCACATGCACAAGAAAGGACCTTCTGAATTGTAACGTTTACTTAACGCCCAAGACAATTTACATTTACAAGGGCGTAGGTTTGGTCTCAGCATTGGTAGGGACACTGCCAGTCCTTCGCTCGCTCCCGATCTGTGCCGTTTGAATGCGTTCACCGTGAATTTCAGCATAGAGGTGCACTAACATCTGAGTGTCTGCTGAGTTGAGCACGGAGATCTGAGTGTCTGCTGTCTTTACCGCAGCGATGTCCAGTAGTCTCCATTCCTCCACCGCTGCCAGCGAGCAACGGACTTTCAAAATAAAAAGAAACGCGCTATAAATAATTGTCGGCGTTAATTAATGAATGCGTTGACGCGATAATAACGCGTTGACTTGCCCAGCACTAATAATAATACGAATGAGTTTGCAAATATATTGTGCAAAATATTTTTTTCTAACAGGCAATTCAAATTAACAAAATATTGGTGGGGACAAATCTTTCCCAAACTTTGGTCGTAACTAGTCCCTATGGACCACATGCAAACCTATGCCCTTGGACCAAGACAATTTACACACATTTACATTCTTGCAAACCTCCTCTGTCAGATTTGCAAGGTTCCCATTTTAAGAATATGTACTTTAAAGACTTAATGTTCATCTTTAACTTTAAAATAAAGTACTCATTTAAGTTAGATGGTAATTAGTGATCTCCTCATTAGCAACTATGTTCTTTTATGTAAACTTCAAAAGTAAATTCATACTATTGATTCTTGTATGAGGATGGAAAACAACGCTACATATTCAAAATAATATTTAAATGTATTACATTTAATTAATTAATTAATTAAATGTATTAATATGATTTCTGTGAAAGCTGGAAATAATTTAAATTAAATATTTAGAATATGAGGGTATTTACATGCCTACCCACATTACTACACATGCTATCCAACAATCAATCATTACATTTGATCTAAATACCTTTCAATGTGAAGGCTCTGTGGTATTCAGGGCTGTAACTGATATATTTTATGGTGAGATTATCCCGATAGTGTCTCAGTTTCTTCTACCGTGTTTATGCAAATCATCTGTTCCTGTCAGCATTTGACTTTCACGACCGGAACAAGCTGTTGATGTAGTTGCCTGTGAGAACATTTTCCTCATCTGTCATCAGACACTTTGTCTGATAAAATGTTCTAGGTTAGGTTGCAACCGACTGTTAATAAAATGAATCATATTTTGTCCTTTTGTGATTGTCTCGCTGTTGTCTGAACAGTATACTTTTCCTCGACAGTGCTCATCAAAAGCAACAACCCGTTTACATTTCACAATACACCGCCATCATAAAGAGATTATTCAGCAAAACCAACAGACCAACGGTGGCATTTAATAGCTCAAGAGAGAGTAATGGAAGTCATCTCATCACTGCAGAATGTACAGCTTGTGCTGAGGCATAAATTAGATTGGAATTGCATTATCGCAGCAGCATCAACCTCATCAACCTAACCCTGACCAGGGATGACATAAACTGCTGCTTCCTTCTTCCCCGCCTCTGTTGAAAGATTCCGCTGTTCTTCTCTCCTCAGAGGAAGCTTATTTCACCCAGCTCTTCCAATTCTGTTTTTATCGATTGAGCTGCCATACAGAACCCGAGCAAAGACTGTTTCTGTATACAACTCTGATGAAACGAGGTCGGTGTCTTTCATGAGGCTTGAATGCAGCTTTTAACAATTTAAAATTGGTTGCTACATGTTGTCCTGTGTTTGTGTTCATTGATGCCTGGATGCTATTTATTTGATTAATGCTGATTACTTGAAAACCCGCGCGGTGTACACAACATAGACATTTCAAAAACAAAACTGCAGACAACATCACTTTCATTGCTTTTTTCCTCTGATATGTAAAATGAAATCAATTGTAAATGAATCTAGGAAAGGGCTACTGGAACATCTCAGTAACATTATGCCTATAATGACTAGAATAGAGGAAGGAAAGAGGAAAAGGCAGACAAAAGGCTGTAAATCCGCTGAAAGGTCCTTCCTGCCAGATGGTCAGTGGTACATTTGTGTCTGCCCTACCCCTGTTGGGAAGCTTGTTGCTTTCTAGACTCAATGGGGCTCTCTTTTGCTGTATCAACAGACAGCTAAAGTGGATCAATTAGCATAGACGGAGGCAGACATCTATAAAGCTGTTTGGTTTCTCTCATTTTCACTAATAACATGGATCTCATCAATCAGGTGCATAAATGGATCGTCTGATCCTGTCTGCCGTTTCAGTGATTCATGTCCAGAGGCTGCCATGGAAACCAAACATTAGAAAGATGTTTGACACCAATCCTGATAAACTGTCCTGCTGGTAAATGTGCCCTCGCTAGGTCAGAGCATTTGTGGGCGATTGCTCTTTGCTTTATCGATGGTCTCCGTGTGATTTGAATTTTTGTAGGCAACACTTCACATGTAATGTGATAACATAAGTTAATATTTACTCTGCTGTCATTGAAAGTCTCATCATTTTGTGTGCCTTGGGTGACCTGTTTAACATGACGCGAGTGACCGTCCACAGAGCTAACCTGATTTCATTAGCAAATCAGGTTGTATCCCAGATTTACATCACCACTGTCCCTGCTGTCCGTGGACACTAAACTCAGTGTGTCCTCTGAGAGCGGCTCTAATCTAACTAACTGCATATCTAGGACACACCATCCTCCCATCACTGTCTGACCTTTTGGAAGGACCCCTGATGCCACATAATGGCACCTGTTTGCTGGGAATAGCCTCCACCCACTCTGTGTCGAAAGAAGCCCCAGTCAGAAACCTACAATGTACAACTAATCCTGCGCACAATGACTGTTGAATACATTCAAGCGTGAGAGAGAGAGTCTGCGTGTCTCAGTACCATCTGGTCAACGAGGCAACAGAGAATCAATGTTTTTTCTTCAAGCTGCACTCGCCTGTCAGAAACAACTGACAAGCTACACATACTTAAAACCGGTGTTCCTGCCAGGAATTTTTTAGGGGATTTCATTAAAAGTCACGAAAAATTTGACATTTTATTATTCAATATGTGTCAATTAAAAAAGCTGTTTGAATTTGAGCTGTGCAGCTCAGAAAACTGTACCCACCTGACCACCAAACCTTTGAAGACTAGTGCCAAAAATGTTTGCATTATTAAATTGTGACCAAAGCGGTTCAGTACCGTCATATTGGCAACATCTCAGACTCAGAATATGCAGCAACATTTGGACACCACAGTTATTATGAAAGTCATGACAGTGAAGATGTATTTGTGGCAGAGAGGCTTACAAGATCCTTTGACAGATATTCAGTTATTTCTGATATATTTTCTGATGTTAATCTGCCATCCACTGAGTACTGGTCATCCTCTTTTCTTGATTATTATTATTACTTTCACTCTTGGCTGTGCTGCACCACCTTGTGATATCTGAATTGAGCTGTTATTGACATCCCTTGTACAGGAAACAAAAGGAAATGTGTTCCACAACTATGTCCAAAGCGGAGGCCAACTGGAAACGTTGGCAAAAGAGCTGCTGAGTCTGCTGCTGTTGATTGAAGCGATGATTTTCACACGCCTTGTTTATTTGATATTGAACATCTATGACCTCATTCCTACCATATTTTACAAGGTCAGCCACAGATTTGCTCTGTTTTATCTTGAACCCTTCAGACTCACCTATGTACTCTACTTTTTAAAATTGGATTTCATGGGTTTAAAAAAATAGTTTTGGGAAAAAAAAAACATTTGGGGGAAAATACACTTACATGCTTTCTTGTCAAAAGTTACATGAGAAGATCAATGCCACTTTCTTATTTGTCTGCTCACTAAATCATTTGTCAGTTTACTGATCACTCGCGGAGAGACTGGAAACAGGTTAGCCTGGCTCTGTCCAAAGGTAACACAATACCAGTGCAATATAAAATCTCCACAACAGCAACAGGACACGATTTTGGTATTCTAAGTGTCTGGTTTCCTGTCGTATGCATTGTCTCTCAGCGTCAACTACAGTCTCGGATCTTGATCAGCAGCAAAAGGGAGTTTGTTTTTGTTTTTGTAATTAATTGATTCATTCATTAAAACCACACATTTTCCATTTAAGGCATGTTAGTTAGTGAGCTTTATGGGTTCTGGTAGGTGGATTTTGCTACATTTGGCCAGAGACAGACTGTCTGTTTTACAGTCTCAATCCTAACGTAAACTAGTCGGCTGCTGGTTTATTTAGCGGACAGAAAGAGAGTTTTTCTCATTATACTCTCAGTATATTTAAGTCTCTTACTCTAAGTGTATTTGCAAAATATCAAATTCCATTGGATTTTTCAGAAGAGTAAAGGTCTGAACAAATGTAGTCATCACTGTCTAATAGGCAAGGATTACAGCATGTATGAGCTTTGTGTTGACATATGACTGCTGTTGTGTTTACCATCACCACAGCTTGGGCAACAAAAGCACAGTGTGACATGCGGCTGATGAGTTTTTTCGTATACTATTGAGTTACACTTCATATTTAAATAAATTCTCTTTTAACGAAAGGTAAATGCTGGTGGTAAAACCATTTGGTTCTGGTGATCTATTCTTCTCTAACAGCAACAAACCTTTTCCCCGCTTGAATGGATATCAGATAGGCCCGTAAGTTCTGTTCCCAACAACATATCACACCTACTGCTGCATTGTAAACCACGAATGTGATGAGTGAATTTGAATAGCAAAAGGGATGTCAGACAAAGAGTGAAAATAGTGACACATTATTGGAGTGTTTTTGTGGACTTTAACAGAAAAAGAAAAAGAAAAAGAAAAGGTCAACCGTGTTCAAAATGAAAACCTGGGGAAAACATGTAATGATGGTGATGGAAATGGTTTACGGTCCAAAAAAAGCCTACAAGACAAACCATAATTCCACAGTTTGCCTCATACTATCACACACCCAACTACTATGTTCGAAATTGTGCCTCTTGAATGGACTGAAGAGCCCTTTTCCTTGATGCTATCTCATTAGCAGCCTGTCAACTCGACTCCTAACCCTCTCTTCTTCCTACACTCCACCAGCAGGCACTGACATTTGTATAATGAATGTGGTTCATTTTTAAGACGGCTGTCCAATTAGGTGTAAGATACCCTGGGCTGTGGAGAAGGTTTAGTTGTATTTGTGTAAGTGCAATGTTATCTGGTGAAAGATCTGTTTGGATTACAAACCCCACAGGTACAGAGTATATTGGAAAGATACTTAATCTGTGAACCAGACAGATACAATTTAACAGAAAACAAACAAGCATTGTCCCCAAAATGTGAAAGTATTAAGCCAGTGTTGCAGCCTTGCTAATGCTTTGGATGTTGTTTTGGCAATTACAAGTGGGCTGCACTTAAGACAAGAATCCAGAGGAAGCATTACCTTTTCTCAGGTTATAAAGAATCTACTGCTTGCAAATAAACGCTCTCTGACTGTTTGTAAAGGAATGCAGGCTACTTGCTTTTATCTTGGGCAGTCTGGGTAATGTCCTTAAATTACATGCACGTACATTAATGCAATTCATTGTGATAATCCTGTCAGTAGTTACATACCACCAGTTGCTGACTATACAAGGGCACCAGCTGAAATAAGCTTTTTCATTAACAACAGTTTTAAAGCATTTTTGTGTTTTTTTTTATTCTCTGAGTAAATACTGTACATACTATCTGTAAATATGTCACGTGTCTTCTAGTTCCTGTCCAACTATTCAGATATCATCTTGGTAATATGTGCCTATTTTCAACTACATTTGACAACTGTAGATATAAGAAATGTAAAATAAAAGAAATAGAGAGACTATAGAGGAAAGTGGTTCATAATGTCTCTGTAATGTAATAATGTGTTAATATATGAAACATTTTGTGTAAGTGTGTGTGTGTCAGCCAAAGTTTTAAAATGACAGCTATAACTCAGCATGACGTCAGGATATACAGTATAGTTCTTCCTAATCCCCTGGACAAAGAGACTGAACAGGCCATTACATTTCCACTGCTGTCCTTGCAGTGGGGAGGAAGCCTGTAGATAAGATGCTATCTATGAGATGAACAGCAGAGCCCGTTTGGTTTCCTGTGTCCCTGCTGTACACTGGCAAGGGTGTGTGTGTATGTGTGTGTATGTGTGTATGTGTGTGACCGAATACAACATACTATATGTTGCATCGTAGGTTTTCTTATTAGGCCCCCAAAGTCTTCATGAAATGTGTAATCACATTAATAAAAGGTGTAAAACATAAACAAGTATTACTTGAATTTAGTTGTGCTGTGATAGTAAGATACAAGTGAAACATTTCTTAATTATTTTCTATCTTTGATTTCATTGTCTGTCATAAAAAGATATAATGAATATGCCAATAGTGTACATACAGTGGCCTATTTGTATGTTAAAATCTTGTATTAAGGATGTTTCAGTAATGTGTTTTTTCGAATACAGATCATGTACAAATAAGCATAACAGATTTCATTTTAACGTATTAAAATAGAAGTAGAGTGTGTAGATTCTCGTGTTCAGCTAGTGCATCAGACGTGTTTTGTGTTAAGTCACACTATCTGTTATTATCACACTGTATTAGCCCTGTTAGCTTTTAGCTAAGTTAGCTAAACACACCACAGGAATCTGCTGCCCACCGGCTGCTAACAGCTAACTAGCTTTCCTCCCACCAACATACAAAGACACACTCTGTTGTAGTCAGTTGTCTGTGCAGTTTGTCATTTGCTAAGCCACATACATAAATACATACATAAATACATACATGCAATTGTCTTAGGAAATCAAGGAAACTGAAGCAGTTGTAGTGAGGACTCAATGACAGTATAAAACATCCAATGAAATATGTTATTTTTTCAAAAAGTGTGAATCACCGCAACCATGAGAGGAGAATAGCTGTGTACAGATAAACAGACACAGGGATGCACATGCACGCACACTGCTTACATGATCTTGTGGCTGAGATAAAAATCGTATAAGTTTACAAACTCTTATGATAAATTAGGCCCATGAGTTTACTTAAACTTAGAGTTGTATATTCAACCATGTCCTAATAACGAGCCTGTATGCTCCAGGTGTGTCTTCTAACCCCCGTTGTGAATGCATGCTCACTGATGTGCTTCAGAGGGATACACTAGCAACCGCTTCCAGTTACACGCTACACAGTATATGGCCACTATAGTGACCATAAAAAAGGATATTCATTTTGTGGATCCCCTGCGTGACCTGCAGGTCTGCCTCATTAAACACATTTTCTTCTATTAACATACAACAACGATGAGTTTATTTCACAGACAGTTCATTTTACACCTTTTAAACCAAGTGAAAACCAAGAGTTATGACATATGTAAAGAAGCGTAAAGAAGCCTTTGGGTTTCCTGTAGATGTCTCTACACCACAGTCAGTTTCCACTGTACTTGTGTCTGACCTATTCATGAAAAATGGGGCAGTTACCAAGGAGAGAAACCAATCGTTCATTCTAAAAATATAATCTCAGAGCCCAGCAAGTGAGAGGTGCACAGTCCCCCTCTCGTTATCTCTGCCATGGCTCAGAAGAAGTTCTATGTCGTAAACAAGCCTTAGGTGATCATTATCCAAGCAGTGAGCGGCCATTCATGACCAATCTCACTGCAGGCTCACTGTTGAGATGTGGTGTGCCAATTATCTGGAAAGTTGACTGCTAATTGGTTTGTTTGGCGTTGGGAGGACCTAAAAGGAAGAGGGATGAAATGAAAATGAAAGCATGGAACAACAGGTGAGAAAGATGGGAATGCAAAAGAACTATCACCTTGCTGCGATATATTTGATATATTCCTTGCACAGGATAGATAGGTGACCGGAAGGGTAGATAAAGTCTCCTTCGTCAGATATCGACTGCCCTGTCTACATGACCACTAAATTAATTTAGATCAAAGCTGTATTTTATAAGAGCTGCCATGTGATTTGGGCCACAGGTCCCAAGATAGAAGGGAGACCTAGAAAAGCAATACATGGTGTTTTCTGGGAAAGAATGACCCTCCTAAAAACACCAATTCTGCTCTCATAGTCTGACCCACTTTAGTCTTGGCAAGCTGGTCAACAAAACGTCAGGGTACTGCCTGAAAAATGACAACCTCTCACAGTAACATAGAGGGTTTTGTAGCAGCAGCCAGGATTATAATTCATTAGACAGACCAACTGTAATGAACCAGCGTGGACAAAGCACCCAATTTTCAGTGTGCCCTCTTTCTCCTGGGAGTTGTGATCATAATAACAGCGCTGTTTGTTGCCTGGTTTCATGCTGAATCATGATCACACAGCCACAGGCCCCACGTTCTCTTCCTTTTCTCACCTCTCTCTCTTTTTGTCTCTGGAAAAGAAAATATAAATTCTGCTTGAGATTGTCATTTGCATGGGACAAGTGTGATTTGTTTTATTTAAATATGTCACCAGCCTATAGGATAACATGTGGTAAATGAGCTGCTACTTTGACTTGTTTTTCATCCCTCATGGGAACTCCTAATGAGAGGCCGTGTAGCATTTGTATAGTGATTTAAAATGGTCAACAACGGGGCAGCAGTTTTGCCCTTCAGCCCACTTTTTATTTGAATGGTAACCATCTTATTAAAGTGAAGTAACTGTCAGTTCTAGAATTAAAACGTAACAAAGATACGCTGTGTGTAAGTCTGTGGTCCAAGTTTGACCACATTCCCCAAATGAATCTTTAAGACATAATACGCTAATGCCATGTTATAATTGTGAAGCACCATGTAAACATTAGCGAACCCCAATGCAACCCCCTGTATTGCTCGGACATAAACAGATAATGTTTTTTTCCCATTTGCCTTTGTTTTTCTTTGCTGATCTCTGCTCCGTCCATTAGTCTTTGCTATACTGGCATGTATTCCACCCATTTGTCTCCAGCCGATGGAGCACTCAGTAGTCAATTTATTGTTGAGTGGACCTCTCAAGTATATTGGCTTATAATTTTTTCATGTACACGTGCATTTTTATGATAATAGACTATTATTGCTACATAATGGGTTTTTGTGTTTGAGGATTAATGGCGTTGTGCAATTAAATTATTTCTTATCTATTAGGGTTTAGGTTTGTTTATGTTTTTGGTTTATTACAATATTTCATTGTAAACATGTTTATTTTAGTTTGCTTATTGTATTATTGTATACTGTCTATTACATATATGATATTGCTATTTACTGTTAACATTGCTATTTAAAATATACTATTAACACAAAACAATACAAGCAATTATTAAATACAATCAATACACCAGAGGTCTCTTCTACTTACAATAAAAATAAATCAAATAAATTAGGTTTTACAAACAGAAAGTAAAGGGTTTACATACGAGATAAACCGTCAAAACATAACAAGTATGCACTTTTAGTTTCAATAGGGTCTCATAGATTGTATTCGAGAGTTGAGATATTAAGCTCTAATACAGTTTTAATTTGAAGTGATATGATAAAAACATTCCTTGTACTTCAGTTTATTTAGTTGTATTTCTATATGGTAACATGTTATATCACACGTTGAAAAAAAAATAAAATAAAGTCTATAATAATAACAATAATAATAATAAATACGTCAGAGTAATTCTCTTCCTCTATTGGCCAGAATATTTAGCTACAGGATTCTGATTGGCTATCGCTGTGAGTTCAAAGGGTAGCTTGTTATGTAGCCATTTAGCCGTGGTGGGGTGTGCTGTCTGATGGTTTTGTAACAGCCTAATGTGACACTGGACAATACACTGCACGTGCCCAAAGGCGTTGTCGCTTATTTATTTAACCTGTTAACGTTACGTTTATTTTTGCATAAGCTTTGAGCGCTGACGACGCGGACATGCTAACATTAGCTGAGTAGCTACCTAGCTAGCCAGCAAGCTAACTTAGTGACAAGTGCTCTTCCAAAAATACTTATTGCGTCAAAAGCTGGCTTTATAGGCACGTCCAGGTGAAGCACGCTTTAATGGGTTCTGTCCGAGCTATGGCATCGACCAGGTTACTGTGTTTGCTCAACGCGAAAGTAGCAGACTCGACCAAAACATTAGCCAGGGCATGCTGGAGTGTGTGCCCCAGGAGACACATAGGCAGTTCACCTTCAAGACTGCATGGCTGCATGTCAGCTTGGGTCATTGATCAGTACGGCACTAATGGAGTGTTGAGGTACACAGAAGAAGTCCCCGTCCCCACTGTCAGTTCTCCCAGTGAGGTGATGATTGAAGTCCATGCGGCTAGCCTCAACCCTCTTGATGCATCTATGAGGGGTAAGTGTTGGCACTGTGAACAAAACAATGACATCATCGGTGATTTGTTGTTCGTTTTAATATACCTGCGTGCTTTGTCATTTCCAGGTGGTTATGGAGCTAAATTGCTTAAATTAAGAAGGGATCCAATGTCTGTGATGGGCAGTGATAGCGAGTTTCCTCTGATTCTGGGTCGTGATGTGTCTGGTGTAGTGGTGGACTGTGGATCTGAGGTTACCCACGTGGTTCCAGGAGATGAGGTATGAGCTGCACTTTGATTTTGCCTTGTGTATTTTTAAATGTACTTAGTTTATATTATAGTTTTTCCCTGACAGACACACATAACATGGACGACAGTATGACAATACAAGGACATGGTTATCGCACAGACAAGACAACTGTCTTACTGTGTTAAATTATGATATGTATACGTTTCTATTTAATGCATAATGTGATGGGAACACATGCATGCACGTTATCCTACATCAACGCATGCTTTGCTCCAACAGATAAGATGGTTAAGACCAGGAGTGAAAATGATGAGTCCAATACTCACCGTGCCATATTACAGAGAGAGGAGGGCATGATGTTGCAATAAACTAGATCATCATGAAAATCAATTGAGAAACCATTTGCTGACAAGATAACCAGACACTAATGTATTTTTTTGTGGTTCACCCAGCAAATTGAATAATCAAGAAATCAAGTTCTTCATCATCTTGAAGCAAAAGTCGTAAAAAAATATATTCTAACATTGCTATAAAACTGTCCGGCTCATTGATTTGCAAATCTGTCCACACTGGTCTAACACAGTGGTTCCCATCCTGAGGTCCCGACGTCCTGGGGCAGGATGATCAACAGCATAGGAAAACAAAGTGATATAACATAAATTGTTTTATTTGTATTATTATCTTTTTCTTCAAAACAAAAACAAAAAAATAGAAAACATCGGTCGACCTGGTCATAACCCATCGATATAATTAAGCCAGTGGCGAGGTCATAAGTAGACATTGCTTCATTTTAAGGTGTCACAAGACCCTTAATGCCGGCAACTTCACAGTCAAGTCCTCCGGAGACATTTTCTTTGAAGAAAGATTAAACTTAAACTCTCTGCTTGGTCATCGCATGAATAATAATGTGAGACCTCGACTGCGCTGCCTCCCACGTTACCGTCTTCCTGCAGATACAAATGTGATTATGCAAATTCAACTTCATGTGATTTGAATAATAGAACAATACCCTGTTACAAAAGATCCACATACAGTATTCTATTAATCTTGTTAAAAATATTTTTGGAAGAGATCTGCTGACTAAGAGCTTAACAGCCGATTAATCAGGTTAAAAATATATATACAAGAGTAGGTGGTTGAATTGAGTCGTGTCCAGCTTGTTAAAATGTCATTTTTCTGCTCCAGGTGTGGGCTGCTGTTCCCCCATGGAAACAAGGCAGTCTGGCAGAGTTTGTGACTCTAACAGAGTACGAGGTGAGCCACAGAGCTAGTAGAGGCAGGAGCTTTTGAGTTTCTCCATCAATTGACTGATTACAATTGACTTTCCTGTCAGTATGTTGTCAAACAAATGGAAAGAGTTGATTCAGAGCTCTTGTATGAATAGTAAAAGATGTTGGAACGGAAGTCTGGAAGACCCAGTTGTGTAATCCTGCAGTGTAATACGAGGTAATCAGGATTTAGTTAGTTTTGGTTGCAGGAGCCACTGTGGCACCAATTATATAGAGAGGCACAAATTACTGCTTTTATTTAATTCAGCAATGCATAGCTGGCTGCCTTCACAGTAGATCTGATGACTAGACTGAGCTTGTAAATTGATAATTGAAAAAAAAAAAGAAAATGTTCTGTTGATTTGTTTCTAACTCTTGGCTGTTTTTGCAGGTTTCCCATAAGCCAAAATTATTGAGTCACACAGAGGCAGCATCAATCCCCTATGTAGCCAACACGGCTCTGTCTGCACTTGTCAACGCAGGTGGTCTTTGCAGAGACAGCTCTTCAAATAAAAGGCAAGCACCTGCCTGATCCTGGATACTGTCATCTTGTATTTGAACTTCTCTGCCACATCACCATTTACACACAGAAGTTAGAACATTAGACGTGTGAATCACAGTATCAGAGAGAAGAAGAAGTCTCCTGAGAACTGTAACAAAAGGCCATCAAACGTTGAATGAACTATTTAAAGTCTTGGAGTTTGTAAATGTGCTCTTTGTCTGTTAAATCAGTCCAGTCATGCAGAGCGATACTCTTGATAAGGCACATTTTTCGTCACGTCCGTTTCAGTGGTGGGGCTGGTCTTCTGTTTCATCCTAATTGGCATCAAAAGGGTTTTAGGTCCTGCCTTTAACCCATAGACTGTGAAAATCTAACCTGGTGTGTAATGTAACGGAACTTTCACTCCCCGTCGGATATAATAGCTTCCAATCCTGCAAATCCCCTTTTACCTCCAGTCCTCCACTGCTTGAAGTTTGCTTAAATGAGTCACATTGTAATTGAATGACCCTCTGGTTGCTGTTTGTTTTGTTTTTTCCCTCCTAGAGTTTTGATCACTGGAGGATCGGGAGGCGTTGGAACATTTTCTATTCAGGTAAGGCAGCGTGTAGTCCTCCAGCTGTACCGCTGTGTATGTTTGACTCCTTTTAAACTCTGTATGAGTGTAAGGCCACTCGCTGTCTCTGTGTGCGTGTGTGTATATTTCTGTTTTCTTCCTCTGTGTGCCGCCAGTTATTGAAGGCCTGGGGAGCCCACGTAACGGTTACCTGCTCACAGAACGCCGAAGGCCTCGTTAGAGGGCTGGGGGCCGATGAGGTGGTGGACTACACGGCAGGAGATTCACTTGAACAGCTAGAAATGATGGAAAGGTATGTGTTGCATTGAACGTTTTTTTTTTTTTTTATGTGACCCGAATATGAAATCCCGTAGCACATTATGTGGCGACATTGTATTGTTTGTAATGTTCTTCACTAGCTCCAAGTCAAAGCTCCATGTTTACTACTGAAGTATCGTTAGAGGCAGTGCCAGTTCAGTAAAGGTGCTAATGAAAAGAGAATTGTCTGCACCCCCCCCCCCCCCCCCCTTTTTTTAAACACCCCTTAAATGTGGTAAGCGTCTTCCTGTCATCATGGCGCAACAGCTCACTGACTGCCTTTGTAGTTTCCATGGAAACCAGGGCTCAAGGCCTCAGTGGTTGTGGACTCACCCCCTCTTCCCCTCCCTGAAACTAAATTGGTAAAGCCTGGCTTTTGCTCGACGACAAAACACTCTTTAAATCAGGGCTCCGGCGGTAAAGAGGATCCTGACCTACGATGATGAAACATGCGACGCTCCCTACGATGAAGTCCTCGTACGTTTTAAACCGTTCTCCACCAGGGTCCCCCTAAGTTTGACAGTCTTGTGTTTGTACCGTCAGATTTGACGTGATTTTGGACAACGTGGGTGGGGAAACGGAGCGGTGGGCGATGGGCCTGCTGAAGCCCTGGTCTGGGGCAAAGTACGTCACACTGGTAACACCTTTACTCCTCAACACCGATTCCCTGGGCCTACTGGACGGGGTGTTTCAAGCTGGATGCTCCCTGCAGAGCAAGGCCATACAGGTGAAATGAGCAGAACACACTTTCATTTTCAACAGGGATTAAAACAGAGCTGATGGTGATCATACTGCTGTTCATGGTCTTGACATGCAAATCCATTCGCCCCGCAAACTACTGCTACTGTCATGTTGTTTATTGTTTCCGAAATACTTCCAGTTTAGTACTCGTCATGAAGCCATTGGCATGGGTGTGGGCCACAGGTGCTCTTCAAACTGGAATGGAATACTTAATCATCAGTGGTATGGAAAGACAACATTGTGTAATGGGTGTACACCTGTTCCAGCCAGAGTTTTCACGTTTTATTTCTATTCAGTTGATCAGATAAATCGGAGATCAGTTGAAACGGGGAAGGAACAATCATGTTCTAACTTGACTTGGCTTCTTTGCACATTCTCTCTGTGTAAAGGTTCACGCTTGAGCTGTAGAAATACACCCTACAGGGTTTAATTAATCTGACTGTGTGCAGGTGAAAAGGGAGTTTCCGCATTACGAGTTTGAGTCCCTGCATTGGTGTAAGCCTTGTGTTAATGCATGTAGGTCCGATCCCTGCAGCTGCTCTGTTAGTGGAGTGTAATGAGGGTAGTGGGTGAAGAGGGCCAGGACAGGGCCAGGACAGGGTGGAGCTGCTGTGTCAAGTTGTTCTGGGCATCGCTGATGGCACGGCTGGCACTGTTGGGAGTTGGGTGTGGGCGTTGTAGATGCCATGTCTGTGCATGCATGTGTTTGCTGCTGAACCAGCAGTATTTGAGTGTTTGTGCAGATTGTAGCTGGCTATCTCTCTACCCCCCCCCCCCCCCCCCCCCCAGCAAATACCAGTGTTTGTGTGTTTCTTGCCAAGCCTCTGGGCCCCTTTGTCCACGGTCGCAGCCAGCTGGTCCGTTTGGCCAGGCTCAGCCACATCAGTCACACCCTCGTTGCCCAGCTCTGGACGGCGCGTCCTTTTCGTCTGGGAGATCACAGCACAACTGAGCCCTCTAGTGTTCAACTTCTTGTCAGCACTGAATTATTTTTGCCGAATCTTTTTTTTTTTTTTTTTCTCTCTCTCTCCAAAAAAGGTGTGGCAAAGTCATGCTGCATAATATATTATGATGAAATACTAGGATTAGTACATTTCTTTCTTTCTTTCTTTTGTTTGAGATGCTTCCTGGTGCACCTTTTTATTGAGAACGTGTGTTTTTCCTTGTAACATCATTAAATGAACAAAACAAAAAAACTCTTTTCAGTGGATGGATGCCATGTCTCAGGAATAACAGAACATGATAAGGAATCATTACATGTGAAATTGTAGGAGAACTTATTTTTGAGTAGCTACCGTCGGTCACTAGTCTATCAGCAAATTTGTATCCATTTTATTCTTCCATGTAATCCATGCTGTTATTTCTCACTCTTGGTATGTTATACGAGTCAATGTGGATGTGCATACAATATGTCTATTTTGGCATTTGTTTTGTCTTGGGACCTTTTTTTTGTTTGTAGACTCAATATTTTCACACCCAGATAAAACCACTCTGTGTTCTTTTCTACCCACTGAGGTGCATACCTGCCTGACCTCTTATTGTTGCCTCTTAGAACATAATATCAAGTGGAGTCTTCTATCGGTGGGGATTTTATGCGCCGGATGGGCCGGCCCTGGACGACGTCAGCAAGCTGGTGGATGCAGGGAAGGTACTGTACTGCCTCATTACTGATATCATGCATGCGGACATACTTGTCATTCAGAACAACTTATGCTGACAGGATGGGGAGATGTAAATCCTCTCATTCCCACACCAATCACAGCCTGATAGTGGAATTCATGCAGGGATGGAGATCGTACAGCATTATTAAATATGAACATACCAGGGATTCCATGCATGCCTGTATTCAAGGCTCCCCTGGGCTTTGTTAAAGAGTGAGCATCGTATTCCCGCTGTGCGCCGTTGGCTTCTGGGCGATTTGAGTCAGGCGCCAGGAGACGGTGAATGGATTTTTAAACAGTGCTGAGCAGCCATTCGTAAAAAGCATGTGGGACCTCTGTCCTTTTGTCCCGGGGCTTACGGCGAGCGGCACACTCAGACCAGTGACGGGAAGCTATAGGCACACACACACACACACATGCACCCTCTCTGTCTGCAGGTCCTATTCTCAGTCAGAAGTGTGGATGGTTTCCAGTGTGACGCAACTGCGCTCCCCATTCATTGTTAACGACAAGAGATGCTGACCAGAATAACAAGCCTTTGCTGCTCGTGTTGTGGGACTAGCAGAGGATTGTCCAGCCTCATCACATTCCTCATCCCTCTCACACTTTGTCACATTCACAGCTATGAAAGCAGAGATGATGTAGCAGTTGGAGCTTGTGGATATTTGCTTGTCTAAAGTGATTAATAATGACTGCAATTTCCCACTGGTGTACATTGGGGGGGGGGGGGGGGGGGGGCCATCTATAGTATGCACCTTTTTAGGTCTGGGTCCAGTAGTATTTGAGATATAATAGCTGTTCATTTTGTTTGGTTTAAAGCACTCACTGCATGGAGTTTATCCCATCAGCATAACACAAGCAAGCATATGTTGTCACAGAAAAATGTAACTGACTCAATCGTCAAACTGTCTACACAAATGGTGCTGTCTTATAAAGCAGCCCACTCATCCATCTTCCCCGCCCATTAAAACAAAAGCCGAATACTATTCGTCCCATGGCTGATATGCTGAGGGTTTCAATATGATCTCTTAATTGTTTCCTGACTGCTTCCTGATTGATTTTAAGCTCATATTCATGATGTTTTTCCTGCTGGTTCACTGCAGATCCTGCCCGTAGTGGAGGCCCAGTTTCCATTTACCCAGGTGCCCCAGGCTTTTCAGAAGTTGGAGAATGGCCACGCCAGAGGGAAGACAGTAGTCCGGGTGGCTGAAGAGGACGACAAACAGGCCGAGGAGTTGGTGCAGAACAGTCGCTCAGTCTGAGCAAGAAAGATATGGCCGAGCAAAACTAGAGCAAGCAGAGTGCCAAATGAATTGAGCTGTGAGTCGTCTCACCTTTTTAAAAGGCTACTCTTGACAGCAGCAGACTGTTAACCAAAGAGAGTAGAGGTGCTGCTGTTATGCAGCAGACTACAAGCGTGACCTGAGCGTGCCAACTATTGCTATTGTTAAAGCGTATTCCTTCCAGTACTGTCCTGAAGTTTTCACAAGGTGTTTGAGTTATGCAGCATTCCTGTCACGGTGCAGTTAGCATGATTACCAGCCGTGGACTTATAAATGCCATGCAGGTCAGCACCCAGCTGGTACAACCAGGCTTTTTGTAGCTTTCTGATTGCTGCAATCTATCCACTAAGGAGTCTCATAATAAACTTGGAGGGCACTCGGGAGAGCGTAGACCTCCGCCAAGGCCAATCGTCTCCAAATTGAATGGGTTCTTCCTTGGCCCATCCTACATACACTCTTCTGACAGGCAGACATACAGAACCAAACCCAAAACATGGTGGAGGTAAACAAAAATACCCTGGTAAAAAAAGAATGAACCTTTCAATCTGAAGCATTGAGTCTGTACCTTGTTGTAAACCAAGTGCTGCTCAATGTGCTGTACCATGTATTGAACACATTTATTGACAAAAATACATTTATTATTCTGAAAACAAAAGAGTTGTGTGCTATGTAATTTTGATTAAACAAAGAAAAAGAGTCATGAGAAATTGTATTTTTTGCTCCCTCATATTACATGCAGCTTGAAAATAAGGCTAGATATACTATATATACACAACATGACGTTGCATGAAAATATGGAAACGTTTTAACACTGTTTGACATATTTATCAGACGAACAGAATTAATCAATGAAAAGACAAAGAAATAAGCCTTAGGATATATTACTGGTTAAGTGTAAAAGTATTTAAAGTTCAGACTCAGCTCTGGGTAGTAATACATTCTTATGGATTTATTCATAGCTCTCCATGTTGGCCGTCTCATTGGACATTTTTGTAGGTTGTAGGTTGAGCATTTCCAACGATGTACCTCGCCCTTGAGCAGTTGTCTTGCAGCTGCATAACGGAGCCTCTGGTAGAGGTGTTCCTCTGATGGTGAAACTATTAAGGATCCAGTTTTCATATAATCTCCACATCCCACTGTTGTTGGAGTTTATTTGGATCAAGTGGTTTTAGAATCACTTGGTTTTTGTCGTAGTGAGTTCCCCCTGAAACAGAGACATTTTTCTCATTAATCATCCTTTAAAATAAAGATTCTGGGTAAAAGTGTTATTTCTAAAGGGGTGTTTTGTTTACTGAAGCTGGGATGAGTTCATGATCCATAATGTTATATGGTAATGTTAACAATATTTAGTTTTTTCATGTATGTCATGTAAAATATCACAAGTAATATCCACAATACTATGCATCTTAGAGCAGAGGAGGATAGTTTGTACACTAACACGGTTTAGTCCACAAGGTGTCAGTAATTGACAGTGATGGAAACGAAGCCATTAGACATAAACACCCAGTTTTTAATTTAAGTGGAACTCCTTTAAACAAGAGGATACAGGCTTGGTGTGAACATGAGTAACACTAGTAGTCTAATGAGGAATGCATCTTGCATGTAAAACAAACTGGGGGGACAAAGGATTTTTGAAAAGAATGTTAGAATTTCTTTAAGCTAAACATAAAGTGTCAGGAAGTTTGTCGTCATGTAACTAGGAAATACGTCACTGTCATCATGTCTTGTAATATTAAAGACAAATTGTGTTCTTTAAAAGGTACATGTCATGCCACATGTGGATGACTCACCTTTGACTTCCAGGACCAGATCAGAGGTGGGGGTGTAGCGGATAAAACCATTGGGGGTGACGCTCCAGAGATGGTCTTGGTTGTCTGGCTCTGGGGAGAGACCTACGCGGCTTCCTGACATCGTCACGCTACCACTGGGACTCAGGCAGCAGTCCTCCAGCAGCTGGAGACACAGAGAGAGGAGTTCAATGACAACTTATTTATTGTCTATTATACTGTCTATTGTTTAATCGTGGCACCTCACATAGGGATAGACCTTTTACCGGAGCAATGGACCAGTGTTTCGTATGATATGGGAGTTTGTGCTTCTTTAGTTTGAACCTCAGCAGTAGAAGATTGACTGAGGTTATGTTGTAGTACCCAGGTCAGTCTTGAGTCGTGTCCTTTACTTTGGACCTGATCTTAATTCTAATTATTCAGATTAGATTTTGGAATTTATTTTGACATGATTAAAATTGTCTGTGACTGCAGCACTGCTTGTATCCTCTTCTTTATTCAAAGATCGCTCATGACTTATTCATAGCACTGTTCACAGGTCAGCTTTGTATAATGATGGTACCGGTACCTTGCAGTGGAGATGTCCGTTCTGGTAGATCCAGATCTGTTCGAATCCATCAGTCTCCTCTGTTTCTTGGACCCGCATCAGTTTGATCTCATCCAACTCGCCGGTCACCGACATCATGAGCCCCGTCTGTCTGTTCCTTAAGCGGAAGTGTACTCGCTTCTACTCAGAAAACACACAAGACCAATCACATAGACAACAGAGTTCAGAATTCCTTAAAAAGATATACAAAATATGTCAAACTAAGCTATATTCAGCTCCATACAAACAAATCTGACAATATCCAACTTCAAGGTGAGGCATTTTGAAAGTAATAAATAATGTTCTCCACCAAACTCAATAATTACAATGTCAGCTGCTGCAAAGGTCTTAACTGTAACAATGACACAAGTAACTACAATAAGTAGGCTGCTGAGGCTTACAGCGTGTACTGTGCAGCTCTAATTAATGACATTTCAATGTTTTTGGTTGGTGTGCAGATGTTCTAATGCATAGGACTGAGAGCCCTGGGCCTATTGTGGAGAGCGAGGACATACCTGTAAAAGAGGGCGAAGGGATCCAATTTTTTGCCAGCTGCTGATCTTGCGCCAGTCAGGCACTTCACCAGGTTTCAGCAAAATCTGAGGACCCCGATAGTTGATTCCCTCATACAAAACCCACCTAGTGACGAAGAAAGACAATAACACAGTCAATACATGTTCAACAGCTACTAAGCTTTTCTCAGTTCAGTCAAAAATAACTACTGTTTACAACAGTGTTTGCTATATATATAATTTGTTGTTGTAGTTGGGGTGTTTTTTTAATTCATGTATTATTTCTTAATTTCTTAACAGTCTGCATGCACAAGAAAGATAATGCCCTTTTTATATGTTCCTTTCTTTCATTATACTTCCTTCTGTGGATGTTGGTTCATGTAACATCTTGGTATATAAAAAAGTAAAATAAAAATTGTTCTGATCTTATAAACCCAGGCTGTCTCACTTGTGATGCTGGTATGAATAAAGTCTACTTTGACCTATAGCTGTGTCCTCGTCCTCGTCTCTTCCAGGCAGCACTGTGCCAAAAGGTACTCTTCTAAAATGTGCCAAGCTTCACAGCCGTCCAATTTTTCTGTGACACTAAATGTTGCTTTTAACTCGGATCTCAATGGCCCTGTTGTTTGGCTGAGTGCCCGTCTCTCTCTCTCTGCAGTAGGAATGTGCCACTACAGAGACAGTTCTGGCTCACTGTGAGCCCTTTATTTCCTCAGCATTGGTTCACACCGAGAGTCTGAATCTCGCACATCAGCAGCAGATTTCCATCATCACTCCATCTGTCACTGCTGCCACACATAAGATGTGCTGATGCTGCACTCTATGAAACATCATGTCTGAGGCCAAAACATTATTACATTACATTACAGTCATTTAGCAGACGCTTTTATCCAAAGCGACTTGCTATAAGTGTATTCAACATAGGTATTCAAAACTGCTACCTATAACTCCAGGAGGCCGTTTTCACGACCTGGATATCAGACCTGGATAACAGTAAATACTCTTCTTGCAAATGCAAAGGTAACCACTGCCAATTATAAAGACCAAGGCAGTTATTTAAACGGCAAAAACCCAGACGTTGCTTCTTTTATTATCTCCGAATCCTTCATCTCTAAAATTCAAGTACCTTGCTTTGTCTGTTGATATTTCACCTAACTCTTTGAGTTATTGTTGCAGTAGTGGAACACTAAATGGGTATGGTTCGCCACACGCAACGGACTAAGCTTAAAAAAATATTTGACATGTCGACTTGGTAGTTGATCACTTTTTAATTCTGAAGACATTAAAAAGAGATTAAAAAACAACAGGGACGTGGAATAGGAGAATCAACAGGGGGCCCTGAAGGATGGATGAGTGACAAATGAAGGATATTATTCTGTTTTTCATGTTCCTAACAGAGAAAATGGCTTTCACAGCACAGTTCATTCCCCAGTAAAAAAAAAACTAATAAAACACACACACACACACCATGCATTAATTTGCCAAATTCGCACCAAGAGCAGATCTTGGTGACAGCTGAGTAGCTGCTTTATATTCCTACAGAACGAGTTGCCACACAGCATTTGGAATGTACTCACATGCCTCCTTCCACTAGCACAGATTGGACTCTGCTGCAGCCTCCAGCCAGCTGAAGGTTGACTGATCCATCTGTCAGTACCACCCTCTTACCCCACAGACCACACCGCTCGAACAGAGTGATGGATGGCAGTGAAAACTCCTGCCGAACGATAGGTAGAGATGGGTAGAGAGTATATTACAGAATGGAGTGGGCAGAGAGCTGCAGGTAATGCAGGTTGACATTAAAGGGATTCTTGAGGTTTCCCTGGAGACGGGCCACTCGCACACTTTTCTGCTCCCTGAAAATGTTGCTCTTTGTTAACTGTAACAGATACGTTGTCGTCTAAAGAGACACTCATGTTGTAGATCAGCAGAAGTGACTCACTTAACATTTACTTTTTATCATTTGCCTTGCATCGTCTTAAATATGGAGGCCACCTGGTCGGTGAAGTTGTGGGTTGTTTTATTAATACACACATGGAATATATGTATTGATAAGTTTGACTTGTACACTTATACGACATAAAAGGGAATGGGTGTTATAATAATTACAAAGTAGAAAATAAACTTACAAAGCCAACAGTCTGTAGCGACAGGATGGAGGATCTCGCATTGGCACAGCCCATTGCTCTCAGGTCGGGGTAGCTCCCCGCTTCTAACACATACATCCTGCCAGTGAAGTCCGGGCCCTCAAACGCCAGCCAGCTGTAAGCAATTTGCATAAACAGATACACAAACACACACATAATTCCTGATTAATAAGGAAATACGATCAACATTTAAAGCTATTTGTAGGGTATAGGTGTTAATAGTTTTTAATAAGTACATTCATTGAGTATTATACTCGGTTATTCATGCTTATAAGGATGAACAGACTACACATAAGCACAGGACTGCTGCAATATGGGCCATTTGTAAGTAAGTGGAGCAGTTACAGCCTGTAGCAGATCTCGAGTCCCAGAGATACTTTTGTTATATGAGCAATACAATTGAACATGTCAGAAAAAGAATTATATGCAGCTTTAATTGTATCAGATCACCTTTGGGAAATCCCAAACGGCCTATTCCTTCTTTTGCAGGATGGTGCCAAGACTTTCAAGTACATACGATCCAATTTACATCATAGCTCAAAATAGCCGCAGAGTGATATTTTGTCTTTATAGTGTGCAGCATCACTCACCTTCCAGCCAGAACCTTGCATGAGGCCACAGAGACGCCGTCTTTCAGGGAGGCCACACTGTCCTCCAGAGGGACAACAGAGCCTTGAAAACCTGGTTCAGAGAAAATCTGCACCTGGAGCACACACAGCAAGACAATAAGCCTGAGTCATCCACTCTGAGCCTCTCACACACATCAGATAAGACCAACGCTATCTCAGATTAGATGTGTTATTTCCTATTTTCAGTTGCTTACCTTAAACTTGGCTGCATTCTGAAAATCATCCTGAAATGAAACAAAAGCTTAATGAGGGTCATTTACATCCATTGAATCACACACAAAAGTGGCTCATGTGCAGAGGTGGGAAAAACAATAACAAAAAATTACTTCTTTGCTTTATATTTTAAGCTAAATTGTATACTGTATTATTGGCCTTTTCAGAAAAGATTTCATTTTAGTGCATCTAGTCACTTAACTTAAGAGTGTAGATGCAACACTGCGATAGACTTTACATGAAATCTAATAATCTGAAGTAGCTTCATGATGACTCACCATTGTGGTTTAATGTGTTTTCACTTTTAAGTCTTATGACAAGTATTTTCCCCCTGCACAATTCAGGCTTTGCACATGACTCATGCTTGTGTAAATAATGTCCTTCATAAAGGGTTGTCTGTCATCTAAAAGACTCCTGCTCTCTCCCTCCTAATTGTTTGGACTTAGTCACAAGCACGAGTTTTGTGACTGGTCACATGCAATGAAAGCACTTAGCCACAGTGGGACGACCAGGGGGAAGTGAGAATATAGCAAGCATTTCAATATTGCAAAATTGCACTATTATGAATTGTAGAATGCTAAAACTACAATATCTGAAACTAATTGTGAACACACCAGCTGCTGCAGTGAACATAGAATATCACGGTACAATCTGTCTAATAACTGGAGCAAAACATCAAGATTTCATAACTTTGTCTGAGTCATTGCTCTTACCAACACAACAGGCATCGCTGAGGCAACTCTGGGCTGTGGCGACCCCCAGTCCTCTGGGCTTCCATACAGGCCTTTCTCCAGAAGGTAGCACTCACCACAAAAGCCCGGCTCCTCAAACACAACCCAGCTGAGAGAGAAAACAGAAGGACGGGGAGCATAATTACCCTTTTCTTTAGCGCTGACATTTCAGAATAGTGATTTCTACTTTCTAACACGTGCTTAATTATAGAGAAACACTGCTGACAATGAAAACCACAAGAATTCAAGTGTTTTTTTCATTAATCATGTATGTCAAGTCAACAATTCTTGGTCAAAGTCCAAGTTGATAATGGCCTCCCACATGATAGCATCTCCTCAGCTATGTGCTGTATGTACTCTTTTGGCAAATTGGGCATGTCTGGGGTGGCGGTGCGAGTGTGTGTTGTTGTGGGAACAGGGGCCGTGTCTGTCTGGATTTGTGGGCTTGTGTGTGCCACCACACTACAAACAAGTCCCTCTCAGCAATGCTAAAATAACACACTGAGCCAATCAGAGGATCAGAAGGACGGCAGCACAACATGGGCGAGGCTGTGAAATCTAATAACAGTCTAGCAGCACAGCAAGAAAAACCCTTCAACGTTCCAAGAGTCCTGCCTCCTGAAGAAGGGCAAAATGTCACACTCCACATTGTTTACCATTTTGTTAGCCTCGCCCTCGGGTAGCAACGAGCCGCATGTTCTGCATTTCATTATTCTGATTTGAGAAATGAGTCATTCTGATTTGCTTCTGGTTTTGTTTACTTCTGCATTTCTTTTGGCAGCATATTCATAGCATAAAGAAACAGAAATAGAAACAACTAGGGAACACAGCCACTAATTGGACCTCCTACTTTTTAAACAGTATGTACTATAATAATACAGAGAAAAAACTGAGAAAGGGTGTAAAGCAGCATGCTCCAAAACTGATTTACTTTGACAGGAAGTGAGGTGTGGCAGACTAAACATTAGTGAGCAAGGTAATCTGTCTCGACCTGTCAACATGGGCGCGGCCGGCCTCACCGCTACGTAACGAATGGCCATACACCGCACAAGAACTCAATGGGACTATAGCTTGAAGTCATTATCAACTTGAAACAAAGAAATGCTTCTGCACTAGACTGTAACTTATCATCTGTATAAAAATACCTTAAGTCTTGCAGTGTAAAGACAGCTCAGGACTTCCAATAATCAGAGACAGAATTGATGCAATTTGCTTTAGCAGGATAAACAATAGTCCTGCAAATTCTACAACCTTATATTTCCCATTACTGCTCACACAGCAGTGAGAGTTACAGGGAGAAGTATAATGCTTGTCACTTACACGCCACCGATGACATCAATTGACTGCGTCTTCATGCCATAGCCTGTGCCATCCATGTCAATAACAGGCACTGTGAGGTCAATGTTGACTCCCAGCTCACCGAAACCTTTGTCGCTAAACATTTTGAGGTGTGGCGACATGAAATCCTGTAGAATAAAAGCATTTGATGAGCATCACACCAAGAAGATACATAATAAATAAGCATAGTCAAAGTCAATATACTCTATGGTGGTGGTTCTTAACCTTTCTTTTGTAATGTCTGCCGTTGGAAGTAGAAATTAGTAACAAAATAAGTTAAACATTCAAAATAATATCATTAAAAGCATGCACTGCACGTTTCCTTTTGCTAATGACACATTCAAGATAAATAGAGCTCAAACTAATTGAGCTCTCAGATACAAAGAGTCAAATCTGCCACCACTGAAAGTGTCATATTTGCTTGATGAGCATTACTTATAATAATCATAATATGTTCATTTAACACATGTTGTTTTGCAGTCTGAATAAATCTAAATAATCTGGATCTTGACAGCCTTGCCAGTGTGAAAGAGTTTCTTATTTTTGCCCACATGAATCACATTCATTTAACTCAATTAATTATTGGGTCATCCAAGTCAGCAGTGCCAGCTGCTGATAATGTGAAGTTTATACCGTTACCACAGCTTCATCAAAAACAAACTTAATTGCATTTTATTTACATTTGTTCACACTGGATTTTTTCATGAATCAATTCTCCGATAAAAACGTTGTGCATTTAATTAAATTGGTATTTAATAGAGGTCTCCCTGCTCTCTTACCTTGTCAATAGTGTGAGTTTATGGAAAGTTTTGGTCTGAATACATTTACATGAATTTTACATTCTGACAAGAAGGAACTTTTTTTGGAGGGAAAACAGAATCCTTTCCATTTTTGAGCTACATCTGACCGTCACAAACCAATGTTGGTCGAACCATTATTTAAACAATAGACCAGATTTTTTCGTCACATAGAGATGCATTGTCCGTTAATTTTGGTCACACAAAGGTGTATAGTGAGCTAGCCCAGTATGGTACTCACAGCCAGGATTGGTCGCAGTGACCGGAACTGGTCTGAGCCTCCCCAGTCGCTACAGTCCAGGTACTCTCCTTCCTCCAGGATGTACTGCTGGCCCTCAAACCCGGGCTCGCTGTAGCCAAGCCAGCTGGAAGGAAAGAAGTGCACGCACGTTGCTGGTTAGAGCTGTATTTGTTGATCGTTACTACATCACATAACCTCATAATCACCTTCTGGCAGCAAAGTTAGTCCTGAATAAACTTTGCCACACGTCAAGAATACCAATTAACTTGATCCTGTGTAAGCACAGAGAATGAACTATGCAGAATACAACTCACAGTCCTCCAAAGATCTTTAAAGAACCCACAGACTTCAGTTTTCTCAAGTCTACGTTTGCTTCATCAGTAGCAGTGTCTCCTTCACTTTCACCAAAGCTGAAAACGTCACTGTCGATTTCCAAACAGGAGCCCTCAAGGCCAGGCTTCTCATACACCACGGCCTGAAATAGAGAAAGAACAAGGCTTATAATAAACTGGCTCTTTTTTTCTGTTTTTGTTCAAATGCACTTAATTGAGTTCTTTTGTATGACATATGATCCAGGATAGCTGTTCACATAATACTTTTAGGGAAGACTAACTGGCATTATAATCTTCTAGTGACCTTTATTAGTTTATCTGTCTTGTTTTTATGTCACCTAGAGGTTTTGTTTTCTGGGTATTCCGTGTTATGTTTTTCCTTCCTCGTGTTATTCATTTATGTTTAGTCTGCTTCCTGTTTTATTTTGTAGGTTCACTCCTCGTGTGTCATGTTTTGTTTTACTTCCTGCGCTTGTCTTTTTTTGTCCTGTTTTAACCACACCTGTGCTCATTATTAAATTAGATTCTAGTGCATTTAGTCTGTTTGTTCTCCCTGTTTCAGTGTCAATTCTTCATCTCTTCTTGTGTGATGTAGTCCAGCCTGATTAGTGTAGTTATTTTCCCAGTGTTTTACTGCACCTGGTTGTACTTTGGATTTACATTTGTTGCCTGCCTGTTTTTGGACTGCGTCCCGTACATTTCTTTTTTCATCATTAAATAAATGAACAACACCTGCTGCCTCCCATTGTGACAATTAAGCATTCATAGAACATGCAAGTGAAGTAAATTGCAGAAAGTATGTCAGTCCTACCTTGACTTCATTGGGGTTCTCCACTTTGAAACCACCCTAAAACAGAAACATCATCATCAACAACCTTTTTCTTCTGTAATTAAATGTATACTGTGAAAAACTAATACTCAAAAGGTTCTATTTTCTTTAAAACTCTGTCATTCATGTAAAACAGTGACAGGGAGTAAAATAAAGTAATAGAATACAATACAATTGTATCACATTAATTGAACATGTGCAAACACAGTCAGTAGTAGCAGCTTCATGAGGCTAACTTTAACTTTTAATTTCAGCATGCTATCATGATCACAATACCTGCTAAACATCAATAATGTTTATGGTGTTCACAATCTAAGTTTTGAAGGTTAGCAAGCCAACATGTGTTAATGAGCAGCAAACACAAAGTACAGCTGAGGCTGATGGGAATGTCATTAATTTTGCAGGTATTTGATCATAAACCAAAGTATTGGACAAATTCAAATTCTGACCCGATGATGTCACTAGATGAAAAGTCAGGGGACCTTCAAAGTTATGATAATTCATCCTGAGGGAGACATGAATATGCGTATCGCATATGGCAGTGTTGGTACATGGCAATGTACCAACACTAAGTATGGCAATGTTGGTACAAACTTTCATGGCAATCCATCCAACATTTGTTGAGATATTTCAGTCGGAACCAAAGTGGTGGGCCGACGAGCAATTTCATTTCAAATTAACATATGGCAAATTAACATATCCCATCCCCTTTCCTCTGCAGTGTACATGAGATGTTGCACAGAAAAACAAACCATTTTAAGTGGTCTAAGAGATCCAACAAAGGGTGATGGGAAGCCCCAGGTCTCAGGAAAAGGGTACTCTCCCGTCTCCAGAACAGCTATCATGCCTTGGAACCCCGGGTCACTGAACACCAGCCACCTGAAGTAAAGAGGGACACACACATTGCATGTTTGAGTATTAAGTCAAAAGGTCCCTCCACATTATGCTTTTTGGTTGTTTTAAAAGCATAAAGTGATGACCTTGCATGGCGTGTTGCTTTTATGAAAGACATAATTGTTATGAAGAGAACAAACTCACAGTTTTCCCGCAGCTACAGGTATGACTGGCTTGGTACATTATGTATTGTTAGATCAGGGCAGTGTTTTAATTAGGTATGTTATACTTATGTCAAACATGAGTCATCCAACTCCAGCAGAAAACGAAAGCTATTTCTTTAAGAATAAGATATGTTGGGAGTGGCACGCTTCAGTTCAAAGCATTCTTCTTTTTGGTGGGCAGCCTTTGTCGGCAAATGCCCCAACCTCTGGCATTTTGATCCATCATGTAGTGAAAACGCAATGCTCTACCAATCACCACATGCTTGTCAACTGAAAAGCTCAGTCAGGGCTGAGGAAGTGATTCCAAGAACTGATGCCAACCTTATGGCGCTGAAAGATCCATATTAATAAAAGCCAATGAGTCTGTTTGGTCAGTAAACTCAATTGAGCATAGGTGCATGTTACAATAAATGTGTTGAACAAAAGACTACTTCTGCTAAACAGTTGCTCCACTTGTCACAGAGCAAACAGTGTGGGGGGGGGGTCTGAAGATGAGATGAGGAGAAATGTTGAAACAATCTAAAAAATGTCAGGTTTCTACCAATCGACAAAAATAGATGTGTGGAAAAAAAACATCTAACTGTCATTAACTTCCTCATGGGCAGGGCACAAAATGTCCTCGATGCCGACTCCTCTCTACCTTTTGCCAAATTCTACCCACACCTTTGTCTGGTTCCATCGAATTCGTCTCCACCTCTTCACATTACGAGTGCTCCCACACCCACTCTCTCTATTTCCTAACATGCAACAGCAGGACAGACATTCCTAAAAAGTCACGACAAATCAACGAGTGAGAGTCAAACCAAAGAAAAATGTAAACCCCGAGGAACGTAGTAATTATTATTATCTCTCAGCTTTCAAAGCCAGACATCGCAAGCATGCCATTATAAAGATAGCTTTACATTTCTGCTGGATCTGACTGCCAGTCATTAGTAATATAAACAACACTGCAGAGCGCTGGGTTTTTCTCATTGGCTGCACTTTATGCTTTGCTGCTACAAAGCAATCACACTCGTTCTTCGTTCTTTAGTGCCTAAATGTATCGCATTTCAAGTCAAATCAGATAACTCCCTGTCTACCAATCTGATCAATCACAATAAATAGAAGTGTCTTGCTAAATATTAGATTACGTCGGCTTGTTACTGTCTCACACACTTTACCAGAGGTCAATTGCAAAGATCTGAATGATTGTTTTGCTTTAACAGCCACACTTACACCCCCGAGTGCACTTGGATGGAAGCAGTGCTCAGTGGGATGCCAAACGAGCCTGTCTCTATGGTGTCATCGTGATAAGGTGTTACTCTGCCGAGGCCCTTTGGTTCAGTAAACAGATCAATGCGGGGGAGGCTGTAATCCTACAGAGACGGGGAAACAAACACAGTAATTAACAGCAGTGGCCCATAGTTCTTAAATCATTCCTTTGCAATACAACCAAGGAGTCTGGACTAAATATCAAAGCAATATCACATACTAGCTTTGTTTCAGAGGGCCATATAGGGTGAAAGTGTTGTAGATATTGAAACACTGAAGGCCCAATGGGGTGGAAGTATATATATCCAATGCACTCACCCAGACAACAAGTCGAATTGAGCCAATCAGCATTGGTGGGTTGTTCTGTGGTTCTGTCTCTGGCCCTGGCTCTGCCCACATATTTGCCAATTCAATGCCTCCCTCCTCCAAGGCGATGGAGCGTCCCTGGAAGTCAGGCTTCTCGTAGATCACCCAGCTGTAGTGAAAACAAAAATCAGATAATCATGTGTTGGAAAGAAAAAGGAAAGACCAGACTAATGTATCTGGTAAAAATGTGCAAAGCAAACCATGAACATTTTAAAATACACATGCTTTCTTGCCATAAGTTGGATGAGAAGATGAACACCGCTCTCCTATGTGTTCCATAAATATAAGGCTACAGCCACAGCAACCACCACTATTTTAGGTTAGAATAAAGACGGAAAACAAGAGGAAACAGCTAGCCTTACTCTGTTCAAAGGTAAAAAAAACACTTTCTAACCAGCATCTCTAAGGCTCACTGATTACCACGTTAGTGTAAACATGTCAATTCTTGGCCGGGCACAGTCATTTCCTGAGGTCTCTGGTGGTTGCCTGGCAACCACAACACATAATTCCCCTAAACGGAACCATGTCAATTTTACACTTTGATTTTTATACTGATTCAACTAACACGATATGTTTGGTTAATTCGTTACCTTTAGAGGTGCTGATAGGTGGATTACCTTACAGAGCCAGGCTAGCTGCCATGTCGGTCGTTATCTAATGACCACATAATTATAAGGGCGTAGTGCAAGTATATAGTTATGCAAGAAAGCATTTAACTATCCCTTTTGTTTTTTGGGGGAGAGCCACATAGAGATGGAACAGGCACGCACATGAGCATGTGATCCAAATTCCTGCCAATGATTGCACACAATTCCACTGTTCTGAAGGTAACACATCAAGAAACACAGCAATGCTCCAGCAAAGACAGAGAGCAAGAAGATGTGTGTAAAACATAATGTTTTACACAAAGTAAATTCATTCAACACATTGCCAGGCCGAAAGGGTAATGCATAATGTTTTCTGGTGAGTAACACTGAATGTAAAAAGAAACTTTGTTTGTTTACAAGTAAACACCAAGGGACACTTTAAGTAAAAAGAGAGTGGATATATAATTGTATGTTAGAACTCCCAATGTTGCTATTCCATTAAAAGCAAATGAGACATTCAGGGTCCTTAACAGGCCACACTGGCATCCCAAAACCACTCAACACTTATTATATTTCAGTGCACATTTTTTTTTTCATCATCTAAAAGTTCCGGTTGAATGTAGCTACTAACCATCCTCTAACAACCTTCACAGATATGAGAGGCGAGAGCTGCAGAGAAGTTGCATCTGCTACATCCCTGTAAATCTCATGCGCCTCGCCACTGAACTGAGGTTTTTCAAACAACACCATCTGTGGAGACATGAAAGATAGTGTAAAAAAGAAATCGTGATTCACACAGCACTGACAAAGACCTAAGAGCAAGAGATCTTTCCATGCAGTGGTTTTTGTTTTGTTTAGTCATAACAGAGGATCCCTAGCACAGCTAAAGCTAGAAGTAGACTGAGTTAAAGCAGTGCTACCGATGAAGTTCTACACTATTTGCACTGCGTTGGCAGCGCTGAACTCTAAGACTATAATCACATCCAGCTGAGCATTTGCACTAGACTGTTTTTTTTAAATACTTTGTTTACCCCCAAGAACACCATATGAAAAGCAGATGTTTTCACAGAACAGAGAGCTGTCTGTTCAGATTCCTCTCTCCATCTTGTTTCTATTGTAAGTGGGCAAAGCAGTGCCTACTGTACCTTTCCAGGGCGCTTGTGAAATCCTTTGGCAGTTATTATCTGGAATGCAAAAACACATCATTTTCAAGACCACAGACCATTGCAAACATCAATAAAATGCAAGCAAAGCGCATCTGCATTTGTTTGAGCTGCAGCTCTGAGCCCGTTGAATGTGTTGACCTTTCAGTTTACTCCCAGGGACACAGTGGGTCCATGGAGACAGCACTGTTTTTAATTTGTATTCATGTACCACACTGGAAAGTATACCCAGTAGGAAAAGGTGTTGCGAGTTTGGAAGCAAAAGAAAAACTGATGATGCTATGCTCAAATAGTAAGTTTATTTGAGGCTAGCCTTTCTTCAGAACACGTCCTAAGAAGTTATTTGGCAATGATTAGGACATTATGTAAAATGTATAATAAAGCATAACAAGAATGATCACAAGTTGCAGCCCTAAATCATTTTTTAGGGACTAGCAAGACAAAAGATCCACTGTTTTGTGAATTGAGAAGCTTCTGTACTAATGATGATACCAGAATGCAAATAGAGTAAAAAAGAAAAAAAGAAAAAAAATAGCATAGTGGAATTTTCCATTAAAAGCCGTAGTGCAGCTCTAAGGGAAATGAAGGACATAAAGAGTTTCTAACCCACCCCCCCCCCAGTGCAGCAAGCAGTCTAAAAATATGCAGCTATAATTTGTAATACTAAACTATTAGGAACCTTTTAATAGTATGAATGCCGCACACTTACATTATTACTTAGTATTGCCTGTGGCAGAGCCAGAGGCTGCTTAAGCTCAAGGAGTGTAGGATGTGTGATTGGAGGAATCTCAGGAAAACATGGAGGCACAGCATCAGGAAGCACTCGACCTGGTTCTACAGCCAGGTCTGCTTCTCCTCCGGAGGCTGGAGTTGTCATTTTCCCAATAATCTGATGCACAATGCACAAATCAAAAACTATTAGGTATGCATGAAGGTTATTCTTGTGCTTCTCTACTAGAAAAAAAGTACCGCAAAGATGTTTTTTCTTATTTAGAGATATGCTTAAACAGAGCACTTTCTTCTATGAGTATGCTACTATTACTTTTTCTACTTCCACTTGTGTTTGCAAGCAGTACTATGTTGCCTGTGGAATCTCTGTTTTATGAGGACAACTTTAACATTCGTACACTTTTTAGTTGGTGAAAATATGAGAAAAACTGACCTCAGTTCTGACTTGCTCCTGTCCTTGTATGCTGTGCTCTGGTTTTGCTGGTTCTTGGGGGAGGTACTTCTCCAAATAGTCCGGCAGCTTGATGTCGTTAAAGGAGGGAAGTGGAAGGCCTGAGTCACTGACCACAGCCTCTGCAGCCTGGGCTTCCTCTCTGTGGCTCAGGGCCAGTGTGTCTTTGAGTGGATTTGTGGCAGTTGGGCTTGGCGGGGGTGGCTGGAATACAGATGGAGGGCTTAGCTGGGGGGCTTCACTAGGCGACACATCCCCAGAGAGGGTGCCCTCTGCCTGCGTTTGAACTTCATTTCTCTTCTCTCTGAAGATGGAGGAGGAGAGGCTGCTGAGTACACAGCTCCCCTCCAAGCGAGACTTCACCTTGATCTGGTCATTTCTCTCTTCCTTGACATCCTCCTCATCTTTGACAGCGGTGTTGTCCCTGTGGCGAGAGTGAGGGCCCAGTATACTGAGCAGCATGCTCCTGTCTGACAAACTAGCCCTGGCAGGCTTCTGGCCGGATTTTGTCTCCTTGTTCTGGTACTTAGAAATTAAGAGGCTCGGGCTTTTGTCTATACCGAACTGATCCTTCTTCCTCAAGCCAAACTTAAACTCCTCTGGGTCAAACGTCTTCTCAAAGCGGGCCTCTCTGATGGCAGGCATGGCAAATGGCGGCTGAGGATGCCGGAGTTGGTTGTGTTTACGTGGCGGGAGGGAGAACGGTGCACAAAGCTTCTTGATTTTCTCAACGAAATCATCATCATCTAGCTCAGTGTCCAGAAGATTGTTCTCACTTCCAAAAGAGCTCAGTTTGGGCACCGAGACTTTGAGCTTTCGTTTGGGAAAGTCCACATCCAGCCAGCTTGAAGGAGCATCTTGCCCTGTTTCAGAATCGTCTTTGCTTCGTCCATGTGGGAAATGGAGCTTCTTCATGGTTGAACGCTGGGTTGTGTCTGGGATCGGCTTATTAGTTTGCGGGGAAGAGGGTGATTTTGGAGTTTGACTTGGTTTGTTCTTGACCGGTTCCTTTTTGATTGTGTGGAGTTGTGAATTTGGGGAAATATCACCATTAGCAACAGGTTCATCCTTTGGTGAATGGAATGTTTTCTCAGCTGTCTTCTCCACCACATCAACTGTGGAGTTGGAAGCAGTGCCATCAGCTATTTTCTTTGCGCCCTTGGGTGAAGTGATATCACTTGTACTCACTGTATTTTTTGATTCCTCACACTGTCGGGAACTAGGAGCTAGTTTCGTTATATCTCCTGAGACCGGAGAGGGCACTGATTTGACAGTTGAACTCTTTGCCCCATCATCCTGCCTTGCTACATCGCTGCTCAAAGATTTCGAGACAGAAAAAGGCAAAGACTTTTTATCAGATGATTCCTTCTCTGACATATTATCAGTCTGTGCAGTTATCAGCGCTGGAGTACCATCAGCGGCTTTTATAGTCACTTTCTCAGCTGCTGTAGTTGCTTTGGTAATTGATTTTGAGCTGGAGAACTGAGCATCATTAGCTCCGTTTGCACATGAGTCATCTGGTGAATTCTCTGTTTTTTCCACGGACACAGAATGAGGCTGTGGTTTTGCTGCTACCACCACTGGCTCTGTCTCTGTTCCAGGGCTTTCTGTAGACTTTGTTTGCAACTCAGAAGGCACAGTTGCTGTATTTTCTCCTTTTGGCGACCCTTTCGCAGTCTTGGTCACACTCGCAGCCTCATTAGTTTGGGTGACGGCACAAACAGCAGCCTTTTCTGGATGTGTAGTCTTTGTGTGTCTGACGCCTTGTTTTTGAGCAGTCAGATCTACTGATGTACTGTTACTTTCTGAGGACCGAGCGGCTGGTTCTGGTTTGTTTGTTTCTGGTTTTTTTATGACTTTACCCGGCTGTGTCTCATCTTTTCTTTCAGAATTTTTTCTTTCATCATCCCTCGCAGTACTCCCCTCTATCCCTGAGATACCTTGTCTGCTTTCTGAAACCTTGGCCTTTGTGGTGTTTTTATCTGAACGCAGGAGCTGCTGTGCTTTGTCTTTGTTTTTCTTCTCAGTCTGATTTGTTTTTTCGCCCTCCACCTTTTCCAATATCCCCACATCTTTACTCTCAGCCGGATTTATTAGTTCTATGTCCTTGTTTGGCCGTTTTGGTGTTTGCACTGTGTCTTTCTTATTTGGCTTGGTAGGTTCAGATTGCACTGACAATTCTTTAACTATTTTCCGCTGTTCAGCAGGTGGCTCTTGCTCCATCGAACCAGTCTTCTCAATAGGTTGTTCAACTGCCGGTGAGGGGGAGGAGGCTGAAGTTTCTTTGCTGTCCTTGGAGGCCTTTTCTCTCCTCTGTGTGAATAAGAGGCCATGTCCCCCTGCCTTTTTCTCCTTTTGGGGTAAAATAATGGGATCCTTGTCAACAGGCGCCTTAGTTCCACTGCTACAAGCAGCAGTATCAGGTTCATCTTTGTTGACAGATGGTTCAGGCATTCCCTCCTGTCTGTTCACCGGTTTGTCTATATTCTCCTTTTTAAAAGAAGAATCCAACTGTTTCTTCTCTTTTCCTAACACCTCTGGCTCCTTCTTAAATGCTTTCTGTCTGGTATCTGTATTTCCTCGGTCTTTATCAGATGGTAATGAGACTTTCTCTGGGAGTAGTTTGGAGGCAGAAGCAGCCTCATCCACCTGTTGTTGTTTCATAGCAGTGAGCTCTGGCTTACTTATGGAGCGATCCAGTTTGTTTTCACTATTTGGGCTGATGGGACTGGTTGGTTCCCTACCTTTTCTTCTTTTAGGGCGGGAGCCTGTTCTGCTAGGGACTTTGGAGCTAATGCTATCGGTCAGCTCTGCAGAACCACCCGGCCCTTTAGCTGGAACATTTGTTTCAACACTGTTGGGTTTCGTACCCTGATCTGCTGTTTTCCAGGCCACTGTGTTGTTGGAGTCTGTTGGTTGTTCTTTAGGAATGGACATCTTTACCCCTACAGTGGTGGTATCTTGTCCATCTGGTTTTATTGTTATCTCTGACTTTGCTTGCTGTATCTGCATTTCAGTATCCAGTTTATCCTGATTGTCTAGTTCTGATGACTTTGATGCAGCAACTACAACAGATGAGGTGGCTTTTTGAGACATTCCTGTCATGTCTGGCTTTTGAAGCAGCGCTGGCTTGTCCTTTGTTTTAGATGCCTCTGTGTAGTTCCTTGTTCGCTCCTTGATCGTCACCGGCTTCTCCTCAACGAGTGATGCAGAGCTGGGCCTGGCTGTGCCGTCAGGTTCAGCTGATCTTGACCTGTTTTCTGTCAACTCTAAATCTGTTTTCACCCTCTCCGTGACTTTCCTGGCTGGAGAGACATCAGCACTCCTCGGACTTTGGAAGGTCCGCTTGTTGACACATGCTGCCGGCCGCTCAAAGAGGCTGATTTTATCCGCAATGCGGCCAACGACTGGCTTAGACTCCTCATCAATTTTCTTCAGCTTGTGTATTCTGTGTATGATAAGAGGTTAAGGTTAGATTCAAGCATACACTTTATATTTTGCTACATTTTAAACGTTTAAAGTTGATTTTGACTAATGTTTTAAACTTGCACAACTACCTAATTGTGCATCCAGTTGTCTGCCACAGACTAATGTTGTGACGTATTCATTTAAATTTTATTTTTCCATCTGGTCTCTACTTTACAGAAACAATCTTGAAGTACAGGGTTGCACTTTGTGTTATGACTCACACCATTGTTCAACTCACAGCACATTCTTTTGACAGCAATGTTATGTTAGGCAAACAGGTAGGTTAAAATGTCTGTAATGAGGTACACTCCTTGTAACATTTACTCCTAACAAATGGGACATTTCGAGTGAATGTTATTGGAAAACCTTTCAATCTACATTACAGCTTATGGAAATTTGATGATTCATTGTTTCATTCATTCAGAAATCACAAACCGCCATGTCTATATTGAACCAGTCACATAAAGGTGAAGACTTACCTGGCATCGATCTCTGTTTTGGACTTATCCTTTACTTCATCTGTGTAATTCTTTAACGTTGCTTTAAGTTCCTGGGTGTCTCCAGCTGGACTTTGCTTTGGATTCAAAGGGACATTCTTTGTAAAAAGCTTCACCTCACTTCGAGAAACCTTCAGACTCCTGCGTTTGGACTCTGGTGTCTCTGTCTTCCGTTCTACTTTGTAAAAACTGTCGTCCTCCATGTTTGCGTCCTCATCAACCACACATGCCAGAGTGGCTGCGAAGACTGAGTTTGATTCCTGGACGTTGTCCAACTGCTTGGCTGTATCGGGACAGGAAGTCTTATTCTCTGCTCCTTCAGGTGAAGCCTGAGAGGTGGAGTTGTCCTTGGAGGAGGGGTTTACAGATGACTCTCCCATGTGAGTCTTTGGACTTTTGCCCTGAGCATTGGTCACTGAGTTATCTGATGGAGGGATTCCCTCTGGGACAGGTTGGGCGCTGGGAGGCATTTTCTCCTGGGAGCTGTTCCCTTCATCTCCCTGAGAGTTTTTCCTGACTTTCCTTCTGGCTGCGTTTTTACGCCCCATGCTGTCAGCCTCTGTTTCTCCTTCAGGATCTGACTGTGACTCTTTGTGTGATTTCAGTGACACCCCCACTAGGGCACTGTAATAACTCTGTGCCCCAACAGCAGGACTCGCATTTGTCCTTTCGTTCTCTGCACTTGTTAAACTTGAGCTCAAATCAAAATTTGGTGATGACTTTGCTTTGCTGAGGACCTTTAGGTTCTTTTTTGTGACTTGCACAATATCCTGTCCAGCACAGGTGTTCTGGTCGCAGTGAATCACGCTGGTCTCCTCCAGGTACACCTGGAGCCTCCTGCCTGCCTGTGCTTGTCTCTGGGCTTGAGGCTGAGCGTGGGCCCGGTCAGATTCCCATACCACACCCTGCTCAGAAGAGGAAGAGAGATGTGTCAGCTGACTGGCATTTGTCTCAGGATTCCCGCTCGCTAAAGTGCCGTTGCTGCTCTCCTCCCTCTCCTTGCCCTGCCCGACTCTCTTCTTCCTGCACTCTACAAACTCCTCCTTCTTTAGACCTCCTCCTGCTGTTTCACTGCTGCTCACAACAGGGCCGCCTCTGTGGGCAGACTGCGTGGCGTCCCCCTCTTCACAGGGGAAAATGTCTCTGGAGAGACGGAATGGATTGGGATTGGAGCTCTGGTCCTTCTCCTCCTCCCCCTCTTGTGTCCTTGCCCGGAGTCTCACAGATTCCTCACTCTCCTGTTCTCCCTCTGACTTAAGAGCCTGATCGCTCGTCGGGGAGGCATTTTCAGTAGGACTCTTTGGACCCGTTCCTTTCCATGGAGAGAGCCAGCTCCCGATACGACCCAAGACCCCAGTGCTCTGTTGCTCCTCAGGGCTCTGGGACTAAATCAAAGCAGAGAATAACTCACATTAATGTCTCCATGTGCAGCGGCAGTTAACAAGCATGCATATTTTCAGTGAACATATAAAACTTTAGGTGAGCTGACAGCAGTTACACGTGGTAGTTAGCAAATATAATAACTTGCCAATGAACAAAGGAAATGGGAGTGCAGGCTTAAATAAGTAGAGGTTTGTTCATAGACATTTTTACATGCATCTCTCAGCATAGCAAATACATGCAGGAGTTCTTATAACCTGTAAGCTTACCGTAGAAAATACCATATCATTCAGATTCTTTATGTAGGATGTGAACATGATTTTGGTTTAGAACAAAAACTCCTAAAGAGCATAAAACAAAGACAAAATCATTCCCCCAGGAGCAGTGTGTAAAAGCAGAACATTATCAGAAAAAAAATAGATTCTGCCTTAGCAAAGTGGTAGATCCATCCTTAACTCTCTGAGCAAGTCCTTTTGGCATTAGTTTTAAGTTCAACTCACCCTTAATTAGACACAGAAGAAAACTTCCCGGCCCTATCAAAAATGTAAACCGTTGTCAGTTTGTACTAAATAGCTCCGCACTAGATGTTTGTCTAACTGATTAACATGTTGTGTTTAGTCCTCCTTGCATTCACAACTGGGCAGACTGTTGCCTCGCAGATACAGTGCGGGGGCTGTGGGAGTTCTGCCCCTCCAGCGGCGCACACCAGCCCGGTGATGAAAAACGTTGCCTTCACGTGCTCCTCGTAATCTTCTGACACGAGTGTAACTATGAACCTGACCGCGGTTAGAGTTTGTTGAAATCTGAATAGACTGGTTTTATGGTATAACTGGCTGCAATCCTATCGTCCCAACAACTCCTAACCAGTCACATTAAAATCACTGAGATACGCAGTGGTGGAATGTAACTTGTACTTAATAAGTACAGTGTCAAGTGTAATTTTGATATACTCTGTTCAACTGTCATTTTTGTCACAACATCAGGGGGATATTGTTTGTCTTGTCTATCCTTTCAATATCAAATAGTTGTTTTTTTTATAATAAATGCTTTAAGTTCGGAATCGGCACACATTATAAAGCCATCTCCTAACTTCTGAAAAACATATATATTGTTTGAAAGACAAGAAGAGGTACTTCATTCATTTAATATAATAGATTAGTATAAATTAGATGAATAATTCTATTTTTTACCACAGAATGCTCAACACGGATGACAGAAACACATGTTGATGTATTGCAGCTTTGCACCTCAAGTATCAAAGTATCACTTGGCTGTCAAATATGTGAGAGACTTGCTAGACCTCGGTGAGCTAAGTGAGACCAAATTTCATCTTGTAGCAAAGACCAAGACAAGTTGGCTAATAAAGTAGAAACATATGGAACTTGAGTTTAAGTAAACAAAAGCAGCATTAGAACTCTCCAAAGTGGACCCATTGTGTCTACATAAACATGCTTGAACATTACCGTCTGTAAATAGATGCAATAACTCTGGTTTATCAGACTAAAGTGCCACTGCTGTCCTATAGCTTTGCTGAAGCAGTCCAGGGCAATGTTGGGCGCTGAACTCAAAATTCCTACATGTATCGTAGCAATTGAAGGCGGCGAGAGGCAGTGTTTAAAAAAAACTTTTCCAGCGGAAATGACGCACTGACTGTGTGGCTTTCAGGGCCTGTTGAATTCGGTTTTTGGCTCTCCAAACGTGCGCGCTCTTGTTTCATTTGGCGGGCAGCTCAACTCAGTGTTTCCATGCTGCTTAGTCGAGGAATTTAACCCTTTATGTACTTTTTGTGCAGGTTTATTGTTTTTATCTCGACTTTTACATTTTTAATCAAATAAAGCAATCGTTACATGATAAAAGTTTTAATTAAGGCCTACTTTTTTTTCTCTTTCCAATGTGTCACATAACCCAGATTGCCTTCAGGTGTGGGAGTGGCTCTGGTAATTATTGTATTGAAAAAGGGTCATTATTTTAGACATTTAACGGTCCTGTTATTCCAGGTCGTTAATGTTTTCATAACACCTATATTACTAGGTATATCCTGAACAGTGTTGACATATGGAATTATTGTTACAGAGATACAAGTTCGCTCAATCTGATTTGATAAGCACGTTGACAGACGCAATCCTGGTGGAGGTCTAACAGGTTTCTCCCTAATACCAAAACAAACAATGGAACTATACTCTATAGACCGAAAAGCCCACGAGTCCTCGGTTCACTTCTTTACAAACATGTGCAGAGACAGACAGTGAGCTCTTACCATGGTTAGTGTTTATCTTGCCTTCGTGCTTGTTTCGGGAACAAACCGGTCAAATGCAGCCCGCTGCAAAAGCCCTCAAACAGAAGGAAGCCTGTCAGTGGTCCGCCGCCTCTGTGAGGTCCCTGCTCAGTCTGTACGCAATTAATATTTAATAGCGTAGCCTTCGTTTTAAAATGAGAACATATAAAGTCTCACTCTCGGAGTATCCTACGCCAGAGATGGCATTGTGAATGCAGCTCTAGAAGTGTTATTTCTTCTTTTTTTTCTCCCACGGTTAATGAAGACTGGCTCGGGTGGAATCTGCCCGGGCCAGGTAACACACCCCGAGGCTTTGAGCACCGTGACACAGCGATGGCGGTTTATTATGCAACTTCGTCAAGGCTGCACACAAATAGGTAACTGTGACTTTCACAGGGCTGTTCCCATATAGACACGGGGCAGTCTATGGCCAGCCATTTTTCACTTAATTAAAGACTACATCTTTTTACTGGTTGTTTTTATCTAATTAAACTGTAAATATAATCACGAGTCTGATGGATTCTCTATCATTTTATTGTTATTTTTGGCCTCTCAGAATCACCTGCATGACCTTCATCTGGCCCAAGATCACTTTCAAATACAATGGCTATTCCTACACCCCAAAACTTTATATTCACACACACACACACACACACACACACACACACACACACACACACACACACACACACACACAAACATTATGCACGCTGAACACACCTCTACACATTCACATGCAAATATATTCTCTCTTTGTGTTTCCCTTGTTCTGCCGTTCCCATGATTTATTAACGTGCTACAGAAGCTGAAACCTGTCTCACTGTACGCCCCATGAAAAATTCACACATCGCCTTGTTTTTTTCTCATAGCAAACTGCATGATGGTGGTTGACAATTCGCAGGCTTGTATCTCCATGTGAAATCTGTTCAGACAGATCATTTGTTATGTGGGGAAAGAAAATTTGTGGGTTTTTTAAAATCTTTTTTTATTCTATGCATTTCCACGAGAACAAGTGTTGGCGTATCAAACGGTGCCAATGTTCGGAGGCAAATGAGAATGAAGCCACTTATAAAAATGATCACTCAGAAGAATGGAAGTCTAGTTTTTCTGGTTTGAAGCTAATCAAACAAGCAGTTGTTGAAAAAATACAGACGTGAAGAAACACTAAATGCACCATTCCATGGCTCCTCCCCTCTGCTGACTCAAATAATTGACCCGGATTAACCCTAGAGCTTGTTATACACTGAGAATACACATGTGTGGGGGCTTAGTCACACATTCTACTTTAAATCAACTTTTATTGACTCCATTTATAGTATGCAGTGTAATACGAGGTTGTATAGTTTTTCTTTTTTTTTGAGCCATTGGTTCACCCAGGGATACGTTTTAGAGCATGTGCCAAGAATCGTTTTTAGCATGGCACTGTATCCCATCTACACAGTTACATGCTTAGCTGGCAGCTGCTCACGGTCTCCTTGTGTTACACAGAGCGGCTCCACTGTGTGTAAACAGCTGCATTGCATTGTTGTTGTTGAGGGAGAAAGAAAGAATTACTCATTCTCTGTATCCACCCAGATCTTTCCTGCTTGGCGAGAGACTTGAATCAGCAGGCTGCTGGTGCCGGAGTTAATAGTTAGAATAAGAATAGCAGGCTTCATTGTTTCGCAGGAAGGCTCTTAGGTGTAGATTTTTCAAGACTAGTTCCATGTAAACCATCTGCCTATTTTACTTTAGACTAAATAGGATTGTAACTGTGAGCTAAGTGGTTGTACTTTATAGCTGCCTATTTTAGAATCAATGATGTTTAGGATGGCCATACTTTAATATGGGAAACGACTCTGACACTATGAAGTGTGATCATTGGTTACACCTTCTTTTGATGAGATATTGATACACCCTAAAGACCCACTGTACAAAATAGTGACATGCCAAGTTTAATGATGTAGTTTTGATTTGGTTTGATACAGAAAATCCTCTTCAGTGCAACAAATTAAAGACGGTTGGAAAGAGAGATGACTGGTTGTTCTGTGTACTCAACTGTAGATCAAAATTGTGTCAAGGGCTCATAGAAAATGAAGAGAAAACAGGTTAGACTGGAAGGAAATCCAGGCACTCTAAAATAATGAATAACAATGAGTAAGGAAATAAATTTAAAAAAACTTAACTGTAGTAGCTAAATCCTTAAAAAGCCAACATTGTGTACATGTATGCATATCTAATAAACAGGTAAATAATTCTTGACTTTTAATGAGATTTATTAAATTTGCCTGAATTATGCGCTTCTTCTTGTGCATTTCTTCCTCAGTGTTCATCTTTTCAAGCTGTTGTTCATGTTGTCTTGTAGATATGTGTAGAAACAACATTGCCCTTGCTCATATCATGACAGCGTGAATGACGCAGCAATATGTTGTGTCTTGTTTTCTTGCAACCAAAAAGGTACAGATTGACATTGTGTTTTGAACACACACCAGATCCCAGAGAGTTTTCTTTGTCAACAAAATGCCAATGTTCTTCCTTCTCCCTCGCTCTCAGCCGCTCCCCCGTTGCTGCTCAGTGATTGTACAGCTCACCAACTGTCAACCACAATGCCTACAGAGACCACATCAGGGCGTTTAGGAGAAAGGGCAAATGGCAGACTTGCTGCATGAAATTGATCAGACTCTATTGCCCCCTCCATTGGCTATTGATGCTCAATGCACCGTTGGAGCCCTTTAAATCTGGCATAGCTTGGTCAGCAACTGATCTCTGTCCCCTTGACAGCTGCCATGACATTTCAATGGTGACAAAGTAATGAACTGCTGCTTATGTAACAATGTGATAATTCACAGAAAATTTGAGAATAACCTCTGTCTGCCAACGGTTCTCGGGAAATAACTAATCGTCAAAAAACACTGTGTCAGAGGACAGCACACTAGATTCTTGAATATTTATTTCCCCTGGCACATCCTGAAAATGATTAGTGTGCTGTTTGACTGATCTGGTGGTGTTAGTGTCGCGTTAATGTTGATGGACTCCCTGGCATTCCCTGCACATCTCTCCGCCAGCTAAATATACATAGTCTCGGGCATTTGCTGTAACAATAATGGCAAGCAATGTTCCTAAGCATAATCATCAACGAACATTACTTGAAGCAATTTCATTTGTTTTGACTGCAAAGAAGATTTCTGAATGAATTAAGACCCAGACAGGAGTGCAGCACTGCTCAGCTCAAGTCTATCTTATGACTCATGTCTTATGTCTGTTATCCCCAAACATTGAAGGTATTATCAACACCATTTAAAGGTGCTAAATTTGCAATTCAGAGAATTAATATAGCAGCAATTTATTATTTATTTAACTATTTGCTTTGTAAAGACATAGAAGACTAATGTCTACCTGAACAGAGAATGAAATCACTCTCCCTGGTCGGTTGTAGTCCGATCTTCTCTGTGCTTTGTTGACGTAGCTGGTCTGCCGTACATGCATGTGAGTCCAAGTGTGTGCCCCACTGGCTAGCTAATCGCCCGCCACTCTGCACTGTGCTCATACGGCAGTTACTGCTGATAACACCGTCCCGGCCCACAGCATCGCCCCACCAGGTTAAGTTGTTTGCACTGTTAGCACCGTTAGCTGCTAGCCGCTGGCTCAGCCGTCGCTATGTTGAAAGCCGTGTGGAGGCAATAGATATGCTCTGAATTCCGAATATTGCATCTTTAATTAAGGACATTTCCAAACTTCACTTTAACTTGATCCTGTGTTCATTGCAAAACAGATATTTTGCTACATTGTCACCAGAAGACTCTTTTTAAAAGATATTGCTTAAATTAAACCTGCATACATTCTTTTTGTAGCAAACAGCTTATTTTCGCATCTTGCTGACACAGCAACATTAGCATTGATTTGGAGTTGTGTCTCTGGCCACCTCCAATATTTGCTCTCCTGTCAGCTCCACAAACTCCTAAATATGTGTCTCTTTAGTTGCTAAATGTTCTACTATGTTAGTTAGTTTTTTCACTGTGCACCATTTGTTGCTGGGCAGGTAGCATGCAAAGAGCTTATCAGATTCTGTTCTCCCCGCAGTTGGCAATGGCATAGACAAGACCTGTGCGAGTGAACCAAACCAGTCAATTTGCAGGCCATAAAACAAAACACAAAACTACTAGATGCTGAAATTCTTTGTTAAAGTTATTACAAATATTTATTAGAGCAGCTTCAAGAGTGTGATCTCATTTCATAATGTGTACTGTTAAGAAAAGGCTACACCACACCAGAGTTGAGTTGAACGACTAAAACGATTTAGGCTTTATTTGGACAATCAAAAATAATTTCTAACTTAAGAGATCGGTCTACAAAAGTATTATATCACACGGTCACCCAAGGTCTTAGGTTACCTACACTGTAATAGATATGTTTGATTTTTTTGCTACTAATCACACGGTTAAAGCACACATCACCTTCAAATGATTTAGTTCTATGCCTTCTGTGGTAGACCCCATGGCATTTGTGTCCCGTTAGAGCGATAATGACCATTATCATTGCACAACAAAGCATGACGGCATAAATAGCAGAACGAATTGTACAAAGCAGACACCCAGTTCAGGTAGAATACAGCCGCATCCAATTCAGAGGAGCCTAACTCAAAGTAAAATGTACCGTTTGTGAGGTAATTTTATCTTCGGGAAGAAATGTCATCGCATAACTGTGAGGTGCACTTAATATGGAATCTTTTTCGCCCTCTTTATTGTTGATCTGAATGTATGCTTGCTGAGAAGGCTACCAATTGTCCACGCTGAGACCATTTTAAAGAAAAAAATAGCTGTGTGGCAGGTGTGGGTTTCCCTCTCTCACATCACAAATGGCCATGTGAAAGGAAAGCAAATATTACAATAATGTTATCTTGTGATGTCTTTGTAGAAACAGACTTAGTGGCTGTCACAGTGAGCATCCTGAGAGTGAGACTGGCGCTCTAGTATGACGGACCGCTCATACAGCAGATCTTCCTCTCCAAGGGTTGAACTGTGCTCCAAGTTCACAAAGTTAGGGATGTTGAAGTGGGAAAAGAAGGCACATTCTCTGTCTGTCTTACTCTCCTCTATTAGTCCCTTGAGGGGTTGGTGTTCCCCAGCTTCCTCAACATCGTCTTCCATCTCGTCCATCCCAGAGGAGCTGATCCCTCTGGTCCCCTGCTGGGCTCGGGCCTCGCTGGGCTTTCCAGCTCTCTTGCGCTCTGGTTTTTGCTTCCCATTGCTCTGATCCTCTTCGTTGATGTAGAAGTGAAAGTATGAGCGTGCCTCAGTTAGCAAAGGACGAGAGAAGGCTTTGTCATTTTCGTCCTGAGGACTGCCGATGTCTACCAGACAGCTGCCCGGTCGATGGCGCTTTTCAGCCGAATCTGGGTTTCTGTTGAGAGACAAAGATTGCAGCAGTGAAGTGACACAAAATATCAGGGGCATTTATGGTCCTTTTAGTCCGGAATGAACCTGCTGCTGAACACTTCAGTATTTCATGTCTTGTTTTCCTCCTTTTCACTATTTTTCCATCTGTGTGGAAAACTAAAATACTAAAAATCATCCCAGCACTCATCCCATAATCTTTTATCACAATAGTAAATGCATCCCTAACTCATTACAGGCCTCTCCCTCAGTGCCTTCGCACACATCATCTCAGCCTCTGAGTTGCTGGAGCTCCTGTCGGTGCTGAAACTATCCCTGGGGGGCCAGATGTGAAAGTGAATGGCGGCATGGAGTGTGGACCTCCTAATAAATACTCACTCTTGATGTGGCGCTCCTGTCTTCGTGAGCAGCGTGAGGACAAAGAACATGAAAATGACAAACACAGCAAGTCCGACCCAGAAGCCGATGACAATGGAGTCTGAAATGTCAGAGAAGAAAGAATCTTATTTTAGTACATCATGTAATGATAATCCTTAAACCCCTCTCTCTGCTCCTCCCTCCATATTCATGATTTTTGATGTATTTCAGTACTTTTATAACTTGATCTCAGCATGTTATCAAATTGTCTGTATGTTTTGTCTCACTAAGTGCCTTGATCCTTACCATTGGAGTATAAAACGCCAGTGGAGGTGCATCATGCCTGAAATATTGCTGCTAGATCATTTGTTTATTGAGAGGCAGGTCGCGCGTGTCACTCTCCAGCTGAAGCAATGCATACAGGAGTGAAACGTGCAGGGTTGCAATGAATGATTAATGAACAGCTGCAAAGGTGAGTAACCCTGTTTGCTGGCACACAGACATCGCACAAACACACTCGCACGCACCGAAAAGCACGCGCACTCGCACACACACAGTAAAAGAATGGAAGATTGTCTCGGTGATGCAGTTGTATTCAGCTTACATCTGTGCGCTTTGAGTCCCTCAAAAGACACGGGCTCCTCGTCGTCATAATATTCATACTGCCACACGTAGTCACTGCGACGTGCGCTGGTTTGGCTCCGGTTGTGGAAGTCGGACATTTCAAACCGATTGACGTACCTTAAACAACAAGGAAAACGACTGAAATCAACCAAAGACGCCAGGCTATACAAACGCTATACTGCTGCGACAAAAGCCATAAAGTTTACGAACCACAATCTCCAAGGATTTTAAGAACCTCCGTGTTTTTGAAAGCAAGTCTGCAACCCCTGAATTCAGTGAATTTCGGCAAACACTTCCTTAGATGTTACGTCCGTTTTCCTGAATTTCACAACGCGCCAAACAGATGGAAGGTGAAAAGCAGGGAAATCCATCGCTGTGCCCGTGACGCAACAGCTCCATCCATCCTCCTGTAAGCGAGGCAGCAGCCTTTTGGTACACACTTCACCGTCATCCAGCATCCTACATACTGTTGGCTCACTCAATCCCTGAGAGTCTGAGATTACACTGCAAAAAAAAAAAATATGTATTATTCACTGAGTGTGGTGATGGGGGCGAAGAAGATGCAGGTTTTTCGTGAGGATCAGGTGTTCAATGCGGTGGATTCGTTGTTTTCTTTTAACCTCATTCTAGAAGAATTTGTATTGAAACCTTTTATGATAGTTAAATCGTAGGCGATATACTAGCAATTGATGACTAAAGAAAGCTGAATTTGTTGCAGAGGGTGCTTGGGTGTATGAAATATGAATAAAGTGCAAGTGCATGTAAATATTTTACATATTTACACACATGATGTGTAAAACATGTCAGACAAATGTAACTCTTTGAAAAGCTGTTAAGTCTGAGGAGGTTTTTGGACAAACAAGGTAAAATCCCATTGCAGTTTCACTTGTTTTAAGAGTTTTCTATGGTCGACATATTGAAACATAACAGGCTTTGGGATTCAACTATCATTATTTCCTTTTTCATTAAAAATAATAAGACATAAGTGCCTAAATCCAACCCGCCAATCAGAGTGAATGCCAGCCCTCTGTCAACCCTCCCACCTTTACCTCTACTCTCAAATCCAAATGGAATAATGATTCTATACATTATGCATGATTGTATTTCTATGACACACCACTTAATTTTAGGAGACACAATATAACTGTTCACATAACAGAGTTCTTTGGAACAATTCATAGACGTCTAGGAACCAATGAGTCACGGCTAATATCAAGCAGTGTGATGCTAAATTAATTACCTCAAATTATATAGCTCTTGAATAAGAGTTATTTTGGATCACCATGTTAGCTGTTTATTCAGTCGTGTCTGGGTTGTTCCTTCTTCATTTCTTGGTAACTACCCCTGGAGTACATTCAATGTTACTGTGTTCAATATGTATAAGTATGGATAGTGCATCATTTAAAAAGTTATCACATGATATAATTTCCTGTTTTGTCTAAACACGAAACAACACGAGAAGTAGGCTACACCAATGGATGGAACACATTTTAAAAACTCCTTCATAGCTACAGAGTACATGCATATATAATTCAAATATCCAACCTATTTATTTCCCAAAATATTCCAGTGCCATCACACGAATGACATCAACACCACACTTAAAAACAATGTAATTTTATTGTAACATTATCCCAGCTCAGTTGAGTTTCATAATGTCATCAGTTTTGTTGGTAGGACATTTCTATTTTGGGGTTAAGTGTTAAGTTCTGTGAAAACTCCAAAATGCAGTTTTATAATTTAACATAACAAGTCGCTCGAGGAAGTGCATCTCTAAATATCCTGACCTTTTGCCATTTTTGTGAAGCAAGAGGTTGTCGAAATGGTGTAAACAAGCAACCATGACTACTGATTTTAAACACTTCACACTGAGGGGAACGTGAAAATGGATCTGCTTGTGGCATGAAATGCTTAGTAAAACTCTAAAACACCAGTTAAATGCCCTCTTTTCATCCTTGGATACATCTTCATTCAAACGACGGCTTCATTAGTAGTCCTGCATTATTTATAATAACTGTAATCTTTGAAGTACCCCTTAAGTAGACCTAGAGCCACTTCAGGCTTTCATTCATTTACAGACGCATCCCCCAAATGAATCACATCCACCAGAATGATTATGAAAGCATAAAATACATACATCTCACTGTAGACCTAGAGTGCAATGTATTTTTTCTTTTGTAAATAGGCTGGTGCTGCGTTCGTATCCCTTGTCAAAACCACACAAACACATGTCTGGACACTTCAGCTGCGAGGTGCCTTGTTTTTTGCAGAACTGGTACTATTTTGATGGGGATCAAGCTAGGTTTGGCACCATTTACATAGTTTAAACATAGTCTTGTTGCAGATCAATGAAATTAAAGCCACTACGCGCAAGATTTATAAATCCATGGGTTTGGCGCCACCTGGTGGTCGTATCAAGTACAACAGTGTGGCAGAGCTATTGCCAGACAATTCTGCTAAACCTGGGATTACGTTCATTTACTTTTTTTTTTTTAAGGTAAACAGTTTCAGAATGTTTTTTAAAATATCTGAACATGGCAACTAGAGTGTAGTTAAGGTTAAGGAAGATGAAGACTATAGCTAAGATATGATGATGGTTAGTCAACTAAAACACTTGGTTACAAGAAAGATTGCGTTCATGCTTACAAAAAGCAAACATAAAGTTCTTGATTGTGAAACAACACAAATTAAAGTTTAACAAGCAACATGCAATACCTCTGAAAGATCCGACCTGGCAACACAATAAATTAACTGACAACAACCTACACTGCACTGATATAGTGACTGGGATAGTTTCTTCAAGTAAAAACATATGCAGAGTAATGTAAAAGGCGGCCATGCGGTATGAAGCGTGCACACTACTAAGACCTTAAATGCAAGAGGCTACATGGCTCGGAGTACTGAGACATGTAGTGATTATGTCATCGGGTTATATTCTCTGAGATTTCTTGTCTCCAGATGACATCATGCCTCTTTGTGCTGCTCAGCTAAAGGTGAGACTTGCTCAAACGAAGCTGCACAATACTACAGAAATAACAAAGGCTTTCGTAGTGAACTCAATTTCACAGAATCTATTTCCCCTAGAGGCCCAGACCTTCACAAAAGTTGTCAAATCAATGTTATCAAAATGATGGATCACAAAAGTCACATTGTAATGATATAAAAGCACCAAATATTATTATTATATGAATATGATTAAAACAGGAAGGTGTGGAAAGGCTACATCAAAGCTCTCTGTATGGTATTATGTCTCATATCATCTGCAGATCAATAACGTCCCCAATAACGTCTCAAAACGGTCCCACCGGGTTTGCTTTGGTCTCGTATTCCCTGGACTGTTTTTTTTTTTGTTCTTCTTAAACCATCGTGGTGAGATGATATGCTGTGGGGTTGTCACAGTGAATGCTGCAAGGGCTATGATCTAAAGAAATGTGTCCACTGGTAGCTGGCAGCTAAAATTATTGTCAGGAGTCTAAGAAATGTGTTTCACCAACACAATTGATATGTGCCCGAATGTAATGAAATTAGAATACCGAATGTAAAGAAGACCCCTCCACATGGTATATATTTCTTTCTTTATGCCCCTATAGCCTTCTGTATTTAATAAGCTCCAGCTCCTCATCTACATAATATATTACTGACTGCTGTAGCAGTTCTGATCAACATCTACTGGTTAAAGCCAGAAAGTTCCTCGCCACAAATAGAGAGAAGGTGGCATTTTTGTATGGTTGTATACTTTGCTTCTGCATTTTATCAACACTCTGCTTGACGCGCATTCATCAGTTCGCTATGTGTGTGCTATGGGCCAGGATAGTTTGTGTTGCGTCTTAATTACTTTCACCTCTTAACATTAGCTTAATAACATTCTGGTCACAAACCGGCTCCAGCTTTAAAGCTACTACCGCCCAACCAGTCGGCGACTGCTCTGAATCTGTACATTTGTATACATTTGGGGGTAGAAACATTCAAGAATTTATCAGAAATATTCAAAGGACCTGCATCAGCAGTGTGGTTACGTGCAGTGCATAATTCTGATGTTGCTGAGATAAATTCACTATTCCCTCACCAGCGACGAAGTCTCATCCTTGACTGCTCAAGATCAGATAAATGAGCTCTCTTTATTTGTCTCCTGTTCCATCCCGTCTTCTTTTCCCATATAGACATTACACTTTCACTTTCTAATGAACTGCATTCTAATTTCATAATGTGTCAGATGTTTCAGTCTCAACCTTTGCAGAACATCTCTTCCAATCTCTTCAAGCTTGAATTCATTAAGCCTGGGATACTGAGGCTTCCCATTCCACATCCACTTTCAACATACAGCACTCAAACCACATATTAAACTCGCACCATTTCCCTTCTCTCACTCTGCAACAACTCCCTTTCAATTGACTCCCACAAGTGCCATTTTTCAGTGCATCAGCTCTGATGGATGAGCCTTCCAAATCTGGTTTTGTCAACATAAACCCAAAACCGTGCCACACATTGAGCAGTTGCTGAACTTAATCTCAGTGCAGAGCAGGATGAAAAAGACATCAGCGCTGTCATCTTGACCCTTGCTTGAGGATTCAAGTCTTTGACTGAAATGAAGATGATGGAATAAGGAAGAAACAAAAAAAAGAGAAAGTAAAACATTATTGCATCTACAATAGACCATTATATTGCAAGTGTTGTAATATTGTAGCTCCATATTTCTTCAACTTGAATACAAGCTTAGCTGTAATAAATACAATACTTATTTTCAGTTATTGATTTATTGTACTATGCTTTGTGGTTTGCAATCGAATTTTCAGTTTTTCTCATATTTGTTCTGCTTCCGCTTACTTTCATCCCCTCATATGGTTTCCAAGGGAACAATCAGGATTTCAATTACACCAGAATCTGGGTCAGTCTGACCTTCTGCATAACCTATTCTCAGAACACAACTCAAAGTTAGACTCATGTGAAATGCCCTCTCCAGAATGCAAATACTAAGTGGAAGACATACAGTATCACACAATCTGTATTGTGTATTTACAATCAAGGTATCTATCTACACCTCAATGGAAGCTGAGGTGCAAATGAAATGAACTGTTGTTTGTAATCTGCACATGATTCTCCTCTGCTGAGAGTCCATGAGATGAGGTCGTGATGTTGTTTGGCAGATTTACTCACACAAAATGGATTTTGAGATGAGAAGTAGGTTTTTCCTTAGTTCAAACATGAACAGCTCTTCATTGATTAGACGGTGACTCACATTTTAAAATGGGCTGTTTGCACTTAGAATCTTTTGCCCTTTAAAAAAAAACCCAGAGTAAAGGAACAATGCTCTGTAATTGCGAGCTGGGAGCAGGAAGGTGGTATTAAAGTGCTCTAAAGCAGCAGCATTCTCCCTCCTGTTGTCACATAGAAGAATGTTTTCCTTGTTAGGCCAGGAGTCACTGTGAACCCCAGCATTACTCACAACAGCAGAGCAGAGCAGCGCTCAACTCCTTGGAATATTTATTTGCACATTCTATCCTCTTTGTTTTAAACACGAGGCTGCTCTTTCTATTCTAAATAAACAGATATATTGTTCACATTTTTATTGTAAATTTCAATTTTATATGTCTAATTTTAGCTCTTTCTTTTCTTTTCTCTTTCTTTATTTATTGTGACCGTTATGCACCAAAATACCGAGGCAAATTCCTTGTATTCCTTGTATGTGAAATAGTCTCCACTAAATCTTACACACTGGTCCTTTAATCCAGACGGCTGAAGCCATACTAAACGTAACTTTACTGCACTGATGTCCATAGTCTCTGCCTATTGAAATAATTTGGACTCCTCAGATCTGTATTTTTCTGCCTTGTATTGTGACTTGATGTAAAATGAATAACCTTCAAACAGAATCAAGGCATCCAAGGCATCTGGAGAGTGTTGTTTGGCTTCAAAACGGTAGATTGATATATACGTTTAAAGTTCTGTAAGAAATAAATAAAATCATTGCTTCTTTTCAGATTCGTATGATGGCTGAAAAATCAGATATGCTTCTCCATAATTTTAGTAAATCCTCCGAGCAAGGCCAAATAGTTTCCCTGTATATCTGTTGTCTGTTGGAGTGTGACTGCAGGGAGGAAAAGAGCACAATATCTCAACATGTTCTCCCTTCATTATTGAATGAAAGGGACGTTTTCCTCAAGATTCATTATGGATTTCGAGGAAAACAACAGGATTGTATTTTTTATCAGTGGTCCACCGCTTGCTCACTGAAGTCCAAGGAAAAGATCAATATAAGAAAACCCTAAAAGTACTGCTGTCACTACTGTATGACATAAGAACATGTTTTCCATTCAGTGCCACAGACTACATCACTGATGTAAAAGCATCAAATTAGCCTTCAAAACAGGAGCCCAGCACAAAGATAATATAAAGGAAACCACTCACACACACTGGAAGCAGGACCCAGGGAACCATGAAGGTACATCATTGCATGTTTTATGTCGAGGCTTTCGCTCGTGGCGAAAGAAGGAATTCATATTAATTTTTGGGAGGACTATAGAAAAATCTCTGATTTGCAATGAGCAAAAATAAAGAGATAAGGCTTAACTTAATGGACTACTCGAAAAATACATTAGTTAATGCTTGATGTTGCCATGGAGAGGGATTTATTTGTGGTGAAGTATCGAGTGTCTTTGTGAGAGAGAAGTGATAAATAACTTGACCCACACATCTTAAAGCACAGAGAAAGAAAAAAGTATATACAGGACTGTCTCAGAAAATTAGAATATTGTGATAATGTGTTTTTCAAGGCTCAGGAAACCCTTGCAGGTGTTTCGAGTTAATTAGACGATTCAAGTGATTAGTTGAATACCCTACTAGTATACTTTTTCATGATATTCTAATATTTAGAGATAGGATATTTGAGTTTTCTTAAGCTGTAAGCCATAATCAGCAATATTAAAAGAATAAAAGGCTTGCAATATTTCAGTTGATTTGTAATGAATCCAGAATGCATGACATTTTTGTTTTTTTAATTGCATTACACAAAATAAAGAACTTTATCACAATATTCTAATTTTCTGAGACAGTCCTGTATATATTATGGAGATTATATGAGGAAAGCTATATAAGGAAGGGCTCTCGGTATAAAGCAGATGGAGAATTTTTCAGTCAGGTTTAGTCTTGTGGTTAATTTCAGCAGAAAAAAAACACTGGGTGTCTGAACATTACTGATACCTCCCTGATGTTGGGCTGCAGCTTCTTTTTTTTACGGTTCAAATCTTATCTGCATCTCTTTGTCTCCATCTGATCCGTTCTATTTGATTTATTTCAATGGGGGAGGCCAATAAGGGATACTGGCTTTTTTTTCCCACTTTATGAGTGTCCTTAGTATTTTGTCCATTCTTGTGTGTGTGTCAGTGGGCTGTATTTTCTGGGGTCTCGCATTTACTCTTCCTGCTGCTTTTGTGTCTCTTCCTTTATTCACTCTTTAGACATACTGTGCACTGTTCTGTCAAAATGCACCATGTGTGTTTCAAAGAGCTGCCACTACAATATTAAGAAAATACGAGACATATCTGTCTGATACCTGTTATTGAAGAAAATGCATGAACACTCTGCTGACCTAGTTTTACTATATTATATGGTAATAAAGAATATTGCTAATAATCTGCCCAGTGAAGGCAAAGGTCTTGTTTGCTCATATGTGTTCATACATCCATTTTCTTTTGCCAGTACAGTACAAAGTATAGCAAAACAGTAAATAACACAAAAGACGCCAGTAGCAGAACACGGTGTGTCCAATTAGCTCTGGAGCAGAGAAAGAGACTGACAGAAGAGAGGGAGAAAGAGGTCTAGAGCTCAGTAGCAAGTTGTGACTGCTTGTTCCCTGTAGAGAGGGAGCGTTGTGATGTGGAGCTTGTGGGCAAAGAAATTCAATGCTGGTCATGCACGATTCACATTAGAACCCACTCTCATTGCAGGTCTTCGACAGTACATTACAACAAGTGGTACTTTCAAATGTGGTACCCATTAGCTCTGAATGAAGCCAGATGAAAACATGCACATATAGTAGTGCCTATATATGGAGCCATTGTGTTCTGAGGCAGCTATTGCATTGCAATTTTGGGCAGATATTTGCAACAGTATATAACGTATAAATGAGCACAACTTTAAATAACGCTGTAGTTATTACATTACATTTCATATGCAGCAGTAAAATTGATCCAAAACATCATATATAATAGTAAAACAGACTTTGAACAATTTACAGCACAATGAGAACTTTTATTTTGATACTTCCAGTCAGCTTTACTAATAATACTCAGGCTATGGTTTACCTTAAGTAAGCTTTTGACAGAAGGATCTGATTAGTTACGCCACCACTGGATATTTCTCTAACAACAAATGCGACCAACTGTTCTCATTAGCATTTCATCCCAGCATGTAGCCCCACACTGCCCCCCACTGGTGCACTGGCAGTAAACATTTAATTGATCTAAAAGAACGAATGAACCAAGTTGAGCCAGTGCATCACAGAAGAAGGTCTTCCTCGTAAAGGGCATGCAAAGTAGAGCTCATATAGCATTTGTATAGTATATTATTGATGGGTTTTCCATATGGGGGTTTGTGATGCATTCAAGCCTTGCGTCTGCTAAGGTGCAGCTATTAGCCCCCCTCCTGCTGTTGTATCTACAAAAGGCTGACGCGTGTCAAACCCCCACACTGAGCACGAGCCTTCTTCCATCATCCACTCAGCAGGCAATAACAGTAGGGCACGGGTTTCTTCACACCTCACGCACAAATGGCTTAACAGACGCAGATAAAGAAAGGTGAAGGGGTTGAAGAGTTTGAAGAACAACTTTTTATCAACAAGAGTTTAACTAACTGAACTGTTATCAACATATTCAGTTTCATTACAAATTGCATTAACATCATATCTCTGGAAAGGACGGTTAGACTAAAATGATACTTTACCTTATGCTCAAACACTTCACATGTGCAATATATATATATATATATATATAATGAAGAGAGATTAAATATATGTTTCGTCTTGACAATATCTTTCAAATAGGCAAAACTACCAGGAGCAATGTTTTTTTTATTCTACATTTGATATTACGAAAGAAAGTAACCATATGGTTGGAGTTTGCTGAAGTGTGACTTCGCACCTGAACACAGTGGCGCATGGAGACACTTATAGACGCGTCAAAGCGCAATTTGGCACCGGCTGCCAGGACCCTGATAAATAGGAGCTTCCTGCTTTCAGTCACATATCCTCTGAGAACTTAACGCAGGACTGACCGACACAAGGAACCATGGAGACTTTCAATGCCAACAGTGGATTACCTTCTGCTTTTCCTGGAGACAATGTTGCTCAGCAGTCCGGTCGCTGGTGGAGGCCATGGGTTGGAACAAAGGACACAACGGGGGCACACAGAGTGAGTTGAGACGACTTGATTAGACTTCTGATGTTTTTTTTATTCAATCGTGTTTTTCTTTTCAAGCTTAACATGGTCGGTTTGTTTTATTTTTTAGGGTCACGCTAATGATGGAGACCTTTCTGCTGCACAACACCACAAAACTCCTCAGGTCGTTCACCCAGTGAAGTAAGTCGAGTTTTGTTAAACAAGTGATGCTTAATTCGTATGCCGGTTATTTCTTTGTGAGTATGTCTTATTCATTTGTTTGTTCTCTTTTAAAGGTTGTTCTGGCCAAAATCGAGATGTTTCGATTATCTGTACCAGGATGCAGAAATGCTCCTGCGAAACTATCCGGTTCAAGCGACCATCTCCCCTTACAAAGACTCCAGCAGCGATGAAGACAGCGACGATGAAGAGGAGGAGATGGAGAAGGAGCTGAACTAAATGGTGCTCTCTCGCAAGCTTTTAAATACGCATTGCTGCATAATTTGATAATATATTTCTTTTAACTTATTACTGTAAATATATGTAAATATACCGTTTTTACTTCTTTACCAAACAAGAATGTGAATGCTTAAGTTATTCCTTTAACACTTCTACCTCTTTTGTACTTTGTTAAGAACTGCAATAAAATGCATTAAATGAATGTTGTTGTCTGGGTCTTAACTATTTAGTTGATTCCGACTTTATTTCTGTAGTTATACGAACTTGTACAGTCGAAATCAAATCAGGTTTTTTTGCAGAAATAAATACTGAATTGAGTTTTTGAGGGAAATTACATCCTCTTTTACAATTACTATTTAAAAGCCAGGACACGAGACATCAATATTACTTTATGTCTTTGCAAGTTTTGACACGTCCGCCTGCTTGTGGCGGAGCAGCTATTTTCCCATGGATAAGTGTAAGGCTGTAAACGCTCCATTTCCTGCGCAGTGTCGCCTGAAGTGCGGAAATGTCAGTGACACGTGGAAGGTGTCAACCGTGTCAGGAGAGCATAAAGATCGGCATGTGAGATATTCAGAGGGGAAACGTTTGTAGATATCCAATGAAATACCAAGTTAGACAAAAATCCCTGGCAAAGTCGAAAAAAAAACATTGTTTCATGTGGGTTCCACTTAAAATATTCTTTTTTAAATACATCAGGACAAGAGTATCCTACTCTATGGGTTTGCCAAAAGATTAATGCCACACTAAACGTGTTTTCTTTCCTGCACTTACAGGACAGAACATGAAGGAATGAATAGGTTGATGAAGGGTTTCATGAATTATTGACTGAATGTATATTCCAATTCCAATGTCTCTCTCCAACTTTAACAGAAACTAACCAAGTCAAAACAGCAGAATGTTACAATCAAGGCCGAATGAACACATTGTGGGGCCCTGAGGTGTTGGAGCTCTAAAGAACCCTTGTTCCTTCTGCTTGCTGTGCATTGTGTAATGTACACAATCACTTATACACATAATTCTAAAGACTATGCATGACAACATTGCATCTCATCTAGAGATTTACTCAACCAACAGCATCGCTTGTGTGTCCAAGAGCTTTTGGTAACAGTGTAAAAAACACAATTTTATTTGGAAATGCACCATGTGAGGTCAGTGAGGACACCATCACCATACGATTAACTTCTTTAAATTGATTTAGAGATGAGGTACTGATCCTTCATCAAACATCTCAGTTGGTACTCTGCTGTGGTTGTGTACGCTTAAAAAAACATGGAGAACACATTTGCAGTTGATTAAATAACAACAAACCAAGTGACACACAGTAAACCTATAGGGCCAAGGCCGCTGGGTGTCTGGGGCCCTGCAGTTATAGTAAATCAGCTTCTGTAATAACAATACTTTAATGAAATGCTGCACTATGAAAAGAGTCTATGAAGTTGTTGGAACGCAGATGCAAATGGACTTCCATGTTATATAACTCCTTTCTAGTCTTCCCGCTGTACATCAAATGTCACACAAATTCATACACCGATGGCAGAGGCTGCAAAACAGGATCTAATTTAAATGCTTATTCGCACACACTCACGCACCACTGGCACAGCTTTCTTGCCCAAGGACGCTTCTTCAACCTGTGGCCTGGAAGAGCCGAAGATGGAACCGCTGATCTACCGATTAGTGGTAATACAGTTGGATTTCAAAACACAAAAAAATGGTCTATGGCCTGTTTAAAATAGGTGTCTTGACTCATTGCATTATGCAGGTGATCATGATGCTCTTACATCAACGTTTCTGCTAAATGCAGAAAACATATTGCTTGAATATGATATAGTGCACAGTTTCTAGAACTTCAAAACAGATATGCAGTCTTGACATCTAATATGTTGTCTGTGTTGGTGATGGAAGTTATTGCATGCATTTCTGACTTAGTGACTTGAACTCTTCAACTTACCCTGGTGCCAACCTTTCAAGCCTTTCCGTGGGAACCCGTGGGATCATCTTTAGGTGCTTTGCAGGGTGCAAAGTTTACACACCTTATTAACGCTAAACGTGGTGGCCTCAGGGGTGCTGCACTGCCACTGAACTACTGACCTCCACAGAACAGACTGTATTCTAATGACAAGGAAGACCTGTATATTAAATAACGATCTGATCCGATCGCATTTTTGTTTTCACTCCCAGATTGATACAAAAACTCAGGTACCAAGACAGTGAAGGTGTAAAGCAACAAACAACGTTGCGCCTAATGTTTTCCTGTGCAAGTTATGGGTAAGGATGGCTACTGAGCATCCAAATCAAATTGAATATTCATCCGCAGGACTGAATTAGGAGTTGGCGATGACGCTCTGATAACCTCTTCAACCTTGGCCTGCATGGTCGAGACTTTCCCATGCATGGGTGTCAGAGCTGGTGATTGTAGCAGTGTCACTTACTTGGGTGTGACATTTGCTCACCTCCAGAGTTAAATATACAACCAGCCAGGGACGGATGCCCCGTCTGATGAACTTATAACTTTTACTGCACAAACTTTAGGTCAACTGAAGCAGAAATGTCTTAGTAGAGGGTTTATCTACACATACAGACTTTCCCTTGTTTAGTTGTAGAAATCACTTATGCAGTGGGAGATTCCTGAAAAGGACAGCATAGCTGGAGAAAAATATATACAGTCACAACAGTAGCTCTACCGGGCAGTTTCAGGCATAGAATGTGTTTGTGAATGAGTGTGAAGCAAAGTGTTTACCATGAAATACACATGCTACACGTGATAACTGAACTTCTTTTTGGATGTTTGGACTTTTACATGTTGTTCTATCCCGACATAACTTTGTGAACTCTGATGAACTTTGCACAGCTTCAACTTGTGCGACGCATGCTTTCCCAGGAGCTGGTGTGAAGTTGGGCGTGAGGAATACACACCTGAGGGGGTAAACGCTCAGTCCAGTCCCATGGTTGACCTCTGCGCTCTCATGTGTCACAACTGCCAAACACCCTCTCTTTGCCTGCGACTACACTATCTTGTTATAATAAGTTATAGTCCGGTTATAACAAAGAGTGTGGATATCAACATTCCCATGGTCCAGTCTGTCTACTTAAGATCTATACCTTTGATGATCATAATGATCCTTTAAAAGTTATCAATTTCAAAGCAATTGTCGTAAATGAACTCATAATGTGGTGCTTCTCAAAAGTGAGTATTCAGAATGATGCATTATGGTCACTCAAGATGTTACTTTTTGTAATCTTGTCATGAAAGCTCGTTTGGAGAGTGTGACTGCTGGCCTGCCCCGTGAACTTTGCTCGTGGTGTGACCACAGACACCAAAAAGAGGTGGCAAAGTGTGACCAAGTGTGACTCAGCCAGGCTGAACCTACTGCGCCAGCTTCTCACAGCCACACCTCTGCTTGTCTGTGGGGACAGAGGGCTTGTTGTCAGAATAGTCTATTTATTGCATGCATTGAATTCATATTAGTTCGTTGCACTTATTGTATTCATTTGTTTCTGCACGTTACGTTTGCTCTGGTTTATGCTCTTATTAAAAAAGGAGATGCACTTATGACTTCTGGTGACTAGTAGTTCTCTTGAATACTTATGTTGAATACGCTTATTGTAAGTCGCTTTGGATAAAAGCGTCTGCTAAATGACTGTAATGTAATGTAATGTCTATTTACGACTGGGTGTGTTTTCTAAGGTAGTTCAGCTGTAAGCCAATGGGGGGCAGTGTGCTTCTGCTCATGTACAGGAAGTGCTGCTTTGTTTGGAGTAGAGAGTTTCTTTGGTGATACAGAATGTCACTGCTCTGCATCTCTCAGAAAATATGATACAAAGTGAATTTCTATGCACCGATGGACAATAAGTACTGCTTTTCTCCAAATTTAACGATGTTTACTGTTGATGTCAATGGAGATTGTTTGGGGGTTCGGGCATTATTTCAGAGGACTGACATGTCAGTACCTGTTATCAAATACTAAGTGACGAAGAATATTAAATACAGTGTTATAGTGTGATGCCTGGGATGCAAACATTTGCTGTCAAACAACCTGTTTGGGGATGTTTGCAGTGTGTGTGTGTCACCAACCTGTCAACACCTCAGCATTCAGCAGTGTATGTGGAAGCACCACTTGATGTTTGTCCACAGTAGAACCAGCACAATTAAAGTTCCCATCTTCTTCTTTTTCTTCTTCACTGTAAGATTGAAAAATCCTTACAGGGCCCATATCCACTTCTTGTTTTCCCCTTTGATTAGCTGACAGTTACTTAGAGCTGCACAGCACAATGAGTACTTCAGACCAACAGATGGGGCAAGATAGCCACAAGTGAGAATTCATCTGGTTTTGGGCCCAGTGATGCAACTCTGCAGTGCTTCCACCTGGGAGCGGTATTGCACTTGTTCAGTAGCCATTCATTTTCAATTATAGGATGTTGACAATTCAAACTCCACATTATGTAAAAGATGTGAGTAATTTGGAAGGTTCGGCATGTGAATTTGTATGGAAAATAAATACAGACGCAGAATATTAGGTATTGGGTTAAATATATGACTCTCATTTTAGGTTTCAAAATGCATAATAAATGACTCTAAATTGCTTCAAAATGGCTCACAATATTTCCATTACACGGCAGTGCAGTAGAAAATAGTCAATTTTTTCATTAAAAATGTATTTCAAATAAATTAGATTGTGTTTGAACATAAGTAGATCCCTTATCAGGGTTTAATGGAAATACTGAACTGATTCAGTATGTGTTGCTTCAGGGTCCAAAATGAATAGAACAAATAAAATAAAGTATAATTAAACTAAGTAAATAAACTGGAAAAAAAGCTTACAGTGGATTTCTTTTATTTTCTCTTTAAAAGACAAAATGAGTCTTTTTTTATTAATCCAACTCTAATCCGCCTAATCATTATGTTCATATTACTTTATTATACCTTATATTTCATTCAATTACTTATTTATGTCTTGAATTGTGTATTTTTGTATTCCTATTATTTACAAATTGTTTCTTGCTGCAGTGTAAATTATTAATGTTGTAAAGACAAGCAGGTTACAAATCCTCTCATAGCGCTGTGCGTAACGTGGTGCCTGTCATTCATGCATGCTAAACATGTGATGCACATAAACAGCAGTGTGATTAAGCAGCAACCAGACTGAGCAGCCGTCTTGTGGTAATAAGATAGAAGACAAGACGCATAAATCTGTCAATGGAGTGAACACTTTCATTCGTATTTCTCTGTTGAGGGAGAGAAACCACAGAGCTGCTCTGGTTCCTCTCAGCACATAAACATTCTACCTCACGCCGCTGTCTAAGAGATATAGCTGTTGTGCTTTTCTACACCTTGTAATCTCGCCCTCCACTTAAATAGTTAGTTTGGTCTCCTCTCTCTGAGATGTGTGCCGTGGAGATAATTACAATTTCAGCAACGTTTGCCAGGTGATTACCTCATAATCCCCTATTTCATTTGATAAGTCACGCATTGATTTAACTCAGAGTTGGACCTAATGGAGTATCTTTTCCACCGCCACAGTGATTTGTATGCTGGGGCGAAAGGACAACGTTGGATTGGAGGCAGAAAAACAGCCGCTCGCCATTCCTTTTCACTCTGATGAAAGACAAGCAACGAGAAGGCAGGTTTAATCACCTGCAACCTGAATGTGAACGGTAAATCATTGCAATGGCTGATACAGTAACGTGTGGTGGTGGTTAGGATAGTTCCTCTCACATTAAAGCGCCCTGTTTCATTTTTATATTCTCTGTTCTTGCAAGCGGGGAGGGGGATGGACTGATGAGAGATAAGAAGAGTGTAGGGAAGAGAGACCTGCTTGGTATTCACCTGTCTCTCCGGATCAATAAAGGTAATTTGGGCTGATTCCTCCCTGTAGGCCTCTTAGCAGACAGACGGGGAGAGGGGTCAGCCACTGCTGAGCTGCGGGGAGCTGGAATAACTTAGAAACACACTCTGCAAATTACTGCCCCTGTTTGAGAATCTCTCATTCAGCTATTCCTCTGCCCTGACAAGAGCTACAATGTGATGCAGGGTCCTCAAACAGACGTGATTGGAGGCAAGAAAGTGCCCTGCAGTTTTTAGACCTCTACAGATATACAGTACCCGTGTCTGGAAGAAGTTGCTAATTAATATATGGTGGCTGCCTTTCAATTTTCTGGCAATTCTGCAATTGTTTTAGACTTTTCCCACAAAAATGGACCTAACTTTCACCTTTATCCTAACTTTAACCCGAACCTGAAAAAAGAGAAGGAAACCAAAAGTTTCGTCATGACTATCGGTTTTCACATTTTAGACTTTGTGGCTACCAAACTGTTCAAAAGGGATTATGATAGCCATGAAGAAGAAGGTTTTGGAGGTGGGATCTTCAGATTCAAAGGTCAGGCCTCGTAACTTACCATGGAAACAGGGGTGTCAAGTTGAATGAGGAATAGGTCTTGCAACACACACACACCCATCAACCCTGATGTAAGATCGTGGCATGACGTCTTGGATTGTGGTTTATCTTTTAATCATTTTATGGTTCAAATAAACCACCTGTGTTTCCATCCTACTGCTATTAGGATTAAAAGAATACCTCTTAATGACTAATGTTTCTTGCAATTTTTTTCTATCATTTAGTTTTTTTGTTGTTGTTTTTTTTAGTTTTTAACATTCTTGCTCACAACCTCTCTTTGTCTCTTGGGGCTGCAGCGGGTCTCATCATTCGGTTATAGGCATGGAGGATGCCGTCCGTCATGTGGGGTCACCAGTCTGAGAGGAATGCTTCATGTCAGGGATGTCAGGGGTGGAAGGGGTGGAAGGAGTGTCCCGTGGGAGACTAAACCCACAACGACTGAACCCCCACCTCTGGACAGGTGCCCCTGCACGTATTTTCTCTCTCACTTATATTCACGTGCAGGCTTGGAGTTGTGACCTCGTGTTGGAGTGCTCACATGGTACCAAGCGCACTCATATGCTCATACATGCTCTCTTTTTTTCCTCCTATTAAAAGGTGTAATGTTTACTGCAGACAGCGCAAAAAGGTTGGTTTTATTGTTGATTGCCGAAGAACAGAGGTGAGTGAGGTTGTTTGTACAAGCTATGGCAGAGCAGGTCCCTCTCAGGTTTGATGAAATTAATAAGCCTTTGCAGCCTGAAACACTTTGTTCGCATGCAGTGTGATCCTGGGATCCAGTTATTCAGAAAGAAAGAAAAAAAAGCGAGGGATCTTGTTGACGTTCAGGGAACTTTTCTGAATGGAGAGTCTTTTTTAAGTTTCCTCTTTGAATCAGCCTCCATGCAGTAACAAAGTTCAAATTCACAATTTCAGTGTCGTTGTAAATAGCTCTTAAACATTATAAATCAAGCACTTAATTATAAATTGAATGTGTGACTATGTAAAACGTATTTTAGGATTTGTAAAACAGTCTTGAAAGGTCACCTCGACATGCTGTATGGAGAATGAAACTTTAACATACATGTCTTGGACTAAATAATAACTCCGCCATAAGAATCCTGCTAATACATCAAGTGTCTTGCAGAAATGTGATTAATAGTCTACTTTTGCTTTCCACATCCAACTATCAAACTTCAATTATCTTTCAACATCATTAATTGTTTCTTGAGGAAGCACATATTGATAGTCCAACATGTGCGGAACAGTTTGAGGCCGACTAAGCTGACAAGTCATTTCCATTCTAGTACCCTGACCTAATCACCATATCTTATTATCATTCACACGAAAACACTAATTACAAAGGCAGGGTGAACCTGATTTATGCTAATGGAAACGTGAATATGCGACGGATGCATTAATCTAGAGTATAGGACCCTGCGCTGGTGTTAACTGTGATTAGCATGTGATTACCATAGCACGGGTTATATCTACGGGAAGCCCTGCTTCTGATGGGCTCGTGAAAATCTCTCTACTCACTGGCAGAGAATGAGGCTGTGACTCTTCACGGCATGAGGAAATAATGTTAATAATACAAAATGAACAATTTTGATTGTTTTCTTCTAAACAAAAATATCTAATTAGCAGCAAGTCAATTTGAACATGGGTTTAGCCGCTAAAACATGGGCATTAGAGCTTTTTGTCGTAGGTGGTTCAGAGGATAAGGATAGAAAAAAACAAGAGTTAGATTACCAAAAAGTATTAAAGGGTGAGTCCACCGAACAAAACAAAAAAATGTGTGAAGGAGATCAATTTCAGCATACTGCTGTGGATAATCCATTGAGCATTGTACAATTCTCGAGACTGTGTCTTTGGTATAAAGTAGGTCCAATGATTACAACAAATATCTCAAAACCTTATCAAATAAAGCCAAATTTCCTGCATAGCAAGATACCACGAGAGGAGAGAAAGCATTTTTTGGGGGGAACTGGCTGGCAATTTTGAAAAGACAAAAAAAACAAGAAGCATAAAAAAACCCAATGTCTTAGTGTGTCTCTATTTTTGGACTTCCCTACTCTGTCTGTGACATTCAGCCCATTCCTTCCTACTGAAGACATCACTTTTTAAATATATAATTTCATTTTTGAAAAAGCCAAGTAGTTTCCTGAAACAGCTGGGCACTGTAATCTTTTGGCAAATGTTGCACAACATAGCCTGGGACCCCCATTGACTCTGACATTTACATCCCCAGAACAATTACAGACATTGCATATCCCTCCACAACTCTTCACTTTAAATATACACATGACACTTTAATAACAGACTTATTTTAATGTACTTTACATTTTTTGTTTTGTTTATTCTATTGTAAATTTAAATATTTTTTGTCTTTAAATTGTCTTATATCATTGCACTGTGTTTATTGTTATGCACCAATCATCAAGCTAAATTCCTTGTATGTGGAAACGTACGAGGCATAAACCGAATCTGGTCTGATCTGATGGGGACTATTTTCAGCCGTGGATTAACACACATTTGGTGCTCTAATGAATATGTATGGCAGCAGGACGGTGTATGTCTTGTGTATGATGTTTGTGGGATTGACTCAAAAACTACATAGCCTTGAGATCTTGGGCAGATGAATAAGTTCAGGCTTTTGCAACACATGCAATACTCGTGTAAAATACGGAATTTTACCACTTAACCTTTTGATGCTTTCAAGTGATTTTATTTGGACATAATATACCAAAATGAAGCCACTCATTTAATTAAACAATAAGCCCACAGTATATCATATACCATATAATACTGTATTAGACATTACATGTGGATGTGTTGAAGGCACATCCTCTTGCAGAGTGCAGGTGTTTTCCAGTGGCAGTCCCCTGCGCCATCTGTTCCTCCGGGTGGACCACCACCAAGCAGCTTCCAGCGGACAGGAGGATGCGTTTGTTTTGGGAGACACAAGAGCACAAAAAGAGGGGGCCTATCCTTCTATCCCTGCTTTGATCCCTCTATTGAGAGGACCCAGGCCTGGCCCTCTCTCAGCGTCCCCCCGGCTTGTGCCTGCCTGGATGGCTGGTCTGATGGCTGAGACTGGGGGCTAGCGAGCCCGGCACTCCAGCAGAATGAGCCTATTGACGAGGCAACAGATTGGCTTTGAGTGTACCTGATGGTTATCCCCCTCTTCTCCCCGCTGGTCCCCCTTCTCCCTCTCTCTTTCACCCAACCAAAGGCAATCCCTGAATCTCTATGTTTCTAATCAAATTGCCAGTGTGTAGTGGATTTAAGAGAGTGGCAGAAACCATTGTTGGGTAATCTGTGCCAAAAAGGAGAGGTGATGTTAAGTGCGGTCCTTTTCTTAGTCGGGATTAGGCTTGGTTTTTCTCTGTTAGCCCTCTTTGGGTAATGCGTTTGGCTTTAGAAGCAGCTCGGCAGAGATGGAACATCTCCATGACAGCTACTAAACCAGCCAGCAGGTTGAATACAAGTGTGTGAGAAGTTTGTATGAGGGTGGATTCATCATTAGCAGAGCACAGGGTCATCTGGCTTTAATAGGTGTACTCAGGTGTTGGTTCTGATGTCTGCAGCAATGGTGTTGTTTGCTGTTGGGAATCAGATCCTGGCTCTCCCCTTCCCCCTCTGCCCTCCCTCTGCCCCGCTCCGGTCCCTCTGCACCGCAGCTAATACCAGGCTCATTACAACGCTATCGATCGGCCCTCGCTTCACACCAAAGGGCAAAGAAGTCCTCTCATCCCTTTCTCTCTTTTGTCATTCTTTTCCATTTTTATAATCTTCTCTCTTTTCCCTGTGCCCTTTCTTTTCCACTGATATTCTACATTTAGCCGTTTCCTTTATGGCAATTTTGTTTCTGACCAAAGAAATGAACATTTCAAGAAGCTAAGAGTGCATGGTTGAAAGCCACAACTAACTGTCATTTCTGCAAGAGATTTGGTGTCTTGTAAAATAAAACCCACCCAATTTATTATCCAAATCTCTGCAGACATGCGCAGCCTTGTGTGGACTGACGTGTAAACACTGTGAATTGGCTGTGAATGAAAGGCTTAAATTACATCACTTTCTAGTGTAGTGCAGGGTCTCCTCAGACAACAGATTTCCTTGCATGCACACATATGTCTATGCATTGCATTTGCACAGATACAATATAAAAGATGGAATGAGGGGTAATACAGTCATTTGCAACGTTTTAGGGCTCATTGTTCACAGGGTTCTACTGTGTCCTCAAGATGCTGGACATTCACTTCACAAGACATGAGGAGACTCATTGAATAAGTAAAAGCAAAACACTTTCACAACATAATTCTACTAAATGTGTTTATGTTGAAGTCAGTTAATTAAGGAACAAAATTAAGCAATTTCTCTAGACTAAATACCTTGATATTGATAATGTGACGGTATTTAGAGAAGGAGGTTTTTTTTATGTAATGAAGAAATTGTGAATTATAATTATAAATAAAATACACTTCAAGAAATCTAAACATATTATTTTTGCCGTTACTTTCTAACTTCGGCTTCAATCTAAAGAAAAAGAGGTCACTTAAGTTTTTAAGAATTACAAAAATGTGTCTGCAACATGTAACAAAGGCCCTCTCTTTTTGTTGACTGAATTTATTTGCATCTTTTCAGCTACAGTAACTCAGCAAGGGGTTGCCTGTCCTCTGACCTCACAGCTCACAAGCTGCATCGCCTGTTTAAACATAATTGCTTGCATGCCATATGACACCATACTTCTTGAATTTGCATTTGCATCCTATGGCACCCTCTCTCAGTTGACTTCACCCGAAGTACGGTTTTATAACAGAGTTCAGTGCAGCGTTACAGAGGTGGTGCTGGGTCTCCTGTAGTTACCCAGGTTGGCTACCTCTGACCCCCCGCTACCTCTACGTCTTTGTTTCACGGCTGACAGAAGGAGTGCCAGAACTCCTCCAGCTCGGGTGATTTATGACCAGCAGCTGCTCTTGCAGCCCATGACCCACACAGCTGGGTGTCAGATGTGGTCTCCCTATAAGCAGAAACTTATCTGGCAACCCAACATCAGTCGAAGGCCGGACAGAGAGGGGGTAGGGGTAAGGAGGAGAGAGGACCAAGTGGGGGAAAGATGGAGTGGCAAGACAGATTGTAGTAATGAAAAATAAGGAATGAGAGGAAGCAGATGAGAGTCAGCAAGTCAGAGAGATAGAGCTAAAGAAAACAACAAAAAAAACAGCACTGAATTACTTAAAGCTTTTAACATGAAGGAGAAATCCTGGCAGAAAAAGTGCGACATGTGGTTCAAGACAATTGATTTGAATGCACCAGCTAAGCTCTGCATTGATTTCTTCTGGTGTAGAGAAAGCAAAATGTTTGTATTATTTCATAAGCCAATTAGCTGCAAGGAGACTCCTCTCTCTGTGTGCCTATTGACCCACAGTCTGTGGCTACAGCTTTATTGTCTGGGGGGCGCTCTATAAAAGATCAATAACAGGCGAGTGATTGGATTATGGGGTAATCAATGCATTGTACTAATATATCACCAGAGTGATTACAGAGCACTGGCTAATAGGAGGCCTTAGAGAACTGTAATGACATCACACTCCTGCTGGCGGTCAAGACAAAAACTGTTAGTCTCACATGAAGTGTGGTTGTGGATGAAATTATTCATGTCTATATGTGTGCAGGTGCATTTCACATGGGTACATATCACTTGGCTGTTTATATGTGTGTGCGCATGAGTGCAGGGGGTAGTGTGGGGGTAGATGATGGGTTGATTCTCTTGATTCTTCAAACAGCTGAAGAACAGTACTACCAGATGGTGCGTGATAGCTTGCTTAGAAGAGGCCATCGTCAGATTCCTGCTGCAACATAGTGACAGGGCTCCATTCTGATGCTGGGTTCACTGCAGCAACATATGTGGAAACTGTGAGAATGGTGGCTGTAAAAAGAAAAAAATAGAAATCTTGCTCACAACCTCCACAGTCTTATGTTTAATTGCGTTTTTGTGTATTTTGTCACATTGTGAAAATGAATCCAATTAGCAATGGGCGATACATGCTGCTTGTAGGATTATTGTTTTGTATAAATGAATTAGGAATTATCTTATCCTAATATTTGCGAAGGAAAATTGCCACCAGATGTTTCATAACAACGATTCAGATTGATCAATTTGGATATTTTCCTATGTGCCATGAATCCATTTAGTCATAATTTCACTCATTTCAAATTGTGGATGTTTTGTTTTTAATTTAAATTGTGTTGTTGTTCTGTAAAAAAACATGCATCAACAAAACATCATTTTTTCATAATCCAAGAAAGAACCCATATGTTTCAGCTTTGAAACTGTGTTTTTCAGCCAATCCAAAGGATTTCATACTGTTTATTTTCAGTGAAATAAACCCATAATGCAACACTTAATCCTAACATTTTGGACACAGACTTTTCCCTTTTTTCTTTTTTTTATCCACGAATTCGTCGACAAAATTGGAGCCCTCATACAGGACCAGCAACAAAAAGCCGCCAGCTTGTAAAGTTGTCCATTGTCCGCTCTTCTGAGAGGAGAAACGTGACTGGCAGGCTAATCTTGTTAAACACTTAGCGCCAGAATGCCAGAAAGTAATGATGTAATGATAATGATGAACCTTTTCACAAGTAATTATCTGTGTTTATAAACACGTGTCAGGACATTTACTATAATTGAGTGAATGATAGCCACCAATCTCTTCATTGCCTTTAATTTTTCTTTCATTTGCAAAGTGTTTAAAAGCTCAAGTCTCAATGATATCAATAGTGTGATATACAGTGCATGCTGCTACGCACTGATGGTGTGTAAGAAATAGTGCTTTTGTACCAGTTCTGTATCCAACATCCCCCCTAAAGGCATGAGAAAGTCAAATGAATGAGATAGTTTAACACCTTAAGTCCTTTTTAAGGTGTCTTTGTTTGGTTTCTTCTTAGCTGCTTTGTCCAGAGTCTCCTGCTCAATTACAAGGCAGAGACATCATCTGTGGGGAGCTCTGGTAAAGTTCCTATTTGCTTAAGAGTTTAGGAGGCTCTTATGTGACTGATTATAAAAGAGCAGGATATAATAAGGAGCGACATCTTTTTAAAGAGTGAGGAAGAAACTGTGGCTATATATGGCTCACGTTACACCATTTACTTTTTAAATGAATTGGTTCTATTCAGATATGTATTTATTAGTTCGTTATGTGTTATGTGTTTATTTTCCCCCAAATTAATTTATGCAAATAACTTGTATTCAATAACTTTATTTAAACTTATTTCAGCGTTTTACAAGTGTTCAGTTTGATTCTTGAATTTATTCGTTTTAATTTATTTTGAAGATTTGCATTTTGAATAATAATACTAATACTTCATATCATATTGAAGTTAGAATATGTTTTTAATATCAAAATATCAAATTATCAAAATACAATACATAAATATAAATATTTGCAACCACCATGTGGAGGCCATTTCCTTGGAGCACTCTAACACTGACACTGGAAATAACAGTGTCACACTGTGACATCAGACATGTATAAGTTATCTGTATCTATAAGTCAAACTGTTGTCTTTTTTCAAATGACATACACAGCCAAGAGCTTTGATGCTGGTTTCTCACTACTGACAGTTTGCTGGCTGTTTAAGTGTCCGTTTAAAAGCTGCTCCGGTCCCAGAGGGCTTGTCTTTTACCCGTCAGCCCTGTCGAAAGCACTAATCACCACACAAAGCTGAAGGAACGCGCCATGCGCTTGTTAGCCCTCATCCCAATCTTCTGCCACGTTCTCCTTTGACACCCACATGGGCACTTAATTCCCCTCTATTATGTTCTTATGTTTCTATAGCCTTCTAATGAGACAAGAAAGGGGAGTATCAGGTTGTGTCCATTGACGCGACGAGCCCGGCGTGTGTTGAATGTGTGTGAATGCATGTGCCGATGCTCTGAGCCATCTGCCCATCACAGGAACATGCCGTGTAATAACAGAATCATGACCGTGGAGATCAGGGCCCCGGCAGGGAGCCTAGTATTCATGGAGCTTTAAAGGCAGCCATCCAACACAGATCAGACACGCCCAACTCGTACCCCCCTCTCTGCTTCTTTATGTGCACCCCAAACCCTCACGTACCCCCTGATTCCATCCTCCCAGCGGCATGGGCCTCAGACTCCATGTTGCCAGGGGGGATGTGGCCGCCAGGGTCAGAGGTGCTTGTTGGAGGTGAGGTTCAGACAGTGGGCCCATCTGATAGGACCATCTGGAAGAGTGACCTGACATAATTAGTTATTAATTCTTCTCGAGGGAGGGCGGAAGAGATGAGGTGGTTACACACAGCTAATGCTGCTGTTAGCACCAGGACCGCAGATGTAACTTGTGTCAGTGAGAATTGATAAAGCATGTAAAACCAACATTCGACTCTTCCTAAATTAGATTTTTTTTTGTTCTACTTGCTTGAATCTTTGATTTTGTTTGCAGAAGTATTGCTCACATTCTTGGACATAAACAGTTTAGTGCAGAAAATTTGGAAAAGTAAAAGTGCCTTGTGATAGATTTGGGTATGCAAGCCCTTTCTGATCTAGCACTCTTGTCATTATTGTTTCCAACTACACGGGGAACCAGAACTAAAGCGGTTGTCTAGAGGCATTGTGGTAAAAGACTAAGTGAAGCAGAAACAGGTGAGGGAAGCAGATACAAATCAAATTACAACAGGACAGAAAACAATGAAATACCCTGAACAGTAATCACTCGATGATAACACTGTTATAGACGTTTCCCTTTAACGATGAAAGGATACTGAAATAATCTGATAATTGGGATGATTGGTATTACACAGAGATAATTATCACACCAACGTGTTTACAGTAACTTGGATTATGTATTTGATCATTTCTCAATGCTTTGCCTAAAAAAATCCATCTGATGTTCAGCTCTTTGTAACGACTGTGCAATGTGACTATCAAGGACTATATAGTGGTACAGTGTCAGCACGGCCCCTCCTGCTGCTCTGCTCCACCACTGCTGCTGCTGCTGCTGCTGCTGCTGCTGCAGGGGAATCTCCTCATTGGCATGCAGGAGGTGACTTGGAGCTGTGGAGCACCGGCACCCTCTCTCTGGGGACTCGCTCCTCGTTCTTTCCTTTCTCCTTCTTTCTCCTTGCCTTTCTCCTGTACTCTCCCTCTTGCCCCCCTCACGCAGCTGTCACAATATCTGCTCGGTACGAGTGCTAGAGGGATCGTAGGAGTAGAAGAGCCCGGCTGATATGCCACTTTAGAAGCAGAAGATTTCAAAACAGAACGGCTGAAAGGCCTCTCGTGAGAGGAGTTGAATCAATCTTAAGATTTGTGAACGATTTGTAGCGGGCATATAGTAAGGTTGTCAATGCACGGGGGGATTATTCTTGAAACTCTACAGGAAATAATTTAATAAAGATATATTTTCGGTGGCTAACATATTTCCTTCATGCAATTGTTTAAAACGATAACAAATTGTGTGGAATGCAAAATGATAGTATCAGAATTCATTCTGATCTGATCCTGGCAGATTGCTTAGATGTTGACAGTGAGATGGACTGAGATGCAAACAAACAAACAAAACTCATTGGCATGAGCTGCAGAGCATTTTGCAGATCTTGAAACAAACAATGGCAGACGAGAGAGAGAGAGAGATACAGAGAGTGAAAGGGAGAGAGAGAGAGAGAGAGAGAGAGAGAGGGGGAGAGGGGGGACATGGGTCCTGTGTGGCTCTGTGGATTTGGCAGGAGTGAAAGCAGTGAGAAGAGCGCTGATACCAGCCAGACTCAAGCTGTGGGCAAATCAAGCATGAAATCAGGAACAAAGGGATTCACAGGATTGGAGGGCATTAGATTCGCACTGTCTGAGCCTTGGTGGTGGTGTATGTGTGTGTGACGGGGGGGCTCAGGATATTGTACTTGTAGTCTTTTTTAATTTCCTTATTGCTCAGGGATTAGTGAGTTTTAAATTAAGGTGGTTTTGTTACGGTTTTGTGAAAATCATCAATCTTTTGGTATGATTTTGATCTAAAAACAAAAAAAATTCTACACAATTCTATTTTTTAATTTGTGGGATTTACTCTTTTTTTTTTTTTTGTGGACATCATGAGAACCCTGAATGCTGCAGATTCATCTGATCCAATCTTTTTGCTTAACTTACTATTAAAGTCATCATATGTAACCGAAGGACAACTGACGGGTGACCTCAGAAAAACTAGTGTATGAAACAACCATCATAACAAAACATTAATGTCATTACACAATGACACTGATCAAACTGATGATAGAACGATGGAATAAAGCACCTGCTAGATATGACAAAAAGTATACCTCTAGTCTGCGGGGACCCAGAGGGTAACATGAGGGCTAGAATAAAGAACCGGTGTGGACTGTCAGCCACCAGTTGTTTTGTTATTTTTGTGAGAAGTGGTAGTCAAAATATCAAACCTGGTAACTTTATACTAAGTTGGTGATTTCCCACAATAAATTAATAAGATAACAGAAATGTTATGAATTATCTAAATACGTAAAGTAACGAAATGCAGTTTGACTGTGAGATTAAAATCCCTGACATCATTGTATACTACTTGAAATAGTGTTTGAATTTATAATGTTACTTAAAAGAAAAGGGAAGTCAGAAAGCATTGAGAGACGTGTCATGGTCTTATCATGGGATTTGTCAATAAAAGAAAAATTCAAAACGTCTTTTATCCTTTCATTAAAATACATAACGTCTTTTATCCTTTCATTTCAAACTATGTTTATTAAAACTGGTGAAATTCTAAAAGAAAGTCATCAAATAACAAGAGTAACCGTCTGTAATTAGTAGCATATTTTCAGAGCAGCGCTCCTTACTCAGGTGCTGTGACACAAAGAGAAACCTTATATCCTTTCCACTTTGCAGAACGACCTCAGTCTCCCGGCTCAGCCAATCAGATCGACCGGATGACCTCAATATCCTGGTCCACCCGATCAGAACATCTAAATGGGCTATGGTGCAACAAGGTCTGCCAGAGAGGTGTCACTAAACGCCTTGGTTGAACGATTTTCCCAGGTCCTGTGCTGTCTTGCCCTTGGTCGACTCATTTGCAGGTGACTCACCGGCAGAAGTGGACGATTTTATTGCTGCAGGGGAAATGTTTTGAGTACACAGTAGGATGTTTGCATGGCCTCACACTGTGCAACTGGGTTTTTGAGGCAGGACATATAGAAGCTGCAATTTCCAAGCTGAAATGAAAAATTATAAGACTCTGCATAACTCTCAAAGAGGCCATAAAGAACGCACAAAATGAAAAAAAAAACATTTTCATCTGCGATGGTCTGAAGCTGCTTCATAAGGATGTCTCTTCACTAAGCGCCAGGTTGAATTATGGAGGCACTAGTGGGGGAACACTTTAATTGATGTATGAATATACAATTGTTCCTCAATGTTGGCCCTGAAATCACTCAAGTCGACATTCATGGGCTATTCTTAGCGTCGCCACCTGCACCCCCGTATTCTGTGGTTGTATGTTAGGTTAAGAGCTATTTCTCCTTCACTGCAGTTGGGAAACCCTGGGATCTCACTCCTGCAGTTCCATAGTTCACTTCCACATGGAGCCAATGGCATGACACAGCCAGCATCTTTATCTCCTCTAACTGCAAATGCCTTGTGGTGTAAACAAAGCTGATTCAAGCATGCTTTTTTTTTGTTTGCAGTAGCATGGTGTAGTTAAATTAACTGCAAATGCTTTAATTTTGTAGCGCTGTGGTTCATTATGAGAGGTTCCTGAGAGTAAGAAAATAATTAACCTAACACATCTGTTCTCGCTATGACATCTTAAGATCCTTTTTTTATATTGTTGATTTATTTGATTCTAGTCCCAACATCTGCTATTCTCCAGCAACTTCTGAATTACTCCAAATTATGCATCTCTACTTCTTGTTTTTAGTATTTGGCAGTGATGGATAGTAACTCAAGTACAGTACTTGTATACAATTTTGAAATACTTCTACTTCACTTGAACATTTCTGTTTTCTGATACTTCTACCTCTACTTTCATTTCAGAGGGAAGTGTTGTATTTATATAGTCATACCTGTGATCTGTGTAACATTTGTGAATTATGAATTCATCATTAATAAAACAACCAATTACAAAGTCTAAGGGTGCCTTAATAGAGAGTGGCGCATGCTGATTTAAACGTGATATCACTTCGAAAATAAGGTTATTTATTGTAGATTAAATAACACAGCAATATATAAAGTAGTTTAAACCGTGACCATGCTACAGCATAAAAATGCTGCTTACACATTATTTGATCTATGATTATGCAATAGTATAATGCATGTGATAAATGTAATTTGTAACATTGATAGTACTTACCTTTACTTAGGCAAGATTTCCAGTGCAGGGGTTTGACTGTAATGTAGTATTTGTATATTGTGGTATTGGGTCTAAGTGCTCCTTCAACCTCTCCTATTCTTTATTATCCGTTTTTCTCTGTGAGAAAACTGTTCATTTTCCTCTCTGACGCTCTATAATTGCCTGTTTCTCTCTATAAGACTGAGATAGAGAGGATTTTGGGTGGAGGGGTGTATCCAAGTGTACATAGTCTGGGCAAAAGGCCCAGTGTTTGGCCACATTTGTAGCTGACTCTACATGTGAAAGCCTTCAGGGCACATCAGGCAACAGCCCCAGTGTTTAGAAGGGGAAAAACTCCCTCGTTATTGAAGTATCTCAGCAAGAAACACACACACACACACACACACACACACACACACACACACACACACACACACACACACACCATCACACACACACACACACACACACTTCCTTCCAAAGGGTGCAGTAGTTCTACCTCCTGGAATGACAGCAGCAGTAATATCTGGCAGACCATCACATGGTCATGTCAGCAGTGACTGATGGGAGCTCTGCATCCAGGCCCAGACTGTGTCCAGGTCCCTCACAGCTTAGACAGCGAGGCAGGCCAGCTCTCCAGCTACATGTGAATAACTTACATATATTAAAATACATGGCAGAGAAATTGCCTCTGAGCAGAGGTCAGAGCGGCTAAACGTGCAAGTTCAACTGCCTCGAACAGCAGGAACGTGCTGCTGCAAGTCCATTTAAAATGTGACAGCTCGGTAGACACACTCGCAGTTTGCTGTTGTAATTACTTGAATGAGGGGTTTGGACAAGGTGTTTGTAATAACGCCCTCCTTTAATTGTTGTTGTCGGGTACATCTAAGAAACTCAAAGAATGAGGTTTTTGATTTTCTACATTTGTAATTATTGTCAACAAATCCCATGGAAAGACCAAAACCAACAAATAAAATTGAAGTTGTATCAATATCTATATCTTGTTATATTATTTGATGTTTGTCTTTACACGGAAATAAAAAACAAATTAACTTAGTATCGTTATGTCTATCTAAATCTATTTATCTACATCTATACATCTCAAAATGCCTTAAATAAAGCTGGCGCGATTGTTCACATTGGATGAACAACAGCAACATATATCTACAATATGTCTACAATTATGGAGTTTTTCTGAGGCAGCAGCACTTTGTGAGTCTATTCATTCGAGGAACTTTTGTTGTGCGACAAAAATCAAAAGAGACAAAAGTTATTTGTTTGCAACTGTATTCAGATTTAAGACTTTTTAAAACCAATTAATAAATAATCTTGTCACTTCTTGTTCAAAAGTATATAAGATATTTACATCATAAATTAAATAAGAAACTAAAGACATTCAACACATTTCTATAACTATTTTAACCCTTTAGGCTGTCATGACAAAAAACAAAAACAGATGGTTTTCTTTGAGAACAATTGCATGTAGAGCAGGATTTAAGGATTTAAAAGCATACTCTACATATGCTAACAATTTGGCAGTTAAGTGAGGTAAAAACAGGAAAAATTATACTCTGATATGTAAACAATATTGTTTCACCAGTCGATACATACAATGCCTATATTTAGAGGGCATGGGGAGATTACAAATGTCTTTTTGTGTTTTACGCTCTCTTTGCCCTCTAAGACAGGGCATTTCACATATACATTAAAACAGTTGTTGACCTGCATACTTTACACTATTACATATCAGAAGCGTGTTTTTCGTTGTTTTTTCAGTTCAAATTTGTATCTTGTATTGGTGTAATTCAAACACCAAAACAAATTGTATGCGACCAATAACAATTCTACTTAAACAGAAAAAAATGACACATACAGAAAACAGCCCACTGACAAATAAATACCAGGAAACATTGACATCTTACAATAGTGAACCTCTCGCCTCTCCTATGTTGCACTTCTAGGGTCAAACATTGTGCTCTGACCAATTGAGTTTTCAGGCAAAGGGGTAATGGAACAACACGTTTTCCGACTGCCTTTGGAAATAATGTCCGAGACAGATTAACTTGCATGACCAATGGTGCATGAGGCGTTTGGAACAGAAACTGGCTTGATGTTTAACCAGACTCAACACTTAGGTCTCCTTTGGAGGGAGGGGAATTCAGTTCACCATTAAAATAACACTATATTCCTATGTAATGGAGCAAACCTCCGTCATTTGAAGTGGCATACCAAACATCGGTTCTTGAACACTAGCTATATCATCCTCTGATGATAAAGAAAAGAGAATGATATGATACAAAGGCAGGCAAAGACAAATTGTGCTGAATCAGCCACCAAGGGCGCATCAACCCAGTGCCGGTACCTTTTTATTCTTTTTTTTTGTTTTTTGTTTTTATTGTCCAGCCATGTGTATCAAGCGCCTGATCAGTGTTTGCATGTGCATAAAGCACCGCCACTGTAACATCCTCATCTAGAGAACAGGACCCATCTACACCCGATATCGTCAGCTCCCGTTGGTTATGATAACTGAGGTGGCCTTGTGTCCCTGCATCTGCTCGGCCTGCATCCTCACATGGGACGCCACATCATACTGGACTCCCCCACAGGCCATGCCCGAGTAACTCCGCAGGTTCTCTGGGTCGTACAGGTGCTCCAGGGAGTATCCGCTCAAAGCATAGGCAGCTTGCCTGTCCGGCGGCTGCCTCTCCTGGGCTGGATAGAGCAGCGGGCTCCCCTGCGGCTGTGGAGGATGGGGGGACAGATCCGTCTGCATGTAGTCTTTGGTGAGGGAGAGGGCCGCCCTGGGGATCCCATCAGAGCTGGGGCTGCTAAGACGAGACAGAGACGCCGGACTGGTCGTGTTTTCGTCATTGTCGTGCAGACCGAGCAATTTGACACTGTCCTGGTGATGGAGGCGTTCAGAGGTGAGGTCGATGCTGGGAGCGCCCGGGCCGCGGCACACCACGCTGGTCATAGTGAGCTGGGAGTGGTGCGGTAGTGAGGAGGTGAAGCACGGGCTGTGAGCTTTGGCGAGACCTGAGACGTCCAGCGGCGCCTTGTGTTGCTGCAGACGGCTCTCTTCCTCTTTGATCATCTGCTGCGTGGCTCGGATCAGCGTCTCCATCTTGCTGGGCTCTCGAGGGGTTGCCCGGAAGTGGTCACCATGGTAACGCTCACCAGAATCACTGGTGGACCCGCCTCCATCGGGTGAACTCACTACACTGTCTTCATCCCAGTGGCCCCGTCCTGCAAGGAGAGTTCAATGGCCACATTTCAAAACAGTGCAATTAATGAATTACATTGTGTTAATAAGTAATTTGATTCTGAATTTACAAAGTGTGTGAAAACTACTTACAACATGATCTGCATCTTACACTTCTTTTCATATATTTTAAGTGACGATTGCTAACACCATAAGTTGCCTGTGTGATGCATACATTTTGCTTCAAATGGGTATAAAACCATGGTCTGTTAGACTGAATGTCTTGGGGGGTTGTTTCCCTGTTTGAGGATGTGAAATGTGAAACAATTTGGCTTTCAATTGCAGGCAATTTTTGAACAGATGGTAGCAATCGGCACACTGGCAAGAGACGGCGTAAACAACTTAGCATGTCCCATAATAACATTTGGAAAACAGCTACCACAAGACGTTAGGCCAGTGCTATTTTCAGAGACAGATGGTTCTGGTCTCAACCCTAGCATCTCACCGTGAATGGCTCCTTGGTAGGATGTGATTTCGTAGCCCTCGCTGCTCTCCACGGACGATTTTGGCAGCGAGAGCACAGAGCGCGTGGCGTCCCACCACACCTCTCTTCCCGACTGGGGGGTTCCAAGGAAGTAGCGACCGCTCTGGCAACGCACGCGGTCACAGGTGGCGGTGTGAGGATGTGTTTGGGCATGGGCGAGATCGTCTTCTGATAGACCCAGGCTGTAACACAGGGAGCCTGAGTCTGGATACAGTCTGTAGGCACAAGATGCCTCCGCAGCCTCACCGGGATCCAGCAGCTGAGGAGATGTAGAGTCTGTCAGCGGGCTTCCTCCCCACTGGCTGTCTTGGTCTGACTCTGAACGCTCTGGATTGAAAGCTGAAAACTGCTGACAGAAACAAGAAAACCCAGTTTTTGAGAGATTGTGAACTTCTTTCTATCAATTTCGCCTGCACTGAGTCTCCTTTCTGGATTTAGCAGCATGAAACAGGCTGTTTTTTTACCTGCGGGTAGGGTGACACTCTGGCTTTGGCCTTCGTCTGGGTCAGACGTGACTTGGTGCTCTTCCTGTCTTCACCGTGACTGTCAGCGTAGGGGAAGGCTGGCTTGGTGGGGCTCATTTGGTCCAAAGACAGCTGCATTCCCTTATACTCAGTGTCCCTTTTGGCACAAACAAAATATACGTTAGGGATAAAACTAAAACTTTGAACCCATATTTATCCAGGTTGTGTCTTTTTAGCCATGCTAGCGGCTCTAGGAATGGCAATGTCGGTCAGTCCACCACTTTGGTCAAGACTGGAATATCTCAACGACTGTTGGATGGATTGCCATGAAGATTCATGTGCTACTCAGGATACATATTAATAACTTTAGTGATAGCCTGACTTTTCATTTAGCGCCTCTAGCAGCTCAAAAGTTGAATTCATCCAAACCTTTGATTTAAAATATCCTGCACAACCGATGACATTCCGTTCAGCCAAGACTGTACTTGTGTTTAGTGCTGATTACAAAGGTTTGCATGCTAACTCGCTAAACTAAGATTGTGACACTGCTACAAATTACACCATCAGTATGTTAGCATTGTCAGCACTAAGTGCAATTCCACATAGCTACTAATGTATGCACTGTGGATGGTTCATCTCAGTGTTGATGGTTGAGTGCCTTGCTCAAAGACCCTTTGAATGTTGCTGATGGAGGGCATAGTGTTACTTGTTCACCTTTCCCTCCAGGTTTTTCTAATCAATTCCGAGCTTCTCAAACCTTTTAGACTAACATTTTCCACAAAGAATCTGTGGACCTTCTTTCTTCCTTCTACAGTCTCGTGACATAATCAGTAATTAGTCTGCAGCAGACGTCATGGTCAATATTGAACATAGATAACTTCACTGTACAGACTTATTTTACAAACACACTTTTTATACCATGAGTGATGTGACGACTATGAGAAGTGAAAACATTTCAGATAAATTCAAGAGAAAGTCCTCCCACTTCTGAGATAAATAACAGACACCACGAAGAAAGTTAATCATTCTTTTCTGCCGTGCAACCATTGCCAGAACCCAGCTAGAAAACAATGCGAGTGCGTGAGCGTACACAGACACATGCATGTGGACGTACAGTATCTCTGCACTCGACCTCCTTTGCAAGCATCTTATCAGTAAAAAAAACATTTGTGTAATGCAGGTGGCTTTTTCACTTGTTTATGTGCATGCACCTTGTGCACCATCTTTGACATTTTAACCCACTGTCCTGTGGCTGAACTCAAGTGTCGCTGTCGAGGGAGTGAAAAGGCTCCTGTGTCAAGTGTTCAGCAAACATGAGCCTATTCTTAACTCATCGCATCAACAGTATGTAATAGCAGCTGCCTGGCATTTTAAACCCTGTGGCCCATCCCTGACCCTGCACAGCCAGCCTCTTTAATATGACTCTAAATATGACCCATTCTTTATGTACAGCACCTTGGGGGAAAGGCTGTGTTTGGATAGCCAGTACACAGTGTGAGTGCTATTTGCTCTTGCAGGTATAGTTGCGGTGGCTGGTTCTGCATCCTATCTGTGCCCTGGATGACTTATGTCTGAGCCAATAATGTTGGGCCTTTGTGCAAACTCAGCTGTGTTAGCCGAATTCCACCTCAGGGTCAATGTCAGAGCACCTCGTGTCTGAAATATGCCACCAGCCAACCTCCAAACATGATTTATTAATGGATTCTTGTTGGAGGTAAAATGCTGTCAGGGCAAGGTGATTGAATTGCTGTTTGTTTTTAAATGTAGGTGTTTTTTTGTGCTCCTGCCACACGTGAGCTTTTGGATACTTCTGTGTTAGAGCTAATTATGCAATTGGAAATTCACTGCCATTTTAATGCAGTTACTTTTTTTTTCTCCTTGCTGCATTACATTGGAAAAAAAATCAATGGGTAGACTGCAGCTATATGCATGCACACATACAGAGACACGCACACACACCTTGTTATACACACACACACACACAACGACACAAACACACACACGCCCCCGCCCCCCCCCAAACACACACAGAAAGCACATGTGGATCAACCAAACTTAACGAGGAAAATCCAACAAGCGCTACAGCTATGAGATAGCTATTGATTCCTAGTTCACCGTTGGATCGATTTTGCTTTCCTTCGACTGCCGATCGATGGTGACAGTAGAGGTTTTTTGATGGGGTTGAACCCTGATGTTTGTCTTACTGTCTCAAAGGGCCTTAGTGTGCTTTGTGCTCTCATAACAACTGCCTGAGCCCTGCAGCCACACTATTTGGTGGGTTTTTACAGAGAGGCTACAGAGGGGTAAAGAGAAGGATTTCTCAAAGAGACACAGCCAAGCTAGAAGCATGGATCATAAGAGTGTATGATATGATTTTACTTAATCTAGTTAAATAATCAATGCTCCTCCCTCTGCAAACACCATTAAAAATGCAGCTGCTTTTAGCCCAGCATAGCCCTTTATACCTTGTGCTACGTTAACGTAGCTGTGATTTAAGAGATTTCGGTTCAAAATGGGATAAATTCAACAACCCTAATATCTGAAATGCTTGATTCACACTTACATATGAAAGATTCCAACCAATTGGTATGCATGAATGATATCTTTTCCCATGAATAAACGTCTCACAAAGTATTATGAATATATTCTTGAATCAAGTTTTCAACTTCTTCCCTCTCTGATTTTTAGAAGGGAATATTAAGTGAGACTTACGTGAGTACATAGTTGACGCTGACTATACAGTGAGGTCTTGAGGACCGGCTGTTGTGGACGATTGTGGCGTAACTCTGGACCCATACCCAGCCACCGTGCTTGGCCAGGAAACGATAATACTTAGTGGTGACTTGTCCTTTTACCAGCACTGAAGGAGATGAAAGAATCAGACAGAAGACACGATTAACGTATTTAACAGTGTGTGATTTCCTGCATGTGGCGGCTGCAGCAGGTTGTCTGAGCAGTTACTGTGATAAAAGAAGGTTGTAGCCTGTTGTAAAAGAATGATAGTGCAGGTTTGAAACTCACAGAGGTGGTGTGCACAGCGGAGGTGGAAGATGTCGCAGCCGTGGACATGATGGTAAAGGGTTTTCTCTATCAGGTCCTGGGGCTCATAACCTGTCAGCTCTGCCACCCTGGAGAGAAATTAACCAGTTGTTTTTAGAATATGCATAATTATCAGGGATACCTCAGTTTCTCTGTTTTGTTTATGTTTTACACGCAACATTTCTAGTAGTTTCTTGGAGAACTAATGTAATCCTCGTAATGCTTATAAGCGCACATGCTCAATAAAACACTTTGGATTAGAAAGAAAACACCTCAAGAGAAACAATTAATGTCATGGACAGCAAACTGGTTGCGTACCTGGAGTCCAGGAAGATGAGCTTCATGTCCAAACTGGCCCTGAACATAAACATGTTGCTGTGCAGTTTGATCTCAGTCACAGCGCTGGGCGGCAGGGAGTGACCCACAGCCACCAAACCCACGTTCTGGTAGCAGCTCTCAAAAGGGGACATGTCCAAACTGTACTGACGGATCTTCAGGTAGCCACTGCAGTGGATCACCTGGTGGAAGATTAAAGATGTAGATAAGGAAATCCTGAAATGTCCCTTTATAAAGAAGATGGGGTAATATGGCATGATTCATAGATGTATAACATAAATGCTACTGACCAGAAATATAGAATTATTATTGAAATACAAATATTATTGAAATACAAAAGGATATTATAATGTCTGTGGTAAAAGTAAGGAAAATAGTCTATGAAGAGCAAGGAAATTCATTTGAATATCGGTCTCCATTTTTTTCAATTAAATGAATTAATGAATTATTCTACCGCAATTAAGAATGCTGCTAATTTATAAATAGTAAATTAATACCACAGGCCAGGGACAAAGCTTCATTCTCACTACCTTGTATCCACCACTGGTGAGGCCTGCGTTTCTTTTTGCCAGCACACATTTCATCCGCAGAAAGAAAGAGCGCTCCGCTTCATATTCTGAAGAAAGAAACACTGTTTCAACTAATTGATTATAAAATACAAGTCAACTAAAAAACTCTCATAGGAGCTATAAGAAAAGGAAAAACTGACTATAGACTGTTGCTATGCGTCTGCGTATTTAAAAACACAAACTCCAAGTTACGAGTGCATTTTAATCCCAATATGCAATCGCATTATTTATGTTACATAAAAAAGAAATACAATATTAAGCTTTCTTTTTGTATCAAAGTGCATCCTGCAAGAATAACAACGTGTATTTCTAAGTTCAGTTGCATATGTTATCCGTTGCATTTATAAGCTTACTACGATGTAATTTAATTGCAAACAGACGACGTATAATTGGGAAACTGTAGGGAGGAAATGTATTTTACCTTGCACGAAATGTGAGTGATAGGGCTGATGTGGCGTCAGCACAGCTGTCATCTCGTCGTGGTCGGCAGGATGGACATATTCATAAATACTGTTCCCAGTCAACTCTACCTGTTGAGAATAACTCATGTAATTAACAGGTAAAGACTATGACGTCTTAATTTCCAAAAGCAGTTTCAACACGATGTGTTTGTATTAAATTAGCTTTAAAGTAATATGAGATTAGCAGAAATGCAGTAAATAATTAAATCTGATCGTACAAACGGACCTGAGACAGTCCTAAATGAACCGACGCTGTCTCGGAAATATACATTATTTTCCCATCTGGAGCCACAACAAAGATGAATCCGTCCAACGTCTGCAAAATAAAGGACAGTTACCACTCAACATTATTTCACACGACCGTCTTGCAGATAATTAATAGTTATTAGGGTGATAATAATAATAATAAATAACAATCGGTAATAATACATAATAAATATACCTGCAGTAAATGAGCTCCCAGCTCTCGTCCAATATTGTCCAAAGATCTTGTCCGACTTGTATGACCCCAAGCTTCGCCCAAACCTGTAGAAAGTGAAATAAGGAATGTTGTTTGGCTGTGTGACATTATAAGGAAATGGAGAAGATGACGTGTTTTATATCGATAATGAAAAAAAGCTTTACGATATTTAATTATTATTATTATTAATATAGTTACATAAAAAAGGCGTCTGAAAAAGGCCGGACACACACACACACACACACACACACACACACACACACCCACACACACACCCTCCAGGCAGAGGCATGCAAAAAGGCCTGTTTAGTGTTAAGGCGTTTACAGTGTCCATTCCTGTCTGTCACCTGTTCAGGCGGCAGGCGTGGACATCGATAATCTGTTGGTGTTTACAATTTGCACAATGTGACGTGTCTCGTATACAAACTGCAATATAGACTTTCAATCTGGAGGGATGACATACATTAAATACTTGGATATTTTATTTCATTCTGATGCTCCAGGAAATATTATTCTATCATTATGATTATTATTATTATTATTATAAATAAACAGAATATCCAGATGTGTAATGCCTCCCTTATATTTAACCACAGATATGGCCATCTTTCAGATTTTTTGTCCAATAAATCCCTTAGTGTATAGGCCTATATTTTCAGTGTAAGTCGAACAAAGCAAATATAGCCAGTGCTGCTCATTGAAATTCATTCTGTTTCATACTTCGTGAGCTCGGGTATCATCAATAAATTAGGCGCTGCTGTAAATGGAAATGAAAATATGTGTTCGCTTTCGGACATGTAGTTTAATATAAATCCCACCAGATGAGAGGATGTAGAAAAAGGAGTTTCAACAAAAACGTTTTTTTTAGCAGATGGATACATAATATTAAAAATACGACCGATGTTATTTTTTCCTATACTTAAAAAAATATATTTTATGTTACATGTAATGACAGCAAAACATCAATATCGCTGTAATGGTAGCGCGTGGGCTTCTGATTAGATTTCATAATTAGTATATTTTTTATTATATATGAGAGGCTGTGTACGGTTGTTTGTGTCTCTCCAGCTTCGTACATGGCTTTAGGTCATTAGAAGCCGTGCCGGACCTTTTTTTAAATAATTGGTACGTCTCGTTCTCAGTCACGTCGTCAAAGAAGCCTGTAGAGACCTGTATAAAAGATGGTGGCAGACCGTCTTCTTTAGGCACACTGAATTAAACTCGACCATGATCCATTTGTAAAGACTCCCTGCAGATCAGTGAACACTGACTGTAATGTTCCTATAATCTTTCTTTATGGCTTAAAGTGGTTATGTGAGCGCGGCTATATTAACAGTATCCGTTTGAATTTCATTTCATTTTATTTTTGTATCTTCCATCACTACAGTAGTGTTGATATTTCAGATATTATTAATAATTATAATATTTTATTTGCGGACTTAAACATATTTCTATTGTGGGACTACTAAATTATAACGGAATATTGTCTATTCTTTGAATATTTATTTTATTTTATATTATGATATGATGTATAATAACGGGATTTTATCCCTCGAAGACCCTTAACATTTTCTGTTTGTTAACTGTGGTTTCGCTCACCCTGAGGGAAAACAATTCTCATCTTCAGGTAACTTGTTGTGAGTCTTATTATGGAGGCTTTGTCCAGCTGAGAGGTGATGGCCGACGGTAAAGGCAACATTTTGGCCAGTTCGTAAAATTCACTGTTCTCCTTTTCCCGTCTAGTCCTTGCGGCCGTTTTGGATTTCTCCTTCATTTCGGCGCCTTTTCACTGTATCCTTCCTTGTGTGAGACGGTGGTCATTCAAATCAGCAGTTTCACTGATTCCTCTCCGCTTTGACTCCTTTTCATTGCAGATTTGTATCAACTAAAAAAAAGCTGGAGTTTTAATGTCGAATCCCAAAAGAAAAGTGAGAATATCCCTGCTAGATTGCAGTCAGTGATACTTCAACTGGTTGTAGTCAAACCTCCACGGTACTGCGGTATCGCAGCCATGACCTGCAAAACACAGAAAGAAAAAAGAAACATTATTATTGCACGTTGATCTGCAGATGACCACATTTAGACCGACCTTGATGCCACTGTCTCTTGTGTTATTTTTAATTAAGTCTAGTGCAGGCCTGCAGATCAGATGGAGCTGACTCAGGAAAAACAACACTACTGATACATTTACACATCAATCTTTTATCAAAACAAATGTCTAATTTGTTACACATCAATCTTTTATCAAAGCAAATGTCTAATTTATTGAATAGGATATAACCTGGACATGCTCGGCTTTTAACAGCAGCATCACTACGAAAAGCAGCAACAATATAAAAAAAACCAACATAAATTCAATAATATATATTAAAAAAACTGTACATTAAGAGACAGCACTGACAATCCCCTGTGTACAATAGCGTAATTTAATTTCATGAAGAGATGTAAGCAACTTTTGACTTTTATAAAACAAGCTCACCCTGTTGGTGAGGGCACACTTCAAATATGACCATCTCATGCCATTTTAGCCACCAAGCCAGCCTTTCCTTTTTATCTTAAAACCAGTAAAACTTCTGTCAATGAGGTGAAATAAGTCTGCATTTTCTGTTGCTTCAGAATGACCAAACAACGCATCATACGGCGGATCACTGCAGTAGTGCAAAAAAACAACAACAACTGTGACACAATCTAACCGCCCTACCCAGCCCCCCCCCCCCCCCCCCCCCCCCCCCTTGTTTTAAGAAAATAACAAGTTTTAACATCTAGTATATCTGACCGATTTGTTGAGACGTATATATTTGCAGTATTCCTACCCGCGCTGAGATACAGTGTATTTTCCTACACGTGAATCGATCCTGTGGCCTTGCAGGCAGCCAGCTGGGAATTTCACCTGTCCTGAACCGAGTTCACCAGTCGTCCCAGTTAAGTTTGGTCTCAGTTCCTCCTGGATTTCCACCTGGAAAGGCGAACGGGCCGTGCGCTGCATACACCTCTCCAAATTATAAGGACGCGCAACGAGTGGCATTCGTGCCCAACAAGCCTCCTCTCCTCAACTATCTCAATGTCCCTCTCCGGAGCTGCTTTGGACCCGCCCACCGTGCGCCGATCTCGGTTTGATTGGACAGAAGTGCTGAAAGTCATTTTGTGATTGGACTCTTATCGTGGGCGTCAGCTTGGTACTGCAAGGTATTTTGCGCGGCACTTGGCCGTGCCCGAAGTCAGCTTAGATGCTGGGTTTTTGTCATTAGCTTGGAGATCACGCGGATGAAGCTGCAATAAATAGATAAATCTGCATAAAATGCACTTCAAGGGAATGTTTTGCATTCAATAAAAGACCACCAGCTGGTGATTATTTTAAGGAAAATATCCAGAATAAAACAAAGATCTTTTTTATTCCAGAGAAAAAAAAACTGTCATTTATTGTCACAGTTAAATCAGGCAACATCAACAATTTTGTTCAGTTTCCTCACATTTCATATCACGAGTTTTCTGTTCACATGATTTAACATGACACCTAAATGGTAAATCATCCGAGTGTCATAATTTGTAATCAAGACGAAACTATTTTTCTTTATTTGCATGGCCAAACTGCATTTCCTCAACAGGTCCAGGGGATGTTTCTAGTATAAAAACACAAACACAACAGGGGGATAAATGATTGAAAGAATGTCACTGCTACGGGAAAAAAGGGTTGAAGTCTACTCGTGCCGCTGCTGTTGCCTAACGAATAGGCCTTAAATCCTACATTCAATCCTCTCTCTGATTTAATAATATAAGGTTTCTTTAATTTTACAATAGGCCTACTGTGCACAACCGACATACGCATGACCTGTTCATCTGTTTTAGTTGTAAATATTTCACTTGCTGTCTGGGGATTCAGAACCTTTTTGGTTCAGAATTTCTCTTAATTTAATGGGTTTGTTATTGGTTATTCTCGAACAACAAGACGCTATTTAAGCAGGCAGAAGGTCTACGTCTATTGTATATATAATTATTCGTAAATCTTGAGGTTGCATGATTTTTTTGCGCATGGAGACAACTGGACTTGATGATATTTTAAATGTTCCCTTTCATCAAACCCAACCCGTTGGTCTATTTAGAAGCTGGGATTTTCATCTTTTTAAAAAGCCAAATGCAAAACAGTTTAGGCCTACACCCGGCTGAGAGAGCAATGCGCCGCGTCCAGGGCTCATGCAATAGTTTGGGTGTCCGTCAAACACGTTTATCTGAGGATTAATTTCCATGGTGGGAATCAGATGAGAGTGCCTCGGTGCATGTAGTTTTTTAATTAGCTACCGAGCGCTCAGATGGAGGGGGGATGGGGGGGTGGGGTGGGGGGGTTAGAGCAGCGGGCGCCGTGACGGGGGCGCGGACGCATGGCGGTGAGCTCATTACGCACATAATTAGCCCATAAATTGATGCTGCATCCAGCCATAATTGGAGACACTCCTACTGTCTCCTTCCTTTTGTATAATGCTTGTGTGTGTGTGAGAGAGAGAGTTACTGCATCCTTCACATCTGATGTTTCTAAAGAGGTATACCCATCAAGTCTTTGAAGTTATCACAAGCTCAGTTCTACTTGACATCTCTCTCTGTGACAAATCCCTCATCACTAGATCTCATTTCCTTCCTATGTTTTACCAGAGCCACCCACAGGTCAGAGGTCACCGTGTTTTTTTCCCCTTCATAGATCCTTCTCTCCGTGCACAGTTGGTGCTCTAAAGCTTTTTTTTTAATGGGTATGCAAATAAAACATTCTTACAATTAAAACAGTCATTGTTAAGGGAGATTCAGCACCTACAGATCAAGCTAAAGACAGCTTGCTATCATCAGTGCCCCCTCTGTAGTGAGTGACAGCCTGCCAGGGAAGTTCTCTGAGGTGAGCTATGAGCTCCGATCGGCTGCTAGAAGATTTACCCTGCACGGACATCCTGTTAATGCCCCACCACAGGCCGCCACAACAGGGGAGCTGGCTTTGCTGTCCTTCCAACCCTTCCCTATGCCTCCCTCCCTCCCTCGCCACGAGTCTCACCCGTTTTTCCATTTTTATTGTGTTTTTACAAATCACGCTTCTCAGTGGGAAGCCAGGCCTGAAATTCTCCCCATAGTTATGGGAGGGGGCAGGTTAGTGAAGGTTATTTAGGAAAAGGATTCGAGGAAAAGGTGGAAAGGAGGTGAGAGGATGAAGGTCGGTAGTAATTGATGAACATGGTGCATCATTTCCTCTAACGAGCTCACAGGATGAGCTTCTGTTTCGTGATGAGGGCCAGTGATTGTGCCCTTGAGCAAGGCACTTCAAATAACTTTAAAAAGCATATTTTCTCCATTACCATAGTGGCTTCCAATCAAGTTGATAGGGTGAAGATTTAATACGATAGAGTACTTGATTATCTTCTTTCATATCTGCCTTTGCAATGTAGTTGATATGAATTTGCTTTGGTGAGCTAAAATAAACCAGAAGAAACCAGAGGACATCACATAACAACACTGAGACATGAAACTATAGACCTAGATCGTTTTTGACGGGTTTGCTGTGGTTCTGAGATACTCGTCTCTGATGTACAATTTTAAAGAAGGATCGTTAAATCGATGCAGCAAGCGGAACCAGAGATTTGTCTTTTTACTTCCACACATTTCTTCTTCCTCGTCAAAACCTGGTGCCTACATTACCCACAATGCAACTCAATTCTGGTGTGTTATGCTGGTAGTGGCAAATTTAGCCTTGAGTCGCTAGCTTCAAGCAGAAATGAGGAGCTTAAGATGTCTTGGAGGATCAGATCTTTCTAACTCCACACCTCCAAATTATTCTCACTTTCAAACTCGTAGTCTTCAGCCGTTGTTGACCCAAGTGACATCACTTGAAGCAATTCAACAGACTTTTTTGCAACTCCCACAAAAGGCTTTGTACACATATTGCATGAAGAAGCCCTCCCTAAGACTTGTAAGCAGACTTTGTTGTTTGATGTTCTCTGTTTTAGCTTTCAAAACTAAACACCAACCCATCTTTCCAGACATTTCTTACCAGTCATTCTGGATCATAGCCTACCAAGACCTTGCCAGGTAAATGTTCATCGGAAGTGCTTTGTGAGCATTGATTTGAAAGCTTATATTCGAAAATGGGCCACCAAAAAGTATTGCATTTATGAACTAAATCAAACCTGGAAGACCAACAATAAGTTAACATGGAAATCGTGAAAATGGCAATGTGAATTTGATAATTTATTATGCTTCACCCTTCCCCCAATTTTCATGAAAATCGGTTTAGTAGTTTTTCCATAGTCCTGCTGACAAACAGACAAACGTAACCTCCTTGGCGGAGGTAATGAAAATGGTTTTGTAGGTTTTGAAATTGACATCGTATGCATTGAGCTGACCACAAGTGATCGTACTGTCCCATGTCTTCCACGTACAGTAGTTTAATTTGTCGGGGTGGCCATACGCTGCCTTGGAGATCCACCTTTTGATTAATAACCTCTTCTCCACTTCCTCTCATATGTCCCTTTCTTATACACTCCCCATAAATTCATAGTGATGGACTAATAAACCGCCAGTACAGATTAGAATAACTTGATTAGATGTTAGATCATATACACTGGGAATAAGACTAGTAGGAGAGATATATAGTGTCTATATGTGGAGGTGAAACGACATACAAAACTGTAAGGAAATTTCAGGAGATATTGTGGTAATGGCAACAAGATGTTAAAAAGAGGAAAGAGAGATGAAAAACACAGAACGAGTGGAAAAGCAATGAGACTGAGGCACCATGTTGGGTTACACTCTGTGCTCCGAGATTGAAACGGTCGGGCATATGTAAACAGGCTGCATGTTTGACCAAGATTTGCCAGTTGTGTTTTCTGTAAGCTATTACTGACTCTTTGTGTTGTGTTTTCCCCTAAAAGACTGAAATATTATTTAGTACTCCCCGCCTTCTTTAGCTGTTAGTTTTGAACCAGCCACTTTATTTGTACAGTGATGGTTGGAAATTGTATATTGTGTGCTTTTTCTCCCATTAACAGTGACTCTTTCCCATCAATTCTCGCACTCTGTGTCTCTTTCTGTCAGGCCCTTCACTGAGCCCATCTGTTGTGTGCGAGTGTTAATTAACCACGCCGCCATTTCCTCTGTGCGCTGCGATTGAAGGTGCTTGGAGTACACGAGTCAGCCCCGCAAGTTCATCAAAATGCTAATTCAGCCCAAATTAAAGTTGTGATTAACATTACACAGTTTCCTGTGCAGACAAATTGATCCTACCATGAGCTCTCTCTCTCTCTCTCTCTCTCTCTCTCTCTCTCTCTCTCATATGAGTGTCTGGGGAGAGAGAGAGAGACTTTCCTCTTGGGTGTTCTTGTCATCATTGCCAAAGTGGAAGAAAATCAGAAATAGCCCATAAATGAAGCTAATGCCAAGTGAGAACGAGTTGGGTCTAAATGCTAACAGTTTTATTCACAACACATTATATTTTTCCCGATAAGAAATATGATTTTGCATTTTGCTTTTCAGTTCACATGCATATCAAGCCATATGTTTGTGTGCATGTTCTGTACCTGTGTTCCTGGTCCGTCTCAGAGTGTGTACATATGTATGTGAGGAACCAATAAGCTGCAGCGCTGATGCTGTGACACAGTTCTAACTGTATTTACCCTGCTCTCCAGCTGCCTCTGCTCCTCCCAGACACTGATAGGTTCATGGAAACAAGGGAAAGAAAAGGTCCTATCAACGTAATACCAATATGTTTATCCAAATCCAATGGTATTTTCTCCTTTCATTTTGTAACTGCTTCTATTTGTTTTGTTTTTATCACCTTGAATTTGACCTCAATCACCTTGAGTTTCAATGCTACTGTCTACAACTTGTAAAATGTTAAGCACAAAATACATTTGTAGAGCTGAAAAACAGATTAGTGGCGTCTCTAATAGCTGAGCCTTGTTAATTCATGAGAGAAAATCAGCAAATTCCCGGTGCAACGGAGGCGGTGCCATATAAACAACAGCAGCTTGACATTCCCAACGGTAAATGACAGTGGAACGCTTATTTAGGTACATACTGTAGTCTCTCTCTCTCACACACATACACACACATGGATAAACTTCTTGTGGTAATGAAAGCCTCTAGCGTTCATCACTCTGTCTTAAGCAGTGGTTATTGAGGCATTAAATATGTCTACACAGGGCTCAGTGAAAGGCTGCCAGATCAGTGTTCTCCTCTGAGGGGGCTCTGTTTGCATACAGACAGGTTGGGGGATTGGGAACGTGCACCGAATGGAGCCTGGGAGTCGTAACTGGGTGCCCACCACTCTGGTGTTAGTGCCATTATGGGATGTCACTGTGGGAGAACTGCGGCTCTTCAGCGGGATTACTGAGATTCTTGCTGAAATTGAGCGGAATTGGAAATGTGGGCGGCGGATTCTCTCCGGAGTGATTCTTGCACAACACTGCCACACACACACAGACTCTCAAACACCCTTACATTCATGTTCAAACAAATGCAAATGTGCATTTACGCAAATGTTTTTGCCACAAGGGAAACTCAGGCTTTGAGCAAATGTCAGTTTGATCGACTACGAAATTTGTCATCGTTGTTTTGTTTTGATTTCTTCTCGCAGCATGACGAAAAATGCAAAACAGCTCTGGTGCATACCTCAACAGCCTCTACTGTCTTTGGTGCATGTTTGCATAGCATGCAATGTGGTGGTTTGTTGTGTTTTTTAAAACTCTGCTTGCGAACCAAATTTCCCATAAGGAACAATGAAGATTTGAATTGCATTAAAATAAAGTGAACTGACATGGGTCTACAATGTGAAGGTGAACACAGACTATAATTCTGAAGTCTGCGTTGTAAAACAGAGTTGGTTTTGTTCATCGTGGGCATACATGGGAGCATTCTTTCTTTGTGCTACTGTGATGGACAGTAGCCACACAAGAGCATCAGCACAGACCAGTGTAACTACATGACTCGGGCATAAGAAAGGGCCTTTTTTTACAGCTCAGTAACCTTCCTTCTAATGGTTGTGGGGGTCAATGTGTTGAGGCCACACTCCCTTCTGAGGTCCCTTCTCCTGTGTCATAAAATAAACACGCTGGGTGCGACCCCGGTGAGGGTGAACATTAACACCCCAGCCGCTGGCCCAGGGGTCAGCCGGGGGTCAGCAGCCTGCGGTGGAGGGAAGGACAGAGATTATTCTCCCACAATGACTGAAGCACCAACATGGCATCAGCGTGTGTAAGAAACTCACACCCCTGGCCTTATGTAAATTCTGTCTGAAGGATTAATGGCAGCAAACAAACTCTTTTATGGCAGGCTGTGGGACTGACGATTTACAGACCTTATTTGCTTGATTAAGTCATGGGTTGCTATCGAATGTGATTTTAAAGGTAGAAATACGTTTTTGATTTGAATGTGCTTCCTCAAAGTTCAGCTGCATTATTTTTCTTATTATTTATAGTTACAATTCTGAAGCTGTATGAGGCTCCTACATGCTAGAGCTTCAGAAATCCCATTACATCTATGATTAGCAATTATAGCATCACAGCTTGTGTAAATAGCTGTAATAATGCGTTTTAGAAAAGCTTACATTTCTTTAAGCTGCAATAACTTTACAGTAACAATATTTTTTTGGCCACATCGCGGCAATGGAAACAATGTGTAAACACAACTCTGATATAGTATTACCCTTTAAGTTGATACAGCGATTATGATAGCTGTGTGCTTTACATCCAACAACTTCAGCATTCTTCTGGAGGCACATTCCTGGTCACCTAATAAATAAAAGTCCCAAATTAACTATAATTTTAGCCTTTAAATTTAGCTCTCCCGCAACTTTTTTGACTTTTAAATGCTCCACTATGTTCAGCTTACTGTAACTGTCTACTATTTGGCAGACAGCATACAGTCAGTGTTTCGAAGCTTTTTCACAGAATTTAGCGGCCTGCTGCAGCCAAAAGCAAAGCTGATGAAAGCAGTGAGAGTGAATCAAAGTGTCAACAAGTGACCATCAGAAGTCCTGTGATAATTATGAAAGATATTTATTACAGTCACTCACAACAAAAGCTCAAGGTTCAAGGTGTTTCCATTAAAATGTTTATAGCACATCACAGATCCCGAGACCAGAAGAGGCAGAGCAGAGTGACAGTGGCGCCCTGGTGCATTATTCCGTCTGGCATTCACCCTGACGGTGGGGAGCCACAGATGTCAGACATGGCTAACCAGCTATTGTAGAGAGCAGACACGGACATCCGACCTGCCAAGACTGGTCAGACTTGATGGTGAACTACATATTCTATATTGACAGTAAGAAAGGATCGAAGGAGAGAGTGAAATCTATTATTGACAGCCATTCAGACAAAGTCAAACAACACTAGTAAATATTTCTTAAGGTTTGCATTGCATTTTGCTTAGTATGCTATTTAGCGACGATTGTGTATACATACAATGTAAATCTATATGTTTTCTTGAATATAATTGCAATGCAGGAAAACAAAACAGAATGTGAGGAGTTGTACGCAAACTACAAGCCATCGGATTTACAATGTGCTTATAAAACCTCCCCCTGCAACATTTAAGGGGGTATAGATCACATTCATGCCTTTGCAGAGGCCAGATAACAGCACAAGGCTTTGGGACATCTCATTCGCATTGGGAACGGCCTGGAAGATGCTTTACTAGATGGATTTATATGTTGCCTGTGCTCCTTTCTCGTGATTGAATGTCCGTGTGCATGTGTTGAGCTGACTCTGTGTGGATCTGTCAGGGGACTCATAAGGCAGGTTTGAATTAGGCATGAGATAGGAGGAGGATGTGTGTGTGTTTATCCGGGTGTGCATGTGTGACTCTGAGTACTTTATGGTGAAAGAGCGTGTAAATAGTGACTGGAGACAGATGTGGTCTCATCCCTGAAAGACTGAGGATAAAAGATAATCGGGACGAGACCTTATCAGGGCAGAGCGGGACATTTCTCAAGATAACATACTTCCAGCATGTTAAAGTGGAAAGGAGGCAAAATACGTAAATGACACAAACACACAGAGTCTCCTTTCTCTCTATAACGGCATTACTGGCTGATAATATCCAGTTGCACAAAGTGTAATCCAATCTGGGAAAATCTTTTTCATCTGTGCAGGTTACAGATTTACCTAAGAGGTTAGCTATAGCTCTAAACACCACAAAGCCTATAAAACATGAGATGGAGAGTTGTGAGAGACATAAAAGTAGTTCCTTTTAATGTTATATTGATTTACAAACCGCATGTTAAAACACCTCCCTGTCATGGGTCTTTACTTTCAAGCCCGAACGAATTGCGCTGGGTGCAGAACTGGAGCCTGTGCACATGAGGCACTCCACATGTTTAGATCCATATGCACAGGTTTTGGGTGTCCTGGTGTCTAGACAGTAGCAGACAAAGAGCAAAAGCTTGAACTGAAGAAAGACATACAGCAGTAAAGTAAAGCAACAGTATCTTGATAAGAACTTGTGAAACAGTGGATTCATCATGCAGTTCCTTGGAACTGCTTAAATGTACAATTTTAAACATTCAATCTAATACTTAAAGTCTTTTTTTAACATTACATTTTGTTAGATATGATGACATGATGTGGGTAAAGTATTAGATTAGCTGTCAGGATTGTGTAGCTCCTGATTCACTGGGATTGTTAAATGCCTATGTTGATTAGTATAATTAGAAAAATTAGAAAAAATACTGAATATATATGTATATTTACAAAGAAACCAAATAACAGACTTGATAGAACAATAAAGTTCTGGACTCATTATTCCTGGTGTTTACACAGTCCAACAACCGTTATCAAGATTGATGACTGACATTCAATGTCTGACTTTAATAGAAAACAAGAAAAAGACAAATCACAGACACAAAAAATAGAAAGAATACATAATTAATATAGTAAAATAAAACAGCTGTGAAATAAATGAAAATTGCAAACATTAACTAAGAGCTTAAGATGAATATTATTCTATGAAGGGATACTGGTAACATTTTAAACTTGAAGTAAACTATTGCTGTAAATGCAGCTGACAATGCAAGCACACTCTTTAAACTAAAACAATGGACTGATTAAAGTGCTCTAAACATGTGATTCAACTACAGCAGTAATTAAAGCAACAACTTCTGTATTTTACTAAATAGTTTCCTGTGAAACTGCTGAATTTTAATTAAAGTATATTGATTCTGAAGTTTCATCTAACAGTTTCATATGGAAACATATTTTATTTTATCTGCATACATATATATATATGTATATATATATATATATATATATACATATATATGTTTAAAGCAGAAATTGAGAAAAAAAACATCCCACTGCTATTTAAATATTTTCTGGGATTTTTATTTTGTCTTCTAGGGGAGTTTACATTCTACGTATTAAACACCACACCTGGTGCAAATTTAATTGGATTTTAAACTCAGTATATGTAAATGCGATCACTGTAAGTCAACATTTCTCCACCAGGATTTCATTATTGGCAAAATGTAGAGAGCTTTGAAACAGCATTTCGACCTTTATGTTGGGGAATAAAATGAACAGAAAATACAACTGAAAAGTTAACTGAAAAAAAGCAAAATCTAAATAATTAATTAATTAGCCAAAGTCTTTCTAAAACGCTGGCCACAGCCTTGGAAGTAGTAACATTACTTGTAGTAGCAGTTACTTGGTTAATTAAACTGTATTTGAACAACACCATAACACAATTCTTATCCTTAATTGTTTGAAAAACAAACTGACCTTTCACTGTATTTCCTACCTTTCACCAGACAGACTAAAACATGCAGCCTCTATACTCCAGCTGCAAATATGGCTCCCATTTACATTTTAATTCACCTACTGGTAAATGCTTCCACGTGAGGCTGTACCCAGAGGAAAGTTATGTTCTTCATCGCCAACTAGTATTATGTGTTTAGAGGCCTGTAGTATTTATTTATAGGAACTAACCAACCAACAACAGCGGTAGCAACAGCATCAACCCTTCTTTTACACATCTCATGCAAATGTTGGTAAAACCCCCTTCATGCTTTGTTTTCCTGCGGTAACTCAGCATTTACATTGCATGAGCTCACTAGGCTTTATTTCTTTTTTGTTGTCCATCAACATTGACTTGTCACTGGGCTGTTTAATGGACCAGTCATTTCCATGCAGACCAGTGGCTGAATCGCTCTCCCTGCTGCAGATGAATATTTACATGGCAGTTAACAGGTGGCGAGTAGTTTAATGGTGGTAATTGCTCCGTGGCACGTGTAGCAGGAGAGGAGGTGTAATAAGAGTTGTGTTGCTTGGGGCTGTCCCACTTCTGTGATGATGTATCCCAGGGGATAACACACATGTGTGTCTGTGTGTGCACCATGTGTTATACATTCAAAGCTAATTTATATGCTATTCAGCCTGTGTACTATTAAAAGAACAACATTGTGCACTGTGATACGATGTATTACAACATCAGTGTTTCACTTTACATTTGTATTTAAATGTGTTCGTTTTTCTTTACCGTTGTCCATGTGATAACTACTATTTTAATTTTGTGTGCTGATGATTAAAAGAAGATAAAGGTCCCTGCAAACAAGCAGGTGCTTTTAACAGTGATTCAAGACAGTTTTAAGTATTTTCATCATATTCCATAATACACTTTTAATCCTGTGGCTCATAGATAAGAAACTCAAGTTCTACATAATCAAATTTATTAAAGACTACATATAATCAAGATCAAGACAAATCCTCAGTTTCCTATATTCAAGAAGATAGAGACATTTTCTAGACCTGCTATTTCACACAAGCTTCATTTTTTTCAGCTCAGTGAAGGGAGATTAGGTTTTATTGTCTATCTGACAGCCATGCAAATGTTAAAGCACTGGAATGTTCCACAAACCCAGGCAGATGGACACGACCAGCCCCGACCTTTCACTCTCAAGGAACATGACATCACCACATATGGTCGCAGTGATTGATCTGTCGTTAGGGAGTGATGGCTGGCCGAGTGGAGAGAATGGAGAAGGGATAGGCGCAGAGCAGAGGCACAGTGTCGGCATAATGTTTTCCATGGCAAAATACAGTCATGAGGAATGAATGTGTCAATGACCAGAGTGTTTTTTAATTGGAACCTTTGGAAGTGTTTATGCGTGTTTGTCGTGTGTCTTTTTGATATAATTCAGTTTAGATTTCATTCTAATCCAATGAATTTTCTTTTCCAATTGTTGCTATCCGCACAAGAAGTCAAAATATATAAATAAGATAAATTAAGTGTCATTAAAACAGCAGATTTTCTTCCAAGTTTGGTAGTGGAGAATGTAGAATACAGAGGAGAGGCTGTACTTACTCCAATTATACTCACAGATGGATGATACTGATAGATAGAAATTCAATGGTTTGCACCATTAAGCTGCAGTAACACAAGTTATTATTCACCGGTTGGTGCAAATATCCAACATGCAGCTATGGTGATTTATCTATATTCAGAAAGGAGAGAGAGAGAGAGAGACAGAGAGCAATAGGATGGATATGCAGTTTTAGACACAGAACAGAAGCTGGGAGCTTGTCTTGTCCTGCTGTGCATCTGGCAGATTGCTATGGAGCCTGTCATTGCGGCCAGCGGGGTGTCCAGCCACTACATGGCATTCAGCAGGGGAGCTGAATAAATCACTGGAACACACACAGTCCAGCTTATATTTTGTCCGACAAAGCCAAGACTGCCCTCTAGTCAAGCCTATACTTTGTACGGCTATATAACCACCACTATCCTCCTGACAGCTAAAGCAGCACCATTTATTTAATTGATTTAACAGAAAGGGGCAATGCAAATGTCATAGCAAACATACATGTTTATTGGCAGTTTAGATAGTAGAAGGAATACATTGTCAATTGGAAAAATAGAAACATGGAATATGCAACACTATTACGTTCCTGTAGCAACACATTTACACTGAAACTGCATATGCATGTTCAGGGTTGGCCCTGCCATGTTGCTCAACAGGGGTGGACGTGGGGTGTAATTTGGGGTCCAAAAGGAGAAGTCCAGTGTGGGGCCCCTTGAATCCCAACCATGACCCATTTCAATCCATTTTCTATAGTTAACCTTCAACATTAGCTGAGCAAAATATGCAACTACAGGCCTTCAACTCTAGATTGATATCAACTCATGTCGGGATGTTTTCTGAGTAATGTTATTATAAAAAATAAAAAAATAGTTTACCAATCAAAACTTTAATCCTCACCGTAATGAACGGAATTTCTTATGTTTAATTTCTGCATTTTTCACATGATCCAAATTCAAAATTCAGGTGAACTGTGTTATCTGTTTTTAGAGTTTGTGCTCATTTCACAAATTGTCAATGTGTCCTTAAAATTGCTTTTTTATATTGAATTTCCACATGAAACCACACGTTCTGAGTCTGCGCACAGACATTTCATTAGATTTGAAAGTGCTAAAAGAAAAAAGTGTTTTTTAACAAAAAAAATTGCTGTGAATGTAGTAATGCAGAGATACCTAATATACAAGGATAACATTCCTTTCAACATTTCAAGCATTTAACATTACATCATAAACTATTAAACCATTTATGTGTAGTAGTAAAAAAGAAATTGCTATATCCAAAACATTTATGTCTTTTGGCAGAGCATTTTACATCCAAATGACAGACCTGTGAAACAGCTGTGTCACGGATCATAAAGAATAAACTGTTCAACAGATCGAGTTTTTACAAATGTTCTTCAGGCTTAATGCATAACTGACATTAACATTACTTCAATGACTACCAAATGTTTATGAGAACATTTGAATAATTAATGCACAGTTGAATGTTGAGACAGATTTGTATTATTTAATGCGTTTAAAACTATTACACCCAGATGATGTCACTCATCATGGCTTTGAGCAATAAATCAAAATCCAGGCATCAAAGCATTTCTTCAGAATTCTTTATAGTTTGGACAACCTTAAAGCTCTGGTTGTATCTTTGCAGTGTTTCTGACCTTTTATGTGATTCTTTAACCTTTCTTGTCCCCTGCTGTACTAAACCTATATGACAAGTGTGATAAGTGTACTGGGTGTGCTAACAGCATTCTCCAAAGGCTATTGTCAACAAGACCAATGATTGACGAATGAGTTGTCAACTATTTAAGTGTTTATTATTGCATAGCTCTGGATTGTTTTCTGAGAGTTCGGCAGGTTTGGAGTCTCTTTTACAGACAGTATCACATTGAGTTATTAAACAATGAAACAAACTCAACATCCCCTTTAGATAGTAAATGCTACGTGCACAGAACTAGCTGGAGAGAACTGGAGTTGTGTGGTCCCAGGTTTACATGCTCCATTTCATAAACAGGCTTAAAGGGCAAAGAGATGTCAGTGTCACCTCGTTTTATCCTGGAATGCAACTAGGAAAAGCATAAATACCCTGCAATTGGCCAGGAAATAATAGACTGTGCTCCTGGAAAGAGTGGCTCATTGGTTTGGATTGAGGAATGGCATGTATTTACATGAGACACCCACACAGTCCTCCATAATCAATCTTCCAATCTCTCAGGGTGCAGACTCAGCCAAGAATCAGCGTGCGGGATAGAAGTCATGGTAAACAGCATGAATCTTTGCCAGCAGTCTATTTAAAACCTTTATTTGTCCACAGAACTGAATCTTTTCCTGCAGTGTCATACTAAACATTAAAGTTATGCACATGCTGGCATTTGGGGATTTATGTTTGCCATCTTAGCCACAGACAGACGACACGATTTCCATTTCATCTACGTGTCCACAGAGATAGAAGACATAGGTCCGGGATGTGTTAAGCCCTTTCTGGAAGCAGACAAAACATACAAGACATTTCTTATTTACATTTTCTTTATCTTGTTTCGATAATATATCGAAGAGGATTTTCTTTACAGTTTTCTTTACAGTGTGCAAAATTGGGAACTGTTGTCGGAACAGCTGCTGTAGGTCAGGGAATAGCTCCAGTGTGAAAGCTAATTGCTCCTAAAACCACAACCATCTCTCAATGCAAAATACACACGTACTCTATCTAAGGCAGGTTTGCAGTTGTTTGACGCTTCGGAGCACTGACCAAGTTGCAGTATTTGATGCATTGGGGTGAGAATGTGTTGTCAATGAGCCTCTTCCTTCAAACTTGTTGAACGAGGGCAATGACATGTTCTGTTATCATTAAGAAGTGGTATTTTGCTTGTTTGTAATCTGATGTGTCCACAGATTCACTGACATGTAGAAAATAATCCGAAGGCATATTGAGAGATATAACTGGGTGGAAAAGAAATCAGCCTTTCTTATCGCTCATCTCCATTTCTCTGAAAGGCCAATGTAAACATCTCTATCAATACCAATGCCAAGAAAGAAGAATATCAGGGATTCACATGCAGCTGTGGTGACACACCGCTAACTAGAATGCAATTTTCCGTATTTTCCAAGATCGCTCTGAAGTACACATCTTATGAGGGATACTGATGTTGAGCATTGAGAGCAGCACAATAATAGAGTGATCACCTTTGGAGAAAAACAGCAGGATTAAGGGATGGAGGAACCGTATGAGAAGCAGAGACGCTAGTGGTCATTTAAAATGAGCAGTCATGAACACTTTAGGGTGAATGAGTTCTCTGGTGCAATTACAAAGCAAATCTCAGTGTGACTCACCAGAGCTTGGCTTTGTTGGTGCAATAATGGGCGACATGAGGGAAACATGAGTGTTCATGTGTAGAAAGTGAATGTTTTCCGTCTGCATAATGGAGATAGGTGGGTGAGAGAGTGGAACAGGTCGATGGTGTCACTAATAATTGCTTATCGCTTGGTGTTCTTCATGCTGTCTCCTTTTCTCTTGAGCTTCATTTTCTGTGACTCTGCTGTCGCCTCCTTATGTCTCCCTTTCCTTCTCTCTCCTCGTGCTTTCTTTGTCCTTCCCCCTAACTTCAGCGAGGGTCAGCTCAGCAGACCATGTTTTGACATAATCTTAAAGCCAAACCAGAACTAGAATTGCCAGTTGATACAGGGAGCTGTGTGCCAAACCGTTCAACCCAGATTTAAGACTTGGCACAATCAGCAGAGCTGACAAACTAATACCTGTTGCCTAATACTTCCAGTGTCCAGTTCATTTTCTCATTCACAGTTTGCCAAAGAGCATTGGCAAATACATTTACAATTGGTTTTGGCCTGTATGTGGCAGATAGTTGACAGCACTCTGAGCACCAATGAATTCAAATAACCTGCCTGGAAGTACATTGAAGTATGACTGAAAGAATTGTTGTTCTTGAATTGTAATGTACAACCATTTGGTATTCCAACATAGTGAAACTCATCAGTTTGGTGGCAAAAGAAACCTCTGAGACAAAGACGGCCATAGGTTGTATGGTCATATACATCAAGTTCAGTTCTTAAGTTTGCACTCTGGACTCTGTAAGTCTCTCTAAATAAAAGTGCAGCTATTAAAATGTTAATATTGCAAATATTGGACCTATGTTTGCAGGGCAGACCAGAACCATTACTATAAATGTATTCAATTTGAGAAAAGAAATGCTGGAATTGGCGGTCCTCCAAATGATGTCTATGGCCTCTTGAATGACATATAGAAGCGTTTTCATCTCAGTCACGGCGTAATTCGTCTGTGCCTGCCAAACCCATCAAAGCATTAGGTTAGGCACAAAAACAACTTACTACAAGCAACCCACTTGCTCAACTTTTCAAATCATTATAAACGTATCTACTTTAAGACATTTTAACAGTTCGAGAGAAGTGTGAATAATTAAATTATTCTTGAAAACATTTATGCTCCATTTTTCAGGATAATTAACATATTCCACTGTCTAAATGCTTTTACATTTCAATGTTGCTTTTTTATATTTTTCTAGCCCAATGTCCACTTAAGTGAAAGCTGAATTATTCAATAGCTTTTGTCTCTGTCCTTGAAATTTTTAAGTTTGCTCAAATGAAAAAGCACAATATTTTCTTAATTTGTCCAAAGACTCATTTGCGTATGTTTACTCCATTTGTTGTCAACCCTCCTGTTCTGGTTCCAGATGGAGCAATGCCAGCCAAGAAAGGTGCTACAAACCCAGCTGTGTAAATTGTTAATTTTGAATCCGTAAACAAAAACCTGAGTCGTCCGCTGAGGCAAATATGATAATTGTTTGCGGATTATGGAGATCTGGCTGGCAACTCGGTAGAGGCTGTGAGTAAACGGGAAGCAAGCTCAGCTCAAACAAATGCAGTTACTCAGCCAATGGAGCAGTATAAGGCTTATGGCACACACTGGCGTGATCCATGGGGGAATATCCAGCATGTGGGCTCAGGAGGGTTTCTGCTGGGATCATCAAGACACACATGAACATCTAAAAATAACTAGATTCTGTACGGACCCTTAAAGCTAAAAACAATTTTAGTCTATGTGGTAAAACACAATCCATCTCAGGACATTTTTCGTCAGATACTGGCAGGACTAAAGGCAGACTGAGAAAATGGCTGTTGTGGAAAAATCTAGAGAAACTAGAAAGATGGGAAATCATTAACTTAAGTGGTAGTATGTATTTGGAAATTAAATTTAGCACATGGTATATAGACATAAGGAAAATAAACTGCTAACTGGCATTCAAATGTGCATTTAGATATTCAAGATTAATTTAAAATATAGGGAATAATCCAACATTTTTGGAAATGCTTTATTTGCTTTCTTGACAAGAGAAGATGGATACCAATCATGTTTGTACAGTAAATATTAAGCTACAGAAAACACTGGGTTAGCTTTAGTGTAAAGACTGTATAGCTAGCCTGACTCTGTCCAAAGGTAACACATTCACCTGCTGCTGGTGCTTCACATGTTATATCTTGTTTGTTTAATCCGTACAAAAACTGTAAGTAATGGTGGTTTTACGAGGGTTTATGTGCTGGACTATTTCTTGGCCGGGCACAGTTGCTTCCTGGCAACCAGCACAGACTCCAGGCCAAGAAGTAGTCCCTTATATAAACCCCTTGAAAGCCCCAATTTATCGCTTTTTTCAAATCTTTCTTTTGAATGGATTGAACAAAAAAGACATAAACTGTCAATTAGGGAACTTTAGAAGCTCTGGTAGGTACGATTTGTTACCTTTGGACAGAGCCAGACTAGCTATTTCCCCCTGTTTACATAGTCTTTCTAATCAGCTAAGATAACCATCCGCTGGCCGTAGCTTCATATTTACCATACAGACATGAGTGTGTTATCAATCTTTTTATCAAACTCTTGGCAAGAAAGCTATGCCTGTTTTCAAAGAAAATGTGCCGCTTTAAAGGTGTTTTAAATGGAATTATACAATATGCAAAGGTTGCCAGCTGGAATTAAGTTGCAAAGTCAGGGTTATAATGTGCATCCTAAACTACTCCACCACTGGGACACACTTAGTTATTTCAGCTACAGAGTGTGGAGGAAGCAACTTTGTAGTCAACTTTGAGAAATACAAAAAAAAAATTGTCTTCTGTGCGCATTTACAATATAGACTGAAGTTCAATCGCAAGTGATTGTTGCAGTAATATGTTTAGTGTTGCTGTTCTCATGCACAATCTTAAAGAGCCACACAGTGTTGTTTGGCTTTGTTTATTACGAACAGTTTAAAGCTGGCTGGATAGCAGGGGATGGTAACTTCTCTATGACATCAGCCCCCTCAAAAAATAATGCAATTCCGTTATAAAATACCACAGGGAAAATTGAATCCACACAGAAAGCAACAGTCTGCTATTGGCTGCGTGATGCAAACTTAGTCATTTTAAGCATGACTGACATATTCCAATACAGCATCTACTGACCTTTAAAGTGGTTGTTGTGAATGGCTGCTCTTTAAAGAATAATTGTCTATCTGATCCTTTTCAAGAATTGCGATGGTTCTGTTTAGTGGTGAGACAATCTAATCTCTCCACCACTGGGGCCACATGTCCCAGCAAATCTTTGGATCAAAGCCTACTAGGGACTCCTCAACATGGTATCCCTTGATCGCCTTTTCTATCACAAAAACAAAATGCCCCCTAAGAGTGTGTGAACTGCCCACTCTGGGAAAAGAGACTTTTATGTATGGATCGACGTAAGTAGAGTTGCTCGACACTCTTGTCATTGACACACAGCCGCTGTTGCTGTCTCTGTGTGAGGCAATGGTCTTCAAGGATGGGTGGTCCGTCTGGGGCTGAAATCGGACGTGTGTGTAGGGGTGTGTGAGCTCCCTTTATGTTAGGGGAGAGGGGCCTTTGTTCTCTTAACCAGGGAGGTGGGACCAACAGATTAAGCCTTTAGAAGTGCAACCGACCACCATGAGGGCACGCCACATGGGAGAATGGTGTTTGCATGTTGGTGTGTCTGTGTGTGTGTGTGTTTATGTCTTTGTGTGTATGTTTCTGTATGCATGCACAGTATGTGTTGTGGAATAAGTGCGCAAGTAGTAACAAAAAAAGGAAAAGAGGAGAATATAGAGAAACCGTCCGAAAGAAATGGAGGAAAAGTCAGAGTGAGCATTTGCATGCGAATTAGCATGAGTTAGTGAGAATCTGATGCAGGTCAATAGGTCAATAGTTCTTATCCATCTGTCCTTCTGATGGCATGCCTCCCAGGTCAGTTTGATTCCTCTGTGAGGGAGCTAATCTCACCCCAGTGCTCAGTGAGCCTCTACAGCGTCCTCTGATCTGCTCCTTCAAACCCCTCTGCTCCCAACACACACAACAAAATGGGCCTAAGCTGAGAGGAGGAGGGAGACACACACACACACACACACACACACACACACACACACACACACACACACACATGCACACACACACACACACACACACACTCACACAAACAGATGGATAGTTAAGATACTAGTTTTTTCCCAAATGATTTACATGACAAGCTTCAGAATTACTATTTAAACAAATGAAGACTGTAAATCTCTTGAATGTGGTGCAGATATTTAGTAGCTGTTACTTCAAAAATAATATTTTTGTTAAAGCCCACAAGCATCATCAGGGTTAAGGCCCCCAAAGAATGACCCTTAAAATACTGTCATGACGTTATCAATGACAGTGAAGCATCCCTAACTGACACGTTCCTCTTGTTGTCTAAATTTCCTCACACTCTTGTCGTCCTGTGGGGTGTATTTTGTCTTTTTAGACACTAAGAAGGTTACAACACATGTTAAGAATTATTTTTATACTGTTCGACCCATGTCTGCAGAGAGCAAAGCTTTAGGGAATAGGACAAGCACACCATCTGTGTAGTCCTTCATCAGTCGTCTGTCTCATGAAACAGCTCGACCTCCTCCTCCTCCTCCAGTTCTTGTTCCCTCTCTCTCGTTCTTCAGATTTCTTTCTTCCCAGTGTTCCTCCGTCTGTCATGGCGGCTGTCTGAACAAACAAACACACGAGGGTCCACGGCGAGCCAGACGGCGTGATGTGGGATTGTTTGCTTTGGTTGCTCCCGTGCGGGAGAAAGTTTTCTTAAGAGGCACACTGAGGTCTGGAGCTCTACGGAGAGACCACAAAACAAATATTTACCCTCCAGCCTCCAGCGCCCGGGCCCTTTCCTATCTTCCTAAGACGAGGAACAAGAGAATGGACCCACTTTTGGTTCTGAATAGAGGAAGAGATGTGGTCAACAGATACAGAGAGGCTTGACTGTCAATTTCTGGGTTTTTATTGGGTTTCTAGATTATCAGTTGACAGTTAATTCTGAACTCAACATAGAATGATCTTGCCGTCACACACATGATTCCTTTATTCTAAAAGGGACCAAATAACAGGGCTGTAATACTTTTTTTCCAGTTTCCAACCCATTTCACTCAGTGATTCCTCTAAATATGCTGCCAGTCCTGCCATGCTCTTACTCTCCTACTTGTAATACTCTTACCATGCCTTCCTGGTATGATCAAACAGAAATCAACAGATATCACTATCCCTCCAATGCAGCCATTAAGCTCAGCCTCTATCTGAATTTAAAGTGTTTCTCCCGGCGCTCCCCTACCTGTAAATATGCACATGTTTGACATGCAGGGTCAGCGAGGAAGACAGGAACTGGGCAGTAATGCCTACTTCCTGGAGGAGACGGCAGCAGCAGGAGGGCTCTACCAATCATACGTCAGCACAGATACATTCTCGGATGCACGCTGTCACACATCAGAGATGAACAATAAAGCCTATAAGGTGAGTGAGAGGGCGCTCACAGGAAGTGGATGATTTCACTTGTTGAGGTGTGAGGCCTTTGATGGACAGATACACAAGTGTTAATATCCTGCAGAAAGGAAAGAGTTTTACGACTTACTGACCTCCACCGAGCAGGTGGCGGTCCTCAGTTTGGGCACAGAATTCTTAATGCCTGCTTCTCCTTCAGACTACATAGTAACGCTAGACAAACTGCTGGGGCAGTGTTGACTAAATTCTAGTGATTATGAAAAATGGTGTGATGCTTTATACGTTTACAGCACAAAGCAGAAAAGCCACTGAAACACATCTATGTTTATGTTCAACAGCATGGAGACCCTGAAGATCAGCCGAAGAACTATAGCGCCCTCTTGTGTTATATAGTGGACCAACTTTGTTTCCTGCACCTTGATGGCTATTTTAGGCAGCCTGAGCACACTGAGGGCTGAGAGACAGACTTTAAGGTGACCGACTACAGGCAAAAACAGAGGAGAGGAGAGTTTGGGCAATTGTGTCATCTTTTAGACTAGTGGAAAGAAAACCATTACAAAATACACATGTAGGTGTTTATTATACGACACGTCTATTCACGTCTAAGTGAGCAACAAATAATGCCAAAACTAATGCATTGACTTTCAAAGAGCTGATAGCAGAATAATGTTGGTGCCTCATACAGCCAAGTATATCCTCTGATATACAGTGACTCTGTCCAACATCTATTTCAGTGACCTTAAACGTGCTTCACAGAATTACATATGATTCTTTTTCAGGTGTCTTTGATTCTTTTTTTTACCTTGGTTGCTCTCTAAAAAGAGAGTTTCTGTATGTTTTAAAGTCAGACACAGAATACCTGTCACCGTGATAAAGGTTGGGGGACCAGTGACAACGATGGAAGTCTTGCCTTCATTACTCCTGACGAAGTCTGGCATCTTGTATAATTATAAATTGCCCCCTAGCCTGGTGCTTTGGGCCAAATGCCTTGCAGCAACTGTTTGTGTTCCTTTAAATATCTACAAGCAATCCAGTCAGAGTCACATCACATATTTTTTGTAAAACTGGGTGCTGATATGCCAAACTATACTTAATGTTCAAAATACAATAAAGCTAAAATGTGTCAAGCAATGACAATGGTAAAAGAACAGTTAATTTGCATGCAGTAACCAGAGCTGGATTCCTGTTGCACCAGTGGGGACAGCATTGTTTCTAGTGAGCTTTGTCCTTCAATCACAGAACCAGGGCTCATTGAACGCTGCTGATTGTCCTTCGACCAGACCAGGGAAGTGTTTCTTTATTTAATCTTGACATCAGATCACCCTGGAGGGTTGCAAACAAGATGAAACCTCCTTACTGGGATCAATAAAATACCTACAGAAAAAAGAGAGAAATACTGTACAGCAACTATTTTCACCACTAGGTGTCAGCTTAGTGTTGCTGTACTGCAGAGGCACCGGCAAAAGTTTGAAATTATTGCTTTAGAGTTCACAAAGAATTAATACACAGCTTTATATCAAGTATGATGATACATTGGCATGAGGTGTTTGCTAATCATGTACAATTACACACCTTACACGACTACTTTTTAAATCCAATAACTCTCTAACACAAAAAAATCTATTTATTACAGATTATATTACATGATGTTATATTACAATTACCGATGATGAGTATTTCAGATTTATTGCAGTTGAGTTTGAGAAAGTTCTGTTGCATCCATGATTTTATATCAGTGAGACAGGTGGTGAGAGTGGAGTGGGTGACTGAGGTGATGGTCTTGGAGGAGAGGTATATTGTTGTTGGTGGAATTTGAAGGCATCAAGGTGAACAGTAAGTCCAGTTTCCAGTTGACGGCCCTGCACTTTGAGGTGGCGAAGTTGGTCAGTGTACCAGGGGGCGGAGTGGGTGAAGGAGACGAGTTTGGACTTTTTGGGGGCGATGACGTCAAGACAGGAGGAGACTGCATCATTATAGTAATTGACCAGGGCAGTGGGGGAGGCAGTCGAAGTATAGGGGCAGAGGCAGAGATGGTGGCAGCCAAGGTGGAGGAGAGCAAGGGGATGTTGATGGACTTGATGTTCCGGAATGTTATGGTGCAATTCTGCTTAACATGGGGGGTGGGGATGTCTATGTCCAACGTGATAGCCAGGTGGACAGAGATGGTGAGGTTGATGCTGGTTAGATTGCTGATGGTAATGCCGGAGGTCCAGACCAGGTCAAGTGTGTGTCATTTTTTATAAAGTCGACATGTTGGGTGATGTTGAATAAAGATGTCCAGGAGTTCTATAGAGGGTGTGGAGTCAGATGAGTTGACGTGTATGTTAAAGTCACCAAGTAGCAGAATGGTGCTGGAGAGATGGCGCAGAGTTGTGTGAGAAATTCAGACAGATCAGAGGGGAAAGCAGGTTTTGGGGGGCGGTAAATGACTGCAGTAACCAGGGGTTTGGGTCTATGTCCTTCGTTGTGTGTCACAGTCACCAGAGCTCCAGCCTACTACTGAATAACAGGATGAAGGATAATTAGCAACAATTTACAGCTGTGCTAAACAACTCACCTTGGCACCTTTCCCCTGAACCACTCCCATACATCTCTACCTTGAGCACAGACCGTGCCCACGACCACAATCTTGCTCAGTTTTTTTAATGGGGCATTGTGTAATGCTTTCTGTGGGTGAGGGCTGCAGCACGTAATTCCAGTGAGCGTGAGGGTTTACCAGTCACAGTATTTAAATAGCATCCAAAACCATGTCTGATTGGAGAAACAGGAGAAACAGGAGAGACAGAAGAAACAGGAGAAACAGAAGAAACAGAAGAAACAGGAGAAACAGAAGAAACAGGAGAAACAGGAGAGGCTTGTTAACCCACATTGAGGTTCTATAAAACCAAGCTGTTCAGCTGAGAGGTACTGTGGTGAAGACTCTTGTTTCTGCAGAGAAAGGTAACGTAGTGTCTCTTCTGAACTTACATTTTAGATTGCATTGTAATTTCACAGATACTCTTGTTTAACAATGTATGTCTTTATAAAGTGTCTTTTCTTAAATTGTGACTTTATGTTTAAATGAAAATGTATTTAAAATTTAGATGTTATTTAAAGAGAGTAAACATTTGAAACACTGTAAATGTCAATGAATATTCATATTATTTCATCCACCTCTTATTTTGATAATGTACAATTTTATTCAAATTTCTAAATGCAAACAACTTTCCTTCCAGGTTTGGAGATCCAGTATCTACAATCATGATCAACTTGGTAATGAATTATGTTTTTCTTTTTTGTCAAAGCAGATTTACATGTTCTGTATAGAGTTTGCCATATTCTGTCTGTGTAACCCTCTTGGTTTCTTTTATAGTTCAGTGTTGCCATTTTGGCCGGATTCTTCTTCGGTAGGTTCATCTTAATAACTTCAATGGTCAAAATCAAATATACACATTTGGACGACTCTATAATCAGAAATATACACAGTCACAGTAAACTCTATTTTTCCTAAATTACCTTTAGCAGCAAGCAACCAGCACCGGACTCCTGTCCCCTTGATTCCAGTGACCGAAGGTAAGAGATTGCAGTATGTCATATTCTGTTTGTAACCCTCTTGTTTTCTTTTATATTTTAGTATTACCCTTTTGGCCGGATTCTTCTTAGATAGAATCATCTCAATAACTGCAATGGTCAAGATCAAATGTAGAAACTTTGACTACTCTATAATCAGGAATATACACAATCACAGTAAACTCTATTTTTCCTAAATTAGCTTTAGCAGCAACGGAACAGCAGCCTCCTGGCCCCGTGATTCCAGTGACTGAAGGTAAGAGATTGCAGTATGCCATATTCTGTGTTTGTAACCCTCTTGTTTTCTTTTATAGTTAAGTGTTGCCATCAGAAAGATACACAGTCAAAGTAAACTCTATTTTTCCTAAATTAACTTCAACAGAAATTGAACAGCAGCGGACTGCTGCCGCTGTCGCCTTTGACCCTTCTCATGTGTCCCATGGTAAGAGATTATTTTCTGTGGCAATCCTGATATTTAAAGTACAGACCAAACCATTCATTGGATCACCTGGAATAGAAAGGACATTCATTGTTTTTTCTTTTTTTTTTATAACTCCATTGTCTCTGGCCTTGCTACTATCCCACCCATACTCATAAGGAGATTCAACATTTTTGTTTTTAAATTTATTTCATCTGTCTGGGTATCTATCTTTTACATTTGACCGATCACAACATGTGCAATTATTGAAAGATGTCAAATATTTGTCTAATTTCTAAAACCCTGGTCCAGAATGCTGGACAGACTGGTTTGACAGAGATGACCCCAGTGGAAGTGGGGACTGGGAAACTCTTAAACATCTTCGCAAAGCGAACCCAGGAAAGATCTGCCCAAGACCAGTAGATATTGAGGCCCAAACTTTAACTGGGCTCAGTGTGGCTGCAGCAGGCGATGTTATTCATAGGTAAGTTCTGACCGAGTATAAATAATGTCAATGTGTCTCATGCAATGATTCATATCGTGTTTTACTGAATGTGATTCATTATGTTGCTACATGATGTGTTTGTGAGATAAAACATATTCCACATTATATTCTGTTCTTTTGATCAGCCATGTACTTGCTAATCAATGAGCATCAGGAAATGGCAGCATATGTAGAACAACAATTTATCTGTCTTTGCAGTGGTACAATATAAATATTTTGGATAAATATGGTCAAATTTAAAAAGGTATATTCACTGTGTGTTCTACAACTCTAATAAAACAAAGAAATTAGGTTCTGTGAGGCTGTAGGAACAGTGAAGCTTTGAGCTGAACTCTAACACACTGACCAAAGTTACATTCTGATCTTTAAGCAGGTATAATGTTTACAATGTGCATCATCTTAGTTTAGCATGTTTGTTCACATGCTAACATTGGCTAATAATCACTGAACATGACGTACAGCTGAGGCTGATAGGAATGTCATCAGTTTTGGCCTTTAAATTACAATTTTGACCTGATGATGATGATGATGATGATGATGATAGGATCACAAAAGTGATTTCACTTAATGAATTAGTTTACCAAATATAATTGTTATCCATCCAATAGCTATGAAAAAATTACACTCAACACCACAAATGTCAACTTTCTGGTTGCGCTGATGGAAGGTGGTCAGGGAATCACCAAAGTTGGGAGGATTCATCCTCTGGGGACCAGGAATGTTTTTATTAAGTGACACTGTGTTTCTTTTTTTCAGAAGTGACACAATTACAGGATTCATCTGCAGAAACAGAGACCAAAGGGGGAAGCACCGCTGTGAGGATTATCGCGTTCGTTTCAGCTGCCCTCCTTCTTTCTGTGCTGTACAAGGTACTGTGTGAGCACATTCATGTGCAGTGTAAAGCTATTATTACAAAGATGATTTCCCCTTTTCTTCATCGTTTTTGTGCATAATCGATCTTTTAGAATGTTGCTTTTGCTCTGCAGTTTCCCACCAGTCATCGTCTCTCTTTTATTGCTCTGTGCAGTGTGCTGGACAGACTGGTTTGACAGAGATAACCCCAGTGGAACTGGGGACTGGGAAACTCTCAAACATCTTCGCAAAGCAAACCCAGGAAAGATCTGCCCAACACCAACAGATATTGAGGCCCAAACTTTAACTGGGGTCAGTGTGGCTACAGCAGGGGATGTGATTTTTAGGTAAGTTCTGACTGAGTATAAATAATTCCAATGTGTTTAAAGGCAATGATTCATATTGTGTTCTACTGAATGTGATGCATTAATGTTGCTACATGATGTGTTAGTGATACCAAACATATTTTCACATTCTATTCTGTTCTATTGATCAGCCATGTACTTGCTAACCAATGAGCATCAGGAAATGTGGCAGCATACGTCGAAAAACAATTTATATATTTGTGCAGTGGTACAATATAAATATTTCTTCTTTTAAGAGAGTGACATTTAGTCATTGAGCAGTCACAATAGAATAATACGTTGGATGTTGAATATGTTTACATTTAAAAAGATATATTCAATGTTTGTTATACAAAACTAATAAAACAAGAAATTAGGTTCTGTGAGAATGTAGGAACAGTGGTTCTTTGAGCTGAACTCTAACACAATGACAAAGGTAACATGCTGATTATTAAGCAGGTATAATGTTTACAATGTGCATCATCTTAGTTTAGCATGTTTGTTCACATGCTAACATTGGCTAATTATCACTGAACATGTCGTACAGCTGAGGCTGATAGGAATGTCATTAGTTTTGGCCTTTAAATTACAATATTGATCTGATGATGTTGATGACGATGATGATGATGATGATGATGATGATGATGATGATGGGATCACCAAATTGATTTCACTTAATGAATGTGTTTACCAAATGTAATTGTTATCCATCCAATAGCTATCAAAACATTACACTCAACACCACAAATGTCAACTTTCTGGTTAAGCTGATGGAAGGTGGTCAGGGAATCACCAAAGTTGGGAGGATTCATCCTCTGGGACCAGGAATGTTTTTATTAAGTGCCACTGTGTTTCTTTTTTTCAGAAGTGACACAACTACAGGATTCATCTGCAGAAACAGAGACCAAATGGGGCAGCGCTGTGATGATTATCGTGTTCGTTTCAGCTGCCCTCTTTCTTTCTGCGAGGAAAAAGGTACTATGTGAGCACATTCATGTGCCGACTAAAGCTACTAATACAAAGATGATTTCCCCTTCTCTTCATCGTTTTTGTGTATAATCGTTCTTTTAGAATGTTGCTTTTGCTCTGCAGTTTCCCACCAGTCATTGTCTCTCTTTTACTGCTCTGTGCAGTGTGCTGGACAGACTGGTTTGACAGAGATGACCCCAGTGGAAGTGGAGACTGGGAAACTCTCAAACATCTTCGCAAAGCGAACCCAGGAAAGATCTGCCCAACACCAACAGATATTGAGGCCCAAACTTTAACTGGGGTCAGTGTGGCTGCAGCAGGGGATGTGATTTTTAGGTAAGTTCTGACCGAGTATAAATAATTCCAATGTGTTTAAAGGCAATGATTCATATTGTGTTCTACTGAATGTGATGCATTAATGTTGCTACATGATGTGTTTGTGATACCAAACATATTTTCACATTCTATTCTGTTCTATTGATCAGCCATGTACTTGCTAACCAATGAGCATCAGGACATGTGGCAGCATACGTCAAAAAACTATTTATATATTTGTGCAGTGGTACAATATAAATATTTCTTCTTTTAAGAGAGTGACATTTAGTCATTGAGCAGTCACAATAGAATAATACGTTGGATGTTGAATATGTTTAAATTTAAAAAGATATATTCAATGTTTGTTATACAAAACTAATAAAACAAGAAATTAGGTTCTGTGAGAATGTAGGAACAGTGGTTCTTTGAGCTGAACTCTAACACAATGACAAAGGTAACATGCTGATTATTAAGCAGGTATAATGTCTACAATGTGCATCGTCTTAGTTTAGCATGTTTGTTCACATGCTAACATTGGCTAATTATCACTGAACATGTCGTACAGCTGAGGCTGATAGGAATGTCATTAGTTTTGGCCTTTAAATTACAATTTTGACCTGATGATGATGATGATGATGATGATGATGATGATGATGATGATGATGATGATGATGATGATGATGATGATGATGGGATCACTGAAGTGATTTCACTTAATAAATGTGTTACCAAATGTAATTGTTATCCATCCAATAGCTATCAAAACATTACACTCAACACCACAAATGTCAACTTTCTGGTTGCGCTGATGGAAGGTGGTCAGGGGATCACCAAAGTTGGGAGGATTCATCCTCTGGGGACCAGGAATGTTTTTAAGAAAGTGACACTGTATTTCTTTTTACAGAACTGACACAATTACAGGATTCGTCTGCAGAAACAGAGACCAAAGGGGGAAGCACCGCTGTGAGGATTATCGCGTTCGTTTCAGCTGCCCACTTTCTTTCTGCGAGGAAAAAGGTACTATGTGAGCACATTCATGTGCCGACTAAAGCTACTAATACAAAGATGATTTCCCCTTCTCTTCATCGTTTTTGTGTATAATCGTTCTTTTAGAATGTTGCTTTTGCTCTGCAGTTTCCCACCAGTCATCGTCTCTCTTTTATTGCTCTGTGCAGTGTGCTGGACAGACTGGTTTGACAGAGATAACCCCAGTGGAAGTGGAGACTGGGAAACTCTCAAACATCTTCGCAAAGCGAACCCAGGAAAGATCTGCCCAACACCAACAGATATTGAGGCCCAAACTTTAACTGGGGTCAGTGTGGCTACAGCAGGGGATGTGATTTTTAGGTAAGTTCTGACTCAGTATAAATAATTCCAATGTGTTTAATGCATTGATTCATATTGTGTTCTACTGAATGTGATGCATTAATGTTGCTACATGATGTGTTTGTGAGACCAAACATATTTTCACATTCTATTCTGTTCTATTGATCAGCCATGTACTTGCTAACCAATGAGCATCAGGAAATGTGGCAGCATACGTCGAAAAACAATTTATATATTTGTGCAGTGGTACAATATAAATATTTCTTCTTTTAAGAGAGTGACATTTAGTCATTGAGCAGTCACAATAGAATAATACGTTGGATGTTGAATATGTTTAAATTTAAAAAGATATATTCAATGTTTGTTATACAAAACTAATAAAACAAGAAATTAGGTTCTGTGAGAATGTAGGAACAGTGGTTCTTTGAGCTGAACTCTAACACAATGACAAAGGTAACATGCTGATTATTAAGCAGGTATAATGTTTACAATGTGCATCATCTTAGTATAGCATGTTTGTCCACATGCTAACATTGGCTAATTATCACTGAACATGTCGTACAGCTGAGGCTGATAGGAATGTCATAAGTTTTGGCCTTTAAATTACAATATTGTTCTGATGATGATGATGACGATGATGATGATGATGATGATGATGATGATGATGATGGGATCACCAAATTGATTTCACTTAATGAATGTGTTTACCAAATGTAATTGTTATCCATCCAATAGCTATCAAAACATTACACTCAACACCACAAATGTCAACTTTCTGGTTAAGCTGATGGAAGGTGGTCAGGGGATCACCAAAGTTGGGAGGATTCATCCTCTGGGGACCAGGAATGTTTTTATTAAGTGCCACTGTGTTTCTTTTTTTCAGAAGTGACACAACTACAGGATTCGTCTGCAGAAACAGAGACCAAATGGGGCAGCGCTGTGATGATTATCGTGTTCGTTTCAGCTGCCCTCTTTCTTTCTGCGAGGAAAAAGGTACTATGTGAGCACATTCATGGGCAGACTAAAGCTACTAATACAAAGATGATTTCCCCTTCTCTTCATCGTTTTTGTGTATAATCGTTCTTTTAGAATGTTGCTTTTGTATCTGCAGTTTCCCACCAGTCATCGTCTCTCTTTTATTGCTCCGTGCAGCGGCGTGCTGGACAGACTGGTTTGACAGAGATAACCCCAGTGGAAGTGGAGACTGGGAAACTCTCTTCCATCTTCGCATAGCGAACCCAGGAAAGATCTGCCCAAACCCAGTAGATATTGAGGCCCAAACTTTAACTGGGGTCAGTGTGGCTGCAGCAAGCGATGTTATTTATAGGTAAGTTCTGACCGAGTATAAATAATTCCAATGTGTTTAATGCAATGATTCATATTGTGTTTTACTGAATGTGATGCATTAATGTTGCTACATGCAGTGGTACAATATAAATATGTATTCTATTAAGAGAGTGACATTTAGTCATTGAGCAGTCACAATAGAATAACACGTTGGATATTGAATATGGTTAAATTAAATTTAAAAAGATATATTCACTGTTAGTTGTACCACATTAATAGAACAAGAAATTAGGTTCTGTGAGAATATAGGAACAGTGGTGAATTGAGCTGAACTCTAACACAATGACAAAGGCAACATGCTGATTATTTAAGCAGGTATAATGTTTACAATGTGCATCATCTTAGTTAAGCATGTTTGTTCACATGCTAACATTGGCTAATTATCACTGAACACGACGTACAGCTGAGACTGATAGGAATGTCATGAGTTTTGGCCTTTAAATTACAATTTTGACGTGATCATGATGATGATGATGATGATGATGATGATGATGATGGGATCGCCAAAACGATTTCACGGAATGAATGTGTTTAACAAATGTAATTGTTATCCATCCAATAGCTATCAAAACATTACACTCAACACCACAAATGTCAACTTTCTGGTTAAGCTGATGGAAGGTGGTCAGGGGATCACCAAAGTTGGGAGGATTCATCCTCTGGGGACCAGGAATGTTTTTATTAAGTGCCACTGTGCTTCTTTTTTTCAGAAGTGACACAACTACAGGATTCGTCTGCAGAAACAGAGACCAAAGGGGGAAGCGCTATTGTGAGGACTATCGCGTTCGTTTCAGCTGCCCTCTTTCTTTCTGTGCTGAACAAGGTACTGTGTGAGCACATTCATGTGCAGTGTAAAGCTACTAATGCAAAGATGATTTCCCCTTCTCTTCATCGTTGTTGTGCATAAGTGTTCTTTTAGAATGTTGCTTTTGCTCTGCAGTTTCCAACCAGTCATCATCTCTCTTTTATTGCTCCATGCAGCGTGCTGGACAGACTGGTTTGACAGAGATGACCCCAGTGGAACTGGAGACTGGGAAACTCTCGCCAGTCTTCGCGTAGCGAACCCAGGAAATATCTGCCCAAATCCAGAAGATATTGAGGCCCAAACTTTAACTGGGGTCAGTGCGGCTGCAGCAGGGGATGTGATTTATAGGTAAGTTCTGACTGAGTATAAATAATTTCTATGTGGTGTGTTTAATGCAATGATTCATATTGTGTTTTACTGAATGTGATGCATTAATGTTGCTACATGCAGTGGTACAATATCAATATTTATTCTATTAAGAAAGTGACATTTAGTCATTGAGCAGTCACAATAGAATAACACGTTGGATATTGAATATGTTTAAATTCAAAAAGATATATTCACTGTTAGTTGTACCACACTAATAAAACAATGAATTAGCTTCTGTGAGAATGTATGAACAGTGGTGGATTGAACTGAACTCTAACACAATGACAAAAGTAACATGCTGATTATTAAGCAGGTATAATGTTTACAATGTGCATCATCTTTGTGTAGCATGTTTGTTCACATGCTAACCTTGGCTAATTATCACTGAACACGACGTACAGCTGAGGCTGATAGGAATTTCATCAGTTTTGGCCTTTAAATTACAATTTTGACCTGATGATGATGATGATGATGATGATGATGATGGGAACACCAAAGTGATTTTACTGAATGAATGCGTTTAACAAATATAATTGTTATCCATCCAATAGCTATCAAAACATTACACTCAACACCACAAATGTCAACTTTCTGTTTGCGCTGATGGAAGGTGGTCAGGGGATCACCAAAGCTGGGAGGATTCATCCTCTGGGGACCAGGAATGTTTTTATTAAGTGACACTGTGTTTCTTTTTACAGAAGTGACACAACTACAGGATTCGCCTGCAGAAACAGAGACCAAAGGGGGAAGCGCTGTAATGATTATCGCGTTCGTTTCAGCTGCCATCCCCCTTTCTGTGGTGTACAAGGTACTGTGTGAGCACATTCATGTGCAGTGTAAAGCTACTAATGCAAAGATGATTTCCTCTTCTCTTCATCGTTTTTGTGCATAAGTGTTCTTTTAGAATGTTGCTTTTGCTCTGCAGTTTCTCACCAGTCATCATCTCTCTTGTATTGCTCCGTGCAGCGTGCTGGACAGACTGGTTTGACAGAGATGACCCCAGTGAAACTGGAGACTGGGAAACTCTCACCAGTCTTCTCAGAGCGAACCCAGGAAAGATCTGCCCAACACCAACAGATATTGAGGCCCAAACTTTAACTGGGCTCAGTGTGGCTGCAGCAGGCGATGTGATTTTTAGGTAAGTTCTGACTGAGTTTAAATCATTTCAATGTGTGCAATTATTCAAATTGAGTTTTACTGAATGTGATGCATTAATGTTGCTACTCGATGTGTTTGTGAGACCAAACATATTTCCACTTTTTACTCTGTTCTATTGATCAGCCATGTACTTGCTAACCAATGAGCATCAGGAAATCGCAGCATACGTTGAAAAACAATTTATCTATTTGTGCAGTGGTACAATATAAATATTTCTTCTTTTAAGAGAGTGACATTTAGTCATTGAGCAGTCACAATAGAATAATACGTTGTATGTTGAATATGTTTACATTTAAAAAGATATATTCATTGTTTGTTATACAAAACTAATAAAACAAGAAATTAGGTTCTGTGAGAATGTAGGAACAGTGGTTCTTTGAGCTGAACTCTAACACAATGACAAAAGTAACATGCTGAATATTAAGCAAGTATAATGTTTACAATGTGCATCATCTTAGTGTAGCATGTTTGTTCACATGCTAACATTGGCTAATTATCACTGAACACGATGTACAGGTGAGGCTGATCGGAATGTCATTAGTTTTGGCCGTTAAATTACAATTTTGACGTGATGATGATGATGATGATGATGATGATGATGCGAACACCAAAGTGATTTCACTTAATGAATGTGTTTAACAAATGTAATTGTTATCCATCCAATAGCTATCAAAACATTACACTCAACACCACAAATGTCAACTTTCTGGTTGCGCTGATGGAAGGTGGTCAGGGGATCACCAAAGTTGGGAGGATTCATCCTCTGGGGACCAGGAATGTTTTTATTAAGTACCACTGTGTTTCTTTTTACAGAAGTGACACAACTACAGGATTCATCTGCAGAAACAGAGACCAAAGGGGGAAGCGTTGTAATGATTATCGCGTTCGTTTCAGCTGCCCTCCCCCTTTCTGTGGTGTAGAAGGTACTGTGTGAGCACATTCATGTGCAGTGTAAAGCTAATAATGGAAAAAAGCCCTGACTCCAAAGACTGCGATGGATAAGAAGAGACAACATTCAAATTTTGATCACTTGAATTTTGTCAGATTTTTCTTTCATGTTATATTTACTTTCTTATTTTTCCAGGTGGAGGTAGTACATGTATAATAGGCCTTTTTTGCAGCAGACATTTTGACTTTTGACTTGTAGGAAAAGTAAAGATGGATCAATGATGGATCTGTTCTATACCAGGACCCTATGGAGCTCAGTCATAGTTCATTTTATTATGCTTCTGCTTTTACCATTCCAAAACATTTTGTGGAAAAAGGCCCATTATGTGCTTGATCAGTCTATTCTCTTTTCTTTCTAGTGATTATGAAATCATTGTCTTGTATTGTAAGAACTCAATCAACAGTAAAAAGCAATAAAACTGCTAATCAACAGCAAATCCATTTTGTCATTAACTTTTATTTAACAACTCTGCCCGTGTTATTAGGAATTTATTAGCAAGTTATGATTTGGTGTGTTTAGAACAGATGGTGGGAGCAGTTATGATATACAGACAGCAGGAGGTGCTGGATAGCAGTTCATCACTGATGAGAAAAACATACAATATGTCAGTGAATCTGTATTTTTTATCAACACACGGCACAGTTATGACTGTAAATACCTTAAATATCATCAAATGAGGGGAGAAAACATTTCCACCATCTGCTGTGTTAAAACCTTGTGTACTTTGGGTGTTTCGCTAATACTTGCCCTGCATCGATATTTGTTCCCTGTAGTGGAATTCCGCCTAAAGTATGCTTGTCTGTGCTCCAGTAAGACCATGTTTCAATATTCAAAATAAAAGACACAGAGCAGGAGGGAAGGAGTAAACTGAATCTGGGGGAATTTCCCTCTTCACTTCTTTTTTTTAGGAGAAGTAAAATTAAATCTGAACTGAACAGAAGTACAACCAAAGTGTTGAAGTTCAGCACATTATGGTGTTCCATTAATCTACTAATATTCCATGAATGTGAAGGCCTATTTATAGACCAGGGGATGATTAAGTGAAGTACTGTGTCACACAGGGATCCAAGCTCATCTTCTCTTCCCATTCTCTCTCTTACTCATTCTCTACCTACTTCTCTTTCTTTCCCTCCCTCTGCGACTTTATCTTCTTTCTCACTATCTTCTCACTCTTCCTCTTAGTCCTCCTCTTTTTTCATGAGCATTTACAGTAAATTATACAACAACCTCATTTCACATAGTTTAGTTGCTATGCAGTGAAATTATATTAGACTCAAGGGGGTACGGATAAGTCCTTCAATTCCATTTTTTTCCGATTTAAGCATTTGACAAAAGGGTTTATGGAAGTGTTAATTGTTATGAGGCGACACAAGGAAGAGTGACAGCCTTAACAATAGAGGGTAAAGCCCCATCCGGCATATATTCATAGCTAAGTCAAGCTGGATCAAATGGTGTCCATTGGAAATGCAGGAGGAAAATATGCACAGAGAGATCCTTCTCATACCTGCTATTGCAAGGTGTCCTTGAGTGGAAGTAGAGCGCTGCACGGGAAGAAGGGTTAAGCTCATTTTCATGTGTACAATCGTGATTAATAGGGGAGAGGCAAGGGTGAGAGGAGGAGAGAGGAGAGGAGAGGAGAGGAGAGGAGAGGACTGACCTCGCCAAGCTCAAGACCGGCCTCATTTTATCACCTCCAGAACAGTGATGGCATAAATGAGTTCAAACCCTTCTTTGTGTTTCCACACTGACGCTGGTTTACATCCAGATATTTCCCTGGATTTTACTGAAGCTTAGGTGGCAACATTTTACTGCAGGGTGGATTTTGTACAGGGCTAGATGCTGAGGACCTTTGTAACAAGTATTTGTCTATTAAAACCACTCCAAGGATTTGTGGGATGTTTAGAATGCCATACTGAGAGTTTATGAAGCCATCTATCTCTAGCAAAATCTCGAGCAAAAGAAAATGTGGGATTGAAAGTATATCAATATATTGTGACTAAACACATCTCACACATGTCCTTAATCTCTTACATTTCTTTACAACCATGCACCAAACAGCCATTACCTGACAGATTTGTCACCTGAGGGCATTTCTTGGTGCAATACCTTATGATTTGACCAGAGAGCGCTGTGACTTTAAGAGAAAACCAATGCGCCTGTCTGTTGTCTTCCCCCTGAGCTCAATGAGCATTCCTTCCATGCTGTGTGGAGCTCTGCTGACTTATATAGAAACTCATTTTTTCTCATAATTATGCTAATTGTCCAGATGGTGGCATGATGAGTGTCATTCTCTTTGATATTTTCACGCTGCAGATTGCTGGTGTGCAGACCCACGCAAACTGACACGCGTTCAAAGTCAGTGTTCACGCCTATACTTGATCCAATGTAGCCTAATTACTTTATGTTTAATTTAGCTGATACAAGCACACTCTTCACTATTACATGTATTCGCTTCTATTTGTGAATTGGGAATTGACAGAGGTGGTAACGTAATATGGAGTAGCACTCCAATAAAAGAGAAGTTTAAGTGTCCTTTGCCTATCATGTAATTTTAATATCACTATTATGCAGTCTAATACATATTCAACACATGAGCAATTTGATACTTTTAAAATATCTTTGTGACATCTGAAGCAATAAATGTACCATACGTCTCAAAATGCATGGGAGCTTGACGGGATGTTTTGGGGCTAACAGAGAAACTACAGCCTGGAATAAAGTTTCCCACTTCTTCCGCCCCATTATTTATCTCTGTCTCTTTCCCTCCATCCTCCTCTCCCTACATCCCCACCCTCCATCTTTTTCATTACTTTCTATCTGTATATTCATCTCCCTTCTCTCTCCCTCTCCCTCACTCGTCCCCCCTCTCTCTCTCTCTTGTTGCGCGTATCCCAACAACCTTGGCTCGACGTCAGAGCCTGTGCAGCAGTGCAGTATAATAGGAGCGCAAGAAACCCAGAGCGCCTGATAGCGGGCTCTATATCGCTGCTGTATCCAATGCGTGGTGCTCTGTAGCCCCTCTCCAACCCTCTCCAGTACCGTACAGCCCATGATTGGGCTCCCCCCTCCCCACTGGATCCGTACCCCTCGACATGGATGTCCCCCGGTCCCTCGACCCGAAGGATTGTTGCTTCTAGGCGCAGTGAAGGAGGAGAAGGAGAAGGAGAAGAGGAAAGCGTCATGCCAGGACTGCTAATGGATTTAGGGAAAGCGCGAGTGACCATGCCGTGATCTTGCGCATCCAGGGCCGCCGTCACCCTGCCTTGCCCAACGAGCGTAACATAATTACGGGGGAATCAAACCCGCGCACCGGGGGGATTAAACCACTGTGCATTTTTAAAAACAACATGATGATTACCTCCCATCATCTGAAGATAAGCAGTCTCGTTTTCAGGTCCAACCTCAGACTGATCCGCTTCTGCTGCTGTTTCTTCGTCACTCTCGCGGGATGCACACGTGTTAAGATTTGGTAAGAATGTGTTTGTTTATAATACGGTATCATCTGTAACGATGTCTGGCCACACGCTGCCTGGATTGTCGACAGCGAATGCATGGATTCACGGAACGCAACAAGCAGATGTGTCGAGACATTTTGTCCCACTCTTGCATTGTTTTAGTTGGCAAACAGACCAGCACTCTAAAGATGTATATTCGTTAATGAATAGTTGACAGTTGTTTCATTATAATCTCATAATGTTTTGTAACGATATTTTGAAGGCATTTTACATCGTCAAGGATGGATAGTCAAGGATGTTACAGTAACTTTGAACGAAAATCCACTGTAGCTAAAAGAAGGAGCACACATATGCAACAGTTCACGGACAAAAGAAGGGTATCTCTACCAGACACGTTGCTCACGGAGTCTTGTATCTTCACGGTCTTTTAAACTGCTGACACCCCAACATGTCCTCTGTAGTAAATGTATACATGTAAACATTACACCCGGAGTGCAGATCAATCGCTCTGATCTGTCCCAGTGAGCATTTTTCCGTTGAAAAGACGTTCAAAAGACGTCTACGCCCACCGTTGAAAAGACGTTCAGAATTGGTTCAAAAGTGAAAGTTTTTTCGCCGACTATTCATAGACGGTGATTGAACGTTCACGCGTAGACCAGATTTCAACGGGATTTGCAATACTACAATTTTTCGTCCTCTACATTGTGCTAATAATAGTATATCCTCATTTTAGATGCTTACTAAGAAACCACATCCACATTTATCAGTTGAAAGCCAGTATCGCAAATCCCGTTGAAATCTGGTCTAAACCTAAACGTTTAAACAACGACTATATATAGTCGTCTAAAAAACGTTCACTTTTAACCGTGTTTTAAATGCCAAAATGCATACAGTAGGCTACTTCTGGGTATAGGATGACAACTAGACAACCCACAGCACATTAAAAGTTACATACTTCATTCATAATACATTAACATTTTTCACTTAAAAGGACAACACAATGCTTTTGATGCATTTAGATTTATTAACAAACAATGCATGAACAATATAACACGAAGTATTTTTAAGCGAAATGAAATGGAACAATCTAAAAATAACATGAATTACATTTATTAAATAAAAGCACAATAAAATGGAACAATAATATAACAAAAATAAAGCTAAATAATCATAATATATTAACATTTGGATCTATTAATGAACCATATAAAAATAACAAGAAAAGCACAACATATTACATATTATATTATATATAACATATAACATATAACATATTAAAGCTGAACAACTATGGAAATAAAACTAGTGTGGGGTAAACATAACGTTTTTTTCCGCTTCAAAAGCCACCCCCACCGGACCTCCCAGGAGCCTGTTTGAGATGGTCTGCCATGGCTCTGTCAACTGCTGACTCTGTGGCACTTTGGTCGGACCGTATGACAGCCTCTATAAAATTAGGAGAATAGCATTATTGAATATAGTAGATCATGAAATGAGAGACTTTGACTGTACAACCATTCATTAAATGTATTTTGCATATTAGAACATATATTACCTTTAACAACGGCGTAGACTTCAGTTTCCCTGAAGGCCCTCTTTTTCTTATGACCACCTCCTTTCATATTGAAAGTGGCCATTAATCTGTTTGTGAAGAGTCTGTGAATAAGAAAACGCATAGTGTCACTTAAGCTGTTTCAACTGTTCAGTAATGCTCACCTGTTTAGAATGGCTCCATAATGTCCACGCCATATACATTTTATTTCCACTTCTTTAGTTGTCAGATATTACCGTGTTGGTATGACGTTCATACCTGTCCATGATTTTATTTGTGGCATCTTTGATATTCTTCCCCCCCACTTTGGCCAGCAGATGAACCTGTTTAAAAATAAAGGCGTACAATCTATTGCTCTGTGCTCTTAGAAACCGACTTCAGTTTTTTCATAAATGTTTAAAGCTTAAAAAGAAATTATCTTTAAAAATCTTTTCTTTTTTTACCAACAATGCCCGCTGCTCAGCATTTTGCAGCTTGCCCTCCAGCTCATCCAGCTCCTTGTTGTTTCTTAATGTTGGCACCTGTCTCTCAAGTCCTTCGTTCTCTACCCCTCTCCCAATTCTTTTCACTTCCTCAATGAGGTCCACCAATTTTCCCAGCACCACCCTCTGGAATTCTTTAAAAAAAAACATTAAATGGTCATTGATGTAGGTATTATAGACAAATCCCTCAGTCTAAAAGCTATTACTTACTTGCTGTGGACATCGGAAACAGACTTTTCTTGTTGCCTGGCGAAATTGATGGACAGATGGAAAAGGAATGTTATGATACTGTGTTGAACATGTCAGTCAAGTATTTTGTTGAGTCATACGAAGTTGAAAGTCAAAGAAATTAGGAGATACTTTCAGGTCTTTATTACAGGGCAGAATGTAGTACTTTGTTAGTGGTTAAGCCTCACCTCTTTGTGTTTGTGTCTGCGGACTTCTGTGCCCATGGTCTGACAGTTCTGGGCTAATGGTGCTGGCCTCTAGGTGAGTGCGTACAGAACCTAACAAGAGTAAAATCATGATACATTAGCATGAACAGTGTGGAATGTCAATGAAAAATGTTATTAACTTCAGAAAAAGACAGAGTGTGTAGAACACCCCTTTAGTGCAGACATGGACAAGTCCTCTCGTAGAGACGTGTTGGAACCCTCATTAACAGATGTGTCGGATTCCACGTGTGCAAAAGATCCCTCCTGTCCACCATCAGTTGTGTTGGAAGTAGCTAAAGCATAAATTTTGGCTTTTCGTACCCTCCATTCTTTCAAATAATTGTAATCCATTATTGTTTGAGCAGACGTTAAATTACTGTAATGTAAAATGTAGTTGTGTTAGATTCAGCTTGTGCGGAGAATTGACAAATTCAAATACATTTCATGTAGAAAACTTACGTTGTCCATGTTGTCCATGTGGGTGTTTGACAGGGAAGATGCCTGTAAATAAACATATTGTTACAATTAGTACATTGTTAGGTAGAATTGCATTATTATATTACCAAATAAATATAATTGGAATCAGTTACAGTTACCGAGAAAAATACATGCAATTAACTAACAGTTTCTTATCAAAATGTTGGTGATTACAAAGGGGTTACACCCAAATTGACTTTTGCTAAAAGGCTTAGGCTAGAATATATGTAGAAAAGATCAATCATTATAGTAGCCCTTTATAATTTTAAATCAAGTTATATTGAAGAACTTTAATACAAGTTGGATAGTATTAAATGTTGATCAGTGTTGTGAGGTTTACACTGCCTATTTATGGTGAATAAAACTTTTCAGCATTATTGTCCAGTTAAAAAAAGTTGTACAAAAAATAATGAAAATGTACTCACATGTAATAAGTAACGTGTCATTAATAAAGTAAATACAGCTTACTTATTACACTATTAACAAGATAAATATTACTAGCTATTACATTTATAGAGTAACATTCTCAACATTGTGCATTACACTGTATTATACTGTACATTTTTTGCTGTTTAGCATGCAGCAACATACAATGTTTTGGCCGTATTGGTTGCAAAACAGGCCTTGTTTACTTCCTCCCCCATCCAATCTGTAATTAGCCCCTCTCGCGTTCTGCAGTGTATTTCCGATGCGAAATGGGCTTTAAAAGTACTTTATAGGTAACGACAGTCCACGAAGCCAAATGCATTAGTAACACCAAACATACACATACTGTACATTAAAGTCTGGGAGACTATTTAAGTTTACTTTTTACGTTTAATTTGTATCGTCGCAGCAGCACGTGCTAAGTTGGCATGCTAACGTTACAAGCTAGCACAAGCTAGCATGCCAGAACGAGCAGCCCATCCAGTATCGTGTGGGCAGCATAAAGTGAAAAAAATGGTTATAATTTAAGGTTTAAAATAGTCAATGTACTTACAAAGTATGTGGAGCGTTAAGCCTTGGGTTTAGTAGCCCGTTTCTCGATGCTCTGGAGCCGCAACGTGTCTGCTGCTGTTCGTCTCTGGCGGTGCAGTCGAAGCTCCAGACTGTGGCGTAGAGGACGTGCGCATGCGCGTTACAGCTGTAAGCAAACTGTCTGATTTAAAAGTAATGTATTTAACGGACCAGATGATGATGTCCTGGGAGCTTCTTGTTGACAGCACAGAGTCTATAGTTCCATATTTATGACGTTTTATATGAAACATTAAATGCGTTGAAATCGCGTCTTCGTATAGACCACATATCAACGGCCAGCATAATATCATTTTGGAGAAATAAGTTTAAAGTAACCAAAATCGCGTCTCTTTCAACCTACAACTGAACACACCATCAATATTTTAAAAGAAATTGGTGTTTTGTGACACGTTGATATTGTAACCGTAATTTAGCCGGTTGAAATGAGGGTGAAAATAGGTCTAAGACGTTCAGACCCGATTTCACCGCGATTTAAACCAAATATCAACGTTGAAATCAGGGTTAGTGCTCACTGGGGTCACAAGGGCCAATCAATATACTTTTCATCCCTAATCCCACTCATCTGCTATCCAACGGGAATCCCCGTAATTTGACTTATTTATACCGTTATTGGCAACGATCAAACTAATAGTCCCGGTTCTCAGTGGTGATTGGCTGAGGCACGTTGGGAGCCAAATGTACCAAAAGTGAAATACACTTATAGAAAACAATACCTCAGACTGAGAGTATATGTAGTAGCCTCAGCATTGATTAGCCACTTCTCTTTAAGAACGCGCCTGGTGCTATGATAGTTAAGGATGAGGATTAAAGTTCTTCAACAGTTACCACTACAGTGCATTGTTGCTGATTCATAACCTCAAGATGCTGCTATTAACATCTGTGTTCACACCAAATCACGGCCTCCTGAGGTTAATAATACACAAAAATGAAAATATTTTAAAATGTTATACTTTTGTACTGGTGGTACAAATTGTATAGGCTACACTGAGGCTGTTTCGGGTCAGATGGATTTTAGATCTACCAGTGTGGGTCAAATCAAGGAAACAGTGGGGACAGAGTTCAAGCGGGACTTCGACACTGTCACGAGAACTGTCTGTGTTCCCACGACATTTGCCCAGGTTCCCGCAGAGACAGACACCTGCTGCTCTTCATGGTTCATAACACAAGGGGACAGAAGAGAATTAAGGAGATACAACTTCTGCCCAAAGAAGGAACGCAAAACAGGGACAACCTGCTGCACATGTGGGAAACACATGTGCAAGTTCCATACAAGACATGCTTTGAATGCAGAGACTAGCTTATAATAAGCATTTTATTATGTAATGTTTTGTGTTCTAAGTGGAAAATGTTGAATTAATATTGATAATTATGATTTCTTATAGCAGTGAGGACGGTGTTTAATGGTTGCAATGATTAAAAATAATTATATTATGAATTCCAACTCTTCCAGAATGTTCATGGCATTTTCAAATTCATTAAAATATATTTAAATAATTATGGCTTTAATGTTTTTGTCTTATGTAAAACAGGACATGATAATGTGTAATAGTAGATGTTTTTCTCCAAAAACGAATGTTGTAAAACTTTTAAAATACACTCTCCCTACTCTGTGAAACATTTGTTAAGGATTAATCATACATTTATTAATGAGACATAGGCTATTTAGACATTCTAAATATATCTGTAGTTTAAAATTTGGTATAGACACTTACTATGAGTGAATCCTTAGTCTGGGTCACAATTGACCCGGACCATACTGTGAAGGCATTAAATATGAACAGTATGTAAGGGTTAAAAGTTGCCGCTAACGGGATGTGCTTGTCTTCCTGCATCCCGATGAGCGATTTCTCGTCTCACACGTTGTCTGCCAGTCGCCGGGTGTCTATTCAGTCATCCATGGGGGACGACAAAAGGCCCTGCATGGTAGCATTTTACACAAAACTTCCCATGCCGGCAAATAAGGAGGAGATTCCTGGGAGAACCGATGTCCGGAAAAAATGATTCGCTATTTGTTACACCTCGGGGGAATTTGGGTAATTGATATCACAGTAATTTGATAAAGTCAAACAGTATCAGATTAGATTCGGAGTCATTAGTTGACTGTACGTCGCCATACCAAATATATTGCTTATGCTGAAATCCTGCAAGGCATCCAGCATCAGTGACACAACGGGGAAATAATCATGCAATATAAGAGGTGATCCATGTCACCGTAAGATCAGAGGTAAAGCTCATGCCTGATTTTGCCTGTGTTCTGGTGGCAGGAGCGGCTGAAACAAGTCTAAAAATAGGCGGGTCTCTGTCCATGGTCCTGCTAGTGCGACCAAACAAGCCTCTGATCGCCTGTTCAGGACCACGGACAGCGAACCCGGCAGCGCGGCCTGCTGCCTGTTTCTGACCAAAAAGAACAATTCAATATGCTTTTAAATAGACTATGATGTGTCGCTGGGTTTTTGAACGGTATTTTTTTCTGTCAGTCAAGTAGCAGCCACGTCTCATCTATCTGTTGTAAGATGGCTCAGTTTCGTGTAGTGTAATTAATTCTCTTTAGAAAAGATAAAGAAATCAGTTTTCTTGTAAAGGAGCTGAGTTTCCAAAAGAGATAGAGAAAGATAGACTTGTGTGTGCTTGATTTGTATTAAAAAATGAAAATGCAAGTTGGTGTGTTTCAGTGCGTGTGATGTGAGAGAGAGGAGAAATACAAAAATGCCTTGGCAGTCAATGGAGCCCATTGGTACTGTTTGCGTGCATTTCCTGTCCAGCAGGATGTGCTTACTCAGCAGATAATCCCAGTTGACATACACACACACACACACACACACACACACACAGACACACACACACGCATACACACGGATAGTTAAGATACTAGTTTTTAGTCAAATGATTTAGCGTCAAAATTGCTATTTAAACAAATGAAGACTGTAAATCTCTTGAATGTGGTGCAGACATTTAGTAGCTGTTACTTCTAAAATAATATTTTTGTTAAAGCCCACAAGCATCATCAGGGTTAAGGCCCCCGAAGAAAGCACAAGCACACCATCTGTGTAGTCCTTCATCAGTCGTCTGTCTCATGAAACAGCTCGACCTCTTCCTCCTCCTCCAGTTCTTGCTCCCTCTCTCTCGTTCTTCAGATTTCTTCCTTCCCAGTGTTCCTCCGTCTGTCATGGCGGCTGTCTGAACAAACAAACACACGAGGGTCCACGGCGAGCCAGACGGCGTGATGTGGGATTGTTTGCTTTGGTTGCTCCCGTGCGGGAGAAAGTTTTCTTAAGAGGCACACTGAGGTCTGGAGCTCTACGGAGAGACCACAAAACAAATATTTACCCTCCAGCCTCCAGCGCCCGGGCCCTTTCCTATCTTCCTAAGACGAGGAATAAGAGAATGGACCCACTTTTGGTTCTGAATAGAGGAAGAGATGTGGTCAACAGATACAGAGAGGCTTGACTGTCAATTTCTGGGTTTTTATTGGGTTTCTAGATTATCAGTTGACAGTTAATTCTGAACTCAACATAGAATGATCTTGCCGTCACACACATGATTCCTTTATTCTAAAAGGGACCAAATAACAGGGCTGTAATACTTTTTTTCCAGTTTCCAACCCATTTCACTCAGTGATTCCTCTAAATATGCTGCCAGTCCTGCCATGCTCTTACTCTCCTACTTGTAATATCTACTTTTTCCATGCCTTCCTGGTATGATCAAACAGAAATCAATAGATATCACTATCAGACAGAATTCTTAATGCCTGCTTCTCCTTCAGACTACATAGTAACGCTAGACAAACTGCTGGGGCAGTGTTGACTAAATTCTAGTGATTATGAAAAATGGTGTGATGCTTTATACGTTTACAGCACAAAGCAGAAAAGCCACTGAAACACATCTTTGTTCATGTTCAACAGCATGGAGACCCTGAAGATCAGCCGAAGAACTATAGCGCCCTCTTGTGTTATATAGTGGACCAACTTTGTTTCCAGCACCTTGACGGCTATTTTAGGCAGCCTGAGCATACTGACTGAGGGCTGAGAGACAGACTTTAAGGTAACAGACTACCGGCAAAAACAGAGGAGAGGAGAGTTTGGGCAATTGTGTCATCTTTTAGACTAGTGGAAAGAAAACCATTACAAAATACACATGTAGGTGTTTATTATACGACACGTCTATTCACGTCTAAGTCAGCAACAAATAATGCCAAAACTAATGCATTGACTTTCAAAGAGCTGATAGCAGAATAATGTTGGTGCCCCATACAGCCAAGTATATCCTCTGATATACAGTGACTCTGTCCAACATCTAGTTCAGTGATCTTAAACTTTCTTCACAGAATCACATTATTTTTCAGGTGTCTTTGATTCTTTTTTTTACCTTGGTGTTTCTTGTACTGTAGAGCAGCTGGTAAGTATTTTCACCACTAGGTGTCAGCTTAGTGTTGCTGTACTGCAGAGGCACTGGCAAAAGTTTGAAATTATTGCTTTAGAGTTCACAAAGAATTAATACACAGCTTTACATCAAGTATGATGATACATTGGCATGAGGTGTTTGCTAATCATATACAATTACACACCTTACATGACTACTTTTTAAATCTTCCTCTTTCTTCTCATTCACGGTCAATAATTCTCTAACACAACAAATATCCATATGTTACAGATTATATTACATGATGTTATATTACAAGATGTTATACCATCCTTATATTACAGATTATAATTTTACACTTTTTAATACGCATTTTTGTCAATATTTACATATCTTCTGTGACTATCAATGTAAATCATCCATGCATACAGCATATAGTCATCTCTACATGTACCTACTGCACATAATAATCCAGTCCATGTATATCCATTGGAATGTATTTTTTCACACTGTAGCTCTGTTGTCCTTGTCCCTAGTTGTTATTTCTATTTCTGCCCAAGTTGAGAGAGATGCAAAAGGAGTCAAATAAATTCCTTGTATGTGCATGGAAAGCTGATTCTCATTCTGATACAAATCAACATGTTTGTATTTATTAAATGTATTTATGAGATACAGTTGCCTATATTTAGAGGCAGCAGGTAGCAATCAGTTGCCAAACAATCTTTCTTTTAATCAGTAACAATTTAGTTAATGAGCATGTAATCAGTACAGACAACACTTATCAAGAAGTGATTATAAACACTGTCTATCAACCAGCAGTTTCCCAATCTTCTCTCAGTATAATTAACATGGGTTATGCATAAAACATATTACACATAATCAATATTAAGGGGTGTGATATGAGCACGACAGATAGACACATGATACTTATTTGTGTATAATAAATGAACATACTGTGTCATCATTTTTCATCAGAGCTCTGTCATATGTATGTTATTTTAGAATGACCAGGATATTATTATGGAAAATGACACATGATAGATGATTTGTGTTCTAATCGTGCTTACTCTGCATAATACAACATAGCACGTGTTAAACTTCTACAATCACATTCTCATTCATCATCAAAGGAGGAGGACATGTTTCCTGTTGTCGTGTACCAGGCGCCTGTGTGTTCTGACTTCCCCCGTCTTCCTCGGAGTCAGTGCCCGTCAGACCGTTTTTAGGCAAAGAGGCCGCTAAGGAAGGGCTGTCAGCGGATGTGGATGCTTCCAGAGCTCATTAAAGGGCTGTCTGCGGCATACCAGGCTCCGGGACACAGAGCCAGAGATAGAAAAGCAACTTCATAAAGGAATTCCATCCATCATGTTTCTCTATGACATTAATATCTGTCACACACCTCTGACAATACTGCACCCCTGGAGTGAGACATCTTTCTATCATAGATTTGCAACGCAAGCCAAGAGGGATACTCGTATGTGTGTGTGTGTGTGTGTGTGTGTGTGTGTGTGTGTGTGTGTGTGTTTGTTTTGTGTGCATGTGTCCCTGTGTAAGGTGCACATTTGTTTAAAGGAGAGAGGGAGGGTTTATGGATGTATTACTTCTCCTGCCTTGTTCCGAAAACATTGACTGATATTGCTGCTAGTGTATGTGCTTTTCCCCACCAGAATAGCATCAGTAGTTCAACACACAAACTAATTCAGGCTGTTGTACCAAATCTGGAATTTGGAGCACCACTGCGGGATGTTAACAATTAAATGATTCATAATGTGAAGCAGCAATATTAAGGTGAAAACACTGTACTCAGCACATCATGGATTTAAATGTGAGTTCTTGATATAGGACGTCCTGTCTCTTCACTGAGCTCTATGCGATGAAGCAGAAATGTCCTCTAAATACATTTTGTTAAATCTTTTTTTCACTGAGACTTGCTTGAATGAGAAATAACACAGATCGGAGCTGAGTAAACATGATCCTCCGGCGTAATGAATCAGGTCGTAGCACTTGCTTGACAACAGAGGCCTGTCGGGTATGAATGAAAACACATGAACAAATACTCTCCATGGTTAATATTTTATCAGTTATACACGCCCTGCAGCCGCAAGAAACACCAAACGTGATGAACCAGCATCCGTCTGAACGGTGACCATATGTTGTTCCACATTTCTTGTGTGAGAAGCACGGCTTGTTTTTACAAGTCTCTTCTCCCAAGGTGATTCATCATAATTTCAGAGATAACACTGAAGTGAAAAAACACCTTAATTCTCCTGAGTGTTGTTTTGTTTGCTGTTCAGCGCCCTTGAAACTCCAGCAGCAAAAGGGTTTCATTTAACAGCCATTCTGCAGCAGGATACTAATCGCAGCTGGTGTTAAAGCATGGGTGACGAGTGTTTTTATGGATGAGAATGGAGATATGTGCTTCTAATTAGACCACTGGCTATGTCAGCGGACCTCCTGTCACTGGCGTTGCCCAAATGCTCGCTTTAATTACTCAAAGAGAAAAGAGGATGTCAAGTGAAAATAATAAGTAGGCTTCATGTAAGACTTGCTGGATGACTTCAGACTGCAGCACTGGGAAGGATTCTTTAGACATGCAATCCATCACAAAGAGCTTAATGCAACTTTGAAATTATAATTATTGTTAAGCATGAAATGGTTTTTAATTTAAATAAAGAATATAAGCTGTTCAAGTCATTTGAATTTAATTTAATTTATTTTGATATACGATGTCGATCAGCCAGTCGGTCTACCACTTTGATCCAGACTGAAATATCTCGACTATTGAATGGATAACATCTCGTAGTTGTCGTTGATCTGGTTTCACCTGTTGCACCTGTTACCTGGTCCAACCCGACCGCCCAGTCGCCCGACAAAGGATAGTGATAGTGTCTCATTCCAGCTAAGCAATGGAAATTAGGACCAACCATTTTCCTCTGAAGAGCAGTTTTCTCTCAGCCAATCTGCTTATACTCTAACATGCTCCTCGCACAAAGCAGAGGTGCACACAAGTCACAATGCAGCAGGCACAGCCCATTCACTTCCTCACATTTTCATGAGTAACAACTACTCGTTTAAAATGTGCATTACTGACTTACAATCACCTCCCACCCATCAGGCTGAGTTAGTAGTGATATCCAAGCACAACCTTTGACCTTTGGTTGGGACACACAGAGTTGAACGCTGATGCTGTCATGTGTTTTCAGCAGCACGGCCAGCACCAGCCCTTGCGATGCAGCCTTCACTTAGGCTGCAGGGAATACACACTTGATTCACACAGCGGGGAAGAATGCTACAAGCCGGCTGCAAACTATAAGAACAGACGCCACACAGACGTGCGTTGCCCGCTTACGGAGCACAGCCAGCTACCCATGTATACATGGATGTTATAGGTTAGTTTCAAGAAACTACATGCTCCAGTTTGCCGGTCTGGCAGAGCTTCTTAGTAAGGAAGCGATCTCCCACGTCCCTCCAGGAGAGGACATCAAGGGGTTATTTTCACACCATTTTCTCACACCAAAGAAAACAGGTGGGCTGAGGCCGATTTTGGAGCTGAATTTGTTCAACAGGTTTCAACAATTAGACATGTGTTGGAATGTTTGCGCTGGCCCAACTGGTTCACTTGCATCAATCTGAGAGACTCCTTTTACCACATTCTTGTAATTTCAAAGCAATGAAAGTTCCTGTGTTTCTGGTTCGAGGGAATAAAAAAACAGTGCAACCAGCTTCCATTCGGCTATTCTTTGGCTCTCCAAACTTTCTCTAAACTTTCTGTTGTTACAAATTGCGCCCCATAGAGTGGTGACAGTGGTGCGTCTGCTTGGTACGATGTCAGCGAGCCATGTGGTGGTCACCGTTTGACCCCTCTGTACGAGACAAACCAGAGGTGGTTTGGTTGCCTCCGCCTTGATCCAGTTCAGCACAACAGACGCCTTCTGCAGTCAGACCTGGCATACTGGAAAAAAAACATCCACTCCCCCTTTATTCATTCAAATGCTGTTGGACAGGTTTGGGAAGGCAAAAGTGGATCTGTTCACCTCACCACAGAATGCACAATGTGCACTGTGGTTCTCCATGAACACATAAGACCACTCACCACTAGGAGTAGATGTCTTCTTTCACAGACCATGGCCCCCCAGCTCATTCTACTTTGAACAGCTGGATACTGAAGACAAAGCTTCTTTCAAAGGATATAATGTGTACACAGAGAAAATAGACTTCAGTTCATGGCTGTCATTACTGGCACGTCTAACCAGTATAGGCACATATGAACATTAATTATGGCACTCTGACATTTGGCTTTAAATTGATTGATTATAACATATTTGTATCCATGTTTTTAAGTCATGACGACTCTGGCTAATACCCAAAAAACACTGTCACCAACCATTACAGGCAAAATGGGAGAACAAAAGGGTCCAATTCAACAGATAATCCCCTATCTTATACAATTGCCAATTGCATGAGTGGTTCACTAATGCTATGGTTCATATTATGACCCCCTAAACAGCCGGTTACATTAGAGGCGAGTGTGGAGCATTGGAAGTCATACAGTAGTCTTGCAATGCATTGTGAGACATGAGGAACATTACAGATAAGAGACATTACAAGCATCCTTGCTACCTTTAGTGCTGAAGGAGCTGAGGAATTCAGTGCATGCAGAAGTGTGAAGTGCATGTCTGTGTCTGCTTTTAGTTTTATTCTGATGGGAACCTGCTTGAGTTTTAGACATTTTTGTTTAAGTTTAGTCAAAGTATAGCACTGGCTTTAGGAGTAAAGTTGAAGTTAAAAATTATTATTATTTATATACAGTGGATAAAATGTATGAAGCGGAATACTTCTATTATTAGGAGTTATAACATATTAGCTATTACTATATGATACCCTACATTTTACATACAGTTCATGTATTTAACTTCTTGAACACTAAGCCTATGTTTAGGCCTCTGCTCGAATCTCTATTTGAATTAATTAGATTTAAAACTTTATTGGCATTAAAGTTTTTAAAAACTATCTGGCCAATGCATCAAAACACAGAAATAGACAATATCAATATAAACATTAAAAAAACTTCCCATAAAACCACACATGAACACACACACACACACACGCGCACACACACACACACACACACACACACACACACACACACACACACACACACACACACACACACACATAAATGCAAGCACTTAACAGAAGCTTTTGTTCACATGTGGGCCTGTACAGCATGTTTTACCAGTTTGGGGATATGATCTCGTGCACCTCCCAACACATATTCTGTATTCTATTGAGCTTCTCAGCTCTTTGTACCGTAACAAAGTTGAAATGCTGCAATTAGAGAATTTTGAAATAGGATATTCATCTACCCATCAATCCATCTCTCTCTCTCTCATAATTGAATTGAATTCAGTTCAATTCAATGCAGTTCAATTAAATTATATTAAATTCCATTCAAATCAATTCAAAGTGACTTTATTGTCATTACAGTTTGTAAAAACAATGTGGCCATTGCATCAAAACACAAAAGTACAAAATAACATCGATATGAAAATGAACACAACAATAACACAACATTACGACAGTATATAATAATGATGTGTTTCTATAGAGGTGTGACCAGAGAAGAATGGTGGAGTTGCACACACTATATCCAAACATTATTTTGTCATTAATTTACTTTATTCAGTCTCAACAAAAACAATGCAAACTGCCGTGCGCTCTCTCATGCTGCCCGGCTCCTCGGAGCGCACACAGCCCAGCGTCCACAATACAGTCAGACTCTGACTGCTGTTGTTACTGTCTCTATGTCCTTCGTTGTGTGTCACAGTCACCAGAGCTCCAGCCTACTACTGATTAACAGGACGAAGGATATTCAGAAACAATTTACAGCTGAGCCAACCAATTAAACTCAACCTGGCACTGTTCCCCTGAACAACTCCCATACATCTCTACCTTGAGCACAGACCATGCCCACTACCACAATCTTGCTCAGTTTTTTTGAATGGGGCATTGTGTAATGCTTTCTGTGGGTGAGGTCTGCAGCATGTAACTCCAGTGAGCGTGAGGGTTTACCAGTCACAGTATTTTATTAGCTTCCAAAACCATGTCTGATTGGAGGAACATGAGAAACAGGAGAGACAGAAGAAACAGGAGAAACAGGAGAAGCAGAAGAAACAGAAGAAACAGGAGAAACAGGAGAGGCTTGTTAACCCACATTGAGGTTCTATAAAACCAAGCTGTTCAGCTGAGAGGTACTGTGGTGAAGACTCTTGTTTCTGCAGAGAAAGGTAACGTAGTGTCTCTTCTGAACTTAAGTTTTCGAGCGTATTGTAATTTCACAGATACTCTTGTTTAACAATGTATGTCTTTATAAAGTGTCTTTTTTTTAATTGTGACTTCATGTTTAAATGAGAATGTATTTAAAATTGAGATGTTAAATATTTTGATAATGCACAATTGTATTAAAATTTCTAAATGCAAACAACTTTCCTTCCAGGTTTGGAGATCCAGTATCTACAATCATGATCAACTTGGTAATGTATTCTCTTTTTATTTTTTGTCAAAGCAGATTTACATGTTCTGTATAGAGTTTGCCATATTCTGTCTGTGTAATCCTCTTGGTTTCTTTTATAGTTCAGTGTTGCCATTTTGGCCGGATTCTTCTTCGGTAGGTTCATCTTAATAACTTCAATGGTCAAAATCAAATATAAACATTTTGACGACTCTATAATCAGAAATATACACAGTCACAGTAAACTCTATATTGTTCCTAAATTACCTTTAGCAGCAAGCAACCAGCAGCATACTATTGGCCCCTTGATTCCATGGCCTGAAGGTAAGAGATTGCAGTTTGTCATATTCTGTGTTTGTAACCCTCTTGTTTTCTTTTATATTTAAGTATTGCCATTTTGGCCGCATTCTTCTGAGATAGAATCATCTCAATAACTGCAATGGTCAAGATCAAATGTACACATTTTGACTACTCTATAATCAGAAAGATACACAGTCACAGTAAACTCTATTTTTCCGAAATTATCTTCAGCAACAAGGGAACAGCAGCCTCCTGGCCCCGTGATTCCAGTGACTGTAGGTAAGAGATTGCAGTATGCCATATTCTGTGTTTGTAAACCTCTTGTTTTCTTTTATAGTTAAGTGTTGCCATTTTGGTCGGATTCTTCATAAATAGAATCATCTCAATAACTGCAATGGTCAAGATCAAATGTATACATTTTGACTACTCTATAATCAGAAAGATACACAGTCAAAGTAAACTCAATTTTTCATAAATTAACTTCAACAGAAATTGAAGAGCAGCAGACTGCTGCCGCTGTCGCCTTTGACCCTTCTCGTGTGTCCCATGGTAAGAGATTATTTTCTGTGGCAATCCTGATATTTAAAGTACAGACCAAACCATTCATTGGTTCACCTGGAATAGAAAGGTCATTCATTTTTAATTTTTTTTATAACTCCATTCTCCGTGGCCTTGCTACGATACCACCAATATCCATGAGGAGATTCCACATTTGTATTTTTTACATTTATTTCATCTGTCTGGGTATCTATCTTTTACATTTGACCGATCAGAACATGTGTAATTATTGAAAGATGTCTCATTTCTTGTTGGTAATTTGTCTAAATTCTAAAACCTTGGTCCAGAATGCTGGACAGAGTGGTTTGACAGAGATGACCCCAGTGGAAGTGGGGACTGGGAAACTCTCATCCATCTTCGCAGAGCGAACCCAAGAAAGATCTGCCGAAACCCACGAGCTATTGATGTCCAAACTCTAACTGGGCTCACTGTGGCTCAAACAGGGGATGTGATTTATAGGTAAGTTCTGACTGAGTATAAATAGTTTCAATGTGTTTAATGCAATGATTCATATTGTGTTCTACTGAATGTGATGGCAAAATGGCTCAAAATGATGCCAAACAGCTCTGTTATGATAGATTGTACAATATGAGTGATAAACAAAGTGAAATGTAGGGAAACATGTAGTAATATAGTATATATTAAAAGTACAATGGAACAGCTACAACTCCTGGTCCCAAAATAAGAATTTGGCGTGTTTCTTCGTACATAAACTTCTATAACTTTAAAATTATTAAAATAGACCTTGTAGTTACAGAATTAGTCGTTTTAGTATGGGTTACAATTTTTGAGCAGAGGCCAAAACATTTGCCTAGGGTTCAAGAGGTTAAATTAAATTTCGACCTGATGATCATGATGATGATGATGATGGGAACACCAAAGTGATTTCACTTAATGAATGTGTTTACCAAATATAATTGTTATCCATCCAATAGCTATCAAAACATTACACTCAACACCACGAATGTCAACCTTCTGGTTGCGCTGATGGAAGGTGGTCAGGGGATCACCAAAGTTGGGTAGAGTCATCCTCTGGGGACCAGGAATAATTTTATTAAGTGCCACTGTGTTTCTTTTTTTCAGAAGTGACACAACTACAGGATTCGTCTGCAGGAACAGAGACCAAAGGGGGAAGCGCCAATGTGAGGATTATCGCGTTCGATTCCGCTGCCATCCCCCTTACTGTGCTGTACAAGGTACTGTGTGATCACATTCATGTGCAGTGTAAAGCTACTAATGGAAAGATGATTTCCCCTTCTCTTCATCGTTTTTGTGCATAAGTGTTGTTTTAGAATGTTGCTTTTGCTCTGCAGTTTCCCACCAGTCATCATCTCTCTTTTATTGCTCCGTGCAGAGGCGTGCTGGACAGACTGGTTTGACAGAGATAATCCCAGTGGAACTGGGGACTGGGAAACTCTCGGCAGTCTTCGCGCAGCGAACCCAGGAAGGATCTGTCCATACCCACAAGCTATTCAGGTCCAAACTCTAACTGGGCTCACTGTGGCTGAAACAGGGGATGTGATTTATAGGTAAGTTCTGACCGAGTATAAATAGTTTCAATGTGTTTAATGCAATGATTCATATTGTGTTCTACTGAATGTGATGCATTAATGTTGCTACATGATGTGTTTGTGAGACCAAACATATTTACATATTATATTCTGTTCTTTGGTCAGCCATGGACTTGCTAACCAATGAGCATCAGCAAATGGCATCTTACGTAGAAAAACTATTTATCTATTTGTGCAGTGGTACAATATAAATATTTCTTATATTAAGAGAGTGACACTTAGTCATTGAGCAATCACAATAGAATAGTACGTTTGATATTGAATATGTTTAAATTTAAAAAGATACATTAATTGTGTGTTAAACCACACTAATACAACAAGACATTAGGCAATGTGAGGCTGTAGGAACAGTGGTGGATTGAACTGAACTCTAACACAATGTCAAACGTAACATGCTGATTATTAAGCAGGTATAACATTTACAATGTGCATCATCTTAGTTTAGCATGTTTGTTCACATGCTAACATTGTCTAATAATCACTGAACATGTCGTACAGCTCATGCTGATAGTAATGTTAATAGTTTTGGCCTTTAAATTAAAATGTTGACGTGATGATGATGATGATGATGATGATGATGATGGGATCACCAAAGTGATTTCACTTAATGAATGTTTTTACCAAATATAATTGTTATCCATCCAATAGCTATCAAAACATTACACGCAACACCACAAATGTCAACTTTCTGGTTAAGCTGATGGAAGGTGGTCAGGGGATCACCAAAGTTGGGAGGATTCATCCTCTGGGGACCAGGAATGTTTTTATTAAGTGCCACTGTGCTTCTTTTTTTCAGAAGTGACACAACTACAGGATTTGTCTGCAGAAACAGAGACCAAAGGTGGACTTTTTGGTCACGGCCCTATTGTCAGGATTATCGCGTTCGTTTCAGCTGCCCCCCCCCTTTCTGTGCTGTAGAAGGTACTGATTCATGTGCTGTGTAAAGCTACTAATGGATAGAAGATTTCCCCTTCTCTTTATCGTTACTGTGCATATGCGTTCATTTAGAATGTTGCTTTTGTCCTGCAGTTTCCCACCAGTCATCATCTCTCTTTTTTTGCTCCGTGCAGTGTGCTGGACCAATTGGTATGACCGAGATAATCCCAGTGGAACAGGGGACTGGGAGCTTTTGAGTAACCTGAGGAGAGAATACCCAGGACAAATTTGTGCTGAACCTCTGCACATTGAGGCTGTTACCACTGACACAAATACCCCAGCCTCCGCCACAGGGGATAACATCTATATGTAAGTGGCCTCACAGGGAAATACTTTAAAATGTTGCTACCAACCACCAAATAATGAATCTATACTTCTCAAAATTAAAACTTCTTTCCCAAAGTATCCAAATCATCAAGATGTACTGCCTGGAGCTGCTGCTTGAACAGTGAAACGTTGTAGATGCACATTTACATTCCATAAAATGACATTTTAATGAGCTCCATGAGGAAACTGGCTAATAGGCACATAATGTCTAAAGGTTTTAGCTGATTCTTACTTCATTCTTGTGCTATCAGCTTTGTTTGAGATAACATTATTTGTGGTCTGGAGAGTAACAAACACTCATAACCCAATTTATTGGTCTTCCTTTTTCATGATTACTTTCTCTTAATTGTGTTGGCTATCTAAGATATTTTTAATTGTAAAAGAACCTACACCTGGCATCAAGAAAAAAGGAGGAAAGATGATTGAAATATTTAAATTTTAACATTTTTGTACAGTACTTTCATAAGCTAGATCATGTTTTTATCATAGGTAAACAATAATGTATGTTTCAACATTGTGCACCACTAAAATGAAGTTCTTGTTTGATTTCAATATGGTTTCCTTGCTTTAAATATTATATTGACCTCCTGTTTGGAATCATATTTCAGCTCCAGTCCAACCCAGGGATTTGTTTGCCGCAATCGGGACCAGAGATCTCGCAGGTGCCGTGACTACAAAGTCCGGTTTGGGTGCCCATGCTAGAAAAAAGCCCCGACTCCAAAGACTGCGATGGATAAGAAGAGACAACGTTCAAATTTTGATCACTTGAATTTTTGTCAGATTTTTCTTTCATGTTATATTTTCTTTCTTATTTTTCCAGGTGGAGGTAGTACATGTATAATAGGCCTTTTTTACAGCAGACATTTTGACTTTTGACTTGTAGGAAAAGTAAAGATGGATCAATGATGGATCTGTTCTATACCAGGACCCTATGGAGCTCAGTCATAGTTCATTCTATTATGCTTCTGCTTTTACCATTCCAAAACATTTTGTGGAAAAAGGCCCATTATGTGCTTTATCAGTCTATTCTCTTTTCTTTCTAGTGATTATGAAATCATTGTCTTGTATTGTAAGAAATCAATCAACAGTAAAAAGCAATAAAACTGCTAATCAACAGCAAATCCATTTTGTCATTAACTTTTATTTAACAACTCTGCCCGTGTTATTAGGAATTTATTAGCAAGTTATGATTTGGTGTGTTTAGAACAGATGGTGGGAGCAGTTATGATATACAGACAGCAGGAGGTGCTGGATAGCAGTTCATCACTGATGAGAAAAACATACAATATGTCAGTGAATCTGTATTTTTTTATCAACACACGTGCACTAACAGGCACAGTTATGACTGTAAATACCTTAAATATCATCAAATGAGGGGAGAACACATTTCCACCATCTGCTGTGTTAAAACCTTGTGTACTTTGGGTGTTTCGCTAGTACTTGCCCTGCATCGATACTTGTTCCCTGTAGTGGAATTCCGCCTAAAGTATGCTTGTCTGTCCTCCAGTAAGACCATGTTTCAGTAGACAAAATAAAAGACACAGAGCAGGAGGGAAGGAGTAAAATGAATCTGGAGGAATTTCCCTCTTCACTTTTTTTTAAGGACAGGTAAAATTAAATCTGAACTGAACAGAAGTACAACCAAAGTGTTGAAGTTCAGCACATTATGGTGTTCCATTAATCTACCAATATTCCATGAATGTGAAGGCCCATTTATAGACCAGGGGATGATTAAGTGAAGTACTGTGTCACACAGGGATCCAAGCTCATCTTCTCTTCCCATTCTCTCTCTTACTCATTCTCTACCTACTTCTCTTTCTTTCCCTCCCTCGGCAACTTCTTCTTCTTTCTCACTATCTTTTCTCTCTTCCTCTTAGTCCTCCTTTTTTCATGAGCATTTACAGTATATCATACACCAACTCAATTTCAGATAGTTTAGTTTCTATGCAGTGAAATTATGTTAGACTCAAGGGGGTACGGATAAGTCAGAGGGCCAGTGGGCGCTGTGACTTTAAGTATGAACAGTATGTAAGGGTTAAGAGTCGGCACTATGGTAATGGGATGTGCTTGTGTTCCTGCATCCTGCATCCCGATGAGCGATTTCACGTCTCACACGTTGTCTGCCAGTCGCCGGGCGTCTATTCAGTCATCCATGGGGGACGACAAAATTCGCTGCATGGTAGCATTTTACACAAAACTTCCCATGCCGGCAAATAAGGAGGAGATTCCTGGGAGAACCGATGTCGGGAAAAAATTATCCGCTATTTGTTACACCTCGGGCGGATTTGGGTAATTGATATCACAGTAATTTGATAAAGTCAAACAGTATCAGATTAGATTCGGAATCATTAGTTGACTGTACGTCGCCATACCAAATATATTGCTTATGCTGAAATCCTGCAAGGCATCCAGCATCAGTGACACAACGGGAAAATAATCATGCGAGATAAGAGGTGATCCATGTCACCGTGAGATCATAGGTAAAGCTCATGCCTGATTTTGCCTGTGTTCTGGGGGCAGGAGCGGCTGAAACGAGGCTAACAATAGGCGGGTCTCTGTCCATGGTCCTGATAGTTCGACCAAACTAGCTGAACAACCTGTTCAGGACCACGGACAGCGAACCAGGCAGCACAGCCTGCAGCTGACCAATAAGCACAATTCTTATGCTTTTAAATAGACTGTGATGTGTCGCTGAGTTTTTGAACAGCATTTGTTTCTGTCAGTCAAGTAGCAGCCACGTCTCATCTATCTGTTGTAAGATGGCTCAGTTTCGTGTAGTGTAATTAATTCTCTTTAGAAAAGATGATATGCGTATCTGTCTGTGTTTTCTTGTAAAGGAGCTGAGTTTCCAAAAGAGATAGAGAAAGATAAACTCCTGTGTGCTTGATTTGTATTTAAAAAAGAAAATGCAAGTTGGAGTGTTTAAGTGCGTGTGATGTGAGAGAGAGGAGAAATACAAAAATGATTTGACAGTCAATGGAGCCCATTGGTACTGTTTGAGTGCATTTCCTGTCCAGCAGATAATACCAGCTCTCACACACACACACGGATAGTTAAAATACTAGTTTTTAGCCAAATGATTTACATTAAAAGCTTCAAAATTACTATTTAAACAAAATTACGAATGTAAATCTCTTAAATGTGGTGCAGACATTTTGTAGCTGTTACTTCTAAAATAATATTTTTGTTAAAGCCCACTTCAAACATCATCAGGGTTAAGGCCCCCAAAGAATGACCCTTAAAATATTGTCATGACGTTGTCAATGACAGTGAAGCATCCCTAACTGACATTCAAACACGTTCCTCTTGTTGTCTAAGAAGGTTACAACATGTTAAGAATTATTTTTATACTGTTTGACCCATGTCTGCAGCGAGCAAAGCTTTAGGGAATAGGACAAGCACACCATCTGTGTAGTCCTTCATCAGTAGGATGTCTCATGAAACTCCTCCTCCTCCCCATAAAGCGTATAAGGTGAGTGAGAGGGCGCTCACAGGAAGTGGATGATGGACTCTGACCCTTTTCTCCTTCTGGACACTCGGAAACCCTCCAAAGGTCATGCGGGTTCCCACTAACTGTTCACACCACTCATGGAGAGTGGTCTGACTTCAGACTACAGCACTGGGAAGGATTCTTTAGACATGCAATCCATCACAAAGAGCTGAATGCAACTTTGAAATTATAATTATTGTTAAGCATGAAATGGTTTTTAATTTAATTACATTTATTTTGATATACGATGTCGATCAGCCAGTCGGTCTACCACTTTGATCTAGACTGAAATATCTCAACTATTGAATGGATAACATCTCGTAGTTGTCGTTGATCTGGTTTCACTGTTGCACCTGTTACCTGGTCCAACCCGACTGCCCAGTCGCCCCACAAAGGATAGTGATAGTGTCTCATTCCAGCTAGGCAATGGAAACCCAACAGCCCTTCTTAGGACCAACCATTTTCCTCTGAAGAGCAGTTTTCTCTCAGCCAATCTGCTTATACTCTAACATGCTTCTCGCACAAAGCAGAGGTGCACACAAGTCACAATGCAGCAGGCACAGCCCATTCACTTCCTCACATTTTCATGAGTAACAACTACTCGTTTAAAATGTGCATTACTGACTTTCAATCACCTCCCACCCATCAGGCTGAGTTAGTAGTAATATCCAAGCACAACCTTTGACCTTTGGTTGGGACACACAGAGTTGAACGCTGATGCTGTCATGTGTTTTCAGCAGCACAGCCAGCACCAGCCCTTGCGATGCAGCCTTCACTTAGGCTGCAGGGAATACACACTTGATTCACACAGCGGGGAAGAATGCTACAAGCCGGCTGCAAACTATAAGAACAGACGCCACACAGACGTGCGTTGCCCGCTTACGGAGCACAGCCAGCTACCCATGTATACATGGATGTTATAGGTTAGTTTCAAGAAACTACATGCTCCAGTTTGGCGGTCTGGCAGAGCTTCTTAGTAAGGAAGCGATCTCCCACGTCCCTCCAGGAGAGGACATCAAGGGGTTATTTTCACACCATTTTCTCACACCAAAAAAAACAGGTGGGTTGAGGCCGATTTTGGAGCTGAAGTTGTTCAACAGGTTTCAACAATTAGACGTGTGTAGGAATGTTTGCGCTGGCCCAACTGGTTCACTTGCATCAATCTGAGAGACTCCTTTTTCCACATTCTTGTAATTTCAAAGCAATGAAAGTTCCTGTGTTTCTGGTTCGAGGGAATAATAAACCAGTGCAACCAGCTTCCATTCGGCTATTATCTGGCTCTCCAAACTTTCTCTAAACTTTCTGTTGTTACAAATAGCGCCCCATAGAGTGGTGACAGTGGTGCGTCTGCTCGGTACGATGTCAGCGAGCCATGTGGTGGTCACCGTTTGACCCCTCTGTACGAGACAAACCAGAGGTGGTTTGGTTGCCTCCGCCTTGATCCAGTTCAGCACAACAGACGCCTTCTGCAGTCAGACCTGGCATACTGGAAAAAAAACATCCACTCCCCCTTTATTCATTCAAATGCTGTTGGACAGGTTTGGGAAGGCAAAAGTGGATCTGTTCACCTCACCACAGAATGCACAATGTGCACTGTGGTTCTCCATGATCACATAAGACCACTCACCACTAGGAGTAGATGTCTTCTTTCACAGACCATGGCCCCCCAGCTCCTCTGATTCATCAACTGTTAGCGCACATTCAGGAAGACAATTTAATGGTCATTTTAGAAACACCAGAACGCACAAGCGCATCATGGTTCCCCAAACTGGTGCAGCTGCTGGCGGAGAAACTCCAGATTCTATGAGTATAGGTGTAGCCCTCTAAGCTGTGGGCCCCTCTGGCACCACCTATGGCTGCTATAGGAATGCTATTTTAAATGGGAGCAGAACTATGGGGTGGTCACACAGGTGTGCGGACACGTGAGGGGACCCATGCAGGGAATGCGTGCAGATATGAACCCAATAGCAACGCCCACACTCATAAAATCAAGAGTTACAGAATTGAAAAACTTCATGGCTGTCATTACTGGCACGTCTAACCAGTATAGGCACATATGAACATTAATTATGGCACTCTAACATTTGACTTTAAATTGATTGATTATAACATATTTGTATCCCTGTATTTAGGTCATGACGACTCTGGCTAATACCGAAAAAACACTGTCACCAACCAATACAGGCAAAATGGGAGAACAAAAGGGTCCAATTCAACAGATAATCCACTATCTTATACAATTGCCAATTGCATGAGTGGTTCACTAATGCTATGGTTTATAAAGTTAAATTAGTCAAAATAAATGTTCCTTAATTATTTCATTGTTTTACATTTTAGGAGCTCTGTCTCTCTCTTATTCCTATACAAACACACACACACACACACACACACGCACACGCACACACGCACACGCACACGCACACGCACACACACACACACACACACACACACACACACACACACACACATAAATGCAAGCACTTAACAAAAGCTTTTGTTCACATGTGGGCCTGTACAGCATGTTTTACCAGTTTGGGGATATGATCTCGTGCACCTCCCAACACATATTCTGTATTCTATTGAGCTTCTCAGCTCTTTGTACCGTAACAAAGTTGAAATCTTGCAATCAGAGAATTTTGAAATAGGATATTCATCTACCCATCAATCCATCTCTCTCTCTCTCATAATTGAATTGAATTCAGTTCAATTCAATGCTGTTCAATTAAATTATATTAAATTGCATTCAAATCAATTCAAAGTGACTTTATTGTCATTACAGTTTGTAAAAACAATGTGGCCATTGCATCAAAACACAAAAGTACAAAATAACATCGATATGAAAATGAACACAACAATAACACAACATTACGACAGTATATAATAATGATGTATTTCTATAGAGGTGTGACCAGAGATGAATGGTGGAGTTGCACACACTATATCCAAACATTGTTTTGTCATTAATTTACTTTATTCAGTCTCAACAAAAACAATGCAAACTGCCGTGCGCTCTCTCATGCTGCCCGGCTCCTCGGAGCGCACACAGCCCAGCGTCCACGATACAGTCAGACTCTGACTGCTGTTCTTACTGTCTCTATGTCCTTCGTTGTGTGTCACAGTCACCAGAGCTCCAGCCTACTACTGATTAACAGGACGAAGGATATTCAGAAACAATTTACAGCTGAGCCAACCAATTAAACTCAACCTGGCACTGTTCCCCTGAACCACTCCCATACATCTCTACCTTGAGCACAGACCATGCCCACTACCACAATCTTGCTCAGTTTTTTTGAATGGGGCATTGTGTAATGCTTTCTGTGGGTGAGGTCTGCAGCACGTAACTCCAGTGAGCGTGAGGGTTTACCAGTCACAGTATTTTATTAGCTTCCAAAACCATGTCTGATTGGAGGAACATGAGAAACAGGAGAGACAGAAGAAACAGGAGAAACAGGAGAAGCAGAAGAAACAGAAGAAACAGGAGAAACAGGAGAGGCTTGTTAACCCACATTGAGGTTCTATAAAACCAAGCTGTTCAGCTGAGAGGTACTGTGGTGAAGACTCTTGTTTCTGCAGAGAAAGGTAACGTAGTGTCTCTTCTGAACTTAAGTTTTCGAGCGTATTGTAATTTCACAGATACTCTTGTTTAACAATGTATGTCTTTATAAAGTGTCTTTTTTTTAATTGTGACTTCATGTTTAAATGAAAATGTATTTAAAATTGAGATGTTAAATATTTTGATAATGCACAATTGTATTCAAATTTCTAAATGCAAACAACTTTCCTTCCAGGTTTGGAGGTCCAGTATCTACAATCATGATCAACTTGGTAATGTATTCTCTTTTTATTTTTTGTCAAAGCAGATGTACATGTTCTGTATAGAGTTTGCCATATTCTGTGTTTGTAACCCTCTTGGTTTCTTTTATAGTTCAGTGTTGCCATTTTGGCCGGATTCTTCTTCGGTAGGTTCATCTTAATAACTTCAATGGTCAAAATCAAATATAAACATTTTGACGACTCTATAATCAGAAATATACACAGTCACAGTAAACTCTATTGTTCCTAAATAAACTTTAGAAGCAAGCCATCAGCACTGGACTCCTGTCCCCTTGATTCCATGGCCTGAAGGTAAGAGATTGCAGTTTGCCATATTCTGTGTGTGTAACCCTCTTGGGGTCTTTTATATTTAAGTGTTGCCATTTTGGTCGGATTCTTCTAAGATAGAATCATCTCATTAACTGCAATGGTCAAGATCAAATGTACACATTTTGACTACTCTATAATCAGAAAGATACACAGTCACAGTAAACTCTATTTTTCCTAAATTAGCTTCAACAACAACGGAACAGCAGCCTCCTGGCCCCGTGATTCCAGTGACTGAAGGTAAGAGATTGCAGTATGCCATATTCTGTGTGTGTAACCCTCTTGGGGTCTTTTATATTTAAGTGTTGCCATTTTGGTCGGATTCTTCTTAAATAGAATCATCTCAATAACTGCAATGGTCAAGATCAAATGTACACATTTTGACTATATAATCAGAAATAGACACAATCACAGTAAACTCTATTTTTAATGGATAGAAGATTTCCCCTTCTCTTTATCGTTACTGTGCATATGCGTTCATTTAGAATGTTGCTTTTGTCCTGTAGTTTCCCACCAGTCATCATCTCTCTTTTTTTGCTCCGTACGGTGTGCTGGACCTGGACCGATTGGTATGACCGAGATAATCCCAGTGGAACAGGGGACTGGGAGCGTTTGAGTAACCTGAGGAGACTAAACCCAGGACAAATTTGTGACAATCCTCTGCACATTGAGGCTGTTACCACTGACACAAATACCCCAGCCTCCGACACAGGGGATGTCATCCATATGTAAGTGGCCTCACAGGGAAATACTTTACCATTGTGCTACCAACCACCAAATAATGAATCTATACTTCTCAAAATTAAAACTTCTTTCCCAACGTATCCAAATCATCAAGATGTACTGCCTGGAGCTGCTGCTTGAACAGTGAAACGTTGTAGATGCACATTTACATTCCATAAGATGACATTTTAATGAGCTCCATGAGGAAACTGGCTAATAGGCACATAATGTCTAAAGGTTTTAGCTGATTCTTACTTTATTCTTGTGTTAAAAGCTTTGTTTGAGATAACATTATTTGTGGTCTGGAGAGTAACAAACACTCATAACCCAATTTATTGGTCTTCCTTTTTCATGATTACTTTCTCTTAATTGTGTTGGCTATCTAAGATATTTTTAATTGTAAAAGAACCTACACCTGGCATTCAGAAAAAAGGAGGAAAGATGATTGAAATATTTAAATTTTAACATTTGTGTACAGTACTTTCATAAGCTAGATCATGTTTATATCATAGGTAAACAATAATGTATGTTTCAACATTGTGCACCACTAAAATGAAGTTCTTGTTTGATTTCAATATGGTTTCCTTGCTTTAAATATTATATTGACCTCCTGTTTGGAATCATATTTCAGCTCCAGTCCAACCCAGGGATTTGCTTGCCGCAATCGGGACCAAAGATCTCGCAGGTGCCGTGACTACAAAGTCCGGTTTGGGTGCCCATGCTAGAAAAAAGCCCCGACTCCAAAGACTGCGATGGATAAGAAGAGACAACGTTCAAATTTTGATCACTTGAATTTTTGTCAGATTTTTCTTTCATGTTATATTTTCTTTCTTATTTTTCCAGGTGGAGGTAGTACATGTATAATAGGCCTTTTTTACAGCAGACATTTTGACTTTTGACTTGTAGGAAAAGTAAAGATGGATCAATGATGGATCTGTTCTATACCAGGACCCTATGGAGCTCAGTCATTGTTCATTCTATTATGCTTCTGCTTTTACCATTCCAAAACATTTTGTGGAAAAAGGCCCATTATGTGCTTTATCAGTCTATTCTCTTTTCTTTCTAGTGATTATGAAATCATTGTCTTGTATTGTAAGAAATCAATCAACAGTAAAAAGCAATAAAACTGCTAATCAACAGCAAATCCATTTTGTCATTAACTTTTATTTAACAACTCTGCCCGTGTTATTAGGAATTTATTAGCAAGTTATGATTTGGTGTGTTTAGAACAGATGGTGGGAGCAGTTATGATATACAGACAGCAGGAGGTGCTGGATAGCAGTTCATCACTGATGAGAAAAACATACAATATGTCAGTGAATCTGTATTTTTTATCAACACACGTGCACTAACAGGCACAGTTATGACTGTAAATACCTTAAATATCATCAAATGAGGGGAGAACACATTTCCACCATCTGCTGTGTTAAAACCTTGTGTACTTTGGGTGTTTCGCTAATACTTGCCCTGCATCGATATTTGTTCCCTGTAGTGGAATTCCGCCTAAAGTATGCTTGTCTGTCCTCCAGTAAGACCATGTTTCAGTAGACAAAATAAAAGACACAGAGCAGGAGGGAAGGAGTAAAATGAATCTGGAGGAATTTTCCTCTTCACTTTTTTTTAAGGACATGTAAAATTAAATCTGAACTGAACAGAAGTACAACCAAAGTGTTGAAGTTCAGCACATTATGGTGTTCCATTAATCTACCAATATTCCATGAATGTGAAGGCCCATTTATAGACCAGGGGATGATTAAGTGAAGTACTGTACACAGGGATCCAAGCTCATCTTCTCTTCCCATTCTCTCTCTTACTCATTCTCTACCTACTTCTCTTTCTTTCCCTCCCTCGGCAACTTTATCTTCTTTCTCACTATCTTTTCTCTCTTCCTCTTAGTCCTCCTTTTTTCATGAGCATTTACAGTATATCATACACAAACTCAATTTCAGATAGTTTAGTTTCTATGCAGTGAAATTATGTTAGACTCAAGGGGGTACGGATAAGTCAGAGGGCCAGTGGGCGCTGTGACTTTAAGTATGAACAGTATGTAAGGGTTAAGAGTCGGCACTATGGTAACGGGATGTGCTTGTCTTCCTGCATCCTGCATCCCAATGAGCGATTTCTCGTCTCACACGTTGTCTGCCAGTCGCCGGGCGTCTATTCAGTCATCCATGGGGGACGACAAAAGTCCCTGCATAGTAGCATTTTACACAAAACTTCCCATGCCGGCAAATAAGGAGGAGATTCCTGGGAGAACCGATGTCGGGAAAAAATGATCCGCTATTTGTTACACCTCGGGCGGATTTGGGTAATTGATATCACAGTAATTTGATAAAGTCAAACAGTATCAGATTAGATTCAGAATCATTAGTTGACTGTACGTCGCCATACCAAATATATTGCTTGTGCTGAAATCTTGCAAGGCATCCAGCATCAGTGACACAACGGGAAAATAATCATGCGAGATAAGAGGTGATCCATGTCACCGTAAGATCTGAGGTAAAGCTCATGCCTGATTTTGCCTGTGTTCTGGGGGCAGGAGCGGCTGAAACGAGGCTAACAATAGGCGGGTCTCTGTCCATGGTCCTGATAGTTCGACCAAACAAGCTGAACAACCTGTTCAGGACCACGGACAGCGAACCAGGCAGCGCAGCCTGCAGCTGACCAAAAAGCACAATTCTTATGCTTTTAAATAGACTGTGATGTGTCGCTGAGTTTTTGAACAGCATTTGTTTCTGTCAGTCAAGTAGCAGCCACGTCTCATCTATCTGTTGTACGATGGCTCAGTTTCGTGTAGTGTAATTAATTCTCTTTAGAAAAGATGATATGCGTATCTGTCTGTGTTTTCTTGTAAAGGAGCTGAGTTTCCAAAAGAGATAGAGAAAGATAAACTCCTGTGTGCTTGATTTGTATTTAAAAAATAAAATGTGCGTGTGATGTGAGAGAGAGGAGAAATACAAAAATTATTTGACAGTCAATGGAGCCCATTGGTACTGTTTGCGTGCATTTCCTGTCCAGCAGATAATACCAGCTCTCACACACACACACGGATAGTTAAAATACTAGTTTTTAGCCAAATGATTTACATTAAAAGCTTCAAAATTACTATTTAAACAAAATTACGAATGTAAATCTCTTAAATGTGGTGCAGACATTTTGTAGCTGTTACTTCTAAAATAATATTTTTGTTAAAGCCCACTTCAAACATCATCAGGGTTAAGGCCCCCAAAGAATGACCCTTAAAATATTGTCATGACGTTGTCAATGACAGTGAAGCATCCCTAACTGACATTCAAACACGTTCCTCTTGTTGTCTAAGAAGGTTACAACATGTTAAGAATTATTTTTATACTGTTCGACCCATGTCTGCAGCGAGCAAAGCTTTAGGGAATAGGACAAGCACACCATCTGTGTAGTCCTTCATCAGTAGGATGTCTCATGAAACTCCTCCTCCTCCCCATAAAGCGTATAAGGTGAGTGAGAGGGCGCTCACAGGAAGTGGATGATGGAGTCTGACCCTTTTCTCCTTCTGGACACTCGTAAACCCTCCAAAGGTCATGCGGGTTCCCACTAACTGTTCACACCACTCATGGAGAGTGGTCTGACTTCAGACTACAGCACTGGGAAGGATTCTTTAGACATGCAATCCATCACAAAGAGCTGAATGCAACTTTGAAATTATAATTATTGTTAAGCATGAAATGGTTTTTAATTTAATTTAATTTATTTTGATATATGATGTCAATCAGCCAGTCGGTCTACCACTTTGATCCAGACTGAAATATCTCAACTATTGAATGGATAACATCTCGTAGTTGTCGTTGATCTGGTTTCACTGTTGCACCTGTTACCTTGTCCAACCCGACCGCCCAGTCGCCCCACAAAGAATAGTGATAGTGTCTCATTCCAGCTGAGCAATGGAAACCCAACAGCCCTTCTTAGGACCAACCATTTTCCTCTGAAGAGCAGTTTTCTCTCAGCCAATCTGCTTATACTCTAACATGCTCCTCGCACAAAGCAGAGGTGCACACAAGTCACAATGCAGCAGGCACAGCCCATTCACTTCCTCACATTTTCATGAGTAACAACTACTCGTTTAAAATGTGCATTACTGACTTTCAATCACCTCCCACCCATCAGGCTGAGTTACTAGTAATATCCATGCACAACCTTTGACCTTTGGTTGGGACACACAGAGTTGAACGCTGATGCTGTCATGTGTTTTCAGCAGCACGGCCAGCACCAGCCCTTGCGATGCAGCCTTCACTTAGGCTGCAGGGAATACACACTTGATTCACACAGCGGGGAAGAATGCTACAAGCCGGCTGCAAACTATAAGAACAGACGCCACACAGACGTGCGTTGCCCGCTTACGGAGCACAGCCAGCGACCCATGTATACATGGATGTTATAGGTTAGTTTCAAGAAACTACATGCTCCAGTTTGCCGGTCTGGCAGAGCTTCTGAGTAAGGAAGCGATCTCCCACATCCCTCCAGGAGAGGACATCAAGGGGTTATTTTCACATCATTTTCTCACACCAAAGAAAACAGGTGGGTTGAGGCCGATTTTGGAGCTGAATTTGTTCAACAGGTTTCAACAATTAGACGTGTGTTGGAATGTTTGCGCTGGCCCAACTGGTTCACTTGCATCAATCTGAGAGACTCCTTTTTCCACATTCTTGTAATTTCAAAGCAATGAAAGTTCCTGTGTTTCTGGTTCGAGGGAATAAAAAAACAGTGCAACCAGCTTCCATTCGGCTATTCTTTGGCTCTCCAAACTTTCTCTAAACTTTCTGTTGTTACAAATTGCGCCCCATAGAGTGGTGACAGTGGTGCGTCTGCTCGGTACGATGTCAGCGAGCCATGTGGTGGTCACCGTTTGACCCCTCTGTACGAGACAAACCAGAGGTGGTTTGGTTGCCTCCGCCTTGATCCAGTTCAGCACAACAGACGCCTTCTGCAGTCAGACCTGGCATACTAGAAAAAAAACATCCACTCCCCCTTTATTCATTCAAATGCTGTTGGACAGGTTTGGGAAGGCAAAAGTGGATCTGTTCACCTCACCACAGAATGCACAATGTGCACTGTGGTTCTCCATGAACACATAAGACCACTCACCACTAGGAGTAGATGTCTTCTTTCACAGACCATGGCCCCCCAGCTCCTCTGATTCATCAACTGTTAGCGCACATTCAGGAAGACAATTTAATGGTCATTTTAGAAACACCAGAACGCACAAGCGCATCATGGTTCCCCAAACTGGTGCAGCTGCTGGCGGAGAAACTCCAGATTCTATGAGTATAGGTGTAGCCCTCTAAGCTGTGGGCCCCTCTGGCACCACCTATGGCTGCTATAGGAATGCTATTTTAAATTGGGAGCAGAACTATGGGGTGGTCACACAGGTGTGTGGACGCGTGAGGGGACCCATGCAGGGAATGCGTGCAGATATGAACCCAATAGCAAAGCCCACACTCATAAAATCAAGAGTTACAGAATTGAAAAACTTCATTGCTGTCATTACTGGCACGTCTAACCAGTATAGGCACATATGAACATTAATTATGGCACTCTAACATTTGACTTTAAATTGATTGATTATAACATATTTGTATCCCTGTATTTAGGTCATGACGACTCTGGCTAATACACAAAAAACACTGTCACCAACCAATACAGGCAAAATGGGAGAACAAAAGGGTCCAATTCAACAGATAATCCCCTATCTTATACAATTGACAATTGCATGAGTGGTTCACTAATGCTATGGTTTATAAAGTTAAATGAGTCAAAATAAATGTTCCTTAATTATTTCATTGTTTTTATTTTAGGAGCTCTGTCTCTCACTTATTCCTATACAAACCCACACACACACACACACACACGCACACGCGCACACGCACACGCTTACGCACACGCACACGCACGCGCACACACACACACACACACACACACACACACACACACACACATAAATGCAAGCACTTAACAAAAGCTTTTGTTCACATGTGGGCCTGTACAGCATGTTTTACCAGTTTGGGGATATGATCTCGTGCACCTCCCAACACATATTCTGTATTCTATTGAGCTTCTCAGCTCTTTGTACCGTAACAAAGTTGAAATCCTGCAATCAGAGAATTTTGAAATAGGATATTCATCTACCCATCAATCCATCTCTCTCTCTCATAATTGAATTGAATTCAGTTCAATTCAATGCTGTTCAATTAAATTATATTAAATTGCATTCAAATCAATTCAAAGTGACTTTATTGTCATTACAGTTTGTAAAAACAATGTGGCCATTGCATCAAAACACACAAGTACAAAATAACATCGATATGAAAATGAACACAACAATAACACAACATTACGACAGTATATAATAATGATGTATTTCTATAGAGGTGTGACCAGAGAAGAATGGTGGAGTTGCACACACTATATCCAAACATTGTTTTGTCATTAATTTACTTTATTCAGTCTCAACAAAAACAATGCAAACTGCAATGCGCTCTCTCATGCTGCCCGGCTCCTCGGAGCACACACAGCCCAGCGTCCACAATACAGTCAGACTCTGACTGCTGTTCTTACTGTCTCTATGTCCTTCGTTGTGTGTCACAGTCACCAGAGCTCCAGCCTACTACTGATTAACAGGACGAAGGATATTCAGAAACAATTTACAGCTGAGCCAACCAATTAAACTCAACCTGGCACTGTTCCCCTGAACCACTCCCATACATCTCTACCTTGAGCACAGACCATGCCCACTACCACAATCTTGCTCAGTTTTTTTGAATGGGGCATTGTGTAATGCTTTCTGTGGGTGAGGTCTGCAGCACGTAACTCCAGTGAGCGTGAGGGTTTACCAGTCACAGTATTTTATTAGCTTCCAAAACCATGTCTGATTGGAGGAACAGGAGAAACAGGAGAGACAGAAGAAACAGGAGAAACAGGAGAAGCAGAAGAAACAGAAGAAACAGGAGAAACAGGAGAGGCTTGTTAACCCACATTGAGGTTCTATAAAACCAAGCTGTTCAGCTGAGAGGTACTGTGGTGAAGACTCTTGTTTCTGCAGAGAAAGGTAACGTAGTGTCTCTTCTGAACTTAAGTTTTCGAGCGTATTTTAATTTCACAGATACTCTTGTTTAACAATGTATGTCTTTATAAAGTGTCTTTTTTTTAATTGTGACTTTATGTTTAAATGAAAATGTATTTAAAATTGAGATGTTAAATATTTTGATAATGCACAATTGTATTCAAATTTCTAAATGCAAACAACTTTCCTTCCAGGTTTGGAGATCCAGTATCTACAATCATGATCAACTTGGTAATGTATTATGTTTTTCTTTTTTGTCAAAGCAGATTTACATGTTCTGTATAGAGTTTGCCATATTCTGTCTGTGTAACCCTCTTGGTTTCTTTTATAGTTCAGTGTTGCCATTTTGGCCGGATTCTTCTTCGGTAGGTTCATCTTAATAACTTCAATGGTCAAAATCAAATATAAACATTTTGACGACTCTATAATCAGAAATATACACAGTCACAGTAAACTCTTTTGTTCCTAAATTACCTTTAGCAGCAAGCAACCAGCAGCATACTATTGGCCCCTTGATTCCATGGCCTGAAGGTAAGAGATTGCAGTTTGTCATATTCTGTGTTTGTAACCCTCTTGTTTTCTTTTATATTTAAGTGTTGCCATTTTGGCTGCATTCTTCTGAGATAGAATCATCTCAATAACTGCAATGGTCAAGATCAAATGTAGACATTTTGACTACTCTATAATCAGAAAGATACACAGTCACAGTAAACTCTATTTTTCTGAAATTATCTTCAGTAACAAGGGAACAGCAGCCTCCTGGCCCCGTGATTCCTGTGACTGAAGGTAAGAGATTGCAGTTTGTCATATTCTGTGTTTGTAACCCTCTTGTTTTCTTTTATAGTTAAGTGTTGCCATCAGAAAGATACACAGTCAAAGTAAACTCTATTTTTCCTAAATTAACTTCAACAGAAATTGAACAGCAGCAGACTGCTGCCGCTGTCGCCTTTGACCCTTCTCGTGTGTCCCATGGTAAGAGATTATTTTCTGTGGCAATCCTGATATTTAAAGTACAGACCAAACCATTCATTGGTTCACCTGGAATAGAAAGGTCATTCATTTTGAATTTTTTTATAACTCCATTCTCCGTGGCCTTGCTACTATACCACCAATATCCATGAGGAGATTCCACATTTGTATTTTTTACATTTATTTCATCTGTCTGGGTATCTATCTTTTACATTTGACCGATCAGAACATGTGTAATCATTGAAAGATGTCTCATTTCTTGTTGGTAATTTGTCTAAATTCTAAAACCTTGGTCCAGAATGCTGGACAGAGTGGTTTGACAGAGATGACCCCAGTGGAAGTGGGGACTGGGAAACTCTCATCCATCTTCGCAGAGCGAACCCAAGAAAGATCTGCCGAAACCCACGAGCTATTGATGTCCAAACTCTAACTGGGCTCACTGTGGCTCAAACAGGGGATGTGATTTATAGGTAAGTTCTGACTGAGTATAAATAGTTTCAATGTGTTTAATGCAATGATTCATATTGTGTTCTACTGAATGTGATGGCAAAATGGCTCAAAATGATGCCAAACAGCTCTGTTATGATAGATTGTACAATATGAGTGATAAACAAAGTGAAATATAGGGAAACATGTAGTAATATAGTATATATTAAAAGTACAATGGAACAGCTACAACTCCTGGTTCCAAAATAAGAATTTGGCATGTTTCTTCGTACATAAACTTCTATAACTTTGTTTTGCTTCACTTTATTTACACCAAATCTTTTTGTGAGGCACCTGCACCGTTTTTGCTATGAATTGGGAATGTTTTTAGGCTAGCCAGGGCCTCATTTAAAAAATGTAAGTGCTTTTTCTTCAGGCGAACCTGGGAATTTCCCCTGTTTGCTGTGTTCTGTCTTAAGCTACTATTAACCAGTAACATATACACAATATTTACTCATCTCAACAAATCTCACAATTCGTAGTGTTATTAAACCATCAAAATTATTAAAATAGACCTTGTAGTTACAGAATTAGTCGTTTTAGTATGGGTTACAATTTTCGAGCAGAGGCCAAAACATTTGCCTAGGGTTCAAGAGGTTTTAATTAAACTTTGACCTGATGATGATGATGATGATGATGATGATGATGATGATGGGAACACCAAAGTGATTTCACTTAATGAATGTGTTTACCAAATATAATTGTTATCCATCCAATAGCTATCAAAACATTACACTCAACACCACGAATGTCAACCTTCTGGTTGCGCTGATGGAAGGTGGTCAGGGGATCACCAAAGTTGGGTAGAGTCATCCTCTGGGGACCAAGAATAATTTTATTAAGTGCCACTGTGTTTCTTTTTTTCAGAAGTGACACAACTACAGGATTCGTATGCAGGAACAGAGACCAAAGGGGGAAGCGCATTTGTCAGGATTATCGCGTTCGATTCCGCTGCCATCCCCCTTACTGTGTTGTACAAGGTACTGTGTGATCACATTCATGTGCAGTGTAAAGCTACTAATGGAAAGATGATTTCCCCTTCTCTTCATCGTTTTTGTGCATAAGTGTTGTTTTAGAATGTTGCTTTTGCTCTGCAGTTTCCCACCAGTCATCATCTCTCTTTTATTGCTCCGTGCAGCGCCGTGCTGGACAGACTGGTTTGACAGAGATAACCCCAGTGGAACTGGGGACTGGGAAACTCTCGGCAGTCTTCGCATAGCGAACCCAGGAAAGATCTGCCCATACCCACAAGATATTCAGGTCCTAACTCTAGCTGGGCGCACTGTGGCTCAAACAGGGGATGTGATTTATAGGTAAGTTCTGACCGAGTATAAATAGTTTCAATGTGTTTAATGCAATGATTCATATTGTGTTCTACTGAATGTGATGCATTAATGTTGCTACATGATGTGTTTGTGAGACCAAACATATTTACATATTATATTCTGTTCTTTGGTCAGCCATGGACTTGCTAACCAATGAGCATCAGCAAATGGCATCATACGTAGAAAAACTATTTATCTATTTGTGCAGTGGTACAATATAAATATTTCTTATATTAAGAGAGTCACACTTAGTCATTGAGCAATCACAATAGAATAGTACGTTTGATATTGAATATGATTAAATTTAAAAAGATACATTAATTGTGTGTTAAACCACACTAATACAACAAGACATTAGGCAATGTGAGGCTGTAGGAACAGTGGTGGATTGAACTGAACTCTAACACAATGTCAAACGTAACATGCTGATTATTAAGCAGGTATAACATTTACAATGTGCATCATCTTAGTTTAGCATGTTTGTTCACATGCTAAGCATTGTCTAATAATCACTGAACATGTCGTACAGCTCATGCTGATAGTAATGTTAATAGTTTTGGCCTTTAAATTAAAATGTTGACGTGATGATGATGATGATGATGATGATGATGATGATGATGATGATGATGGGATCACCAAAGTGATTTCACTTCATGAATGTGTTTACCAAATATAATTGTTATCCATCCAATAGCTATCAAAACATTACACGCAACACCACAAATGTCAACTTTCTGGTTAAGCTGATGGAAGGTGGTCAGGGGATCACCAAAGTTGGGAGGATTCATCCTCTGGGGACCAGGAATGTTTTTATTAAGTGCCACTGTGCTTCTTTTTTTCAGAAGTGACACAACTACAGGATTTGTCTGCAGAAACAGAGACCAAAGGTGGGGTTTTTGGCCCCATTGTCAGGATTATCGCGTTCGTTTCAGCTGCCCCCCCCCTTTCTGCGCTGTAGAAGGTACTGATTCATGTGCTGTGTAAAGCTACTAATGGATAGAAGATTTCCCCTTCTCTTTATCGTTACTGTGCATATGCGTTCATTTAGAATGTTGCTTTTGTCCTGCAGTTTCCCACCAGTCATCATCTCTCTTTTTTTGCTCCGTGCAGTGTGCTGGACCAATTGGTATGACCGAGATAATCCCAGTGGAACAGGGGACTGGGAGCTTTTGAGTAACCTGAGGAGAGAATACCCAGGACAAATTTGTGCTGAACCTCTGCACATTGAGGCTGTTACCACTGACACAAATACCCCAGCCTCCGCCACAGGGGATAACATCTATATGTAAGTGGCCTCACAGGGAAATACTTTAAAATGTTGCTACCAACCACCAAATAATGAATCTATACTTCTCAAAATTAAAACTTCTTTCCCAAAGTATCCAAATCATCAAGATGTACTGCCTGGAGCTGCTGCTTGAACAGTGAAACGTTGTAGATGCACATTTACATTCCATAAGATGACATTTTAATGAGCTCCATGAGGAAACTGGCTAATAGGCACATAATGTCTAAAGGTTTTAGCTGATTCTTACTTTATTCTTGTGCTAACAGCTTTGTTTGAGATAACATTATTTGTGGTCTGGAGAGTAAGAAACACTCATAACCCAATTTATTGGTCTTCCTTTTTCATGATTACTTTCTCTTAATTGTGTTGGCTATCTAAGATATTTTTAATTGTAAAAGAACCTACACCTGGCATTCAGAAAAAAGGAGGAAAGATGATTGAAATATTTAAATTTTAACATTTGTGTACAGTACTTTCATAAGCTAGATCATGTTTATATCATAGGTAAACAATAATGTATGTTTCAACATTGTGCACCACTAAAATGAAGTTCTTGTTTGATTTCAATATGGTTTCCTTGCTTTAAATATTATATTGACCTCCTGTTTGGAATCATATTTCAGCTCCAGTCCAACCCAGGGATTTGTTTGCCGCAAACGTGACCAGAGATCTCGCAGGTGCCGTGACTACAAAGTCCGGTTTGGGTGCCCATGCTAGAAAAAAGCCCCGACTCCAAAGACTGCGATGGATAAGAAGAGACAACATTCAAATTTTGATCACTTGAATTTTTGTCAGATTTTTCTTTCATGTTATATTTTCTTTCTTATTTTTCCAGGTGGAGGTAGTACATGTATAATAGGCCTTTTTTAAAGCAGACATTTTGACTTTTGACTTGTAGGAAAAGTAAAGATGGATCAATGATGGATCTGTTCTATACCAGGACCCTATGGAGCTCAGTCATAGTTCATTCTATTATGCTTCTGCTTTTACCATTCCAAAACATTTTGTGGAAAAAGGCCCATTATGTGCTTTATCAGTCTATTCTCTTTTCTTTCTAGTGATTATGAAATCATTGTCTTGTATTGTAAGAACTCAATCAACAGTAAAAAGCAATAAAACTGCTAATCAACAGCAAATCCATTTTGTCATTAACTTTTATTTAACAACTCTGCCCGTGTTATTAGGAATTTATTAGCAAGTTATGATTTGGTGTGTTTAGAACAGATGGTGGGAGCAGTTATGATATACAGACAGCAGGAGGTGCTGGATAGCAGTTCATCACTGATGAGAAAAACATACAATATGTCAGTGAATCTGTATTTTTTATCAACACACGTGCACTAACAGGCACAGTCATGACTGTAAATACCTTAAATATCATCAAATGAGGGGAGAACACATTTCCACCATCTGCTGTGTTAAAACCTTGTGTACTTTGGGTGTTTCGCTAATACTTGCCCTGCATCGATATTTGTTCCCTGTAGTGGAATTCCGCCTAAAGTATGCTTGTCTGTCCTCCAGTAAGACCATGTTTCAGTAGACAAAATAAAAGACACAGAGCAGGAGGGAAGGAGTAAAATGAATCTGGAGGAATTTTCCTCTTCACTTCTTTTTAAGGACAGGTAAAATTAAATCTGAACTGAACAGAAGTACAACCAAAGTGTTGAAGTTCAGCACATTATGGTGTTCCATTAATCTACCAATATTCAATGAATGTGAAGGCCTATTTATAGACCAGGGGATGATTAATTAAGTGGAGTTCTGTGTCACACAGGGAACCAAGCTCATCTTCTCTTCCCATTCTCTCTCTTACTCATTCTCTACCTACTTCTCTTTCTTTCCCTCCCTCGGCAACTTTATCTTCTTTCTCACTATCTTCTCTGTCTTCCTCTTAGTCCTCCTTTTTTCATGAGCATTTACAGTATATCATACACCAACTTAATGTCACATAGTGTAGTTGCTATGCAGTGAAATTATGTTAGACTCAAGGGGGTACGGATAAGTCAGAGGGCCAGTGCGCTGTGACTTTAAGACAAAACCAATGCGCCTGTCTGTTGTCTTCTCCCTGAGCTCAATGAGCATTCCTTTAATGCTCTGTGGAGCTCTGCTGACTTATACGGAAACCCAGATTTTTTTCCATAATTATGCTAATTGACTAGATGGCGGCATGATGAGTGTCATTCTCTGTCATATTCTCACGCTGCAGATTGCTGGTGTGCAGACCCACGCAAACTGACACGCGTTCAAAGTCAGTGTTCACACCTATACTTGATCCCATTATTACTTTGTGTTTCCTTTAGCTGATACAAGCACCCTCTTCACTATTAAATACGTTCGCTTCTATTTGTGAATTGGGAATTGACAGAAGTGGTAACGTATTATGGAGTAGCACTCCAATAAAAGAGAAGTGTAAGAGTCCTTTGCCTATCCACACATTTACTTTTAATAGTCCTATTCTGCAGTCTAATGCATGTACACACAGACACGACATGTTAACAGCAATTTCATACTTTTAGAATATCTTTGTGACATCTGAAGAAATAAATGTACCATAAGTCTACAAATGCATGGGAGCTTGACTGGATAAAGTTTCCCACTTCTCCCGCCCCATTATTTCTCTCTGTCTCTTTCCCTCCATCAATATCCCTCTCCCTACATCCTCACCCTCCCCCTTTTTAATTTATTTCTATCTGTATATTCATCTCCCTTCTCTCTCCCTCTCTCGTCCCCTCTCTCTCTCTCTTGGTGCACGTTCACTACACTAACCTTGGCTCGACGTCAGAGCCTGTGCAGTATAATGGGAGCGCAAGAAACCCAGAGCACCTGATAGGGGGCTCTATATCGCTGCTGTATCCTATGCGTGGTGCTCTTCAACCCTCTCCCCCCTCCACACTGGATCCGTACTCCTCTAAATGGATGTCCCTCCGTCCCTCGACCAGAAGGATTCTTGGCGCAGTGAAGAAGGAGAAGGAGAAGGGGAAGGAATCATGCCGTGACTGCTAATGGATTTAGGGATAGCGCGAGTGACCATGCCGTGATCTTGCGCATCCAGGGCCGCCGTCACCCTGCCTTGCCCAACGAGCGTAACATAATTACGGGGGAATCAAAGCCGCGCACCGGGGGGATTAAACCACTGTGCATTTTTTTAAAAACAACATGAAGATTACCTCCCATCATTTGAAGATAAGTCTCGTTTTCAGGTCCAACCTCAGGCTGATCCGCTTCTGCTGCTGTTTCTTTGTCACTCTCGCGGGATGCACACGTGTTAAGATTTGGTAAGAATGTGTTTGTTTATAATACGGTATCATCTGTAACGATGTCTGGCTAATCTCATAATGTTTTGTAACGATATTTTGAAGGCATTTTACACCGTAAAGCATGCATAGTCAAGGATGTTAACATAACTTTGAGCGAAAATCCACTGTAGCTAACCCGTAAGGAGCACACATATGCAACAGCTGTTCACGGACAGAATACGGGTATCTCTACCAGACACGTTGCTCACGGAGTCTTGTATCTTCACGGTCTTTTAAACTGCTGACACCCCAACATGTCGTCTGTAGTAAATGTATACATGTAAACATTACACCCGGAGTGCAGATCAATCGCTCTGATCTGTCACAAGGGCCAATCAATATGCCGGGCAGTATAGGCTACATTTCAACCCTAATCCCACTCATCTGCTATCCAACGGGAATCCCCGTAATTTGATTTATTTATACCGTTATTGGCAACGATCAAACTAATAGTCCCGGTTCTCAGTGGTGATTGGCTGAGGCACGTTGGGAGCCAAATGTACCAAAAGTGAAATACACTTATAGAAAACAATACCTCAGACTGAGAGTATATGTAGCCTCAACATTGATTAGCCACTTCTCTTTAAGAACGCCTGGTGCTATGATAGTTAAGGATGAGGATTAAAGTTCTTCAACAGTTACCACTGCATTGTTGCTGATTCATAACCTCAAGATGCTGCTATTAACATCTGTGTTCACACCAAATCACGGCCTCCTGAGGTTTAATACACAAAAATGAAAATATTTTAAAATGTCATACTTTTGTACTCGTGGTAATTGTTGGCTGTTTCGGGTCAGATGGATTTTAGATATACCAGTGTGGGTCAAATCAAGGAAAATTATGGTTTTAGGTCATCTTGAAACTGTGAAGGCCATGTTTGTGTGTATTTTTTATGGAACAGTGGTGACAGAGTTCAAGCGGGACCTCGACACTGTCACGAGAACTGTCTGTGTTCCCACGACATTTGCCCAGGTTCCCGCAGAGACAGACACCTGCTGCTCTTCATGGTTCATAACACAAGGGGACAGAAGAGAAGGAGATGCAACTTCTGCCCAAAGAAGGAACGCAAAACAGGGACAACCCGCTGCACATGTGGGAAACACATGTGCAAGTTCCATACAAGTTTCCTACCACATGCTTTGAATGCAGAGACTACCTAAACATTTTATTATGTGATGTTTTGTGTTCTAAGTTCTAAATGTTGAATTAATATTGATAATTATGATTTCTTATGATATAGCAGTGAGGACGGCGTTTAATGGTTGCAATGATTAAAAATGATTATATTATGAATTCCAACTGTTCCAGAATGTTCATGGCATTGTTAAATTCAATAAAATATATTTAAATCATTATGGCTTTTATGTTTTTGTCTTATGTAAAACAGGACATGATAATGTGTAATAGTAGATGTTTTTCTCCAAAAACGAATGTTGTAAAACTTAAAAAATACACTCTCCCTACTCTGTGAAACATTTATTAAGGATTAATCATACATTTATTAATGAGACATAGGCTATTTAGACATTCTAAATATATCTGTAGTTTAAAATTTGGTATATGAGGGAATTCTTGGTCTGGGTCCCGGACCATACTGTGAAGGCACTAAATATGAGTAAGGGTTAGGAGTTGCCACTATGGTAATGGTATGTGCTTGTCTTCCTGCATCCTGAATCCCGATGAGCGATTTCCCGTCTCACACGTTGTCTGCCAGTCGCCGGGCGTCTATTCAGTCATCCATGGGGGACGACAAAAGTCGCTGCATGGTAGCATTTTACACAAAACTTCCCATGCCGGCAAATAAGGAGGAGATTCCTGGGAGAACCGATGTCGGGAAGAAATTATACGATATTTGTTACACCTCGTGGGGAATTTGGGTAATTGATATCACGGTAATTTGATAAAGTCAAACAGTATCAGATCAGATTCGGAGTCATTAGTTGACTGTACGTCGCCATACCAAATATATTGCTTATGCTGAAATCCTGCAAGGCATCCAGCATCAGTGACACAACGGGGAAATAATCATGCAAGATAAGAGGTGATCCATGTCACCGTAAGATCAGAGGTAAAGCTCATGCCTGATTTTGCCTGTGTTCTGGGCGCAGGAGCGGCTGAAACGAGGCTAACAATAGGCGGGTCTCTGTCCATGGTCCTGATAGTGCAACCAAACAAACTGAACCGCCTGATCAGGAACACGGACAGCGAACCAGGCAGCGCAGCCTGCAGCCTGTTGCTGACCAAAAAGCACAATTCTTATGCTTTTAAATAGACTAGGATGTGTTGCTGAGTTTTTGTCAGTCAAGTAGCAGCCATGTCTCATATCTTTTGTAAGATGGCTCAGTTTCGTGTCGTAAAGATATGCATATCTGTCTGTGTTTTCTAGTAAAGGAGCTGAGTATCCAAAAGACAAATATTAAGATAGACTCGTGTGTGCTTGCTTTTTATTAAAAAAAGAAATGCAAGTTGGTGCAAGTTGGTGTGTTTAAGTGCGTGTGATGTGAGAGAGAGAGGAGAAATACAGAAATGCCTTGAGAGTCAATGGAGCCCATTGGTACTTTTTGCGTGCATTTCCTGTCCTGCAGGATGTGCTGTCTCAGCAGATAATCCCAGCTGCTTGCAAGAGGCTGACTAAACGAGGAGGTCAGCTCCCCTGGGTCTGGCTGTTCCTGCCCCAAGTTCCATTCTGCCCAGACAGGCGCTTCACATTGTACAACCACTGTTCTCCTGTCAGGCGGAGATCTTTACACATGCACACACCGCCCCCCCCCCCCCCCCCCCCCCCCCCCCCCCCCACACACACACACACACACACACACACACGCACACAGATGGATACTTAAGATACTAGTTTTTTTTCCAAATGATTTACATGAAAAGCTTCAGAATGACTATTTAAACAAAATTAAGACTGTACATCTCTTAAATATGGTGCAGACATTTAGTAGCTGTTACTTCTAAAATAATATGTTTGTTAAAGCGCATTTAAAGCATCATCAGGGTTAAGGCCCCCAAAGAATGACCCTTAAAATACTGTCATGAAGATGTCAATGACAGTGAAGCATCCCTAACTGACATTCAAACACCTTCATCTTAAATGTCCTCACACTCTTGTCGTCCTGTGTGGTGTATTACGTCTTTTTAGATAAGAAGGTTACAATAATCATTTTTATACTGTTCGACCCATGTCTGCAGAGAGCAAAGCTTTAGGGAATAGGACAAGCACACAGATGTCTTCCTTCCCAGTGTTCCTCCGTCTGTCATGGCGGCTGTCTGAACAAACAAACACACGAGGGTCCACGGCGAGCCAGACGGCGTGATGTGGGATTGTTTGCTTTGGTTGCTCCCGTGCGGGAGAACGTTTTCTTAAGAGGCACACTGAGATCTGGAGCTCTACGGAGAGACCACAAAACAAATATTTACCCTCCAGCCTCCAGCGCCCGGGCCCTTTCCTATCTTCCTAAGACGAGGAACTAGAGAATGGACCCACTTTTGGTTCTGAATAGAGGAAGAGATGTGGTCAACAGATACAGAGAGGCTTGACTGTCAATTTCTGTGTTTTTATTGGGTTTCTAGATTATCAGTTGACAGTTAATTCTGAACTCAACATAGAATGATCTTGCCGTCACACACATGATTCCTTTATTCTAAAAGGGACCAAATAACAGGGCTGTAATACTTTTTTTCCAGTTTCTAACCCATTTCACTCAGTGATTCCTCTAAATATGCTGCCAGTCCTGCCATGCTCCTACTCTCCTACTTGTAATATCTACTTTTTCCATGCCTTCCTGGTATGATCAAACAGAAATCAACAGATATCACTATCCCTCCAATGCAGCCATTAAGCTCAGCCTCTATCTGAATTTAAAGTGTTTCTCCCGGCGCTCCCCTACCTGTAAATATGCACATGTTTGACATGCAGGGTCAGCGAGGAAGACAAGAACTGGGCAGTAATGCCTACTTCCTGGAGGAGACGGCAGCAGCAGGAGGGCTCTACCAATCATACGTCAGCACAGATACATTCTCGGATGCACGCTGTCACACATCAGAGATGAACAATAAAGCCTATAAGGTGAGTGAGAGGGCGCTCACAGGAAGTGGATGATTTCACTTGTTGAGGTGTGAGGCCTTTGATGGACAGATACACAAGTTTTAATATCCTGCAGAAAGGGAAGACCGAGCAGGTGGCGGTCCTCAGTTTGGGCACAGAATTCTTAATGCCTGCTTCTCCTTCAGACTACATAGTAACGCTAGACAAACTGCTGGGGCAGTGTTGACTACATTTTAGTGGATATATGAAAAATGGTGTGATGCTTTATACGTTTACAGCAGAAAGCAGAAAAGCCACTGAAACACATCTATGTTTATGTTCAACAGCATGGAGACCCTGAAGATCAGCCGAAGAACTATAGCGCCCTCTTGTGTTATATAGTGGACCAACTTTGTTTCCAGCACCTTGACGGCTATTTTAGGCAGCATGAGCATACTGAGTGAGGGCTGAGAGACAGATTTAAGGTGACAGACTACAGGCAAAAACAGAGGAGAGGAGAGTTTGGGCAATTTTGTCATCTTTTAGACTAGTGGAAAGAAAATAATTACAAAATACACATGTAGGTGTTTATTTTACAACACGTCTATTCACGTCTAAGTGAGCAACAAATAATGCCAAAACCAGTGGCGGGCCGTTTATTTTATACCTGGGCCTTCTGTGCTGTCCTACTGAGCTACGGTTATTTGTTTCTAGAGGTGTAACAATACACGTATTCCTATTAAACCGTTCGGTACGAGGCTTACGAACTGAACAATATGTTTGAATAATACCAGTGCATTTGGAAAATGCAGAAGCTTAAATTGTGGGAAATATAATGTTTTCGGTGGACTGTGCTCACGTAACAGACAACGGGCTGTGTGACCTTTTGAACCCGGTACAATAACAAAAAACAGCTGAGGCCCCACGTGTGTTCAGGGAGGCTAAGCTAAACTAGCTTAGCAGGGAAACAATAGCAGTTAGCTGTTCCCTACTGATTCAAACAGAATCAAATGTCCAAAATAACCCCACGATGACGGGATGCTTCGTCATCAACGGACAAGTCACAATCGATGTAATTAACACAATGACAAGAACAAACTCACAAGAACCAGTCACATATATTTATATGGCAACATAAAATGGCAAGCATGGCAAATCATTCCAGCAACACCGCAGCGCTCGATCCATTCATATTATTCATAAAAACGACACGATAGACAAAGTAACACAGTAGCGCTACTGCAGATGTAAAAACAAAAGCAGTTGACTTACCAAATCTGCCTTCACTTAAAGACAAAGTCCATCCTCCTTTCTTTGTTAACAAAGTCCGTAACTCTCAAATCCATTTCTCCTCCTCCTTCATCCATTGAGTGATAACAAAACAAAGCTAGGTAAAACAAAAAAATAATCTACTCCAAGCAAAACGCTAAACATGTCATAACTTCTCTTACATATGTTTCAACCTGAACTCTTACTAAACACTAAGATCTGCTAGCTAGCTTTCTGTTTGACAAAAGTCAGGCTGGCTCACTGACCAATCACGGCGCACGTTAAAGCAGACGTACTTAGCAGGCTACCTGAGTACCACTGGCACGTCAAAGACTACGCCCAACATGTCAAACTAAACATCTGAGAGGTTGAAGACTATGACAATCAACAATATCGTCCCCATTTACTTAAACTGCAAAGGCTCTCTATAGCGGGCATCGGGCCTCTGTCCTTACATAGAGAAATAGCGGCTGAATCTGATTGGATAAAAGCTCTCCTTAAAACAAGCTGTGCTGGAAGCAGAGCAACTGAGGAAGACAGCACCTGTGCAATGAGAAAATAAGCTAATGCGAAAAATTGTGGCTATAACTTTGTGATTTGGCCAGCAGAGAAGGCTTAGCTGGCCCTGACAGCCCACCACTGGCCAAAACTAATGCATTGACTTTCAAAGAGCTGATAGCGGAATCATGTTGGTGCCCCATACAGCCAAGTATATCCTCTGATATACAGTGACTCTGTCCAACATCTAGTTCAGTGATCTTAAACTTTCTTCACAGAATCACATTATTGTTCAGGTGTCTTTGATTCTTTTTTTTACCTTGGTGTTTCTTGTTTCTTTATTTAATCTTGACATCAGATCATCCTGGAGGGTTGCAAACAAGATGAAACCTCCTTACTGTGATCAATAAAATACCTACAGAAAAAAGAGATAAGTACTGTACAATAACTATTTTCACCACTAGGTGTCAGCTTAGTGTTGCTGTACTGCAGAGGAACCAGCAAAAGTTTGAAATTATTGCTTTAGAGTTCACAAAGAATTAATACACAGCTTTACATCAAGTATGATGATACATTGGCATGAGGTGTTTGCTAATAATAAACAATTACACACCTTACATGACTACTTTTTAAATCTTCCTCTTTCTTCTCATGCATGGTCAATAATTCTCTAACACAAAGAAATCTATTTATTACAGATTCTATTACATGATGTTATATTACAAGATGTTATACCATCCTTATATTATAGATTATAATTTTACAGTTTTTAATGCAATTTTCTTTCAATATTTACATATCTTCTGCGACTGTCAATGTAAATCATCCATGCTGTACATACAGGACATAGTTATGTTTCCATGTACCTACTGCATATAATAATCCAGTCCATGTATATCCATTGGAATGTATTTCTTCACACTGTAGCTCTGTTGTCCTTGTCCCTAGTTGTTATTTCTATTTCTGCCCAAGTTGAGAGAGATGCAAAAAAGGAGTCAAATAAATTCCTTGTATGTGCATGGAAAGGTGATTCTCATTCTTATACAAATCAACATGTTTGTATTTATTAAATGTATTTATGAGATACAGTTGCCTATATTTAGAGGCAGCAGGTAGCAATCAGTTGCCAAACAATCTTTCTTTTAATCAGTAACCATTTAGTTAATGAGCATGTAATCAGTACAGACAACACTTATCAAGAAGTGATTATAAACACTGTCTATCAACCAGCAGTTTCCCAATCTTCTCTCAGTATAATTAACATGGGTTATGCATAAAACATATTACACATAATCAATATTAAGGGATGTGATATGAGCACGACAGATAGACACATGATACTTATTTGTGTAAAATAAATGAACAGACTGTGTCATAATTTTTCATCAGAGCTCTGTCATATGATCCTGTTATTTTAGAATGACCAGGATATTATTATGGAAAATGACACACAATAAGTGATGTGTGTTCTAATTCTGGTTACTTTTTAAAATACAACATAGCACGTGTTAAACTTCCACAATCACATTCTCATTCATCATTAAAGGAGGAGGACATGTTTCCTGTTGTCGTGTACCAGGCGCCTGTGTGTTCTGACTTCCCCCGTCTTCCTCGGAGTCAGTGCCCGTCAGACCGTTTTTAGGCAAAGAGGCCGCTAAGGAAGGGCTGTCAGCGGATGTGGATGCTTCCAGAGCTCATTAAAGGGCTGTCTGCAGCATACCAGGCTCTGGGACACAGAGCCAGAGATAGAAAAGCAACTTCATAAAGGAATTCCATCCATCATGTTCCTCTATGACATTAATATCTGTCACACACCTCTGACAATGCAATACTGCACCCCTGGAGTGAGACATCTTTCTATCATAGATTTGCAACGCAAGCCAAGAGGGATACTCGTGTGTGTGTGTGCATGTGTCCCTGTGTAACGTGCACATTTGTTTAAAGGAGAGAGGGAGGGTTTATGGATGTATTACTTCTCCTGCCTTGTTCCTATTATAAAACATTGACTGATATTGCTGCTAGTGTATGTGCTTTTCCCTACCAGAATAGCATTAGTGCTGCACAAAGGCAGAGCTTTCAACACACAAACTACTTCAGGCTGTTGTACCAAATCTGGAATTTGGAGCACCACTGCGGGATGTTTACAATGAAATGATATATAATGTGAAGCAGCAATATTAATTAAGGTGAAAACACTCTACTCAGCACATCATGGATTTAAATGTGAGTTCTTGCTGTAGGACGTCCTGTCTCTTCACTGAGCTCTATGTGATGAAGCAGAAATGTCCTCTAAATAAATTTTGTTGAATCTTTTTTTCACTGAGACTTGCTTGATTCAGAGGACAGATTCACTTCCGAGTGACTTTCCAGCTCTGCTGCCTCGCAGGGATTCTGCGTCTTGCTTGAGGACACATCAGCATCATGAACTTGAACTGGATGATGAGGGACTGTTTTGCTGTTTACTTTTCCACCCTGCTCTCAAATAGAGACATAAAGATAATCCAAACATGCATCAAACTGTGTAAAATGTACATTTTAGTTGCATTTCAGCCATTTTGACAGACGTATTCCGATCATTTATTAAGGTAAGAGATATGTGTAAATATGAAATTACAAGTGAAAGTCATGCATTTAAAATTTCAAAAGTCTAACATCTTCTAAGATAATGAACTAAACATTGTGGGTAAGCAAATTAAAGCTGTGCTGCTTCTTGGCAGTATCTTCTGCCTCTGAGCCCAGCTTCTTACTCTTTTACTCTTCTGGTAATACTTCCCCGATTGAAATCAACCATAGGGCGCACATTCAAATTATAGGATTATTACATTGCCTTTTTTCCTCTCGTTCCAAACATCAAGTCTCCTTTTGAACCTTTGCTTTCTGTCTCTCGTTGCCTGGATCATAACCGGACTCAGTCAGCAGTTTTGACCTGAATAATCAGTCAATAAAACTCTAAATCAAGCTGGTTTGGATGGTTTTTCAATTGTGCACCGGTTAACCCCAAGGCAGATCCATTAGCTATAGTGATAGCTTCCACCGAGGCCAGCGAGTTGGGATCGTCACTGCACATTCTGCATCTTTATCTTTGGCTTTTAGTGTGCTGTATGTTGCCTGCTGCATCCATTCCATGAAATATATCCTTTTTTTGTTCATCTTTTTCAGGCACATCTTGAGCGTCAGCTCTTGTTAAAGGATGCGTTGACAGAAATTGATTGAATGTCTGTTGCAGGGAATGATCCTATGCAGTTTGTGCTTTGTAGTAAACTTTTTAATGGTATATTTTGTTAACATTCTTCTCTCTGTTCCTCTCCCCCCAATTATCTCCTAAGATTCATGCAGCAGCACAGCGCTGACTGGCTCTGACAGGACTCTCCTTGGACTCTCCTCCGGGCCATTTGTCAGCAGGCAAGCCCCGCACAACAGAGTACAGATTGGCAGTCGGCTGCAACACGGTTCACAGCCCTTACGGTGCCTAGGCGGTTCATAGCACCGTAAGGGCTGTGAATGAGAAATAACATAGATCGGAGCTGAGTAAACATGATCCTCTGGCGTAATGAATCAGGTCGTAGCACTTGCTTGACAACAGAGGCCTGTCGGGTATGAATGAAAACACATGAACAAATACTCTCCATGGTTAATATTTTATCAGTTATACACGCCCTGCAGCCGCAAGAAACACCAAATGTGATGAACCAGCATCCGTCTGAATGGTGACCATATGTTGCTCCACATTTCTTGTGTGAGAAGCACGGCTTGTTTTTCCAAGTCTCTTCTCCCAAGGTGATTCATCATAATTTCAGAGATAACACTGAAGTGAAAAAACACCTTAATTCTCCTGAGTGTTGTTTTGTTTGCTGTTCAGCGCCTTTGAAACTCCAGCAGCAAAAGGGTTTCATTAAACAGCCATTCTGCAGCAGGATACTAATCGCAGCTGGTGTTAAAGCATAGGTGACGAGTGTTTTTATGGATGAGAATGGAGATATGTGCTTCTAATTAGACCACTGGCTATGTCAGCGGACTTCCTGTCACTGGCGTTGCCCAAATGCTCACTTTAATTACTCAAAGAGGAAAGAGGATGTCAAGTGAAAATAATAAGTAGGCTTCATGTAAGACTTGCTGGATGACTTCAGACTACAGCACTGGGAAGGATTCTTTAGACATGCAATCCATCACAAGGAGCTGAATGCAACTTTGAAATTATAATTATTGTTAAGCATGAAATGGTTTTTAATTTAAATAAAGAATATAAGCAGTTTTCTCTCAGCCAATCTGCTTATACTCTAACATGCTCCTCACACAAAGCAGAGGTGCACACAAGTCACAATGCAGCAGGCACAGCCCATTCACTTCCTCACATTTTCATGAGTAACAAATACTTGTTTAAAATGTGCATTACTGACTTTCAACCACCTTCCACCCATCAGGCTGAGTTAGTAGTGATATCCAAGCACAACCTTTGACCTTTGGTTGGGACACACAGAGTTGAACGCTGATGCTGTCATGTGTTTTCAACAGCACGGCACAATGTGCATTCTGTGGTTCTCCATGAACACAGAAGACCACTCACCACTAGGAGTAGATGTCTTCTTTCACAGACCATGGCCCCCCAGCTCCTCTGATTCATCAACTGTTAGAGCACATTCAGGAAGATAATTTAACGATCATCCTACTGGCACCAGAACGCACAAGCGCATCATGGTTCCCCAACCTGGTGCAGCTGCTGGCGGAGAAACTCCAGATTCTATGAGTATAGGTGTAGCCCTCCAAACTGTGGGGCCCTCTGATACCACCTATGGCAGCTAAAGCAATGCTATTTTAAATTGGGAGCAGAACTATGGGGTGGTCATACAGGTGTGCGGACGCGTGAGGGGACCCATGCAGGGCATGCGTGCAGATATGAACCCAATAGCAACGCCCACACTCATAAAATCAAGAGTTACAGATTGTAACTATGTTTTATAAAACTACTCTGGAGATTATCCACAGTGGAAAGTGGTGAGCTGGCAACAGAAACCTTGTATTCTGACACACTTGTGGCACATCACAATTACTGACAAGCCCAAGAATCGTAAGTGAGAGCAAGAGACACTTACATTTCACACAAGGGGGACAAACCAGACAGAAAGACACAGGGGGAGACAGATAAACTAACACAAAGACAACACTGCAATCTTTGGCTTGTTGGTGGGTCGCACACACACACACACACACCCGTTGTTACCATGGTAACCGAAGTCCCTGTGGAGAAGGGTTCCGGCATAATCCCGGAGGCCAGTGTTTGATTGAATGGTTGTCAGGATGCAAAACGAATGATGACGTATAAGAGCACGACTGACAGCCACACTTCACACAGAGGCACAGTTAAAAGCAGTACACGGTTTGTGTGTTTGTGTGTGTGTGTGTGTGTGTGTGTGTGTGGGTGTGTGGGTATGCACAAGTGCAGGTGTGTGTATGTGTAGCCTACATCATGTATTGAAGAGCAGGTCACCGGGGGGTTCTAGTAATATTTTTGAGAAAATATCAGTGAGTCCTTACACTCCAATCTAGCTCCTCCTCCTGGGAATAAACATTTGCATATTTTATGGCATTTATTCTCTCTGAATTAATTCATGCATCAATAAGATAACACAACACTACATGTACATGTATTAGACATTTACTGCAGCCCGTATTTGCATGTGCAGCATTATTAAAACATTGTGTGCAAAGGTTCACAGAATACCATACCTGTCAGTTACAGCTTACAGTCTGAATGGTTCTCCTGTTTCTTGACAACTTCTTGCTTTCACACACCAATAAAGCAATACCAATAAATAATCAACAAGATATTGGTAAAGGAACATTTTGTGTAACCCGAGCATGTGCCAGACACAGGACGATGCATTTAAATGGCACATTATCAAAACCTGTGTCTCATAAGTGCCTTGTCTGTCTCTAGCCTTTATTTCATTTCCGGTGATAATTAAAGCCTTTCCACATTTTCATCTCCTTACCTCTACTTTACATAATTATCCTCAGGCCACATTCTACTTTGAACAGCTGGATACTGAAGACAAAGCTTCTTTCAAAGGATATAATGTGTACACAGAGAAAATAGACTTCAGTTCATGGCTGTCATTACTGGCACGTCTAACCAGTATAGGCACATATGAACATTAATTATGGCACTCTGACATTTGGCTTTAAATTGATTGATAACATATTTGTATCCCTGTTTTTAGGTCATGACGACTCTGGCTAATACCCAAAAAACACTGTCACCAACCATTACAGGTAAAATGGGAGAACAAAAGGGTCCAATTCAACAGATAATCCCCTATCTTATACAATTGGCAATTGCATGAGTGGTTCACTAATGCTATGGTTAATTTTATGACCCCCTAAACAGCCGGTTACATTAGAGGCGAGTGTGGAGCATTGGAAGTCATACAGTAGTCTTGCAATGCATTGTGAGACATGAGGAACATTACAGATAAGAGACATTACAAGCGTCCTTGCTACCTTTAGTGCTGAAGGAGCTGAGGAATTCAGTGCATGCAAAAGTGTGAAGTGCATGTGCAATACTTCTACTATTAGGAGTTATAACATATTAGCTATCATTATATGATACCCTACATTTCACATACAGTTCATATTTAAAATACTTGTAGGGCTCTTTCACCCATATAAAAAAAAAAACATAACTATCTTGTCTGTGCAGATAGCTTTGGTGTTATTTGTCCAGGATGTGGATGGAATTGTGTTTGTGGTGCATACAGCACTGAATAAGTCTATACATTGTCACGACCCGGCTCAAAAGGCCGCAACATGAGGGAGACAAGACGACTATAAACGTAACAAATAGACATTTATTTAAAGAACCAATAACTGAACTAAACTAAACAAACAATCAAAACAAAGCAGCATCCAGGTCTTCCAAACAGGAGGCAGCGAGGAGAGGAGAGGAGAGGAGAGGAGAGGAGAGGAGAGGAGAGGAGAGGAGAGGCGAAGAACCGAGAGGAGCGGGGAGGAGACCCCAGCCAAAGAAGAGGGGCAGCCTTTATAGCTGGGACCAACCCAAAGCTCAGGTGTTGCCCATCAGTGGCCGATTAACATCCTGGCAGACAACTCAGGAGAAAACAGGACACAGACCCCTGGTGGAAGGGAGGGGTCGTCACAACATTTACAGCATCTACAATCAACATTTCTATATTTTGAAATGGATCACCAGACCACTTGTATGTGAAAGATAACACTTTTAGGGATGAACCTACAGAGTTTTGACACCCGACTCTGCGGTTCCCCAGAGCTCAATGGAACTTCAGAGCAACCTTTGGTGTATTATTTTGGTTCGCAGCCTTCAACTTTGGTTGAAAGAAATTAGCTTTGTGGATCATCATTTAAAACTTACCTGAACATTTACCTGTTGGTCTTCTTAATTAAAACACAGCTTGTGTAAGTTTCACTGCTGTCTGACAATACTGTTTGAGTGTTGCCTTGACAAAGTTTAAATGTGAGTAACATCCTGGCAGAGACTTTGTATTTCAGAGTAAAATAACACATTCACCACAATTATCCCAGTCATCACAATCAAGATGAAGATCAGTACACTTGTGCAAATCAGTGTTGACCACAGCAGTATACCCTCATCCTTCACTTGATCTACATCACTTCACTTAATGACCATCACACTACTTCCTGTATTAATCGGTGCCATATGAATGTGGCGAGCAGGCCGCTTTGACGTTATGAGATGAACACAGTCAATGGGGCAGTGGAAAAGCTCTCACAAAGATAGATGAACAAGAAAGTGGGTATGTATTCCAGTTGCTCCTAAAATAAATGTGTTTTCTCAGAGCTCCCTCCGAACAAACTGATGGTCAACAGAAAGTCTGCCGTCAGCTCTTTCACCACAGGAGGACGGAGACACCAATGATTTCCATGGAGACGGGGAAAGAGAGAGAGAGAGAGAGGGAGAGAGAGAGAGAGAGGAGTGTGTGTGTACGTTTGGAGAGAGGGGGGAATGATAAATGAGTTCACACCATGCTGTCATTTGTACTTTGGCATCCAGTCCAAAGCACAATTTAGTGTAAAATATTACACTGGCCCCTTCAGATGACAACGTTTAATGCTGATGTATGAATAGACACAAGACTATCCCCAGCTGCTATTGAACAGAGGGAGGTAGCTATTCTTCTCAAAGGGCAATTAATTAGTGGTCGCACAAGCACTGCAGAGGGTGTATACTGAAATAGGACAGCAATGTGTTGTGTGTGTAACAATGAAATGCAGACAAGTCAATGTAGGGATCTGTGACTTGATTAGAATCACCTGAGAGAAACTGGGAATCGAAATATGCTCGGCCGATGTGAAAACACTTGAGAACAGATGAAAAATAGCATTTTGACACAATGCATCCTATATTTATGACATGAGTAGAGTTGTTTTGATTTAGATGGTCTCTTCCCTAAACATTTTATGTGAAATCTTAAGAACAGTGTAAGTGCTGCAACATTTTCTAAGAATCACTCATTAGTTTCTTTGTTCTTTTCAATTCCCTTCCAAGAGAAAGTTCCCAAGATAAAAATTGTTCTAAAGGGTATATTCTTCACAGTGTAAGAAGCACACAAATTATTCTGTGAATACAAGTCCTTGTAGAAAAAGCATTAATTCAATTTGTGCTAAATATGACTGCATTGATATATGTATGTGTTTCGTATATATCACTTTTTTAATTTTTAATATAATAATTGTTGAGAGGTAATTAAACTCTTTGAAATATTGGATTATGAAGTTGAATTTGTCAAAATAAATGTTCCTTAATTATTTTATTGACTGATTTACATTAGGATCTCTTTCTCTCTCTTATTCCCAAACACACACACACACACACACACACACACACACACACACACACACACACACACACACACACACACACACACATAAATGCAAGCACTTAACAAAAGCTTTTGTTCACATGTGGGCCTGTACAGCATGTTTTACCAGTTTGGGGATATGATCTCGTGCACCTCCCAACACATATTCTGTATTCTATTGAGCTTCTCAGCTCTTTGTACCGTAACAAAGTTGAAATGCTGCAATCACAGAATTTTGAAATAGGATATTTATCTACCCATCAATCCATCTCTCTCTCTCTCAATTGAATTGAATTCAGTTTAATTCCATTCCATTCAATTAAATTGAATTCAGAGTTACTTTATTGTCATTACAGTTTCTAAAAACAATGTGGCCAATGCATCAAAACACAAAAGTACAAAATAATATCAAAATGAAAATGAACACAACAATAACACAACATTACGGCAGTAATATAATAATGATGTATTTCTATAGAGGTCCTTGAGGGGGTCATTAAACTATTTGAAAACTGTGATTACAGAGTTGAATAATTCAAAATAAATGTTTCTTTATTTCATTGCATTTATTTCATATTCTTTCTCTCTCACTATTCCCATTCAAATTAATTTACTTTATTCAGTCTCAACAAAAACAATGCAAACTGCAATGCGCTCTCTCATGCTGCCCGGCTCCTCGGAGCGCACACAGCCCAGCGTCCACGATACAGTCAGACTCTGACTGCTGTTCTTACTGTCTCTATGTCCTTCGTTGTGTGTCACAGCCACCAGAGCTCCAGCCTACTACTGATTAACAGGACGAAGGATAATTAGAAACAATTTACAGCTGAGCCAACCAATTAAACTCAACCTGGCACTGTTCCCCTGAACCACTCCCATACATCTCTACCTTGAGCACAGACCATGCCCACTACCACAATCTTGCTCAGTTTTTTTTAATGGGGCATTTTGTAATGCTTTCTGTGGGTGAGGTCTGCAGCACGTAACTCCAGTGAGCGTGAGGGTTTACCAGTCACAGTATTTTATTAGCTTCCAAAACCATGTCTGATTGGAGGAACAGGAGAAACAGGAGAGACAGAAGAAACAGAAGAAACAGGAGAAACAGGAGAAGCAGAAGAAACAGAAGAAACAGGAGAAACAGGAGAGACAGAAGAAACAGGAGAAACAGGAGAGGCTTGTTAACCCACATTGAGGTTCTATAAAACCAAGCTGTTCAGCTGAGAGGTACTGTGGTGAAGACTCTTGTTTCTGCAGAGAAAAGTAACGTAGTGTCTCTTCTGAACTTAAGTTTTAGATTGCATTGTAATTTCACAGATACTCTTGTTTAAGAATGTATGTCTTTATAAAGTGTCTTTTTGTTAAATTGTGACTTTATGTTTAAATGAAAATGTATTTAAAATTGAGATTTTAAATTAAGAGAGTAAACATTTGAAACACTGTAAATGTAAATGTTAATTAATATTCATCCACCTCTTATTTTGAAAATGTACAATTGTATTCATATTTCAAACAACAACTTTCCTTCCAGGTTTGGAGATCCAGTATCTACAATCATGATCAACTTGGTAATGTATTCTCTTTTTATTTTTTGTCAAAGCAGATATACATGTTCTGTATAGAGTTTGCCATATTCTGTCTGTGTAACCCTCTTGGTTTCTTTTATAGTTCAGTGTTGCCATTTTGGCCGGATTCTTCTTCGGTAGGTTCATCTTAATAACTTCAATGGTCAAAATCAAATGTACACATTTTGACGACTCTATAATCAGAAATATACACAGTCACAGTAAACTCTATTTTTCCTAAATTAGCTTTAGCAGCAAGCCACCAGCAGCAGACTCCTGGCCCCTTGATTCCAGTGACCGAAGGTAAGAGATTGCACTATGTCATATTCTGTGTTTGTAACCGTCTTGTTTTCTTATATAGTTAAGTGTTGCTATTTTGGACGGATTCTTCTTCGGTAGAATCATCTCAATAACTGCAATGGTCAAGATCAAATATAAACATTTTGACTACTCTATAATCAGGAATATACACAATCACAGTAAACTCTATTTTTCCTAAATTACCTTCAGCAGCAATGGAACAGCAGCAGACTCACCTTTTGTCAAGTAACCCATAATAAGAGATTATTTTCAGTGGCAATCCTGATATTTAAAGTACAGACCAAACCATTCATTGGTTCACCTGGAATAGAAAGGTCATTCATTTTTAATTTTCTTTATAACTCCATTCTCCGTGGCCTTGCTACTATACCACCTATATTCATAAGGAGATTCCAAATTCTTGTTATTACATTTATTTCATCTGTGTGGGTATCTATCTTTTACTTTTGACCTATCAAAACATGTGCAATTATTGAAAGATGTCAAATGTCTTCTTGGTAATTTGTCTAAATTCTAAAACCTTGGTCCAGAATGCTGGACAGACTGGTTTGACAGAGATGACCCCAGTGGAAGTGGGGACTGGGAAACTCTCTCCAGTCTTCGCAGAGCGAACCCAGGAAAGATCTGCCGAAACCCAATAGACATTGAGGTCCAAACTCTAACTGGGCTCACTGTGGCTCAAACAGGGGATGTGATTTATGAGTAAGTTCTGACCGAGTATAAATAATTTCAATGTGTTTAATGCATTGATTCATATTGTGTTCTACTGAATGTGATGCATTAATGTTGCTACTCAATGTGTTTACATATTATATTCTGTTCTTTTGATCAGCCATGTACTTGCTAACCAATGAGCATCAGGAAATGGCAGCATACGTAAAAAAACAATTTATCTATTTGTGCAGTGGAACAATATAAATATTTATTCTATTAAGAGAGTGACATTTAGTCATTGAGCAGTCACAATAGAGTAACACGTAGGATATTGAATATGTTTAAATTGAAAAAGATGTATTCATTGTGTGTTATACCACACTAATAAAACAAGAAATTAGGTTCTATGAGGCTGTAGGAACAGTGGTGGTTTCAACTGAACTCTAACACAATGACAAAAGTAACATGCTGATTGTTAAGCAGGTATAATGTTTACAATGTTTATCATCTTAGTTTAGCATGTTTGTTCACATGCTAACATTGGCTAATATTCACTGAACATGACGTACAGCTCATGCTGATAGTAATGTTAATAGTTTTGGCCTTTAAATTAAAATGTTGACCTGATGACGATGATGATGATGATGATGATGATGATGATGATGATGATGATGATGATGATGATGGGATCACCAAAGTGATTTCACTTAATGAATGTTTTTACCAAATGTAATTGTTATCCATCCAATAGCTATCAAAACATTACAATCCACTACAAATGTCAACTTTCTGGTTAAGCTGATGGAAGGTGGTCAGGGGATCACCAAAGTTGGGAGGATTCATCCTCTGGGGACCAGGAATGTTTTTATTAAGTGCCACTGTATTTCTTTTTTTCAGAAGTGACACAACTACAGGATTTGTCTGCAGAAACAGAGACCAAAAGGGGAAGAGCTGTAATGATTATCGCGTTCGTTTCAACTGCCCTCTTTCTTTCTGCGGTGTACAAGGTACTGTGTGAGCACATTCATGTGCAGTGTAAAGCTACTAATGCAAAGACGATTTCCCCTTCTCTTCATAATTTTTGTGCATAATCGTTCTTTTAGAATTTTGCTTTTGCTCTGCAGTTTCCCACCAGTCATCATCTCTCTTTTATTGCTCCGTGCAGCGTGCTGGACAGACTGGTTTGACAGAGATAACCCCAGTGGAACTGGGGACTGGGAAACTCTCGGCAGTCTTCACATCACGAACCCAGGAAAGATCTGCCCAACACCAATAGATATTGAGGCCCAAACTCTAACTGGGCTCACTGTGGCTCAAACAGGGGATGTGATTTATAGGTAAGTTCTAACCAAGTATAAATAATTTCAATGTGTTAAATGCATTGATTCATAATGTGTTCTACTGAATGTGATGTATTAATGTTGCTACACGATGTGTTTGTGAGACCAAACATGTTTCACATTCTATTCTGTTCTTTTGATCAGCCATGTATTTGCTAACCAACGAGCATCAGGACATGTCAGCATACGTAGAAAAACAATTTATCAATTTGTGCAGTGGTACAATATAAATATTTCTTATATTAAGAGAGTGACATTTAGTCATTGACCAATCACAATAGAATAATACGTTGGATATTGAATATTTTCAAATTTAAAAAGATATATTCATTGTGTGTTATACCATAAAACAATACGTTAGGCAATGTGAGGCTGTAGGAACAGTGGTGGATTGAACTGAGCTCTAACACAATGTCAAAGGTAACATGCTGATTATTAAGCAGGTATAATGTTTACAATGTGCATCGTCTTAGTGTAGCATGTTTGTTCACATGTTAACATTGTCTAATAATCACTGAACATGTCGTACAGCTGAGGCTGATAGTAATGTCATTAGTTTTGGCCTTTAAATGAAAATGTTGACCTGATGATGATGATGATGATGATGATGATGATGATGATGATGATGATGACGATAGTGGGAACACCATAGTGATTTCACTTAATGAATGTGTTTACCAAATGTAATTTTTATCCATCCAATAGCTATCAAAACATTACACTCAACACCACAAATGTCAACTTTCTGGTTAAGCTGATGGAAGGTGGTCAGGGGATCACCAAAGTTGGGAGGATTCATCCTCTGGGGACCAGGAATGTTTTTATTAAGTGCCACTGTGTTTCTTTTTTTCAGAAGTGACACAACTACAGGATTCATCTGCAGAAACAGAGACCAAAGGGGGAAGCGCTGTAATGATTACCGCATTCGTTTCAGCTGCCCTCTTTCTTTCTGCGAGGAAAAAGGTACTATGTGAGCACATTCATGTGCAGACTAAAGCTACTAATACAAAGATGATTTCCCCTTCTCTTCATCAGTTTTGTGCATGATCGATCTTTTAGAATGTTGCTTTTGCTCTGCAGTTTCCCACCAGTCATCATCTCTATTTTATTGCTCCGTGCAGCATGTTGGACAGACTGGTTTGACAGAGATGACCCCAGTGGAAGTGGCGACTGGGAAATTCTCGCCGGTCTTCGCAGAGCGAACCCAGGAAGGATCTGCCCAACACCCGTAGATATTGAGGCCCAAACTTTAACTGGGGTCAGTGTGGCTGCAGCAGGGGATGTGATTTATAGGTAAGTTCTGACCGAGTTTCAATAATTTCAATGTGTTTAATGCAATGATTTATATTGTGTTCTACTGAATGTGATGCATTAATGTTGCTACATGATGTGTTAGTGAGACCAAACATATTTACATATTATATTCTGTTCTTTGATCAGCCATGTACTTGCTAACCAATGAGCATCAGCAAATGGCAGCATACGTAGAAAAACTATTTATCTATTTGTGCAGTGGAACAATATACATATTTATTTTATTAAGAGAGTGACACTTAGTCATTGAGCAGTCACAAAAGAATAATACGTTTGATATTGAGAATGTTGAAATTTAAAAAGATATATTCATTGTGTGTTATACCACACTAATAAAACAAGAAATTAGGTTCTGTGAGGCTGTAGGAACAGTGGTGGTTTCAACTATGCTCTAACGAAATATCAAAAGTAACATGCTGATTATTAAGCAGGTATAATGTTTACAATGTGCATCGTCTTAGTTCAACATGTTTGTTCACATGCTAACGTTGGCTAATAATCTCTGAAGATGTCGTACAGCTCATGCTGATAGTAATGTTAATAGTTTTGGCCTTTAAATTAATAGGTTGACGGGATGATGATGATGATGATGATGATGATGATGATGATGATGATGATGATGATGATGGGATCACCAAAGTGATTTCACTTAATGAATGTGTTTACCAAATGTAATTGTTATCCATCCAATAGCTATCAAAACATTACACTCAACACCACAGTTATCAATTTTCTGGTTGCGCTGATGGAAGGTGGTCAGGGGATCACCAAAGTTGGGAGGATTCATCCTCTGGGGACCAGGAATGTTTTTATTAGGTGCCACTGTGTTTCTTTTTTTCAGAAGTGACACAACTACAGGATTCATCTGCAGAAACAAAGACCAAAGGGGGATGATCTGTAATGATTATCGCGTTCGATTCCGCTGCCATCCCCCTTTCTGTGGTGTACAAGGTATTGTGTGAGCACATTCATGTGCAGTGTAAAGTTACTAATGCAAAGATGATTTCCTCTTCTCTTCATCGTTTTTGTGAATAAGTGTTCCTTTAGAATGTTGCTTTTGTCTGCAGTTTCCCACCAGTCATCACCTCTCTTTTATTGCTCCATGCAGCGTGCTGGACAGACTGGTTTGACAGAGATAACCCCAGTGGAAGTGGAGACTGGGAAACTCTCGCCAGTCTTCGCTTAGTGAACCCAGGAAATATCTGCCCAAATCCAGAAGATATTGAGGCCCAAACTTTAACTGGGGTCAGTGCGGATGCAACAGGGGATGTGATTTATAAGTAAGTTCGTACCGAGTATAAATAATTTCAATGTGTCTAATGCAATTATTCATATTGTGTTCTACTGAATGTGATGCATTAATGTTGCTACTCAATGTGTTTGTGAGATAAAACATATTTCCACATTCTATTCTGTTCTTTGATCAGCCTTGTACTTGCTAACCAATGAGCATCAGGAAAAGGCAGCATATGTTGAAAAACAATATATCTATTTTTGTAGTGGTACAATATATATATTTCTAATATTAAGAGAGTGACATTTAGTCATTGAGCAGTCACAGTATAATAATACGTTGGATATTGAATATCTTTTAATTTAAAAAGATATATTCATTGTGTGTTATATCACACCAATAAAATAAGAAATTAGGTTCTGTGAGGCTATAGGAACATTGGTGGTTTCAACTGAGCTCTAACCCAATGTCAAAGGTAACATGCTGATTATTAAGCAGGTATAATGTTTACTACGTGCATCACCTTAGTGTAGCATGTTTGTTCACATGATAACATTGGCTAAATCTCACTGAACACGTCGTGCAACTGAGGCTGATCGTAATGTCATTAGTTTTGGCCTTTAAATGAAAATTCTGACCTGATGATGATCATGATGATGATGATGATGATGATGATGATATTGGGATCATCAAAGTGATTTCACTTAATTAATGTGTTTACCACATGTAATTGTTATCCATCCAATAGCTATCAAAACATTACACTCAACACCACAGTTGTCAACTTTCTGGTTAAGCTGATGGAAGGTGGTCAGGGGATCACCAAAGTTAGGAGGAATCATCCTCTGGGGAACAGGAATGTTTTTATAAAGTGCCACTGTGTTTCTTTTTTTCAGAAATGACACAACTACAGGATTCGTCTGCAGAAACATTGACCAATCAGGGAAGATCTGTAAGGATTATCGCGTTCGTTTCAGCTGCCTTCCCCCTTTCTGCGAGGAACAAGGTACTGTGTGAGCACATTCATGTGCCGACTAAAGCTACTAATAAAAAGATGATTTCCCCTTCTCTTCATCGTTTTGTGTGCATAAGTGTTCTTTTAGAATGTTGCTTTTGCTCTGCAGTTTCCCACCAGTTATCATCTATCTTGTATTGCTCCATGCAGTGTGCTGGACAAACTGGTTTGACAGAGATAACCCCAGTGGAAGTGGAGACTGGGAAACTCTCGCCAGTCTTCGCATAGCGAACCCAGGAAAGCTCTGCCCAAACCCAGTAGATATTGAGGCCCAAACTCTAACTGGGCTCAGCGTGAATCTAACAGGGGATGTTATTTATAAGTAAGTTCTGACCGAGTATGAATAATTTCAATGTGTTTAATGCAATGATTTATATTGTGTTCTCCTGAATGTGATGCATTAATGTTGCTTCTTGATGTGTTTGTGATACCAAACATATTTTCACATTCTATTCTGTTGTATTGATCAGCCATGTACTTGCTAACCAATGAGCATCAGGAAATGTGGCAGCATACGTCGAAAAACTATTTATATATTTGTGCAGTGGTACAATATGAATATTTCTTCTATTAAGGGAGTGACATTTAGTCATTGAGCAGTCACAATAGAGTAATATGTTGGTTATTGAATATGTTTAAATTTAAAAAGATATATTCATTGTGTGTACACCAATAAAACAAGAATTTAGGTTCTGTGAGGCAGTAGGAACAGTGGTGGTTTGAGCTGAACTCTAACACAATGACAAAGGGAACTGCTATGCTGACTATTAAGCCGGTATAACGTTAACAGTGTTTATCGTCTTAGTTTAGCATGTTTGTTCACATGCTAACATTGGCTAATATTCACTGAACTGGCTGATAGGAATGTTATTAGTTTAGGCCTTTATATTAACAAGTTGACCTGATGATGATGATGATGATGATGATGATGATGATGATGATGATGATGATGGGAACACCAAAGTGATTTCACTTAATGAATGTGTTTACCAAATGTAATTGGTATCCATCCAATAGCTATCAAAACATTACACTCAATACCAGAAAAGTCAACTTTCTGGTTAAGCTGATGGAAGGTGGTCAGGGGATCACCAAAGTTGGGTAGATTCATCCTCTGAGGACCAGGAATGTTTTTATAAAGTGCCACTGTGTTTCTTTTTTTCAGAAGTGACACAACTACAGGATTCGCCTGCAGAAACATTGACCAAAGGGTGAAGCGCCGCTGTGAGGATTATCGCGTTCGTTTCAGCTGCCGTTCCCCTTTCTGTGAAGGAAAAGGTACTGTGTGAGCACATTCATGTGCTGTATAAAGCTACTAATGGATAGAAAATTTCCCCTTCTCTTTATCGTTATTGTGCATATGCGTTCATTTAGAATGTTGCTTTTGTCCTGCAGTTTCCCACCAGTCATCATCTCTCTTTTTTGCTGCGTGCAGTGTGCTGGACCAATTGGTATGACCGAGATAATCCCAGTAGAACAGGGGACTGGGAGCTTTTGAGTAACCTGAGGAGAGAATACCCAAGACAAATTTGTGACAATCCTCTGCACATTGAGGCTGTTACCACTGACACAAATACCCCAGCCTCCGCCACAGGGGATGTCATCCATATGTAAGTGGCATCACAGGGAAATACTTTACCATTGTGCTACCAACCACCAAATAATGAATCTATACTTCTCAAAATTAAAACTTCTTTCCCAACGTATCCAAATCATCAAGATGTACTGCCTGGAGCTGCTGCTTGAACAGTGAAACGTTGTAGATGCACATTTACATTCCATAAGATGACATTTTAATGAGCTCCATGAGGAAACTGGCTAATAGGCACATAATGTCTAAAGGTTTTAGCTGATTCTTACTTTATTCTTGTGCTAACAGCTTTGTTTGAGATAACATTATTTGTGGTCTGGAGAGTAAGAAACACTCATAACCCAATTTATTGGTCTTCCTTTTACATGATTACTTTCTCTTAATTGTGTTGGCTATCTAAGATATTTTTAATTGTAAAAGAACCTACACCTGGCATCAAGAAAAAAGGAGGAAAGATGATTAAAATATTTAAATTTTAACATTTGTGTAAAGTACTTTCATAAGCTAGATCATGTTTTTATCATAGGTAAACAATAATGTATGTTTCAACATTGTGCACCACTAAAATGAAGTTCTTGTTTGATTTCAATATGGTTTCCTTGCTTTAAATATTATATTGACCTCCTGTTTGGAATCATATTTCAGCTCCAGTCCAACCCATGGATTTGCTTGCCGCAAACGGGACCAAAGATCTCGCAGGTGCCGTGACTACAAAGTCCGGTTTGGGTGCCCATGCTAGAAAAAAGCCCCGACTCCAAAGACTGCGATGGATAAGAAGAGACAACGTTCAAATTTTGATCACTTGAATTTTGTCAGATTTTTCTTTCATGTTATATTTTCTTTCTTATTTTTCCAGGTGGAGGTAGTACATGTATAATAGGCCTTTTTTACAGCAGACATTTTGACTTTTGACTTGTAGGAAAAGAAAAGATGGATCAATGATGGATCTGTTCTATACCAGGACCGTATGGAGCTCAGTCATAGTTCATTCTATTATGCTTCTGCTTTTACCATTCCAAAACATTTTGTGGAAAAAGGCCCATTATGTGCTTTATCAGTCTATTCTCTTTTCTTTCTAGTGATTATGAAATCATTGTCTTGTATTGTAAGAACTCAATCAACAGTAAAAAGCAATAAAACTGCTAATCAACAGCAAATCCATTTTGTCATTAACTTTTATTTAACAACTCTGCCCGTGTTATTAGGAATTTATTAGCAAGTTATGATTTGGTGTGTTTAGAACAGATGGTGGGAGCAGTTATGATATACAGACAGCAGGAGGTGCTGGATAGCAGTTCATCACTGATGAGAAAAACATACAATATGTCAGTGAATCTGTATTTTGTATCAACACACGTGCACTAACAGGCACAGTTATGACTGTAAATACCTTAAATATCATCAAATGAGGGGAGAACACATTTCCACCATCTGCTGTGTTAAAACCTTGTGTACTTTGGGTGTTTCGCTAATACTTGCCCTGCATCAATATTTCTGCCCTTTAGTGTAATTCCGCCTAAAATATGCTTGTCTGTCCTCCAGTAAGACCATGTTTCAGTAGACAAAATAAAAGACAGAGCAGGAGGGAAGGAGTAAACTGAATCTGGGGGAATTTCCCTCTTCACTTCTTTTTTTTAGGAGAAGTAAAATTAAATCTGAACTGAACAGAAGTACAACCAAAGTGTTGAAGTTCAGCACATTATGGTGTTCCATTAATCTACTAATATTCCATGAATGTGAAGGCCTATTTATAGACCAGGGGATGATTAAGTGGAGTACTGTGTCACACAGGGAACCAAGCTCATCTTCTCTTCCCATTCTCTCTCTTACTCATTCTCTACCTACTTCTCTTTCTTTCCCTCCCTCTGCGACTTTATCTTCTTTCTCACTATCTTCTCACTCTTCCTCTTAGTCCTCCTCTTTTTTCATGAGCATTTACAGTAAATTATACACCAACCTCATTTCACATAGTTTAGTTGCTGTGCAGTGAAATTATATTAGACTCAAGGGGGTACGGATAAGTCCTTCAATTCCATTTTTTTCCGATTTAAGCATTTGACAAAAGGGTTTATGGAAGTGTTAATTGTTATGAGGCGACACAAGGAAGAGTGACAGCCTTAACAAGAGAGGGTAAAGCCCCATCCGGCATATATTCATAGCTAAGTCAAGCTGGATCAAATGCTGTCCATTGGAAATGCAGGAGGAAAATATGCACAGAGAGATCCTTCTCATACCTGCTATTGCAAGGTGTCCTTGAGTGGAAAGTAGAGCGCTGCACAGGAAGAAGGGTTAAGCTCATTTTCATGTGTACAATCGTGATTAATAGGGGAGAGGCAAGGGTGAGAGGAGGAGAGAGGAGAGGAGAGGACTGACCTCGCCAAGCTCAAGACCGGCCTCATTTTATCACCTCCAGAACAGTGAGGGCATAAATGAGATCAAACCCTTCTTTGTGTTTCCACACTGACGCTGGTCTCCATCCAGATATTTCCCTGGGTTTTACTAAGGCTTAGGTGGCAACATTTTACTGCAGGGTGGATTTTGTACAGGGCTTACTGTAGATGCTGAGGACCTTTGTAACAAGTATTTGCCTGTTAAAACCACTCCAAGGATTTGTGCATGGCAGAGAAACGACTGAAAGTAATTCAGAAGACTTGAGACTTGAATACGTTAAAATTACCATTTTGTCAGCCAGAAAAAGCAGGTGTCTGCATATAATTGTAAGTGGGATGTTTAGAATTCCATACTGAGAGTTTATGAAGCCATCTATCTCTTATGCAATGAATATGTTTGTTTGCATGAGCAAAAGAAAATTCTGGATTGAAAGTATATAAATATATTGTGACTAAACACATCTCACACTTGTCCTTAATCTCTTACATTTCTTTACAACCACCAAACAGCCATTGCCTGACAGATTTGTCACACAATTAAGTATTTCAGTGTGTCAGTCCAATACATTTTTGTACCACTGATGTCTTGGCAGCTCATGAAAACACTTGAGCTGTAGAAGGCACAGTCCATGTACCTTGAGTTATTTTGGATAAATCCCTAACCAGGCAGTTTGATAATTCTCAAATCCATCCGTCAAATGCCATTTAATACAAAAGACACACATTTAGCACATTTATGATGACATACATTTGATTCATGCTGAATAATTTGTAAATGAATAGCTCCATAACCTCCATCACTACAGTATGTGGGTAGTGAAACTTTGAACTTTAAATCCCTCTTGCCAAACAAATACGAGCCTGAAAAGCTATTAGAGCATGACTGCTGAGAGATGAACAAGACAAAAGCATTATGCCTGTACCTTTCCAGAAGGTGAGAACAATACCAGGCTATTTTCACTCTGACAAGACATATTAGTCGTGCCAGCTTTTGTCTGCCGGCAACTGCTGCGTGATCGCTGTCTGGGACATTTTGTTTCCAGTCACAGTAGCTGATCCCTTGATTGAAAACATTGAATGCTGAGAGGGTGTTATCCCTGTTTGGAGTTTCTGATCCCGGATGTTTGAGGCGACTGCTGGGCCCTTTCATCCCCCTCCTGCAACAGTTGATCCCTGGATCTTTGTGGAAACAGAGTGAGTTGAATTACTGAGATGGAGGTTAGGCATGTGTGCCTGCTGTAACTCATCCCCGACAAGACCTTTTCAGGTGCTTTCATGCATCAATTCGCATGTGTCTACACAGTTTTGTAGAACATGTTGATCTGTTATTGTGTACATTTACAGGTTGTTTCCATGTCTCTTTTGTCAGTGGTCTGTGAAATGGTTAGTATTAGATCAAATCCTAATTAGTTACTAATAGGCACCAAGAGAGCCCATTAACGAAGCCCCAGATGTATGAAAATCAACCGTGTGTGTCCTCTCTTTGTTTACACTTCCATGTCTGGCTTGGAAAGGCCCTCTTCTTCATGGACACCAAATATGGAGATGTTTTTGCAGAAAGAAAACTTTATAGGAGACTTTCCTGTATCAGAATGTTAAGTCTTGTGATCCTCTCTTATTCTCCATTCTGTCTCTGCAGGCAAACCCTTGGCAGCTAAAAGTCCAATGGGAAAAGTCACTTTTTGCAAGCATTGCCAAGATTTCTATTTGATGGCCAAAATATGTAGGCAGACAGATGCATCTGTCCACATTCTGTCTATTCCTCTCTTCCAAACGTTCTCTCTGGGGTATCTATCAGTCTCTCTCTCTCTCTCTCTCTCTCTCTCTCTCTCTCTTATACACACACACGCACATGCACACACACACACACACACACACACACACACACACACACACACACACACACAGTGGGCCGTTTCCTCATCGTTCACACTGAGAAATGCCCTGTAAGGACGTCCTTATCCTGCAAACCAGACTCTGCTGGATGCCTTGTAATAACAACTCCAGCCGTCCACCATCCAATCAGTCTAGTTTCATTGCTGTTTGTGTGTGTGTGTGTGTGTGTGTGTGTGTGTGTGTGTTGTTGTGGGTCTGTGTCTGTGAATATGTATGATTTCTTTCCTAAGATCTGAAACCACAAAGAACAGAAAGCATGTATTTTCCTGACAAGAACAAAGACATAAACAATAAAAAAGGAGGACATTTCTTTATTTGGATTTATTTATGTTGATATTATGTTTTTGGGGGTTATTATTTGGAAAATCTCAGCATCTTATATTTCTCTTATAAATAATGCTGTTGACAGTGTCATGACTATTCTGAACACCGTAAATAAAATGGGCAACAAAAAAAATCTTTCATAATAATGAGTGCTTGGACCATGACAGGACAGACAGAGGTGGAGTATGCTGCTGGAGAAGTTTGAGAAGTTCAAATAGACATTCTGACTTTTTTACACCAAAAAACTTGGTCAGCTTTACAATCCAGTGTGAATTGTTGTGAACCCAAACTGACTTTTCCAGCCCCACCTCTCAAGCTATGTGTTTTGTACTCAAAATGTAGGGTTTTGAGTATTCCTTAGTGGCATATAAGTATGTTTCAATAAAGGCACCCAGGGTCATCATTTGTAAATGTTGGATAAACAGTCTGTTGTCTTTTATTTTGAACTTTTGTGCAAACGTATAAGGGTCTTTTAAGCCTATGAAGCATAATCTTTTATTCATAGCCTTTTACGTCCTTGTCTGAAATTGCGATGCTATCTTTAACTCAAACTAATTAAAAACAATGGATCCAGAGAGTGAAGTAGATATAATTTAAGATATATGGTGTATGTAAAATTGGAACAGGAGCCAATTTGAAGGCCTCACAAACGGTCTTTGCACCCACACCTGGCTAACAACAGTGACGATGCCTGAGTTCCATCGTGTCCCAATAAGCCATGACAGTGCACCAGCGCGCACAATATATGCAAATCTAAATTGAATGCAATCAACAGGCACCGCACTCTGGCGCTAACGTCAACACGATGATCTCGGTAAGCAAGTTATGATGTACCAACTGTGACGACCGGTCCATTCTTGTTTTGATAGGAACGATAGCCCTGATCAGGACGTCGCAATACGCAGGCAACCAAATTGCAGAGGTATTTCTCTCTGCAAATGTTTGGTAAGCTGGTGTTAAAAAAAAAAAAAGTTGTGTTATGTTTTCTGTTAGCAGTTAGAGACGGAACTGTATGTCATATTGGCACGTTGTACATTCTTTGCACGAATTTCAACTAAGTGCGTATTAACTGCTGTAGTACTGCAGCATGGTAATTTAGTCACTTCGGTAATGATAAGGACTCCGGTCCTACCACATAACAGGTGATTTGGCCGCAATCATGATGGTGTGATCATAGAGCTGGTTGTATTGCTTTAGCATCATGCTACTGACTTTACTGTATTTCAATGCCATTTTTTTTTAAAGTATAACCATGGTAGACAGAAGTTGCAGATGGCTGTCAACAGTGTGCAGCACCAGAAGAAAGTCTGCCTGACTGCAATTGCTGCAGGGGGGGATTTGCGGGCATCCGTCAGCACTAACTGGAAGTGACAGTTTGCAGAGAGGTCCTAATTACTGTCTCACTTGACTAATTGTCGTCTCTGAAGAATGTATTCCCACTGAGGTCCCTGGGATTTCATCGACAGCACTTCTCAAGACATATAGGCCAGTGCTGACTTCAGCATGCTGTTTTGTTCAAAGGCATTTGCTGAAGCAAAGCCACAAGCCGTAAATGTAAATATGTTGAACTCAAAGCATGCCATGATTACAGGCTCAAGTGGGCCACGCATGGTGTGATGCATTTGCAAGGATGAACACTGTTCTATAGTAGCAAGAAAAGGAGCAGGTTTAAAGGTTTTGTATGTGGGAGTGCAAAAGGAGTAGCCTAAGTGTGTGTGTTTTTGTAGGGCCCTCCTTCAACTTGCCAAAGTGTTCAGACATCCTCAGCTACAGTTGTCCTGACACAATGGGCTGATGAAGTGACACCATTGTTGGTTTTCTGCAGCCAACCGTGTTAGAATAAACTTGTAGCATTTCAAATAATGCAGTAGTGATGAGCCTTTAGCAGGGCAACTGAATTGAATGAATGTCTTCTCTTTCAGGGTTTTACCATTCAAAGTGCATCAGCTTCTCGTTTCCATGGTTTCCCTCCCTGTGCCAATGCTATCTTTCCACCAGTCTGCCTGGGCGAGAGAGTGAACAAGGGCGGGGAGAGAGAGAGAGAGAGAGAGAGAGAGAGAGAGAGAGAGAGAGGGAGAGAGAAACCGAGAGAGAGAGAGCGAGAGAGGGAGAGAGAAACCGAGAGTGAGAGAGAGTGAGAGAGAGAGAGAGAGAGAGAATGACAGAAGGCTTTTAGCAGTGGTTATCTCTCCTTTGCATAAAGTCCCCTTTGCATTACCCAGTGCATGAATGGCGTCTGAATAAACACACCAGCCAGCTCATGTGGAAGCCTCTCTGGGTTACAAGCAAGTGGGTGTGTATAAAGTAATCTAATTTGTGGTCTCCTTTAAAAAACGACACGGTTTGATCAGAGATGAAAAAAAGGAGTACATCTCCCAAATGGTATTTTCCTATTAGTCACAACGAGCTAAAGGAGCAGGAGTCATTTTAACATCATAATGAGGGAATTAGCTGTTCCTTTCACCTCCTCTTTTCCAACTGGTTTACACACACAGTTATTTTATGCTGACTGGCTTTGGGGAGGAAAAAGTGTGTTAAACTAAACTACAAACGAAAAATGAACTACGGAGATTTAATGTGGAGCATTCTGTCGTCCTTAAAAACCTGATGCTGATGCACAGACTGTTTCGATTAATATTATAAAATTAAGTCAGAATCATTTGTGGCAGCCTTCATTCTATTCTGCAAATTAATTTGTGGGTGCATTGACTGTAGGGACACCTGAGGGCATTTCTTGGTGCAATACCTTATGATTTGGCCAGAGGGCGCTGTGACTTTAAGACGAAACCAATGCGCCTGTCTGTTATCTTCTCCCTGAGCTCAATGAGCATTCCTTTCATGCTGTGTGAAGCTCTGCTGACTTATATGGAAACCCTGATTTTTTTCTCATAATTATGCTAATAGACCAGATGGTGGCATGATGAGTGTCATACTCTTTGATATTCTCACGCTGCAGATTGCTGGTGTGCAGACCCACGCAAACTGACACGCGTTCAAAGTCAGTGTTCAGACCACCTACTTGATCCCATGTAATTACTTTGTGTTTCCTTTAGCTGATACAAGCACCCTCTTCACTATTAAATGCATTCGCTTCTATTTTTGAATCGGGATTTGAGAGATGTGGTAGGCCTAACGTATTATGGAGTAGCACTCCAATAAAAGAGAGGCGTAAGTATCCTTTGCCTATCCACACATTTACTTTTAATATTACTATTCTGTAGTCTAATAAATATACAACACACACATGTTAACAGCAATTTGATACTTTTAGAATATCTTTGTGACATAAGAAATAAATGTACCCTAAAGTATGCCAAGATCACCTGGAGGATCTATTTGAATACAGGAATGTTGGAGTAATTTTATTTTTGAGTATAGTTCTACGCCACACATACAGGCAGGCACAGTCCAGCCATTCACACTTCAGTGACACAATGACTGTGTTCATCCAGGCTTTGGACTCTGGTGGCGTCGATCAAAGACCTCCTTTCACAGCTCTGTTGGGATTAAATAGCCCTCAACTCCCCTTGGGGCGGGGCGCCCCACTGTACCTATAGCTCCAGCTGATGCAGTGGCCCATAAAGAGCTGCTCATTGGGCTGATAAGGTGCATGCAGTGTTAAATCAATAGCACGTAGACCCACACAAGAGCTTCCAGGATACAGCCTCGTTTGAACTCACTAATCAGATGTAAACACGATAGGCCTATTACCATCTCGAGAGTATGACGGTCCCCGTGAAATTTAGCGGAGCCTTTCTGTGTATGCCACATGCACCTTCACGTCGGAGGAGGGCTCACACTCGAGAATTGTCTGTTGCTGGAAGGCTTTTAAGTCTAAAGTGGAGCTATTTGCATAGGTTAAATATTTGCGCACTTTCAGCAGCTTCTGTCGATATTACGGATTTGCTGTTCTGCCAATTTTGATCTCCCCACATTTCTGGAAAAGATTGTGGAAATTGTTGAAAGGTTGTTGTTTGAAAGGTTTAGAAAGGGAAGTTGATCTGGCTCGGATGCACATGAGGAAATAAAAAGTGCAATGTCCTGCACACATGAGATTAAATCGCTCGTGTGCAGAAGTTGGCCAGGTATTGTGTGCAGGGCAGTGCGTGTGCATAGTTATTTCTGTATGTGCCTGTACAAGAACGTGCCTCTAGAATTAGCCAAAGATGAGAGATTCTCCATGGGAAAATCGACTAAATCATTACTGACTGTTTGAACCCTGAGAAAGACGCAGTCAAGGATTCCTATTTCTATCAGACTCTCAGTGCTTTGTGCGGCCGAGATGTGCTGTGTCTCTGTCCATGGTGCTGAATAGCGATCTTGCACTAAAGCAAAACATATAATATATATATATTGAATAATATATATATATTGAAACATATAGGTTTCTGTTGCCCCTTATCACGAACAACTTCATTACAAGTTGACCACATTTTATTTTCATCATCATATAGATTTACCCATCAAAGATGATTTGCTTTTGTAAATGGATCCGTATGTGGCGGTAATCGGATCGGAAGGCTTGCAGGCTAAGGGTTCACGCTGAAGTTACTGCTGTGTGCATCTGAAAGATTGCATCGTTACTGACACGTCTCAGAATGCATGGGAGCTTGACGGGAAGTTTTGGGGCTAACAGAGGAACTACAGCCTGGGATAAAGTTCTCCCGCCCCATTATTTTTCTCTGTCTCGTTCCCTTCATCCATCTCCTTCTCCCTACATCCCCACCCTTCCTCTTTTTCATTTATTTCTATCTGTATATTCATCTCCATTCTCTCTCCCTCTCTCGCCCCCTCTCTCTCTCTCACTCTCTTGGTGCGCGTTCACAACACTAACCTTGGCTCGACGTCAGAGCCTGTGCAGCAGTGCAGTATAATGGGAGCGCAAGCAACCCAGAGCGCCTCATAGGGGGCTGTATATCGCTGCTGTATCCTATGCGTGGTGCTCTGTAGCCCCTCTCCAACCCTCTCCAGTACCTTACCTACAGCCCATGCTTGGGCTCCCCCCTCCCCACTGGATCCGTACCCCTCGATATGGATGTCCCGCCGTCCCTCGACCCGAAGGATTGTTGCTTCTTGGCGCAGTGAAGGAGGAGAAGGAGAAGGGGAAGGAATCATGCCGGGACTGCTAATGGATTTAGGGAAAGCGCGAGTGACCATGCCGTGATCTTGCGCATCCAGGGCCGCCGTCACCCTGCCTTGCCCAACGAGCGTAACATAATTACGGGGGAATCAAACCCGCGCACCGGGGGGATTAAACCACTGTGCATTTTTTAAAAACAACATGAAGATTACCTCCCATCATCTGATGATAAGCAGTCTCGTTTTCAGGTCCAACCTCAGGCTGATCCCGCTTCTGCTGCTGTTTCTTGGTCACTCTCGCGGGATGCCACACGTTTTAAGATTTGGTAAGAATGTGTTTGTTTATAATACGGTATCATCTGTAACGATGTCTGGCCACACGCTGCCTGGATTGTCGACAGCGAATGCATGGATTCACGGAACGCAACAAGCAGATGTATCGAGACAATTCGTCCCACTCTTGCATTGTTTTAGTTGGCAAAACAATTAGACCAGCACTCTAAAGATGTATATTCGTTAATGAATAGTTGACAGCTGTTTCATTATAATCTCATAATGTTTTGTAACGATATTTTGAAGGCATTTTACACCGTCAAGGATGGATAGTCAAGGATGTTACAGTAACTTTGAACGAAAATCCACTGTAGCTAACCCTTAAAAGAAGGAGCACACATATGCAACAGTTCACGGACAGAAGAAGGGTATCTCTACCAGACACGTTGCTCACGGAGTCTTGTATCTTCACGGTCTTTTAAACTGCTGACACCCCAACATGTCCTCTGTAGTAAATGTATACATGTAAACATTACACCCGGAGTGCAGATCAATCGCTCTGATCTGTCACAAGGGCCAATCAATATGCCGGGCAGTATAGGCTACTTTTCATCCCTAATCCCACTCAACTGCTATCCAACGGGAATCCCCGTAATTTGACTTATTTATACCGTTATTGGCAACGATCAAACTAATATTTCCGGTTCTCAGTGGTGATTGGCTGAGGCACGTTGGGAGCCAAATGTACCAAAAGTGAAATACACTTATAGAAAACAATACCTCATACTGAGAGTATGTGTATTAGCCTCAACATTGATTAGCCACTTCTCTTTAAGAACGCGCCTGGTGGCAGAATGATAATTACAGATGAGGATTAAAGTAGTTCTTCAACAGTTACCACTACAGTGCAGTTGCTGATTCATAACATCAAAATGCTGCTATTAACATCTGTGTTCACACCAAATCACGGCCTCCTGAGGTTTTGCCCGTTGCTTAATTAGATCCGTCTCAGGATGGTTATGTTTTCGCTTTTTTGTTGAGAGCACCTTGGAGTGACAGCGGAGCGCCCCACACCTCCCCTTCCTCTCCCTGACAACGGATGTCATCAAGTGTTGACAACACATCCTTGCAATCCCCAATTCCCCCGAGGGTCCTGTTTAAGAGTCAGGCGGCGTCCGCAGAAACTGCCGCTATGGTAACGGGATGTGCTTGTCTTCCTACTGCATCCTGCATCCCGATGAGCGATTTCCCGTCTCACACGTTGTCTGACAGTCGCCGGGCGTCGATTCACTCATCCATGGGGGACGACAAAAGTCGCTGTTACACAAAAATTCCCATGCCGGCAAATAAGGAGGAGATTCCTGAACCGATGTCGGGAAAAAATGATCCGATATTTGTTACACCTCGGGGGGAATTTGGGTAATTGATATCACGGTAATTTGATAAAGTCAAACAGTATCAGATTAGATTCGGAATCATTAGTTGACTGTACGTCGCCATACCAAATATTGCTTAGGCTGAAACCCTGCAAGGCATCCGGCATCAGTGACACGATGGGAAAATAATCACGCAAGATAAGAGGTGATCCATGTCACCGTAAGATCAGAGGTAAAGCTCATGCCTGATTTTGCCTGTGTTCTTGGGCAGGAGCGGCTGAAACAAGTCTAAAAATAGGCGGGTCTCTGTCCATGGTCCTGATAGTGCGACCAAACAAGCCTCTGATCGCCTGTTCAGGACCACGGACAGCGAACCCGGCAGCGCGGCCTGCTGCCTGTTGCTGACCAAAAATCACAATTCTTATGCTTTTAAATAGACTATGATGTGTCGCTGAGTTTTTGAACAGCATTTTCTCTGTCAGTCAAGTAGCAGCCACGTCTCATCTATCTGTTGTAAGATGGCTCAGTTTCGTGTAGTGTAATTAATTCTCTTTAGAAAAGATGATATGCGTATCTGTCTGTGTTTTCTTGTAAAGGAGCTGAGTTTCCAAAAGAGAAAGAGAAAGATAGACTCGTGTGTCCTCGATTTGTATTAAAAAAAGAAATGCTAGTTGGTGTGTTTAAATTTGTGTGATGTGAGAGAGAGAGGAGAAATATAAAAATGCCTTGAGAGTCAATGGAGCCCATTGGTACTTTTTGCGTGCATTTCCTGTCCTGCAGGATGTGCTTGCTCAGCAGATAATCCCAGCTGCTTGCAAGAGGCTGACTAAACGAGGGGGTCAGCTCCCCTGGGTCTGGCTGTTCCTGCCCCAAGTTCCATTCTGCCCAGACAGGCGCTTCACATTGTACAACCACTGTTCTCCTGTCAGGCGGAGACCTTTACACACACACACACACACACACACACACACACACACACACTGTAACACCAAAACATAGTCAGCCCTTTGTATTCACAGCATCGGCCTCACCGTGTAGAGCGACAAGTGTCAGAGAAAGAAAAAAACTAAAAGTGTTCTGGCCACCAGCTGCAGGCAAAAGTGCTGAGCTAATTTCCACACAGAAATTAATTATTGAGTTGAATGTTCCTCATTTATAAATCTTACAGGTAATTCATTTACTTTGATTCTGAAATGGGCCCGGTGCAGCCATACACGGCGTAATAAGATACGTTGGAGATAAGATTCTCTTTTTATAATAATTTCACACTCGCCTTTTGGGAACGCTGAAAGAGACTTTGTAGTTACTGATGCTGCTGAGGCTCTCCCAGAACAAGATCTTTTTTTTCAATTGCCACTTTGGTATTCTCTCCACATGCTTTCGTACAATGTAGGCTGAAGAAAAAGCTGTGAAATGTCCACTTCAAATGTAAAATGTAACAGCTTAGTTGCGTGGCATGAACAAGTGAACTTAGTTTTGAATTTGCAAGCTGAGCTATGGTTGGCTAACATACTTCTTTTCCCTCAGTTACAGTTGCTCCTAAAAAGAGCTAATTTTGCACTCTTCCATGGAAATGGCGCTATACGTATATGATCTTATTTAGCCGTCCCCGTTACAAATGCTCACTCAAGCAATGAGTCATCACATCTGCCATTCCATCAATGCTAATTGAGTTTGGTAATTGTGTCTCATTCATACAACGTCCCAGGAAGAACTTCAACAGAGGGAAAATTAACTGTGAAATATAGTGTGTATATATACAGTGTTTTAATTTTGATGACCATAGTTGTTCTGCGGCTGTGAGACATTATCACTGCCATCTTTAGACCGCTGTGCCAGAAGCATATCCATTGGCTGCTGCTGTAAGAATTGTTGACTCCGAGATTTTGCTTGTTTATTTCCTAGTTATATGTTTATATTTTCCCCAATACAGACATGTGTGGGAATATTTATGACTAAACACAACATTGTTGTTTCCTCTTGGAACGGTAATCAAGGCATTTTTGTCAGTCCTCTGGCGAATGACAGCTTTATCTAACTACTTTCACAATGCGGTGCCAGGATGAAGGCCTTTTATTGCATTTCTAATATTGAACACTCTTTTCATTCCATCAGCTGTGTTCATGGAGGAGAAATTACAAGGTTTGTCAAAAACAAGCAAGGGCAGAGGGAACAAATTCAAGGGGAGTTTGTGGTTAATTGACTTTATTTGCTTTTGCTTTCCGCTAGCCTGAATTATCAGCATGGAGTTTAGTTTGGGATTGCAGGAATTAAGGATAACACCCTGTGCCCTGGCCCACTGCCAGCACGTTCACAGCAAACACATTTAAATAGGCACAAAGCTGCTTAAAATATTCATGTGTCACTTGGCCGCGCTGTAGCTTATAGAAATATGAAACCTTCTCCTCTCTACTGGCAAATTATTTCCACGGTTTAAAAATACCCACTGTGGGTTCCAAGAACAAAAAGGAGATCTGTCTTACATTATCATGCAGCACCACACATGGGCTTGAAGCAGAGAACTATCTAGATGGATTTCTTAAACATGTTTACATTCCTGAGACTTTGAAGGTCTTGCTGTCATGCCTCAGTTACAAAAGGCTCGATGGCGATTAATTCTTGGTACAGATTTCTTGGCATTTTGAAATGGAAAATATCTGTGAGGTATGAAATTAGTTTTCTTCTTTTGCTTAGTGTTTACTCATTTTTTTTAGATTTACCAGCTTCGTTGGAAAAGATTATTCGCTTCAGAGAGGAGGCTTTAGATGATTGACCGTGTTTGCAGGGTAACACGTTCGAGCATAACTGCCTCCTCTGACATATTGTCTATTTTTATAAATCAAATACATCTGAGTCCTGTATTCTTCTACTGCCTGGTGGAAGGCGTGTCATTGCCACTCAGACATTTCCCTGCGTATCAGAAGGGTTGGGGATTATACGTGCAATTGTTCTGTGAAACTGTCCCTTGAGAAGAGCCGTGCAGTATGTCTTGCTGCCTGGTCGTCTGGCTCAGAGCTGCCTCAAGGTCAAAGCTGAAAATGCTCACAAGGAATCTTTATTTTTTAGTTTAAAGAAGAAAAAAAAACTTTTTAACACATGTGGCGCTGTCCTTCTCAGAATCGCACCAAGGGAGATCTAAAGTCAATGAGAGGTGTAAGAAAAACAATGTTTTTCAGAGAAGGAAAAACAGCGAGAGAGGGAGTCTGTGTAAAGTGAGAGCGAGTAGAAAAACAGTGAGTGTCGAGGCCAGCAGATACAAAGTAAAGATAGATTAGTTTGCCTCTGAGCAGTCCACTCTCAGCCCACTCTCAGTCGTGGTCTTTTATTACTGTTTTCTGATGGCTTCTGTGAGGAGACACAGCAAGGACAGTAGAGTGTGTTGTGGAAATATAGTGGGAGGCCAGGAGTCATGCACTGCAGCTCTGAATAAATGTCAGCGGTATAGTATTAGCAAGGCGGGACTATAAGCATGAAATAGCTTTTACGGGACAGAAAAACGGTAAAAAAACAAACATTGGTAACACAAATACCCTCGTCGGTAGTTTCTTGGGGAACTAAACCCAAAAGATATTTTTATTATGATTTTATCTATATTGCCTCATTACATAGGTGGCTGTCTCCACTTCCAGTAGACGGTAAAATGGTGTGAATCAATAAAAAACAATGTGTTTGTATTGCTAAGAGGAATCATGAAAACATGAAAGAAACTGGCAGCATAGCAGGTATTGTGCCAAGTCCCGGGTGGCTTCCTCCTGTGTGGTCACAGGTTACCATCTGTGAGAATGCAAACACGTAAACTAAAAACTATGCGTGCTTTAAGACGGATGCGCGGGTTTGGATTAATAATGCATGTCGCTGTGAATTAATGACGACTTTAAACAGAGACGAGCTGCAGGGACTTCGAGGAGCCAATATGTTTTTTGATGTCGACAATATCACATTTCTAGCACAGATCTGACACGTTCCAAACTCAGTTGGAATATTTAATTTACTCTCTGTGTGATATATACGTTCTGAAGTGGCTGCGCTTTAAATGGTATACTAGTTCCACTTACTGCAATGTTGTTCCACGCTTTGCGTCGTGTGTGGGAGTATACCATGAGACTTTTAACTTCATATAGGAGCCGAGCTGTCGTAATTTACGACTATTTGTTTGCGTAATGGAGGAAAACAAACAAGGCTTGTCAATGGTTTATTATGCAAGCTGGTGATAGTGCTAATTGGGAGACGGATTCAATGTTTACTGTGTATTTGCTCTAATTGTTAATATATGCAGGAGGTCATTTGCTGGATGTGTTTGTTGCTATCGCGCTAAGTGGCAAATATCTATAATTGAATCGATGCCGCGATATCTACATTTAAAACGGTGTCTTAATCTGTCCCGTAAACAGGAGCAATTTCATGTGAATTCCAAGCACGCAGGAACGATAGTTGGAGGCACATATACGCCGTAAATGAAAGCACTGACGTCCAAACTACAAGAAGTCAATCGATTGCAGAAAGCCCTCCTGTGTTGGCTATGATGTGAGTCACCGATCAGGTTAGGATGTGGTGATTCACCTTCATCTCCAGCCAGCTGAATAAAGGAGTAAGAGGAGGAGGGTTAGCGACTGACTGAAAGAGAGAAAGCAGAATACGTGCTCCCATCGACAGCACGGCCGGTCGGACGTCTGAACGTTTCTCTGTGTGAGCCAAGGACACGGGGGGAAATGGGCTCTGTGGGAGGACGTATTGAGGCAGGCTTACCTAAAATCATGTTCTTTGAATCAGCATGACACTCTATTGTCCACGGCCCACGAGGGCTATGCAAAACGTCTCCTCCTGCTATGTTGAATTTCATTTTTTTTCTGTCCTTGCTCAAAGGAGGTGTTTGTGTAGCTTTCTCTAAATCAGTCTTCCGTTATTTTTGCTTTGAAGGTATTTGTGCCAGGAAAGGTGAGAGGAGAAATATGCGCAGGAAAGAAAGAATATGTGTCGGCTTTAGCTAATAGAAACAGAGACGGAAAGAATTTGTGTCAGCTTTAGCTGATGGAAACAGACGCGAGCACAAAAGTCAGTCTCCAGTTGATGAATTAAAACTAATCTCATTTCGGTAAAGAAGCTCTAATGCTAAAATTGCAATTTTAAGCTGTTGTAGCTTTTTTTTTCAGGGATCTGATGTTTTTTTGCCCACACTTGAAACAACGCACATCCCCATCCGTCTGGTACGACCCTCCAATCCGTTATCCGCTCGCCAAGCATTGCAGCGGACTGAAACGCACTTGGATTCATTTCTCATTTTGTGCAATCTGTTTTAAGATTTTCAGTCGACCTATTGAAGCAAGTTGACTCCATTTCCCTCGCACAGCTACAGATGAGATACTCTCACACCCGGTCATTGCTTTATTGAACATGACAAAAGACACTGCATTTTCGAGCCTGCAGGGTGTGAATAAATGTGAGGAATTGTGAAATAAACAGAAGAGAGCAGATCACAAGAAAGATTAGGACTCTTGATGTCCTCCCAACTTCACCTCTATTGTCTTTTTACATTCTTCCTCAAAGATCTTTTCTTACTTTTTGATAATAAAAAAAAAAAAAACGAGCAAGCATATTTGAGGAGCTTCGGTAAGCCTCTGGCTATTTTCCTTTCCAAAGTCAGTGCTCAGGTCTCTTTCATTTCCTTCCCTGCTCTGCCACTGTGCAATTGCCTGTGTGTGTTTGTAGAACAAGCAAAAAAAATCGACACACCTTTGCAGCGAAGAGTTGCACATTGACTTGTACCTGTAGCTCTGATTATCAGCTAGCTTGCATACGGCAGTGTCTGATGGGAGGCTGATGAACCCAAACCAGGAGCTGACATTTTCCTGCCCTGTGGCTGAAGGAGAGGAGGGGAAGGACGCGGGTGTCCGTTCAGGTCTAATGGGCTATCCATTCAGCCGTTTAATTGAGTGTCTTTTATCTGCCTCCTGTGACCTCTTTTATTCTCCATTTCTCCCTCTTCATTTCCTTCGCTCATCTATTGTTTTCCTGCCCCACCCCTCCTTCCTTTCTCCCACTGCCTGTCTCTAAACTCTCCTCTTTTTGGTCGTGTGACAGTTGACTTTGCAATCTGCTTATGTCCCACGGCTTAATCTGACGTTAGACATCACGGCCATCACCAGTTATTTTCTAAACACATCTGACTGGCTGCAAGGAGGTGCACTTTCAGCCTCAAATCAATATTCAGAAAGAAATAAAAGTCCATTTCCTCTTTCATTTTTCTCCTTTCTCCGTTTTTTCCCCCTTTGTCCTCTGCTGTCCTTCTCTCGTTGTTGTTTTTGTCTCCCTTTGGCTCTCAGCTTGTCTCCTGGTCCTTCCCCTCTACTTTGTTCTCTCTCACTATCATCAAGCCTTGCTTCCTCTCTTCCCCTGGTCTCAGTGTCCTTGCACACAAAGGCACGAATCCTCATATGGCATACACATTCCACACCTCTATTTCTTATTGTACCTTTTTGAATTTCAAAGCAAAGAACACCTTTTCAGTCTCATTGAACTTTTCCTGATCCTGGAATAGAACACTGTGCTGTAGCTCTTATGACCAAGACGTTGTATACACAACACTCCTTTGTCTCTAAAAACCAACCCTTATATTGTATTTCCATATTCTTTTCTTTGCAGAAATGTCATTTTATAAGACAGTATAGATACCGTATGGATTTACTGTGGAGAAGGAACTCTCGCTTAAATGCACTGCAAGCTACGAGAAATGACTGTATGATTATAATTGAATTGTATATAGAACATCATTGCCCAATCTGTATATAATTATATTGTACTTCATATATTTATAGAATATTATTTACCAGCTTCTGTGTCATTGCCTATCTGAAAATAATATCCACCTTCTGCTCCAGTATCTCTAAATTATGAAGATTAAAAAATTATTATAATCAGATTACTAGAACCCTGCTCTGAGCTTTAACAAGCCGACTGCTGAATTAATTCTTGACCTTTGGCTCTGATGGAGATAACATCTGCCCTTCTGCAAGAAAGAGTCTCATTTTACAGCCATTTTGCTCAAAATGACAATGAATATAGTGTAATACAGGGCCATTTTGATGAGCAGGAGAACAGTGAGAATTGGAATGAGAGCAGAGGAGCGAGCAAAGAGAACAATGGAGTCTTGTCTAATTTGCTGTGACCTAATTGCAACATTATAAATCAAACTTATTTTTAGTTCTATTCCAAGGTCGGCTGCGTGTGATACATGTTAAATGTATGTTAGAGATGTTGTAATATACGTTTACCCCCCCCCCCCCTATTAACACTCTTTTACTATAAGAGCTGTAGTTTCATGTCAGAGATGACGTGAGAGTCTTTTTATCAAGTGTACCGAGAGACAGCCGGAAATCCCACTGCTTTACTTTTAGAGTTTGTTTTAAGACTCCAAGATTACTGGTAGTCAAGTTCTCATCTATATTTATTTTGGTGAGCGATACAGCTTGAGGGCTGCAGTATTCAGAGAAACTCGAGACACCGAGTCCGTCCGGCCTCGTACTTCTCAGCTGCAATGCCATAAATGAATGATAATGCTTTATATCACAACGGCAAGCCAGAGACGCACATGCATGCATAGTAACAATGTTCTTGAGGCTGGACTCCTGCCTCTCTTAGCCTGCAGTGGATCATTAGCATCTCTCACACGTGCTTAGGCTTGATTAAAACTCAGTTTACAGTGAGCATTGCTGTGAGGTTGCCGTCTGTCACCTGCCGAGGCCACCATGAGACGTTCTCTAGTCAGTGGGAGTGAGGAACGCGGTGTGTATGCGCGTGGATGCGCGTGGTTGTTTGATAACGGACAGAAAAAAAATGGGACACGGAAGGAAAAATGGCAGATAAGGGTGAGGCATAAAGCATCGGAAAGCATACTGTTCAGTAACTGGTCCCACTCACTCCCTATGGCCTGTTTATTAGAGCCGAATCACATCTCTTCTGTGTTGGCAGGAAAAAGCTCCTGACAGCAGTTGTGGGATTTGTGTTATTTACTTAAACTTCATAACCTTGTGACGGCAGTTTTGGGAATACTCGTGTTTACTCTCGGAACGCGAAGGCTCATAAAACCCACGGCGTGTAGAAGTCACTTTATTCTTCACAAAATACCTGTGCATCAATCAAACAATAACATTTTTATTTCTCACTAAAACACAGCTGCAATATGCAGTGCGTCATAACCGCATGCTGTATATGTGTTATGTTGATGACAAACCTTATTATTGAATACATTTACATACAGTGTGCTATTGGGACAAGCATGATAACATTGGTAGATATATACTAATAGGCATGTTTACCTGTGATTTATATAAATCTTATTCCAATGGTAATGCCATGAATATTTGTATGTTTTACCCTGGAATATTTGGGCAGGTGGGAATGGTGCATTCAAAAATCAAACAACAAACTCTTATCTTTGGTATCTGTCGGATACAGTGGGGAAAAGAGACACAACATGAAGAAAACTGAAAACTCTTTGCTTGCAAAGATCTCAAAACGCCTTGCCGTCATTCTGAATGGTATGTTATAGTCTGTCTTTTGTTGTCTGTGCTCCTGTTTATTCATGTGCATTAGAAGCTTTAGCTATTTTAATCTTTGCAAGCAAGGAGCTTCCAGTTTTCTATATGTTGTGACTCCAGGCCTTTTAATGTTTGAAAGAGGATGTCCATTCTACTCCTATTCTATTTCTATGCTATGACTCAAACGTCACTGGGATATTTCTTTATGGAGCTCATCTAATCTCAAGAGCTGCCGCATATTTGTGTGTGTCTGAATGAGCATCTGTGTATCTTTGTGTGTGTGTGTGTGTGTGTGTGTGTGTGTGTGTGTGTGTGTGTGTGTGTGTGTGTGTGTGAAAATGAGCGTGTGCACGTTGTGCTTCTACATCTTATTTTCACAGAGTAAGTATTTCTTGCATTCGCAATTTGAGAGCAGTGGAGAGGTTGAAAACTGCGAGCAGACAGAAGTCATTTGGGACTTCAGCAATTCAAGGCCTGTGAAAGTGTACTCACAGTTTGGCACAATTAGTACCAAAAGGGGTCCCTGCTTGACAAATTAGCACACAAAATGTCACCCGGTAGTTTAGCACGTCAACAATGAGCCCTTGCAAATTAGCGCAAATTTTGAGGAGGGAGCTGGCACATTATTATGAATAGAGAGAGCCGGGCAAATTAGCACATCTGTTGCCAGCGCTCAGAATTAATACATGTTTCATGATCACTGGTTTCCTGCTTGGAGCTGGGTCAGGGACGAGGGTGGTGGCACACATTTCTAATCGAAGATTAAATTAACCTTTTTGGCAATGGTAGAGCTAATTTTTATTAGTGAAAATGAACTTAGGTATCTCTGAATGCCGCAGGCGTGGGCATTAAATTCTCACATCGGTCACATTTTCTTCCAGACTCAGTTGTTTCTTACCTGACAGGTTTGCTTACGCTCAATCTTAAGAGTGCGTGATTGTATGTGCTCACACGAGTATGTCGCGGTGCGTGAGTCAGCCTGAGGCTTAACGCGGAGCAGTGGCAGGTGACAGTCCAGTCTAGTGTCAAGAGGCTTTAGGGTGACAAGAGTGATTCCATCCTGGAGAAAAAACACACCACAAGCCAAACAAGTCAGATTACAACAGCTAAACTGTTGTTCACATCATCGGCTTTCTTATGGTTTCATGTTCAGTTTCCATAACTCTAGAGTGAATCATTACGAATTTTGTGCTTATTTGTGTTTTTAACTGTTTTCTCTTGGGTTGTGGACGTTTTAATTCCTTGGTATTTGATGCTCTACAACACCTGAATTCCTATTCAGCAATACTAGTATCTCCCTCCATTGATTTTACACTTATATCTCTCATTTGATTTAAGCTGAAGTGTGGCTTCTAAACAAGTTTAGTAGACTCAAGCAAGATCTCTATCAAGTGTCAGCTTATAAAATGTACCTCTATTAACCAAGTTTAATGCTTTCCTTATCCTGCCTTTACAGCACCAAGACTCTGCAAGATATTATCTCTGAGGAGAGATGTAGCTGGTCAAATAATACAACATTATGTTTCACCTCTACTAACAATATTAAAGAAGCATGTACATGAACGTAGAGCACAATAAAATGTCAGTCCTCAGCAAAAAAAAACAGTTTGGATTTAAATGATGTTGTAAACCGGGACTTAATTACCTTGAAATGATGGTTTGTTTGTGTGATATCGCACTACAGAACATCATGCAGAGTTGATGTATCCCTTGGCCTGGTCAGATTTCTGGGGATTTTCAGCGTGACAGAGAATTGGCCCTTGTGCAGCACAGGAAGGTCAGTCTACCGCAAAGGGATCTTCAGATTAATGACCAGGGGCGGCGACTCTCTGCAGGCCTTCATGCATCATGTCCCATTCACCGCCAAACATGTCAGGGACCGCTCCCATCGGGAATTTCAGGGATATTTATGGGTCTTTTCCGTCACTCTTGCCTCTTGCCCGATTGGCTCCGAGCACCGGCTGAAAGACGGAAGGAGACAGAAACAGTCCAGGGTTTTGGGGGTGGTGGGTGGAGGTCCTGCTTAACTGAGCTATACTTCACGTCCATACCTGGGCCACTTGCCCTACCGACGGGGTTGCTTGCTGGTTACCATAGCACCCACCCTACAGCCCACCACTATCCTGCAGCTGCACTGCTGGTCATTAGTCACAGAGACAGGCCGTCCGCTCTATCAAAACGCTCTTCCTCCACCAATCAGCTGCCCAGATTCCAAAACTGCCGATGCCTATCAGCCATAGCATATAGGCATGAGTTGCCATGGCAACATATCTGATTCCGAGTGAACAAGAGCATCCTTGAGCAGAGAGGGCTAATTGTACTTTCCTTCATGGTTTAGTTGGTATGTAGTTTTTAATTTAATACTAAATTCACTTTCTCTGCTAATTACAGAGAACTGAAGTCACTGAAATATGGTGTAAGTTTTAGTTATTGTTCAGAGCAGCATGTGAGCTGTAGAATACATTTTACCATCAGTGATACATACTTTCATCACCTGTACATACATTTAAAGGTCTGTTCATTTCTATTGTTAGTGATGTATGAATGATTTCTATTCAAAAGAAAATTCATTTCTGTCAGAAATCAAAGCCATTGACAAAGTCAATTAACAATGACCAATCCAAAATGTGCGTGATTAACTGTGAACAAAGATTAAAAGAGAGTCAAATTTACATCGAGCCCCCCCCCCCCCCCCCTCCTTTTCTTTCCACTTTCTGCTCAGGCTCTCTCACACACACACACACACACACACACATATCAACAGGCCTGTTTTGTCGTCAGGGTGATTATCCAGCTCATAACTCACCGGAGCTTTCATTTGCACTATAATTCACACCAGTCCCAATGATGGCACCATAATTCATACACGCACACACACACACACACACACACACACACATACACTGATTATCTCAGCTGTAACTCACACACCTGCAATCAGATAGACCACAACACCAACTAATAAGAGGAGGATGAGTAGACGGTTTATGCAAGATTTCTTGCAAGCTAAATTACAACCAGATTTGAGTTTGGGAAGGAATCTTAATGTTAAATTCATCATTCAGTTTAAACAATACTGAAGATATATTCCCATGTAACATGCTACACTCCAAAGAGCATGAAATCAAACAAAACACATTTCATTTTCTGTAACACAATGCTTGAAATAACCTTGGAAGGAGGAAACGTGACCCTTTGTGGACTGAATTTTATTTTCCTGCTCTTCTGTGTTCTCAAAGGTACGCGGTTAGTTTCAAACCAGCCATAGAGCATGCCAAAGAAATACGATGAGCATAACTTAATATCCTTATATGCTCATTTTCAAACTCGTCCAAAAGGCCAGTGGAGCTCTGTCTGTTCCCTCAGGGCAATATTGTAATTATTATCTATTAGGTCAGACTGACACGATTCCAATCATCTTTAATGGTGATTCTCGGGTATTCAGTCTTTTTCAGATTAATGTGCGATTTCAGTGAAATGAAATGCCATGAATAGCATCATGTTCACATCCCATTGCTGTATAGCAGGAGGACCAACGCATGAGAACCTCATTATTATCACTCAATGACAGTGAAGCACAAAACATTTACTAAAGTGCCTTTACAGGTTTACTCTGAATCCTTATCTTCCACTGCGACGTCTCTCTTTACCTCTCCATGTCACCTTCTTCAATTCTCTACTGGACATTACATATAAAAGAACATTCTATAATATAAAGCAAGGAAGCATATGGGTGTGCCGCGGTGACAGTGATAAAACTCAAATTAATGACATCTTCTTTTCCCTCCTGCATTCCCTTTCTTTCCCCTCCTGCCATGGCCGGCCGCTATTTATAGCTGCTGCGTCTGTTACTCTACAGCTCTCACTCTTTCTCGGCTCTTTAAAAAAAATGCCTCACTCCCTCTGTCTTCTTCTCTTTCACTCTCTTTTCCCCTCCCTCTCTGTAATTTAATCAATAAACACTTTTTTTTCAGTTTGGATTTCGTCAAACCGACTCTCTGTCCTCCGAGAGGATGGGAGCCGTGGATGGACTGCTGAACTCAGCTCTTGACTCCAAGAGTTTTTCTCAGAGCCGCTCTCACGACCCCCTTTCATCTTTTTTATTTATTCCTAACGTCATACGTTCTCTTTTAAGTTTGAGTTCTGTAAAGCTTTCTCAGGATTTTGTCCATCCTCAAAGGCGGACCAGCTTTCGGGAATGTTGGTTCGCTTTTTTTTATTTCGAAAGTTTAAAGTAGTTGCTCGACTCTACAGCTGTTTCAGTTGTTTGACATACACATTTTCTCTTTGAAACTGTAATATGGTTAATACTCCGGCGTATTGCACCACCTACAACATGACAATACCTCTTCCTAATGCTGTATGTGTGAAAATACTCTCAACAGTATTCTTTACTGACCACAATATATAGTATGTCCTCGTTTGTATATATATAAAAATATATATTTAGTTAAAAACAGAGCATTTAAATTTGATCACAACTTTGCAATATGTCCTCATAAAGTTAGTGTCAAATTTATTGACATGCATTTTTGTTGATTGTCAAATGAATGCGCCGTCTGTTCAAACATTGCCTTCCTTTGTTTAGTATTCTGAACCACATTGATGGACCATCTGGAGCTTTATTCGTCTTTTGTTTGGCTCAAGATAATTGACAAGTCTGAAAAGAGCTGTTTTAAGTTGACAACACCTTACTTTGCGGTGGTAATTATATTGTCTGGCTCATGCGGTGTGGTGAAACAGTGTCTATTGTTTATTTTTGTGTTGTAGACTTTCACTTTACTGAGCATCCCAAGGTGTGAATCACATACATCTAAAAGTTAACAAGATTTCTCAGGCAGGCACAGCACGAACCTCCCATCAGGAAGCTCTCCCATTAAAAATCAACAGTCAAATATGACGCAGAAATAATCATTTCAACCTCTGAGTCGATTTGTTTTTAATGAGTATAATTAAAAGCTTCCTGAGGTTTTCTGATTTGATTGGCCTTCTCCTTCACTTCGCCTGTCTTTCTGTTCTTTCTCCTTCTTTTTATTCCTCTTTACATATCTTACTGGTTCCGACCATGGCTCTGTTTTGCCTTTCCTCTACCTTCTTTTTTGTCTTTTTGCCCTCATTGCTCTACTCCCTGCGCTCTCTTCTTTTTTTGCTCTCCTCTCATTTGAGAATCACTGAAATCAATGGGACAAAGTGGAAGAGTGAACCTTTCTGCCAAGGCTGAGTGAAGGAGTTAAAGAAGGTCACTCACCCCTGAACTCACCTCCCAATGTAACTAATTGCCTATAATTACACTGACAACTGCCACAGAATGCAAATTAGCTGCGATCCAGAAGCCTTATCGGCACTGTAAATCAGTTCGATGTCAGTGTCTGCCTGAGCTGTGTAAAGCATTGAACACAATCGCACCAGTTTTTAAAATGATAGCACAGCTTGAGCTGTAATTGCCTGCATCATATCGACCATTTACTTGAATGTCACTTGTGTTATGGAATCTTCTGTTCTTACAAGAACTGGTTATTCAGAGGGCTTTTTCTCAGCTGTTACTTTTTTTTGCCTGACCCTCAGGAGGAATATTTGAATCCATTGAGAGCGGCCCTTCCGGAGCAGAGGAACTAGCCTTTAAATTTGCCTTGAACACAATCAACAGGAACCGCACCTTGCTCCAAAACACCACGCTGACCTATGACATCCAGAGAATAAACATCTACGACAGCTTTGAAGCCTCCAGGAAAGGTGAGTCGGTGGATTTGCTATGAAATTGTTTTTCTGATTTTTAGTTGCAACAACTTTTGTGTAGAAGAAATTAAGAAAGAATCGTTTAGTCATTTGGCTCCCATGCAATTTGGAAATGTACTCCTTGTACCCTGTAAGGAGTACATGGAAATGTACTCCTTACAGGGATGACTACACTCATAAAAGAGTACAAAACATTCAAAACGAGTAAGGACAAAATCATCCAAAACTCAGCATGTTTCTGCAAAAAAATGTCAAATGTTTGCTATTGAGCTGTGTAACAGCTCACAGATTATGTGGATTGAACATTTAATACCAAAGAGTAGCGACATACACAGAAAATCAATGTATACAATCATTGGCTGTGTCTGAGATCAAACTCAATGGTGCACTCTATTTACCGTTATTTTCAGTGTAAAATGTCTGCGCTATACTAGAATAGGAGTCTGACACCCAGTAAATGTGTTTATTAGAAAAGTGGTCTAAAACCATTGGCAGAGATGTGTATTGCATTACCCATATGCTGTGCTCACAAACAAAATGGGGCCCCCCTCCCATCAGTTGGACTGTGACCATTTTAAAACACCTGTTCTTGTTACTTCATGTTAGTTTTGGTGTGACATATGTGGGCAAAATGTAAAGCATTAAGCTAACTTGTCGCTTCTTCCTCTTCTTACCCTACTAGCATGTGATCAGCTTTCCCTCGGGGTGGCGGCCATTTTTGGCCCCTCACACAGCTCATCGGCCAATGCAGTCCAATCCATCTGTAATGCTTTGGGAGTGCCCCACGTCCAGACCAAATGGAAGCATCAAGTGTCAGACAACAGGGACTCGTACTATGTCAGCCTGTATCCCGACTTCTCCTCCCTCAGTAGAGCCATCCTCGACCTGGTGCACTTCTTCAAGTGGAGAACAGTCACTGTGGTGTATGACGACAGCACAGGTACAGGTACAGTCACTGTCTGTCTTCATCTTTCAGTGGTGCTTCTGTTTTGCCTGCTTAGTGTGACAGTGTTTATAACCTTCAGCTTTTGCACCGTCAAATGTCCGGAAAAAAAACAGAGGTACTGGGTGAACTACAAAAGAAGCGCTGCAGCTCAGAGTTCAGTGAGTGCTTTGTAACCTGTCAAGTTAATTCAGAAATCAATAGCTTACTGTTCTGCCTCAGTCCTGCAGGTGCTGCCCATGTCACTCTTCCAGGAGAGTGAGCAGCAGCGTAGAAAAAAAAGAGAACGGCATTACCCAGAATGACCCAGTGTCTCTTCAGATTAATGCAATACAGAATTGTACGATGTGGGGGCTGACAACAGACGTTAATAGCACACAGAGACACTTGATTTCTAAAGGGTGGCTATCAAATGTGTCTGTGAGCCATTTTGTCTGTCCTGTGACTTTGTGGAGAGGCTCATAATGTGCATTTTAGAAGACGAGTCGTATTTTAGCTTGAGTGCAGTGATATTCTGAGTGTAATCGCTCCAGAGAAGATAACAATATCCAAATGCTCATTCGCAATTTATGAGCTATTTGGCGCGATGTGGTTGACAGCTTCATGTAGGTAAATTAGACTGAGTTGAGAGGAAGTTTACATTTTAGACAGGTTGCATAATGAATTCATTCCCTACAAATGAGTATTGTCTTGGAGTTGACGTCCTAAATTGGGCCGTTAAATATAAATGTACTACCTTTTTTCTTCCTTTTATCAAGCAATGTGATAGTTTTACTGCTATTTTGCTTCCTCCATCATCTCTATGACAGGCAATCCTGCAGCATGCTAGTGCCCGTATGCTAACCTCGGACTATATATCCCAATGACTCGTCCCACTTGTCACATTATTCTGACTCATCTCCTTGACCTCTCTTCACTTCCTGCCTTGGAGCTCAGTATGTTAACACCCTCATTCTCCAGCAAACTGCCCCAGCGAGATGTCAAAAGGTGACCTCTCGCCTCTCTCTCAGTCCGATAGCAGCGGCTTGGGCCTCCTCTGTGGAGTGTTTCTGCTACAACACACCTGACGCCCTGAAAAGTGTGACTGCTGCATAGCCGCGTTGCTTTCCCCCACCGCTTCCACCTGGTCCCGGGCTGTAATCACACAGCTTCATGCTCCAGGGCCCCGCGCTGCTGATTGGAGCCTATCTGACGGCTGGCAGGAAAAACTATCGGAGGGGATAAAATATTCACACACAGCCGTTAGAAGATCCAGGGGGAAAGTCTGAAGGCATTAGCCAGAGCCCACAAACATCGACACTGACAGTGTTTCCCAAACGTTGAGCTCCCTTGACAGTTTTTTTTCTTTCTTGCTTAACACCTCCCCAAGTGTCGGCACGGACATAAACAGGGAGATGTGGACATGCCCTAGAGTAGGGATCTATTGGGATTACCTGAGGAAAGCTCTAGGTGGTTCAGTATTCCTCCCTGCAATGGTACTTTTCACAACAAGACCTGCATGTTCCTATTTCACACCAATCCTTCTATAGGCCTCAGGGAGACCCAGCCCTACTCACAGTAAGACCATTAAACTGCTCACACAGCACTTCATTTCAAAATAAAAAATAGGCTGAGCTATCTTAAAGTGGTTCCACGAAAAAAGAAAATCCTATCTCTCTTCAGTTCCCTCTCAAACTACCCTCACTGCTCCATCCATTTTTATACCCATGACAAGTAATCATCTCTCCCATCAATCCAGCCTCTTTCATCCCGCACTCTGAAGTTCTTTACTGAGGGAGAAACTCATTGTAATCTCGTCGCAGTATCTCCCGGAGAGCTTTCTCCCCGAGTGTGTGGCCGAGAAATGAAAGGTGAAGATTGTAGCTCAATATGTGACGGTGGCGTCGGGCTCCCTAGGGGCAAGTACAAGCTGGGCAAACAGAGCCTCTCTCATCAGAGCACATCTGAAGTGTGTGAGGGAGAGCGGAGATTCGGGATTGACTGCAGCTTTCTATCAAGATAAAATTGAACCTATTCCATACTACTATTTGGTATCATGGATGAGAAGAGCAAATTTACATTTTGGAGGCTTCTATGGGGTTGAAAGTTTCTGTAGGAGGGTGCAGATTGAGGTTCTTTCCATTTCGTGCTTTTGGTATAAAAGGGTGCAATGTGCTGGGTTGGTGTTAATTCTCTTGATAGGTCTGTAGCAGTCTGTTTGCTTGCCAAGCATGAGTAGGAGGATCAATAGACTGTGGATTAGGAAGGCATGCATATGAGCCTTTTTCTGCTGAGAAAACCTGAATCCAGTTGTTTTTTTGTGGTCTCTTTAGTATCGGGGATACTTCAAAATGGCAGCAGATCAAACACACTATGTAGCTGCATCTTTAAAATTCCTTGTTCACGCTGTGTGTCCTCTTTGTCTGCAGGTCTGATTCGACTGCAGGAGCTGATCAAGGCACCGTCACGATACAATATCCGTTTGAAGATTCGACAGCTGCCCACGGAGACCAAGGATGCCAAGCCACTTCTGAAGGAGATGAAGAAGGCAAAAGAGTTCCATGTCATCTTTGATTGTGGACATGAGATGGCTGCCTGGATCCTTAAACAGGTATGAGCCCAGCTTAATGAGCCAGGACGGTTTATTCAATTCATTGCAACAAAAACAAACCCGGGGACTATGTATGGTGCCCCAAAGTAATTAATATGGAATTAATTAATTAATTAATCAGGATTAAATTAATAGTAATTTGAATAAATGTATGTTAAATATATACAAGAAAAAATGTTTGGGAATGATTTGGGAATGCATTAAATGTAATAAAAAATCTATTGAATTATTAGTTTTATAAGAGTTCATTAAAAGGTATTTTTTATTTCACAATGTCACTTTTCCTTTCATATTGTTATTGTGAAATTTAATAATGTCACTCTCCAAGACAATGTTGTTGTCACATATGATTTACATAAATATTTATATATTTTACACCATTTCTTTATAATATATATATTTATTTCATAATGACGTCTTATTTATAGGATGATTGATTGTATCATAGCGCTTCTTGAATTAAATTAAAACTGAATTACCTGCAGGCCCAAAATGTACATAATTTTACTTAATAGAAGCGTAGACTCAGTACTCAGTACATAGACTCAAAGTACACTCATTATGTTTATGCTGTGAAACAATAAGTACAGTTTTCCCTTTATTACTCCTTCTCTATTTAAGCACTGATGCAAGTGATTGAGATACCTACTTTCTGCTCTGTGCATCCTTAATCTCTTTCTAGAATATTAGATCTCTACTACTGACCCGTCACAATGGAAGCTCTCCATTGCACAATAAAGGTTTTTTAATTAGAAAGTCTAATTCCGCTCACAGGCATAAATTCATTTTACAAAGACACATTATTTATGAGAATGGTCGGGGTCCTTATTGAACTGAAGTCTTCTAAGAAGCATATTGCACTGTCTGAATTATCAATACAGCTGTGTGTCTATGGGAACCAACAAGAAGCATTTGTATTGATGGTGAATACTTTGTAGGCACAACAAAACATAAACTGTATGACAACGACTCCTTACTATTGGCTTAAAGTTTATAGAGGGTACCTTTTCATCCAATAACTGCAATGCTGTCTTGTATTTGTTATGGCCACAAGTGTTATGATAGTTTAATGGTTCTCTTAATCAATCACCAACTCAAAATGGTCTAGATGCTCTTTTACTATAAAACTGTTTCTTTTCTCAGAGATGTTAGTGTCCGACTATGCAAGTTGCAGACTAAATAAATAATTCAAATTAAATGAATAGTCACATGGTCATTAAGCTATGAATCTTTGATTTTTTGTTACTACCCGATGTTCTTTTCTCCCCGTAGGCCCTGGCCATGGGTATGATGACAGAGTACTACCATTATATTTTTACTACCCTGGTGAGTACATCTTTTTTTATGTTGACAAAGGCAATTGTATACTATGTTGTAATTTGTGTTTGTTGTTGTGTTTGTCTTTTGTATGTTGTCAGGCAAAAATAAATTGTCTGTCGAAGTGTCTGAAAGCTGTTTTCCTCTCTGACGATATATGAATCAACCAGGAGCCAGTCAGAGAAAAACATGCTATTGTTTTCCTTCTGTGTGAAGCATTATGAACCCTTAACTACAACCTGAATTTGTGCTGTTAGAAATAGATAACCTTGAAAAGCTGACCCATTGTCATGTATTTCATTGTAAATATACTCTTTGCATTTTAAAGTAGCAGTTCTGAAAGTTGAACTTCAGTTTATTTTCTCAATTCTTCACCAACCTTCTCGCCACATGTGGCTTTCCGCAACCCTGAGTGTAGGCAAGCAAAACAGTTGGATATATTTTATTCTGACTCTGGCAGCGATTGAAGTTCTCCAAAGTTCTTTGATCTAGCCACTACAAAGATTGCTTGCTACGCTGCAGATGAACAGCAGCACATCTTTCCTGAGCCCAGAGAAGACTGAAAGCTCAGATAATAGCCCTGAGTCTCCCATTTGGTCCATTATAGCTAACAAACAAATGGCATGCTGTGTTGTTTGGAGCACAATTGGGAGGTCTGAGGGAAAGGTCAAAGAAAAGTGATCTAAAAAGACATTTCCCAGTGCACAGGACATGTAATTATCCCTTGTGCATCCACATAAGGACCTGGCTAGATGAAAGGGGAGTGAGTGGCAGCAGGTATGTCATTGGAAAAGAAAAGAGAATAATGATCATAGGCCTCTCTCAGCGGCATGCTGCCGCTTGTTGGGGTGGAAACATGCCTGCGTTAACATCAGCCAGTGTTTGGCCAGTTGGATGGCCACTGTGCCGGCCAAAGCTGCTGTATACTGGTACAGAGCCATCCATTTGGATTTAGGAATAGGACAGCAAACATTGACCGTGGCACCCCCATTCTGCGTCCATCACCTGCTGTTGTTCTGTCAACTGTGTTGTTGCATCCCAAAGACATCTGCCTGGTGAGATGCCAGACATGCTGTATGCAGGGCGATTGGGTTGTCCTTTCACTTCCACATGATAGATGGCAGTCCACCAAAAGCCTGCCTGTAACCTTGAAAACATTGACTTCATCAAGGCTGCTGCCTCAGCATGAGATAAAATAGCTCCTGAAATACCTTCAACCGCACTCTTCTGCCATCATTTGTTAAAGGTGCCACTCAAATGTCTAATCTTGATTGTTGAGGATAGGTGAGAGATGCAGAGGTGTACAAGCAAAGATAATAAAGTAATTATTTTTGCAGCTCAAACACATCTAGACTTTCATCTTTATGCATCCAGGACCTTTTTGCCCTCGACATGGAGCCGTATCGTTACAGTGGAGTCAACATGACTGGGTTTCGCATCCTCAACACAGAAAACTCTCAGGTGTCGTCAATCATTGAGAAGTGGTCAATGGAGCGGCTACAAGCCCCACCCAAACCGGACTCGGGCCTGCTGGATGGATTCATGACGGTAGGCTCAAAATCTTTCGTGCCGCTTGCGTAATGCAAATGTTATGCTGTGTATGCAAAAAACATGTTTATAGCTGCAATTCATTCTTGTATGTCCAAATGACCAAATCGATCTGAAACCATATGAACTGCTACAGCTCCTGTGGGGGTTTGATACGCAAGCACTTGCATGTATCGAATGTTTTTTTTATGAACCAATGTGACTGTACATTGAATAAGAAAAATAAATAAATGAACACCAGCTGTCAATCACAAGTCCCATGGCACAGGAGCAGCATGAACGCCCTCTGCGTGGTGCTTTCGGGCGGGTACTCCTGGGTCTAAATGCTCCGTAATGAGGCGGTGTGAATGGTAATAGCCGTTTATCTGCCCTCCTGCCTCTCACAACTCTCCTCTGGGAGCGTGGCCAAAATATGACAATCTGTCAGTGTTCATGCAGAGAGAGGGAACAAATTGGATGGAAATAATGGCCTTGGATTTTTAGGATGACATCCAAAAAATCATGGGATAAGGTGATTTGAAAGTGAAAAAGGGAATGGGGCTCTTCATGGACATTCAAGGTCCCTCTCTGGGTATTGTTGCAAACAGTGAATTTACTCCGCCTCCCTCATAATGCCTTTCCTCGCAGACAAACACCTTTTCTTTCCTGCTTTCAGCCAGCTTTTCTTTCTTCTGGACAGCTAATATCTGGTAGAAGTAATCTGAGTAATGAAAAAACCTGCTTTTTCATCAAAAACTTAAAGGACGGAGGTAATTCACACTATATAGATCACTACAGTAAACATACAGTACAAACAGCGGTAAATATAGAAATATCATATTTATTTCCCTCTAACATCGGTATGTGTATTCTTTTTCTCATGTGTCAAACTCGAGCAAAGCGGTTACTGTATGCAAAAAGATTAATGCAATGCACAAAGAGGTTAAATCAGATTTTTCTTTTCCTCCTCTGGAAATTATATTAGTGGAGAATGTTGAATTGATTCATTAGCATTGCATGAATCACTTTGTCAGATCCTATACTACATATTGACATATCTCACTGGACTAAAACCGCCGTTAAATAATGAATAATGCGTCCAAAGGCTACTGCAAGTTTGATAAAGTACTTCATTAGAGTGCTCTTTTTATAAATCCCGGCTCTGATGTATTTTATTGTTGAGAGTGTTTTGCCCTAAGAGGATTCCTTAGAATGCGTCAATGAAGAAACAGCAGCACGTATATAAAAACATTGCCATTTTATTGGCATAATAAAGGATTAATGGAAAAACTGTTCTGCTGGTGAATTTGAAAAATTGCACATACCTACATTATAAACGTATGGATTAGAATAATATTTGTTTTTCCTGCAAGTCAAATGCATTTCTTTAATTTACAGATGCTGATATTTATGCTATAGTACTCATTACTGAAAAGCCACCTTGAAGAGTATCATTAAATTAAAGTGGGCTGCAGCAGCCAGTGGGTGACCTTCCCTCCCCCCCCCCCCGACCCTCCTTCCAGCTTTTTATTTCCCGGCTCTCGTACCTTTTTCTCATTCTCTCCAACACAGAAGCCTTGCTGGGCTCCGGGCTTGTTTGTACTCGGTGACCTAGGCAACAGTTGTGTAGCAATGGTTACCAGGACAACGCCATCCGTGTCACCTTGTGATTTCACGAAGGATTGATTGACTGAGATTGGAGGAGGAGGAGGAGGAGGAGGAGGAGGGTTATGGGGATGGGGAAGGTGAGATGGCGGCCGCAGGAGGGGAGTTGATGAGGATGAGGAGAACGGGCAGGAGAGATGGGGGTGGGGGTGTTACGTGCGTCGAGAGGTGCATGTGATGTTTTATCACGCCACTTGGCTCGCTTTAATGCGGGGTAGTGTATAATCACTGTGACACTCTGAGCCTTGGGTGAGGCCGAGTGTTGCCTCTCAGGGTAGGATGCATAATGAGAAGCCCCTCCTCGGCGGCCCAGTGCAAGCTCACAGCCACAAACGCACTCGGACGTGTGTGTGCGTGTGTGAGAACCTGCACGTGTGTGCGATCTCGTTGGTTTATGTCGACTCTTTAATCATATCCCCATCCATCTCTATGTGAATTAACAGCAGTGTGCGACCTGCAACCTGTTTAATGATAGATAGAAAGATAGATAGATAGATGGATAATCTGATTATTATTTTGTCCCATCTGTGTATAATTATTGCCTGCAGCTAATGAGCTATTTGGTCTGAATGCTTCATTGTAATTTGCATTCTTTTAAATCCCCATTCACTGAGCTAAGTATATACTTGGATTTAATTGAGGAAAAGGGGGAAAAAAAAAACAGTTTCCCAGTTGTACGCCTCACTAAGGCTTTAGGGCCAGATATTTTTTACATCTGCATCATTTTATTTATGTCTACATTTCATTGAGCTATAATTACCACAACAGAGGGCGGGATGTTCTCCAGTGTCAACACTGCAATTCTGGTGTAATAGCTCATAACAATGGCTCTCTTTTTAGTAGAGAGCGGTTATTTGGGTAATATGTTTAACATGATAGGGTTGCTGCTTTAGTTGGCATGGGACACTGTAAAAAGCATGTTAGCTTAACAGGGACACATGAAGACACTCAAGATAAAGACAAACCAATAAAGAGAATCCGCAAGTGTGACCATTTTTTTTTCCTTTCAATCAGCAGCTATCGCTGAGATATCCTCAGGCGAGGCCCTTTACTTCCAATCAGCACAAGAACATGCATGCTCAGCAAACTTTCCCAGGATGCTATAGTACATAACTGCTAATGACAATTAATTTGTCCCCAACGCAGAAGAGTAACTTGCCTTTTTTTCGTTATATAAAAACACTCTTTTACTGCATGCAGTACAGTAAGAGGGAAGGAGAAAGGAAGGACAGATGCATAGAAACGCCCAGGTGAAAATTCAGTACAGTATATTTTCCATACTTATATGGTCATAGTCCTTAAGATTTTAAATATTTAATGCTGTTTATGGCCAGCATTCCTTCAGCAACAACTACTCAGTGTATTTGCATTATGTAACTGCCTCCCTATATACTCGTTAATGGCAATCTGCCTTTCCCCGGTGGGACGCAAAGTGCACCCACGCACAAGGGATTCACAGGCAATGATGCATTTCACTACATTTGCAACACAAGATAATTTCCTCTCCTGTTAATTCTGACACATTTCACTAATCAAAACAAACTATCTGCCTGTGGCGCGTGGCTAAGTATTTGTGAAACCGTTTGCAATCTGCATGTAAGCAGTGCCTGGAAATCACTTTTGAAAAACGGGCCCCTGCACGTATAGCTCTGAAGACAAAATTCGGAGCGTGCGTTTATTTTACATGAAGGCGACGTTCGATCATTAATTCACTGTAAACACACACACACACACACACACACACACACACGGGTTGCTCGTCTTCTTTCACTCAAGGTTTGTTTGCTGTCCTCAGTGGTCAATATATGTTATTATGAACTGAACTCTGGGACCTGTATTATTAAATCACACTTGCTGGTACCAGATCAATAAAGACTGAAATCATATCCACAGGGTTTAACGTAATGTTCACTTTTAACATTTTTGTTAATATTGGGATTAAAAAGTATGCTTATTGAGGACTATGTATGTTTTTATTCATCCATCTCGAGTGGGTGATACTGTGTACGCAGGAGGAGAAACAGGGTTGCAGAGAAATGTACAGTTGGTCTGACAGCAAGAGCGAGACAAAGGGAGAGAAAAGAGACCTTGCTGCATTAACAAGCACTGCTGGGAATAGGGTAGGGGCCACCTACGCTCTGGTTAGAAGGTGTTTTACAATGTGTGTTTACATACAAGTGTGTGTTTGTTTTGTACTGTATGTAAGTGTGAAGCACATTCTGTAAGATGTCTGATTCAGTTCCCCACGTTTGGTGGAGACTTGGCTCAGGTTTGCTGTCGGGTAGCAAATGGCTGCCTGGAATCTGACCACGGGAAGAGAATACCGACACGTGAACCCTTCCCCCATGTGAACTTCATTTGTGCAGCATTCTCACAAAATGAGGGTCCCCAGTGTGGATGTGGAGCCACATTTTGAGCTCCCCCAGTCAATATGATATTGAATAGAGGACACATTCTGTCATTTTGCCTGATATGAATCGCTGCAGAAATGAGGTGGACATTTTATTTCTTATGTTGGGATTCGTTTGATTTATTCAAAACTGAGTTTTCACCAGGCAGCTGAAATAATTCTACAGTACACTGGAAGTGCTGACAGTAAATATTCACATAGCAGCAGCAGATTCATTTGATTCAGTGCCCAGCCGATGCATCAACCAAGCCAATTGTAGCTGATATATATATATATATATATACTGTATATATATATTTTTTGTGCATGTCTTGGTCGCTGTTCATTCATCACCAAATTGAAGTTGTGTACCTGTGTTTCAAATCCAATACATTCATCATCGATTACTTTTCTTAAATACATTTATTGGTATATTTTACGCTCTAGTTAGGTGTTATTGCAACCTGCTCTCCAGTGCTTTAAAAAACGCACACATGTTCTTTGCAGCTACGTCGACTAGCATGATGCTTTGATGTTGAATGTGTTGTACAGAGCTAACAGACTGCACTCCACACAGGTTCACAGGTTGGTTGCGTCCATTACAGCAATGTGATCTCCCTCCCTCTGATCCCAGTTGGCAGAGGAGAAGGCCTTTTAAAGACCGCAACTGCGGAGAGCAGACACTCGATGCCCTGTGCCGGGCACCACCAGCTGGGCTTGGCACAGCATCAACATTATTAGCACCGACTCTCCCTTGGTCCATAGAAGCCTTTTGTGAGCGAAAACCAGCAGCGGGAGAGAGATCAAGAGACGGAATTTAGAAAAATAGATTTATTATCTTTTTTTTCGCCTGGATTTCGCTTGCGCTAACACATTGTACTTCGATGTCTCGCTTGTTTATTGTCTTAACATAATGAACTACACTGAAAGAAGAACAACGCTTTGTTACTCTGGACATTTTGGGAAGTGTATGTATAGCTGATGAAGTGAGGGGAGGAAAAATGTGCAGATCTACGAGCTAAACATGACAGGAGGCTGATTAAATATGAGGAAAGACCATCATGTCAAACAGATACTTAATCAGATGTAGGTTAGGCAGCATGGTGCTAATTAGGGTGGACTCTGAAGTGGACATTGCTGTCAACACCTTGCAGTTTCCTCAAGGGTCTGGTGGGACACCACTGCTCAGAGCATTCTCAGCCTCTTCAAAATCTCAAGGCCATGGGCCACAGAGAAAATGGCCAACACAAAGACGATTTAGTAAGGTTAGCGTATGATTGGATAGAGGTACGCGCCCACTCGTTGCTGTATCAACTTCACTAGCGACCTTGCGTGTCAATTGCCTATTATCTAAGCTTTTGCTTATTGCTTTTGCTTTCACACAGAATTGAACCCATCGTTATAGGGATACAGCTGCTCTGCAAGAAAGTGTTTCTGGTAGCAGCATCGTGGGTTTGTTTGGAACAAACAGAAGAGGCAGCACGAGCAGTCTGTGCATGTTTGAACTGGTTCTCCCATTTAGCGTTTGTTCTCAGGCCACTTCCTCTCTCTCCCCTTTTTTTCCAAGTTTAATTATACTATTTATCGGCATTACAGGGTAAAAAAACAAACAATTGTTCTAGTTATACTTGAAACAAAAAGATCATTAAGATATTGATAAAAGTACAGTGTGACGCCAAAGAGGAGGTTTTGTCAATATTTAAATATCTCTCGGTATTTGATAAGCTGAGCGTCCTTTAACTCCACCATTACTGAATACATGTATATAGACATAGAGTTCAGCTCGCTCTCTCACCACTCCCACTGGATCCTTTCTTTAAACAAAAAAATCTCTGCAGTGCAGTCCTTTATATCCCCCTTTAAAGTGTGCTTAAATCTACAATAAAACCATGAATGTGCTTTCACGTAAATCCTGCACCATCAATGGATGTGTTGCCAAGGGATGCTCATCGGAAGAAGCCAGTCTTACTTTCCTGCGGAAAAAAAGAATTCATAAAAAAAACGCAACAAGGCTGCTCGGTTGCCTCAGTATGTGGAAATGCAATGTGAGACAGGGATTAAACCTCCAACACAAAAAAAAGAGGAAGAATGACAGTGACTACACTGGCAAAGCTCCCTATATACCCACACTGAGCAACACTCATGCACAGCTCAGTGAAATACTGTAGAGAGCAACCGGGGAAGGCAGAAGGAAGACAGAAATAAAGATGAAAGGTAGGGACTGAGGAGAGACAGGGGCAGAACATCGGCACCCAGGAAGAAAGAGACGAAGAGCGACAGAGTGTAAAAGTTATGGACAGAAAAAGAGATGGCACCATTCTGAGCTGCAGTCACCCGAGGACTTTTCCCCCACCAAGATGATCTGACACTGCTCTCCCTTCTCTGCTACGAGGCCTGAAACAGCCATAATATGCCCCATAAATCACATATGTCACATTTCAGTGTTTTTTTAACTTTTGGTCTTCACACTTTTGTCCTAGAAGTGAAAGTTTGCACAATTCTCAGTGCACTGACTATTTCATTATTCATTCATTTTATTTTCAGTGCCCAAGGTCTCACACACCAATACCGGGGACACATTTGAATTGAATTACGACAGTGATACTAAAAAGAGCAAAAACATAATAATATCCAGACCATTTTGAAGCATCAGAAGCATCTGTAAACGGTATGCTTCTTTGACTTAAAAGGTCGAGGCCGCATTCCTTGCTAAAAGTGAAATTTATTCCGAATTATGTGCATGCAATTTCCCACCAGTGTCCATCCTCCTCATGAGAATTTCATCTTTGGCAGACAAGTCAAATGCAGTATCTCTCTCAGTGAGGGGTTGGTGAGATTAGGGTTTGGCGTAGTTTTTAAAGAAAACTCTACTTGACGAGTGAAGATTTAATTGCGGAATATAATAAAGTTTAGAAAAGCAGTAATGTATCTGACAGCAGAGATTGGCACTCAAGTACTGGCACCGACTGTGCAGTGAAGCGGCACAAACGCATATAAACTATGGAATGGAATGAATAATTACCTCCTTCTTCTATCAAATCATCAAACCCCATGGGTCTGTCTGTGATCTGAGGGCAAAGTGACTTCGGCTCCAAGAAAACAATGAGCTTCTCTCTCTCCCGCTGACACTGTGACTCTGATGCTGATGGCAATGCTGCCGGTGCGTGTGCGTATCTGTGTGCATATCTGCACGTATGTGTGTGTGCGTGTGTGTGTGTTGTCGGTCTGTGCCTAGCAGCTGCGACCCAGTGATGCATGGTGAATAACAGGTCAGTGCTAATCTCATTAGGGCTAATCAGATGTATGTGATATGTATAAACAGTGGGGCTCTTCTGTACACAAGCAGCCGCATTACTCATCTCCAGACAGGAAGTGAAATGTGCGTGTGGGTTTAGAAGAATGCGGGAGGAAAGGGCCGACTGATTGAGACGAGGTGAGAGGAGAAAGAGAGATGTCATTTTTCAGGGTGCAACATTATCAGAGGAATTATGGAATTATGCACAGGTGGAGAGCTGGTGTGAATACTGATGCAGTGAAATGGAATATATTTGTGTAAACACACACACACACACACACGTAGACATACACACAGCAGCTAGTTCAGTGGAGTTTGCGTTTTTTCGAAATGAGGAAACGGCATGCAACTATGACAAATGAGGCATGCCTCAGGGAAGCTTTAGGTTTGTCACTATGCCGGATTGCGTTCCCGTTTTTTGCGTGTGTGTGTGGTGCACACACACGCTGCTAATTGGTTTCTGCATTATGTGTGTTAATATCTGCATGCGTCTCACGTGTCGTTTTTTCTAAGAGAGGGAACATGCAGAGATGCACTAAGACATCAAGGGCTGGAAAGGAGACTGTGTGATTGCAGATGGTTATCTGGGTGTTCGAGGGAGAAAGAGGGAGAGAGACAGAGAGAGAGAAAGACGAGGCAGGAAAGGTTTTGGGCATCTTGTCTGAAACCCTGTCCCCTCTTTGAGTGTCCCAGGGGTTCGAGATTGGTTTCACAGCACTTAAAACACCCCGCAGGGCCATGCTTGGCTCTGAAATAAATATCAAGATCACTCTTTGATTGTTTTGAAATTGAATACAATCTGCCAGAGCTGTGAGCCATCATTTCACTTTTTTCCTCCTCTTGATCTCTCCTTCCACTTGATGCCAGCGTCTCTTTGTTTCCATCACAAAAGGCTTTTCAGGAATTGTTCTGCTCCAAAAGGGAAAAAAGGAAAAAGATCTTTGCCACATAAATCATTTGAGCCGGACAATATTTGATACATCACGGCAATCAAAAGTTAAAGACGGAGGAAATATTTCCAGGAATGATTGTTAAGTCGAAGGAGAAGCTAATAATAATAATAATAGACATAAATCCTATAAACTCCACAAACCGCCCTGATGGGGGGTTCTGTGGAGTATTTTGGCCTTAGAGTGCAAACACAGCAGCATACACAACTATGTTCACACTGTAGAATATCTAATAAACGCCTATTCTCAAACAGACTGATATATCTAGAAGCCAAAATCAATCTTTAGGTTACAATAAACAAACTGCCGTCTCGTAGGTTGCCCAGATGAAAAGAACTCTTCGCACTGCTGCTGATGAACTAAAAAAATGTTAATTGTAGCATATTTTAAGGCTTTTCCTTTGTTTTGAAATAAGATACGGTATGCAGTATCTGATTTATCATAAAGTATCTGTCGTTTACCAAATTCTTGAGTTATCAGCCTTCAGTCACACATCAATGTGATGCTAAAATGCCCCAGCTGGATTTAATATTAAGGCATTTAAAAAAGAAAAGATCAGTTGAAGGCAGCACAGATTTTATTTAAAGTGCATGAATTTCTAAAACCATTTTGTTGAATAAATGTAGTTGAGAACTGGACTGAAACTTTATGTAATTATTACAACCTTTCTCAAATCAGACTGAGCTGTTTTTGAAAATCCATCCGCAGGAGAGTTAAAATGAGCGTATAAGTCTTCGTATATAGTCGGTAACACAATAATTGGATGATTTGACATCCCTTCAGTGGATAAAATAGGGTGTCGATGCTGACTGTGTGCAGAACTCCTCCTCACTATTCAACAAAATAGATGAGCAGAATGACACTCTTTTGCTAATCAGCATTTGCCATGACTAGCACACACACACACACACACACACGCATCCACACACTAGCCTGCACTGCGAGAGCAGATATGGCATTAGCTGTTCCCTTTCCCAGGGAAGCAGTGGGGATGAAAGAGTGCAGAGATGGGTCCCCCATGCTCTGATCTGCTGCTGCCTTTGACATCAGCAGTCACCAACTCCAAAAGCACAGGAGAACTCGGGGACAAGCTAAAAGCTGACAATTGGCTCACCATTGCAACCACACACCACTCTCTCCCCTCCTCGCTATCTTGAATTTCTCTTTTCTTGCTCTTGGAAGTAAGATTTATTTCTTTAATTGACCTGCCACTATAAATATAGGTTGGACATATTGTAGATGTAGTATAATTTCTGCCCCTCCCAGACCCTTCCTGCTCTCATTTTCTCCTGCGTGGATGGCATGGACGCTCCACTGCACCTATAGAGACAGCATAGGGAACTAATGTGAGCAGAACAGCAGCTCGCAGGTCTCCTGCGGTGCGCCTTGCTGTGCCGAAGCTCCGCTCATACTCTCTGACAGCCAGCACGTACACAAAGACCCTATAGCTGCACATACTTTGTGGTCTCAAAGCCATTTTTCATACTCCCTCATAGGTTGGTCATCCAGGACCTTTTCAAATGAGATCACCCCAGAGTATTTCAGACTGTGTGGGACCATGGAAAGAGGATAGAAGCTAAGCTGCAGTGTGTTGACTTGGGTAGGAATTGAAAGGAATTGATGTTTGCCATGCAGAAAGTAAAGATAAACCTCAGCATCTCACAGTCACAGTGAAACATTTTAGCTTACTCCCTTTGATGACTTACTGGGGTTATGTGGATGGCTATAGGTGCTTTTCAATGCAGTTAACCATGTATCCCAGCTATGCTTTGTGCATGTTACACCAAGTCTAGCAGTCAGAGTTTTCCCGTATGCACTGGTGCCTGTTTTGCATTCCCTCTCTCTAGAAAACAGGCACACCCATCAGGAACCATTAGTCTTCACAGTGACAGGTCGGCCTTCCACTGAGAGACTCTCCCTGGCAGAGTTTTTCTCATTGCCTCAAACAGTGGTCGGGTATTTTCACTAACAGGCTGAGACACAGTGTAATTTGTGTGGGGCATTTACTGCTGGCATTACGTCTAATTTATGTTCTCTTGTCCTGACAAAAGAGTAAAGCGAGTCACCCGAGACTTCACACGGCTTCTTATATTCCTCCGCAGGTGAACAAACGGACAGATTAAAGGTCATGTGGACAGATGTATTGGCAGGTGTCATAAAAATGTCTAATTATATTACCTTCCTGTCCGCAGACGGATGCAGCGCTGATGTACGACGCTGTGCATGTGGTGGCGGTGGCGGTGCAGCAATCGCAGCAGATCACGGTCAGCTCTCTGCAGTGTAATCGTCACAAGCCGTGGCGCTTCGGGGGACGTTTCATCGGCCTCATCAAAGAGGTACAAGGCCATCTGTGCTAGCAACGTGCAGCCTGTCTTGACCTCTGACCTGTGGAATGTGCTGGACAATGTAGCTCGGGCATGTTATATTGATCAGTGCAATCACATGTTTGCAAGCATGCCCTTTGTGAATCACTGGAGCGCTTCCTGTGAACTGAGCTGCACATTTAGCATTTTTGTCTTCCTGTTGTAGAAAATTAGAATTATTATGATCAAACGCATACAAACATACTTAAAGGCATAGTGTGTAGCATTTTGGGGGATCTGTTTGCAGAAATGAAATATAATATTCATAACTATGTATTCATTAGTGTATAATCACCTGTAACAAAGAATCATTAGCTTGTGTTATGTTAGCTTGACATGGGCCCTTTATATCAAGATTGGGATCACGTCCTCTCCACAAAGTCCAATGTGTTGCACCACTAGCGCGAGCCTCCGCAGACGGCATGCAAGCTCCGAGCATGAACGGAGGCATTTATGCTCGATGAGCTGTGCGCTGCATTATTCTCCGAAACGCCAGAGGTTGTACAAACAAAATAAACTGTGAGGAATCAAAAAGCCAACTTGTGTAACCCATAGATATGCCCATGGACTGTAGGTGTAACTGGCAAAAAGCCATGAACGAGGGGTTGTAAATATCTTTACTCTCATATGTCATATTCATGGAGTACTTTAATAAAATCAATAGATATATATATGCATTCGGAAGAAAATAAGGTTGGATATCCTGTAAACAATTTGATTTGGCTGGAAAGATATATACTCAAATGAAGCTTTTTACCACCTCATGTTTCTAAAGCAACTCAAAATGAATTGGCCTATTTTGTATAATCCCTAAACATGTAAATTGTTTTTTTTATCAGTAAACTATTTGTGACAGTAGCGTGAACGCGCGTGCCAAGTTACAAAAATTCTGAGATAATTACGTCATTTTCTGGCGCGCCTCGCGCCGGCTTCACTATTACAAGTATGAAATATTGAGATGCCAGCAAATCCTACCCACTGTCCCGAGTCTATTGCTTAACACTTGAAATGATCTTCATAATGTAATCTGAATAACCATCGCATTATCCGCAGCAACTACATGTTTTTTGTGATGTCTCCCACTTTCTCTCCGTGCATATCTCCACCCGTGTTTATATCAAAGCCTTTGTGTGTCTCCTTAACCGTAGTCGGGGGTCAGCCATTTGCTTTGTTCTGCAAAGCTCTTTCATTCTGTGGATGGTATCATTGCAGGTAATTTTCAGATTGAGCCATTGTAGTTGCTGGCGCTTCCTCCCCCTCCTGTGTCTGCTATCGCTCTCCACGCCCGTCTGTTTCTCCAATGGCTTTGAAGTGAAACTTCAATCACAATGAACCACATGCATAATGAACTCTTACCTGTCAAAACTGCTTTTATTCTGGCTGCTTTATTGTTCTGTTTTTTTTGTTATGTTGTTGAGATAGACAGTGAGGGGAGAGTCAGACAAAATTCATAATTGGGACAGAAGAAGTTTTGCAGGTAGCGGTTAGATTGATGCTGATGAGAAAGACGATAACTTAATAAGGTTAATGGAATGACTGTGCTGAGGATTTTGATTTATTATGATGTGTGCTTCTGTCCGCAGGCTCACTGGGACGGTTTGACAGGACGTGTTCTCTTCAACAAGACCAATGGACTGAGGACAGATTTCGACCTGGATGTCATCAGTCTGAAGGAGGATGGGCTGGAAAAGGTGTGTCAAACCATGGTGTAGTTGATGATGTGTGTCTTGAAGGGGGAAAAAAAGGAAATGTTGGGCTGAATGCTTTCAAGCATTATTTTTCCTGTCGTTAGACAAGGTGATGCAAACTTGACACTGAATTGTTTCAACAGATTGGAACATGGGATCCTCCCAGCGGTCTCAATATGACAGAGTCTCACAGAAGCAAGACATCTAACATCACAGATTCTCTGGCCAACAAATCCCTGCGTGTATCCACCATACTGGTAGACACAGGCAGCACAAACTCGTTCACCAAATACACGCAGAAAATAAAGACGCACAGAAAAAAACAGCTTGACTTATTGTCCCCGTATAGGAGGAGCCATATGTGATGTTTAAGAAGTCAGACAAGCCTCTGTATGGAAACGACCGTTTTGAGGGCTACTGTATCGACCTGCTGAGGGAGCTCTCTGGCATCCTGGGCTTCCACTATGAGGTGCGATTGGTGGAAGATGGGAAGTATGGAGCGCTGGATGAGACCACGGGCGAATGGAACGGCATGGTGCGGGAGCTAATAGACCATGTGAGTCAATAATCGCCAGGACTGCACACAAAAAAAATGCAAATAAATCTCTAAAAGCAGATTAACATATATTTTCTGCATTTTCAGTTTATTTACTTACAACAGCCAACAATGCAATGTCCCAAACATGCCTGAGACATATAGGTAATTGATTGCTCATAGTTTGTTAGTTGGCATGAACAGTAGAAAAAAAGAAAGAGCGCCACCTACACAATATAAAACAATCGACAGAAGCAGAAAGTCTTGCAAAGAAAACAAAAACTGGCACTGTATGATGAAAAAAAGCTTTTCTTGGAGGGGTTATGCAAAAGTAACACCAATGATGGCTAATCTTACATTTTAGGGGATTTAAGGATACTTTGTCACAGAATAATCTAATCCCAAAATTGTTGCCTTGGTGGCTCACTTTTAACACCACATAGGAAGGATCAAACATATAACCTGTCATTTCCAGAGAAACTCAACCTCCTACCTGCTAATCCCTCTGAATTTATGACCCCAGCTATTCCCTCTCCTCTCTCATGGCTCTTCCTCCTGTACATATTGAACAGACCAGCTGTTGATGGAAATCAGTTGTTAATTCTATTGATTGTTTTTTATTGGTTGACCCCCCCACACACACACACACACACACACTCAACCACTATTATCTCATTGCAGAAAGCAGACCTGGCAGTGTCTCCTCTTGCCATCACCTACGTCAGGGAGAAGGTCATCGACTTCTCAAAGCCCTTCATGACGCTGGGGATAAGTATCCTGTACCGCAAGCCCAACGGAACCAACCCTGGGGTCTTCTCCTTCCTCAACCCCCTCTCGCCCGATATCTGGATGTATATTCTGCTGGCTTGCTTGGGTGTCAGTTGTGTGCTGTTTGTCATAGCCAGGTAACATGTCAAGCCCCCCACCCCACCCCACCCCACCCCCCTTTCCCTTTCTTCTTCCTTCCTTCCTTCCTTCCTCCACGTCCTTCTTTCCTACCTGTTTGCCTGTTTTCACTAACACACAGCAGTTGCTCCCTCCGGGCATCAAGCTTTGACTGGTGGCAGAAGTACTCCAGCAAGAGGCGTTGCCTTTAAAATACAACTGGAAGTGTACTGTGGATGCCAAAAAAAAAATCTCAGATTTCCAAACCTCCCACCAGCACCTGAACTCACCACCCAGAAAAGTTTTCATAACAATTGTTTTAACGTCATTATCAAACATTGATAATGACGCTAAAACTTGAAACTTAAAACTTTGATGAAAATAATTAAAAGGTAATTAAAAGGATTCAATGATTTCATTACCTGCAGTGCCTTACAGTAAATTAGCTAAAACAAGGAAAAACACTGGTATGTCATTCAAATCTGCTGACTCCTCACACTATTTCGGGCATATTTGCCCAAGCATCAGCAACTGTTATACCAGCTACTCGTTATGTGTCTCTGTAAGAAATGTACAGGTACAATTCTTACAGATATCTCGGTGAACCCACCCCCCTAAAACCCCAGATGCATGACCGATGTCGAAAGTTGTGTGTTAACCCCAGGGCTCCTCTTCTTCTGCTTTTATTCCGAGAGGTTTGGGTTTAATGCACATGTCATCTAATGTTACCGGCACAATGATCACATGAGAGGAAAGCAGCAACTGTCACCTAAGTTAGTTCAGAATATGCAAATTATCCCCGTAGCCCTTTGTTTCCACGGATGGTCAGGGTAAGTGATTTAGCATGCAATTATATTGATATTCTTCTGGTTGTAATGAAATGGTCTCGGTACTCTTATTAAATTATAATGCCCTTGTCTGCATGCATGCATTGTGCCATTTTTTTTGCACACCATGGCAAAAAATAGTGCTTGTTCTCACACTATGTGACCAAAAACATTCAGCAAAGTTTATATTATATATAAGTACAGTGTTTTCTTCTTCAGTACGCTGAGCTAGTTCTCTCATAATTGTGGTATTGATTGCACGGCCACCGATTGATTGGTCAATTCCCCAAATGCAGAGTATATTATTTTCTTTAATCCTCTGCAAATAGAGTGAGTTGAGTGAGCTTATGAAGTACTGGTTTTGCACAATAAAACACTAAACACCTCAATCTCACCAGGGATTCACGTCTTTGAACTGCTTCCCACACACACACACACACACACACACACAAACACAATTTTTTCTGACTTAATAAGCTTTCTCATTTCAAGCTCCAGCGAAATACATTTCACTCAGTGGTTCCTTCCAGCTCTGTTTGTGGTTGAATTGATTCCTCTCTTTATTAAGAAAAGAAATCGTATTCTTTCAGATCGCAAAACCTTTTCTAGTATAGAAAATGTCCACCTGCCAAGAAGAATGGATGCTTTAAATTGCATAATAAAAGTGTGCATGTAATTACAGGATGTTGCAGTTTTGCAATCCAAGTCCCGGACACCTATGATTTTAACATCCCCAACACAGCCTCTTCACTTGGCCTGAGAAAAGAAAGGCAGCAGATCCATAATGCCAGTCAGAGTAATTGAATCCAACAGACAGTTAATGGAGGGAGCGTGTCGTGTTATTGAGGCCGGGGACGGACGAAGGAGAAGAGGAACGGGAGAGAGGGATAATCTTTTTAGAATTCTGTGTGCCATACAACATGTCCCTCGTGCTTGGTGTGAGGAGGTGACCTTACGTTCCGCGTGTTCCACGTCTCCTTCTTCCTGGTGATCGGTGTGCAGAACACGACCTGCAGGAATACGGGCCAGCTGCAGGCAAAGGTCATACAGAGGAGCCATCGGTGGGGGTGCACACAGAATACACATGTAGACATTGAGAAGGACAAACGCAATCCAATCATAAGCATGTTACATAGATTTACACAGACTCACACTGCCTCACCTATGGCACATATCAGATCTCACCAACAATTGTCCTCAGGCTGCAGCTCAACATTATATGTAACGTCCGTAAACGGCAACATAGATAAATCATCGCAGAAAGTATTTGACTTTGAGATGGATTTGATTTAGCAAATGCAAATGCACACCCACACAGCTAAAGGCACATGCGCAAACATTCATTTGCCAGAGGCTTGACACACACAGGCATAAAACCATACACAAATACGAACATGTGAGCGCACACACGGCATTCTGCAAAGCTCCATAAGGCCATTGTGCCATTTCAGTTGCCTGTGGTTCCAAGGAGACCAAGCTCATTGGCATTCCGGCAAATCCAACATCCTGATGGGGTTGACAGGAAGAATTATAGTGTGTCATCACAACCATGTCAACGTAGATGCTTCTCAAGGGGACAGCATAGAAAACAGCTTCAAAGTAAGAGGAATATGACTCTAAAAATGTTGCCATGTTCACAATGCTTGTAAAATAGGGCTTATAATTAGGCAGCTGCAGCAACTAGGAGAGATCAAGTGACATATCTGTATGCAGATGTACAGCGATCATGCAGTCTCTGTGGCAAATATGTGCTGCCATAAAATTGCCGTCAAATAATATTTGGCTTGGTAATGTGAAATGCTGCTCTATATATTCACATATGCGTCTCTAAAAAGTGCAAATTGCGTCACATTTCTGCGCAGCATCAACCTGAAAAACTTGTCCCACAGGCTTATTAGCATGTGGCATGTTGGGGGGGGGGGGGGGGGGGGGTTGCTAAACAGCCTTACCTGATGCATATGCAATGTTCCCGCTATCACCCAATTCAGCACAAACTCAATCAGTTCCTGATGCTTAACACTAACCCAATCAACCTGCGCTAATACCATGCCACTTCTGCTTAGGATAATAAATGAGAAATGTCCAGGGCGGGGCGGGGGAGGGATGGGGGTAAACGGGGGAGGTTCATAGGGGAAGCGAGGCAATTGGGGAAAATGAGGTGTCGAATGCAGGATGGGGAAAAGAGATGAAGCTGTGAGCAGCTGTTGGGTGGAAGAACAGGGGCAGCATGTTGAGAAACCAAAAAGAAAAGTGAAGAAGACAAGTCCCATGTTCGTGGGGCGTAAGGAGAATGTGGCATCTGCAGAGTAGCAGTGATTGCAGTTGATGGGGGAAACACATAAACGCTCCTGAGTCAGTGAATCCAAATGAGCTCCAAAGATCATCGCGCACTAGGACATTATCATCAGTGACAGTGTTATTCCAGCCTATTGATCTGTTCTCACAATAAACTGATGGCATTTGAATATGCCAATACGTTGATCTCGGCGAAAGTCAGAATGATTTGCTTTGGTCTCTGCAGAAGCTCTGACCCTGAGGCCACAATACAGGATTCCTACACATTTACGTTCCCTTTGTTCTTGCTCACAATGTTTTAAATGGTATGTGTTTGATGTGCCCTTTAATCTGCAACAGTGAACACACTGTTCTTGGCTTCACGCTAACATATGTCTCTGTGCTCTTTCTTTTTATAGGTTTAGCCCCTACGAGTGGTACAACCCGCATCCATGCAACCCAGACTCGGATGTAGTGGAAAACAATTTTACGCTGCTCAATAGTTTCTGGTTTGGAGTAGGGGCGCTCATGCAGCAAGGTAGTTGCCTCAGCCTGTGGCTGCTTTTGCTCTTTGGAGCTGGAGCTCTCTATATCCCACTGTCTCTGAGGGTTGGCTTCTTTGTCCAAGCTGGCGGCAACAAAGAGAGATCTCTGGTGTTCGACTGCTAGAAAGACAGAACTTAGAGTAAATGTGCATGTAGTTTTTTATTTAGTTATTTAATCAATTTATCTCATAAGAGCATAGAATATACTTGTATATGAGAGGTATAGATTTGAATACCATTTGAGTAGAATCAAATTACCCTTGTTTCAAAATCCTGAATTACAAATCAGATTACAATTTGAAGAAAAGTAATAGTGTTTTGTTTTTTTAATCAACAGCAGCTCAACTTGCGTGTATTGTGAGATGTATTTAATAATCATACAGTCTACAAATAGGTTCTTGATCATGATAATGATAGTACTGTAATACCCAGTGTCCTCTCCTCTTGCCCTTGGCCCATCAGCACCTAGAGATCAGTGGGGTGTGGAGTCAGGATGTGAGGTTACCTTGGGTACATGACTCTCTGGCCCAAACAGCCTGTCACTTCTCCACGCTGCTCTGAACAATCAATATTGAATGTTTTTGGATTGATTTATGCAAACACCCATTTTTTTATATATATATATCTATAGATATATATATCTATAGATATATATTTATATATTTGTGTTCCTGGCATTATTTAAAGAATTGACTTGCTGACTGAGACAAGATAATTTCACTTGTTTGAAATCCAACAATCATCTTGTCCAGAGAGCTCTCTCTAGTGATTTCCTCTTGAAGCGAGCGGTTTATCTGCCTGAGTTGAAAACTTGAAGAGAGTTCTTGAAACAAGTTTGCCTGTTTTTAAATGAACTAATCTTATTTTGTTTTTTTGCACGTTCAAAAATTAACGATGCCTCCTGCCACCTCCCTCACCCCAGGATCAGAGCTCATGCCCAAGGCCTTGTCGACACGAATAGTGGGAGGCATCTGGTGGTTCTTCACCCTCATCATTATTTCCTCATATACGGCCAACTTGGCTGCCTTCCTCACCGTGGAGAGGATGGAGTCGCCCATAGACTCAGCCGACGACCTGGCCAAGCAAACTAAAATCCTGTACGGGGTGGTGGAGGACGGTGCAACCATGACTTTTTTCAAGGTAGCTAGGTCTGCCAGGGTGTTTATAGGGTATTTTTTTATATGAAATATTCTTTTCATACTTACCAAAGTTATAATTCTTAAGATTTCAGTCACCTGTGGTAACAGCTACTTTTAGCAGCTACTTCGTCATTAATACAACACAAGAGCAACTGTGTCAGTTTGCTAGGCAGTCAAAACAAACTCACGTTGTTTTAGTAAAGATATCAGTTAACAATTATTGCAACAGCAATTTTCATTTATATAGCTCCCTGCAATATTTAAAACTGATCCGCTGTCCAAAAATGAGTGTGTCCTGTTTGGTAGATGCATTTTTGATTGCGTTTAGCACTAACCTTAGTGACAAATACGTTGCATTTCCTGTAACTGCTTCACAATAAAAGCCACAACGTGTTTTGGCAGCTGAACACTTTTAAAGTGAACTCGCAGTAGTTGGAAATATTTAGTTTGCGTTGGCAGTAACTTAATTCAGCTCTTATATGATGCTATGAAAGTGAACGGCAAAACAGTGATGCTGATATCCATGAAATCATATTGAAAACATTAACGCTAGATTATTCAATTAAATTCAATACAGATTAATCCAAGAAGGCAATTCGATTTGGGGAATTAATAAAGACACATGCACTAACAGACTATTACAAGCAAAAGAGCTGTTTGAGACTGTGTTGAGCTGATAGTGCAGTTGCATTTAGAAAGTAATGAAAGTCATATTCTATAATATAAAGATACAAATAAATAATAAATAAGGAAGTAGTCCACATGGCAGATAGGCATTTAATTATTTTATGTGCCAAGCTTCAAATAAAGCCCAGAATTCTCCTTCAGTTCCTTGTTCACCAGGCTGATCATAGCTTCCGGAATGAATGGCACCCAAGAGGAAGCATCTAGAACTGGGGGAGGAGGACATAAGTACTATCCTCCATGATGTCATGGGCATTTTTTTTTTGAACTGCTGCTCATAGAATGAAACTAGGCTTCGGGGGGCAATTGTGTAACAGGTGTTTACTATGGTTTAGAGGCGAGTTCTGTTCTTGACAGTGAAGGATGGCAACCTACAAATGAAGGAGAAACACAGAATACTCTCGATTAAGGAACTTTGGAAGATTTGTAGGATGGGTTTTGGACTCTCAATGTTTTAGTTTCCTGAGGGGCTATTAGCATTGGTGTGCTTTCTTCATTGCGCCTTCTGCGTTTTGCTCAAACTTCATGGTGTTATCAAATACTATATTATATTACTTACCTAGGTTTTTTGAGTTTTGTATGTGTATTTTGATGGATGGGAAAGAAAGCTTTTAAGTGTATGCATGTCTGTGACACCAAAGACAAATTTCCACAAGAGTGGACCCTTAAGATGTCTGTCAATATATGTATACTGGCCCACAACATATTACAACAATCACATTGTATAACCACTGGGTCTGTCCTAGGAGGCTCCCTCCTGAAATCAATAACAATCTCCTTAGTCTTGGGGACATTCAACTCCAGCAGGGCATTTTCTCACCACTCTACTAAATCATTGAGTTTGGCCCCATGTACCTGTAGAGACCCTAAGATAAGGACCATGTCACCCTTGAATTTGATGGCGTGATGGTTGGAATGGATGCTCTTACAGCCATTAGTGTAGAGAATGAATATGCATACACATGCATTGCATCCTGTGAATACCTTGAGTGAAATCAGCGCAGGAAAGGCGGACGCCACCATTAATTCAATTCAATTTATTTTGTATAGTCCAAAATCACGAATTAACAAATTTGCCTCAGAGGGCTTTACAATCTGTCCCGGCACCCTCACATCTACAGGAGAAAAAAAAATCTAAGCTATTATGTAAAAATGTAGCTGAAAAAAATGCAGAATGTAATATGAAGGTTTTTTTCTCTGACTTTGAAACTAAATTATTTAAACTGCAGAATTTAGGTATGATCCCCGTATTCATTCCTAATACGCCACCAATCTTATTCCACTTCTATTCTCTGGTATCTCGTAGAAAACAAAAATCTCCACCTACGACAAGATGTGGGAATTCATGAACAGCAGGAGGCAATCTGTGATGGTCAAGAACGTGGATGAGGGAATCCAGCGCGCCTTGACCTCAGACTATGCCTTCCTCATGGAGTCCACCACCATCGAGTTTGTCACCCAGCGCAACTGCAACCTCACACAGGTTGGAGGCCTCATAGACTCCAGAGCCTACGGAGTGGGAACACCTATGGGTAAATATCCTCAAACCTCTACAGTATAAGCCTCTGTGCTGCCCGATGTGTTTATAAACAGGTTTGAAAAGCTTTAGGTAAAAGAGAGATACTGCAGATACTGTGTTGCAGATAAAGGTGCTGTACATAGTGAGGGTGATTGATAAACTCTGAGAACGAAAACGGTCGACCTTCATTGATGGGGTCACGGTGCCAGGTGTAAAAGGTTTATCTTAATGAAAAGCGAATGGCTGAAGAGGTTGAATTTATGTTTAAGGTTAAATTGTGCTCAAGTTGGAGCGCTCCTTCAGCAGGGTTGTATTTTCTTTCTACCCATAATGCATTGTCTCACAGGATTATTTACAGAGAAGGGAATCAAACCTGGGTTAAACAATTACGATACTTTAATGGTGTGTTCCAGCCTACTTTGCAGTCACACAGGGCAGTGAGTGCAAGACCGTGAAACAATCACAGAAACCAACCCGAAAGTCAATTTAGTGCAATTCCCTGTAACTTACTTGACGCCGTCTGAATTGTGAGCTTTAAACCACAACAACAAAGCACTCATGGTGTGTGTTTCGAGCACTAAGACATCTTCACACCTGCTTATTTACCCTCTCCTGTCAAAAAAATTGCATTCCGACATTTGAAGGCGCCATCCTATGATGAGGCAGAAGAACCAAAACCACTTTCCACTTCCTGTAATACGATAACAATTGTGTTGCATATCAAATAGTCTTTGCCAGGTTTAATAAACGTGCAGCTTATAACCCTGACGCTCCAGGACACCCTACAGTAAAGGATGGTTCCAATCCTGGTGTTGTAGAGGTTAGAGTGGTCACGACGAGGCCACAGAGAGCACTTCCACCAGCTGTAATAGCCACATATATCATGAGTGATATGAAGGCCATCAAAATATGGAGGATTAATTCTGGCCATCCACATCTGGACCCGGCTACTGCTGATGAGTATGTGGCAGTTATAGATCTGCAGGGATGCCATGATTGCCGTGATTGTAACAAAGCTTAGGTGATGCTGTGAAATATAGTCCCACTGTGGCCCTTATAAGTGCAGAAGTACTAACACTGATGCCCTTGAGATGGACACACAGACAGAGAATGTGGATCGGCTCTATTTCCATTAACGTGATGACGTAGTGTGTCAGATACTGTATATGAGTCCAAAATATACCCCAAATCAAATTTAATTCAGCAATGAGTGGGTTAGTATTTGAATGCATAAAAAAAAAAAAATTAAAGATGCCAGCTTGTTGCTGGCCTCTAAATCATTTCAATCTCTAATGCTGACGTTCATTGCTCAATATTTCAGAAATATAGTTGATCGCAGCCTCTAAAATGTTTCTTTTCTAATAGAAGAGGTCTTGCGATAGTTGCATCATTAATTCAAAGTGAGTTCTGTTTTCGTGCCACCAATCCTTTTGGAATAATAGGAATCTTATTTCAGACGGTGGCACTCCCCTTGTTTTCTGGTCCCAAAGAGACCTCTGGCCTATAACTTTTGCCGTGCTTAACACTGTTTTGCAGTGCATTCCCTGTTGGGCTGTTACAGCAATAAACCAGAGCAAGCTGTATAATAGGTCTTAACCTTTTAGTTCTTGGTGGTTTTCACACGTCCCTTTCCCAAAACGCAAATGCATCATCTCCGGCTATCGACTTAAACTGTGATCACATTAATACTTGAGGCCAGACAGTGTGGGAGTGATGGATGTCCTCTAGTGTTGAACATCTGTCAGGTAGTTGTGTATGCACAGTGTGTCAAGCACAGCACTTTTCCATTTGCCCGGGCCCCGCTCTCCATATCCTCCTCTCTAAGGACCCATCCTATTAGCATTTATCCAAGGCCTGCTTTGTTAGGCCATCATTAATCATTTGAAATATGAGGGGAGCCTGTATCGGGGGACTCGGATACTTGATAGATTTCTCATCTTCAAATGAAGCAAGCATATGCTTTTCACATGCACGTGCACATGCATATACGTGACTGCATAGTCAAAGCTGTATGTACATGAGCAGATTCGTGTATCGTATGTACTTTATTGTCTCTCTATTGTGCGCACGTCACAAAGACATTTTGAGCACAGATAAGCACAGGCACACAAACAAAAATAGACTATTTATGATCAAAGAAGCAAACACTGACATGCTGGTAAAAATTCAGCGGCACTTTGAGTAATTTTCTGTTTTTGTATTATTGTTCACTTCGTCAGTCTAAATACACAGAGAGGTGCGGAGATGAAAGGATGATGGATTGCAATAGGTAAATGATAGATGAGACAGAGGGAGCTCAAGGGGCTGAGAGGTACAACTGTGTGAGAGCAATAGACACAATGATGCTACCTGCTACCTGGGGCCATAATGAGTTAATTTCCCCCCGGAGCTTTAGCACAAAATGTCCCTGTGTTCGTAAAATGATTTAAATTAGCCCACATTACAACATTTTTTCATTTTTACATTTTACCACTCTTTCATCTCTTTTAAGGCACTAAATAAGCAGATGGAATGGAAATGTACGACCAGGCTTCATTATGTATGACTTCTGTAATCATATAAATACACTAACAAGCTTTTGAACCAGTTTATAAGTGGAACATGAATGCTCACAGTAAGTATTAATCTGTCCTGGCCTGGTTCGGGCAGAGAGTGTGCGCCGCGCCTCGATCGGGCCGTGTGCTGTGTGACACATGCTGTGGATGGGAGAGGAACACGACCCCACTCGGGTACCCTGCAACGATTACTCCTCCTTTGATCAAACCAGCACCCGCTGCGCCTTAATGCCTTGTCGCTAATTCTGGCGTCTTCCCACCGTCTGTGGATTTGGGTTCTTTTACTCATCATGACATTAACATGCATACAAACACAGTGATAGAGCAACCCCATCTCAGATACACATATTTAATCCCAAACACTTTTGCCCATGTAATGTAGACTCCGCCGGGCTTCTCTGTTCTTTTCCTGTTCATGTGCACCATTTATAGCATATGAAAGCGTGTGCAAACAGCAGCTAATTCGTCAGAATCAACAGCAGCTCTGCTACACAAAGCCAAGTCTTTGTTGCCAACTCCCTGTGCATTATAATTCACACACTGCAGAGAGGAGTGAGAATTTTGGAGTCACTCTGTGAATATAGGGATTAGTGGGATTTGAAGAAGGACTTACAAAAAAAAAAAACTCCCTCTAAGCAGCCAACAATAACATGAAGGGTTATATGATCACATGCAAGCCAGAGCGTGTTTCATACACCCACCACCGTCGGATGTATATATATATATATATATATATATATATATATATATATATATATATATACACATGTACTCAACAATAACTTCGCAAGGCATAATCAGGTTTTATTGTATCCCACTATTATCCATGCCCACTAATCTCACGCTGTGTCCTCGCAGGATCTCCGTACAGAGACAAGATCACGATAGCCATTCTGCAGCTCCAGGAGGAAGGGAAGCTGCACATGATGAAGGAGAAGTGGTGGAGAGGAAACGGCTGTCCTGAGGAGGAGAGCAAAGAGGCCAGCGCTCTGGGGGTGCAGAACATCGGCGGGATCTTCATCGTGCTGGCTGCAGGACTGGTGCTGTCAGTGTTTGTGGCAGTAGGGGAGGTGATTTACAAGTCTAACCAGAACGCCCAGCTGGAAAAGGTACTGGATATATTTTATTCTTTGTCTCAGAGATTTGTTGTTTCTATTTGGAGTTTTTGTTCTGTATTTGTCTTCTCCTACGCACCTGTCAACCTACAGGTGTGCACGACTTCTGCTCTTTATCATTTTTTAGGTCAACTAAACTATACATTTAAGAAATGAAACCAAATGATCAAATACAACACAGCATACACACTTGTAGTGTGTCTTTAGCTTGCATGCTTGTTCTTTTTTGCAGGTTTGGGAATGAGTTGGCCATGAAACAATACTCACATGCCTATACGTACGTGAGTCCTTGTTCGCTGTAATTTTCCCTCCTGTCCGTACTGGCCGTGAAGAGATCCCTTGAACTGAAGCTAATATGAGGTTTCATCCTTCAAATCAAATGGGTATTTCAGTAGTATAGCCTCTTCAGCACAACATTCCTTCTTGCGTTTCAGACAGTGTTTCCTTGCTGAGCTGCAGTGGAGGGATAATATTAAAGCGACAGCATTTTGTACTTTTTACACTGTAACCTCGGTAGCCCCTACTTATTATATGCTGAAATGTACAATGCATTTTTGCTTGGACGGAGGACTGAGGTCAGGATGGTGATCTCTGCATGGCCAGTATGGACGAAAGGAATGATCACGGCGACCAAAAGCTGCATGCGAGTGTTGTTTATAACACAGACTTGGAACTAAAAATTGTGAAGTGGTCCTTTAATTTTTAGATTTGTCTGAAAACTAAAACATTCTCCATTCAGTGCAGCATATTTGCAGCCGTTTTTTTTTTTCTTCCCCCCCTCTGGTTATGTTTCTTTCTAGCAAGGAACTGAATATATTTTAGACTGTTCTATCTGTGCTCTATTTTAGTACAGAGTGCACATGATTCATCACACAGTGTGGAGTATGTCTTTTAGAGCTCTTTAACTCGTACAATTCCTTTCCAGATAATTGTGAAAGTCCTTTTCATAGCGCGTTTTAATTATTTCCATCTACCGAATTAGCACAGTGCAGCGGCGTGTTATTTCATTGCAACAGTAATACATTTCTGGCTTTTTTTTAAGGTTCGCATATGTTTCAGAGCACATCTCTGCTATCATTAATCATAAGCCGCAAGACTGGGTCACAATATTCAGATCATTTGCAAATGCCACAATCTCTAGGCTACCAAGGTAGTAATTTACATGCAGACAATCAGCCTCTCCTCTATTTTCCTTCCCTACGAATCTCCTCCACCCTAACATCACCAGCTTTTTTTACCCCCTTCATTCTGCTTTTCTCCATCACTCTAATCCATATCCCGCCTCAATGTTTTTCACCATTTCTTTTTCTCTCACCCTTTCTGCCCCTCGCGACTTCTGTAATCACTCATCTTCTTGAGTACACAAAATATCTCATTCATGCGGCAGCCAAATATATGTGGAAATTGGGAGAAAAACAATAAATATACCTGCTGTATAAGCCACCTACAGATATCCATCTCACACACCTACGCACATACACAAACTGAAAAATAATAGCTTTATACTTTACTGCTCTCCCTCCTCTCTCACATCTTCTCTCTTCCTACACCCTCTAAGAATTTGAATTAGATTTTGCATAATCGGAGAGTGAATGTATGGGAATTTGTCTTGGCAACGTTGATGCACAAGCATATTGACATTTATAGGATTTCACGCCACATACATATTGCAGGGACAACAGAGGCACATATTACTGATGCTACATAACACGTGTCCCTCTATGAGAGGGTGAATGGGTGTTTTAAAAGAAAGTACCAACATTTTGGGATTTAATCTGCTGAAGTGGATATTTTGTCCTTCATTCAATATTGTTATATTGTCTGCTTGCACGGCAAGTGTTGCAAATGTTAAATGTTTCTCTTTGTTCTTGGCGGGGTGCAAAAGGCTCTAAAATTGCATTTAGACCCTTTTGTAACAGTAGAGCTGAAAAGGGGAAATCTGGAACGAAGGCCTGATTTTTCAAAGATAATTTTTAGACAAATTAAGATGTTGGATTGACTATTACACTAGTCAGTGTTAAGCCTCAACTTATCTTCAAAAATGTCAATCTATCATTGATTGCTGCTACATCTATGTCCATCTTACCATCTAGCTAACCATATGTTCAGCTTGTTAATGATACTACTCAATTAGCATTAAAAGATTACCCATTATATTCTTCCTCATCCAACCGATGGGTACTTTTGCTTCTGGAACTCTTTTTATGGTTTGTTTTTTCATGTTCGACATATGACGGTAATGTTTGGATGTCCACATACTTTTGGTCAAGTTTTGCTTTACGATATATACACAGAAACAATATTATAGAAATGGAGAAAAAACGAGGCTTTAAAACACACTATTTTCTTAAGAGAAGCCCAGTATGGACATGGATAGCCCCACCACAATGTTACCAATTAATGCATACTGTATTTTGAAAAATACATTTTCATCAGTTGGGTAGGCTAGAATCTCTTTCATACAATACCAATCATCAATGAACCTCTTGTCTTACCAATATTCAATATCTTCTTAAAAAGACGATATTGGCTAATGGTTATGTTTGAGTAGTGTGGCGAACAGCATGGTGCCAGCTGTGACTTTGTCCTCTTTCTTGTTGCCTCCTGCAGCGATCTTTCTGCAGCGCCATGATGGACGAGCTGCGTGTGTCTCTGAAGTGCCAACGTCGTCTCAAACAGAAGCCTCAGCCGCCCGCCATTGTAAAGACAGAGGAGGTCATTAACATGCACACATTCAACGACCGCAGACTCCCAGGAAAGGAAACCATGGCATGAACGTTAAGCATACCCTGAACACACACCATGATTAAAAACCATGGAGGGGAGACGGGGTCAAATTAACGCTGACTTAACCACAAACTGAGGTTAGCAGTCAAAACAGGATTCCTTTTTGAACCCACTTGCTTATGTAGACAGATGTTTCCTGTGGAAATATAGATACCTGAGCAGTGTCACCTCACTGTGACGTTCACTTTTTGAAGGGAGCTGGAAAGGAACTTAAAAGTATGTAAATTGAAATGGGATCCAAGCAGCTTGGGGTCAAAACGTAAGTCTGGTCCACACTAGAAGTGGACGTAAACATACACACGTAACACATATATTCACACACACACACACACACAGACACACACTCATCTGACACACTTTACACCTGTGCAGAAGGCAAAACTCTATTGTGACAGTAACACCAGATGTAGTTTTTCTGTTGATGTCAATGCCCTTTTGTCTTACCTCCATGTGTGTTTGACCCGATTGGTTCCTCCCGTCAGTGGCTTGAGTTTCTTTCAAATGGTTTAAACAAACACTAAATCTCCCACCAACAAATGGAATGGTAGTCAGTGCCAAATGGTTTACTATGAACTGATGTAAAAAAAAAAGTGATATTTGGTCTATGCTGACCTTGTCGAATACTCATCGTTTTCTTCTGTGTTGCCTTTCTTGTGCCAAAAGTTCTGCCATTGTGAAGAACTTTCTATCATGCCTAATATTATGTTCAAAGCCTCTACAAGCAATGTATACTGTCAAAGTCCTTATTCATGTCTGTCCTTACATGCGGTCTGCAGTTTTCACTCTGTATCAGTTGTTGTTTAAAAATGCAGGATTTCTACAAAAATGTTTGTTTTTGTACAAGAACAAGAAGTTTTGTAGTACTTTGTATCATGGTAGCCCCTCCTGTGGACAAAATATGTAGCAGATACCAACTCAGCCCTCAAATTCTGTCAACTGTTGGTGGTGGGGCTTCAAACTCTGCTGTGTAGGGTTCATTTCTCTCATCAATCAGAGATTCAGTCTTTTGTCTGTCAGTATCATGGGGCCAGCTGTACATAATGTGTGGGGGACAATGTGGTGGTTTTTGGTGGGTAAGAACAATGAAACAATGAAACTGTAAAGTAGTGGTGCTCAAAGTAGGAACGGTGGTGACTCATTCTGAAAATAGGAACGAAGCTTCTGTCAGCAAACCTCTGCGGACGACAAAGTGTGGTTAACTATCTGTAGCTATGATGAGTCACGATAAAATACATCGTGAAACATGCAAATGTTGCTTGTGTTTAAAACATAACTGTAGTCACCAAGCTACAATTTTGTTAGCAGGCTACATTTCAGCCATAGTAGATTGCAAACAATTCAAGTTTTTTCATGGGATCTTTGACAGTATCAAGTCATAAGGCAAACCGCTGCACTAGAAGAGGAAAAACGTCACTGGATTTTTAAAAATGATTTAAACTAGTTGAGTTGATTGAAGAAAAGGGTTGAAATAATCTCGTAGAACAGAGAGATTGTGTTTTGGAAAGAAATACTTTGAAAACTCAATTTTTGGCAAAAGACATATAGATCTTTGCAATTGTGACAGGCAGTAAAAATGAATACCTGGCTATAATATCAACACAAGGTCCATTTAGTAGCTGTTCAGGAGCATTCAGTCATATATGATTTTCATCAGCTAATCAAATTTGCTCAGTTGCCATGTAAGCTTCTAATTGTATTTGTCAGTTTTTTTTAACCATCCCAACTAGACAGCTCTTATCTGATCGAGTGATATAATTGAAAGCTCTCGAGCAGCTACTAAGAGTTGAACTTGTTTTCTCACCTGATGTTTCCATGGGCAGGAATGAATTTTGAACCTCAGTGACGGGCGACCTGTGAATGTATGTAACAGTACAACTGCAGTAAATGTGATGTGGAAATGATCGGCGGCTTCGAGGCACTTCCTGTACGTCTTTGGCTTGTTGCTTTACTTGTGTTCCCTGAAGGGGTCTTGAGCAGATCATTTGTCCACTAATTGTCTCCAGATTCTTTTCACAAAGTGACACAATCACATTTGGCCCCACGACATATCTTGCCCGTTAACTCTGTCCCATGTTGTGAAATGACAAGCATACTTAGTAGATTACTTCTTCACTGCCCCTGTCTTCTTACACTATTCAGTTCATCATTGGATCTGTTGTTCCAGGGACAAAAACACACACACACACACACACAGCCCAATGCAAGTGATGACATCTCTGCTGTACGTCAATGGAATTAGTCAAATGCTTATTTAAAACATCTACATATAAAGATTATAAAAGTTGACAGGGAAGATATAACACCGAAACTCGTTGCCGTTCTACAAGTGTTGCTTGTCATTTTCCATGCAGCTAGATCTTGTGGTGCGAGCTGAAGTGATTGAAAACCTGGAAACATTTATTAAAAAAACGCCTTCAAAGGCTTGGCTGTCCTATCGAGAAAAAAAGAATTTGACATTGATGCAAGGTTTTACAAAAATAATGTCATTAAAAATGTCATAATTGTAGTTTTGCCTCATATTATTCATTCATCTATTTAATTGTGTTGGTAACAAATGAACTGAAGACAGGATATGTTTTGATAACTTATTTTACTGACGCCATCAAGCAACAGTGACTTGCAAAATTCTGAAATGTCATCCTCTTCTAATCGACTGGAAGGAGGACATTAGGTAATTGCTAAAATTGTTAATCAAATCAAGATTGGAGGCGTGTTGACCAACTCTTTTTCGGACTGGTCCATCTGTCCACCTGGCTGTGTATCAATCTCTCTGATACCCCCTTGAGCTCCCAGAAATCCGGATGACTGTGAGTATATAGAATACACAATGATACTCGGGAGACTGCACAGCCTGACCAAAAAGGTCCCGAGAATGTTCTACGCCTCCTGACTTTCAGATTTTTCATTGTTTATTTTGATTTCCCTCCCACAAGGCGGGCCATCAGACAGCTCTGGGTTTCTGACAAGGTTTTCTGGGAGTAATGACGAAAACGGTTTCTGCAGCCCGAGCGCTGTCCCCACAACATAAATGGCCACCCTGTCTGCCCTTCAGATTGACAGGGAAGGTCAGAGCATGCGTCAATGTGTTCAGCAGGGACCATTTAGTCTGTCACACTTATTTCCATCATATTAAGTCCTCTTCCTTCGTTTCCTAAGTGGTCCTTGGAAAGGTATCCTTGAATAACATCTTGTTCATTAGCAATTAATGGCCAAGATTGCGTTGTGGACTGAAAATTGCTTTCTGAATGTGACTTTGGTTTGTCATACAGATATTAGAGGCCAAAAGCACCTGCCAAGAAAGATTTTGTGAAGGAGGAAATGTATTCCTCCGCTCATTTCCCAGTGCTTTAAATAATTCAGGGTACCAGATTAAGAATCATGTAAATCCAAATTTTTTCCCTTTTATTAGGTAACGATTGATGCACTTAAAGTCATCACAGTAGCGGTGGGTGATGTAATGATGACATAAATTGCCAGAGATTTACATACTGCTAATGGCAATGGTACAAATTAATGAACAGGGCTGCTTTATGTCAAAATGTAATTTTTATATAGTTTTTGCACCAATTCATGACTTGTTCCGACATAGTGAACTATTACTTTTTACGACAACCTATACTGTGACTTTTTTGACATTTACTATTACTTTTCTGTGACTTTTTTGACATATTACATTATGACTTTTTTTTATAATTTTCTTTGACATACTAAACTGCGACTTTTGTCTAAACAATTAAAATAACAGTCATAGTATATTATGTCTAAAATAGTCGTAGTATAGTATGTCAAAAAAGTCATAAAAAAGCCATAATATAGAATATGGAAAAAAAGTCTTCTATAGTATGCCGAAAAAAGTCATGAAAAAAGTCTTAGTATAGTATGTTGTGTGACGACCCCTCCCTTCCACACGGGTCTGTGTCCTGTTTCCTGTCTGTTTGTCTTGCAGGATGTTAATCGGCCACTGATGAGCGACGCCTGAGGCTGGTTTGGTCCCAACTATAAAGGCTGCCCCTCTTCTTTGGCTGGTCCTCACTTCCTCTTTGGCTGCTCTACTCTCATGGGCTGACACGGCTGCCGCTTCGGCCGATCGTTTGTTTAGTTTGGTTATTGGTTCGTTAAATAAATGTCTATTTATTACTTTTATCACTCGTCTCGTCTCCCTTATGTTGCATCCTTGGAGCCAGGTCGTAACAGTTGAAAAAAGTCATAGTATAGTAGTTGAAAAAAGTAATGAAAGAAGTAATAGTATAGCATGTCGAAAGAAGTTTAAAAGAAATAGTCATAGTATAAGTTATAGTATAGAATGTTGAAACATTTTGTTTTATAATATGTCGAAAAAAGCCATAAAAATTTCACAGTATGTCAGAAAAAGTCATTCAAGGATTCACAGATCATTTATTGTCATTATGCAACACAGGGATGTAAAATAGAAATTCAGTTGTAGCCCATTTGAAACACAACAAAGACATGACAAACAAAACAAAACATAAATAGTAATGCATTTTTAAAATGCAAGTCTGAAATTAGATTTTAGATTTTTCATCCATTTCACTCACCCCTAGCTTACAGAATAACATATATACTCATCTCACTCATCTCAACATCTATTATTCTTTTCTTTTGAACTTTCAAACATCTAATCAGCACATGTAAATGTATTTATATAACGTGTAAATACGACAACAAAATACCAATACCAAATACCAATTTGTTGTTAGATTCCTTTCGTTTCAGGTCAAAGTGAATGTGCATTCTACAAAAGGCACTTGTGGCTTTCAAACAAAAAGATTCAATAATTCAGCAACATTTCTTTTACCCGTCCCGAAGAAAATCACAGATTCCTGGCACGGTCTGTGTAAATAATTGAATGATTGGTTACTCTGTGGCTCAACCTAGCAGAGATGTTTGGTACAATATTCAGCTTGTGGTTTTGTAGATATTTCAGCTCTAGAAATGAGCTTCGACTCCTTTCCGTGGAGTTCAGCATGCATACCATGAAATCCCTGCGGAAATACAATAAATGGGGAATAGCAGTAACTGCCTGAGTCGGGCAGGTGTTGTTGGTTGAAAAGTGATGATTTGGTACACATTAGGATCTTGCCCAGCAGTGGCATGTGTCTGCCCAGAGATATCACAGGTGGGTGCAATAGAAACACCATTGCCCCCACGCAAAGAACTCTAATAGTCCCTTATAATAGTAAGTGTATTATCTGTGCGCTCATATGCACAGTCTCCACCATTTGCCACCTGTATGTGGGTTTATGCACACACACTTGTGCCCAGGGGGACAAACCCTGTTTCGACTGCAAATGAATATCAATTGGAAGAAGTGATCTTTTGTGTCACTTAGCAATTGGTTTGGATGCGGTTTTCTATCTGGATGTTTTTTTTCTCCCAGTGGCAGATGTGTAGTGGTGGGAGGCAGCTGCAAAATGGAGGAGCACAGCTTGCAAAGTGATTCACCCTGCTCCTGGCGTCTCCGTTACCCCATGAGTCTTTTCACCGACAATGTTTTCATTTCTCTTTGCTTCATGTCTAACTAGGAGGGGCGAGCGCGATGCTTTGACAGCTCTGTCAGAGAAGAAATGACAGTGCTGGGTTTTCTCTTCGGGTAGAGGTGAGAGAAACTAATGGGACGTTTACAGGCTATTTCATTTTCACGACACATTCTGCACTTCGTCCCGTGAAAATGCAAGGTTGTGGCTTGAATATGACAGTAAATCATATTCTTCGATAGACATCTTGATGCTACTCAGTCTGATGAAAATCCCCAGACTGTTCCTGCAAATGAGCTCACTATCTCATGACATCTGCTGCATTTTTTTTTTTTTTTATGTACACACCCCGGAAATAACAGTGTTGAACCAGTCACATCTCCTGACAGGGGAATCAGTGTGTTGTTCACCGCTGTCAAATAGCACTCTCTTTTTCTCACCAAAATTCCCCCTTAGGTTCTCTCAAATAAATGTTCTCTCTGCCTTTGAGTCATTCATACTGTTGATTCCACCTCTGGAGGAATACATCAGGCATAACGCCCTTTTCTTTCATCAAGGCAGCAGCTTTAAAGTAATTTTCCTCCTCTCATAGGGAGCCAAATGGAGACGAGAAGATGTCGATTCTCTCATCTCTTTGTCTGTCCCCTTTGATCTCTTTCAACATGAATTCCCAATGCAAAGAAAGTAAATGGGATTTTTTTTTTTTTTTCTTCCTCTGGAGCATGCTTGATCATACAAAATTGACCACAAATGACTTCTAAAGACCCCTGCGTGTTTTGCTCCAAAAAAAAAAAAAGTATACCCCAAAACATGCTCCTGGCTATCATTACACATAGTGCATTTTAATGAAGGATGAATAATTCAGGGTGCATGCAACAGCCCAGTGATGCTGATGCTGTGAACATCTTTATTTTTATTGCATGCACGTGTTTTTGGAGGACGAGGAGGGTTTTGTGAGGAAGGACAACGGTTTTAGCGGTGCCAGCATGCCAGTGTGTATTGCTGTCTGTCGTGTTAACAGACAGCAGTTGTGATTTATCTTGTATTCCCAGTGCAGGGGCCCCCTCTATCTCACTGGAAAGGTTAAAGCATACAGCCTGGAGGCGGTACTACAAAGGTCAACATGCAGTTTAGGAATGAGGAACAGGAGGAGAAAGACGAAGAAGAAATGCACTCCTCTCCTCTCCTCAGTCTGTGTGCCGCCTCTGACGTCCTGAAAACACACACTGCATTGTTTGCATTCAAGGCCCAGCAATATTATCCTTTAGATCTCTCTATCCTTTCTCCCCTGTCTTCTTCTTATCGCCGCCCGCCCGTGATACCTCCAAAATCACATGCCGTAAAAGCAGCTGACCTTGAAAAGAATCATCTCCAGAGATCGTATATGAAAAAGGAGAGCTGTATAGGAAAATGATGGTGGGTAACAAAGGGAAACTGTAAACAAAGAGCGTTCATTTAATAGATGTGCTTAGCAGAGGGACTGGGAGAGAGACGGATGGTTATAAAAAAGCAAGGCGCTGGGCCATTAAAGAGGAGCAGGCAAATAGAGAGAGAGGACTTTGAAGAAACACCAGCTTCTTTGGTGAGTCAGATGTGTTGAAGTGATTAATCTGCACTAGCTGTGTCCTTCACGGGCCTGAGGGGGGGGGGGGGGGAGGAATGAGATAGTGGCGCTAGGTTGCCCCCTAGTGGAGAAGAAGGAAAACTGAGTCAAGGAATCTATTTCAACTTTTGAGTTGTCATCGCTTACTTTGAGTTTCAGCGACAGATGGGTGCTGTGATTGATGCATCTTAACGTTTCTGTTGTTGAACTGGCTTCAGAAAGTCCTTCGAGAAAAACAAGCCATAGAATACAGCAGTTCACTTCAGTTTAAGTGATAAATTGCATTTTTAATTAAGGGCTGAATAGAACAATTATTTTCATTACAAACTAATCTATTGGTTATTTTGGTAATAAATCAATGGTTTCTTTTGTAAAATGTGAAAAAGGAAATGATCCTCACAAGGAATGTGTGTTTGTCAGTTTATCTTTCACACACAGTCCAATTAAAGGCCAACATTTGCAAAATGATTATCGTTTAAAAAAATAGCTTGTTCTGTCATATTAATAGTCTAAAATCCAAAGATATTTCCGTTTTCAGTTACATAAAACAGAGACATTTTGCAAATGTGAGCATTTGAGAAGCTAGGGCCAGCAAAAGTTTGCAGGTTATCAACATTGTTGATTTAGTATTGCACTTACTTAAGGTTGAGTGACTATAATTATGGCCATTCTGAATAATGCATGCTAACTGCACTTGCAGCCTCCATTCCAGACATTTGGGAAACAAAACAGCAATAACATTGTTACTTATCGTTTCATGAATACCATCTGGACGAATTGCAGAAGCCCAATGTCTATAAAAGTGAAACTTACGATCCGATTCACATATAGAGAATAATATACCACTGCAATGTCTAGTAGGAAATTATACATACTTTAATGCCAATATAATAGGTTTATTTTCCAATCAAGTAAAACATTCAAGACATATTTAAAAATCCAATCCAAGATTCACAGAAATAAAAAAAAAAAAAGGCAGTACACTTACATTGGGGCTAATGAGTGATATGCACATAGAAGAACATTTTCCCCCAATCAAAAGCAATCAGTGCTTGGCTCTCGACATACTCCAGAGAAGGAGAGCACAGAAGACTCCCTCTGGCCACGATGCAGAGAGTAAAAACATAAACAAACATGAAAACGTGAGGTTATTCCTCAACACAAGGAGGTATCTGCACTTTAAACTGCCTTGGTTGGATTTATAGGTCCTTTTGAGGTCTGACGTTTCAGTATGATTTCATGTACACAATGTGAATCTGACATAACACAGTTCAGTTAAAAAAAAAAAAATAAACATCATAACTGATCATCCCCTAGAATACATTGTTTCTCCAGTCAAGGCAGAGCACAGAGCAGCTGACAAAGGCAACGTCCCTACTAAACAATCACATGAGGGAGCAGCGAGACTGGCTGCTGAGGTTTCCCGTCGGGGATCATGGCATAGTACATCCTGTCTGTCTCCAAAGGCTGTTGATACATTAAGGATAATTCAATGTGTTCGGTCTTAAATGTGGCCTAAATGTGATTTTCATTTGATTTTGGGGTCGTCTTTGGCCCAGTGTGCATGGTTTTATTTTAGCCATTGATCCGCCGAGCTGCTGAAGAATTTAGACTAGAATTTAGAAATGTTTCCTTCAATGATACCATGAGTTATTATTCTCATTGAATAAGGAGTAATTCATTCTCCAATGAATTCCTAAAAACCCAGTGAGTTTGAACTTTTCAAGGTTCAAAAAGTGTTTAAGAAAAAGCCAATAAAACCCTGTCAAATTCAAATGGGATTATCTTGAAAATACAAAACAGAGTGAGCTTTCAGTCTCTGTGCTAAGCTAAGGCTAAAGCTGGCAGTAGCAGTATATTTGAACGGACCAAAGTGAGACTGATATCTATCTAATAGCCCTCCACCCACCTCTTCCTTTACAAGCATGTCGGAGAAGCTAGCTCGGCCATGTCTGTAACTAATGCAGGACAGAGATGACTGACAGAGATGTGTGACCAAACAACCTGAATTATCCTTTTAACTCCACACAAGTCCAGTTAATGAAAATAAAAGAGAAAAACAAAAGAATGTTGTTTTTTTTATCCCGGTTTCTAAATAAATATCACAATCTTTCTTAACATGGCGTCGTGTGAGTGATATAATCTCTACAATGCCTTTGGACACTGCATAGCTCCACATAGCAGGTGTATCCCTCTTCATGTGACATTTCCTTCATTGACACAGCTGCAGGGGCAGAAATGCACGAGTGTGAAGAAGCTACCATGATGTAGTCATTAGGATTGGGGTCCAAAGAAATGTGTGACCACACTCTCGAGCTTCCTTGTTTGGACCTTCTGCTGAGATACAACCGGTACATTCAAGTTGACCTCGGTCTTGAGGATTACATGGATGAAACTCTTATATTCATATTCGCATGATTCAAAACTTAAGACAAGTTGGAAAATATTTATAACAATTTGTTATCCGACATGTAGCCTTGACAAACCTTTACAATAACCATTTTATTATTACTACCATACGGAGATTATTCTCTTGAGGGTGTCTTGGCTGTGTTGAATACTGAACAGGACAATTAACAAGAGATCAATCAGTAGTTACATTGATTGGAAGAAAAGATAAAGCTACTAACAATAATAATATCACTATATTTTACCGCGGCCGTGTATTTTGTTCATAACTGGCATAAACAAGCATTCAGTTCAATATGTAGGCCCCCTGCAACATGAACTATAAGATTGCAGCCATATGCAAAATCAATCTTTGATCTCATGAGTTAGTTTTTAAAAAAAAGCACTTTTAACAATATTCATCTCCATAAAGTTTTTTTTTTTTTTTTTTTTTTTTTTTTTAGAATGACGTCTATGCAATGTCACCATTAGTACAAAATCTACTGATTTCTTGTCAACTCCAATGCCGCTCTAAACTACAAATGTAGTTTGCAACAAAAAGGGGCATCATCTCCAAACCACACAACTTCTGATTATCTGAGGCTGTAAAAATGGCTGACAAAGGCCATTACCATGGAGCCCCAAAAACAGGAAATATCTATTTGGTAATAGGATCAGACAAACAAAACATAGAGATAGGCACTCCGTGTGCGAAGTACAATCCTATTCTTCTCCACCTTAAGCCCATCACATGAAGTGGTCACTAAAACGGTTAAGATGAAATACTTACAAACTAAGAAACAACAATCCATGTCTTTTCAAACTGTGTCCACATGGAAATGTTAAATATTTCATATTCAACATATATCTAGCTAGCCCAACAAACTGAGGTTAACTCACTGGCTGTCTGCAGATAAGTGGTGAGTGTTACACTGACGGTATAACACAAGAGCTGGCAGAAAAACTTCACCCTGTATGTTTGAGACAAGCGCGCCCATTCTGAAAAACTGTGTAAAACCTTGGAAAGGGCTTTGATTGTAAGACGTATTTGGAGTCACAAGTGACGAGCCATTCCAGGGCTGATTCGCTGAAAATGCGGATGTGACTCTAGTGCGACAAGTGGCAATTTAATGGGAGAAACGACTGCACGGAGGAGGTAAGGAGTTTGTGGATGAACAGCTCATATGAGGTAGGCTTTTGCTGTAAACAAAAAAAAAAAAAAGAAAAGTTTAGCGGTAAAAGAAAAAAGTTACTTATCAAATCTGGGAAGGAAGACCAGGGAGTCTGTGGCAACACGAGGGAACTTCTCACACAACACCTCAGTACAATAGAGACCTACAGTTATTCATACAAGCTCATCAAACATATACAAAACAAAAAGAAATGAACAACTATGTATAACACAAGAGGTAGTTGCTAATATCAGTACATGAATCGGTTACATACGTCTCTTCGCCCATTGCTTAACAGTTTTTTTTTTGAGTCAGTCAGTGGATGAGTCCCAAAAGAATAAAATACACTTTTTTTTGGTTAATTCCCTGAGAACAGTTCATCATCCTGAGAGGAATTGTGTGTAAAAATGTACAAATACATCGTACAAAAAGATGTTTCCGTAAAGATACGAGCATGGGCTGTGCTCCTTGTGTGGTTTGGTCATTCACTTTTTTCGTGTCATTTTTTCCCGTCTGCATTGTTTGAGATTTGATTTTCTTTTTTTAACGCACGCAAACATTCAAAAAGCTGTACATTTAAAAAAAAAAAAAACAACAATAATAATAACCGCAGTGCTGCGCTTTCAGCAATAACTCCCTCTTATTCTGAAAGATCGAGGACAGCAAAGCACTTCAGCAAGTCTTAACTTGAAATGCCTTCAAAAGAATAAAGCCAAACTATTTGGTATAGAAATATACCAAAGAAAAAGTTGGTTGTCTACTTAGAGCTTTATATAAACACACAAGAGAGTTTTGATTTCATCATACAAAGTTATTTGATTTGTCAGAACATTAAGATATAACTCTGAAGCCGCCCGACATGAACTTTGTGAGGAGTCGACTTCAGATGGGCTCTTTTCACATTCAATATGGTCAGAGAAGAGTTATTAGGTCACAAATAAGTGCCACTAAAGCCATGCTTGGGAGTCAAGTTATACCAAAAGCACCTCTCTCTCCCTCTCCCTCTCTCTCTCTCCCTCTCCCTCTCTCTCTCCCTCTCTCTCTCTCTCCAGTGAGTCTGAAACAGCAGCAGTGACGGCCTCTCATACTGACTTGGAGTGAGCATTACCTGGCTGGTGCTAACTAACAACTGGTAGGCACAGATGGGGGAAAAAAAAGAACAGGTGGTTCGACCTAACTGCATTCACAGCTGGGAGAGCAAAACAGCTTGGGCGTTCTGTGACGTTCGCTTTTCCAAAAGGAAGTCGTTGTGAGGTATTAAAAGTAAGTAGAGCAGCTGCGATGACACTGTAATGATCTGCACATACAATCAAGACACGGTGTGACTCTTTGTGCTGGGCCGGAGGTGATTGCTGACTGTTCGAAGAAGGCGTGGAGTCAAATGTCGTTTAAAAAAGGTCAGTTTGATTTGTCATAGATGAAAACGGTTAAATAGAGAAGAGAGCTACACGTTTTCACGCAACAACAAAGTATCCCATGCAGTATACAGGGCTGTGTCAGAGCTAGTTCCTCATATATGCATTACGTAAAATTAATAGAATTTCAATTATATCCTGGGACTTTACATATATATTTTAATTACTTATACTATGATTTATAAGCTGTAATGTTATTTTCATTTAATTCGGCAACGACCAAAGTGGAAGTCTAATGATGGATCCATTACCTGGAATATAAACTATGATCTAGCGGGATTATACAACGTGTTATCTAAGCTGGTCTACGTCTAATAATGGGAAGCCCAAACGTTAATAGCGTGAGAAGAGGAGAAGAGGCCAGCGTGACCATTGTGCTTTGTTTCCGAGCATGCACAACTCACGCACACAAACACACACCTTCTCGTTTTCCTCTCCCGAGTCTTGCACATGCATGCACAAACACACACACGCTCACTCTGTGACAATCAGCTGGTCCAGTCTATTTCATGTAAGAGAGAGGTTTGTAGCGAGTGTTTCAAGATAAACGAGGAGGCGTTTAGCGGCTCGCCGTCTTTTAAAAAAAAGATTCACTCTGGAATCCATAAAGTTTCCCTAAAGATCTTCATGAGCCGAGCTAACAATCCTCTGGGTCTGGATTATCGCTTAGAGGGAGGTTCTTGAGCTCTTAAAAGTCTAATCCTCCTTAAGATGAGCTACCGTGTGTGCCAAAAGGATGCAACATGATTTTCGGGACGATTAAGCCGACAGGATAGAAATGTGTGGCTTTAAATCAACATCTGAAAGGAACAAAAGCATTCAAAATGGCCATCATTTAGGTCCAAGGAGAGGAAAAACAAGATTCATACCACCTTGTTTCACTCTTGAGCTGCACTGATTGAAACAAGAAAAACAGTCACAGAGTCCCTGCAGTCACTATTCCAGCAGCGGTTGCCATAGCTGCACCCGATGACTGCAAGTCACACACATTCACGCACGTCCGTACCCCGTTGATCGTTGCCATAGCTGCGCTGTTAGAAAACATAAAATAAAAGTAAAGAAATCAAGACCTCCCATTTTTTTCACAGGTGTGAGGTAGATGAGGGGGGGTGGTGGGGGGGGGGGGGGGGGGGCTTCAGGTATCCTTGATTGAGGGGAGACATGAGGGTCAGGGGTTAGCGGTGAAAGGGTTCACCTCTACGGGCTGTATTCAAGATTTCCTCCACCTCTGGGTGCGGGGGCCGCGGTGTGTGTGTGGCTCCTCGGGGGAGGAGGAGGAGCCCTCGAGGGGAGACGAGCCGGAGCGCTGCTCCTCCTCCTCCGGGGGGCAGAGGAAGGGCCCGGTCCCCGGGCCGAAGGCCGAGGTAGACGCTTGTTGGTCCTGAGAGCCGGTGGCGGGCGCCAGCGCCTTGTGGGGACACTGAGCCACCATGTGCGTGATGCTCTGGCAGTAGTGGCATTTCTTTGGCTGGGGGGGCAGGTCACACTCCTTGGCATGGTGATCCAGACCTCCACAGTTATAACAGCTGCAGAGGGGAGGAAACGAGGAGGGAAGACAGGATACGCAGGATGATGACAAACGTATTCAAGAGCACAAAGTAGAAACCGTGATCACATTATTCCTTTATTACATGACAGAAGAAAGAGTGATAATTGTTTGTAGCTGGAAAAAAATAACTGAGATTAATACATGACCGTACTCTAAAAAAAGAGGAAAAACAGTGAAAACCACTGTGGAGTTGAAATACTTGCTCCAACTAGGATCCAGCACTAGATGGCAGTATGCCACATGATATGTGAGGAGAAGTCTGTGGCACGCCAGAATACACTGTGTTATCAAATTTGACAAGAAGCAATTGGCTGCTGAAAGAAAAAGAATACAAAAAGGAAAAGGCAGTGACGGCTAAGATTGCAGGCCGGTAGGATTGACACAAACTGTTTTGGCACCATCGTAAATCAAAAGGACAGCTTTTGCTTTTTAGGCGTTAGATGTTTGTATTTAAGGCTTGGTGTCACTCTTCAGTTTGTTTTTTTCTGCAGCACCATGATTCGCACTTCTCAGGTCACAGAATCTAGAACAGCGGATTTATTCACTGGTTCTTTTTTTTCCACTTCCCCCTGTGTGGTGATTTTAATTGAAGGATATCGCCAAACTAAATCATGAAACAATGGTTCGCTATTATGGTTTTAATTGTTTTATTTCATCCAGTTTGACAGTCAATCAGCAAAACAAAGCGTGGACACAGTAAACCATAGGTATTTTCTTTCATGCATTATTGCAATGACAGTCAAATCTGGGGAATATATCGCAACCCAGTCAGGTTTAAAGACAACTGGATTCATATAAGCATTATTTAAATTAACTGCCATGACCTTAAAACAATATTCAAAACATCAAATCAAATGCTATCAACCATTATGTATCCATCTGTAGTCGGTTACGGTTCTATTTTTACATTTAGTATATTCAAAATGTATTCAGAAATCATCTTCTAATGTGTTCGATTACACAGTAACTAATTCAAATACAAACAGCTGCAAAAACTATATATTATAAAAGATGATTGTCTTTGATACCTTGTATTAACGGTGATTCATTAATCGCATAATTGATGAAAAATATGGTATATGCAGAGAAACAGGAAACCACCTCTGATACAGCCGTAATGAACAAGACAGCTGAGAACAATTGGGGACTAAAGCAGAGGAAAGTTGTTTACGCCGCGTGTTTCATTTTGATGGGAGACATTTTCATAATTCATGTCTCCAGTTACTACTTCCATAAAAGGTGAATATTTCAATCCGATTCTTACATCGAACACCTTAAGGGACCTGAAACCCACAGAACACTGGAGGAAGGAAAGGACCAAACAATAGTAGGTTTTATAACAGAGTGACCAGCAGGGGTCGGAGCATCGTAAAACTGCCACCGGAGCCGCTCAGCGCGCTCACAAAGACACAGACGACATCACAGATACCTACTTGCCATCCCTGAATCCAACACTGTCTTGCTGCCACCTTAGTAGAAAGACACTTGACCGAAAACACTGGATCAATTATCCCAAATAAACTGAATTATTCAGCTGCGTAAAACAACCAGGGAGCCTTCTCTCCCAGATTCCGTCTCCTCCTTTCTAACAAAAGCTTTTTCTCTTCACACCTTAAAAGGCGGGACACCACTGACGCGGCCGTGATGCAGCGACATAAATAGCTGGACTTTAATGTAAATGCAGCCTCGTAGTCATGTGATGCCATCCGATAAGATACAGCACATAGTTTGTAGACATTGTTCTATGTCAAACAGGAGGACGGTGCAAAACTTCCTGTTTAAGGTATGGCTCCCTGTGACAGACGCTAGCAAAGCACGCGTTAGAATTGTACTGAGTGCAAAACAATTGATAGAGCTACTGGCACGTTCAGATGCATGTAAGGCCAATCCATCCCTGTGCTAATGCTGTCTCTAATGTAAAGGCTGGCCAATTGATTTAAAATAGCGCCATAGGCAGGCAAAGTGCCCCATTCAATTCCTTATTACTGTGCAACAATAACCATAGCAACAGACATGTACTCGGGCAGATTGAATAGATTTAATCTATAATCTCAGCCCACTCAGAAACAGCTCACTGCAGTGAGACATACACACAACATATGTCTCCTTCTACTACAGACTATATGCTCCGGCTTTTCTGAAAGCAAGCTGCCAGTGCTCACACATTTTCAGCTTTTGTTAGATAAAGCCGAGACTAGGTGCATATGAATCATTACATTCCTGCAGACACACAAAACATTTTTTTTTGTTCTTTCTTCACCCTCTGCATCGCCAATCTTATATATTTATGCCAAGGTTGCAGCTGACGCGGCATTGCCTCTGTCCTTTTAAAAGAAAAGGCCTCACGTCTTTTATTTCCATGTTTCTTAATTACATCTTACTCACCGGTCTCCCTTTGGTTTGCGTTTCTGGAGTGGGACCTTCCCTTTGGGTCTCCTCTCGCTGCCTGCGCAGGGTCCCCCACCAGGTGCGGTCACCCGCAGGGACTCCAGGCCCTTCGAGGACTTCTTGTAGGTGAACTCCACCTGCTCGCCCTCCTTTAAGCTGCGGAAGCCCTCCATCACCAGTTTGCTCTGTTGGGAGAGAGAGAAGCAATTATCCATTTAAAACTGGCAGGCACTTTGCAACTCAATGAATTATTTGAAAAAAAATGGACAGTGCCTGCAATACACAAGGGTCCGCATTAAGTCATATACCCTGCACTGTAAATGAATCGCATGATTTTGTAGCACATTTCAATATAACGCAGCAATGAGTCACTCAAATCCACATGTCCTTGAATATTATAGAATCATTAGGGAGCACTCTCTAACATGTCATTTTTAAAAGGTTTATATACACAGAGGTACGGAGATATACTTTACATTGACAGCCTAATACTGGGTGTTTTTGGAAGCTCGAATGATACAGTAAGCTGACAAAGACTGTATGCTTTACACAGAAACGGTTCTTGCTGAGGTGAAAGGTAAAGTGCCTTTGTGCGAAACAGAAAAAGGATTTTTTTTAATTTATTTAATGCATTGATCCTTTTTAACGAACAATTCTCACAGAAGAATCAAGAGCTATTCACACCCGCGGGACTGTCGACTGTGGGTGCTTGTGCGCACTGCTGCATGCAGTACAGCACACAATGTACACGGAGAGACATCATTCAAACAATGTGCATTGACTGTATGTGGTTTGCACCAACTGCCACGACAAGTCTGCTCACAGAGACACTTGTCTAACACGCGGCGTCCTTGCTTTGCTCCCTTTATCTACTTGTCGCAGAGGCACCACTTCCTATTCCTCCGGCAGGGCGAAAAAGACGAGTGCGTCACACCCATGCAATCGTATTCTCGCAGCACATCCACCATCGTATCTACATGATCGGCAATATTGATTTAGTTACTACATAACCACTGGACAATGATTTATGTCCTGTTGAACGCACAGAGCGGACGGCTGATAGGCACCGCATGTGACCTTCGTGAATCGCGGCAAGCCCTGCAGATCTCGGGGCAGAGGTAAACACACACACACACACACACCCACACGAGCACGCAGAGTGCAGAGCAAAACCGACTACCTACTATACATCCAGGCCTATAAATAACGCACGGGCTAGCTTTCTATCCGCGGATCTGTAGGAGAAAGAGGGAGAGAAATGGTCAAATGACCGGAGGCAGGTAAGGAGAGAAAATGTGCTCAGCAGTATTGTTTCTGTCCGTGTCCACGACTGCAGTAGCATGAAGGTAAAGGTGCTCTATAGGTGGTCTATTAGTCAAGCGAGGGAGGAGGTGGGGATGAATGAAGCAGTGAGACAAAATGTGTAGATTAATTAAGAACAAAGAATAGAACCACTGCACTCTGACAGGTATCTATCTGAATACAACTATACAAATAAGGATAAAAGTGTAAAACTGGTTTCATTGTAATGGTTTCATTATATGCTTTATAAAAGCAAGTTTGTTGAGAATAAGCTCTGGGACACAACATTTATAATAATCCACATAAACGAATTCTGCAGATTTCTTACTGAAATATATTTTTGTAAACATATTTCAACGTTCAGTAGAATGTGGTGATGTGGAAAAGGCCGAGACTTCCACGTAATGCACGAAAAGCTTTTCAGGATAGACACATTAAATCTCACGAGTTTTTATTAAATATATTAATCAGTTTTAGGTTATCTTTATAGGAAAGTTTCATTCAAATCCATTTCATAGACATTATTTTTGACAATAGGCAGCTTAAATGTGTTAAGTTAGTTTTCTTTTATCTCAAACTTTTACTTTTTACCTAAAAAGGTTTTGTATGAAAGACAAATGTATTACATTTAAACAAATAAAAAAAAATTACGATTAAAAAGAAAACAATATATATATGTATACAATATTTTTTTAATCCTTTAGTTCAGGGGTCCCCAAACTTCTTCCTGTGAGGGCCACATCACTGAACATATCGTTTGACCTAGGGCCGCACGATTATGGGGGGGGGGGGGGTGCTACTCGCAGGTGAGCGACTGTTGCATCGTGCGCGCGGATCGGGGCGGAACACCGCCGTGCGCGATGCAGAGAGCAGGGGAATTGAAAACGCGCGACCATGTAGTGACAGACATGACATGCCGGCGTGTAAATAAATGAAGCACAAGTACTCGTCCTTCAAGCTCCTGTCTCTCTGCTTCTTCTTCTTCTTCTACTCTTCTACTTCTACAGGGTGCGCGCATGACAGCTCTCATCTCGTTCGCCCCCTGGTGGTTGGCTGATTCAGGAAGCGTTTGATTTGATATGTAGCAGAGCACGTATTTTAAACGTTAATATCGCAGACGATCATGCTCATTTAATCGTGGCAGCCAAAATCGTGATCGCAATTAAAATTCGATTAATTGTGCAGACTGAAAAAAAATCATAATGCGTCTCAGGTATTGTTCAGGGGGCCGGACCAAATGTGGAGGCGGGCCGCATCCGGCCCGCGGGCCGTAGTTTGGGGACCACTGCTTTAATTCGTTAGAAATGTCTATATTTTTCATTTTTTTCTACGTTTCTTTCAGTCCATGAACATTTATCTTCAGGAATTAGGAGCAGCTACAAATCGTGTCGAACTCATTCGGCACTCCACAGATATCCACCGACTCAAGCAAAGACGCCACACGGAGCAAATAGTGGTTCCAATTAGAAAATGTAAACTTTGCCTCATGCAACTTCTTGGAAGCAAATTCTCCTCCTTATTTCCACACTTTTCATTTCCTTAATTTATAAGAAAGGAAAATTGCTGGGGCTCATTACACATAATTTGCCAAAAAGGAACTCGTTCTTTTCTGTCTCAGCTGTTCTCTCTGGTTCTCTCCCTGCAGTCCGCGAGGTTACAGCCAGGGCCACGCTGCTTCTAGTCGATTGCTAATGGAGGACTCGTCCATTTTTGGGTATTCAGGTATTGGATTTGGCTTTGGGAAAAGCACGAGGATCAGGGAATGGAAATGAGATTTTACAGACCAGAAGAAAACAGAAGGGATGATGAGGGTGGTCAAAAACTGAGCGTGTGACTTAATATAACCGATAAAGATCGATGTTTGGTTGCCGTGCTGCAAAAACAATGGATTCATTTATATTTATTTACCACATGACATGTATACACAAGAGCTGGCTTTCTATTTTTTATGAACAACACATTATGGAAGCTCAAGCAGTCAGAAGAACCCTGCTCGTTCAAATTCAAATTGATTTATGATTTCCATCATTAGACCATCCAAATTGAAAGGCATTCTTGCAGCAGAAATCAGTAGGAAGCAAATAAAAACATGCACCCATCCCCCACAAAACAAACGGATTCTGAATAATGATGAATAATCATTGACTCGTCTCTCGGGCCGTGTGGCGCATGAGCCCTTCCTGTTTCTCTCCTGTCTTCAGTCCACAAGCAGCTCGTCTCTCCAGGTCAAAGTTGAGTGGTTCGTCTCAGCACCCTACCCCCTCTTCAACCCCGTCAATGCCCACAATGCACCAGTGAGGAAACCACACAACCCCTTTTGTTCTGCAGAAATGCAGGAAAACACACACACACACACACACACACACACACACACACACACACACACACACACACGTGTCCTCCATATAAGACACGGTATCACACTCACGCCTCAGATGAGTAATATTTATGAAGCATGGCCTTGCGACAGCTCAGTCTCTCCGCAATTGCATAATAAAGGCAGCATGTGGATTGATCTATGTGTGTGTGCTTCCATGTTGGCGTGTGCATGTGTCTGTGTGAAGAAAAAAAAAGAAGAAAAACTTCACAAATCAGAACCTGTAACCCGAGTCCCCTCCTACTCGGGTGTCCTGGCGGGTGTCCTGACCCGTTTCAGTTTACGCACCGAGGTCAGGAAAGGGCACGGCCGGGGAGAGGGAACGACAGAACGTCAGAGGGAGAAAGAGAGAGAGAGAGAGAGACAGGGGGCAAACACAAAATGGAGGAGTGGCCTGGTGGTGGATGAGGGAGGGAGTTTGGAGGAGGAGGGGGCTCATGGAAATGCCTCCAGCGCATTCTGTTCAGCTCCAATGGAGGAGCAACTCCTGATCAGTGGCTGGACCTGGGGGGGGGGGGGAGAGCCCAGGAACAAAACCCCCATTTGATCAGGAGCCCCACAGGTCAGCAGCAGAAATCCGGGGGTCAGTGGTATAACCGTCCCAGCACCACCCCCTGCCCGACTGGCGGACCACACCAGCTCGCAGAGCTTCAACTCAAAGCCACCAACAAACAGCTGCGGTCATCCTCAAAACTGATGAAACCGAGCCAACAAGATGGATACCAACACACTCTGAAATGGCTTGATTATGCTTACGAGCTTCCTTATATGTAATAAATATCTTCCTTTGGTTCTACGCGTGTGTGTGTGCGTGTATGTGTAGGAAGGAGCCAGCGATCAATACGGACTCCAACATCCTGGATAGAAATAGTCCTCCTTTTCATCAGCCAGGCCCTCGTCATCACCAGACCCAGCAATCAATACAGGAAGCTGTAACGTGAGGGGATGGGGAAGCGGAGAGAGGAGACCCACCATCCTCCCCCAAGCCACTCTCCGTGGCGACCACCGGCTATGGAACGGCTAATTGCGGGACGCTTTGAATCAGAGGTGGCTCGCGCGGAGCCGCCGCGCTGGATGGCGCTGGTATTGAGAGGATAGGTGGGGATGTGCAGGGGTGAGCGTGAGGGAGACGGCGGTCACCATGTGGCGCGGTGCCATTAAGTAGCTTTTTACACACAGGAAATGCTAAGTGGACAAAGCTGGGCCAGATCAGCTCAGATGGACACAACCCAACAGGATGCGTATAAACCAAAGCAGAAAGAGGAGAGAGAAAAGGAGCGAGAAAGCTGGATGAGGTCGGAGAAAAGAAAAAGCACGCACAAACATATATGTCGATGAAAAGCCACCAACGGAGCCGCTCTTATGACGCTGATACCCCAGCCCTCCTCAACACGTTGTCATTAGTGGTCCTGACCCTTGAACCCTGTCCAACCCCCATCAAACACTTAAAAGCCTTCATGTTTCACCTGCCTCAAATTAACTACATCCAACACCCCCGATTATGACCGGGGCAAATATTTGATCCGAGGGAGGAAGCACTAGATCATCTTTCTACGTTTATCAGCACGAGAGGGGAAATGAACCTCGCCGAGGTGGCCGGTGATAAAACACACGGCCAGCTCATAACCGGAGGATTTCAGAACAGAAAGACAAATCTGTTTTAGACACAAGTGGTTGTGTTCTTTCAAAAAAATCTAATGTTAACTATTTGAGGAAGTGAAGTCTGCTCATATAGGAAATTATTAATGTCAAGTAATAATTATATACAGGTTCAAAACTGGTTGAAAAATAAAAGTGTTTTTAATTGATTTTTTGAAACCTTAGCATTAACAAATATAAACTGCATTCCTCTTAGTTTAAGTTGTACGAGTGATATTATTATTGAACATGATTTAAATGTAATACATGTCATTTTGCAGCTGACTTCATTTGCAAAAGGCCAAAACAAGCAACTGTTTTTTTCTTCTGTATATTTTGGCACTGACTTCAACCTGCACGCATTAGCATCATGCATGTCAAACACCATTAGTGTGATAATGCTTATTAGCCGATTTGCTTGCTTATGACATAGATATTAAGAGATTAATATGATCAAAGTAGGTCTATCTATTCATTAAGTGGCAGCATCTTCTTATCAGTCATATGCTTAATGACAACCGTGTTTTTCATTTGGGAAAATGTTACAATTATTATTAAATTATTATTATTATAATTATTATACGCTGTTTAGACCAAAGAAATCCCTCCAAAACTAATCTCTAAATCTTCTTTTATAGTGTAGATTTTCCATAATCTTTTAGAGATTCAATTATTAGTAAATTAAACAATTAGTTGACTGACAGAAAACAACTATTTTCAAGATCAATAGTTTCAGTCATTTTTCAAGCAAAAATGCCAAATATTCTTTAGTCCTCGCTTCTTAAATACGAGGATTTAATGCTTTTGATTTTCATATTAAATAATAAACTGAATATCTCTGGCTTTTGGTCAGATTTTAAAAAGCAATTGGAATGGGTCATTTTAAAAAAAAAATAATTAAGAAAATAATCTGCAGATAAAATAATAATGAAAATAATTGCTAGTTGCAGCTCTATTACTTTGATACATCTGATAAAAGTATTGGATAAATTCTTTATTCTGCTAAGAAATTAAACATGAGATCAAAGTGCAGAAAGAAAAATTGCAGTAGACATATTTGCATTATTTGTATTAATGTGTTATTGTTGAATTTAGCGTTTAGGATTTTATTTAAATCAAATGAAATGATTAAATGTGCGAGATGCAAACGTTCAGGTGAACTGCGACTTGTTATTAGGCCTGCTCTGCTTTCTACTCCGCCACCTTTCCAATTACCAATCATCTCCGCCGTATGTGGCCAGCTCCTCAAAAAAAAGTCACATGACTAGTCTTTCTTCTTCTTTTGCGTTTTTTGATGTGCAGAAGAGAAGGGGGGGGGGGGGGGGGGGTTGGGGGGGTAGTGTGGCTACAGGAGAGACAAAGCCTGATACTGGCTATCTGGAGGCAGAGATGGGTGGGGCCTGCATGCCAAACGGTGACACGGACCAGAGGTTAATCTCACTAGGGGCCCACTTTAACCTCGCTACACAAAACACACACACACACACACACACACACACACACACACACTCTCTCTCTCTCACTCTCTCGCTCTCACACACGCACGCATTAAAACACACACTCAAAACCTGAAACATCTTACAACGGTTCACATGTAGACATCAACAGTCTGGTAGTTAAGAGCAGAAAGTAAGAACCCCCCCCACACACACACACACACACACACACACACACACACACATTCACACTCACGGGGGCTCCATAAATTGAACACACACTCTGGAGGTTTCGGGAGAATAACAGCAGCAGCAAACTGTTCAACATTTCAAACTGATTACCGACAAAGGGAAAGCAGCCCCCCACCTCACCGCCACACACACCCCTCACCCAACCCTCCTGCCTTTTTGTCTTTAAAGAAATTCCTCTTTTAAAAGAATGCCCGAGGAGAGAGCAACCCCCGAGTCCCAGCAGGAACTCACACACACACACACACACACACACACACACATTTACACACAGAAAAACACTCAGTCCAGGTGGAGAAGGGGTTGACAAACAGAGATAATGAAATGGCTTTGTGTGCGGATTCACTAAGCAGAGGGGTAAAGTGGGTGAAGAAGCTTAATTACTCTCTCTCTCTCGCTCTCACACACAACCACCTCCCAAAAGGAAGTGATCAGATAGGAGCCCTGATGAAGAGGCCTCCCAGGAAGAGAACTCGTGGTCGGGCGGGGACCCTCTCGCTGACTCACACACACACACACACACACACACTCTCTCTCTCTCTCGCCCGCCCTCTCTTACCTCCTGCTCTTTCACGGACTCGTCTTTTTCCAACCTCTCGCTCGTGTTTTCCTGCTCGACTACCACTAGCACCACCCCCCCCACCCCCGCACCACCAACACCTATTTTTTTTTTCCCACATGCCTCCTCTTTCCCTCTCCTAGGAAAACTCCTCCTCTATCCCCCTCGTTCTCTATGTCCTCATGCTCCCTCTTCCCCTCCCCATCGTTCTGACCTCTGCCTCTCTCTCTCTCTCTCTCTCTCTCTCTCTCTCTCTCTCTCTCTCGGGCATATAGGGTAAGTGTTGTGAAGGAATACTATTTGCAATCTTTCCGGCGCTTTGTTTTTACAGTAACCGACAGGTAACCGTGTATCATAAATGCAGACAATATTGCATGACCTTTAAGTCGAGCCAAACTCTCTCTGTCAGCAGCTTGCAAAGCTAAAGTCTGCTCTTCATGCTTGTCACGGATTTCAAATATTTGTATCCCAACAGCAATATTCCCGAAAATATATATTTTAAAGGTATTGTGGCAACCTGCAGGATGTAAATTCAATGTTCCCACGTCTGAACATTTCCTAAACACCTGAAAACAGCATCAATACGTCCAAATGTCTTCAGGCTGACAGCAGAGACACAGTCAGAGAAATCCAGCGACTGATTTAATGAGAGTGCATATGCAAATACTGGGGTGTTTTGCATCCAGAATGACAATGTGCTTATGAATGCATATTGTCTGCTCTTTGTGTTAAATGACAGCTGTATTATTGTAAACACGTAGCTGGAAACATTGGGGGGTGTGGGGGGGGGGGGGGGTGCACTAGTGTAAACATATGATTCATTGTATGCTAGACAATTCCTCTATAAATAGGTTTAAGTGGAACAATTTGCATTTTTAAAACATGTAAAAATGCAACTATACACAATTTAAGAAAACCATTATCTAGAGCAGAACGCGACAGTTGTTAATTGCAACCATGTGCATCTCTGAATGCACCTGTATTACCAAAATACCTCACTAGACAGCATGCACTTGGGAGAAAAACTAATTCCCACAGACTCATATATGGCACCAGCCTGGCCTTTCCGAAAGGTTACAAACGGCTGAGACAGACGGACGTTATTTGACTTCTGCTCAGGTGTTCAGGCCGTATTACCAGACTACACCTTCCTTCTCTCCTGCTGATCCACTTCTAAAAAACAGCTGTGGCCAGCAGGGGAAATTAGGAGCCTTGAGTATGTTGAAGGATGCAAATATGAAAGCATCAATCAAAAAAAACTGATGCAATGCTCCTGAGCCGCTCATCCTTTTTAAATATGCACAGCGATGCTCGGATTTCAAAAATTGGATCCTCGCACAAACAGAAGACGGTAAGAAACACTAAACGTGCATTACTTGCTCGAGGCCTATGATTGTCCATGCCATGACTATGGAGACAGATGGAGCAAAGGTCAACATATTGCTTAAACATAATTCACTGAAAATGGGATTTTTCTTTAGCACCAAGTTCACTGCGGATTGTAAATCACATTATAATCAGACAGCTAAATCCAAATTGATTTTATCGTCAGAATAAATTATAAAAAAATAACTAACTTCATATAGATCAATAGTACACTTATAACGAGCAGAAGATGCAAGTTACAAGTCAAGGACAATAACATGTTCTTGATCTCACATACATATAAAGAAACAACAAAATATAGGGTGATTAACGCAACAGAAATCATGGAGAAATGTTTAATATAGCAGTAATAAAGACCTAATTTCATCACCGCAAACTGTCCCACTGGTGCACAGCTGAGGGACAACAAATAGGTTAACAACATCTTTAGCAATCAAGTCGACCTCAGAGGTCCCCCTTCCTTATCTCAGACTGGAAACAACTTATGACCGATACAAAAGTATACCATCAAAAGCTCCACGTGAATGGGCTTATAAGGAAATAAACGAATGCCTTTATGAAACCATAAATTACATTTCTCAATACTCCCAATGTGCCTGATAATGATCAGTGGACCTCTTTTTATTCATCCTTCACAGCATCTGATCCCTAATATACCCCCCTCCCACAAGTTCAGCACAATACCCCGTGAGTCCACAACAAACACACCTCTAGGGGAGGAGGTCACATGAAATGGTAGAAAATGCCTCTCCTCATCCTCTGTCCTTCCTCCCTGAGTATTTCAAAGCCACTTCATGGGACTCTTTTGAGTGCTGCAGAATAAGTGGAAAACAAAGCCACAGAAATGAACTCCGCGCGCAATAAATCAACAGTGACTCTACATGCGGTGGAAAACTGGCCAAGTGCTGTTTCAAAAAAACGCACCCACGAAAAGAACAGCAGAGCCAAACGCCTCTCAGAACAGCGCCAGAGTGCACAGTTTGACTTTTGTTTTCATTTTTTTTAAAACGTACCTTCCGACATGTTAAGTGGCCGCATATCAAGCCAGCTCTGCTGTCCATTAGAGCCAAGTGTGAAACTACCCGTGTCATAGCCACATGACATGTCTCCCCTTCTCTTTACAGTGCGCGGGGGGGGGGGGGGGGGGGGGCACATGTGGCTTAAAGAGGAAACTTAACGTGTTGAGTTTTTTTTTCTTTTTTTTTTTTTTTTTTCTTCAAGCCCGTGGACAACGTGTGATTACACAGTAACATGTTGGGCAATGCAAAACATCCGGATGATACAATGCAGCCTGGTGCTCTGGGGAGAAGTAGGCTACACGAGGGGAAGGGGGGGGGGGGGCTGTGGGGATCAAGGTAAGATTTGAATTGACAGTGAAATAGTTCGAGAAGGAAATACAACTATTCTTTCAGTCAATGCTTTAGAAAACCGGATGAGGCCGATGATCGCCATGTCACTACACAGAGGATGTTCATTCCTTCGTTTGTGCTGTTTTTTTTGGGGGGGGGGGTTTTGGCGTCAACTTACTTGGTGGACGAAAACATCCAGAGGGGGGTCGACGGGGCTCCCTTCGCTGCTGGTCATTGAAATAAATCCAAAGCCCATCCGGACGTTGAACCATTTGCAGAAGCCCGATCCCGACAGGATCTGAGGTCGAGTCCGGTCCTCCTGCTCGGTGGACTTGGCGGGGTCTTCTCCGCCACCTTTACCCGGCCCTCCTGAAACGCGCAAGAGGCAAAAGTTAGAACATTTTCACAGGCTCGGGAGGTAGTTCACACCACAGGATGGCTACTTCCCTGCGCGCATACGGGTTTATGTAAGTTCAATGGGCTCTGTTTGCGTATAAAAGAACTTCAAGAAGCGTTGGGGGGGGGGGGGGGGGAATCCCCTCCACTTGCTATAACACTGGGCTCTGTGAAGTTCACGGCCGGTAGAAATTTCCTCCACTACTATTTTCGACATCACATAAGCGATCGGGGGGGGGGGGGGGGGGGGGTGCGCGTGGTGCTGTGATGCGGTGTGCATCAACGCAAACATTCCCTCAAAAAAAGTTGCGTGTTACTCCCTGACAGATGATCGCCTCTGACTCGTGCGAAGGCACGCTCAGTCCCGGTGGAACTTGAGGAGGATATTTGTCTCGTGCATCTGCAGCCCACTCCTACAGTGGAGTTGCTTTGCCGTGTGATCCAAAAGGCAGGTGTACGCATGGCTCCTCGCGCTTGTAGTAGTGGGCAGAGTAGCACTATACGCTCCTAACAATGCATCTTAATGCAGCGAAACATGGTAAGAGACGGTGCTGGGCATGGGGCGGTTCAGGTCGGTGTTTTAGTGGGTTTGGAACAACAACCACGTTGCACCTTGCGCCCCCCCCCCCTTCCTACTACCTTCCTCCTCGCGCGAGCAGACAGGGAGGAAAGAAAAAAAAAATGAAAATAGAAGAATAATTGCAGAATAACCTTCGGCCATGTTTCCCCGCGGACCCTCTGCGCCCAAGTTGCAATAGAGAAGCTTCCTCTGCGAAAACGGGCTGCAGTAGTCACCATTAATCCGATATCCTCGATCCCATCGGTCACCAATTTAGCTCGCATGGTACGACGTGCTCTCTGCCTTTTGATATTTGTGTCATGTCTCTGTTTCTTCCCTTCAATCCCTTCCTCACTCACACCACCTCTGCACTGCTCTCTCTCTCTCTCTCTCTCTCTCTCTCTCTCTCTGCCTCCCTCCCTCTCTCCCTCTCACTCTCTCTCTCTCTCCCTCCTTCGCTCTCATTCGCTCTCGAGCTGGCTGTGCCCGTTCCCGTAGTGAGAACACGTGACTTTGACAATTCCACGCTTTCCTGCTGCTCATATCTGCTCTGCGATTCCAGGGAAGAGGGGGGGGGGGGGGGGGGGGGGAATCGGACTCGCAACCGTGAGCAGAGTAGGCTACAGCCTCAGTTCGGTGATTATGATTCAATAAAAACAAGCGCTGTGTTAATGAGAGCCTCTAACACACAGGAGATTGTACTGTTTGCACTGTGTTTTGTTGGTGGTAAAGCTATACCATAATGGGTTGGTACATAGCCTAAAGCTATTATACTCTGAGATGAGATTAGATGGGATTCAATTACATTAGAATGAATCCTTTGGGTGTAATTGGGTGGTCATAGCAGCAGGGAGGGACAAATAAAACATGGGGGATGAAAACTGAAAAATATGTCGAGAAATTAGCAGAGTTTGTTGAAATAAAAACAGATTTTCCAATTATCATGTATGAACATGCAGCAGTGTGTCAATTTGTGCACTAAAATCTAAAATCTGCAAAATACGAAATAGACTTTAAAACACAGCTCAGGTTTTTTATAACCATCCATCCGTAGATGTCTAAACAACTTCTTCGACATGCCTTATACTTAACTGAAACACTAAAAGATTTGGAAGATAAGGTTAATAATAACAATAAAACATGGAGACCCATGTCTACATTTGACACCATAACACCTAACTGGAACCCTATACTTTTCTAAGCCTGGTCTATATTTCGGTTAAATAAACTCCGGTCTTCATGACAGAAAGAAACAACCAACCACACTGAGGGACTTATACATTCCCTTCACCTCAGACGAAAATAACTTATAATAACAACACAGAATAAAAAAAAAAATGTAATGCTCATTTTCCATGCTTTCTATGCATGGACATGTTTTTGAGCTCATGTTCCTCACACACAACCAGTTACCTCCCAGCATCATAGTGGGCACCAGAGGAGAGCTGAACTCACAGCTTTGGAATGTGACTGGAAAACCCAGAAAAACAAACCTGAAAACTGATGTGTTCAGTTGTCAGTATAGAAAACCAAGCCTCAGGCCAACGGGCACATTGCAGAAGCTTTACAGAGACACTTAAAGTGATGCACAAAGATGATTAAACGGTGGCTATACGTTGTTGAGGGAAGGCATCAGCCGTGTGCTTGATTCTCTTCTGCATTACAAAAGAATAAAGATGCAGCAATGAGAGCTTGTTAAGACAATTTCGACCCGTTTACTTTGAGTAGAAAGTGGATCCTAATGAAGCAAAAGAAAAAGTTAATAACCTCTCATCTTCATATACTACAAACTGTGTGTCTGTTTGACAAATATTACTTGTAGATGCCTATTACTTTAGTAAATTATATGAATATAAAGCATATAAATGTAAGTCATTCCAAAAAAAAGACAGGAAAAGACTTTCACAAAAATGTAACTTGGATAAACTCAAGAGTTTAAACCCTTATTCAAGTCTCACTGCATATGCAAGTTACACTCTATGTCCACCAGCATGAGACAAACACTCTCCGGAGAGATATGTCCAACCATGAGCTGCGGCTACTCAAGGCCACGCAGCAGCTTGATAACAACAAGCCTGAAAAATACTACGTCCATTGAGAAACGTCCCTTCGTATCTCACATCTATGCCCCGGTGGGACGGTTCTCCAGGGGTTATTCCCGGGTATATGAGCAAAGAGGGAAAACACGTTGGAGGAATGAAAAAACAACAAGCCCATCTCCACCAGAGCCAAAGAGCCCACCCTCCGGAATTCACGAGTTTTCCCCCTACCCCCAATCCATCCATCCCAGCCCCCGCGCAAAAAGGCCTGTTTTTGAAGATGCTTGTAGAGGAGGCCTCTGCAGTGGCCATAGAATTACTGTTTGGGTCACAGGGTTGGATACCAGTGTCAGATGTTATCCACTCACTCATATCCTGACAGGACCTTTCTGATTAGGACAAGTCGGTGGAAATCCCCACAGTGCAGCTCACTGACATGTGTGCAAGCTAATGGAATCATTTAGATATGGGTGGCTTGGGTGTGCCTGTTGGTCAAAGGAAGCAACTGAAATACCAAAACAGTAATTAGTGGAGATTTAAAGCCACCTACACTCAATTTGAACACCTTAATATGGCTGAAAATGTTTTTATTCAATGTGAAACGTGTCAAACTGATGGTAGATGTATGAGTACAGGGTGTTTTAAGGGGAAATTGAAACTTTATTTTACTGAAAATATAACTTCTGCTCGTTACATTTTTTTTTTTTTAAATAATCAACACATGCTTTGGCATCCCTTTCTATTTGTCTTCAAGCAGCAGGATAAGATTGTTTTGAAACTTGTTTTCATTTTAGATCTTTTCCACTTTTTTATTTGTAGAAAACTGCACATCGACTAATAAGAGCGAGTTTGTTTTAATGAAGTTTAGCAAAAAAAGGTCAGGGATCAACATTGCTGTATTTTTAAAAAAAAAGAATACTAAATAAAAATCTTGAACAATCTTTTAATTTACCCTCATGCTGAATAAAAAGACTATTTTAAAATGTCTTTATTGTGTGTTTCTGTGTAGAAGAGTGCTTCAAACAAAATAGCAACCTTTCATATGAGAAGTGTGAAACATGAATCGGCCTATTTTTAGATGAACTGAAAATACAAACATGAGATCTTATAACCACCACCAACTTAAACTTTTCCCCTGTTTTATTTACTTTAATCCCCACCACGCACACGTTATACTTTAGTTACTTGTATTGGCCTTCATGCTGATAAGATTGTGCTGAAACTTGTTTAGTCATCAATCTTATTTTCCTTGTTTCCTTTTGTGGAGAAATGTTTAAAATGTTTAACATTAAGTTCTGCGTTAATTAAGAGAATTCATAGCATTGGTCTATTTTAAAGCTGAACTGAAAATACAACTTTTTAGTTAATTTATCTGGTGTTTATCTTATAATCAACATAAAAGTCTTACTTTGGCTTCCTTTTATTTGCCTTTATGCTGCAGGATAACATTGCTTTCAAATGTGGTTGAGCTTCGGAACAATCTTTATTTCCCACTAACATACTTGAACCAAAAGAGTCCAGCAAAAAGTTCATAAAATGGTCTATTTTTAAGATCCAGTTATGACAATGTTATGTATAAAAATGTTGATGATTCACTTTGGTAATCATGGCATTTAAAGTTGATTAAGTTCAGAGGACGCGTTTGGCAAAGTTTATAATTAGATTTTGCTCTCATGTTAAATTGAATGTAAAAATAATGAAGAATGTATATTATCAACATATGTTGATTAAGACACATTACTTTTTGTAATAACACCAACAGACGTGCGCAAACCCTTTCAAGGTATTATGAACCTCTGTTAGGACTGCATGAATATAAGTTTAAGAATCAAGACAGTGTGCAAGTATTCAATGGTTTAGTCTGTTTAAAACATTTGAATATATTTATAAAATAAGACATATTAGACGGCTCAGGCATATAGTGCTAAAGTCCCCTGCTGTTTTCACAGCCAGTCACCGGAGAATATATGGTGTATTTCAACTTAAAGACTTGAAAAAAAGAGAAAGGAAACACCCCATTTTAATAATGGTGGTTTGCTCCAGTGAACACTAACTAAAGGTCATAAATTATAATCAACTTTTTTTTATTATAAGCCATAAACCATAATCCGTCATTTAGACAAGAACAGCCTGTAAGTTAAATGAATGCAAACTGAACTCATGTCTGAGAATATAAGCAGTTAGTTATTTTGACCAAAACAGATAATTATGAGGATTTGACCCCATAAGCAGGAGCAGATTCCTGAGCTGTTTGAATACCACATTTCTGAGCAGACTTTGGACTCCATCACCCCAGCTAACCCCACCCAACCCCCACTCGTCACCCTGAAGGCTCCCAGAGGAAATGTGCCTTTACCCTGCTGCTGTCAATGCAGTTCAAAGGGTTCATTGAGTTTGTCTCTCCCCTTTCTCCTTTCTTTTTTAGTGAAGGGGTTATTTTTGTGTCGTTTACTTCATGCATTCCAGCCACCAATCCTTCACGTTTTATATCCTTTGCAAGGAAGTGTAAACAGTGTTGGCAAAGCAGGTCATCAAATCTAAGAGTTATTTTACAAGGACTGGGGAGTACGAACGTGTGAAAGCTTTTTACGTGAAAAGGACATTATTCTCTGAATTATTTTATTTTTTTAAACTTTAAACACAGGCGAATTTGCTTCCAGTTTGAAATCACATTCTTGGAGGTTTCTGCCTGTCTCTGTAAAAGAAGAAGAAACAATAGGTTTTTTTGCATTCAAATGACGTTCTTCATTTGCCATTTCTAAAGATTTCGTTCAGGAATATTTTGAATCAACGAAAAATGTACACAAGCTTCACACAGAAGTGCACGTGGGCCATGTGCTCCACACTTGACCACAACAGTCAAACAGAAGCTTGTGGGACATTTGATTCATTCACTCGCTTCATTTAGCAAAATTAGCATCGAGTCATTCATTCAAAATGTGATTTCAGATTTGCGTTGGCGCAATAATCCTAAATCAAGACTTTGAATCCGACACATTTCCAAAGAGCCTATACAGGCAGCTTTCTATCACCACCTGAACTCAGCAGGGTGGGTTTCCTTTCAGTTCTATAGGGAAGCAACAGCGAGAAACAAAAAAAGGAAAATAAACTTTTTGGGGTAGGTAAATCACGTGATAGTAGTATTTTTTTCAATAGAAGAAACTCTCCTCCAACAGGAGTAAACAGGGCGAAAATATGTGAATGAAATATCGGTGACGTCAGAGAGAGATTGGGGGAGGTTTGGAAAAGAAGCGCCTCTGCAGCCGGTGCGCCGAAAGCTGCGCACAATGGGACAAAAATATCCGCTTCAATTCACCGTCTTATTTATTGGTTGTATATTTCTGCTTGGATTCGATGGGTAAGTATGTACTTCATTTCCCTCTTCTTAGGTTCATTGAACCTTTCAGAAGTTTTCCACCATTTGTTGATCAACTTCATACAACCAGTGAACAGACTTCTGATCGAATGATCGGTGTATTTATTAATCGGAAGATCATTCTAAAATCCCGGTAATATTCTTATGAAGTTAAGGCGGCAGTGATCGGTAACGTTTATTTTACTCTCTCTCTCTCTTAAACTCTTCTTTATTTATGGTCTCACACAAGGAATTCATAGTTTAGTATTGATTCCGATGTGCCATTTAAATCACGGGCTTCCATCCGGGCATGTGTGCGCATCTTACACTTCATCACTCTATTGAATGGCTTTTTGATAAATGAGCCGATCCATCACTTTGCCAAGTTGTTCAAATCCGGTCATCTCAGGTCAATGAGAAGCAGGTTCCACAGCTTCACAGGGGTGAGCTGAGCTGCAACCAAATAATACCACTTCCAGGGCTTTTCCGGCACATGTAGTTGAAGAAAACAGGCTACTCGTCCAGAGCCTTTCTTTGGAGTTTAAAAAAAAAAAGGGACTCACCTGTAGGAGCGGGTGCAGACATCTTCCCCCCTTTTTGTTCCGGCGTGAATGAATGAGATGGCACAGGCAGAAACAAACGCTTCTCCCGGTGTCCCCTCTGATAGAGTTAATGTGGAGGAAAGCGGAGGACTGGACTAGAAGCCTGTCGACGCTCCAGTTTGAATTACATGCTTAGGGCTGACTTTAAACCTGGCGTATGAAGCCAAGTGACCGGCTGGAATCAAAGAGATTTTCCGTGGATGAATATTTTATACACGGTAACAAAAGACGCAGCAACGTGAGGGGCCAGGCTTGTTTAGTTTTGAAACGTGTCCCCAACAGATTGCTGGGAGCCTGTGGCACACATCTGGAGAATCATCTCCGAAATGATCCGGTAGTTGAGGCGCATTTTTCATTGACAGCCCCCCATTTTTTTTCCCCCGACAAAATGCTGCTTCTGATCTCAGAGTCAGTGCCGGTAAATCTGCTGCTTTCGGCGGGTTTTTGTGTGTGAAAAAGACTCCCTAGAGATGAATCAGAAGGGCGTTTTATATGCGAAATGTTCCAATAGTCCAGATATTCTCATTGGTACATTTGAACCCAATCTCCTGCATATCTTCGAGCTTTATCGTGGCTCTTCAAACCATGTGGCATTCTTGGCCTCCCCCACCATGCTCACAGACTTCCCCCACCTCTTTCTCTCCTGTTGATGGAGATCCACACTTCACATCTCCCACCCAGCTTGTTCAAAAGCACTTTAAACTATTAGACATCATTAAAACACTTCAGATTCCCGTGAAAGCATGCCAATGAGTAATTTCGCATTAAAAAAAAAAACTATACAGAGAGACACACACACTTGAATGTCATACATTACCAACCCCAAACCCTCCCTACTGATCTGACATCTGCTCTGCGCTCACTCGGCCTTGTGTCCTCACAAAGCAGTGGGCTACAAGTAAACTGTTCCCAGACCAGGGCTTGGGAGTCGATAAGACCAAAGAGTCAAGAGACACAGAAGACTGATATAAATAGCGCCATCCATTGGCTCGCAACAGACAATCACCTGCACCACTCTGCATCTTAAACACTGTAAACACAAAGAGACGTTGATGTGTTTCTGATCAATTAAATACATGCAAGGCCTCTAAGTAATACAATGATACAACAGAAAATCAAGCTAAAATAAGGGATCAGCTTCTTTCTATCATGAGAAAGTCAAAAATCATTCAAACAAAAAGGTTTGATGCTGTTGAATATGAACGCGATAGAGAAAACATAAAGTAAAATGACAACTATTATAGCAATAACATTGATGTGCAATTAATTATTGCTCCTCCGCTGAGTTATATAGTTCCTCAGCAGTGGCTGAGCTGCCATTTCCGGTTGGCGTATTAATATTTCAGTAGGATCACAGGTGTGTGTGTGTGTGTGTGTGTGTGTGTGTGTGTGTGTGTGTGTGTGTGTGTGTGTGTGTGTGTGTGTGTGTGTGTGTTCACATATGTTAGTCAGTCAGAAATTAGCACGCGCTCCAGCAGTCTCACAACACTTTTTAGGACACAAGTTATTACAGAATCCATAACAAATGCGTTAAAACGTATATGTTGTAATGTATAAAGGATAATATAGGACGTATTTAACATTTTAAATCAAGTCAGCTGGTTTGTACTCTAATGCAGCACCAGCTTTATCACAGAATGTGAAATAAGGACTTCCCCTCCTCAAAAGTTTGCACACCAGTCATCGGTCTGGGATGTTGGCCTATACTGCGGGGTTCCACAGGCCTGTCACGCGCCCTCTGGTGGTTAATTGTTCTCTCGTGCACATACATAAATTATTTAAGGTATATTGGGCTTTTGTTGAGAATCCTCTCTGTTCTCAATTATGCTTACTTATTTCTCAAGTAAGTGATCGAACTACACAGTAGTCATTATGTAGCTTAAGTCACATTTCCTTATCAAACTCTGTCTTCATGGTGCTTATTGGTTGGAAATGTGCTTTTTTGTCATTAGGAATAATGTATTAATATTAATTCCCACATGCGTACCATGTGTTTCTTAAAACCTGCAAAGACTTTGAATTGTTCACTCATTAGCTATGATGTGAAAAGTTGAAAATGTATCTATTCTATTTTTAAAATGAGCTTGTTGTTGACATTTTGACTGTAAACGTTATTTAGTCCACTTACATTTTATTCCATTCATTTACTCTAAACGTGAGTCCCAAAGAAGCTCGTTAACAAGTGGATTTCTGTCCACATAGAGCTGAAAGTTAAAGAAGATAATTTAGTTAGAATTAAGTGAGTAAGAAACAAAATCATATTTTTAAAAAATGCAAGTGATATATTTAGTTTAATTTTGTGGAACTGAAGAATCTGAATATCTCCATCAAATTCTTAAAATCCCACACAACTTTTTCCACGTTAAACGAGAAAAGAAAATATTGTAACAAACATTTCAATCTTCTGATTTTATGTGCATTTCACTTTTCTTGGACTTAATTCGAGAATGACTTCTAAGTTTATTTTATTAAACTACTAGAAAGTATGTGTGTGAAAATTATGAATTGTATCAGGTAATGAGTAATATTGATGAAAGAAGTAGTGTATTTGTGTGTTAATAATTAGAATCAAAGGATCTTTTAGGACAGTTCTATCCTCCTAAATTCTCTTTTGAAAGGCCACGTTGTCTCCAGCTGGCGAAGCCTTACAGCCTTTTCTCTTTTCTCATGCAATTGAAATGTTATATTTGAAAGAAAAGGCCTTAATAAATAGAGAGAAATTAGAGTGAACATGTGACTGTTGAGAACAATAAAAATGGTCTTCTAATTACTTTTTGTTTTGTAAATCATGTACAGTTACAGCCGTTCCCTTCAATTTAATGTTTAATATATGCTCTAACAAACTGAACAGGAAGTTATACATTAAAATGAAAAATAAATAAATGGAACATTCATGAAAAAAAAAAAGGTTTGTCTTTTGCTTCTGTGTTGTGGTGAATTTAATTAACTTCTGTTCGGAAATGAGTTTGGACAGACTCAGGTGGAGGACCCGTCATTTGTCTTTTCACAGTAACTGCACTACAAAGAATGAGCATGGGACATCAGAGCAGTTCTTCAACATGAAACGTGGATGTTGAGTAATCCACATGGGGCCCTCTGTCAGACCACCCTCATTTTCTGCTGCTGCTGCACGTGTCGGTCATTTCCAGAGTGACTGCCCCCTGGTGGAGGACCTGAGCATCAAACAGGACTGGAAGCAGCCACGATGATACAGGGAACGTTCAATCTTAGACGCTGGAGTCAGCGTCCTCAGTGGAAATACAACAATACATCTGACTCTGAGACTCTGTACTTACAGGAGATCAACTGCCTTTACTTTAAAAAGAAAATAATTAAATATTATATTCAAAATCTGTTTCAACATTCAACAGACTGAAGAATTTGTTCTGGTCCAGCACACACCTCAGGTGATCTTTTCTTGACAACTGGCTGACAGTATGTGGGGGATGTATTTTACTGTAGCACATTTCTTCCATCTTATACAGGGAAGAGTTTGAAAAAACTATGACTAAACTAAATGCAACCGAGAAATAAAACCACACGTACGAAGCAATGCGGCAAGACACAATAGTTCTTTCTTCATACCTTTACCTTGTACATGGTTGTCGACCACGCTTGAAGACACTTAAAAGCTTCTACTCTCACTTTCCGTTCTCGTCTACAAACACGGTCTCACATTACAAGTATTTGGACAAATCCAATGAAACATGAACACGTAGATAAAATAGTTTTTGATAGTGTCTTTATTTTAGAGCTCAAGCAGCACATTCCTCTGTCGTCAAATATATTTCGTCATGACAGAATAAATGAGCACGAGAAATCACCGTTTAAAAAGTTGTTTATTGTAATGTAGCATTGTATTTTATTCCCTTTAAAAGGCAAACAACCAGCACATGTCAAGAGGTAGAAATCATCATCAGTCTGAAAAAAAATGTGGAGACCGACATTTAAACACACACACACACACACACACACACACACACACACACACACACACACACACACACACACACACACACACACACACACACACACACACACACACACACACACACACACACACACACACACACACACACACACGCGCAGTTTTTTGCAAGTTCCTCAACCACGGCAATACTGTTGTTTCGTGGTGTCATCATTTGCACTATACTCGTACATGCTGGAGTCATTCAACATCCACAGCCTCCATTCTGTACACAAACGTAAAATAAATAATACGCGTCATGTCGAAGCAACCAGAGGATGCAGAAACAATCTACTAATAACCTTTTGCCACTTTGACCTCATGACTGATAATTGCTGATTGGCCGATTACTATAACAGTGAAGGTAACCCCCCCCCCCCGTCCTTCTTTACACAACCATCACTGATAATGTAGTCATTCTCTGTTTCCTTAGGACTACAAACATGGCCTTTAGGAGAGGGTTGGTTAGCTGTGGGTGCTGCATGTCTGCTTTAAGGATGGGTGCAGGTGCAGCCGGGGCAGATCCTGGTGGGGGGGGGGGGGACACAAAAATAGGTAAACAAATAAAAAGATGTAGCAATGGTGACTGGGTAAACGGGAGTTAACAGATCCAGTACAGTGTTGGTGTGACGTTATAAAGAAAGTGTGAACAGCTGGTATGAGCAGTATTCCAAAGACGATGACCTCATTTGACCCAGGAGATGTTGAGACAGCGAGCGATGAAGGCGTAGGTGTCGGCCACCTCCTGGATGACTTTGCTGGTGGGCTTGCCGGCGCCGTGGCCCGACTTTGTGTCCACGAGGATGAACAGAGGGTTTCTCTGCTTGGGGCTGCGGCCTACGACGTGCTGCAGGGTGGCGATGTATTTGAGGGAGTGGAGAGGCACCACGCGGTCATCGTGGTCCCCCGTCAGCAGGAGCACAGCGGGATACTCGACCCCGTTGCCTTCTGGGACGCGGATGTTATGGAGCGGGGAGTATCTGGCAAAAGAGGAGCAGCGGGAAGGTGCGGAGTTCAGATATTAGCACAAGTGTAAGGCAATATAAAAACAACCCGTTGGTCGGTAAGGGCTGCAGATAAGCAGCTTAAAGTTACTACGAGGAACTTTTAACTGGTTACGAAGCATTCTCAAGTAAACACTGATGCTTCTCTATGACCTACATAGGTAAACAACCTATTTCTATGTTATTGACACCATGCTGCTGGAGGCCCAGTCCATATAGCTGGGCCTGCTGAAGGGAAGGGAGGCGCGGGAGAACCAGAACCAGGACTGTGCAGAGCAGACTGTCAGACCCCGGCGCAGCAACATGTAGAGGTTTTCTAAAAGGGGCTCTCGTGTGCTGGAACACTACCGCTTTTGTCCACAGGGACGGACAAATCAACGCAAAATGAATGTTCCTCGTAGTAACTTTAATTATTGAGTAATCTGCAGATTATATCCTCAATTCATTGATAATCATTTTGTCTGTAAAATATCAGGAAAGGCTGAAAAATGACATCTTCACATACCTCCAGCCAACAGTCCTAAAACCCCAAATACTTAATTTACTCGAATACGTGACAAAGAAAAGCAGCCAACTCTCATTTTAGAGGCAGAAACCAGAATACACGTGGTGTTGCAAAAATGCATGAAATTATTTATCGATTATCAAAATAGTTGCCTCTTCATTTTGTTATGATCTACTATCATCTACATCATTTCCTGCTGTGCGATGTTTCTTCCGATGAAGCCGCTCGTTACATAAATGAAACTTTTTATTCTAAGTCAATCAGATTTGTCGATCATGAGTTATCAAAGCAGGAGTGTGACTGTTGATCCCAGAAGAAGTTGCATAAACACGTTGGTGATGTTCGTCCCCTCAGAAGATAACAGCTGTTGCAAAATATGAGGTTTAGCATGTATGCGAACACACCACATGCTGCATCAATACAGTAGCTGTGTATGTGCATACGTTGGCGACTGAGCACTTACTTCATGAGACAATCAAACTGCTCTTTGTTTTCAGAACAGCCGAAGTCTGTGGTCCAGGCGTGGCCGATGGTAAACTTGTGGAACTTCAGCATGTCCATGACGCCGACCTGAGCGACAGCACAGCCGAACAGCTCGGGCCGCTGGTTCACGCAGGCCGCTGAGAGAGCAAACGCACAGTCAGACACACCGCGGACTAAAACTGTTTGAGTGTTGCTTCCTCAGCCAGCCGTTTACATACCTACAAGCAGGCCACCGTTAGAGCCTCCGTTTATAGTCAGCTTGGAAGGAGAGGTGTATCCCTCTTTGACGAGATATTCAGCCGCACACTGGAAGTCTGTGAAGCAGTTCTGCTTGTTGGCCAACATGCCAGCTAAAAAAGGGGGAAAAGTATGTAAACGAGGGGGCTTGCACTGGTATCAACAAGCGAGCTGGATGAGCACAACCCCTCTCACCTTTGTGCCAGGTCTCCCCATACTCCCCGCCTCCTCGGATGTTGGCGACAGCCAGGACTCCTCCCAGGTGTCGGACAAAGATGAGGCGGGAGACGCTGTAGCTTGGTGTGATGGAGATGTTAAAACCACCGTAGCCGTAGAGGAAACCCGGATGGGAGCCGTCCAACTTGATGCCCTTCTTGTGAATGATAAACATCGGGATTTGAGTGCCGTCCTTGGAGGAATAGAAGACCTGGCAAAAAAAAAAAAAAAAACACAAATAGGACTGGAAACAGAGCCAGGAAATGAGAGGGAATACGTGTCTCGGACACATATGGTAGCAGTGACTACGGTATTAACACACAAGTTATCTTTATTAGTGTTTGTTAGCAATGAAGCCGTTCTTGAATCTTCCATCTGTCCTCGTGTCTAAATCTCGGCACGATCAGTGAAGGAATTGAAAAGAAGAGAAGAAGCAGGATTTCATGCCGGAAATGATGGAAAGAGTGAACACAAACACACAATGAAAGGTTGTAGTTACCTGGGTGGTCTGGTAGTCGGAGGGGCTGAAGCCTTTGACAGTGACCTCTCTGAAGATGTGGGGCTTCAGCGGCTCCTGAGTCAGGTCGCAGTGGTAAATGATGGCTGGATGCCGGAGAAGAAAGTAACATCTAAATTTGCTCTAAAATCTTTAAATCATTTTGACGATATGTGGGAAATGTATCTAACTGTAACACATTTAACTGGAATTGTTTAGCAGTTCCCCCCCCCCCCCCCTTTAAACAAAAAATGTTATAAAGCAACACAGCATCTACAACCACTACACAAACCGAGCGGTTATATACACATGACATGTACCTGGGGAGAGGAAGGAGGTGAAATAGTAAAAGATCTCGGAGTCCCTCTTCCGTCCTGTGAAACCCACCACGGAGCCGACCTCGAGAGGGAAGGTCCGCAGCTCCTCGCCCGTGCTCAGACGGTACATCTTCAACACGTTCTTCACGTCGTGGAGGAAGCACACAAACAGGTAGCTGGAGTACGTGCAGGTGGCGAACACTGCAGGCGAGACATGGCCAAGGGAAGACATCAAGTAAGAAGTTTCAACGGTGTATTTCTACGGACATCAAAAGGAACTTTAACAGCCATTCCCCAATGTAGGGTACAGGTCACATGAGTGCCACAGCAGCTCACCGATAACGTCCTTGTCGTGCTGAGGGATGAGCTCCTTCCAGTTGCTCTGAGCGGGAGAGGCAAAGTCGATGTTGATGAGGCGGTAACGCGGGGCGTCTAGGTTGGTCTTGAATGTGAACAACGTGCCCTCATTGGTCACGTACTCGTACTCGGCGTCAAAGTTATCGATTAGCTTCACCCATGGCAAAAGTCCTAAACATGAGAGGAGGAGTATTTAAGTGCATGCACACAGCATTACAGTAGGCACACAGATCAACTAAACGACACAAAGTGTAACGTACCTGTAATACCCTGAGGAGTGGTTTTAAGGTCACAATACCACAGTCTGTTGACCGGATCACAGCCTTCCCTGATAGACAGCAGCAGGTACCGGCCATCGTCTGATACCTGCAATATACAATTAACACATGCACTTGTCTAGCCTCTTCATTTGTTTTACATTGTTTAGGAGCAAGAAGAAGAAAAAAAGGAAAGATTCTGGTATACCTCAGCTCCACCCATCCATTTGGGGTGGTCAGGAAATTCCGCGCACAGCACGTCCTCAGACTGCGGAGTCCCCAAAACATGGAAGTACAGCTTCTGGTGCAGGTTGGTGGAGGTCTCAGTGCCTAGGAGAGAAAACATTTTACTCTCAGTATTGCTCCCTAGTGGTGGCAGAAAAAACTGAATTTAGGGATGGTGAGGCGATGTGAAGTGGGTGTGGATTGCAGAGAGATACATCAAAGTAATTGTAATAGCAGAGGATATGTATGTATATATATATATATATATATATATATATATATATGTACATTTTAATCTGGGGATAGATCTAGCAGCTACAGCAAAGTTATGGGTTTGAATATTTGACCTCACCGTCACTCTTGCCCTCCTGCTTTGGGTAGGAGTTGTAGAAAAGTCCCTTCCCATCATGAGTCCAGGACATGCAGCTAAACTTGACTCGCTCCAGGCGGTCCTTCAGAGGCTCGGCACCTTCCACCTGCAGGAAGCGAATCTCCACCCAGTCCGAGCCGCTGGCGCTGGTGCCATAAGCCAGGTACGCCCCGTCCTCAGAGAACGCGTATCCTTTAAATGGGAACAGAACAGCCCCATTTATGAAACACATCAGGGAGAGCAGACGTTAAGTAAAAGAGTACAATGAAAGCTGGAATAAAATACAGTGCTTTGTTGATACCTCGCAGGGCAACGGTTCCATCGTCGGAGAAAGTGTTCGGATCCAAGAAGACTGTCGGCTCAGCGTCCAGGCTCTCCTGCAGGTACATCACACTCTGGTTTTGGAGGCCAGTGTTGTAAAAGTGAAAGTACCTGAAAATTGAGGGGAGGAATAGTTAAAAGATACAAACGAATTTCACAGGTATGCGCTATACAGATGTGTTATTGAAGTGCAAAAGCACGATTCGTGCTGTGGCTCACCTGTTGCCCCTCTTGAAGGGACAGCTGTACTTGGGGTAGTCGTACAGCTCAGTCATGCGCTCCTTGAACAGGTCTCGCACCTCGCAGCGCTCCAAGTAGGGCAACGTCAGCTGATTCTGAGCGCTGACAAAGGCCTGGAGGAGGAACACACACACCCAGAGGTTTTTATACAGCAATGTACACCGATCTCTGCAGTCAGCTCAAACAAGCAGGTGTAATGATTTATCTGATTACTTTTGCCATGTAAAAACAGAACAGGTGTTTTTTATAAAGCGGCTTCTAGGTTTTACTCAACTAATTTATCCAGATCATTCAGTCTGGTGGTTACACTGGTGGTTATGAGTGACTTTAATGATCTGCAGAACACAACCAGTGCCAGTATTAATGGCAAGAGTGACCTGTACCACTAATCAATTATAAAAACACGAGATTAGCAAAATATCAGAACAGAAAAAATAACAGTAAACCATGTGCGTCCTCAGTCTTTAACAAACTGACATTCTAGCTAGATATGTCAATAAACAGGAATAAGGATGAGCGTTACCTGTGTCTTCTCACTGTCCGGGTCCTCCAGCCAGCTGTATGGATCTGGTACTTTGGACCCATGGTACCCATCCACCTGAAAACAGGTGAAACAGTAACGGCTGTGAGCTAGCTAACGTACGTTAGGTGTGGCAACAGTAATGACAGACTACCAAGCTGGCGCGAGACAACTGGAGGGTTAACAGCGTTAGCCAAACAGCGAAGGAAATGTCAGCTCACGTTACAAATAAACACTGTAACGGCAGTGAGTCGCGGCCCGCTGGGGACCCCCGGCTGTGCGTTTCGTCAACAAAGTCAGTGTGTGTGTGTTGTCAAAGCAGGCTAAGCTAACTAGCATAGTAACAAAGCAGACGCTCACTCCCGATGAATGAAAAAAAGCATGATGATGAAGCATCCCCGGCTTATTAGCACGCTAGGCTAGTTAGCTAGACACATCTACTTACGACTGCATCGTCACGGTACGACTGTGGATACTGAAAAGCCATTTTGGAGGACAGTTTTCGGGAATTGCGTAAGAAAAAGAGCTGCCTCAGAGACTGAAACGGTGTTTTTGAAATAACGCTCTGGATCCTGTAAAACATCAACTTAAGGCGCTGGAGATTTTTGGCAGATGCCCTGCTCACAAACAGCCAACGAGGATTTAGAAGAGAATACCGCTGGTTGTTGTGGGATCAGACCAAATGTTATGGCGCCCTCTACCGACGGAAAATAAGATAACATGGAAATGAGGCTAAAACTCTAGAGCTCTCCTGTTCGTATACATGCAGGCTCGTTGTAACAAGCCACATATCTAATTCACCCATTGATACATTTATGAATAAAAGAGTCTGTGACTAATTAACCTATGGTTTTACATAGCTGCAGTTTATATACTGTTGCACATAGAATACCTTTATGGTCCTGGAGGTTGAAAATTACAAAAATAACTTTTTTGAAATGTTCAAAAGTTACGTTTTTGTTTTATATTTTATGCATGAGCCAACATCACCCCTCAAACAGTTAATGGGTTAGCTGTTATTGTGTTGTTCATTTTATTAATTTATTTTTAGCTCATAATTCAGGGATAGTAACTATTCAATTATTGATTATTTGATGTTAAACACATTTGGTATAAGTAAAGTTCAGAACACCTTTGGTTGTTGTTCTTGATAGTGTTTTTATTCACTTACTTTCAGGTCAGAAAATAAAGGTACAGTTAACAAATCTAGAAAATAAAGCAAAGGCATCCACGGAACAACTATGACCCTATTTTCCCCCCCAAAGAATCTAGTCAAATAGCAAAGTTGTATATCGGGAAGCTGCACCTTTAGTTAAAGGTTATCTAAGTCCACCGGGAATCTCCATCACCACTCTTATCTATGGGGCAGAAGAGGATAAGGGTCAACCCTTCACTCTTCTTTCTTTCTGCACGTCATCCTCCCTTCTCTTCCTTCCTCTCCTTTACTTAATCAATCAATCCTGATTTGACCATCATTATCACTGGCACCTACTCTTACACAGTGACTGATAGCACGAGATAAGGCCCGCTGAGGTAGTAGCATGTACCAGGAGGAAATGAATGGATCCACTGAAGTGCGTGATTCATTTTAAGAGATGCGTTTCTCCAAAAGTGAATACCTGGAATCTTTAGTTCCATTTGGTTGATCTTGTCTGCATTTCAAATATGTGTTGCAAGCTGCAGTCTCTATTCTTCCATGGTAACACACACAGGCTATCTTCTTGAATGTGTTTGTGTTAATCCTCTGTGACACGGTCTGCCACACTGTGACTGTAAGTCATTCTGCAGCTATGCAGATAAGAGCCCTGAAACAGGTTTAATTACGCAGTCGAAAAAAAAGAAAACATTGTTCGGATACCACGGCTGATCATACAGTCAGATGTCTCCAGGAGATTCCTGAGTGTTGTTACTTTCGAACTCAGCTTGAAGCGTGTCAGAGCTGTCACGCTACAAAGACATGATTTTGGGACGACGATGAGAAGGTTCTTAACCATCCTCTCTTGGGCGAATGCCCAGTGAAAGTGAAGAAAGAGTGGAGCTGAGTGCGGGTGGATTGTTTTCCTTTCTGAAGAAAATGTAGTTGTTGGCGCATGAGTCACAGGTGGTGTCCTAATTTTGGTCTCTTCTGGTGGACTCTTGGTATCCGAAATGTGGATGTTTTTGGTCCAAGGATGTTCTCTGCATCCCCCCCTCCCCTCTCCCCCTACTCCATTCTTCTTCCTTTCCTTAAGCTGGAGTCAGGAATACCCCTCTATGCTAAGGGGATCTCTTCCTGTTTGCCTATGCCGGGCTCAGATATGGGTCACAGAACTATTGTCCTCTGACGCCTCTGTTTCCTTAACAAACCGGGGAGAGAAAAACAGTGACAGTTTGAATGAGCGTGTTTGTGCTTCCATTGAAATATGGAGTTTTTTTTTTTTTTATGTTCATAGAGTGGGTGGGTTTATGCATTTGTGTGTTTGACAAAGAGTTGGGCTGGGCTGGAAGTGGCCATGCATGAATTAGACCTTCTTGTTCCACTGTTTTCCTCCATTGTCCAGAGTCAACAGTGATCTGTCCCTTATAGTCGGAAGCACCTGTCTCTGTTGCTGCGGACAAAGGAGGATGACCACCTGTTGTGTTTCACTGCAGCAGGGTTACCACAAGGTTAACTCATTCATGAATCTCAATGACTTCGCTCTGAGTGGCTCCTGTGAAAGCTCAGTTAAAAGGTGGAAGCAGAGAAGAAACTGTTGATCGTGGCAGTCAAAAGAGATGACTTGACGTGATAGTGAAACACATCTTGAGCTTGAATAAACCAGTTTAACGCACCAAGATGAGCTGCCCTGTAGGTCAATCAGTGGCTTTCACATGCACAGAGAAGTTCTTTACTTGTCAGTCCACACACATATTTGGAGGAAAAACAAGTTGCAACTGTTTTCTGATGTCAATCAGACTTTTGCAAACTTCTTAATACCTGCTCTTATGGTGTTGTTGTTTATACACACACACACAAGACTCTTGGTCCATTCTGAGGTGAAATAAATCATGGCGGCAAACACCACCTCGACTCTTTATTAAGGCTGTCAGAGTCTACTCCAAATGGCAAAGACAGTATAGTTTAACTTCTTAAGCTTAATATTTAACTCATGTTATATGTTTTTTACTCAATAGAGTCATTCTATGTTTCCTTATTGTATACTATGCCACAACGGATTCCTCCTCTGTGGCTCTCTTTGTGAGGGGTTTTGTACAGACAGTCATGTCCCCACAGGATACATTGAATTGTGTTCTGTGCTACTTAGCACATGTTGGCAACCTAACAAACTAAACCTAAGATAGTGAACATTATACAAACTAAACATCCGCATGTCAGCTGGAAGTATATGTTTAAACAGCAGTGAGCATGCTTTTAGATCGTGTCCTTCTCTGAATCCTGAGGATAGATGTTGTAGAGATTGTAAAGAGACATATTTGTAATATTAGTACAAGCTATCCTTCTGCCCTATGTAGCAGAAAGGGAATTTGTTACACCTTTCGATACCTTTTCATTGCTGAGATGTTTTGTCTGTGGACAGGATTATTCTGCTATTGGTTTGTTCAGAGCAACAGAGAGACTGGTTTGCATGTATGGTGGACACAAGCCTGCTTAATGCAGTTTAATGTGGCAATTCATTACAATAAATTGCTTATATTTTTCATCACAAACACCATCATCAGCAATACGGGGTGCCCACGTTTCTTTTTTTGATATCTCACCAGCTAAAAGCTAAAGTCACAGTCCCTTAACTTAATGATAGTAGTCCATAGGGATCCCAACGCGACAAAACAATACACACACAAGCAATAATAAGGGCTGCTTTTAAAAGCAGAGATCACAGGGGACAGCTTCCTGCCTCTTTCTCTCATTCGGCTGTCATTAGCCGGGGCCAGGATAACAGTCTCTGCTCTGTCCTGTGTGTCATGTGGTGGAGGGGTCAGTCCAACCTGGCCCCTCAGATGTCCTCAGACAACAGGATGTTATGAGGATCCCGTCAGGGAAATTATAGCGCACACGGAAGACGGACGTGATTGGTGCGCAAATGAAAGGAAATTCTAAATGCATTTGTCATCAGGCATGTACAGCGTGTTTGCTCCCTGCGGTAAAGTTGGTTCATGTTTTAGGCTGCGCGCCAATTACCTTGACACCCCCGATAAAGGCAAAATACAGTGACTAACATCATGTGTTGATCGTTGACAAAAGAACATCCATTACTTTTGATTTGAACTTTTGCAAACAAGTCCAATGTTGTCCAGCGGTGACTTCATCTCCGTCTGCTCCAGGATGACAGCCACGCCACATTAAATGAAGGCTCTGTCAGTATCTATTCAGACGTACAGTCACGAGCTCGTTCAGCAGAAAACACACGATAAGAGCAACAATACGGTCGAGTCAGTCAGCCGGAGGAGAAGGGAAGTTTGTCATTGTTTGTAGTGATCATGTTGAAAAGGGAAAGAGAGCACTCAGGTTACCCAAAAACCGACTTGGTGAAAGAGGTGAGGATAAAAGAACAGTTGTGCATGTGCATGCAACAGGGCATATTTATACTGTAAAAACACATGCTGACGTCATTGTCTGAAAATAGACCTCTGTCTTTCAGTCAGAGCGATTTGTATCTGTGTTCGGGCACTGTGTTTTCCTCCTCGTCAAACTTGTCCGGGCACTCTTTCCCACAACACTCAAACCTCAAGTGTCAGCCAAAGACTGACAGCCACATTTCTAGACTCTCACCGAAGACATCTGAAGAGACTTTCTTGTCTTAATTAGTTAGGCCAGAGCCAACTGAGCGGGAGAACAAAGCTCAGATCTGATGACACTGGTTTGTAATCAGCTGAACTCCGCACGGTCCGGAGGAACAGGGCTGAAAAAAACGGAGTTTTCCCCTTGTCATTACACAAACGCACACCACCTATGTGTGTCCATCATCTCTACGCGTCTCCTCTCTTCACGTCCGTCTCTCTGTTGTGTCTTTGAACCTCACCTGCTTTGTTTTCTGGGTTTGTCAAAAAAAAGAAAAGCAGGAGGGGAAAATGAACGTATCGCATTGCGTGCAGACGGATATTACCCTTTTAAAAGCAAAACAAATATGTGTGTGTGCATGCCCTGTAATTTCACTGTTGACATGTGCACTTACAGTGGGGATCTGGGACCCTGGTAATGACTGGGGCAGGTAACACTGGAGACAGGTGGAGGACACTGCTGTCTGAACGGTCCTAAAATAGAGAGAATGTGCGTCTGTGCGTGAGTGTGTAGGAGTCTCCGTCACAGACTGAGACATGCAAACAGACACTGTGGCACCCGGTGATGTCATTGATGTTGTCACCGAGTGGTAGTAAAGTTCCCCTTTTACAATGGACACCATTCCTGAGCGGTCGACTCAAACCATTTAAACACACTGTATCGAACTCCTATTGTGCTCTTGCTCAATGAAATTGACGCAGCGACAGGCTGCTGCTATTCTGAACAGGTTTAACTCAATCCTTTCTTGGAAAAAAGTTGATTGAAGATGATGAAGATATCAGAAACAACTATGCAGGTGATCCATGTCAGTAACAATTACTACAGTCTAAAGGATCGGTGACACTCGCACTGTAAAGAATGTGCATGCATGAATACGCACATACAAGCATATTGCATCAGCTCATGTAGGGGTCACAGTCAGTCTTCCTGTGTCTTTATTTGGGATATCAGGCAGGAAGTTGTGTGTGTGTGTGTTCAAGTCAGAGAGAGAGAGAGAGAGAGTTAGGGGAAACTCTACCCTGTGCCACAGTGACAGCATGGATCAGGTTCACCTCGGTTTGTTCAGTAGCCATCCAGAAATATGGCAGGAATCTGAGATCAGCAAGCTACCCAAGGCTGAGCTGAATCAGCTAGCTGCTCCTGAGAGACACAGAACACCAGATAGGCCGCCACAGGAAATGCATCACATTCTACCGTGCGAGTCCTCATTTCTTGTAACGTCATCACACTAAATAGTACCAGTTTCTTCTTTAGTTGGGTCAAAGGTAAAAACGTCTTAAGCTGTGTGTGTGTTTGAGTGAGCGTGTGCAGATTTGTTTGCATCCTTCCCGGATGATGTGTCTCAGTGCTGGTCATGCTGGACAGTCTGCCTTAGTAATCAAGAGGAAGACAAAACAATGCAAAAGCCTTTTAATACAGTCAGGTGCGGCTCCTGGGGGTCGGACACTTCCTCCTAAAGAAGTCAGTCAATCTGGTGTTTAAAAAAACTTTATTCTTTCACTGAGGACAATATGTTTTCAGGTCACTGTCGAGCTGCAATTTAAGTGAAATTGAGCTGGAAAAAGGGCCCAAAAATAAGAATGTTGAGCAACACTTGTATGACTTCTTGGTAGAGTTGTGGGAGTAGTTAAAGAGTATCTGCAGCATTTCTTACTAAAGGTCAGAGAAAAGGAATAATGTTGCATCACTATTAGTAATCTGTTGAGAATGGCAGAACTAAAAGCAAGTGTGTGAAAAGGAAACGCTTCACTCGAGACCAAACACCCAGAAAGGATGTTTTTTAGATTTTTTTTCACGCCGTGATGAAGTCAAGGGTCAAAAACAGTGGGTTGAGTTCTCAGCGGAGGACGGTGGTTCCAATTAGCAACGACTCCAATTTGTCCGCCTTCGTACATGTGTTTTTGGTGAATGCTCACAAATGGTAAATTCAAACATGTTTTCAAGCTGTGATAATCTACAGATAAATCTAGGATTATTATGATGGATGTCAAGGAAATCAGGGGCCCGATGGTAAACCAGCAAGGAGGCAACATCTACTGGTTGAGTTTTTGGTCTGGTATTCACCAGAATCATCATCATCAGGGGTCAGCGGACGGCTGGTAAAAGAGCAAAGAGGACAAAGACAATCTTTGTTGTAACTAAAGTCCCATACTTAGGTCATGTGATGCTAAATGTTGTATCTCCTTCCCCTGAAGAAGACCATTAGATGTGGTTGAAAGCACTTAAAAAGCTAGTATGTTGTGAAACTACTGCTTGCGAGGTCACGAAAAAACTTTTATGCTAATCATTATTTTAGTATCAGAACCAGAAAAGCTTTATCACAAGTCAGTGCCCGTAGAATAAAAACATACACAGGATGTAAAAAACACGCTTTTCGAACATGTCTGAACGGTGGAATGCACGGTTGTCACATTCATGTCAAGCAGAACGTCTTATGTAACAATATCGAGGATGAATAGCTGCAATTAAAAACTCAACGAACCATGCACATGGTCATTGTGGCGTGCAAATCGATACTGTATACCAAAGCAATGATGTGTTTTGCCCCCATTTATGGCCATCATGGCTGATTACTAGAGCAGTGTTAATCAGCAGCCGCTCCTCCAGTTGAACCAGAGCGAAGTTTGTGAACACGGGAGCGACAGGATGACACTTGACAAATGTTCCAGACTGGAACGTGAATTATTTCAATTACACTGCAGACTCCTCAACCCGACACCCTGACGGCCCATGAGTACGGTAAGTAAGTACACTTCCTTCCTGTCGCTTTCATTATCTGTGCACACAAGTCACCCTCACACTCCAAAAAAAAACTAATTATAAATCAAAGGGGCCTGATGCCTGATTTTGATTTATCTCATTTAAAAGCCAAAGTATATACAACATCATAAGTGACTGACTTTATTACATTGGCTGGCGTTAGATAAGCATTATACTATTTGCACATTTCAATGCAAATCCTGGAATACTGTGTGTGCAGGTGTTGTCTTTGTAAGTCCACGTGTGAAAGCAGGCACGCGCGTGTCCTTGCTTTGTCGTCATCGTTGGACATTACCTGTCATTCAGAGGTTACAGACGTCTGCCCCGTGGGTCAGCTGGGTACGGTGATAGCGTTCTCCCCTCATCTCTGTGGGTGGTTTTGTCAGGATTTAAAAAAGGCATCTGTTGTGAAGTGCAGTAGCATTCCTCTTAGCCCTCAAACCATGATAATAACCCTCGGCCTGTCAACAGGAGATCATCCACCGGTTGAGGGAAGATGGTTGGTAGACTAGCTGGGTGGTGCAGTGCTGACATTTATTTTGCATTCACACCTAAAGTGGAAAAAAGAGGGGGACAAAAAGATGGAGAGAGACGAGTTCCGTCACTGTTTTTCTCTTCAAAATGCATTCATTAAGTTCATATTGCTCCTGTCATTTCAATAACGTGAAAATGATTCCCCCACCACCAGCTGAATAGAGTGCAGGGTAATGCGTGGCAAAGGAAATCACTTCAAGCGACTTTAAAAGGAACGGGGAAGCTGAAAGGCTGACAACAGCACAGTATGGTGGGGAAGAAAGTGAGGGTGACATGGGTCGGAGTAGGGGGGCCTATGACAAGGAGATAGTTGTGATAGGATGCGAAATATTTCTCCTCGAGTCAGCCATAAAAGTTAAAGAAAGGCAGAGGTGGAGGTTGCCTCAAAGATTTCAGCTGTAATGGGCTATAAAAAGGCCTCAGCCATGTCTGCCAGAGAGCATTGTCCTCATCCTCGGGGGAGGTGACGGGGGGGGAAGGAGTGGTCGCCTTTAGTCCCGCTGCGAGAAATGACCCGAGGCAGGTACAGACTCAAGCATAGAGATTACAGGGCTTAAGACACCTACGGCATTTACAGAGGCCCCCGAAGGCACCCTCAGCCTGTGTGCAAGCAGTTCTCCGTATTCTAGCTTACACCTTCTGCAAACTGTAAAATACAATTAATTGTATTGTTAAATCTAACCATAGAGGTTGCTTCAGTTTGATTTGCCCACTTGTATCCCTCTCTGGGATATCCACCACTTCAATACAAGTATGGGGAATAGCAAAGCGAACATCTGTAGCAGTTAATGTGATACTTTCCTTTCTACTGTGGCCTCTTTTCAACAAATGCCTTAGTGGCCATTTTCTGCAATCCAAAATGTTTTATAGTGTATAAATCTTATTGTTCTTCTTGTCCAACATAGTGTATTACATTTCCTTACACACTTAATTTTGAGCGGTCACGTTCATGTCTCCGTCATTCTAAGAATGTCATGTGAACTATCTGGTCGTCCAAGCCAAATACCAACTCATCTATACCCACGCTCAGAAGCATCCATCCACAAACAAGCAAAGTTCTGACTGCAAAGGTTTTGTGTTGTCATTATGTGAATTACTCACACAGTATGAGTAATAGACGTAGTAAAGAAAAGGTTCAGATGGGGCATTACAGAGGAAGAGGAGGTGGAGGAGAAGAGAGCTGAATGGAAGGTGATGACTGAGATGACTGAAGGCAATGAGAAAGAGCAAAACAGCGAAAGAGAAGTGGATTTAAAATTACACGGTGGCTCATGACAGCAGCCCTAATTAGCAGCTTGGTCAGGTGTGATGAGTGGGACAGGAAGCATGAAAAACAGGACAAAACAGAGCAGAAACAAAAGGAGAATCTATGAGGAGCAGGATCCACTCGACACATGCAACGCAATATGAACTTCCCTGAAGTGGAGAAAGTGGAATGAAAGAGTATGCATGGGCAAGATGGAAGTAAGCTCACAGACACATGGCTGTTGCAGTGTGTCACGTGTCAAAAGCGTGGATGACAAGTCTGAAAATTCCGACAATTCTTAAGGTGGCTGGCGGCCTGCCAAGTTAAATGTTGCCTTTGGAGAAAAGAACCATGGGGGAGCAGACCGGCGTGAAAGCCGGGCTACAGATAAACCTGCAGCATGACACAAGTATCAACACATTCTGGATCTCACCCCCACTGAGCGTTACAGGAGGACAGCTGGACTCAAGTCTCCTGAAAGTGAAAACACGGGAAAAACATTTTTTTTTTCTCCAGTGTGCAGGAGAAAACCCACCCTAACAGTGTGATGACACGGCTTCAGGGTGTCCAAAACGCAGCCGCCAGATTTGAAAAGGAAATCTCGAAAGCATGATATCCCTGATTTTATTTGGTGTATTTGAAAGATGCTCTATAAATAAAGATCTTCTTCTTGTTCTTTATATTTTTTTTCGTATTATTGTTGTTTTAATGATGCAGCAGTTCGCACTTCTGAGTAGCCATTATTTTTTTTATTAGGATACATATTTTTAGGATGTCCTATGATAATCACACACAACAAAGACTTTCTGACTTTCTAGCATATAAGAATTATGCCAAATTACTTGATTTAAGAGTCAGAGTCTGAAGAAAATGACAGAAGACAAAAGTTATTTTTTATTACATCCTTTCAAGGCAGTAAAACAAACTCTCACAGTGTCCTAATATTCTACCTAATATTAGGTATGGGGCTGATTTGATTACATCACCGTGTGCTCTATGACATTGTGATGTTTTATCAACCAAACAATGAATTGAGATTGTTCTTCTTTTTTTAAAGTGACGTGATATATTCCTTTTTGTGGCAGATTACACATTCCAAAACTAATACGCATCCGTTTGTACCTTGTAAGACTCTCTGGAGATCAACATGAGCAAGTATCTGTATCAGTGAGTCAAACAGGCAACACTGACACATAAAGTGGACATATTTCAGTCTGCAGCTGTTGCTGTGATCTAATTGAGCTTTTTTCATGCACTGCGTTAGTTGTGAAGATCAAGACGTGTTACTTCAGGAACTGTCTTCTATGTGGTTAGTGGTGTGAATATGGCGTGCTGCGTTTAAAACCTGCGCAAACAAGATCTCCGACGGCAAAGTAAAAGCTTGAACTGAATTGAGCAGAATTATCTTTGATTTGAAAGATAAAAAACTTTCGAAACCTTGCCTCGCACTACACAAAGCACCAAAATGACCTCATCTCCTCTGTGCTGCGTCCTTGACTTCCGAACACAACGCAGATTATGCCTTCTTCTCACCCAGAGATGGAGTGGGTGACTGTCAGAAAATGAAGATGTATTTGTCTGATCCGGACATAGCTGTGTGACAGCCCCCCCCCCCCCCCCCCCCCCCCCCGGAGAAAGCCTAACGCCCCGGGGCAAGAGAGTGACACACACGCAAAACACCCTCCAAGGAGGAGTCATGGGGCAGAGGGGAGGAGGGGGAGGGAGAGCAAGAGGAAAAGGGAGTGTATCTCTCTCTCTCTCTCTCTCTCTCTCTCTATCAGTGTCTCAAGCACACACCTTCCCTCCTCCCATGCAAGAAGCAAGAGGAAGAGTCAAACACTTGAGTGTTCAGTTGCGCGGCCAGTCACACGCAGGTACACAGGATACTGAGGTCGGGTGAGAGACTACAAGAGAGACAGAGAGAGAGAGACGGGGAGACAAGAGACAGAGGACAGCCACTGGTTGCTCATAGACACTCAAGCTTTCAAGGAGGGCACTGACAGCCTGCCTTATGTGTGGCTCCTCTCAAGGCTTCACAGTAAGTATATGCATCACTCTCACAATCATCTTATTGATACTTATAGATCTTGTTCTTATGATTCTATATTATTCACCGGTATGAAATATTACGACACTGTCCCGTAGAACATCATGTGAGAGTAAGGTGAAGAGTGCTTTCGAGAGTCAACCTGTTGCATGTTGTCCAGCGAGCTGTACACAGCTGTGAGAGTTGACTCATGTCTTGATTTTCAGAATATATTTTCTGCTGTGTCACTGGGTTTGATGGTTTCGGAGTGAGCTGTCACACTTGTGACAGTCATTCCGAGTCAGCTGTGGTGACCTGCAGTTCAGAAGAAAATAGGGGGAAACGTCGTCCATAAATCTCATCTCTCTGCACTTTTATCTGCATTCCTTTTTTGAAGAGATATTTTGAAGCATATGTGCCACTATTGAACATATACGTCAGATGTGAGTTTTGATTAATTAACGAAACCCTTTTTTTAAATATCAAAAGGGGAATGTCTTTCCATTAGGGCAGGCTAACGGCTAAAAATGTGTTTAAACGTAATTGTCTGAACACATCTTTACACCCAGTTTCCACTTAAGGTTATGTCTTGAGTTTGGTCTTACTTCAGGATGTCACATGAGCGCTTACCAAAATATAAGCAACACACAAACCTTATCTATCACTATCTCAGAGGCAGACTGATGAGCCTGAAGAAGGAAGTTGTGAGAGGGCGCACATTAGCACTGTCTTTTAATCACAAGACTTACATCTTCTTCTCTTTCACTATTTCACCATTATCATCCCATCAGTCGGGATACTGTGCCTTTGTCAGAGATGGCTGACAACAATCTTCCTAAGAAGGGGGAGGGGGGAGGGGGGGGGGGGGGGTAGACAGTGAGGAACAGACAGAAAGAAAGAGAAAGAGACTTTATACCTGGCTGAGAGCCAAGTCCCAGTTCAGAGGAAGTCTGGTCGATTCACTGGGAGTGCTGATTTCCTTGTGAAAGTGGTCCTGCTCCGGGGCTGACGTGCACAGGAACCTCCCTTATAGCCCCGGGGTTGTGATTTGGAGAGAGGATGTATGGGACAGCGGGGGCAATGGGGCAGCAAGCACGAAGGTTCCACTTTGAAGTTTGTTTGTCCGGTAGTAGTGGCTGATGGGAAAGGAAGATTCTCCGCCACCTCCCTAACATCCCAGACTATGCCCCTGCCTCCTCTGTGTCACATCTCACTCTGAGATCTAATTTTAGCTCCATTCAAATGTTCACTTCCCTTGGTACTGCAGCTATTGTTTGTTTGGTCTGTGTTTTTTTCCCTTATATTGTGACATAAAAGGAAAAGTTAAAAGGTGTCTTTGGTCAACAATTAGATCATCTGCTTGGGTTTCTTTTTAGATCTGGAATGACAGACATTTGACAACACGTTTCCCTACTTTATGTCCCTATCTGTTCTGCAGGCCTCCTCTCAGTGCTCCAAAGCCATGTTAACCTCAGAAAGCTCACCGCAAAGCACAGGGTCACCGCAGCACGCGATGCCCGGGACACAGGATGCAGACACGAAATCATGGAGCGAGGACACATTTGAGGAGAAGTGCACTTACATCGTGAAGGACCAACTTCTGGAGGAAGCGCCCCAAAACAACGGGAAGACACGAGCCGAGAGATCCTTGCCCAGAAACCTGGCCCTGAAACGTTGCCACAGCTCCGCAGAGGTACGCAGCAAAGCACATCTTCCTTGTCTCTGTGTTGTTCAAAGTGGAGTTTAAAAGAGTTCTTACAAAACCCATCGCAGGAAAAATAATCCCAATACATCTAAAGTGGTATGTAAGCATGTACTGCAGTTGTTTATGTTTTGTGTAACTACCGACTCCTTGCGTCACTCCAACATCCTTCCATCCACTCATCCATCCTCAGGCGGGAAGTACTTGACATGTTGTTGTCTAATTTCAGCCTTTCCTCACTGCTATGAATGCGTTGAGGCAAAGACAGAAAAAGGCAAGCCCCTGAGCGCACAGCCTGAGGTCGCTATGATTAGTAACTACTTCAGATTCCCAACCCTTTGTCCCAGCACACAAATACACCGTAAAGCAGGGCACCAGCACCGGGACCCCCCCCCCCCCCCCTTACAGATAGCACTATAAACTTCTTCCGGGATAAGTGGGTGGCAGTTACAGGGATTTAAAGTGGAGGATAGTTTATGTTTAACTGGATGGACTAGGAAATTGCAGATAGCATGGTAAATGCATGATAAAAGATTAGCCCAGTGGGCTATCCATGAAAAGGAAACATTAGGTTTTTACTCACACAGGATTAAGATTGAGCCTCTGTAAATGAAAAATGATTGTTCGGCGAGATCAGAGGAAGTAGCCTAGGCGTCTGAAGCAAAATACCTGTAGCACCACTTTGACCTTCTAATGAGGTCTGTCTGGAGTCAGGTTGACACCAAAGAGCAGGATACGTTACAGTAATCTGTGACACAAGGGCACCTCAAACGGAGCAGTTTGACAAAGCGGGGGTAAAACTAGCTGGAGAGACTGGAGGTGAACTAAGCATGTAGTGGTTGATCCAGCTGCATACGCCATGCCAGTATTGCTCCGAGATGAAAGAGAGACTACATTACCATACCTTTAGGGGATTTGAACCCGGAGCTCAAAGTGCAGTTGACTGGTCGGGGTGTGCCCATGACACATTATCCTCTCTCACACATCCTAGAGGCTTGACACAGAGGGGTGAGTTTCACACCTGGAGGTAGTAGAACAAGAGGTGGTGGTGAAATTTGAATAGTGTAGAGAAACTAAAGATAACGTGGGCGATTGGCTTATGAAATATTCAGCATGTGAAGCAACGGACACGTTCTGTCACAGTCGAGCAAAATTCTGGTTTTTTTTTTCTCTGGGTAAGATTTGTCATGACAGCCAATATATAACAATGACAACTCATTTCTTGGTTGCTTATTTCCTTTTTCTGGAGATTTTAATTTGCCAGTGAATTGGCTTGATCCTTTTTGTTTATCATTAAGAAACCAGCAAAGGGGTGGAGAGTCAGACAAGAAGGACCGTATTCCCAAGAATCTCATCCCTCTAATTATGTTTTTTTCAGCTCAGAGTGCGTCCGGTTGCTCGCTCAGGCCTCCAATTTGTTAGCCACTCTGTTGTTTGATGATTTCATGCCCTCCTTGTTGAACAGGTGCTTGGGGTCACCAGTAAGGAGCTGATTCCGAAGGGAACACGTTTCGGCCCTCTGGTGGGGGAAAGCTACACCAACGAAACGCTGCTGAAAGACGCTGACAGGAAGTACTTTTGGAGGGTAAGTGAGCTGCATGTGAATCTCAAATTTGTCTAGGTTTGTGTTCAACATCCTGTATCTCCATCTTGGGACGCTGCTGTTGCTGTGGCGTGGCACGAGTTAGCAGTTGTGGTCAACGTCTGACATCCTGTGAAAGTATAACTCGGCCAGCCAATGCTTTGGTACCTTTAAACGCTGCTGGATCAGATGGGTTTAAAATGTGCATGCACTGTGATGGGTGTTTGCCAGTTCCCTGCATGGTTGCCTGAGGTCACACACACACACACACACACACACACACAGCTGTTTGGTTTCAGTGACGCAGCGGTTCTCCTCTTTCTCCGCTTTCTCTCGGCAGCGGTATCGCTGCCAGTAAATACATACATATGTCCGCACTTCTTCAGACTCATAAACTCTCACACTGACTAAGCAAGGAAGTGGCTTTGAGCCTGAGAACAGTTACAAATCATCAAAACAGGGACATCTTCCATTACACACAAGCGCCTGTGTAATTCTACAGTTTAGAGTCAGCAACCCATGAAATCATGCCACCCCAACCAAAACCTGCAACAGACAAAACACAGACCAATGTGTTAACATTACAGCCATGACTCAAGTGACAGCACGGCTTCAAAGAGCAGAGAGCATAAAGAACAATTGTGTAGGCCTATAGAAATGTCATCGATACGTCACCACAAAGGCGATAGGTGAGAGTCGTAGTGAGCGAGATAGCAATACCCAATACAATCCAGTCATACGGTGAAATACTAATTCCGAGCTGCTTTTTTTAACTCTAGATGACTTGTGTGCAGCAAACACATGCAACATCAATATCTCAGCAGCAGCATCTCAGTATTTACCATAACGGCATCAGGAAACCAGTGACATCATGGTTTCAGATTCAGAGCATGTCATCATTAACCGACTTATCTCTCGACTTGTTATATGTCACACTATAGGTCTTCTCGGAGGGGTATTTACACCACATCCTGGATGGTTTGAACGAGGAGAGGAGCAACTGGATGCGTTACGTCAACCCAGCCTGTTCTGTGGAGGAGCAGAACCTGATTGCCTGCCAGAGCGGTTTGGAGATCTACTTCTACACGATCAAACCACTTCAGCTGGGCCAGGAGCTCCTGGTGTGGTACTGCCCTGAATTTGCACAACGCTGCAGCTACCCTCCACTGGGCCAGCTGGCTATTGACAATATTGGTAAGTGTGTGAGTCGGAGAAAAATGTATTTCTTATCTTAGGACATGAGTGCGAGGACTGAGTGTTTCTGGACACCTTAAGTTAACAAGAACCCTTCCTGTGCCCAAGCTTTGAGACACATTTGTTATTGTGGAGTAAGGCTCCCAATCAAAGCGCAGACCGACTGACACACTCTTTGTTTGTCCCGCCCATGGCCCTTTTGTTAAAGCAGGACACACAAAGGAGGAGAGTGGAGTCCTGAAAGCAAAGATGATCTGTCTCTAGGTATAGCCACAGTACCTGTGAAAGATGAGACTGATTTCAGGACTTTAGGCTATGTTTCAGTTTCCCTTTTTTAACTCCACATAGAAACACAGCTGGCAGCTCCTTGGCACACAAAGCTTGTGGCTTTCATTCACCAACACAAAGAGTGCACATGCTAGCAGAGAGGCCGCATGCACACACCAAAATACTCATTTACACGCTCACACACAAGAGGCTGCCTGAGGCGCTGACAGTATTCTGGCACGACTCCTCTTATTTATTTGGCTCTTAAGGAGGAAGAGAAGTAGGAACCGCTCCAGTGACTACTTGAACTTCCTGACAAGACGACCTGCTGACAGATTGATATCTCACTGAGTGTCGGCTGTTTGTTTGCAGAGAGGCTGGCCTCTCAGGAGAGGGGGAAGGGGAACACGGGGTAGCACACAGTAGATAAGGGTTGCTCTGTGTTTTTGTGGGTTGACGTCAACTGTGTCCAGGAGTAGGTGAAATGTGCATGCATACGTTTCTCAGCTTGCGTCTTTCGACAACGCCGGAGTTAGTCAGTGAAGCATCTCGCTTTGTGACTTCGTGGGTAGAGAGTGTGTGGGGGGGGGGGGGGGGGGGGGATTGCGCAGATGAAATACAGGTTTGGATCCAGATTTCATAAAGTTGACCTGTGTGTAGACTTAAGTTAAAAATAAATATTATTCATAGGTCAATGGTTGATGGCTATATTTTTCACACCACAAGCATCTCTTAGATTTATTTATATCTGGGTGAAATATTTGCTTCATCAGTCACTTTCACATAAAACGTAGTTTCTTATCCTGTGTATCCCGTCCTGCGAAACTCCTGGCCAGCACTCTAATACAAATACCATACACTAACTCCATGCTATCTGTATCCTGATCAGACGCCTATTGTTTCACATATGGTGTCCACTTTCATAGAGTGTCAGGGCAAGTCTGTGAGACGGTGCACACACACACACACCTTATCAAACACACACACAGGATAAGGCTTTGGAGTAGGGCGGGAACCAACGAAAATGAAGATAAACAGTGATTTTAACAAGCAGCTTGTGTGCATGATCCCGTTAATGTCATGGGTGTATGTGTCACTCAAAAGAATGATGATACTGTTACCGAATGTCTAAAAATGATTTTTCACGTGTTTCTGATGTCATTTCCCTTTTTATTTGTCCCACAGAAGAGAGTCAAGCACAGGCGAAGACAACAGGGAAACGAGGACACAGCGTCTCTGAAATCCTCCGAGACGAGCCCTCCAAATCCCTGACTACCTGCCCCAGGCGTCTGGATAGTCCCTCGTCTCAGACCAACCACTCAGCAGTTTTTCCCCTGTGTCCCCGTGTTGCGTACCCATTCCAGCCCCAGTCAGAATCCATACATGGCCATAGATATGCAACTCTACCACCTCTGCCATCCTGCAGCCCTCCAACTGACAGAAGACCAGCTCGAAGTGGTCCGGTTCCCTCCAGTTTGCACTTCACCGTACAGCACAGTCGAGGCCCTGTTATAGCCAAACCGTACCAAGAGCCTGCTGTGCATGATCGAGTTCATCCTGCTCTGAGGTATTCTCCCTATCTGCTGCCTCACTACTCACTGGGCCTTAACAGCGGTCTACCTCACTCATACCCGTACTACAGAGATCGACTGAAACCTCACTTAACACTCTCATCTCATGTACTGCCCTTTGATGGTTATGCGCACTTCCTTCATCCTCTCGCCAACAGACACAAAGACATGACACTTGCACTATCCAACACCAAACAAGACCTCATTCTTTCACCAACCAGTGAGCACAGAGACAACAAGGACCTCATATCCGAAAGGACAAACTACCTCAGGTTCCCCTCAGATCACCTCAGAGATTTCAAACACTCTCCTCCCAGCCATGTCCACGCAGACCTCACAATACCTGCCACATCCAGTGCCTCATCAGTGGCCCCCTCAATCCGCAGAGCACTGCCCTCTCTTTCGCCTTTGGCCGCCTTTTCAGACTGCCTCCCTTCCAAGCCCAGCTCTGCCACTGAGAGCAATACTGAGGATGCAATGGACCTCAGGAAGATCAGACGAGGTGGGCAGATTGTCGGCTACAAGACCTTGTCTTACCCCCTCACCAGGCAGAATGGAAAGATCCGGTATGAGTGCAACATATGTGGAAAGGTCTTTGGGCAGCTGTCCAACCTTAAGGTAAGCTCCTCTTCATTATATTAGTTTAAAAAGGATAGAAAAATGCCTGAATACGGTGGCTGTGAGAATTTTCGAATTTACCAGCCACCATGGTTTCTTGAGTACTAATCTCTGACATGCAATCCTCAGGTCCATCTGCGGGTGCACAGTGGAGAGCGTCCCTTCAGGTGTCAGACCTGCAGTAAGACCTTCACTCAGCTGGCCCACCTGCAGAAACACCACCTGGTTCACACTGGAGAGAAGCCCCATGAATGCAAGGTATAACTATATCTTAAATTAAAGATGTTCGACATTTTGGGAAAGGTTTATTCCACTCTAACTCTAAGTATGTGTGGTTGGAGCCAGCAGTCACTTAGATTAGCATAATGACAAGAAACATGGAGAAACAGCTTGTCGGAAGATTACAAAGTCTGCCTACCTGAACCTCTAAAGCTCACTAATTAACATGTTGTAGATTGTTTGTTCAATCCATACAACATTTGAAGTATAAAATAGGAAATTCACCGTTTTACAGTGGGATATGTGTTTCTAAAGCATATTCTCCTTGGCTGTGTTTTGACACAGGTGTGCCATAAGCGGTTCAGTAGCACCAGTAACTTGAAGACCCACCAGCGGCTACACTCAGGTGAGAGGCCTTACCAGTGCAAGCTCTGCCCCGCCCGCTTTACTCAATACGTCCACCTCAAGCTCCACAAACGCCTCCACACTGGAGAACGACCTCACAGGTGCCCTTGCTGTCCCTGTGCCTATCTCCACTACTGCAGCCTGCGGGTGCACCTCCAAGGCTTCTGTCCTCTCTCCCCCTCGGCCTCCCGCAGACACTCGCCGGAGGAGCTGCACCAGGTCAATGCAGAGCTTGAAAGGTTTGACGTGAGCGAGGCGGCAGAGCAGCTCGAGGCCATGGCTGCAGAGGCCGACATGGACAAGGGGGATGTAATTGACCTAATAAAGAAGATGGAGACTCATACCTCTGGCGAACAAGGGGAGACTGAGCTGACCAACTACAAATCACCAAAGGAGTGTTCTGCTGATCTGCCTTTACCTCTGCATTCAACCAGCATCAAGCTGGAGTCAGGCTGCACATCAGAGCCCTAAAACAGCCCTGCTAATCCAGCCATATAATCCTTACAGGTCAAGTCAGCAGCTGTCTGTTACTGGCCGATTTGAAGTAAAGCCTTATCTCAATCATGGATTGTTTAGCCCATACTCTACACAGGCTGTAGCATGTGAAGAATCAAGACGTTACCCGCATGGCCTCGGACCCGTGACTTGATTGATTTAATGTATACATCTTTGTTAATTTATTCTGTTGCTAACATTAATCTCAAATGTATAAAAACAGTGATTTGTGACATTTTCTGCATTTATTTTTTTTGTATCTCTGGAACATCTTCATTGAACATGTGCTTTTCCATAAACCAAGTGTGTCATTACGAGTGTTTCTGTTTATATGTGTGTGCGTATTTAAGCCTCCTATTTTAACTATGCCGTGTCAGTGAGCTAAGCTGTGAAGTGGACACAGAAGAAACCTCACTTGTTTGCATGCAACGTACATACTTGCCTTTGTGTGTGTGTAGAGTGTCAATGTGGTGACGTAGATAAACATCCTGTTATGAGCTTTGGGACAGTCACCACCAGTAAGTGTCTACCCTTCACCCTGGAAAAAAAACAAAAAACAACACACAACAAAATGATCTTCACTATCAATAAGATCTTGCTGCTAATTTTGTACATGTACTTCCATATTTTGGTATCAGTATTAATCAGCTGACAGACTACAACCACAAATAGATGACTCTATGTTTATTCTGAGATACAAACACAGATGTTGGATTATTTCTGAACAGCACTCTGATTGTAAAAGAACATTTACCGAATATCTATCTGAGAAAAATGCTTCACAGAAACATACAAATATCATAACACGATGGGGTACAAGGCCTGGCACAGCATGCTCTGTGACTTTCTGCGCAGCGTTCTGTTGAATGTTCAAAGTGTGGATGAGACAAATAGATCTCCTATGAAACATTAAGCCTATGTAAGGTGAGCTCTGTCCGGCAACCGTTAACGCTGGTATAGGCTACACCGGTGCCCCTTTAAAACAGCGGAGTGACGTCACATTTTTATTGACGGGGGGGGCAGGAGAAGGCAGGCAGCGGGAGAAGAAGAAGAAGAAGAGAGCGGATGTACCCAGCGGGTGAAGGATGTCCAGGACAATGCCACCGGTGTATTCACTCTCCCACCTGTCCGCATCATGATGAGCGCTGCTGGGGCGGTCGCCCGCAGAATGCCGTCGGCGGCCCGGCGGAGCGGATGCTGGATAGCATGCTGCCAGGCGGCTCTGCTCGGCGCGTCGGCGCTGGTTATCGTGGCCGAACGGACCGCTCGTAAGTGGGCATAGAATTCCCCGCGCTCGCGGTCTGCTCGATTTGCATGGTGCGAGCTGAAATTGAATATGAAAACAGTGGAGGGGTGGGGGGGGGCGGCTGTGTGTCTTTGTGTGGAGAATGTTCCCTTGGCTTTAATGAATGAAAAAAACGTGTCGCTCAGCCATTGAGCAGCCGTAGTTCAGGTTAGAAACGCTGGCAGTTGGCAAACCTAGCTTCTTCTTTTTAATGCACAGCTATGTAACATTGGCATTGCCTAATGTTAGCCAAGCTAGGTCCCCGGGACCTCCAGGGGTCATTCAGCAGGGTCACCGAGCCGCAGTAAAGGCTTGTCCTTGATACATAGGAATAATGCTCACCTCCAAAAACATATTATTAAATACCTTATTATTACTTGTGTTATTACTATGAATACTAAAGTTCAATTCATGCACTTCTGGAGTCTGTACTGAACACACTGTGCAAAGACTGTCAGGTGTGACGATTCCCTGACTCAGCAGATCAATGGAGCAAGGGCAGGACACCAGAGAGAGACGAGGTGACTGGATGTGTGCTAAGTGTGACTTTGCCTCCAGCAGGTATACCATCCCAACAAGATTAATGCTGCTGCTTTGACTGGAGTCAGGTGTGACACTGAATAATCAGACGTTAAATATATCAATATGTTATGTTCACAGTAGGACTCTGCTGTCTTTGCTCCTGCAGCTCTTAAACAAATCCTCACATGAGACACATGCTGGGCTTCATGTGTTTCATTTAAAAACTGCATGACCTTATGATATGATAGGCTGCACCTAATCATATGAATCCTTAACATACAGATCTGACTTGAGATAGAAACACATTTACTATTAATACCAACTTGCATTTGTGTATCTGTTTTCTGTGTACGTGTGTTAGTGATCTACTGTATTGGGTTTTACCTTTGGAACGAGGAGACGCAGTGGGCGGGCCTCACTCTCGGCCTTTTTCTACCGGGAACAGCGGTTCAGCTGCTCAGTATGAAATGGTACTACGACGACGGGGATGACAGGCGGTGCTACCTCTCCGTCATACACATACTGCACTTGGGCATCTTCAAACGGTAAGCTCTTTGCAACTCCAGATGTTGCATTACAAAATACAGCATCATTTGCATATATTAGAATATGTTGTCCATCGCAGGAAACAAAGCTATCAAGCAGACCGAAAAAAAACACTTGTGATATAAATAGTTGAAACCTTTTAACAGGAGGTTACTGTGTATCACTGTGTCTCTGTCTCCATCTTCTGGCAGATTATGGGACTGCATGAGGTCCGTGCCGCGCATGCAGGGTTCAGTAGCCGAGCTCGGAGCTGCTGTCATGCAGCAGGCAGATGTTGCTGCTCTTTGGTTGCTGGAGGCCCTCGTCCTCACGCTGCCCCAGAGCCTCCTGCAGGCATACGTTGTGGTGTCCACCGACGTGGGCATCATGTCCCCAGGTGAACTGATAGTCGTGTAGTAGACAGTGTCTGAATAAGAGATGGAAGTATTTTTTCATACTTTCTCCTTCTGTGTTGTTTTTTTTTTAACCCTCAGTGGCCTATTGCTGTGGTCTGTGTGTGCTGTCTATTTCCTGGGCCCTGGTGCTGTACAGCAGAGCCTGCTGTCTGATACGACCGGGCCACCTGGCCATGCCTCCGGCGGCCCTGCTGTGCCAGCTGGTGTGGAGGGCGGGCATGCTCGGTGCCAGGGTGACTTGCCTCATGTTCTTCGCCAGGGTCTTTAACTGGTGGGTCTGTGGAGTCGCAGGTGAGCAGCAGGCTTCATGGCGCTTTTTTGTGTAGCAAAAGTCTTACTTAAGGACTCAAGTGATGTAATTGCCCTCAGAATGATGCAGCATGTCCTGTTAAAGCCTCTCCGCATCAGTTTGATACGCTGCATTCGGAATTCCCAATCGCGCTTGTATCTCCACGTCTTATTTATGCGTTGACCTCCAGGTTTCCACTGGCTCACGGCCTCCTTCTGGCTGGTATCGCAGCAGCCCGACATCTGCACCGGCCCCTGGTGTTGGCGTGCCTTTAACGGCGTTATGGGGCTGGTCCACGTCTTCCTCTTCCTCAACGTCAAAGACGGGCCCTCGCGCTTTCGCATGGCCAGCTTTTATACAGTAAGACCTGCCTTTTCACCGCGTTTGATTCTGGTGCCGTTTTACAATGTGTTGTTTTGTATTCCAAACACAGCACTGCCTCAATGACTTGTACACAGGGCAGCGGCACACACACACACACAGGCAGATAGTTTGCCTTGTCATCCTCACCTCTGCGTGCTTGGCTTACAATGACGTAAAGCTGTCCGAGATGACTGATGGTGTGACCTTCTCTCCTCCCTTCAGTTCATGCTGGTCGAGAACGCCACTCTGCTGCTGGCCGCCTCCGACTTCCTCAGCGAAGCATCTTGGGACAGCGTGACCCTTCCCGCCACTGTGCTGTGCAGCTTTCTCCTCGGTGAGTCACTCTCGCTACCTTCCCTCCCCGTGTTACGCAACAGATTTCTCTCAGATGTTTTGGTGTTTAATGCCTCTTAATCGTTTCCGTGGTATCTGAGTAATACTACCCCTATGGTTATTCAAATCGATTAAAGGTGATTCTAAGTGGGAAAACACCGATGTGTGACGGTGTGACATTTTTCACAGTACGATTACCATCTCGGAAAATATCACAGTACAACAGTGTAACACTATTATCCTCGTCTTCGCCAGGAAAATCATGTGATTGCTTGTGTGTGTGTGTGTGTGTGTGTGTGTGTGTGTGTGTGTGTGTGTGTGTGTGTGTGTGTGTGCGTGTGTACGTGTGTGATTATGCCTTTAACTAACACACACACACACACTCACTTATGTCAGTTTATGTACGTAAGCAAATGTACACTGTAGTAGAATAACAGTCAATTTTATTACTACTATATACCGTGATACTGGTATACCGTTGCAACCCGTTACTGGTTAAATAACAACAAGAGTAAATAACATTATATAGTATGCTGCAAATTTACCACCTTAACAAAGATATTAGATGCAAGATATGCGGGATATTCTGCCTTTTCAGTAACCTGTGATCTGAATATGACCGTAAATAAACAGTACAACTGAGTGTACTAAAATCAACTTTTTCTTGCTCCCTGTTTCCTAGGCGCTACCTCTCTTGTCCTATACTACAGGTTCCTCCACCCCAAGTCAACAGAGATCTCCCAGGGTACCAACCACAACCACATGGGCAGCACGTGTATAGAACGAGGGGAGTCCTCTTTCTCTCTCGGGGACAAAAGCCTGCCGGCTGCCTCCATTCAAAACCACGGCAGCTTCTCCCTCTCAGGTGTGGCTGGTTCTCTGCTGGAGCACCCGGGAACCTGTGGGGGCCGGGTCAACAGCTCCTGTCCCTGCTACCACCACCACTGGCTCCTAATCCGGCTGGCTCTGAAAACAGGAGACCTGGGGAAGATCAATAGAGCGTACGGGGCCGGCGGGGCGGCAGCCATACTGGATATGGAGGAGTACAACCAAGAGTTTAAGAGCAACGAGGGCATGACTATCACAGCCGGAGGCAGCTGCGAGGGGGTCTCCACTTCTGAGTCTCAGGGGAAAGGCCTGGCACCTCTCTCCGACTGCAAAGACGAGTTCCAGAGCGTGAGCGAGCCCACGTCGACCGAAAACCCCGAAGAAGAGGACGACAGTCTGGAGATGGAGAGCCCGATGGAGTCGCCCACATCGGATTTCAAACGGAGCTCACCAGAGGGGAAGTCTGTGTTTGGAGACAGCCCAGAGCCGTACTTCTGTCCCACAGAGTCAAGTTCAACCTTGTATTTCAGCGCTGACCCTCAGTCCCCCAGCAGCGCCAGTAACCCCCGTTTGGACCGGGACACAGGGGGTCTGGAACAAGGGGTGCGCCTCAAGTCAATCCCCAGCGATCCGGCCCTTCACAGAGATATTCGCGGGCTCATGGGCCGGGTGGGGCCACGCTGCACTTCCACTCCTAAATTGGACTCCGGAGTGCTGGACTCCCCGTTGCCTACAGTCCCTCACCTCACGGGTCCCAGGAGGCAGCTTATAATGTCACGGAGAGACGACGACGATAACTTCTAGGTTTCTAAAGACAGAATCAGGGAAAGAGTACACCAGCTTTTTTTTTTTTTTTTGGGGACGGCTGCTTTTTCCATCTGCTCAGTACCGGAGGATGCGGACGCTGGCAGAAAGTTCACCTCTCTGTGTCAATATATTTAGTGCACTGTGGGGCACAGTGTTTTGGTATAATGCTAAACTGGCCTTTGCTCTTCTATCAAATCACAAACTATTTTTTTAAAAGCGTTGCTTTTCCCAGATCGCTGGACACGCCGAGTTGAAAACGTCAGCAATGTTTTCACCAGACGTCACGAAGGTAATTAAAGAGCTGATTGGTCAAACGGGTGGTACGCGGAGCTCAGACACACCTTCTACCTGATGAAGCGTTTTCTATTCTTTTGGTAGCAATTAACTTAAGCCTCAAGAATTATACTGTGCAACAAAGTGAACACTGTTTCTGCCAGATTGTAACCACGTACTGAGGAAGTAGCCATGAGTTGTATCAATAAAACGTCATTAGAAGTGTGCAGCTGTTTTAAGATCTTATATTACGTACCGAAACTGCTGTTACTCATGTTAATAATTGCCAGCAGTTAATGCGAACAGAGAAACTATTCCTGAATCTAAAGGGGGCAGGAGTGTCTCCACCTCTGAATCGTCACCATCTCAGCGTAAAGCCGGAGCTTCGTTGGCTTCTTAAAAGCACAAGTATCTTCTGTACCATATGTCTATTGCTGTGATTTGTTGTTATTGTTGCCATGTAAAGAAACAGATCCCCGGTCCCCTCAGAGAATGAGAAACTGTATTTTTCGTATAATCACTCATGTCGACTGGCATTGCTTTGAGCAGGGCTAGTGTGTCCACCTGGTAAAAAAAAAACTGTGTTTGATGTTTTATCTTTATTTACATGTTGACCATGTAATTGCTAAAATGTCGTTTGAATTTACATTATGTCGGGGGAAAAAAAATGTCTCAGGCGCTGACTTTAAAAGCTTTCAAATGTGTAATGTGTAACAACATGAAAATATGCTAATGAGGTGCTTGTAGTGTACTTTTTGTATGTACTCTTGATGCTATTTCTAGGGCACACGTGTATGTTTTGCTCATTCCTGCTCTTGTCAAAGGGATGAAATCCACAAACAAAGCAGTGAGATGATGCTGGCTTTTCTCTTGCAGGTGACTGCCTGTTTGAAATTTTGAAATGTGAAGTGAAAGGCCACTGGTGGCTTTAAATAAGCAATAAATAACCATCGTATTGGGGTGACTGGAGGACAAGTGTTTGTAATCATTTAAATATTGTTGTTTTTTTTGTCGTGAGTTGAATTGTTTTTGAGCATTTAGGATGTGAACTGCTCTGTGACCACCAGCGGTTGACGAAGTATTCAGATGTTTTACTTCAGTAAAATCAGCAAATCTACAGTGTACAAGTACTCTGTTACAAGTAAAGGTCCTCGTTCAAAATCTTACTTAAGTAGCACCAGCATATACTTTAAGTACCAGAAGTAAAAGTACTCATTATGGCCCATTTCAGAATAATGTATATCACAGTTTGAGATTATAATTAGTGATGCATAAATGTAAACATTACTTTGATGTTGCAGCTGGTACAAATGAAGCTAATTTCAATGACTTAATATATTTCTGGGGAGCCTAATCTATAATAAATCATGAGTTGATTGAATTATTAGTTGATATCTAATTTGTATTAATGATCTAGACCTGTAAAGTGACTAAAGCTATCAAATAAATGTAGTGGGGTCAATATTTGCCTATGAAAATGCGGTGGAGTAATTATAAAGTAGCGTAAATGGAAAACATTACATAAATAGTTAAGTGCAAGTACCTAAAAATAGTACTTTATTACGCACATTGCTTGAGTAACTATACTTACTTCTCACCCCCGATGGCCGCTCAGGTTGAAACGGCCTTTTGTCATCAGAGACTGTACTTATTGTGTAAATGGTAGACGGCCTCAAGGAAGGTATGTGTGGCACGCGCCCTTTAAGAGGTCGCGCATGCGTAAATCAGTGAGAAAGTTAACTCCTGAACTTCGTAGTCAGAAAGAAAATTGAGATTTATAAAATAGCAGGGAAAACAGCATTGAGCTGACATGGCATTCCGCCGAAGAAACAAGAGTTACCCTTTCTTCAGCCAGGAGTTCTTAATTCAAAACCATGCCGACATCGTCTTCAGTTTGGTGATTTTCGTTTTGATTGGATTGATGTTTGAGGTGAGATGAACTCAGATTCTCCTTCTTCCCTCGTCTCTCTCAGCTGTTTTAAGACGGAGAGCCTGCTGCACACGCAAAGGTGTTGTCTTTGGTGCGAAGCGGAAACTTATTCGGTTGAAATGGTCTTTTGCTTTGTTAGAAAACTTCTTGTTTGACTGCATCTTCGCTTTCTATCAGTGGAATCAGTTCCGCGGATATGGTGGCTGCTTGCTGCAGTTTTTTCTTCTTCTTTTTTTTTTTTTACGAGTTTTATGAACAGTGAACGTTGCTCTATTCAAAGTAGCAACGTAAGATTTAAAACGCATCCACACAGTAGCGGCTGTAAACAACAGGGTATAAACTGCAACTTTACACGTTTATTGCTACTTAAACTGTGATATGTTCAAAGTTGTCGGTATTTTGCCTTTTACTACTTAAAAGTTTATTTGAAAAAGAGTTTAATAAACCGGGATACAACTGAAAACTCTGATGGCATAGCCATACGAGTCTCCTCATATAGTACACAGTGTATTTTATTCGTTTCCTGAAGTGTACGTTTTACCCTTTTGGTTCCAGTTTCCAGCAAAAACAGAGACCGCTGCAACGTTTTGAGTCTGAGAATTGTCATTTAGCACAGGGAGTCCTGCTCAGACAGCAAGTACAGCATTTATCAGCATTCAAATTAAAAGCGTCGCTGTTGCTTGGAATGTGATTCAGCAGACGTCCGACGGCGAGTGCTTTTATTTCTAAAAGCGTAGCCGGAAGTGGTATGACTTTTCTTCGCGAGCTTGTCGGTGATAGTTAAGTGCCACGTCTCAATCTTTGCGCCGTGGCTGCTGGCTCTGAGGACCGCGTTGACCTGAAGGGGTTTCACGTTGACATGCAGTGACTTTATTAATGAGGTTGTCTTGAAAGCTATTAGCTTCTGCTACGTGCTATCAAACGGACTCCTAAAGGATGACTCTTTAATCACTGTGTACCAAGTCCTACCTACCAAAAAAAGGGATGGTTTTACACAAACTGTTATCAAAGTCCCCAAGGGTGTGAAGATAAATAAATAACATATATAAAGTTGATAAATGGGATAGGAAAGACATCTGAGACACAACATGACATTTCTATGATCGTTAAAACCATTAGTCAATTAGTCAACTGAACAATTTGGACAATTTGAATTGCCTCAATCATTTAATAAGCAAAATATGCCATATAGAGTAAATGATCTGAGAAAATGTGATGTAGAATAAATGATTATTCAATTAATTGCAAACTAATTGAAGACCAATTTGTCCCCCAAATTGCCTCTTCAGGCCTCCGAAAGTTACTCAGAATAAACTATTTAAAATCTGAAAATCTCCGTTTTGACTGAACTAGTCACAGCTACATAGACCTGTGTGACTATGGGCTGCGGCTACATATCGCTACATTTAAAGTGGTCTTAAGCTAAAAAAGGTTTGGGGAAACTTGCTTGTCATAGAATAATTTAGGAAGCTCTGTTACAATTTTCCACATCCCGAGTCAACAGACTGATTCTTTCAGCTCCCAGTAGGTCACGATGCCACGGGGGAGGATGGCCTGACAATATTATAAACATTATATATCCTGAAAAGCTAGGATTCTCACTCGCTTTCACAAGTACACACACACTCACCTGCCACATACTGTACATACTTTAATGATACCTTGAAGACTGGCCTCTTGATGTTCTATGAAATACTAATTCCCATCTCATCCGATTTCCAGACAACAGCCAAGACGGCCATACTCTTCATTCAGCCTCAGTACAACGTCACCACACTATCACCAGGTACGCAGTTGTGGATTTCTTATTAAATACTAACTTTAATTCACAGTCGATGGCTAATCCTACAGTTCATACGTTTCAGTTCCTGCATATAACGTCATCATGTTACTGCCTTTTGAATTGTGATTTTTAAACTGAGTTTACATAGCTCCAGGATGCTTAACACACCTCTCATTGTAAACATGTTGTGTGTGTGTGTGTGTGTTTGTTTAACCCTTCCTATGTGTGCTTAGAGGGCGAGGTGACGTTTTACCATTACGGATGGAAGGACTCTGCCACCATCCTCTTCTATTTCTTCATCGCCATCATCCTCCATGCAGTAGTGCAGGAGTATCTACTGGATGTAAGTACTCAGTCCCCCAGTGGCATAATGCATCACAAGAGGAGGCATGGTAGACACACAAAGAGGTCCTTCTATACAGTATACAGTCAGAGGGTTAGACATAGAGAAGCACAGCAATGAGTAAATACTAAAAGGAGACCTAAGGCTTTATTTGATCAGACAATCATTTTCTAGGATGTTTCTTGTAAAAAAGGAAAATAGGAAAGAACTGCATTCATTATTAACGTATAAGTGGAAAACGTCATTATCCATATTTGTTGAATCAACACTGCCTTTTATAATTAGCACCAAATTCCAGCTTTAAATTGTTAAATTATTCAGAAATTAGGGATCCTTTAAATGAAATGTTGTGATCAGTGATATCCAATAAATAATAAGGAAAGGAAGAATGTGATTTTATTCCTTTTTTTTTGCAGTCATGAAGCTGAAAAACCCGATGATGTCTTATCCTATTTACCGTTTCCTCAGTAAGAGTATGCTATAGATGAATATATTCAAGTATATGAAGATACATAGTTCACGCGTTTACATCCACATGCACCTAAAAGGACATTTGAAACAGAACCATTTGAAATGTAACATATCAAAGAACGTAAAGAGCAGCAAATTGACAGTTTTTCAGACTAAATTGGACTGACATTGCTCCAGTTCTCTGAGGAATGGAGTTGTGAAGAGAGAGAGAGTAGAATTTAATCCATCTGAAGGTATGAGCCCTTGTGTCATTGTTTAGAAATAGGCCAGCGAGGAGGAATGAGGTTTTATTTTAGCACCATCACCGCGATTTCCAAAGTGTCTTGAAAGGAATACTTCAGAGGAGGGTTTGCAGCGGCAGACACAAATAGTATCTGCTGTTTTTTTTTTTTTCTTTCCTTGTCCTAGTTCTTTTACTGTGACACTTCCTTGTGTGTGACAAATTCAGCTGTCATCAGGTCGCCCCATTGTGACAGGATCCAGTTGCATTCACATGATCTCTTTGTATTGTTTCGTGTTGCAGAAAGTGAACCGGCGTCTCCACCTCTCCAAGAGCAAGAACACCAAGTTTAATGAGTCGGGTCAGCTGTGTGTGTTTCACTTGGTGTCGAGTGTGTGGAGTTTGTACGTCGTCATAACAGTGAGTGAGATTATCCAGCGACTACTTAAGACGTGTCATGGATATAGTGTATTACACACACACACACACACACACACACACACACACACACTAAGGAAAGACGGTATAAAGTGTTCTCGTCTTTGATTTCTTCACACAGGAAGGATATCTCTTTCATCTCAGCAGTCTTTGGGAGAACTATCCCCATGTACACCTCAGGTATGAATGATGTGATACTTGCTCTGTTCGTGATATCTTTTTTTATTAGAAAATATATATATATATAGTTTTAGATGATTGTGTTATTTTATTCTACCCCAGGGCCGGTTATACTATGTGCTATCTACGTTTGATATCAACTCAAATGTTGCAATTTAAAACTAGATTTTGACTCGGCCCTCTGTGAAATCGCTGGAGTTCATATTGTAATGTAATGCTGTATACGACTAAATACTTGCCACACAGTGGATCTCGGGACATTGGGGCCCCAGGTTGTCCGATTTGGTCTGTTGGTAATCCAGCTTTGGTTCTACCGCCTGTAGTTTGTGGCTTATCATCATTTTCTGACATGTACTGCATACACCTCGCAGAGCACAGAGCCAAAACGAACCAGCCACGTTAACATGCGTTTAAGAGTTATGAATAACGAATTGAACACCGTTAAAAACAGGGACATTTCTGCTGGATTACTCAGCTGTGTCTACTCCTAATCAGGTATCTTAAAGGTTTTTAACTTGTTGCATAGTCACGGGAGCCTAATCAAACTAGGAATGTGTCACTGTGGCAGCTGTGTGAATTGTACTGACTCTCTCTCTCTCTCTCTCTCTCTTTCTTGCCCTTTTCCCCTCTTCTCCTACTTCCCTTCTGCCTATCTGTGTTTCCAGGTTTCAGGTGAAGTTTTTCTACCTCACTCAGCTGGCCTACTGGCTCCATGCCTTGCCGGAGCTCTACTTCCAGAAAGTACGCAAGGTCAGTAAGGAGGCCCTGGGAACTGGATGAGTTTTTGGAGTGTGACTAGATAAGCTGTGTGTGTGTGTGCGCACTTGTACATCTATCTTTGTGAGCACCCATTTGACTTTTAGGCCGACAGAGTATAAGGGCATACGAGGACATTTTGGCAGGTCCACTCTCCTTCAAATGGCTACGACTTGGTTTTAAGCTTCCGGTTAGATTTATGTTTCGGTGAGAATAAGAGTTGGGTGTTAGGCATTTAAGTAGTTGTGATGGTGGGAATGCACTATGTCAATGAGTGTCCTCACAAAGACAGAAGTACAGGAATGAGTGTTTGTTTTGCATGTATGCACATTAGACGGAGCGTGACAAAGAACAAAAAGCAATATCATTTGTTTTCTTTCAGGAGGAGATCTCTCGTCAGCTCCAGTACATCTGTCTGTACCTGCTGCACATCGCCGCAGCCTATTCGTTAAAGTAAGCACCCGGCAGGAGGAGCGTTCTTCTTGAGAACCTGCAAATTCAAATGTGGGAGAGTGAGAAAAGGCTGAACAGGAACTTTAGTTTGAGGTTGAAACTCGACGGATTTATCGGCAGCACCAGATTTCACTGCACTGTTCTGCTTTACTGCTACTGATATGTAAATTACTGTACATGGTTTCAGAGCCCTCCATGGATGATTTTCCTCGCTTTAACTTATCTATCGTCTGCTTCTTTCCTCTTTTTCTTTTTTCTTCAGTTTAAGTCGTGTGGGTCTGGTACTCCTCTTCCTCCAGTATGTCTCAGAGCTGGGCTTTCACATCGCCAGACTCTTCTACTTCACCGATGAGAACCATCAGAAAATGTCAGTAACCTCACTGTTTTAGTCTTTTTTTTTAATGTTCAAGCTTTTATTGCTATGACTTGACGTTACAGATTCATTGATATGTTCCTATGAGAAATATTTAAATAGTTTTTGTGCTTCAGGTTTGACATGTGGGCCATCAGCTTTGTGTTTACACGGATGGTCACTTTGACCCTGATGTTCCTGGCTGTTGGCTTTGGTTTGGCTCGTAGTGAGAACCAGGGGCTGGACTGGGAGACGGGCAACTTCAACACTGTACTGATAAGGTAACGACCTATGGCCAACATCTGTGGATACTGAATTATGTTGTTGCACTGCACAACTGTATAGTCAAAAATACACTTGGCGCCCGCGAAAAACCTTAACTTTTAAATGTCTTTATTGGTCTGCAACATAAATTCACAGTAGCTGTAGCCAGGAATTTGACACTGATTGACCAACTATGACATGTTGGTCAATCTATGACATGTTAAAAACATGTCACGCTTAACAATTTGCTGTACTTAGAGTTTACATGACCATTAAGAACTCTATTCAAAGATATCTCTGAATATACAGAGATTTTATTAGTCAATATACTTACTTTGTAACTTATTTTGAGCTATTTATTGCACTTTTACTTCTGTTATTTATAATGAAGTGTGAAAGCAGCACTCGCCTTAAGGACAACATATCTAGCAGATTGAACACAGGCTGCAAACGGGGCAGCTGGACCAAAAAAAAAAAATTTCGTTCCGACCGTACTTTGTGCATTTTCCAAAGCACACAATTGCACTAATCTTCTTTCCTCGGGGCCCCTTCAGGATGACCGTTCTACTGCTGGTATGTTTGACCCAATCTTGGCTACTCTGGAAGTTCATCCGCTTCCAGCTGAGACGCTGGAGGGAGTTCAGACACGAACAGGCTGTCCGCAAGAAGGCTGCCGCGAAACAACCCCTACGGCCGCTGAAGAGTGAGTATAAACACGTTTCATTTTCAACGCTGACGTCGTCGCCTGATAGTTACAGATGGTCAGTCAAAAGCTGTTTCAGACTATCACAACACTCAGGAATGTGACTTCTCCCCCCTCCGTCATTCCCCGCTTTCTTTATTTGTCCCGATGAACGTTGAATGTTTGATATCTGCTACATTAGTAGAGATCCTGACTTCTCACTTTTTTCCCCCCTCCTGCTAGTTGGTCACCATGAAAACGGAGTTCTTAAAGCAGAGAATGGAGCCTCTCCTCGGACCAAAAAACTCAAATCCCCCTAAGACAGCCCACCTACCGGCCTGAGCAGTGACCTTAGCCCTGGCCGAGGTTTCTCAACACCACAACGGGAAAGCTGGCGGCCACCGGCCACCAGGCCTCTTGTTGACTATGTCCTGAGATGTTACACGGACTACAGACTTAGGCTCGAATGCTGGATAATGAAATCAAAGGAAATCCCTTGAGCCCAACAGACATTTACTCTTTTCATCATATCAGTATTTCTTTTTTTTTTTATACATCCACACCGCCTGCTATCCCACGGATAAGGAGCACCATTGTATGCAGAATGATTCAAATGTAAAGTGAACACCGTATGCGGCACACACGTTTCTGGCTGTGTGTCAGTGTTGAATGTGTTGATGCATATCCTCATGCATAAGTACTGTATTGGCTGTAGTGTTGTCTGGTGTCGGCTGTTTTCGGCTCTCATTGAATTGAATTGGCTTTGCTTATTTTCTAGTCTGGTCCATTGTAGCAGAACATTTTTTACTGGTATGGTATGATAACAGCTAACTGTATGCTGGCCTCACCATTATCCCTTCACCATGTCAGGAAAGGGATTTTGGCCAACCATTAGTGGGGTCACCTGGGCAACGCCCAATGAATGACGTCTGTTTAAAATCCGAAATTCATCACTGGGCCAGTTAACAGATAAGCATCAAGTATGTATGTTGGATATAACCGCATGCCATTCCATTTTTTTTTGTTAATTACTTTATTAAATAATGCAATTTTCTGAAATATTGTGACTGAAGTCATTTTTCTACATGTTTCCCTATTTTTGCAGAAATGAAAAATGCTTGCGTTGCCAGTTGGTAAATGGAGATACATGCATTCAGAATGACTTGTGTAATTCTACCATAAAACGGTTAACAGCAGTGTGTTAAGGTGATTCTGTGTTGGGTAGTGCAGTTGGACTCAACCACTGGTGGCACTGATCATGGTGGAATGCTATTGACGGCCTGCTAAACATGTCCATGTTTGGTCTTCCGTTTGTTTTATGTGGACGAGGGAACATCGTCAGATTCCATCAAACAAAATCCATTTTCTGCAGCAGGTCCAGTTGTTTGTTTTGTATGGATCCGAACCTTTCAATCTGCCCAATCCTCCCGAGTTCGAGTCGACTGATTCGTCTGGCGTTGTGACAATTGAGAGCGTTTTTTTCTCATTAAAAAGTGATTGAGCCAATCAAGTGCCACAGGGGTCCGAAACAATTAGTGCCTGTTGTCGTCAGCTGTGCACTGGAACCGAAGAGTAATAAAACAGTGGACACCGCTACGGACAACATTGACGCTGCTACCGGGGCTGTTCTAAATCAATACAAACTACAGATGACATCAAACAGCACTCTGCTATGAACGCATTAATTCAACGGGGAGATGTGTTTTGCGTTCTCCCCACTGGTTCTACCAACTCTCCCCTCTGGTAGGCTTCTCTTGGAAGTTCTGAGTCGGAATAACCAATTACTAGTGATTGATGGTCATTTTTTTTTTTCATGACACATGATTTGAATGAATATTTACTATTTACTTCACTCTTAAAACACCAGAACAAAGTATGATGACATGGCAACACATCACCTGTCGACTGTCGAATGTAAACGTGTGAGTGTGGAGGCAGACTGAGAACGGAAAGAGTAAGAGTGTAACAAAATGACAATTCTGTCTGATATCGGGCAATAGTTTATTAATTATGTTTCAGAAACTGCAAAGGCTTTCACTTGGTCTTGTGGAGTGAACTCTTGAGGCAATCCAGCCTTCTCTGACATCATGAAGATGGCTCTGCTACATAATCAACTGATAGAGAAAGGACATAAATTGTTGTATGCGTCACATCTTTTTTTTTTAAAGTGAAGATTCTAGAGGGCCGTGTTATTTGAAATGGCTGGTCTGATTTTTTTACCTCACTGGTCGAATGCTTATTTGCTTTCCGCGTACCCGGCTTCTGGCGTCTGAAGTCTTTAGCACATTCTTCTTGTGAGTCCTTAGGTGAACCAAAACCATTATAGGGAGGAGCCTCCTGTAGATAGATTCACAATAGAAACACAATACGTCATAGCAGCTACAGACACATAAAAGTACACAACAGCAAAACAAACACATATTCAATAAGAAGTTGAATATTTAGCTGGCCAATAAGTACAATAAATGTACAATAAATAAACATGTAAACATGGACAGACGACGGTAATGAAGGACAAAACATAATTATCTATAGCGACAAAAAGTCACATATCCTCAGGCAACAGAGATGATATAGTTTCAGATGAAGAATACATTTCCGGTTCTTACCGTCGTCTTCTCCTGAAGCAGGTCCGTTTGTTTTGGTACCTCGAAGGGTTTCATCTCCAGCTCAGGGTGATTCTTTTGGTAATACGCTTTAGTGAAGCCATCGCAGTCATACAGCAGGAAGTGACGGCTCAGCAGCTTTATCCTTTGTCCCAACTGGAAGTCTTTGGGGGAGTAGTACTCGTCTACCTCCGCTGCTGAAACATCCAGCACGCAGCTGGGAAAGATCTCTGGGTGGAAATATGAGTATTGTCATTAGTGGTAATTAGTTTAGAAATCTTTTTTACGTTGTCTCTTTTCAAAAAATACAATTGTGTTTTTTTTCTGTACTGAAAACAATATTTGACAACAAATATATATATATATATATATATATATAATCAAAACTCAATTACAGAGCAGTATGATGTAAATTGTGTTCATGTGAAGCTGTTTTTAAGATAAGAGACACTTTCTCGAGGCATTCACTCGTGATGACGTGACTGGATACAAAGAGACTCCTGAACCAAAGCACCGCGTCAGATCCAATTACATACAAAGCTGAAAGTGACAGAGACACGACGTTGCATTTTACCGGACGGTTTCCTTTTCTTGGGCAACTTCATTCTGCGCATCAGCACAGGGAAGGGTAATCGTCCGCAGTTGTGTCCGTAGACCTCATTGATCTGCACCGTGTCATCCACCAGGTAATACTGGATGGTAACAGGCCTGGTCTCCCCAAACAGATTATCCGTATCCTCCCACAGGGCAAAGAAATGCAGCACCTGACCAAGAAGAGGTTAAAAGCCTGAGTTAGAATTGGTAAGTCAAAATGCAAAATGTCACGGCACAAACACCTGGTTAACGATGCAAGATCACTTCAAAAGATCACTTATTTGAACAAATGTCAGTGGTTTAGTACAAAACTAATCTTGTGTTTTACTTTGCTTTTGTACATGATTTATTAAGGTTAAATTAACTTCAAATTGGCTTCACTATTACTGTAGATATAGGCTCAATCTTAAATAGAAGAAACGCAAACTTCACAAATTTCCTTTACCATACAATCCATGGTCAGAAACTGGTGCAAGCTGTCAAATCCAGAGGCTGTTGTGAAGGACGGCTGAGGGTTATTGCCACGTTTGCTGGAGGAATCCAGAGGCATTGGCTCAGGCTCGTTTAGAACAATGCCCTCACTTTCCATGAATTCCTAAATATGATGAATGAGACACAGTATATATATATATACATACGTGTACATATTTTTTTCTAAGACATGCATAGAAGACAACGAATATGCATAACACACTTCAAGAGCTTTCCTATAAGTGAATGTTGTACCTTTGTAAAAGAGTCGCACTGTGTGATGTGGTACTTGACCCCATACACCTCCAAGTCCATGCCAATATTGAGGTCTTTCCATTGGTAATGCTCGCCACGTTCATTCTTGGGCAGCCGCTGGCGTTTGAGCCGTTTCCCCTGCGATAATCCAGAATTCTCCACTAGGGGCTCAAAGATGGACATGCTGTCATCCTCGAGGTAGTAGTAAATGACCACGGGATGCACCCAGCACTCCACTTCAGAGGAATACTGGCAATGTTCCTGAAAGTATGCAGAGTAGCGCAGCACCTACAAGACAAGAGGGTGGTACAAAACCAACAAACAAGGAATTAATTGGATAGTTTATTGGACAGCAACAACAATCCAAATAAAAATGAATAAATAAATGATAAATAAAAACCTTATTGTACCTTTTTGTCAAGGGCCACGTGAGCCGGGATGAAGTCTTGGACTACGCTCTGGTCAAAGGAGTCATCAGTAATGTCTGGCGTCTCAATAGACAAACTACTGATCTGCTGCTGGATCAGCTGTTCAGATAAAAGAGGATCCTGTCCAATACCCACAGTGGGGCGAGGGGCCAGAGCGTAGCCTTTGCTATACTTCAGTGTCTGGGGACGATGGAAGGTTGACTTCTGCAGAGAAAGACATTAAGGGTCCCATGTTGTAAAAATTCTTTGGTCTTTTTTTATTAAAAAGCAGGTGCTATGTAAATACTGTGAATAAATACATATACGTATAGAGGTAGAGAGAGAGAGAGAGAGAGAGAGAGAGAGAGAGAGAGAGAGAGAGAGAGAGAGAGAGAGAGAGACTAATTGCCGATCATTGATGATATTGTTGTTTTATTATAGCAGCTGGTCTCCAGACTCAATTCTTTTGCCACCGCCCCAAAAATAATTTCAACCACTTGAAGTCTCTAAATCATCAACAATTCTAAATGTTATCCTTTTACTTTACTTATAGTGTTTTTGTTCCCTCATAAAAACACACATTTCAAATAAGGAAATAAAAGATTGTGTTTTTTATCGATTAAAACAAACCATGTCATTAGTATAGTTTTAGCTAATGATGTATTACAAGCTGCTCAGAGGTTTTGTAAACAGGTCATAATTCCCTTTTTACGAGATCACATGTGAACACATCATGATAACGTTATAGTTCACCTTCTGAACAGAGCCTGAACGCATCATAATGTAACCGAACGGAACCTTTGTTATCCTCTTGTCAATGTAAACACGGATTAGTTGGTTACAATGTAACATTATCAGAGATCGACTAGAACATCACACATGTCGATGTCCCGAGCACACATTTCACCGAACGTTGACGTCAATAAAACTATATTTGATTGTCATTAAACTAAATTAGAATAGGTTGTATGGGTTCTCATCATTCTAAACAGTACAATGCATCTTATCCATATTTACATTTGTCTGCATTCCTTCAGCCAAGCTGCCTGAAAGTGTTTTGTTGTTTTTGCCATGGCAACAAGTGCCAACAGATGTTAGCCTATATTAGCTTAGTCTAAGTTAAACGACTGGTCATAATATTACATTCTTTATTTTTTGTACTAAATGAATAACCACTACCAACAGTCATACTCTCATAAGACCTTAATGCATTGTTACATGTTGTCAAATAAAGGCTTAAAGCCGTTAGTGAAACGAAAGAGCGCCAAGCTAAGCAATTTAACAACATTTTCAATTAAGCTATCCTAACGAACCTATAACCTAGTACTGTGTTTAACTTGTATCGTTACTAGCTAATGTTACAGTCTTACCGTTACATCCGGAAAGGTAAATCCTGGTATAAACGGTAGTCCGTGGCTCCTGGTCCAAGACATTGTTTCACTTTGCTCACCTCCTCAGGATGTGAACCAGGATGAACGTGTGAATCTGATAGTTTGGTCTTGTTTGTGTCGTGTCCGTGGAAACGGCACGACAGCAACAATTTCAAATAAATAAAATATTTTATTTATTTATCAGAAAATCATTGGCAATAGCTATAAATAACTCATCCAAAAAAGGGGCGACTTCAAACTTAATTTACACAAAATGAAGATCTCCAAATGTACCACCAGGGGGCGATCCACACCAATACATCTCACTGACCCACAGGTGATCCATCATGAGCTCACGTCTGCCATGTTCATGGTGACTTTATTGTACAGCGTGTTTGTTATTATGAGCAAATCATTATTTCCAAGGTCCACAGTACAGAGCGAGTATGGTGCTGGACTTTAATGGTAGCATTGTGCACATTTAAGGTCACATTTAAAAAAAAAAATCAAAACATAGTTTCAGAAGAAAATGTGCAACATTAAACAAAACAGTGGGCGTGTTATTTTGAACACAGTTTATTCCAAGCACAGGGGTCAAGTTTTGGTCTCACTTTACCAGCTATCAGCACATTTGAACCCCATTCAAATTGAAGCACAATACCTGTTTTTAATAAAAAATGATATAGAGTGGCTGTCTTTTTGTGGATGACCCTAATATGTCCTGTGTACTCTCAATTAAACTCTCAGTCAGGAAAACACCCAAGCTTTTATGAAAACTATAATTATTTCCACGCTTGAATCCAAGGCAGCACAAACAGAGCTGGATTTACAATAGCTTATTTTAATAAACTGGCAACATGATTTTAGAGACGCAGGTTGCATGTCCACTGTGAACCTTTTTTCAGTGCTGGTTCCTTCTCCAGATGGCCACGAGCAGCGATTACCCCGAGCATCTGATTTAGCACTGGTATCTTAGAAATAAGGGCACGGTTGACACAAGACCTGAAATTTTGCAAGGACCAGAAAAGTATTTCTTGCAAATTCACTGGTACAAAATTGGCATATTCTGGTTACGTACATTTACATCTGGGGAGAGCAGCAAGTGCATAGCGTGTCAGTGGCAGATTTGAAACATGCTCTACTTCAGCAAAGCAACAGTAAAATAAATTTGGGATGTCCAATCAATAAATCATTTGACAAGTTGTTGGTTTATACACTCTGACTTAATAGCTAGAAAAGGCACTGCACTGTGAATTAAACATACTGTATCAAAAATAAGGTTAAATCACTAAACCTCTTTGAGGCTCAATATATATGATATTTCTAATTCTTTTCTTTAAATGCTGACATTAGCTGTTTAAATGGGCTGATCCCCTTCTTAGGAAGCAAATACATCAACCAAACACAAACACTAGGATTGCATCCCTGAGGTGCCAGACAACCTTCGCCAAGTATAAAAAAAATCTCATGATAAACCATACTGGAGAACAAAAAATACACAACATCAATAAACTATTAAATATTATAAAATAGATTTCATATGGGTTGAGATGAATTCCCCAAAAATATATTTTGGTTTTATAAAGTTCAAAAGGCAGCGGTGGTTATTCACTGTGGAAAGATTGTCTTACGTTATCCCATAGTACCCTTCTTTCTGCTTTCTGCTGCCCCTCTGTAAAGTCCCCACTTAAATACTGGAGGGTGCCGAGCATAAAGCTCCAAGTGTCACAGTCTTTTGCAGGTGACTGACGTTCTGTATGAAGCAGACCCGTCCGAGGCCTCGGCCCTTCAGTCATTGTGTCGTTTCTACAGGCCCGTGTGTGTCTTAAGGCAGCTAACCCATAAATCCCCACTTCAAAAGGGCCCGCCGAGGTCAGGGGCAAGGCAGTGTAGCCCCCTCACCTCCGGCTTCCGGCAGAAAGGGGGTGAGCTTACCATGCAGAGTGGGAGCTTATTCTCTTACTGAATGGGGTACACAGCGTATGATACCCAGAGGAATATGCAAACCAGCAGAGGGAAAATAACTTTCTTCCCAAGTCTGCAATACCCTCAACTGTTCTCACCAGTGTGAGTCCACAGTTTGCATGCTTGCTTATAAAGCTTCACGAGGGCCATGTCTCTTTCCCCATCCGACCCAAGTGCGTCCTAAATGTTGTTTAAGTCAAGTAAGCTTTCTACAAAATTCCCCTCAGCAGTCCTCAGTAATACCTATTGAGGCTCCGTGTCCCGGGGATGTCAGGTTGCCCGTTCATCCAGATCTCTCGGATGATTCGCTCCCGCTCCTCGAGCCTCTGCGCTCTCTCCAGCTCTTCCGCCGACGTGAATACGTTCATGTTGAGCGTGCGTTCGAATCGCCGGTGCCGCCGCGCCGACAGGTCCGAGGTGGTGTCCCAGTCCGAGTCTGAGTCGCTGGAATCGGAGGAAGAGTCGGCGGGGCGCGCTCGTTTCTTGGCAGGAGGCCGCTGACGGGACTGGCAGTCGGTGCGACAGGAGATCTGGACCACCAGGGCGAAGAGTGTGAGGAAGAGGCCCAAACACACGCCACAGACGAAGAAGAGCGCGGCCCTCTCTGGGTGGTCTGGGGGGGGGGGGGAGAAAGACAAGAAGCTAGTTGATTTCTTTCAGAAAATATGTCAAACACTCAATAGGATCTTTGTGACTGACCTGTTCAGCCTGCTCTGTTACGACATATTTCACCTGACGTCTCCCTCACTGTAATGAACACTGGCTGCAGACTTGGTTGGGTGTCACACAGATTCTGCTAACCTCGCTATGTACTGCACTTCTCCTTCCACTCATCTTCAGAAATGTATTTTCACATGCTGTTAATGTTGGTTAATGTGTCCCGCCCCCTCAGGCTCCAGGTGGACATTTTCTCTCTGCTACAGTACTCAGATCTTTGTTAAGGAATGAATCCACACAGCTTCTGGTTCAAACGAATGGTATTTTCAGGCTTGATTACTGTAAGTGCTCTTTGCTTCCATGCATGCTCATAGACCCCTACAGCCCTTCCAGATTGGAGTAGTCTTGTTTGCCTTCAACCTAAAACTATCATGTGTTACAGTCCTCGCTGACATTCAATTCACTGGCAGCATCCAGCATTTTTAAGAAGTATAAAGCTGAGTAAGCTGATCTTGCACCGGATCAACTTCCATTACACATTACAGTTAATGTGTAATGGAAGTTTATTTGACTGCATGATTTAAGCATTTCACTATGTTATAAACTGTTTATTTGAGGTCATAAAACAAGAACATTTACCACATTTACATACCTTTCAGTACCAAGAAAAAGGAGACACACAACACAAAAGATGGCGTGCCACACACATGTACCACACATACAACTACACACTCAAATACTTGAATCTTAAGATCCAGCTCTGTTCTCGACTAACAATGACCCCTGTGGTGGAATTTCATCTTTTCCGTTAGAAGTGAATAGAGGTCCGGTTAAGGTCTCTTACTTTCCAGCATATTTAGGCTACTCATGTGATCACACTCGATGATAGGAATCTTCCCCTACCTGATATGTAAGTGTAGGCCGCCAGTGCGTTGCTGATGAGGGCCATGTTGGCGCTAGAGGTGGAGTTGATGATGGGATTCATGCCCGGGGGCCGCAGTGGACTTTCTCCTCCACCTCCTCCTGCTGCTCCTGCTTCTGCTTCTGAAAACTTCTCCTCGTTGGGGTTAGTCTCCCGAATCTTCTTCCTATCTGCAAAAGCAGAAAAGTTTCAGTTTAACAACACAAAGCAGATTCTAAGAGGGTAATTCATTTAGCCTTTGAATTCTTTATTTAGACACAGATGTTTGTGAAACGTTTCCTTTGTACATGACTACACTCTGAGATCAAGGAGTATGGAGTGTGCGCAGTCAGATTATGACGCCACTGGTGAGCTCAGTTACAGTAAAGTCAGAGTGTATTGTCTCGGGGGTATTGTGACTACAGCGTTCAGATCACTGAGTCATCCGCAGTCTCACAGCAATTTTCGATTTGAGTTGGTACGCTTCTGTAAAAAAAGATGAATGACGCATAAACACGCACATGTGCTCACAGAGACTGGTGTGATTCAGAAGATAACACAACATCCGCTTCTGTCAAACTCATTCTGACTCATGTCATTAAGGGAACAGACGACCACATGGGAAAAGTTTGCACTTTGGCAACATTTCAAGCGCTTCCCCAAAATCTCAGAAAACAATCTATTTATAGATGAGAACAACTGTTTTCCTCCTCTGGATTTCCATCACAGTGGGACTTCTTTCTGTGTTTACACGCTGGCTAGTGTGGTGTGTGCAAAAGTCGAGGAATTGAGATCAGCAGAGTGGTTTGATCACACAGATTTAAACACATTTTTCTTGGCGTAGTCGCATACAGTTAACCTGAAGAAGTGTTTAAGTTGGATCTGTAACTCCTGTAACTTTAGCTCCATGAATAAGCAATGCCTCACTGAAAGAAACAACCCTTTACCTAAGGCAGCCAAAATGAACAGACGCGTTCCCCTCAACGACCTAAGCCGTAACTCTGTGTGCATATTCACATGCTTTATTTTTTTGTTACTGTAGGTGAGCTTGCTTTGGTGAACTGTCACACACACCAATGACCTCTAATTGCAGAGTGTCTTTGGTGTGTCAGGCTCTGTTTATCTGATAAATGCAGTTTAGACGGGAATTGCTCACTGAGGAGGTAAATGTTTTCACATCGGCTAACATTCAACCAACAGACCACAAATAACACACATAAAAATAGGAAAATTGTCAATAGAAAACACTAGCAGTGCTAGAAAAAACGGAATATATAATGATGAAATACTTGTATCATGATGTCTTCAGGTGAAATCATTATTAATAATACATTCATTTATTTCAAAAACTAACAATTCAATGACATTTTTACAATTATAAATCCTTGAACCAAACATGATGTGCCTCAATCAGAGTGATATACAGTATTTCGTGTTTTCAGCATCAGCAACAGATGTGTGTTAAGATCAGACACAAGAGGGACCGGGTAGTTAGGACCGGTTGCAACTGGCATCATCGCAGAAGGGACAAAAAAAATACAGGACTGAAAGAAAATTCCAGTAAAAAGAAAACACCACAGTGGCCAAATGATCTCTGGGAATTGCAGTGTAGAAACACCACATGGCAACGAGCAGACCAAATATGGAGACAATAAAACCTGTGGTTTACAACTTTAACCTATTTTACCTTTCTAACGGGTGGGTTTATTTCTACGACATGGTCCTGTCCTGCCAAGTGGTGTTCGAATTCACAAGGTATTTTAAATTCTAGACAAGATCCTAAAGTTTCCAAAGACACAAATAAGTCAGGCTTAAAATACAGGCAACTAGAACATTTGATATGATGACGCTACCATGACAAAGATGGCTTGAATAATTCACCCGATGTAAGCCTCACAGAGCGATATCAAACTGTTGTCATAAAAACAACCAGCAACCTAAACACATATAATGGAGAAACACATGAGAGTTAAGTAAAAAGAGAAATGAAGAATTTAAGTTTTATGACTTCTGGGCAAGAAAGTGTATTGGCCAAAATGTCGACCTATTCCTTTAAGAAATATGTTGTGGAAATGGTGATCCAGCTGTTTTGTATACTGACAACATGTCGGTCAAGCAGAAAGATCAAATCTGTCCAGTTGAAAATAAACAAAGAGAAATGAGACGATCAGGATACCTATATTTACAGTTTAATGTTTCGTGTTCCGCCTTCATATGTTGCATCCCCTATCGGTGCTTCAGGGATGGAAACAGGTTTTTCTAGATGAGCTTTAATAAGTGCAGTTTTTGAAGAACGGTGCAAAGGAAGGGAAGCCATTCATGCGTCAGGAACTGCCGGCACCACAACACACATGTCGTGTCCGCTCCCTCTCTTAGCTCCTCATTCATCTGTCTATCCTCCTAATCAGTACAGTGCCGGTAGCCGAGCAGAGTAATTAGTGTGCTGGACGCAGGCCACCATCCCTCATGAATAAAGCTTTGTTCAAGTTTCCTTCCTCGCTGGCGTCTCTTTTTTTTCCCCCTCTTTCATTTCATTGTCTTCTCCCTCTTTCTCTCTATGGGAGTTAGATAGTACAGCAGACTGATTTATATAGTGGTCACATCATTGGCTCTTGGAAAGCAGTATATTTTTAAGACCAATGATCATAAATGGTCCAAACTGATGGCTCTGGTTGGATACATATGGAAACATTTGAACCCGTGTGACTTTAAATATACATACATATATGCCCTCACTTGAGACCTGAAATACTGTTTCTTTTGATGCCTGGGAGGCCTTGGGACTGTTTAGTGTTAACTGCTCTCCATGGGAGGCCGCGAGTGTGTGCGAGAGTGAAATGAGAGCGTATGTGTTCCTCACTTTGCTCACCTGGAACAGCGTCAGGGCTTTTGACTGAGCTCCCCTCCGGAGGGCTGTCTCCCACTATGTTGGGGTCATGGGCGCTGGGTGGAGGGGAGTACACCGGCGTTCTGGGTCCGTGCTCCTGCAGCGACTTCTTTGGGACTTCAAAGAGAAGGATAGGTGGAGCAAAGGAGGGGAGTTTGGGGACAAGGGAATCAAAGAAACACACAACGAGGATAGTTAGGTGATTTGTAAAGGACAGGTATAGCAGTCATTTCTATTGCATAGCGCTAGACAAAGATGATTAACCAATATTATCTGCTTGTATTTACTTATCTTAGATGTATCAGTACAAGCAGTTAAGTCTGTAAATATTAAAAATATTTCATTGGCTGTATATTGTGAATGGAGGCGTAAGGAGCTATGAATGAGACGGGCCTGATGGACGTGATTCACACACACTCCTGCTGACCTTGCACTCTGATTTCCCGAAAGTTATTCTGGACCAAGAGTCAATCAAAGTGCAGGAAGAAGCGGAGCAACCTCACAAAGGTCCCTCCACTGGACACTACTTGTGGCCTGGATACATTGTAAGGTTGTTTATAAATGCAAGCTATGATGAAAAGACTTTATACATTGTCCGTTGTTCAACTAACCATTCACGCCTTGGCTCTATTGCATCTTCCAGAATTTGTTTTCTGTGGCCTTTTGGTACCAAAGAGAGGAACTTGAGGCAGTTGTGGTTTGTGCAAATGTTAATACTGCAATTTAAGTGTATGGCAAGTGCACAGCAGTATTATAAAAGTTTTAATTCCCCATTTGATTGCCATATTGCTGCGTAAATGGGAGTCCTTCACTCACACATGTAAGAATCACAGCTGCGTCTATATAGTGCCAACACTGCATGATCTAACTGCGTTGAGTAATGTGTTCCTTAAACCACTGACTTAATAAAGTTGCGAACATTCTCTTTCACTGTGGTGCAGCCAATGATAACAGCAATTGCCTTACAAAGACACAACATAGTACTGTACTCTCAAATTCATTTTGCCGTGCATGCACCATATTGTACAATACAGAGAAAGCTTTATGGAGCAATGCACACGTGAGAGGAGGACGTTTTTTAATCCTATCTGAGAGCTCATCACCAAAGCTGGTTTGTTGAAACGCACAGACTTCAAATCGCTGGTGAATCTGGTTCCAGCCTTTGCTTTCCTAGCTCCTATCAGCGAAATAGCAGGAGATTGATGCCGGAGTATGTTTTAATCTGCTTAGATGGGCTCACCATACTGCATCAGGAGAATTCATATGGTGTTAGGTGAGTTGCCAGCTGTAGAAAGGTATACTCTTACATTTAAATGCCTTTCTGTAATTGCATCATCTCATGTGGCAAACCACACCAATCTGTTGCCTAAATAGGTTAAAAACACAAGAATTTGAAACCTCATTTTATTCAGATCTGGTTGGCAGAAACTAAATAAACAAAGCTGCTCCATATGTGGAAGTGAAGAACTGGAAGAAATGGGATTGGGCCCGGCAGCTTCCCCTGTCCTTCCTCATCAGTCTGACACACTAATCATGGGTCTTAAAACTCCCCCACTGCCACGCTGCCACCATCCCCACACCACGCCCTGATTACAGCCTTCTGATTGGCCCTAATTGGCTGCACATGTGGCCCAGGGTCACAGCTGAGAAACGCCATGATGCGCCGCACACTTTTTCACAATTAAGGGACATATAATTGAGATACGCAAGCTCATGAACACTCAAGGCCACCTGATACATGCACGCGCATGCATTGTATACACACAGTCCAACACACTTATTCAACATTTTACATATCTATCCCTCTAAACAGCCATTTCCCATGTTTTCTTTGGGCTTACTTTGTTGGCAGAAGCTGGTACATTATAGTGAATTGACTGCTGCTTGTCTAAAAATAATTGTTAAAAAGCTAAAACCCCTCGAAGCAAACGGCCGCAAACCACACTTAAGGAGCCAAGCAGTAAAATCTGAAACAGTAAAAGAGAGAAAGAGGAGTGCAAGGGAGAGAAACCGAGGACATAAATCACACTCTACAGCCTGCATTATAATGACATGGTCACATAAACGCATGGCAAATGAGATCTCAATATAACTCGACTAAACGGGAGCGCTGCCAGCGCTGTACCTCTCAGGGCCCTGGACCTCCACGGGGAGCGAAGATACGAGGCGGGAAAGAGTGCCCGTAACAATGGGCCGTGTTTACACTGGCAGAGCCCAGCTTTCTTTTCACTGGGCTCTGCAGGCTAGAGCGTGTGTGTGTGTGTGTGTGTGTGTGTGCATGTCTGTATGTGTATATGTTTGTGGGCCATGTGCTGACCGATGCAGAACCCAGTTGGGACAAAGCCCTGTACGCCAGAGGGGTATAATGAAATATTAAACAACGCTAAATCCGAGTTGAGATCAGACCTGGGTCAATGTTTTAGGGCATTCTTTAATGCTTGGTCTGCTTTAGCTCGGTGGGATTTTGGCCTGAATAAAGACAGCCACTATGACCTTTCTGTGAGCTTAAGTCTCAATGTGGTGGCACTCATCTAAATCATTCTCGGCGCAACTGATCGAGATGTACTGTACATTCATAAAAGACAAAGGAGAGAAGAGGAGAGTGTGTGAGGAACTGTAAAATAGGGCGTACAACACACACTTTACGACAGGAGATGGCATACGTAGAGATATAGAGAGTTTTGTTCCAAATCAAATTAAAAATATATCACACTGTGGGTAATACGTTTCTCCTAAAGGGATATATAGCATTTCTTTTTTTTTTTAAATGGGCATTGAAACAATGTGCTGGCATATGTGGGCATGTGTCTGAGCAAAAACGTCTGGTTCCAATCAGCACACAGCCAGAGCCTACTTAATCTACAACATTAAAGTGCTGTCGGAGACCCAACATTCACTTGATACACACACACACACACACACACACACACACACACACACACACACACACACACACACACACACACACACACACACACACACACACACACACACACACACACACACACACACACACACACAAAGCCAATGCCTCGAGAATTCAAATCACTGTTTATAGACACACTTAGACTCACAACATTTATTCTGTTCTAGCTCTTTCCCCCGTCTCCCACTCAGACACCAGACAGACAGGCATGCAGACATCTGCAAGCTCACATTCACAAGCCCATCGATCCACACACACACACACACAACAATTTTTTTACCGAGCTAATGGCATTCCTGCAGAACAACATGCAAGGTGAATAGGGCAGAAGCTGTAGGTGTTGAGATTTCATTCTTCTTCTCTCTTCTTCTTGAACACTCTTGATGGATTGTATATTGTATATGTAGATACAATCGTGTATTGCTTAGATGTGGATGGCACAGTATATGGACGTGAACGTGTGAGTGGCACAGAGATATACAAACCTCCCCGACCTGAGCCGAGCTGAGGCGTTACCGTCATGTTTACCTTCCCGCAAATGAATGCACTACCCCGACCTCACACTGCGAAAATGAATGGCTGCATGTCTAATTGCATGCGTGCCATAGGACATGATTAACACACTCATTCTCGTCTCGTCTATGCAAAGTAGACTTTGTAATGTGGACTCTATCAAGGGACTGGTGGTCTGGGCTGTGGGTTTTTTTTCTGGTTCTGCTCCATTTTTATGTTAGTGTGGGCATCTAACCTTCTCTACTACTTTATTAGCTTTTGTTGCGAGTGTGTGTGTGTGTGTCTGCTAGAGAGTTACAACATACACTGGGACTGTGGTAACCTTAAAAGGAGGCTTAAAGGAGCATACCAGTGGTTTTGAGAGTTTTATCCCATTAACTATAAACTAATCTGATTGACATGACAGTCGACAATTTCCCAAAACATGCCATACGTTTTATATTGGATGATATTTTAACATACTTGTCTCGTAAATTTCAAGAGGTCAAATTTATAAAATCATCAAGTTGTCTTTTAAAATCTATAGACAAACAATGACTATAAGTTGGGAATGTTACCAGTAAGCAAACCGCCTTTAATGTGTCCTTTAGCAAGACGCCTAATCCACCCCATAAGCACTTCTGGAGGCCGTCTAAGGCCACTCGTGGAAAACTGTCTATGCTAGGAAGTTCCCTTCAGTGATTTTTGTAACTACGAGGCAGGCGCAGCTCGGAGAACCTTTACAGAAAGTTATGAGAACCAAGTCTCAAAGTCCGGAGATCCGGGAAAAGTTAGTTTTTTGGCTCAGATGCATGAATGCGTAATCAAATCAGCGGTCTCAAGAAATCGAGTCAGCGTGGATTTTGTGTGGGCTAGAAAAGCCCTTAGTTGGCAGGAGCGTCTTGTGACAAGATCCGTCTGCTAAAGAGGCCTGTGCTCATGCAGTGTTCTTTAATATCATACAGGTATATGCTACTAAAGCAAGACATAGCTGGATGGTGACATCGTCTAACAGCATCCAGAGTCGGGTTAGTGAAGGTCGGGAGTACATTCCAGGATGGAGAGAGAGCTCAACCCCCCATCCTGCCTCCCTGAGCCCCCTGCCCTACATTCAGATTTTTTTCCCCATTTACGTTAATGGATAACACACATCACTCTGCTGTGAGACACCCACAAATGCAACACACACGCACACACAGACATACAGATGCCACAGCACGGGTAGTGAACCTAATCACTCTCACTTCACCACAATCGGCAGTTAATCCCAGCTGTTTTGGCTATTTAAAACACTCCTCACACACCGCACACGCGCACACAGTTGGCGTCTTTGCCGTGGATGCAGAGACAGGAATAGATGCTCTGTTGACAGTGTGGGGTCATAACAATCAGTGAGAAAAATCCCTCAGTTGTGGCGCTCCCCCCTCAGACCCCCCATGTCTTCACTTCTGATAATATCCACAACCTCCAGCCCGGTTTGAAACGTGCACAAAGAGGAGGGTTTGAGTGTGATAATCACTTTACACAAATACACATCCATTGTCTCCTAGATTTTCATCATCAGTGAATCTAACCTAATCATGGCAATTGTGTTCGCCTGCACCTACCATGTCAGCTTGTCCGATTCTACTGTTACCAGCCCGAATGCTTGTCATAACCAATAACTGCAGCTTCTCTCGAGCCCAGCACAATTTTCTGAACAACTGCTCAACTGTAATCTGGGCTCATATTTTCAAGATATTCTATCAGTAGAAAATACGTAACACAAAAGCAATTTAATTTACATAACATTTTACAGCACAAACTTTCTAATACTGGAAAACATTCCTGAGCTGTGTTTGCACTAAAGGACCTTGTGTACTGTAAGCTAGGTGATCAGTATTTCCTTCATCATGGGGACATGAAATCATTTCTTCACCAATCTGCTTCTTTTAAAATAAATCAGGGTATTTCTGTGTTGGCTAGACTTGACCTCTGACCCTGAATGCCACCCTCAGATGGTTCTAATGTTTGTATTTCCACGTCTATATTGGCTGGACGTGGGAGAGTTGGGAGCACTGTCGAAGTCAGCACTGCCTCATCATTATCTGATGTTCCATTGGGTCAACAAGGATGTGACCAACGCTGAATCATCAAACCGCGCGCTCGCCTAACTCCCTCCTTCATATCAGAGTTGTGAGGTAATGGGATGCTGGGTTTTTGATCGGGGGAGAGAGCTGCTGGGTTTGTGAAATGACGGAGATTGTCATTTGTTGTTGCTGACATGGAACAGAGAGAGGAACAGCTAGCGGCAGCATCTGTCTGTACACAATCGCGACAGAAATAAAGTCGGCAACATTCAACAAGCCTGTTCCAACGTATGTCACGGCTGATCTAAACAATGGTGCTATCTTTAGCAGACGGCAACAGCTGGTCGCACACGGCAGTTTATAAAAGCGACACTTAAAATCTCCTGGGACCGGAGGAATGCATGGCGTTTTGGTGAAAGATAACTAGCTAAAAGTAGCCCCTTTCAATATACTATATTATATATGAGATGAATGTTGGCTGTCGACATTCTTTCTTTCATTCTCAATCTATTGCATGGTTGAATACATCAAATGACATTGCAGATGGAGGCTTGATAAGACAGAGCAAGGTTAATTCCAGTCTCTGGTGTGTGAAGTGTTGCCCTGATTACATTCTGAGTGTCTATATAGCATAAGAAAACATGTCATCGGGATGGTGGTGTACTGTCCAACAGGCAGGTTGATTATTGGCAATTGGTTAACCTTCATGAGAAATGATAATAAAAGATATACGCGCCTTAAAAACTGAACTGAAGCAGAAATGTATACTGTGATAAACTCAAGGTTTACTTACATCCATCAAAACTTAACAATTCATTACGTTACCACATGACCAATGTCCTGCTTTTAAGTCACGACATGACACCAAGCACCACTAAATAAAGAAGGCTGTGGGTAAGGCGGAAAGCTTTGGGATCAGTATAGTTTTTATTACATTATATGTGTTCCAACGTTTAATACTGAATGTACCTACATTTTACAAACAAACCTCCAAAACAACATTAAACGAGAAGTCAAAATGGATAAACCCAAAAGCTCCAAAATGTTATCAGAGATGCCTGTGGAGCAAGATCCACTTCACTCCATCCAATAACAGAGAGTTCACCGAGGGCTGCACCTAACTTCATGAATGGGCCTCTTTGATCAAACTAACTCCATTAAAGAAGTTAATTGAGAGGCAATAGCACGGTTGAAGGCATTGCAACATGCATCCCTGGTGTATTTGGTATGTCTCTGAAGTTTTAAATAGGAAATCCCACCATATTGAATGTACAATACGCACACTTGTTGAGTTGAGGCAATAAGAGTATGACGTCAGAGTGACACGTGTAAGAGCCCCTCCGTGACCCATCGGCTTTTCAGTAAACACCAGAAATGACTAGACTAGATTAGAAGCCATTGTGCGAAATGACGGAGGATAAACCCAAAACAAAATAACACGGCAGGGTTAGTTTTAGCATGCGTGTGTCATTACATGCTCTATGATTTGATGCACACTCTTTATCATTTTGGTAAAACACTACCACCTGCCTCAAACAGCGTTTGTCCATCATAAGTGCTTCTGAGTCTTGTCATTGTCAGGGAATTAGACGAGCCCTGAGTGAGGGTGAATCACAGTAGCATGCGGGCTGAGTTATACCTTAACTCTTCCACAGAGAAACCCTATTTAGTGTGTGGGAGTTGGCGCGGTTCGCATGTGTATAAGAAAGGGAGGCATGTTTCTTTTCTCTGCGTGTTGACAGAGTGCTGGGCCATATTAGCAGTCAGGCCTGGACAGAGATAAAGACGGTGAGGTCTAGGTCAGCCTGAGTCTGTCATCGGTCTTATCGCCACAAGTGCACACACACACACACATGCATATTACCCTTCACCTTCTGTGTAGTCTGCTATTTCAACACTGGACTTCAGCCAGGTATTGTTTGAGATTTCTTTTGATAATGCCAACACAAATTATAATTTTTGAATTTGCCAAAGAAGCCAATGCTGTCTAAAGATAAGCAGCTATTCAAAAAACTTCTCCCAAATAAAAAGGTTTGATAGCCAGCCCTTCACTGGACCGAACTTGTCCCATCTGAGCAGACTTTTGACATTACTCTGCTAGGGGCTATTAATAGAACCAACTCCGAAAATAGACTTTAGTAGGCGGGTGCTATCAAAGGCTACACTGAGCAGCTGTTTGTGATCGAGAGAACAGATGAGAGAAGAGAGAATAAGAACCTCCATAAACATTTCCTTTCTCCCCTTACAGCTTGGGTTTCTTGGCACACAGGAGCACTGAATACATATAATGTTCTAAATCGGTTTCTTAAAAAAACACACTGCTTGTTGCGATTACATTGCCAGCCGTACACTCATTGGGTCCATAGATGATGATATATCTCCAGTTTTGGAAATGCATGTGTCCAATGTGGCCCAAAGCTTTAGCATTTGAGACATTTTGGGTCCAGCTGGTTATCGGTTTGTCCTGCTGTCTATATTTCCTGCTACATCCACTCTGTGTCCTGTCTCCTTCTTCTGCCCCTGTCAACTTAGCCATGGTCTTAAAACAGCTTGAGCCACAACAGATGCAGATGCAGGAGTGATAGACACAGAAGCTGCCAGAGACACTTTTACACCGGTCTTTAAAACAAACACCTGCTGCCGTGGCTGAAGTGCCGGAGGGACATCAGACATCCTGCAGTCCGTAACTGCACGGCTGTGATTAGATAATGAAACTGAGCTAACAGAGTTAAAACGTTACAAACCACCTCTAAAGTCTTTAAGTCTTGATTGAATAACCTGTACAAGCACATGGAAACACACATGTCAAACGTGCAGCCAGAGCCGTAGTGGAGGGTAAAAGCATATACAACACTGCACTCCTCTCAAATTCATCACCATGAGGATTTACACCTGTTAGTGGCTTCAAACTGTGTTGCCTCTTAGTTTCCTTTGCAAATTCTAGGACTGTTTGGTTTGTGACCACTGAGACCTTTGTATCCTGTGAACACAGAGTGATCATCAAATCACTCAAACAACACGGGAATTAAGGGTGTTATCAAACCCATACTTTGTCAATAACTTTCTACCCAACAGAAGTCAACCCCTTGTCGCAGCTGAGAAGATCTCTCTCCTCGATCCCCAGCCCAGACGGCAGTATTTTCATTCCAGCTGTGCTCTGAATCTTTACGGTATCAAACAGACGCAGACGCCTTCCGACAATGGGCCAACTGTGGCTTACAGAGTTAAGAAATGCTATTTGATCTGCGATGGTTGTGTCTCTTTGCTGCGGGGGGGGTTCGGTGCCGCTTTGACATAAAACAGACTCACACAAGCATACACTGACACACGGGTCAACACTTGACACTTTAAGTCTCACATACATTACACAGAACACCTTTTCAGCACATATATTCAACCCCGAGACAGAAGACGATAGGAAGTCAGAGTGGGAGGGATGGAAAGAGGAGGGAGAAAAAAGATGATGACTTTGCAGACCAATCAGCTTTAAAACATGTAGTCTGAAAGTATTGTACTTATTATTACGTAAGTATTACCTGAAAAATACAAATGACACTAGGGAAGGAGACAGATGAGGGACATGCAGACCCAAATATATAGCAGTAGCTTGACATTTTAGGACATAAGTGTACATAATTTCTTGCTGAGAGTTTAGATTGGCTGGGAATAGTTGCAGGGAACAAGCGGAGACTCCCTGCGAAGAAATCGTCCAGCATTTAACCCTCTGTAGTGTTTTTCATGGATGAAACAAATGAGATATAACACGTTATGTAGTGAGCTTTAGAGTTGCTGTTTTTGTTACATTCAAACAGAGCCACAATACTTTGTTATGCCACAATCATTTCACTATAACATTTCATGCATGCAGGGTCCAGGATATGCCAACATCTGAGGAGCCAGATTTCACACTGAAATGATTCTCAGAAGCTGGAGGACCACCCATGAAGGAATCAGCACTGACCTTTATAGGGCATCTGTCATATTAACACTGACAGACTTTCTTTATTATTAGGCTAATGAACGAGTAGAAATCTTGTGATCAAGACATGGAGCATGTGGTTGTCTATCACATTACTAAAGAGTAGCTGTGGGTCTCAAAATCTTTGTACTTTGATCATGCAAGAAATCAAGTGCAGTTATTGCAACCTTTGTTCTGACAGCACTACTGTTTCTCTCTCTGTGGCTGGATTTGCAAAATGCTAACTAGCTTAAGCAACGCTTGAAATCAACCTCCTCGCACTTGTGGGTCGGTATTTCAACGTCGCCTACTCTGAACTACAGTGAATCTGGCACAGACAACAACAGAGCCCTGATGTGTGTTTGCTTACTTCAGCAGGCAAGCGACCAACATTTTGGAGTGCATAAAAGTAGCATCCCAAAATCTGTCTGGTTTGGCCACGGAGGCCTGGATCCACAGTGGCCTCGCTGAACAAACACAACTTGGAGGTCTGGCTTCGCTTTAGCTGACGGACGTCATTATGCACGTCGATTAAAAACAAACACACTGGCAGAGACAGACGTCCAGCTATTCAGTGTGGGCCCAGAGGTGGAAAATCCCCATCTGAATGGGTCAGACAGGGGAAAAGAGAGTGAAAAAGTGAAAGGCAGACTGAGACCTGAGGCTGCTTTTAGCTGATGGAGAGGGGAGTCCCATCTTTGTCATTTGTTGGATAAGCTGTCTCATGCCAAGATGCCAACTTACCACTTAAACAGTAGCTGAAATGACAGTTAAGCTGAATGACTTTCACACCTTCATCATTGTCATAAAAAGCAAGTGAAATAAGAGAGTGGGGATTATGCAGATTCATCCAGCCAGATCTATTACTTTTCATAGTGGAGAAAAGCTAAGATCCAAACAGAGACTGCCCCATTCAAGGGTACACAAGACCTAACAGTGGTCAGACAAAACACCCACTATTACCGTACTGCATACTTGATTAGAGTACACGTTATTTCACACTGTTCCATACAAATACGTGTGAAAAAGACAGTGTATTTGCGTGACTCCAGAGGGCACAATGCGAGAAAATGCTGCATTACCACATCACATCAGCCAATGAGATTACTCGATATAAATCAATGATACACTAGTCAGACACACTCGGGGCAAAGCATGTCAGACTTCAATCACATGAGAGCACATGGGCCACTTTGTACCAACATAAATAACCAGCTGTATTAGGTAGCTAATCATAAAGCCTCCAATAGCACGCACACACACACACACACACACACAGACGCACGCACGCACAAACACACCTCAAAAGTAGCAGAACCCAATCGGGTGCTGGTGTCATGTTGCAGACAGGAAACAGATGGACTGCTGGGTAAAAAAAAAAAAGGAAGAAAAAAAGAACATGCCAAAGAAGGCCAGAGAGAATGCTTCTCTCCCCTTTTCTTCCCTCCATCCCTCCTTTTATCATCCCTTCATCCTCGGTTGGAAGGAAAAGGACGAGTGAGGCCGCGGTGGTGTTTGGAGGCTAGATCAGTGGGCTCTGGCTGGAGATCAGAGTGATGGAGTTCTCTCGGAGAATTTTAAATAACAGCCCAGCCTGGCTCTACTGTACCGGTCTAGGCTACGGCGCAGAGCCTGCAGGCTATTTAGGACGCGTCCCAATGGGTGAGAACATATTTTTAAGCCTTTGAGGAATAGTATTCCAATCAAGTGCTGCTTTTAACATTACAAATATAAGTGCTACAATTTCAGAATCTATTAGAGAGAATAGGTTACATATGTCGTGATAAAAGCTTTAAAGTCAATGGAATATTGACATTTTGAGAAACGCTCTTTCTGCTTTCTTGCAGGGAGCTGGATGAGAAGATCCACTCTAATTTCTGTAAACTCTGTTTAACTAGAGCCAGGAGGCGATTAGCTTAGCATAAAGACTGGAAACAGCTAGCCTGGCTCTGTCTAAAAATAAGAAAAAATACACGTACCAGAACCTCTGAATCTCTAAATTAGTTTGCATCTTGTTTGTTTAATCCCTTTAGCCACGTAGCCTGGTTACTTCCTGGTTTTGACTCCCCTTAGAACCACAACCCCGTTTTACGGGGCAAGCTGATTATAAACCAATTCATGTGGAAGTAAAACCCTAATGCAAGAATGAATCCACCTGAGCAGAGGAAATTGTGTGATATTTCATTCGGCTTCCTGAAAGTAAGTTTCAAAACCTGCCTGATTGTCTAACTATTAGGATTTCTTATCGCTGCATTCCAGGTTATGCTTTAATTCTTCTTTGCTTCTGTCAGAGAACATACAGACACAAGTTTACTGATCAGTGATGCTTGAACACCATCAGACACATTCAACAGATAACTTCCAAAACGACTTCCTGACCGTTGCCAGGTACACAGTACTGACACATCAGCTGCTGATGGCAGATAACCTTTGACCCTCAAAGCAACAATCAGAGATCAATATATAGTAAGGCCGCCCTGCACAGAGGACACATTGATAAATGGACTAACCCCGGCCATTTAAGGTCATGATACATCACTCTGTGTTTTTACGACTCTTTAATCTCAGATTTGTATCCTTGTGAAGCTTCTCATGCCGAGAGCATGTCAGATCATCTGCTGTCTACAATGTCACGAAAAGGTCTTCAGTCAGGAACCCTGACAGATTCTGAGGTAATTTAATTTGGCTGATATCAGGCTCCTCTACTTGATATTTGAGCATGTAATGCAACTAGGAAGAATTTAATCTGAGGCTCAAATAAGCACAGAAATGTTTTTAAAGATACGAATAAGGTACTAATGAAATATCAATATCTAAACCAACAATTATACTTCACTTCAAGCCAATATCCTGTAACAGTAAACCACCTCCAAATGTGTGCCTCCTTTCTAACACCAGTAGCTATTTGTTTTATATAAATATTGCCTACAGATCTTGAAGTTGAGACAGCATTGGGATACAATTCAGCCCCAAACAGTTGGTGCTCACTTACACAAATTTACTTCACAGCAGATGTTCTTTCTTCAACTGGCAGACATCTGAAAACTTGCCTAACATCTGCAGCTGGTCATTTACTGCTTCATTCAAAAACCCTTGGCTGTAAAATCCACAGACATCATTAAGCACGTCTGCTAATTTCTGAAATACAGCAGCGATAAAATTACTAAGGAAAAGCAACCCCAAACACATGTTTACTGTATATTAAAAACGTCTAAATGTGGGCGGACTCATTACACGTTTCGATAGAAACCTCCTCTCAGAGTCTCTTCTTTGAGATGTTCAGTCTTCATTAAATTGGCACCCAGTAATCCTGCTGCATAACATTACAACCTTTATTGGACGTCTCTGTGGATCGTTGAAGTGTTTGGGCTTTTTGAAAGTCTCCAGACTTCTAATAACGAGTCAACCAAGCCAAAGCATAAAACACTGTGTTGATATGAAAGGAGTGCTCTGTCTCTTCTCCTCTCACTGTCTCTCTTTTTGTTTATCTCTCTCTCTCTCAATTTAATAAGGTCGTAAAAAGCACCGCAAGTTGTTGGCCAAAGCATGCCAACAACATTTTGTACATTCAAACTATATGCTGATGATTAACTACTTGAAATGTATGTTATAAATGTCTCTCCCTCTCTCCATTTATATCTCTCCTCTCTGAGCCAACAGCTCTTTCTTTTTCCCACTTTGCCACTAAATCCTCCTCTAAATCAAGTTGTTTTGCCTTCTTCAGCCCGTGCAGCACATGTTTCTGGACTCATAGTGACTCTCAGAACAAATTGAGTTTAATGGGAGTGAGGCAGGGTGAACTGAGGGGGAGGAGAGGGGAACGTGAGGGAGGGCTGTAAAGAAACACCACATGCTACTCCATGCCAGTCCCCTACGAGGAGAAAAGCAGCATTACTCCTTCCCCCCCCAAATCCAACAGTAATACGTTGCTGGCAAGAATCAACACATTTCAAAATCAAAACTTTTTGCGTAGTTACTGCATTAGGGCAGCTGTCAGAGAAATGCTTGCTCCGTCCCTGACTTTCAAGCTGTCGCAACTTCCAGTATACAATGCAGAGTCAAACACCACCCGTCCATTTTAACCCACGTCTGGTACACACAAACCTGACTGGACAGGCAAGTCAGCAAACATACACACCTTTGGCCAAACACGAACATGAACACACATGGTTGGCATGCACCTCAACACTGGTTGTTTTCTGCTCTGCTCATGGTGCAACGCTTCGGTTCAATTAACTGGACTACTGTGAAGGTTCTTCTTAAGGCCAGCAGGACACACACACACACACACACACACACACACACACACACACACACACACACACACACACACACACACACACACACACACACACACAAGGGCAGCATCCTTCACCCTGGAGAGGGCCATGGAGAGAAAATTAATTTCCCTGGATGACCATAGTTTGCTAAAGGGCAACTAAAAAGGCGGAACGTCTGCTGAATAAACTTTCTGGATAACTGCATATTGCTGCTATCAATAGTGTGTATGCTTGCTATCAATGCAACGTAATTCTTGCCATTGCAACATTAATATAACAAAACTTACAAAGATGCATATGTATCATCACAGCAGCGCATGGGTTTATATGTAAGTGTGTGTTTTGGATCCTCAGGTGTTCATATCTGTGCGTATCTCCATTTTTTCCTCACATTTTTTCCTTCTCCCACCTCGCTGACCTTTTAAATCCATCAGGATCCACTGATCCAGGGGACTTACCCCCACAATCTCACTGGGAGATAAATGCTTCCCTACAGCTATGAGGCTCCTCAAATCCCTCCATCCAGGACCAGTCCGGGCAATAACACAGATATCAGAGGAGTGATAAAACACTGCTCCTCGAAGAGAAGACTGTTTGCGAATTATAATTTTTTTTAATAATTGGCCCAAGAGGAAAGGAGAAGCTCTTGTAGATGAACTATAAAGGGCTTCGGAAGCAGAACTAGAGTCTGTAACGTCAGCTTACACAGAACTGTGGTGTATAATAATGAGACTGGGGCTCTCTGGCAGCTATGATAAGGGGAGTAGAGACAATGGGGACATACAGTAGAAGAAAGGTGGTCTGGGGCCAAAGCCATACATATAATGGTATGAGGATGTATTACTGAGATGTTGGGGGGGGATAGGGTGAGATATGGGGGACAGGAGAGCCCCAGCACCCCATGCAGGCAGCTGCATGTTGGTGCTGAAGAATGCCAGGAAGCTATTTTGGGGGGGGGGGGGGGGGGAAACATCTGCTTTGGCTATCAGGAGACCCAGTTGTCTCCTCATACACTTCAAAATGACTTGTATTTCTTTAAAGAAAGATTTGTTCTGGAAGTAGGGAGGAAGCAAGGACTGAAGGAAGGATGGCAGAGCAGTAGGGAGGAAGGAAAAAAGAAAACACCCCTTTAGGAGAGTTGAAGCCGTTGGGATTGCATGCTTCAAAAACAGAAAACACAGAAGAAAAAGGATAAAAATCAAATCAAGGGTGGAGAAAAAAAAAAAAATGGGGCTTGGAAAGAAAAGAGGGCTTTGCTTTTCTGTGAGAGAACCAGGCCAAAGCTTAGTACAGCACCAGGCTCCATTCAGACCAGACAAAGTAAATAAAACTACTTGATGAAAAAGGGTAAAAATAAGCCTGTGGATGGCAGAAAGAGTTCTCCAAGCAGGAGGGTATGAAGCCATAGCAAGTTCTAAAGATCGCAGAGATACAACAAGGTCTGACTTCCTGCACTTTCTGTTTTCACAACTGAGCAGTCGGCCTAATCTGACGGCCGGAGGCAGATTTGCACAGATCATCACAGCATTGTCAAACATGAAGTCACAGCTCTGTGTGTGGCGGGAAAGGGGTGCAAAAGAGAGGAGAAAAAAAAAAAACAGATGACCGCTCATCTTCCCCATTAATCCTTTCTACTGTCATCTCAATCTCTCCCTCCATCTCCAGAGGACATCCAGACTGCTGATCGGGAATAATAAACAAAAAGCGAGTTAACATGTCCAGCTAATCAAAACGAGCGCTGGAGCGGGCTGGGCTTGTTCCTGTTCCTGTGCCGTCAAGCTTCTCTGGCCCGCCCTCTCTTCTCGTAACCCACACCACACACTAATTCATAAATTACAAACAAAGAGTCCCTTGTGGTTTGGGAGGGACCGGGCCGGCTCTGCAAACTGGCGCTACAGCGGAACGGCTACGTGTCAATTAGAGAGAAACCTGGCTGACAGGGAGACGGAGGTGTGGACGCATGCACACACCAGCAGGCTCACACACTTCACAGTCTCGCAAGCAGGGCAGCGGGAGCACAGACCTACTGTATACACGTGTTTACAACACACACTCACACACCATTTGGAAGCCATCTAAGCAATTTTGTCATTTTGGAGCCCAGGAACTGACTGCGCCATTGTCTGGTGTAATCGGCTCGCTGGTTTTCTCAGTCCTGTTTACGAGGGGTGGCGTGTGTAAAGGTGGTGGGCATGCACCGCTGGGAGTTACTGTAAGCCTGTAGCGTTGTGTTGAGCTCAAGGCAGGCTACTGTGGAAAAACACAAGTTGAATTGCAAGAGACATTGCTACAGTAGTGCATGTGGATTTAACGCTGAACATGTTTTGAGTTCAGCAAAACTGTTCAAATTGGTTCAAAGGAACCAATCGGCTGTGTTACAGTGAGAGGATGAGTCTGATTATCCTGGTTAAAGTTTATAGGTTTATATATGGCAATAAACAAAATGTATTGATTACAAAATTATTTAAATCATTCGTGATCTACAATTGCTCATCAATCAATTTGTCTGCAACAAAAAAACAAAACAGAGCTAAACAGAAGATCAAAAAGCCAATCCACCTAATTTCTAGTCCAGAAGTCCAGAATATTATACTGCCCATACAATAATGAATTGAAACAAATATGTAAAACGTAAGACAGCACAAAAAAGGAAATATCATAGTCCCAGATATTTTAAAAATATAAGAGAAAAATGTGGCACTGATTGTGATTTCATCATTTAACCCAACACTACCAAAACCTCAGATCATCAATGTACCATGCTGCAAATGATGAGTTGATTCATTGATTGGTCGATCAGTAAAAAATGAATGGGCAACTATTTGTAATTGATTAATAGTTTCAGCTGGTTTTCAAGCAAAAAGCAAATCCAACGCTCAAATGCTTTTCTGTTTTTTTTTTTTACCGTTAACAAGAGATCTGAAGACGTCATCTCTGGCCCCGCTTATTGACGACCTTGCATTACTTTTTTGACGTTTCATAGACCAAACAATTTTGATGAATCAAGACATGATCAGCAGATTAACCGATAATGGAAGGAGTTGGTTTGACATCTCTACGGTGACCTCAACCCTGCTCTGAGTGAGCACCAGCACTTGCATTGTGTGAACGCCTCGCAGCCACTGTTGGTTTTACTGTATTATGCACCCGGTGGTTAATTACAGTGGAGTCAAACTCCTGCCAGCAGAGCCTGCTCTCTACCAGCAGCTTGTTAGGAAAAAACACTGACCATCTATGGAAGCGCACACACACACACACACAAACACACACACAGAGACAGATAAGGATGCATGAAAAAGTGTCACTGTTCCTGTTAAAGGTACCAACACTGAGTGACGTGTTGTCAGGTATCAGTCAGGTGTTTTGTGTGTTGTCTGTATCTAAGTGATCTCACTCGGCTGTTACTTCATCTGTCCACAAGTGAAACTACAGTTCCCTGTCTGAGTCTAATCCAGTCAGTCAACCTGTTAAGACCCCCTCTCAGCTCCTCAGCACTTGTTTCCTCATGTTCTCCCCAACACACACACACACACACACACACACACACACACACAAATAATTAACAAACACTCCCACCAATTTCTCCACTCGTACGTTCTCATCCTTAACAGCGTGAGCTGAAACAACGAGGACATTCCTGAGGGGCAACGCATGGTGAGGCATTTAAACTCCTCAACAAGCAAAAGGTAATAACAGTCTTATAACAGATTCACTATGCAGAAAACATACTTTCAATCATTAAAAGTTGCAAAGCTTTTAAGACTGTAAACAAGAGGGATGCTTCAACTTCTTAAATAACACAAGACTCACACATTTCAGCACAGATAGCAACGGGCAAAAGTAGCCAGACTAAAGCAGGGAGATTTAAAAGCGTGTTCAGACAGAAGACGAGGGGACACTTACACACACATTGCTGAATGGAAAATCCTCCGAGTGTCCAGGCAAGAACTTTCTCTCTCTGAGCGTGTGTTTGTGTGTCTGTCTTGTCAAACGCTGCCCCCTCCTTCTCCTCCTCCTCCTCCTCCTCCTCCTCCTCCTCCTCCTCTCTGTCCCGCCAGGAGAGCTGGGAGTAGCTTTGCCGTAAAAACAAGCGCTCACGTGAATAGTCCACCGTGTGTCCGACCAGAATGAGAGACTATGGCCCAAAAAAGGAAAAGAAAGCGGAAGGGAGGGAGTAAAAGAAAAAGGATAGCCCCTTTAAAAAAGGTATGCTCCTTTATGGTGACTCCCCCCCTCTTTTTTTTAAGCCAAATGAAGTATGAAGAGAGTTTCCTCTTCTGTTTATTCTTCTCATCCAGAGAGAATAAGGCTTTTCTAATGCGTCTCCTCTTTTAGTTTCCCCTTCCTTCCTGCACTCAGGGAGAGAGAAAGTTAAACCCGGCTTTAGACAACAGGAATGTGACAGCAGGAGAGAGCGAGGGAGAGCGAATGAGGTGGTGAGGGAGAGATCAAGGGGGGGAGAGAGAGAGAGAGGGACAGAGAGAGAGAGAGAGAGAGAGAGAGAGAGAGGGGGAAAGAGAGACAGAAGCAGGGACATGTAGTGTCCACCTACACAGCCCACTGCTGTGTGAGTGAGCAGTCACAGAGAGGTAGAAAGGGGAGGGAAGGAGCAGGGAAAAGAGGAGGAGGGGGCTATGAGTGTATGCATGAGTGGGAGAGAGAGAGAGAGAGATGAAAAAGTTGAAAAAAAAGAGTGCAGCTACAGGAAATGACCTGAGAATTTCATTCAGCTCAGATTGGAGATCTGGGACTGCGGTGTGTAAGAGCTGGAACATGCTGCTCCTTCATGGCTGCATATAAGGGAGCATGCACGGTAAGGTTGGGCTGCACGCCCTGCGTATATACCGCTAGATGATACAAACCTGTCAAAGGTCTTTCCACCCAGTTGATAACATGGCCTCTTTAATGTTCTCTGGTTAAATTAGGCCGTTGCCGGCAGTGTTGCAAATCAATGAGCAGGATTGCTTCATTGACAAATTGGGCTTTTTTATAGACAAGTGCATTGATTTGTTGGGTACTTTATCCACCTTTTTCTTGATTGATTTACTGGAAAATGTACTATATTGTGACACACAGTATATCAATATTGACATATTCCATGACAGAGAATTTAATTGTATTACATGAATATGGTTTTCCTGACAGGAAGTTGGATCGACCAATCAGCTCGTTGGACACGCAGAGCTGTACAATGCATTGTTGACATTTGGGAAGCGTTTACATTTCTTTTGCCATTGTGCCCATTCATACCCGTTATGAAAAGACATTCATACACCATAAAATGGTCCCTGCCTTTAAGCTGTGCTTGGAGAATGCACTCCTTGTTCCCTACAATTTTGATAGAAACATGCCAAATAATGCTGCGCAGTTATCTTTTAAACATTTGTAAAGTTAAATGTAAATTTAGTGTTTCGATCCAGTTTGCTAGCTTGCAGTCGTTTCCTTCCCCTGCCTTTCTTGGCCTTATTTAGCTGTGAACAGGAACAGCGTGAAACCATCTTCATCAGGAATGTGTATTGCGTTGCCCCCGTGCGTGTGCACCACCATGAAATACCACATTCACAACAAAAAATATGCAAATTACTGTAATTATATTGCTTATTAATGAAACCAGATGGCATACTGACATGATCTCCTCTTCAAAGAAAAAAGATGTGAGGTGGCCGCATTGACTCCTCTGCAATCCTCTCAGACCTAAAGTTACCCGGAACATCGCTCTCTGCGTGGACCCACAGAGATGTTTAAATGTATCCTGCAGAACTATAATTCTAGCTTTAGATGCCCTGGGAAATTCTGGCCTTGGTTCCCACCCCCTAGGCCGCCCCTCCACTAATTCTCCCCTCTCTCTTCCTCTCTCTCCCCTCAGTCCACCGCAGGAGGAAAACTGAAACCAGCCACAGACTGGAAAGCATTAGTCTGCCCCCCCCCCTCCCAATACGATTCAACACACTCTACATACAAACGAAAACAAGAACTAAGGATCACAAAAAGGAGTGGAGAGTAGTTTTTCGCTGTGAGTGCAGAGTGACTCGGTGACACAGAAACAGTAGTGTACACAGTTTACAACTTAGTGAATCTGACAAAGTTGGCAGCGACTTCTCGTCCAGAGCTTTGCTTATTTTGCAGTTTCCAACCCAACAAAGAGGCAGTTGCTCATTTGGGAAAACAGGCCAAGTGAAAAAATACCACAGGACTGGGGGGGGGGGGGGGTGGGTAGATGTTTGTGTTTGTGTGTATACAATGTTTGTGCATTCAGTTTGTGCATGTACTGTATAATCTATTTATGCGTGTGTTTGTACACATGTGACTGTATGGATGTTAACTTGACTGCATGCTCCTATTATCCAACATTTCTAAAGCAGACAAACAGCCTAAAGCCAAACGCAGAACATTCCTCCGCTCTGCAAAGCGCCTGCTATGTTGGGGGCTGGAACGGTTACAGGGACATAAGTGGCTTTAACTAGCGGCAGCGGAGCGACGCGACGGACCCCAAAATGATCATCAGAGGGGCCCTCTTTCTTTCTCCCGCTCCCCATACAGACCCGTGCTAATGAGACCTATAGCCTCACTAGAAGTGCCACAGAGGCCAGGTCAAAGTGAGTGGTCCATATTGAGCCAGTAGGGCGAACAGGGGGGGGGGGGGGGGGGGGGGGGGGGGATATAGACATTGATTATCTGCAATGTCATGAGGCCGTCTGCACGATGAAGATAAAGGGAGGAGGGGCAAGTAGGGCGGAAATCTAACAAGTGAGCATTTCTGCAAATCAGAATTGACTGCAGTGTTAAAACAGAACATCAAATAATCAATAATTAGCTCAAAACTATAAATCTTCACCTAACTGATGACACACAGTTAGCAAGGACTACAATATAAATATGTACATCCACCATAGAATAAAAACATAACCATGTGATAAATATGGTGTATGGTTTGTAACTATAAACAAGTAGAAATTCAACAATCTACTTCTGGATCCTAAACTATGCTCATACTATATAGAACACCTCAGGGAGCCAAAGTTTTATATTTAATATTCAAATTCTTTGCTCGAGTAAAAGTAGCAATACTACAAGACTCCATGACAAGTAAAAGACCAACATTGAAACGTATTATTTGCAAATGGTATCAAACATCAGCAGTAAAGAGTGCTGAAAGTATAAAGTAGCATGTAATGAAAACACTCCAGTAAAGTATCTGAAATGTATACTTGAGTGAATTAACTCAGTTCTGTTGCACCACTGGTCCTCATTGATTGGACCATTGAAACCTTCCACATCCAAACAGGATACTGTATTATCACTGCGTGGGTCTATCTTGTGTTGCAGGTGATGATGCACATTTTGACATTTGCCAACAGAGCCGATGAGCCTGTTGAACGCCTCAAAGGTTAGAATTGAGTTAATCATACTCAGTGAGTACTAAAGTTGGCTCTGATCCTACAGTATCACACAGCAGTCACCTGTGTTATCTGTCTGCATCAGTACAGCTCTCTGTTGTCGCTTCCCCCTGTTTACTAAGCAGTCTGTAGAGGGTGGAATCAAAACATCTGGCTGGCACACGGCCTAGTTTCCTTTTGCAGCTTTTCTTTTTTCATGAAAGGGTCGGTTTTAAGATTTGGTATCATGACACAACAAAACGTGAATAGTGATGGATACCAAACTGCACCACTCAGCGGGGAAAGGACAATGACTGAGCTCTGAGAGGAACACGTTTGACTCACATTAGTTCAGGAAACTGTAGAGCGACAAACGGCTTTGTGGAAGTTTTTCTAACACTAACAGGCAAAAATGATTAAGAACCAAGTGTCCAGGTAAGAACAACTGTCTTCACTGCGGCAATTTCTTTCACCTGAAGGATTTGCTAGACGTTTAACATCGCTAATGAGTACAAATTCTAAACACTTCATAAGTCTCAACCTCTAACTTTCTTTTTTTCTTGCATTGGAGAAATGATAAATGTCTTTAATTCAAAGTATTTAAATTGATAAACTTGTTCTGTCAAGATATTTAGATGAAGTTGCATTTTATTATATGAAATAAAAAATGTTAAAGGATTAGATTATAATGATAACTAACAGAATGATGTCTTTTGGTTAAATACGCTGTTAGGGTTGTGTTACATACAGTTCAATGTGGGAGCTGCCACATAACAAACAAAGGGCACTTTTGGCAGTTCAGTGGATTGCTCAAAGGCACTATGACAATAGTATCTGCATAACTCAATCCCTCCCAATGGCCAGACTCATATTTCCTCACAGAGTCAGGGACATGAACCAGTCAACTTCCAGCTCTAACCTCGAGGCTATCGCTGTCGGCAGGGTCGGAAATGGTGGACGGCATGGAGACAGAAGAAAAACAAGGAAGACAGATGAGATGAAAGGCTGCAGGTTGTGAGGGGGACATGGACAAATACATTGGGAACACTAAAGGGGACAGAGTAAGCCAACAGAAACCAAAAAGTCTACGTGTCAAACATGTGAGTGAAAAAAAAAAAAAAAAAAAAGGAAAAGTCAGCGAAGCCGTGAGGACTTAAAAGGGAATTTAACACCTTGTCCATTTGGTTCAAGATGCATTTTAATCAGATTAAACTTCTTACAGACTTTCCCTCAGGGCCAGTGACCACATCGGCTGGGTATTAAACTAGATTTTGTGTGACCACACTGCATTCAGCCAAGTCTGTTTGAAGGAGGGAGAACTACCAGAATTAAGGTGGAATTTAGCACGTTGTTGTTATTTGCTTGTTCGCTGTGCTACATGTCGCAGATATACCAGATGACACCAGTCGACGAGACGCTGTGCAGGGCCAGACATCAGCTGACTTGAACCTGTTGGCAAAGCACAGTCCCGCAGACCCCTTGCGTCAGCAAATCACCACGGCAACGGCATGTTCCCGCCAAAAAAAAAAACTCCCTCCTTGTTCACGGCCTGCTCTGGAGACCACACCCTGGGTGGCTTCCAGCTTCAGCCAGTTACTTTAGAGAGTTTTAGAGACGATGTTATACCGTACCAATCAAACTCAATGCCTTTTAAGGGCATTGGCTGAACCAACCATTACCTTAATGCAACACACGCAGGTCAGCTGAGGTCACGTGAGAGTGTTTTCTCGCAGCAGTGTTCCTGAGAGTGCCAGCTGCGGCTGTTATTCCAGGGTTTCTGCAGAGTCAGGTTTGTGTTACGAGGCTGGGGAGCATTCAGAGGGGCCACTTCATTCCTTTCTGCTTTCCTCTTCACTCACTAAAATCAGACACACCACGGATCACACTTGGGTCAAAGAGCAAACACCGTTTCCTGGTTCTTGGTTTATATTACAATGTTAAATCACCCAATGGGTGGGATGGGTCATATGCTGGATAATGATGCAATCAGAGCAGGAATCCTCTGACGTTATCACCAAAGTATTTGAGGGTTAAGTTTGGCCGTTTTTTCCTGTGGTTGATACTCTACTTTGTACAATTGGATTTGCCAGCCTGTAGTACACCACACCCAATGTGGCCGTGCACTCAGGTGAAATGATACTCGAAGAATTCAAGGTACAGCTTCAAAATAATTGTAATGTTTGGCATTAAGACGGCACAAAAATACTTAAGTGATTGACTAAAATGAGCTACAACATCCCCCAACATACATACATACTACTGGATTTTTTTAAATATTGTTTTCTGAAAGCATCTTCAATCAAGTTAACAATGAAATCACAAGTTGATAATCAGGCATACATAATCAAATTGAGCAGCACTGACGAGCCTAAAATGAAGCTTCCAAAGAAAAATGGAAATGAGTCCATATGGAATACCCAGTAAATGTTAGAGGGAAAATTAAATGCCAGTCTTCCTTTATAAACCAAAAGTAAAAGTGTCTTGTTTAGTTTTTATTGAAATCACACTCAATGGAGTCAAGGGCCAAAATATGGTAAATGTTTTTTGTTCTTTATTAACACATTCATTTGTAACTGGAATTCTTCTGATTTGAGTAAAGTGAACAACATAGACAACATTCATTTCTAGTTCTAAGGTAGTAAAGTAATCTTGGGCCCAAATAAAATCCATTAAACTTGGGAAAGTTTCTTTTTATACATGGATTATTTATCATATTTATATATGACACATTTTCCCACTCTCTTTAATATTTACCCCTAAAATTAATATGTAAAATGAAAAAAAAAACCATCACGTTCTCATTTTCTTATGACGTTTAGATTCACTTGTCAGTAAGTCCTCCGTTTCAGGATACTTCCAGTTGAACATCATACATCTATAACTATGTATGACATTGCAGTAGCTTAATATTTGGATCTAAATGTGTATTTTAGCTTCTGGTCCTTCTGTAGGAGGAACTATAAGGGAGAAAGAATGGGCCCAGCTGCAGCAGCTACTGCCTGCCTGCCTGCCTGGACTGCAGCTCCACACAACTGGGCCAAAATAAACATCTTCCCCACAGTCTCCTCTGCTGAAATGACATAAATGTGTGCGGGGGAGTCGGAGGAGTGTGTGGCTTGCAGCGGTCGCACGTATACCTCAAGTATCTTTGTGCATGTATATTTGTGTGTATGCATCTGTGTGTAAGTCTGCAGAACCAATTGGGATAATCCAAACCCTCAAGTTTCTGAATTACATCTTCATCGTCCTCTATTTTCCCCTGTTACGTCTAAATCAGCGCCCCTCAGAGCGGCATGTATGGGCTGCCAGAGCTTCCACTGCTCGGATTGCGTCCATTATAAATAGCAGTAGCACAGTTTAGTGACCACACCTCTGTCGATCCCTGCGGTTTAGTCTCTAAAAGCTCCTCCAGGATCCTAATTGCTAAAGGAATAGACGATGACAAAATTAAACAATTGGTGAAAACGTAACAGGGAAATCTAATTTGAAGAACAGCTTGGACAAAAATCCATTGTCTGTGTTATTTTAGTAAATTTCATGTATTAACTTTTGACAACCGCCATTAATATCATAGTATTATAATACTTATGTTTGTTTTATAGATACAACTACATTGTAAGAAATTAAATATGGCTTTTTTTAAAGAAATTGAAACATACCAAACAAACAAAACAGACCCAGAAATAGAAGCACTGTCGCTGTTTGCTTGAAGGAGTGTATGTTTCCTTCCATCTCTTTAACTCTCCTCGACTGACCTGTGAGTCTATTATTACTTCTATACAATGGGTAGGTTTTAAATGAGTTTAATATTAAAGGCGTACAAAGATTCCAAACATGCCTTAACTTCCACGATGGCCATAAAATCATATAAAAAGCATCAATAATCTTTTTTTGTCCAGTGGTAGTAGTTCTATATTTGAAAACAGACATAGGATATTAATGGACTCATTATACTTTCATAGGGATTTTAAGAGATTCTATTTCCATTTTGAGGTTTCATCACCAGGGTTGGAAATACCGAGCCCCCCCTTCTTCAAACAGACCCCATGTTAACCAGTTAAGTGGCGCAATTAATCCATTTCCTCCTTTGAAATTAGACCTGTTCATTAGGCTTTTATCCCCCTGAAAGTCTTCTCTGCATGGTTCAAAGGAGGCAGTGTGGCTTGTTCAGGATGATCCGTCACACCACGGTGAACACTCTTGCGCTCGGGAAAGTTTAGGAGAGAGACCTTGATATAAAGTCTGAAGCCTTAATACCTCTCAGGGGAGGAAGAGGACTGTGCTCTGCATCGGGAGGCCTGTGTCTGGGACTGACACAGGAAGGAGAGATGGATTCTTCTGGATATGATTCGATCAACATGGACGTCCATAAATCACATTTTGTAAAATTACGTTTAAAGTTATCGCAATGCTTTATGGTACAAAGGCACACACACATGCAGAGAGCCCTCAGGCTGTATCTCTTCCTCACTCACAACGCAGAGGGAGGATGATGCTGTGGGAGCTGCAGGACAGGCCTCAGAGGTCTGGTTGAGCAAGCTGTATAAATAGGACGCTTCCTACACATGACGAAAGACACACTTAGAATACTCATACAACATCAGCCAGAACTGGACTTTTTTCATCAAACACGTAGATGGATACATTCCTGCAGCTTCAGATAGCGTAGGTCAAACCTTGACAAAGTAACCAACACAACATTACAAGAAAATAAACTTCAAAGGGGCCATATTGGAACCTCGCTTTTGAAGAAAGTGCCCCGAGCAAGCTCATTCATCATTTCCAAACAGTTGCACTGAGAGGGTAAATATTTCCAAGTTTACGCTACAGATGATTTGCAAGACAGAACTCATTGCTGAAAACTTGTTCTAAACTTCCTCTTGTTAAAATACAGAGCTGTCAAATGTTTAGAGCTGTGATCGGACTCCTGGCTGAGGTACTTTATTTCTACAAATAAACTATAGGGACTTCCTCCAGGGGGAGTGCATGGAAATGAAGCCTGACAGTGGCGGCTGTGCGGAGTGTGTGTGATCTGCCGGGAGACTGATGGCAGGTTCCGGGCCATTTGCTTCTGTGTTATTGCTCAGGAGCAAGTCTACCCCTGGGGCTGTGTGAGGAAGAAGCTGGAGCTCAGAGGGTTGATGGCTTTATAAATCACAGGCAAGCCGAGGCCGATAGCAAGTCCATAATGTGAATCAAACGTGTACTCACGCCTGCATGCGTGTGTGTGTGCGCGGTACACCTAAACGCTGTTTCCTACATTTTTTTCTTCTTGGTAAGCTGCAAAAGCCCCTAAAATAGCACTTAGACAGGGACAGTTATGATTTTAAGTGGGTTAACACCTCCTTAACAGGCAGCGTGGTTCATTTAGTCGTGCAGAAACTCACACAAACACACTCACTTCATGGATTTTAGAGCAAAACTAAAGAAAAGCGTACTCTAAAATACCTCTAAAAGATGAATAAGTCCATAAATCTTGGGCTATCAATCACTTTGTGTAAGTACCACTTTTATCAGTCGGAAAAAAATATTGCAAAGACCAACACACACACACACACAAATGCAACCAATCATGTGCAGACAGACCTCCTCCGTCCCCGACTCCGACACAAATGGGGTCAATCCTACACACACTCGACCACCAATGAAAGAGGATCCCCCAAAATTACCACTTTGCTGGAGCCTGGAGCAACCAGTGACTTCATGTCTACAGCGGCTAGACTGATTTACTCATGTTCAACCCTCTCCACTCCCACCGCAGCGCAGCAACCACCAGCTCTAACCTCTTCATAGGCGGCACGTTGTTGAACATTTACACCATTCAAGATCTATACCTCGCACATTTACGGACCCGACTCAGCACGAGAGCTGTTAGGAGAGTACGTTGTGTTATCGGTGACAGATAAGGGAGGTCAGTCAGAGCCAAGCGACTCCATAAACACAGCTGATTGGTCTGTGTGTTCTTGTCTGCGCTGATGAGTTGTTGCTGAGATAAAGGAGGGAGGACTTTGTGTGTTTGTATTCTGACAAACACACAAAGTTTTGAGACAAAGGACTCAAATTGGTGGATCTCCAAAACCAGACAATAAACAACCCATAAAGTGTGATCACAATTTAAGAATTATAATTCAGCTCATGTGCAAATTCAAGCATTAAGGGCTGTGGAGGAACAGGCGGAAAATGCAACACGCCCACAGGATTTGGTTAATTTACAGTCCTACGAGGGACATAGTAATAGTGATTTTCAAGCCCAGCGGAGACAGCCACATCTTTCTATGAATCCAAGCTTAAAATTCAGAACTCAAAAATCACATTGAAATGCAAATCGTAACAGCGATCCTGGTCTGGATCTGGGTCTATGTGCCAGTGACTTTGCTGGGTATGACAGGCTCCAGGCCATGGTGTTGATTGATCAATTCCTGGTGCTGGAGGAGTCTGGATAGCATGTGTGTGTGTGTGTGTGTGTGTGTGTGTGTGTGTGTCAGTGTGTCTCCAAGCATGGGGTTAATGTATTACAGCCTTGATAGGTCAGGATTAGCCCATGGGTGGGGAACAGATAAAAAGGAAGACCATCATTCTCCAGACGTTAAGTCAAAATAGAAGATACAGCGCCAAAGTTGTTTTTCTTAACCTCATTTTGGAGGTGTGACTTGAACATGGAAAATACATTAAGAAGCTTCGAACTTCATGTGTGATCTCCGCCTAACTTTTTCACTTCAGAAGAATGCAAACCCTGCATTTCTTCAGAAACCATCAATTGTCTACAAAGTGAAAATGACAGTCCCTTAATGAAATCCTGAAATTTAATTTCTGAGTAAATAGAAAAGTTCTTCAAATGATTAATGAAAGTAGCCAAGACAAGATTCTCACTGTGGGTAAGACAATACGTGGAACCTTTATTGTCCACTGTTGGAGAGATCCATATAAGATAACACTAGACACCCAACAGCGTTTTCATCGTACCTTGAAAATAGATAAAGTTCTTCTCAGTATAACCAAGCCTGTTTTAGAGCTGGTAGTTCTGAAACAGAGAGCTAAAACGTAGACAAGCAGATCAGTGAGTGGACATCACCCCCTAGTGGTGGGAATATTAAGCCCTCAGTAAAGGCGCATGGGGACTCACCACAGGTGTAGATGACACTGAGGTACTTCCTGGTGCCGGAGTAACACGGATCTCCAAAGATTCTGGTGGAGGCTCGAACCAGACAGCTTTTCTTTCCCTGACAGCGGGCGGTCAGAACCTGCAGAGCCACAGACGACTGGCAGTCTGACAGAAGGATGGAGAGGAGGAAGTATTGAATTATTATCAGACATCCGGACTGATGAAATAATACAGTTGACCTAATTATAAATTATAAGCGGAGTTGTCGTCATTGCTTCTATATTCTTCCCCACTTTTAGCGTCCACGGGAATATTAAAGGAACTCACTTCGAAATTGATTAGTTGATTCATCAATTAGTCAATCAACAAAAATATCCACTGGTTTCAGCTCCTAAAATTTAAATATTTGTTGGTTTTCTTAGTTTATAATAGTAAAATGTTTGTCAGACAAAACAAGCATTATGGATAAGTCAACTTAGACTCAGGGATATTGCCGTATGGTGTGATTTATTTTAATTAATTAGTCAATTAAATAATCTGGAAATTAATCAATAATGTTAAAAAATGTCAGTTGTACCTCTGAAATGGAGATGGTGGCCAGGTACTGTAATTGATAGCGAAACCTTCTTCTATCAAAGCCTTCTGTGATTATGTCTTTCTCAGTTGTAAAGTTCAGGCAAGAAATAACGAAGTTTCCAGCTGCTTATAAAGTCTACCCTACGATGTAACTACTATTATTCTTTCTTAAAACCTCAAATTAACGAGTCACTACATGCACTGTGTTTTATGTTTCCTATCGTTGGTACCAAATTACAGTTTTCCTTGGAAAATATTAAGAAATTACAGGAACTGTAAAATAAAGATTCTTTTCCTATTTTCATACAAGTATGACATATATTTTATTAGCCAGTTTGAAAAAAACAGTGCTCATCATCAGTTAGCCTAAAGGTTATGCTTTAGAGTCTATCTATCCACAAGGCAGAGAGATAACCTGCTAATGAAATGTTTATTTTACTGAAACTCTCGTCCAATTGCAATACTTTTTCAGAAACAGAGTCTACATAACTTTACATTACTGAAAGTTCATATTGCATATGAGTCTCTAAGGCCAATGCTACTTCTACTAGTGTAGTGTTTGATGGACAAGTGGCACTTTAGGCACAAAAGGACAGACACACACACACACACACACACACACACACACACACACACACACACACACACACACACACACACACACACACACACACACACACACAAGAGAGAGAGCAAGGGGACATCTCACACACTCCTTCCCATGAAAGCCTCCTGGTGGAGCCTCATCAGCCCCACATACATAAACCTTACTGGGGCCTCACACTGTCTAAAGGATACCTGATCCAGGATGTGTGTGTGTACGGAGACCAGACATAAAGTAATGGTTGTAACTCTCATACATCATCGCTAAGCACCCTCCAGACCCTCTGTTCTGCAGCTCTCATCCTCTGGGGGAGTGTGGACGGACTGATGAGGCTCTTTTTCCCGCTCTCACTTCCTTCCTCTCTCATGTTAATAACATGACTACAGGAGATGATATGCTGACCCGCTAGGCTTGCAAACTTCAGATTGAACTTTTTAGAGCTTATATAAAGCCAGGTGTTTACTGTGTTTATGTTTTAACAAATGAACAATGTTCATGAGCAGTTCATCTGCACATTACTCTCTTGATCAATCAATTAATTGTTTGGTTTAGAAAATAGTGAGTGTCCAACCTACAGACATGTAAAGATTTTAATGATTAAGCAATTAACAAAAATGTTGTCGATGACATTTCTGGTGATGGACTGATCGATTAACTGACTTATCATTTCAGCTCTGTTTTGATATCAGCAAGACATAGACATGGTCCGTGTTGCTAGGACAAATACACTTCAACTTCAACTACATTGGCAAAAGGGGGCTGGAGATAAAACATCCCATAGTCAAAACTCACTGCTTCAATGTAATTGAGTGTTTCTAAAGACACCCAACCTGTGGCTGCAAACTTGCTGTTTAAATATTGTAATTTCTGTTAACCAAACTTGAACAATGAGCCTAACTTACTCTCGTGGAATCAGTATTTTATGTTCTACCTATTGTGAACTTCTGTGACACCCCAAGGTGTGAGGAACGCTAATTAAGTCCTAAAGGACCTCCAGCTGAGTCTTGTGGGAATGTGGATGGGCCGTGGTTCTACATGGATGACTTCCACAGGTTCCCCACGGCCCATCTAACCCCTAAAAACAACAGAAGGAGATGAGCCTTTGAAAGTGGACACTGGGCCCTTGCAGTGTGGGCCCCAAAGAGAGACAGAGATCAGACAGGTAGAGAGAACAAGCTGGTTAAGGCTTGGCTCACACGTCAACAGGCCACAATGAATTATGGCACAGGTCAAAGGGCAAATGTCCCAGTCAGGAAGTGAAAGAGAGCAATCCAGTGCTCATGCACAGTGTCAACAGTGGGAATTCATTGAATGGTCCAACTGTGCAGTCCCGTCCTATTGGATTACAACAATCATAATCAAGGGCAACGCTTCATTTCCTGGTAATGATTGTTTGTAGCGATCCCACATCAAAGACTGCGTGTAGAAAGCTTCTTAAGGATGTGAACCTGAATCAACGTCTGGCCACTTGGACGCGGTCCGAAGGGGCAACCGGACACTCCCCAGCTGGAGCCGACACACTGGAATTCCCAACCAGGATGTAGTGAGGTGGGGGAGCCTGTGGGAACCAGTTAATGTAACTGGATAACTGGTCGGACACCTCAAAGATTTGACAGTTCCCGCTGTCACTTAAAACACAACTGGATTCATTGAAAGGGACTGATGACAAAAATCCCAACTGATGACATTTCTGAGAAATAGACTTTTTCTTTATGCCACACTGCTCGTCTCAAAGGAGTGTCTCCAAAGAACTAAATGCAGCTGTTACTTTGGTGCACCTCTCCCCATACAGACACACCTCTCTTCTTGCTTGTTTAGTGCAGTAGAAACATGTCTGAAACGTGCCCGCATCAGTTTTCACGATAATGCAAAATGATATAATACTGCAATGTGGTTGATAACAGTATAATTGGAAGGAGGGGGTGTTCATTCCGGTGTGATCGAATGAAGACGAAGTACATTTTCATCAAGAACAAAGTAGATAAAATGACGATGACAATGCCAAAAGATATCCATGGGCTGACAGCAAGAAAAACAATTATTGGTCAGCACTTGAGCACTTGAGCACTGCTTTGCATCACATGCTGAGCCGCATCAGAAGGACAGAAGCAGCAGCATCGACTGTGCATCGACTCATCATCACCCTCAGCTGAGCATCCGAACCGTAAAAACTGGTGAACTGTCGGTGTCTAAAAGCCTTATATTCTAAAAGGTGTAGACCGATATCAGGGTTGCAACTAACGATTATCATTTTCTCAATTAACTGAATAATCATTTTATTTATTACAATTTCAGAAAATGGTGAACAATTCATGTGATAAGTCGCCACAACTAATTGTGTCCCACAACAGTCCCAAAACCCAAAGATACTTAGTTCACTGATCCTATCGTCATATATTGATCAAACATGACAATAACAACTATCAAACACTCACATTTGACGAGTTGAAACCAGCAAATAGTTGGCATTTTTGGTTGAAAAATTAATTGAGATACAACTGCCCATTTCAAATAAACACATATCAAAATTTACACATCCATAAACACATACCCACGAGCACATTATTTCATGACAAAATAATGTCAGATAGTTTAGGTGAAAACAGTTTGATTAATCCTTCCTATCTTCCTACCTTTAACTTTGTCACTTCTGTCTGTATCTGTATCAACGTCTACGTGCAGATGCTGCAGCACAACGACCTATTGGTCTGGCTGATGTGCTGTCTGATGTGCATTTGCTCTCCCTCTCTCTCTTTTTCTTCCCAGAGGGCTCGTTTGGGCTGGTGTGCCACGCTGAAAACCCTCCTCTCTGACGAGGGAGGCCACTGACAGACAGGCACCCATTAGCTGCAGCTTTGATTCTTTGACTGGGTGATTAGTTGAGCAGGGGGCCCATGGAAGAGGGGGGTGGGGAGAGGTATAGAGGGGATTCAGTGACAGAATAAGACTTCTTGAGACCAGAGGATGGAGACACACACACATTTATTCTTTGTCCACTGGCTCTCCATGTATACACACACACACACACACACACACACACACACTGTAATGTAGCACACACACACACATTGTAATGTAGTTTAAAAGAGCATTCCTCAGGGTCTGACCTCCTCTGACTCTCATTAGCAGCTTTAATACAGACAGACAAGCATGCAACAGTCCTCTCTCTCACTCTCTCGTTCTCTCTCACACACACATACACACACACACACACACACACACACACACACACACACACAGGAGCATGAATATAACCCCTGATACCTCTAACCTTTACCCTCAACCACCACCAAGACTGTGCACCCATCCTGTAGCCGCTATACACCTAACAAGGAGAGGCCTATGGTTTAGAGGAGAAGGTCCACCGTCAAGGGGAGCAGTGACTCAGGGAAAGGGAGAAGTTTCCTGGACAGACAAACACACACACAAACACACACACACTTATTCTCACTCCGGACTGATCACACTGTTGAAGTTACTGTTACCTGCTAAAGCAGAGCCCTTCTAGAGTGAGAAACCTCTGCTAGCGTCATCCTGCCTGCTTTTAAGGTGTGGGTTGCTATGCCGCCATGTACCAGCAGCTCAGTTTGTCACATCACTCATCCATTATGCATCTGACTTCCTGCTTGCTCGCCTTAAAACCAGCATCAGCCTTGGATTGCGTCCAGTTTCCCGACTTCCAAAGAATGTTCATAACATGCAGATAGCATGATTTCACAAAGCCAAGGTGCGACAATAATCTCATCCAGTCCGGGCTCTTGTGTGTTGTGATGGCTGCCTCTGAGTTTCACTTGACACAGAGCCCTGATATTGACACTAGTGTGGGGTGTGCTGTGGGTGCAGCATTTGCTAAAAAAAATGTTTCCAGAACATCCTCACAGCGAAGCTCCATAACAATCCTCCAGGTTTTCCACCCACACACACACACACACCTTCCCTGGAATTTCCAAGACGATGGGCTGACAAATAGCACTCCTTTCCTCTTCTACCCTGACTCACCTGAGATACGTATCATTTGCTCGGGAGGCTTACGTCATTGTTGTGGGATTAAAAGGCTTTGTGTGACATAAAAGTGACTTTCAGATGCTGTGATATTTAGGTTGAAGTGACATGCACACGAAGAGTGCTTTCTATGAATGCCATTAATAACTTTGAGACCGCTCTCCCACACACAAACACATTTGCTGTTTCACTTCAGCAGGATTTAATTATACTGTAACATACTGAATTTAAGTATCACAGTGTACTTCCAGTCTAAAAGTGTCCAGGAGAACACACACAAACACCCTTGAACACTTGCTCAAACACATGCAGAGAGTTCTCTTCAGCTGTGTTTGTAAGTTGATAGCCGGTTTATTCTCGAGTGAGAGGCACTTGGCACTAAAAAAGTCAACATCAAGCATGTGTGTTATCACTGAGAACATGTTACTTCATATATTCAAACGCCACGTCTGAATTCCAGTCAGTGGGGACCCTTTGCCCTAAACCTGGCATGAACCTGTTATCCTGCAGAAAATATGCAGACCGAAGTTCTTGGTAGCCGGAATATAAACGTCAGGGTTGTTATTATAGAGAAGTTAAGGAAGAAAAACAGTCACCACCCAAGAATTCAATGACCGAAATCAGTCAACTATACTGCGATAGCTGGACTATAGGACAGGTTTGAGCACACAGAACTGTATTTTATCTAATCTATTCCAAAACAACACCAACATCCTGCTTCATATCTGCTCCGTATGCATCAAAGTCAGACAGAAATGCAGATAGAGTTACTGAGAAGCAGCTTGCACCCTAACAACTGGAACAGAGTTCTAAAAGCGAAGCGTTTAAATTTGACCCGCAGCTGTGCGTGCTCGGCTTTTAAAAGCGACTGTGATCATACGAGACACCGGTCAGTCCGTGCTCACAGTTTCAAACATCTTGCTGTGGGCCTTGTCTGGAGCATATACTCAAAAGTGAAAGCGCAATGGCCTTCAAAAGTCAAAGAAGCAGTCTGAGACCCTGCATGCCAAGCATGGGGGGGCTATTTAGATGTCAAGAGGTGTGTGTGATGGTAATGGGGCAGATGAGAGAGGAGGGCTGAAGCAGGCCCCTTTGCTTTGAGGATTCTCCATCCCCGCCAAGACCTGTCCAACTCCACCACTCCCACCCCACCCTAAAACCAAGGAAGAGACGAGATCAAAGAGGTCTTGCTTCTGTGCACACAGGCCCGCGTATCCACTTGTCAATCATATTTTTTTCCAGGGCTTTGGATTCAACAAGCAACCAGGTAGCCGCTGTCCACCATAGAGCACCGGATCTCTATGGTGGTAAATATACAGCAGAATTCACAAGATAAATAAGGTTTGTTGACCAAAAAAGCACATCCAGAAGAGGTTTGCTTTCAGACAATGTCGCCAGCAAGCCACAAAGAAAGATCTACCTCTACGTGACAGGTGGCTGGTGTTGAATTGCAGCCTCAGTCTGAGGATTGAAACCTCCTTCCGTGCTGCTGCAACAATTTCCTGCTGCTGCACACTGTAATGTCTATCTGACTGAATCTATGCATAGTTCACCTGGGCAGGTGCAGCCAGCTGTGTGAGTTCAGCTGATGACCTCACAACACAGGCAGCAGTGAGGCTGCCAACACGGTGTGGTTTAGGAGATTACTATAACCCACCGTGTTGGCACATTCAAACTCACATTTAATTAAAGAGACACATCAAATCAAATTTGATTCAAAACAAACTTGCGCATAATGCGACTGCCAAGCCCAAGATTATTCAGACATGCACAGCCACAAACACACGTGTGAGGCGCCACAGCACCTCGAATGGGATGGCAAATAGAGGGGATAAAAGCAATTTCAAATAATGAACTGCTTGTGTCTGAGCTGTCACTCGAGACACTCTCACTTCCTGCTCCTGGTGACATGGGAGCCACATCAAAGACGGAGTTCACGGGAAATCCCACCACGGCACCTCTAGACTGTCTGGAACAGCCTGAGGAGGTGTTTGTGGGTGGTTGGAGTATGTGTGTATATGCCTGTGTATGTGATAGAGATGTGGAAAAAACATGCTGTATAATGTGTGACTAGGAACAAGGCGTTTGTGTACGTCCAAGTGTGCGGCCCATGTAGACACGCACATGGTTAACAAGATCTGATGGTGAAACACAACTTCTCCTCTGCTCTAATCCGGCTTTTGTACAACTGTAACAGTAGAGTCAATTTTCCATCAATGCTGGGAGAACCCGCGCTACTGTATTTAATCCCGAGTCTGAAACCAGATCTCAGGCCGGCCTCGTCTCACCTACCTCGACATTCCTGGTCCACCTGCATGCGAAGGAGTGGCGGAGGTTGCTTCAAAGCAGACCTCAATGCTCATATAGTATACAATAACACACACAGAGACGCACACAATGCCATTCTTTATATATGTCTCTGATTACCCGGTGACTGACGCCTGTGTCAGCCTTTCGACCCCGTCCCGTCACCTTTGTGACACACACACACACACTCTCTTCAGGGCATGTCTGTGGTGCATTATTGAATTGGGAATCACGACAAATGACATTTTGCCTTCCCACACAACTTTATACAAGCTGTTTTTAGCACACAGTAAACTCCCACCTGCTCTGGCTACTTATTTACAAGCACAGACATCAGTGTACATTTCCCTCTATACATTAACGAAACAAAGGCAGAGCTAGTTAAGGCGGAATAAATGAGCTGCCCAGTAAAGAGGCCAGGACCACCACAGTAGCTATGGTTATACTAATACTTGTCATGGATCCAAGCTTAGAGTCATTAACATTCCCCCAAACAAGGGTGAGGGTACATCTGGATATCCCATGCACTCACACATGTGCATACACACACACACACACGCACACACACATACTTGGAGGGAACTCAATACTGTCCCTTTTCTACGGGCCAAACTCTGCGCTTTAGATGACAGAGACACCTGATCTACATTCCACCCCAATTCCCCTGGCAATGTGTGTGTGTGTGTGTGTGTGTGTGCATGTTTGTCTGCATCTACCCGAGCTTGAGTGGAGATTTTATATGTCCCAGCATGCTCTCTTAATAACAAGATGAATACATGTTAAATAGTGATCTGTATCTAAAAGTACGATTATTTGAGCGATCGCAGTGGAACTGCGTAAACGGCTGACATTGAGGATGGGTGCGGCAGGCCAGTGTTTCTTTGAGAGCCTCTGAGGCAGCTGAAGCTGTCAGGGGAATTAACATTTTTTACCAAACCACAACAGCAACTCTAAGCAATATCACCCAAGTCAAAGAAAATTAATGGAGGGATCAGTTATGAGCCTGGCAGCGTTTGTAATTGTCTTTGAGGCTGTGAGGTGCTCGAGTCCTGACGTGTAAAACTCATCAATAAAAAACGCTTTCCGTCGGATGGATGCATAATGACTCCCGGTATGATTTGCTCAGACAAATCTTGGCAAAAAGAAACAAATCAAAGCCGAGAGTGACCTGAAGCTCCTCTCTCCGAAATCATGAATATGTATGAGAACGTTAGCAGGACAAGGAGACTCATTTTGCCATGATGCAAAGGCAAATAGACTCGATTTGCATCCCCAGCTTGTGTCTTCATGTAAGAAATCTAATTCCTCTCCTGACCTCATACTGACCCCAGGACTGATGCTATGAATGAAGCAAATGCTAATAATGTCAACAGTACTGATGATCGTATGATCAAAACAGCAGCCTGGGACCTGATAGGAATGTCTTGCTGCACCAGAAACCAGGATTGGGTCCTACTGGCTCCTCGTAAATCCATTATTACGTTTGTTTGTTAAGACCATACTGAGTCCTTTCTAGCTAGTAGTTACTAAGTTGGCTTGATCTCCTGCTTAGTAGTTAGTAAGTTTGCTTATAGCTAGCCAACTAGCGAACTACTAACTATTACTGCTGTCAAACTAGTGATTTACTCAACAATGCACCACAGGTCTGGATTCAACATTTGTCTGTCAATCAATGTGCTGTTGTCAAAGGTGTTGCTGCGAGGCTTGCAGCTCTTTCTGAAAGAACCTGTCAGTACGCTAACAGTTAGCTGTCATGACGGAGAGAAAGTGTCTTCTTTTCTGAAGAGCTCCAGGAGGCTTGCTCCTTCCTTCGTAAAGTACCCAGCCACAAAATGATTGCGTTCTGTAAACAATGGAAGAGTACATTTTTTCGTTCGCGCACGGTGGTAATGCAGACATTAAAGATCATTCTATGAAGACTAGATCGATATCCAATAGCTGGCAGAGAATGTGTCACACACGGCCATTTAGCCGACAGCCTGAAAACAAAAGCAATCATGTACGTATGTGAACATGAACAGTTTTAAACGCCATGGTTTGACTTAGTTTTACTAATACAGGCAAGCAGAAATATGTGGTTCACAGTTAGAATCAGTGGGATATCGATAATGCTAACCTAGCCGCTCAATTGTATTTCAACCAAGTGCTTTGAGATATTTGTGTGTTATTTTTGTGAAATCTAATTTAAAATCATCCCAGTTTACATCATAATCAAACACCATTTTAAAGTGTCAGATATGTTGACCATATTTCTTATCACGTCTTTTGCTCTCTGACTTAACTGGTCACGTGTTTGCAAACTCACATTAATTGTGTCAGTTAGCTCCTTGCTCCTCCTGCATAAATCTCCTCTCTTGCTACCCTCGATGTGAGCGTGAGAAGGTGCCTCACCTACTGACGGGGCCCTCCTGTGGTGCGGGGGACACTCCAGGGTGCCCTGTTGAGTTCGGCCAAACATGGCGGAGTAAACGGCGATCTGCATACCCCGTTTGCAGCTCAGCCTCATCCTCTCCTCCTCACAGACCACCTTACTCTCATACTCGTCTGGTGATAGAAGGAAAGAGTATACATGTGTGTTACAAATAATGAAAAAACCAAAAGACCAGTTTCTTCCCAAAGGTTACGTTTACAATTTAAACAAATGTAACTAATCCTGTAGTTTATTTCTCATACATCTGCCATTCACTCCTCACGCATGCCCACTCATTATTTCCTTGCTGTCATTGTTCAGGGCTGCCAATGATGATCTGTTTAGATCAGCTGGTCTCCTTTATCCAATAGCACAGCGACACAATTACATCGTTAGATAATCGTGTACGTTCATGCTGCTGTTACGCACCCCCTCCACCTCCCCATCTCCGCCCAATCGTCGCAGATTAATCAGCTTCATCAACTCATCATTCTATCAGCCTCGTCATCAACCACCACCACCAGTGTCTGGACTCCACAAGGGGATTTATCTTGCTGCTGCTCAGGGCAGACACCCCTCGAGAGTCCAAGCACCAAAGACTTTTCTTTATCCGACTTCTCTCTCCTGATTGATTTATATAGAGTTTGAGTCGAAGCTCATAGATCTGCAAAAAAAACCACTATAATAAACAAAATATTTGAGCTGCCGCCGAATCATTCAGTTAACGTCATGTCTTGCCGACGAGACATTACGTTATCCGTTCATTTTTAATAAGCACTGGAAGCAGACGACTGACAAAAGGCCTCATTCAGTGTAAACAGGCAGAGACAGAGGTAGAGTCGCTCAGTGGACATGTAGAGCCATGCAGAGGCATTCCTCACACACATCCAGCCACAGTGACCTGTGACAGACACAGCAGCTCTACTGGCCAGCAAATAAAAACACAACAGCAGCCGCTTCTACGGCCATGTGGGGAGTGGAACAGGAATGCAGAAAGAAGAGAGAGCAAGAGAGCAGAGAAAAAAGGGGGGCAGGACTCTTGGTGACGGATTCACTCTTGTTTGCTCTCTATCCCTCCCTTTCTCCTTCACTTCCTCTGTCCTCCATCCACCTCTCCTTTCAGAGGCAGTGATACCTGTCCGTTGCACCTCACTAACACCCCATGCAGCCTTTCTCTCTTCCCCTGAGAAGTCATTGGTTAAGTGACAGTGAACAAAGATCTGTTGATTGGCCCCGGGGTCCAGTGGAAAAGGAAAAAGTGGGGAGGGCAGGGGGATCAGTGGATTAATGCCCACTTCTGGTCACTCTAGTGTGAACTGCTGCACAGCTCAGCGCGGCTCGGCTCAGCACAGCACTGAGCCATGAATGGAGACCCGAATCTGGGTGGGATTACTGCACTGTTGTGGCTCCCCTCTGGAGTGATACTCTTAGCTTCCTGGCTCACAGGGAGAGGGATAAAGGGAGAGGCATGCAAAGAGGGGTTTTTTTTTTCTTCTTTTAAATGAAGCGGCGAAGATGGCAGCGGAAGGAAAGACTCACATAGATAGTGTGACGCTTAATTCGGTGAAGAATTTATAGTGAAGCAAATGATTGGAGAAATCGGTCAATTGTGAGGTAAACAATATTCAATTAACAATTAAACAATTATTCCTCCATTGTCGTCCCATAAAAACACATCAGTGAGACACATTGTTGCACACGGTGACATGTTCCTTCATGAGGACAAACTTTTTAACTCACTCGCCCACCAAACGTGTATTGATTCACGGCTGAAAATAGTCCCTCACAAAAACACTTTTTACTCAAGTTTGAGTGACATTTGCCAAAAACTACAGTACCCAGCTATTTCGGGAAATTACTTTTTTTTTTAAACGTTTTAAACCTCTACATCTGTGTAGTGTTGGTTTAGGTCTTTCAGTGGGATTTGTTGAGAATAAGAAAAATCTAGAATAAAGCCAACGTTATTCTTCAATTACCGTAATATAGTGAAGTGCAATATTCAAATGAGGAAAAACATGCACATGACAAATATATATATTTTGGTATGAAATTAATTTAAAGGCAGACTAATCAGACCTGACTATTATCGCGGCTTTCTTATGCTGCTCTGTCCAGTTTTCATGTCTTGCATTGCTGCTGTACACAGGGGGGGGTACAGCAGCACCTGATAAAATCTGAACACTGTTTTTTGTACATTTCAAAGTTCAGTTAAAAATATGGATGCACCTAAAGTCCATATACAATCAGCCATTTACATCATGGTCATTGTTTGAAAGGACACTTTAAAGCAACACTTCTCCTATAGCTCTAATACTGATCTTCCTTTGACTGTTAATAATGTAATTAATTTAGTCTAAAAGGTGCAAATTAAATGCCCCCACCCCCGATGTGTTTCTGATTCAATGTGGAGGTGTGTGAGAAAAGAGAAGAAAAAAAACCTGTCCCAGCACATAGAGAGAGACAGAAATGTGTGTCACTGTCAAGATACGAGGCGGTGAGGGACTTACTAGGTCTGCATTTGTACCAGACAATGAGGTATTTACTGCTGTCAGGACACTGGTCCGTCCCGAACACGCGGCTGTTGACAAGGACTTGACAGCTCCTTCTGTCTTGGCACTCGTCCAGCATTTTCTAAAGAGGGACAGAGTGACAGACAGCGGGGGAAGACCAAAGAGAGGTTTAGTGGGAGAACAAAAAGGCAACGATGGCGAGGCAAACCTAAAACCACTTCAAACAAGCTGCTTATAGCCATGGGAATAAGGAGGAGAGGAGCAGGTAAAGAGAAAAAGCTCCACTCCACTCATTTCCTGGCATCCTCTTGCTTCTCTAGTTTCATCATCTTTAGCCAGCTGTAAGCCAGGTGAGCACATTCCAACACAATAGCTTCTCCGATAGTGAAATCCCACTGGCTGGAGGAACGACTCAATGGATTCTGTTCAGAGCCACCCCCCAATTTAACATGAAGGAGAAGCATTTACTACAATAGATCATGGAATGCAGAGGGAGAAACAAGGGTTTCCATACATCTGCAGGTCCTTTTCAAGGGATTTTTTGACAGAAATAGAAAATATAGATTAAAGCCAGTTCAACATGTTAAGGTAAAATTGATCAGACATATCTCCAAATCATCATTAAATGTTTGATGGAAAAGGTTACACACTGATAATCAATTAAAAGTACCACAATGCTGAATGCTTCTACTCGATTTTCAATGTGAGGATTACTTGTATTAGTGAAAGTCAATTAACTAATTACTACTAAAAATGCAACTACTTTTTATAATCAATTGATCATTAAAGTCTTCTATCAAGCTAAAATGCTTAATACTTGCAATTCACAGCTTCTCAAATCTATCTATTTCATTGCACTATTTGTATTTAACAATTGACTTTTATATAGACATTTTATTTTGTATCATTCTGTAGGTAATAGGGTTTTTTTATGCATATTTATATATACACCTATTTTCACATACTTGTGAACAGTTTTAGTCCTGTCTATTTTACCTTTATTTGTCAAGCTTTGCTATCCAGCTGTTATGTATTTCTGTGCAAGTTCATTGAGAGCAATATAAACAACCAGAGTCGAGTTTATTGCATGTGTACACATACTTGGTGATTTAGATTATGTATGGACATTTCATAGATTAAATAAATAATTAAAACAAAGCATTAGATTGACAGTTAATGAAAATAACCATTAGATTGGGATACCCTCGAAGCAAGCATTTTTATTTGGAGACATATATGTAATCCCAACAAACCGGGGGTCACGAACAGGTCGTACGAGGGGATTCTTCAGGGTTGTACTAATGTGGGTGGCGCAGCAGTCAGTCATTCTCTCACTTCAGCACAATGCACTCTCTGTGTCTGTGCATTCATGGCTGTCCTGTCTATTATGGAAACGGAGGGTGTTCGACGCTAGAAGGCAAGGGGGACCAAGAATAAACCAAAGGACCCAGTGAATGCTGAACAGGATGTGTTTGTGTGTGTTTGTACTGGTGCTGCAAAGGGAGGGTTCTAGTCCAGCCGCATCCCAATTTAGGAGAGGATGCTGAGGCAAAGACCCCATGAAATCTCTTTGTGTCTTGGGAACAAGCATGCTTCCTCTTTAGAGAGTGTAATTTGCCGGAAAACAGCCTCACAAAGCATTACATAATCAGTGGGGTCCTCCAAAATATAACCCTTGGCCAATTTTAGGATTTTACGGGACATTTCTCCCAGGAGGATCTGCAGACCACAAGTGATTTGAGAGTGTGTGTGTGTGTGTGTGTGTGTGTGTGTGTGTGTGTGTGTGTGTGTGTGTGTGTGTGTGTGTGTGTGCGTGTTGGTGAGAAGAGTGGACTAACTGAGGGACGAAAGCCAAAAACAGAGAGAGAAAGATCCAGGTCTGGGACACATGGGAGACACTGGGGACAACTTTTAACAGAGCTCTACGGAGGCTTAGGAAAACTCTTATTAACTTTGGGTACAACTTATTAAAAAAAGAAGAAAAGTAACCAAAATGATGACAAAATGTTCCTTTTCTGACACAAAACGCTACCAGGTGTGAGCTTAGTTACTAACCTGTAGTGCGGTGGACACAGAACAATATCGGTCATCCTCCTGGCCGTTATAAGAACTTAGGAGGGCCTGGTAGGTCTGAGGGCACTGTAGGCGGTCAGAGGCGCCTCTCCTTCCATAGAAAGCTGATTGGATGGTGATGGTGGTGCGGGGCGGGCAGCGAACAGACAGGAAGTCTCCGTCACAGGCCTGCTCGGTGTAGTTCCTCAACACTTTGGACAGGTAACCTATGAGACAGCAAAATGCCAAATCAGCTGTTACTTCAGTCGATCACGACATGCACAAAACATTGACAATGTCTTGAGCCCTTTGGCATGACTTGCATTATATGTGCTTCCTTAAGCTGTATGGTTTTATTTCAATAAGCTGGAACCAACAAGGAGGAAAATGCTTACTTGGCATGGTTACAACATGCTTTGCATTGCCCAAGCCTAATTACCATTTAATCCCTCATTTCATTCTACCATCATATGCAGAGTGGGTTGGCAGCATGCTACGGTCTCTTGTGATCTTATTTGTTCAAAGATTAAGTGTTTCCACGGACATATGCCGGAGCTGCATATCAGCAAGCCCTGACAGATCACTGCCTACATGTAGAAGACACCTCCAGGCCTAGAATACCACAATAGCACAGAGAGGGTAAAGCTAAAGCTCATTTAGCTGTTAGCGTCAGCCCTCCGGTCATGGCTGCGGAACATACACTTATCTGGTTGATATTAAAAAATACCTGACAAGGATGATTTTTTAAAGCCTGACATTATTACACTTTCTCCCACCAGGATGCAGCGCACGCACACATCCTCACTGGGCCTTTTCCATAGATTGGCAACAGAGTTCTGAGAGCATTCTGAGGCATAGCTCGGCAGAACGCTACCACTAAAAAGCGACCTAAAGCCTCTGATACATCACGGAGCTGTCTTTGTTAACGCTTTCATCTGCAATTTCTATTCGTATGTTGCCAGTAACTATGTTTACTTGTACTACACACAACCAGCTGGTATCAAGCCTGTCAATAGAAGCATTATACAAACCATTTATTGGAACAAGCACCGCGTGAACTTTCATTTAACCTTGGAGGCTGCCTCAAATCACATAAAAGCTCTCATTCTTTTAAAACACTGAAGTCTCTCGGCTAATTCTACTTTCCTATTAAGAGTCTCTGAGAGCTGCCAGTCAGCCAGTCAGTCACTCGGGAGAACTGAGGCCATCACAAAGCCACCATTGACATTCCAGACGCTGAGAAGGAAATCACAGATAAAGGAGCGAGCTGATCCACCGGCCACTGTCCCATAATGTCTTTCTGAAGTTATCTGGAACATTTATCTGCTGGCTGCAGCAGAGGAGAAACAAACACTTTTCTTTTAAGTCTTAGCTTCTCAAATGTCTCCGTTTCCAAATTCATCCAGGTTATTATAAATAAATCAAACTCATGCTGAGACATGCAATTATTTTGACTATTTTATCAACTGAAAACAACTTCCAACGCGAGCTCAAGCTTCCTTCTAAGTGCTCTGCAAACACATTTACAGAGAGGTAAACACACGCACACACACACACACTCTTGCTAAGTGGACACACTGTGATTCAATTATCTGTATTTGGTTAGTGTTTGGGTCGGGAAGAGGAAATAACAGCGTTCTCTAACACACACGTTAGCACACATGCACGTACACACATGGGTAGACACAAAACACACACATTGTCCCCTTATCACCATGGCCACAGTTAAAAGAAGGAAGGGAAACAAGAGACATTCTCCGGCTTTGAAAGGTCGGCCTCTCTAAATAGAGATGGTTATTAAACCACCATTGCTCACAGTAACAGGTTTCCACCTGTGGCTGGGTTGTAAAAATGGAGAACAGGTGCACAAGCAATCCTATTTCAAAATGATCAGTGTGTGAACTAGATACAGCAGCTTCCTTTACATTACAGCTCAATTAGTTTTAATTACCTGTATTTATTTATGCATTTGATCCAAACTAGGTCATATGCATCATCCTGCAATCAAATCATAGAAATTGGATCCCTGAAATAAGATCTGGTATATGAACATGTAGGTGTTTGGATTTGAATGATGAAACATGTTCTCTTTATTCGACTTAATGTGTGAATGACCCACTTTAAAATTTTAAGGCAGTCCGATTCAGAACTTGCACTTATGGCGTCACTTATTGAAATTTTGATTCTTTCTTTCAGTCTTGTGGGCTTAACTAGTTGCTCCCCCTCCCACAGTGATCTGCGGCTTACACACAGGTCTGCCACATTCCACACAGGGTGAGAGGGAACTTGGCATTCCCCCTGGCAGTGAGACCACACACACACACACACACACACACACACACACACGTATAGAAAACGTCAACACAAACAAAGCAGGAACAAGCCGCAGCGCTTGGCTCTTGAGGCCAGGGTGTGTGGTGCACTGGGGTAACAGTATCACATTATCAAGGCTGGTTCTTGGCAAAGCGCCCGTGCCATGAGAGACCACGAGTTTGCGCAGCCCTCCAGTTATACCGAGCCTCGGGTACAGCGGTGTAACCATGGAAATGGCCGAGGTTATGAAGAGGGTGAAACGGAGAGGGATGAAGGTGGATGATTGAATTTGCACAGGCCACTTGGAGGAGGAGTTTCTTGGAGAGAGGGATCACCAAAAACACACACACACATACGCCTTCCTCCGCCATACAAAGAGGGATTGTGGGTAAAAGCAAACAGATTATCTCACACAAACCCTCAGGTGCTTTCTGAAGAATCCATTTTTCTTTTCCAGCCATCCCACCCTCCTCCCACTCTCTCTCTCTCTCTATGTCTTCTTCAGGATCATGACTATTGTTCCCTTCATGCTACCTGTTGACTGAAGACTCCTTTCAAGACCAACAAATCAGGCGGGGTTGAGGCACCTGTGTATACCGCCCAGCCAATGACAGGTGTCCCTCAGAGGCAGAAGGCTGAACAATGCAGGAGGAACACCCAGGCGTCTCTCGTCCTCCCTGTCTCTTTTCATGTGGGACCAGACTCCTTCCTTAACTAGCTCTCTGCCCTTTCCCTTGACAAAAGCACCGCACTATTATGTCTGCTGTTGTGTTTATTCGGTCATTAAAAGGCAGGAGGTTTGCGGACGCGATTCCTGTTCGTGTACAAACAGGATTGCTTTTGTCGTGAACTGGATTGAAAGGTGCGCACGGTCCATTTAATCTCTGCACAAGCAGCATAGGGATTTGTTATAAACATAGGCGCAGACGACGAGCACCTGCTTTTTGTATCCATCATCCAACACAGATGGGAACTTGTCATATGATGCGATTTAACCTGTCAGTAGGCGTAATCTTTCAGCCAATTGCAACGCTAGAGTGGGAGGCCCTTGTGAATGTTAGCGCCTCATTTGTGGTCATGTGATGACCCTAAAGTCTGACCCATCGGTGGAGAGGTCAGGTATGATGGAGATTAGTGACGGGCCGCTGTGTTGTGTCAACATGACACAGAGCGAGGCCTGTTGGGAGAAGGCTTTCCTCCCTGGGATTCACTGATTAGACTCAACCTGGTGCAGGTCACATACCAATGCAAATTTACAGCCGATTGTGGGTAAATATGCTTCTTTATTACTTCCATATAACGTGCATTTTCCCAGCTGGAGCTCCCACTGCAATCGTACCTGTCTCTCCTCTCGGGGCAGACCAAGAGGAAGCTGTTATTCACTTTCTTCATGGTCCACTAAGCTGAGGTGTTCAGTGTCTGCTACGAAATGAGAGCGACAGGTATTTCTAACATGAACCGAGGGGCAGGAGGGAGGAAGAGAAAGGAGAGAGGAGAGAGGAGAAGGGGGACGGTTTGACTCCAGAGGCAGTTCAGGTGGAGTTTGTTACTCATGCTCAGGGCTTTCCCCTGCTTTTGAAAGATGCCACCTCCTCCTATTGGCTGGAGCATGAACAATGTATTACTGAGGTGTTATAATAGCGCCGGCTTAATGCTGCTTATTATTCAACTGCTTACTCATTTAACTGGATTTTATGTTGCTTGTGAGGTAATGTTTGTAAAGCCTCTTGCATTGGGCAACGATGATTAATATTGCAGAATAGTAGAAGATTACATCTTAGCTTAGTGGCTCAAAGGTTCCAGTTTAAATTGTATTTTAGAGATAATCAGCAGGCATAGTAGTTGTAACTACAACCGCTTTAAATAGATCATGTATGTAGAACAATACAGATGTATCTGCAACAACTCCTCAAAGCACATTCCATAGAAAGTAAGGAACCAAGACATTCTTGAAAGCTACAAAATCAAAAGGCTGTATTGTGTTTCATCTTGGTACATTAGGTATTTAGGCATTTACAGCTTCATGACTTTATTGGTGTTATTTTAGGCAAATTATAGCCATCAAACCATCAACGGTTCAAAGATGCAGGACTGCAGGCCTGCTGCTGGAGGAGGAATTCCCTTTAAGTGGTGATTACTGGGAAGAGCGGAGGTTTCCCCTCAAAGACGCTCGCCGCGCTCTGGCGACACTCTAGAGGAGGCTGGTGGAGATGAAGAGGACTATGAAAAGAAGAGAAGAAGATAAGTGACGGAGAAGGAAAGTGGTAGATAAAGACATGCTGAATCCAAAGAGACACCTGCTACATAATCAAGTGTTAATTCAAAAAGTGAAAAGATGTCGAGAGGGAAGTGGTTTTAATTGGCAAGAGAAGAGAAAGACAGCGTACTGGTCGGGAGAAAGAAAGCTAAGGGATCCTTTAAAAGTGAAGCCACTGCTTACAGGATGTGGCAGCAGAGGTCCAAAGGCCAAAGCTGGTGGCTTTAGGCCCTGTAGTAATTACTTTTCTCCTCAGACCACAGAGGCGGCACAAGGGCCTGGAGCACGGCATGGAGTTTAGATAAAGCAACCACTGGTTCTAAATCATACGTCGTCAAAACTCTGCAGTCACCTCTTCTTACCTGAACTTGAGCTGAATATACGATAGCTGAATGAGACAGGTTTATGAGGTGTGTCGACATGAAATGAGACCTCAAACATGAAAAGAAAACGGAGCAAAAGTTCACACGGACGCCACAAAGGACACACCGCTACACGATGGACACGATGCCAAAGGAAAGCTACGACCAGCGGCTGCTGTAAAGATGCCAGTGCTAACTGCTAAGCCGTTCAGATTTGGGTCCAAAAAAAAAAAAAATGCATTCCTAAAATACACTGCATTCCTCTGCTTACAATACATTAGTCGTGCTGCTATGGTCATGTTTTGGATTAGCCTACTTTCTTGCTAATCGCGCAATGGGGCAGAAAAAGAGCAGCGAGATATGTTGCTCAAACCTAAACAGTTAGATTTGAGTTAGAGCCGGATTGCCTTTTAAACTAATCGAGGATACTGCACATTTAAAGACATTTCAAGTGCAGCTGTAAGTGCTGAGGGAAACAATCTAAGATGTTTGTGCATGAATTTGAACAAACATGCGCTAGCTTGCCATTTTGGTTCAGAGCTAATATTTGATGGATTGTCGTGATCTCGATATTTGATGGTCTATCATTTTGTTTGCTCACATCCGCAAAGCCACTTTGTACACAGCATGAGCTGAAAGATGACATAAGGGTTTGTAGAGCACGGTTGGGTGATAACGCTCTGCAGGTTTTTCCACTATGAGTGACTCCTGCTACATAACACATAGTCATTTGATCCACAGTTAATAAAAGCTTTAATATATAATAATATATTAGTTATTTGTGTTTTTAGTTCATTGGTAGCATGGTGATGTGCAGAACAAGTGGAAAAGTGTGTGCGAGAAGTGGGGGCTGTATTGTATTGACAGCATTAATGGGCGGCACGTGACGGCTGTTGAAGTGAGTGAGGTGCAGGATTCCTAGAGTACTTAGAGTAACATGTTAGCGCACACACACACACACACACTGTACACAGTTTTTTTGGGGGGTGGGGGTGTCAGCTGAGGGGGCTTAATGACATGAGGTTGGTCCGCTGGATTTAACCCTAGCGTTGGTCTTTGACTTCACACTAAAGAGTATCCTCCCCTTTTCCCCAGGATACAAACCCAGCATGCGTTTCACACGTTGCTTTCGGAAGAGTGTGGCAAAAACCTCATAGAGAAAAACAACATGATAGAGGACGAGTAAACTGAGAATTGGAGAAAATATGAGGGCTCTGCTTATACTTAAAGCAAGATTTACTGTGTTCTTTGAGCCAATAGAGGTGAATCTGACTCATGATGTAGCGGGCTGTGGAGATTCACAGGGGTTAAACCATGTGCATTAACATGGGCCATCCTGGTGCATTCAACATTAAGGTTCTGCATTCATTCTCACCCTTTCCAGTCCATCGGCCATGACAAACAAACCTCATTTACATGTTTAGATTTAGTTCACTGAAATACTGCGGTGTAAGAATCTAGAGGCAGGAGATGAGTGCATGCTAACATGTTTATCCATTTTTTTAAATCACCACATGGGCTTGCGGTATGGCGTGTATCAAGATACTCCGGTGATAGTCTCCTTAATTTGAATGGCCCGAGTTGCTATTATCCCATTTCCTCTCCCAACAGACAAGGGCCGGAGCCCGAGCAGCTGAAGTCATTAAACCGGAGACACAAACACAATCACTGTGCTTGCCCGATGGCTTATCTTTCGAACACCTACACACACAAACACACACACTCACATATGCATATACACATAAACCCACAGAGGCATGCAGAGGCCCACGAACTTCAACCTGCTGGACATGATCAGCAAACTTCCACACCCAGCCCCCCAGCTTTCCTGAACACTGCATATTTATTTGCTCACACTCTGACGTACCAGTTCCAACAGCAGCAGTCTCCCAGGCTTATAATGGGCTGTGTGTGTATTATGGCCAATGGGCCTTAAAGGGATTCCCCCTTTGAGACTGATGCAGTGACACAGAATAAATCCAGGATATTTTTAATGCGACGATGTTGATTATCTGACCTTACATTACATTAAATGTTGTCCCAACGAATATTGGGCTGCACAAAACTGGTCCTGCTAAACATTAAAATGAAAAAATGAACACATTGCAATAATAAATGCTGGATAACTATAACTGCATGTCATGTGAAAATGATATTAGACGAAACAACCTCGTTTGCTTTAGTTGTTTACTGCAACAAGGTGGAGTTTTATCTGCCCGGAAAAGGCAAGAAAGGGGAATTGAATAGAGAGAACTCGAGGGATGTCACAAGCTAAGTCAAAAATTGTATCAGGCGGGATGAGAACTGTATGCTCTGGTTTGGCTGGAATGAAATCACAAGAGAAGCTTAGGCTAATAACTTAGTCATGTTAGCAGAAAGACAGCGGTTGATATTTCAGGATATCAGCGTCAGCTTACTTCTAACAGACAATAGGAGGACGTCCACCTGTGGGTCTGTTGTCTAAGCTCATCCTGAGGGGGTGACCGGGTAATAAACATCTGCCGGGCTGGGGAGAGGCCATCTAAGTCTACCCTAGGGAGTCCCCAAAGAACTAAACACGGGTCCCGCCCAAGCCCTCTCATGAACTCTGTTAGCACGTGCCTCTCCTTATGACCCCCGGGGGGTCAAAGGGCACAAGGCGAGAGGACGTTTTTACTCTGAGTCTCTCTCTGCACATGTGTGTTCCTCATCATTGCTGGGATGGGGTGCGGGGGGTCAGAGGGGTGAAAGAGTGATGGGCACAGAGGTTTCGAGAACAGCCTCCCTGATGTTTGGATACATGTCCAGACGCCCACAGAGACAAACAGAAAAAGTGTGTGACAGAAAGAAAGACACAGGGAGATGGCCGGAGAGAGCCAGAGGAAGAGGAATCTGTCATTTTAATGGTCACTTTTATGGCCTGGGAGAGTTGGGTGGCATCCAGACTGCCTCGTCACTGACCAGTCTGGCAGACACCAGACAGATGCATGAGTGTGTGAGCTTTATTGCCACAAAGTGAACGACAGATGTACCTTTCATCAGTCGTCCTCACCACAGCGGATTGGATTTAAGTGATTGTTGGGTGGGGCAGTGGTAGCCTAAGGCTTAGAGAAGACAGCTTGTGACAGAAAGGTCATCTCCTTTCACTTCTTTTCACTGCTGTTGTGCAGTTCAGTCAGACAAACGCTAAGGACTCAACCATTTATAGTAAATTATATACATTTAGAGTCTGCTCTTTAAGGGAGCTCTCAAAGAACCTGATTCTGCTGGAGAACTAATCCCCTCTCATTAAAAAGTAAACAAATCTTCGGTAAATAACTAAAAGAATAGGTACTTTGATACCCATGAGTGTCAGCTGCCATCGCTAAGGAGAAGAAGCCAGTGTGAGAAGCGCAGACTGAAACAGGAGCAAATTTGGAAAGTTTCATTGATGCAATTGGCAGCAAAATATTTCGCCAAAGTTTCAGAATTCCTCCAAATTTAACCCAGAATCTGAACGTGAATCCATAATCACTGCAGAATCATTTTAAGGTTTCTGTAACACGTGATTTTTCCAGTAAGCCTCACATTCTGTAAGCAATGTTTCTTGACTTTTTGTACAGGTTTGTACCCTTTGGCTAAAATGAAGATAAAGAATGCTGAAACGTGAGAATAACGATGATTAAGAATCTTTAACCTTATGATTCATAATTGAGTTATTCATTAAAGTTACATTTTTTTATATTAAGTAATTATTCATTAACAATTGCTACTCGTTTGCCTTTTTCCTAGCTTTAGTGCTGCACAACCAGCTAACATTATTGATGCAGAAAATCACTGTGACTTTTACCTCCACAACCCCACACTCTCACACTGTGCAACTCTATTCTTTCTTTACACCCTGGCTGCCCTGGCCTCAATTCCAGTAGCCTTCCTCCTCCGTCATTTAATGTAATGAGTTTTAATGCACCAACAGAAGGCAGCGTACCTCTATCAAGGTTCGAGCATGTGCTGTGAAAAAATAGAGGTATTTCCTTTGAGAAAAAAAAAGAGGTAGAAGTGGGTGGGCACTCAGAGGTCGAGCTTTTTGGGGAATTAACAAGCTTATCGGGGGGCTGCACTGTGAAAACAAGCAATAGAACAACTCCTAAGGAGCTGAGGGAGGGAAAAGCCGTCTGCAGCATGTCTAATGGGACTTAGCAGGGAGAGATCCCCTTCCATTTACAACAAACCCAGACGTATCTGCAGGAATGACCAGACTGGATGTGAAAGCTTACCTTGCCCTATTCATTCTGAGTTTCACAGAGAGTTTGTTTTTGTAGCTACCAAGTAACCGGGGTCTCATTGGGTAAAACTCTGCTCGCCTGTTGAATGTAAAGTCTCGATTTGTATAACATCCGCTGCTACACATAAACCCTTTGCTGTACAACTACCGCACCATAATTAACGATTATTTTCATAAATCTCTACTCGTTTCTTTTCAAATGATATGCTTATTGCCCTCATAGAGCCTGGTGTGTGATGTCATTAGTCTCTAGTCTGGCAACCAAAAAACCCAAACCATCCTATTCAAGTTTAAATAATATGATGTGGGTTTGCTAGCCTTACGACTATTGGATGGATTGCCATTACATTTGGTACCCAAGAGGATGAATTCATCCAATATTTTAGTTTATGACCAAGCACCTGCAAAACAAATGGCATTCCCGTCAGTTTCAGCTGTGCTTTGTGTTAAGAGTTTATAAGCAAACGCTAACATGCTTAACTAAATTGTGACCAGAAAACATTTTCCTCTCTAAACATCAGCATGTTAATCTCATGGTGACCATGTTAGCATGCTGAGGTCAGCATTTTCTCAAAGCCCGTCTGTGAAGTAAGGATGAATCTCTGACCAAAAAGTTACTCGTATCGCAATTCATCGCAAAACAACCAATGACATCTCACCAGAAGTTCCACCAACCAATCAGCCAACAGCCCAGTGCCATGAAATAGTCAAGATAAATCTAATAATGGATTCTGTCATACACATTTTCAACTTCCAGCTATAGCAAGACTTGTTTTTTAGGTCGACGCTATGCTGCAAATGGAACAAATGCGGTCCATGTTTTTTTGGGGCTTAAACATGGAAAGAACAAGAGAAAATCTCTCTTCGGTTCCCTCCCCCCTTACCTGAGCTAGCCAGAGGGGCCAGTAAGCAACAGATTAGCAGTGCTTTGGGGAGCGGGCTGCTGTAGCGTGTTGTAATGCAGACTGTCAGTCCGACACAGTTGGGGGGCTACACAATGCCTCCTTGTTCAGACTGGCCCTTCTATGCCCCACCTCTCTACCTCTCCATCTCTCTTGCTCGCTCTCTACCTCTCCATCTCTCCCTGCTGTCTCTCTCTCTCTCTCTCTCTCTTTGCCTCTAGGGGTTTAATCAAACCATAAAAACTAATGGTGTTCAAAACGTTCTTCTCCCTTTCCGAACAAAGCATGAGGTGAAGATGGAAGAGAGGATTGAGGGATGGAGGAAGAAAGGATAAAAAGGAAGCCGGATCAAGGCGGACATGTTGACTCCTAAACCAAACATAAATCAGCTCCCAGGAAACAGAGAGAAACACCGAAAAAAAAGGGAGACAAGAGGGGAGGAGGAGGGGAGGAGGAGGGGCATCAAAGCATGGTTGACATTCTCTGAGATGCAGGAGCAGAAAAGGTGTGTGCGCTGGTTTTCAGCGTGTGTGTGTCATGGGGCTCGCTGAGAGCATAATTCAGCAGCCTGCACACAAGTGGGGAGGACATGTGCACACGCCCACCAGTCTCTTTCTCGCTAACTTGTTTCTGTTTACAGCTCAGTTTCATCCTTTAAACGCGTGGTGCAACCCTTTGTGCTTGCAGCAGCAGGTATCAACTGCTTATCTGATTCCCAACGAGAACACAAACTCTCTCTGGTAAAAAATACCTGCCTGTGCTCAAAATATGACAAATGAGACTGCATTCTTAATTAACCGCACGATTGTTGTCTAAACAAGAGATGTGAGGACAGCTCGCTAAACTGCAGCTGCATGCAACAGCACCGGGGTGTCACTAAAGAATCTCCCTCACACGTTTCACGGTGTTTTCTTTGGGGCTTCTTACACCTCCCCCATGCAAGAGAGGGCAAGTGCAAACACACACCTGCGATGTCTACATATGCATCTTTGCAGTAAAATGCTTTAGGAGTTAGACCCCTCTTCTCTCCCCAATAACAGTTATTACTAGACATTTGGGTGGTTTTAGGGATTGACAGAAATCTATGCTAAATAATGATTATCATATTACGGGTTGATTGTGAGCCTTGATTAAGACACACAGCCTTGTTCAGCTGGTAGTTAGAGCTCATCCACAGCCTACGTAGGTCATTTTGAGTTTATTTTGGGAGTTTCCCCCAAAAAAACCAGGTTGGAGACAGACGCTGTTTAAAAAAGGTGACACCTACTCTCACTCAGATTATAGTGATTTTTCACAGCCTATGGAAGCCCTCAGTCAACACACTGATAACACCCCATTACAGGACAGTACATTGGTGAGACCCTAAGGCTGCTTCACACATGTAGTTTGGTTTATTTGATTTAGAGAAGAAAACTTTTTTCTTCTGGACTGTTTTAGATTTATTTTTTTTTTTAAATGAACCAAGAGCTGTTATTCAGTTATTAAGTTACCGACTGTCATCCTGCTTCATCAGCACTACATGAACACACGTCGCAAAATCAAAGAGGTCACGCAAGGTATAACTGGCTACAAGCTTTATTCGGATTATTACACTGCCACTTATAATAATAACAACATATAGGTGCATAGAAACTGAATGAAAAAGAAAAGTCTTGTACCACAATATTAAATGGTAAATGGACTGCATTTATATTCTTTCTTGTCTTAGCGACCATTTAAAGCGCTTTACAACACAAGCCAGCATTCACATGCTCTCAGTCAGGCACAGCGGATATAGTTACAGTGTGGGCACTAAATATCACTCATCAGAGAGTCCGAGTAAGACACACAAGCACTTCAGCTTTGTTTATACTCGCTCATGGCGCCGTAGCGCGAGCTTCTGCAGATGGCGCCCGAGAAGGAGCGGAGGCGTTTATCCTATATGTGCTGCATTATTCTCCGAAACGACAGAGGGTGTACAAACGAATCAAACTGTGAAGAATCAAAAAGACAACAAGTGTAACCAATAGATAGTGGAGATAGTTGGAGCCGTTGTTTGGTCCCGAATAACTTTTCACAGCGGCCCAAACTAAACAAGTGGTTGAGACTTTTGACACTTTGTCCACGCCAATAAATTCTGCAATAACTTGTCGACCATTTTCTACGTTTTATATTGAAAAAATAGAACTAACACACATTAACAGTAGCATTCTCTTTGCACAAAGAGAACAGAACATCATCCCATTGGAAGCTCTGTGGGACGGCAACAGAATCACTTGATATACTGATATATAACACAGTGAAAGTGCTCACATGCTGACAAATGTGTTTCTGTTGTTTTTGTGGTACCAGGACATAACTGACATACCGGGACTTCATTTAGTTTAATATTACCAGCAGCCGAATCATTAATTAAGCATTACCTCAGTCAGGATGTGCTGCCTTCCCACACACATCCTGGCAATGAGACAAAAACACATTTCGATTGGTGCACGGTGGTTAATATGGCGTTGGTGCCGAGACTTGACTCAAAGCTCGTTTCAACTAACTTTCACATTAATCTTGTCAACACGTTTGTGTTCAAAGCTTTGTCCTGAAGCCCCTTCAGCCCGTTGGTTGTTGGAGTCAAAAAAAAAGTAAATCCATTAGAAAGAAGCTCAAATTCAACAACGTTTTAATAAGTCTTTAAAAGGCCCGTGTCTATTACGGTGTGAGGTGGGGTAATGTAATTTCCTCACGCTGAAGGGGAGCAGAGGGGAAGAGTTGTTTCCTGTTGTAAACACTCACCTCTCATCACCAGCACCGCATTGTTGCTTGATGTGTGTGTTTGTTTATGTACTTATTGTATCCAGGGGGAGGAACTAACACAGTCTTTCATCGCCATCATGTTGTGCCAGACTTCCGCTTCAAATTACACAACCGCACGCTCCCACTGTATGGCAACCCCTGTGCCATGAATGCATACAGGAGCGCACACAATCCAGCAGTTTATCTACATCACATGCACCCAAGAACTCTTCAGCGTCACATTTGTACTTTACTTATGAGAATGTGGACGTCGTGTTAGTACCAAGCGGCTGGATATGATGTTTCAAATGTCGGCAATAAATTCTACGCATTCTAGATGTAAACTTGTCTGTATTGTGAAGCTGGACAAACTTCAGTCTCAATTATGTCTCAGTTTAAATAACCTTGAGTTGGTTGGTTTCTGACAGCTGGTTCTCTTTTAGATCCAGCAGAAGAAACTGGATCAATTCATCTCACACTAACACAAATTGTGTTGAATCTGATATTGTATGTCCTTTCTCTTTCTTTGTTGATAAATGTTAATGTTAATCTCTGAGTTGTGGGTCTTAACTGTTATCTATAACTGTTGTCACTTAAATATTATAAAAAAGCAACACCTAAAGGGATTTTAGAAGGGATTTAAAAGGATTTAGATTTGATAAGCGGATTCTAAACTAGATTCAGATTTGATGCAACGTTTGGAAACCCCGACAAAAACCCTCCCGTCTATAAAAACAATGTGGTGGATTTAACAAACCAAAAAATTTATAGTTCAAACCTGTTCAAAAATGTCTGAAGCGCCACACAAGTGGTTTGTAGATTCAGTGCGTCTCAAAACAATACACGCTATTAAAGAACTCCCTCCCTCGTTGACACCCAACAACTCTGTGTTGTGATACCATCACGCAATGAATCAAAATGTCTTGACACTTCACTCCTTCGGGAACTCGCTCACAGAGAGCGCCCTTTGAATAGCAGCAGCTCCCCCCTCTCTATTCAGTCGGGAGAGAAAAGCAGCCTTATGCCGGGCCCTCGCTGTCCGCCGAGCCGCCTGCCTCCAACCGCAGTAGACAAAACAAGTGGGAGGCAGGATTTGTTTAGACAGAGCTCACCTGGCGCACACAGACACCGAAACAGTGATCAGGCAAGCCCTAGGGAGGAGCAGAGGCAGCGAGGGTGGAGGGTGAGGAGGCAAGGGAGCTGCTGAGTGGGGGGAAGGGAAGGGGCTGGGAGAGGAGAGCATGGGGTTTCAGTGCGCTACCCTTTCTTCAAGAACCACTCAAAAATCAGAGCGGATTAAGATAGTAGCGCTCAGTAATATGGACTAGGACATAGGGGAATGGCATAGGTGGATTTGTGTGTCTGTGTGTGAGTGTTGGCTGCAGGTGTCAGGCAGCTTAGAGCGCTTGCCTGTAAAGCAATCAGCTGATCCGTCTCAGTTGAAGGATCGAGCTCCCCAGGCTTTTTACTGGAGGTCGACGGATTATTTGGTTTGGCAGATTAATCGGCGCCGATGGGACATTATGCAGACTATCGCTATCGGCGGAACTGAGCTCCGATAGTCAGCACAGCCGCCACCAGTCACTCAGGGGTGTCCATCGCCGTTTCACATAGAGGCTCCATTCACATGATTAGGGCCACTTTTGCTTAAAATATCAGTGTGCGAATGCGGTTCATTTCTGATAATAATCTAAACAACAGACTGGCGCTCAGTGAGCTCCGGCCGACAGACTTTAAATTCTGTTTTTAAATAGTATTATTTAGATTGTTTGACTATGAAAACAACTTTAATGCATCAATCTGGGGATAGTGTTAGAAAATGGATGTCAAAACTTTGCATCCTGGGAACAGCTGATTTTACAACAACATGACAAGTGGTACTCACGTCATACCTGACCCGTCTTGAGTTTAATTCTCCACACAAAAGTTAGCTCTCAATGTAGCGCAACACTATCGGTATCTACCCATTAATTGTCTGTCAGCTTTTTCTTGCTCCGAACTAATATTATTATATCGGCCTTTAAAAATCCACTAATCGATCGACCTCTGCTCTTTACATCACAAGATCTAGCCTTTGTTTTTAGGGCTATAACTAATGATTATTTTCAAAAAAACTGTCCATTGATTAATTCATTGTTTGGTCTATAAAAGTTTATAAAATTTGTTAAAAAATAAAAGAGTGGCCCATTTCTATTTCTTGTTTTGGCCAACCGACAATCTAAAAACCGAACATACTCAATTGGCTATAATTTCAGACTTTCAAGGAAAGGTCGCAAATCCTCACATTTGAGAATCCAAAAGCTATCAAATGTTTGCAGTTTCTGCTTGATAAACGACTTAAAAGAGTAATTCATTTTCTGTTGAAGACCAATCGATTAGTTGACTCGTTTCAGCTGTAATTGTTTGATCAATACTTCTTCCAATCAAACTTTCTGCAGGAAAATCCAGTAAACTAGCATCTATATCTTAGTTAACATGGGAACACAGATACGGCTGGAGAGGCTCTGACCAAAAAGTATGTGTTTAAAATGCTAAAACACTGAAAAAAAAAAGAAAAAGTAAATATAAAAACTGATAAAAAAAAAATCTAATTGATCCCAAACAACTTCACAGCCCTACTTTGAAGTTATCCAAACATCTGCCTCTTCGGAACGGAATTTAAATTCATGGCCTAAAGAAAACGGTGTCTTTCTTTCTTTCTTTCCCGACAGTGGTCAACATGTGTGATGAGGTTCGACAGGGGGGAACAAAGAGCAAGATGGATGATAACTCCCCCTAACCACACACTCATAGTTACTATGGGTTGACCTCAGCTGACCCCTTGGCCCCTCAACAGCCTCACATCCCATTGACAGGGGTTAAATAGGGTTTTGCCTAGAGGGTTTAATGAAAGAGAAGAAAAGTTGCTGCACTGTAACCCTTTGGCAGCGTCATATATTTTGTCTGGTAACAAACAACTGGGTCTGAAATGTCCTGTGCTTAAAAGAGACGTACAATACATCTTTGTTTTGGGAGTAACTCACAGTCGAAAGGCCCAGTTGTGGCAATTGCTAGATTCCTGTCATTGTTTCGCCATAAACAGTCCAGCATTCATCACACAGCATATGTGTTGACTTTGTTAGGCGATACCACCAGCCAGTATAGGAGACAGAAACGCAGAATTAACGGCCAGTACTACAGTACTCACTCAGATACCGAGAGCAAATTCAATCTACAGTAACAAGTGACAAACGGTAACAAATTCACTGTATGGCTGCAACTACCGATTGTTTCCATTATTTAATCATTAATAATCTGCAGATTATTCTGTCAGTATAATGTCAAAAATATACCCATCACACCTTAAAGACCAATCTGAAGTCTTCAAAAAATACTTTTATTGCCCAACCACGACAAAAACTTAAGACAAAGAAAGGCAACAACTGAGAAGCTGGCATTTTTACTCATAAAATAACAATTTATAGATTATCAAAACAGTTTTACCTCTATTTTAAAACATTAAAACATGTGAGACACCATCCAGTGTTTGTGGTGCAGTGGGGTCTGTATTTGCCTTACATACAGTCTATGGTATTTGCACAAAAAGGGCAAAAAAGCGTGACGGTCATTTCCGGGGATGGATGGTTTGCTGCTCACAGTCTGATGAAGAACAGTTACATAACAAGCTTGTCATGGGAGTAAACCTGAACAAATGGACATGCATGTAGGGGAGGAGACGATAACGCGGTGTACTGTAGATGATATGAACAAAACAACAACAGCACAGCATCAATGACTTGTTGAACATTGAGCATAATTAGCTTGCTGGCTACGTTATCCCCGGGGCTCTTAAGTGTTGCTCGGCTCACTCCACACCCGTAATTACCCGTTCAGGCAGCTGTATAATAGAAAATGATAACAGGGGGGGGGGGGGGACAGAATCAAAACACCCACCAACATGCAGTCGTTTGTTTCCATGATGAAATGTGAAACTGCTGTTACTCCAGTTGTCAACAAACGATGCAAACACAAGACACAGAGAGGCAGGAACTAAAAAATATGATGTGCATTCCTTTGGAAATCAACAGTTGGCTCCGCTGGGTGACTTCACCGATGTGAGCAGATTTTCCACCATCACCGATGCGACCGCATGACCGATAAGAGGTCTGAGCATCAGATGCTCTACCACATCTACTTCTGTCAGCCTGGCAGCACCTGTCAATCAAAAGCACCCCTCTCAGTCTCCAGGGAGACTCCGCCGGTCAAGAATGTGAGGACTGAAGGATTTCTTTGTCCCCCGAGGTATTCTTCGTCCTCTTTCTCATTTCATTCACTGGGCATGCTTTGTCAGCATTTTCCGTTCAAGCATGTTGCACAGAGTTCCGTGATGGGCAAACCAAATCACATCTGGGGACCCAACACCGGCGTCCCGTTCAAAACCGATCTCAGGTCCACGTAACGCAAAGGAAGTTCCCAAAATGACAGCAGTGTCTCCTGCCCATCCCCCCTATGGAGCAAAGTTATCAATGAGCCACTTCCAGGGCAAAAAACTGAATGTTGCACCAAAGCTGAGATCTCAACCAATGAACTCCTCGCCTATGATGTAGATTTTGCATAATCGTTGCCTAAGCCGGGGTATTGGTGAAGGTGGCTAAGTGGAGAGCAGGGCCATCTTTCAATCAGAGGATTCGGCGGTTCGATCCCCGGCTCCGGCTTCAGTAGTCGCATGTCGATGTGTCCTTGAGCAAGACCCAAAATTGCTGCCAGTAGCTGTGCCTACATTGTATAGAAAGATACTGAATTGTATGTCGCTTTGGATGAAAGAATCTTCTAAATGACTGTAATGTAAACCTGCACCGACCAGTTGAAATCTGAATTCATCTAATAGTTTGTTGCTGAATTAACCACCATTTAAACTCACTCATAGTATTTATGACCAAACCAACAGCCACTGACACATACATGACAATTACAGAAATGTAACCTTGTTAACAGCCTTCACTTCACCGTGATCTTTAGCAGCTCATTAGGCCGCAACATTGGACACGTGCAAACACACACACACACGATCACACACAGAGGGCATGTTACATACATCTGCTCTTCAGCACCTTTTTCCCCACAGTGGTAGCCTGCTCGTTCCCAACCATTAGACCCATTAGAGACCAATTAACACCGACACAAAGCTGCCTTCCAGTTTTATGGCACAGTAAACAAAAACCTGCAGGCTTGCCTTGGGCTCAGCAGAGCTCAGTGGTCTTCAATGCAACACAGAACAAATAAAAGTCATTAGTTTAGCAATACGCTGCCTTTTCTTAGTGCACATAAAAGCCCACAGATTCAGTCACACCGGATTGCACATAAACCTGAGGTAATTGGCAGGTCCTGCAGCACTGATATGACTAGCATTGACTTTACCTTTTCAAACTGATTGCATACAAGGCATCTGAAGTTTGCTTTCTTCTCTGAGCTGTAAATCTGCAGCACTTGGTCTAGACAATAGTTCCCATCTAGTAACACATTAACCCCATTTATCTCCATTGCATCAATGGGATGTGTGTGTTGCAGATATACGCTGTACTGATAAACCAAGCCGTAATCCCCTACAGCCAGGTGGCTTCAGTAAAGGAGAACCTGTCGTTTGAAGTGCCTCAGCGTGGGTCAGAATTTGCCAAAAAAGATAAAGGCTTGTTCCGCATGTTAAAGTTGTTCATTCTGCTCGGTTTGAGAAACAAACATTCGCGTGAGCATGCTGCAGCACGCCACGGGCACGGGTCGTCCTGGGAGGAGAAGTTCATGCGACACACAGCACTGAGATCACTGCCGCTTGAGGGTCGTGCTCAACGATTTAAAGCATGCGTAATGACTCATTTTTTTTATTTTTCATCTACTAGGCTGCTAATTGTTTACTTCTCTCGCGTAAAAACAGGATGAGGCTTAATTGAGTGCACACAACAACGCAGTATAAAACCATCTGGCCATCCGAACGTACTGTTGCATCGTTGCTTTTTGAAGTTTGTAAAAACAACTTTTAGACTACAAAAAAACAAAACAGAAACACAACAAAAACAAATTCCCAACCTGAAAAGTCTGAAGAGCCCTTGGTGAGATCGCCGAGGACGCTCAGACACGTAATTCCCAACAGGAGCGCAGAACTGACGGCTGAGAGAGTCCCATCGGAGAGGGACATCCTTGAAGCATTAAAGTGTGTGAGTTTCTCCGTAGCACTACAAAGTCCAGCAGCCGCATTGGGTTTCAGGTGCTGCGTCGCGTGCGGGAGATGTGCGGTCCCATGTCTCTAGTCCTCCCTCATCCTCCCACCACACTGCCGTGAGACTGTGCGGGTCGAGCAGTGCACCGCTCTCTGAGTGCATTTCTAACTGCGTGTTGTGGAGGCAGCCCACCTGGAGGACCGCCGCTCCCCTGCATGGTCTCAAAGACCCAGGTTTCCCCACCAGATATATGCCACTATCCAATAATATAACACTCTGAAAGGGGGCATTTCCCCCCCCAATGATATCATATTTTTACTTGTAATAATGTATGTAGACTACGTTGTTGTTAATACTTTTATGCTTTTAAGTAAAATTGTGGATGCAGGAATATTACTTGTAATGGAGTGTATTTTATTGTATAACATTGCAATTTCTACTGACATATAGAATCCGAGAGGATTCAATACTAACACCACTATTACATTTTTAGTGGAATAAAGGTAAATATATTTAGATCCATAAATGCATCTTTAAATGCATCGATCTTTATAATATAATTTTTGTATTAGTTGTTATTTATTATTTTTAATACAGTATTTAGGTGCTACTTCCTATATTTTTAATGCATTTGAAACAGGACCCGGCTAGATCATGTATAACCTATGAAACGGTTGCGCCATCTTGTGGACCACAGACTTTACTGCAGATTACAACAAATCGCGTTTCATTGACTTTCCCTACACGGCTTCCGTACAAATACCCACGCGACAACAGAAGGTCAGATATGGCAGCCTGTGCGAAGGGGCTCGACAAATGCATGTTTTCACTGAGGTTATTACGAAACCTGCGGCTCCAAAATGAACGTAAGCAAACTGAAGAAGCTCACTTGTCTCCGGTAGTCTACTGCCAGGCATCGAAAGATGTGTTGTACTTGTAATGTTTACATACGTCCACGAACTATGAGCTAACGTTAGCTAACGCTAGACTGTTAGCTAACGACAGTTTAACGTAATAGCGACCACCACTTTAACTGACATGGATTTTTATCGTATTTTCTTGTTATTTGCAGGGTTCATATCGACGTCAGTGTGTCGTCTGGCTCCGGAGGAGCCACCAAAGTTCACCCCTCCACCTAAGCCTGTCATCATAGATAAAACACAGAGTGTAGCGTCTCTGCGAAAGTATGACTCTGCCTCAATCTCTCTCTGACACTCCTAGATACGCATGTTAACTTTGCATACTGTGTAAAGCATGTTTTTTTAAGTGATGTCCTGTTTGTTCTTCCCTCTCAGGTTTCTGAGCCCAGAGTTCATCCCTCCCAGACAGAGGACAGATCCTTTTAAATTTACCATTGAGAGGAAAGATATGATTCGCAGGAGGAAAGTCCTCAACATCCCCGAGTTCTACGCAGGTAAGAAACCTCTTTAAACCCCCAACAGGCACGTGACCACTGTGAGGTGACAGGTGTAAGATTACCAAACACCTCTGCTGTCTTGGCCCTTCACTCATGGAACTTCCTGTTTTCAAATCTTAAGACATACAAAGTCTCCTTAGAACCCATTTTTTTTTATCTCAAGGCAATTTCCTAATTACTAACAATTTGCATTGTGTTAAATAATGCTTTTGTGCTAATATCAATTGTTTAATTACGCACACATGGTGTAACTTATTCCCGATTGTTTTCAGGGAGCATCCTGGCAGTGACCATGGCTGACCCCAATGCCAGTGGGAAAATTAATCGCTTTGTTGGCATCTGTATCCAGAGGGGTGGAAAGGGGCTGGGAGCCACATGTGTCCTGAGGAACATCATTGACAATCAAGGTGAGGTTTATTTATTTTCTGTGTAAGTGTCACACAGGCTGTGGCTTCACTGTCTCATGACATGAAATATGTCTTGTTTTAAGTTAACCAAAATGTTTGATATTATTGTAAACCAGTATTAAGTGTGCCTGTCCCTTCCCCTCTCTATTTGTCCACATCTCTACCGTAGTGTTGGCCATTTATAACTTGGTTGAGGAAGAAGACAGACTTGTTTATTAACTTCCTCCTTCCAGAGTTCCTTAATATTTACAAGAAGTGAACCAGGCGTCCTTCAGCTAAAAACGCCGGTTTCTTCATGTGTGTGTCTCAGGGGTGGAAATCTGCTACGAGTTGTACAGCCCCCGTATCCAGAAGATTGACGTGCTGAAGCTTGAGAAGAGGCTGGATGACAACCTCATGTATCTGAGAGACGCCCTGAACGAGTACAGCACTGTCGACCCGGACATGAAGCCCGTGCCCTTCTCCCCCACTGGAGAAGTGCCTTTCAACAAGGTGAGAGAGCCTCAAGATGGATCCTAATTCATAACAAAGTCCTCCAAACATATTTCTTGCACTAAGTATTATTTCCGTACAGCTGCATGTATCAGTTTTCCTAGTAATGCAGGTATTTTTTCTAGTAGTTTAGATAAAAACGTGCCTTCGCTGGGTGGTTTGATCTAAAAGAACTGCAGCATATTAGCATTTCTGTCTATTCACCAGATGAAGGTCAGGATGCGTCCGAAGCCGTGGTCCAAACGCTGGGAACGACCCAAGTTCAACATCCAGGGCATTCGCTTTGACCTGGCCCTGACCCCAGAGAAGATGGAGCACGCCCAGAAGTGGGCCCAGCCTTGGCTGCAGTACGACATGCTGAAGGAGTACGACACGTCCAAACTGGAGGAGCAGATCCTCAGTGAGGTCCAGCAGGAGATGAGCAAGTGAGAGAGAGCCTCCTCAAATGGATCAATGTATACCATCAACAGACTTTTTCAGGAGTGGGGGGAAAAAAGACAGGAGCATGAGGTTTGCATGGATGTGGAACACTCTGCTGGATTAAGTTAAACCAGATGGATCTCTACAGCCACACCAGCGTGTACACGGAGGAGCCAATCTGGAAACTGGTGTTGTAATCTGAGGAGTCATGCCGCCTTCTTTTTGTTTTGTCAGTCTGCTGTGCAGTAAATGATTTTTCAAAGTCCTTTTAAGTGGTTTCTATAATAAAACCATTAAACCCTCCAAGCGTTTGAATTACATTTTGTTCTCCTCAGAATCCTAGGACATTGTGTTTCTGATGACTATTGATAGATTTGTGGTCTAATTGCTATGGAGGATTGACACTAGGTGGTGCTATTCCTCTATGAATGATGCATTCAGCAGCAGTTGCATAACCAAGCCTTTGTTGTGTTCTGCAGTGTTTTGAGGGAAACGCTGCCATGCTAAATAAACAAAGTGTTTTATTTCAGTTGCAACCTAAAGACAATAATTTTTACATTCACGTCTTCCAGATTTGAGGAGCGTCTGGGGTTAAATTAATAAAGATTTCCAGATGAATCTGTAAACCTGCTTCTTGGATCAGGCCTCAGCACCCTTCACTTAAAAAAAACAACCCCGGTATTCAGGGTCCGTACACCAAGGACACCCGGTAGTGTTTTACTGTTGTGGATGGAAAATTGTGGTGTTGAGATGGTATGTTAGAGCGTCAGTTGGGTTGCATAAAAACACTTGGGACTCCGTATGTTATGTCTGCTCTCTGTGAATGTGTGTATAAACACGCCGAATGAGTCCCTGCACTCTAATTTCTCCATATTACAGGATGAGACGCAGAGAAAATGGTCTTTAATACAGGAGTAGCAGATGTTTACTGAGCTCATTATGGACCACACAGATTTCCTGTGTGGAGATACGCAGGAATTATTCCTGCTACATTTAGGGTAATAGAATGGAAGAAATGCCGTTTACAGCTTTTAACGTCACTACACAGCAATCCACTTTATTGGATAGAGTTAACGGTTCGCTGGTTATTTTAGCCAAATTTGCCAAATCTTCTCCACCTGTTGAACAACTGTGTCTCAGCCTCACTTCAGTGTGTTCAGTCCCATTGTTTACTCTCCACCTAATTTACCCTCTCTGCCCAATCATACCTGACCTGCAGCAAAGAAAACCAACTCCATCTGCTTCTGTGTACAGGAGACTTGAGAGCCACATTGTCATTATACTGCCCACTGAACCAGCTGGCCCTTTCACCTTTTCATTTTTTTTTACTCTCAGTATTTCTGTTTGGGACTGATTGATGTTCACTTGTGGAGGTGGTAACAGTGATGTTTATCCTCCAGCACAGTGCAGTCTCTAGGAGCATTCCACGGTGACACCACTGGACTGGTAAACCAGTTTAAACCACAAAGTTACTCAGTCTGAGTTACTGCTTCAAGGAAACTTCCTGCCTCAGTGTGTGTGTGCGTGTGTGTGTGTGTGAGAGAGAGAGAGAGAGAGAGTGTGTAAGTACTACAGGGTTGTGATCTCAACTGTATGTGCCTCCCATGCCCTCAGGTTGACTTCTCTGCACCTGGAGTAAAGTTAAAGCCCTTTGGCTGGGAAAGAAGATCAAACACCAGATCGCACACACACACACACACACTCGCACACACACACAGCAACATGCAGACAGGCTATCGTATGAGCCTTCACGGACAGACACCTCAAACAGTGCCAAGTGTAACCGTCTGGGATTGCCCGTCTGTCAATCCTCATGCCAAACAAGATATGCTCCATTTACGGTTGCCGTGAAATCGGGGTGGGGCATGCAGGTTGGAGGAGACCGTAATCCCACCCCTCAAACAAAACCCAACTGTAAAGCATGGTGGGCTGATGATAGCTGCAGTGCCACACCACTATGAAGGTCAGTGCAGGAATGTAGGGAGGGACACACTCCAATAATCTGTCTTCCCTTCCCCTTCGCTGGTGCTCCCATGACCTTCATCTCTTTCTCTCTCCGAGGGGAGGATAGCGCCGCCTTTGAAAAGGAGCCAGGTTGATGAATTGTCGAGGATGTGATACAGGGTGTGCAGCAACTCCCACAGGTGGAGATTCTGGGGTAATGTCTTCCACTGGGCCAATACACGAAACGCAGTTTCAGCCTTCTCAACCTTTCAGCGTGTTGATCTGTAACATCTCTGTCATTGTGTGATTTCTTACCCTCCTGTCTGCGGACCTGGGAAAATTAGTTTCACTCTCTCTTGTCTCTGCCAGGGAGTGTGAACTGAGTTTGAGCTGTCTGTGTGTACGACAAGTGCAACGGGATACTGGGCCACCCATAGGCTCCAGGTAAATTACACCCTGTCACTGTGTGTGTGTGTGTGTGTGTGTGCGTGTGAACATGTGTGTACGTGTTACTCGGGGCCACCCGTAGTCTTAGGTAAATTACACACTTGAGTTTCACCATATGTTTCCAGTGAAACGACACGACCGTCTGCTCCTTTCCCCGACTGTCCCATGGGCCCGACGGGAGCTCCTGCTGCCATCACTCTCTCTTTGTTACACACTCACACAGGCGAGCCGACCGGTGCGACAGCTGTTAGGAAACATTACATTGCAAGCAGCTGATGCCTGAAGTTGAACAGGCACATATCGCAGTCATTTTAATAATGTGATCCAGTGTGCAGTGGGTCTGGCGGCGCTGCCAGGGTCATGGGATCATTTCCAGTCGGGGCCAAGCATCTGAAAAATGTACGGATAAAAGCGTCCATCAAAATAGGACACGGGTGACTGTACATGATGGGAAAGGGGGTCACTCACAAGAGTATTCCAGCAATTCAGTACTGTACTTGTACTGTAACCACAAAGTTGAGGGATTAAAGAGACACACAAACAAAAAAAGATCAAGACATTTCGCTCCAAAAATACTGCATCATATGGCTCAATAGCTTTTCCGTTACACCCTCCGTGCCTGGTAAATGGTAATCTCCACACCCCCACCTCGTACCGCAGGCTTTCGGGTGAAATTTGGTGGTCTTAAACATTTAGCAGAGATACACGAATGATGTCACTTGAGTCATTTTCTCAGACTTAAAAAAAAAGCTCTTACAGAACACAGAAAGACATTAAACAACTGTTGTTATTGGTTGTGTAGTACTCCCTTTGACTAGGACATAGACTTCGATGAGTAAAATTGCTCTCCTTTAATTTATAAAACGTGATTATTATAGATATACTTTCTGTATTTTCTGCATGGGAACCTTTTAAACTACGGTGAATGCTTTAGATCTTGAATTTGACTTCCTTATTTGGGGGAATAAGTTAATTACGAATATGGCTGGTGATATTCTATATTTCCTTATTGCCAATGAATCCCATGAAAAGACCAAAACCAACAACGACTTGATCCTACTAACAAGCATTGCCCTGTGTAGCCAAAGCTCCAGTGTGTGTCCAAAAACACATCAGTGAGCCGCACCGCCGTGCTGGCTGACATCTTCCTTCATTACGATTACGATGAACATGAAAACTGTAGTTTTACTGTGAGTCAATCCCACGTACATCATCCGGCTCATGGAAAAACTCACCAGACTAGAGCACCAAATGTGTCTAAAATAGTCCCCAACAAATGTCTACCCCTGTTAATGTTTACTAAGAGCTAAATCAGAGAGTATTTAAAAATCCAAATGAATTTGGAGTTTTCACAGGATCTGTGAACTCTGTCGGTGGTGCGTTTGGAGGGGCGGGAGGATGAGTGACGAGATGAAGGGATCACAATCAGTTTAAAGTCACGATTACTGTCACCGTCATTGCTGTGTATAACACGATACAGTAAAAACCGAAGAAGGTTTGACTGTAAAACCTCCTTCAGTTAATAAAGAAATCTTTAAACTTTAACAACCTTTGCCGTGATGAATAGCAGGCCCTTAGTCACATGATCAGAAGGACACTGTGACCAGACCTGAGGGGAAAATAATTCTTTTGTTTGAAGGTAATCCAGTCAGATGTCGGATAATCACAGAGGCTATTTAAATTTGAGTCTCGCACCCACGTGTCCTGAACTGTATGGCAGGTAAGTAATAAGCAAGTATAATAAGTCATCCATGTAATACTATATTGCCTGAAATAATGTACGTGATTGATTCTATGCCAGGCGGCTGTAAATATTAAGACGAAAGGAAACAAACATTATGTATTGACACGCTGCCACATAATATTTCTAACAGCATTCCTTCACATATTCAGGTCACAGCTGTCTGAATTTGTGTTTTATATTTATGTATTTCTTTCTTTTAGGATGTCCCTGTCCACATGCGGTCCAAGATAAGAGCACCCAAGGCTGTTTAAAGCATTCTTCAAATTTGCCTGGTATCACAGCGTGTTCCTGCCCACAGCCAGTGTGTGTGTGTATGTGTGTAGGTGTGTGTGTGTGTGTGTGTGTGTGTGTGTGTGTGTGTTCAGTTGTGTTTTAAAGCTCAGGAGCTAGGTCATAACACAGCACATTATTCGTTATGATGGGTTGTTATTCCTGTTTGGTCATGATGACCCTGCCTGGTACTTAAAAAAAAAAAAAAAAATCATGTGGTCTGAAAGTATGATTCTGCTTTATGTGAGGAAGAAATCCAAGCAGTTCCATGTCCTTTCCTCTGAGGGGCGCCCTCATCTTTGTCTCCCTGCTACTGCTGGTACACTGCTTGCGATCCCCCCTTTTGCACAGCTGGTCTTCTTCTCTCCTGAGCTGTAATTGCAGCTCTGTCCTGGGAAGCAGAGGGAGGAAATCCCAGAGCTTTCGCCCCGCAACAATGACAATAAAAAAAAGAGGTGAGGAAAAGAGGAAGAAAGCATTTCAGCTGAGATGAAAGAAGGAGGGAGGCTTAGGCAGGAGAAGGGAGGTGGAGGAGCGCTGGCCCGGGAGTGCAAAGCGCAGTGGAGGTAGAGATGAAGGAGAAAGCAAGGGAGGAGGGATGGTGTTGGTGATGGTAGTAAACGCTTGAGTTTATTAACCTCATTTAGTAGAGAGGCTGAGAGTGAGGGGAAGGGGAGGAGTGGTGTGTTCATACTGTGAACGCAGAGCTGGAGTTTTCTAATGAGGGCTGCAAATGCACACACACACTGCTCTCTTTCACACACACACACACACACAGACGCACACACACTTTCCTTAGCTCATTCCCTCGCTCATACCAGATTCACCTTGATCTGATGCCAAAGTATGCCGGCAGAACACACATTCGCAGGACCGGGTACTGCCAGCTTCATCTTACTGCCTCCTCTCGTTTTTTTTTTCTCTCATATCAAACAACAGCTGAGAGGCAATTCTCCCCCAAATTGCTATTGATATACACGGAGGGATTTGATAGAGTTTCGGCTCACAATCGTTTGGTTCCCAGCCAAACCGCATCGCTTTAGATTTGTCTGAAGTGTGTATTTTGTCATGTGTCGCGAACATGGATTGAAAGATGGAACCGGTGCAGTTAGAGCGAAGTCAAGCAAAGCCAACACTGCAAAGCCTGGGGTCAGAAGGGTCAGCAAACAAATCATACAAGATCTTGTGAGGTAACATGGCCCCTTTAAGTTCTACTTCAACATCCCCTCCAGAAATGTTTGAAGATATATGAAAATGCTCTATCTTGTATAATAATTGAGTCAATAAGGTAGTATTAATAAGGCATATTTGAGCACGATTGCCTCAAAACTAGATGTGATGTCATAAATCATGCTTGTCTGTAAACACAACTTACACTCAAGATTTAAGGTGAGCTCAGAGACACCCTCCACCGTCAGCAGATTAATGTGAAAACATACTTCTGGTGTCAACGTCTGCACAGCGAAGGTCAACCATCCAAATGATTTAACACTAAGGGGACTACAAATATTTTTAGATTTTGCAGTTACCAAATTGTAAACTATTTATCCCAGAATAGCATATATCTAAACGAGAGAACTGGACTGTAATGCCAGTATAACATGTCTCAGAGTCCTTGTTATGCATTTACAGTATAGTACATTTGAACGCAATTATTGTTTTCCTCATGTTTTATTGTCTTTCTGTGATGTTTGTTGAAAGCGAATGACCAGATGACAAAATCTGTTTTAACACAATCGTGTTAAGCTGTCCAATCAGTTTCAGACAAGAAGAGAGAAACCCATCACATTATCCTGATAGTCACCCACCCCATTCATCCATTATACAGGCTGACCACTAATGACCTGAGATAGACGCAAAGAATGCACACTTAAAGACGCTCGCTGAAGACGAATGAGTCAAGATGCACTCTGAACTATTGACAAATGGCGTGAAACACACACACCGCGGACACACACTTAGAATGCAAAGTGAAGATGGATGACACAGTGAAGACGCTCTCTGAACTGAACTGTAGGTGACAAATGATCAGCCACGTCAGTGGGTGTAATGACCCCCTGCTATGGCTGACCGAGGGTGGGTTATTTTGTGATTAGACAAAGGTTAAGTGACCATTTCTTCACCTTCTTTCTCCTGCTGATTGGAAGACCCATAGATAATCGAATCACTCCTTCTTCATATGCTTTCAAATTTTCTTTGGGAGAAAATAAATGAAAGTCATGTTGATTTAAGTCATATAAACAAAATCACAAATTTGCTTCAAAGAGCTTTGCAATCTCTTCGACGTGCCTCGCGTCCATCCTTTGACCCTCAATTGGGAGTGAAAAGTTGCTGGAATTGTTGAGAAAAGTCACAAAAATGCCGT